>NC_053489.1:308559354-309873521 GCF_905171775.1 Rana temporaria
GGATAGCAAATTGTTGGGTGACAATGTTTTCTCATTACACAGGGTGTAGCCTAATACGTGCATTGAAAAAATATCTGGGCATGTTTCGAACACATTTTCATAGCTAACAAAATAATCAGAAGCTTAATTAAAGATTGCTATGCCTTGACTGCTAAACACGGGTCTGTAATATAAATAGCAAAATATCTGTCCTTTTATAATGTGTGTCAATATTTTATGGAAAATAAAAAGTTTCTGCTTATAGTTTATAGTACAAATGTCTTGATTACAAAGGCAGTTGACCAGTGGCAGCCCGTCCATAGGGACGCCCGGAAAGTCTATCCTCGGAACGTAAGGGGGCTGCGTTCCTTGGATAAGACTGATGGCCGTTTCAGCCAATCAGGTTCCCGGATTCTGGTTATCAGGAACCTGATTGGCTGAAGCATCACCAAGGTGGAAGAAGACATCGAGGGAGGACATGGAAGCAGAAAGGTAAGTGCATTTTGCAGGGAACAGCGGCGACAATGGGCACAGAGGCGACAAAGGGCACAGTGGCATCAATTAAAGGGCACAGCACAGTGACAACAATGGGCACAGTGGCAGCAATTAAAGGGGACAGCAGCGACAAAGGGCACAGTGGCATCAATTAAAGGGCACAGCACAGTGACAACAATGGGCACAGTGGCAACAATTAAAGGGCACAGCACAATGACAACAATGAGCACAGTGACAACAATTAAAGGGCACAGCACAGTGACAACAATGGGCACAGTGGCAACAATTAAAGGGCACATCACAGTGACAGCAATGGGCACAGTGGCAACAATTAAAGGGCTCAGCACAGTGACATGCACAGTGGCAACTATGGGCACAGTGGTGAAAATTGGCACAGTGGCTGCGTTTGATGGCATGGCACAGTGGTGACAACTGATGGCACGACACAGTGGTGACAATTGATGGCACAGTGGCTGCGTTTGATGGCATTGCACAGTGGTGACAATTGATGGCACAGCAGCTGCGTTTGATAGCATGGCACAGTGGTGACAATTGATGGTACAGCATCTGCGTTTGATGGCATGGCACAGTGGTGACAATTGATCGCACAGCGGCTGCGTTTGATGGCATGGCACAGTGGTGACAATTGATGGCACAGTGACTGGTTTGATGGCATGGCACAGTGGTGACAATTGATGGCACAGTGGCTGCATTTGATAGGCACAGTGAGGCTGCAATGTTTTTTTTTTTTTCGTTTGTGCCCCCCCAAAAATGTTGAGCACCAGCCGCCACTGCAGTTGGCACTTCCTGAATATTAGTGATGGATAGTAATTGTGCTGTACTGATCTTTCTTTCAAGGGAGCACATGCCATGAGGCCAGCTCAGACAACAGCATCAGACTGAAGATTCAAGAAGACAAAGAATGGGGAAAACGTAAGGACTAGCTTGACAACAATGGGCCAGATTCATAAAGAATCGCGGCGGCGTAACGTATCGTCTTTACGTTACACCGCCGCAAGTTTTCAGCGCAAGTGCCTGATTCACCAAGCACTTGCGTTTAAACTTACGGCGGTGTAACGTAAAGCCGGCCGGTGCAAGCCCGCCTAATTCAAATGTGGCGTGTACCATTTAAATTAGGCGTGCTCCCGCGCCGAACGTTCTGCGCATGCTCCGTTAGGAAATTTCCCGACGTGCTTTGCGCGAAATTACGGCGCCTCAACGTATTGTTTGAACGGCGATGTGCGTAACATACTCCTGGACGTCAAAGGAAAAAAAAAATTGAAATTCTATGCGGGAACAATGGCCATACTTTAACATGGCTGGTCTAAAGTTAAGCCATGAAAAAGCAGGCTTAACTTTGCGAAGGGAAAAAACGACTTGCGACGACGTAACGCACACAAGTACCTTCGTGGATCGCCGTAAAAGCTAATTTGCATACCCGGCGCTGGAAAACGACGCAAACTCCACCCAGCGGTGGCCGAAGTATTGCAGCCTAAGATCCGAAGGCGTACGAAGCCGCAAGCCTGTCGGATCTTAGCCAAATGCCGTCGTATCTTGTTTGTGAATCACAAATTAAGATACGACGCGGCAAATTTGAAAATACGCCGGAGTATCAGTATCAGTGCAAGGAATTTCATGAATCATCAGGTGTTAGTTACCTTAAGCTTTTGAAATTAGATTAACAAGTCAAAGCTCATACAAGATTTTAGAGATTGAGTTTAAATATATTTTATTTTCCATTTCTGTCGTGAGGCCTAATGTTTTATTCAGCACCTACCACACCCAGTTGGAACAAAAACATTATTTCCATTGTCTCACCTTCAGTGCCCAGTGCAGGATTATGTTGGTGCTAATTATACTAACCATCCAAAAAAGATACCAACGCCCCTGGACTACACTTTTAAGTATTCCTACCTGGAAATATATGTACATGGTTATTGTGACAGGCAGATGATCTGCCCATGTGTAAAGATACAGATAATTCCTGTTAAACTTGATGGTTGAACAAACAAAAAAAATTAACCATGTGTGGGCATCCTTAAAGTGGTTGTAAAGCAGAAAGTTTTTTTATCTTAATGCATTCTATGCATTAAGATAAAATGCATTTTGTGTGCAGCAGCTCCCCTAAGGCCCTGTACACACGGTCGGTTTGGTCCGATGAGAATGAACCAAAGTTCATTTTCATCAGACCAAACCGACCGTGTGTATAGGCTATCGGTCTGTTTTCCTTCGGTCCAAAATTTTAAAACATGCTTCAAAACCGAACCGATGGACCGCTGCCCCATCGGACCAAACCGATGGTTAGTACAGAAAAGCATCGGTTCAAAACCCGCGCATGCTCAGAATCAAGTCGACGCATGCTTGGAAGCATTGAACTTTGTTTTATTCAGCACGTTGTGTGTTTTACGTCACCGCGTTCTGACCCGATCAGATTTTGAACTGATGGTGTGTACACACATCAGGCCGTACGGCCACTTCAGAGGTGAACCGATGAAAACGGTCCGTCGGACCATTCTCATCGGTTTTGTCCGACCGTGTGTACGGGGCCTAATACTTACTCGAGCCCCATCTCGATCCACCAATGTGCACAAATGCCTCGGCCATCAGAGACTCTCCCTCCTGATTGGTTGAGACACAGCAGTGGTGCAATTGGCTCCTGCTGCTGTCAATCAAACTCAGTTAGCCAATGAGGGGGTGGGCCAAACCATGGCTCCGTGTCTGAATGTGTTATAAGGGAAAAGCTTGCGCGCTACTATGTTCTAATTTTTAAGTTAATATAAACCATCAACCTCCAGTGAATATAGTGAAAATAAACTCAGAAAAAAAAAATATATACACTGTATATATATATAGTAATATAGTACATGTATAGTGACCGTGAATTAGCTGCAACCACTTAGTAGTGTACTCAAAAGAAAAAGATGGGATTGGTGCGCTTATTCAATAATGTGCCATAAAGTAAAAAAAAAGTAAAAGTAAAAATATTATGAGTATCCAAACATACAAATAAATAAATAAATGTGAATAAAGTCCAACTAAAGCCCAATGGTAGGAGTTAGTTCATATAAAGGCAAACATCTCATAGAGATAACTTGATAGAAGAAAAAACAGATAAAACATCTATCCAAACATCGACTGTTAAATTTATGAATTGGCCACTCACCTCCAACATTGACCCAAGGGTCAAACAAGGCTCATCAGATAGTCAGGTAATGAATCCTGCTGATGGATCTGTAAAGACATCCAGGTTCCAGGCGAAGACAAAGAACTACGTCCAAAACTTAGCATCAAAACATCTTGGGTAATTCTGAGGAATTCACGTGACCAGTGACACAACACGAGGGGTGAAGACTTGTGACGTCAGTTCTGGTGGTGTTTTAACAGAAGTACAGTAAGGAGGCCTGTGTGTCACTACTCCTATTGCTTTTTACTGCGTTTTTTATCCTTACTTGATGTAAGCAGTTGTTTTACTAAATACATTTACTTTTTTACTTTTCATTTGGCAATATTGCACTATGGCTGTTCTTTGTTTCCTTTGAGCGCCATTTATACAAGAAGTGCCATTCCTTGGCGCGGCCTGTTTCCTCTATATGTGGAATTACCCAATATGTTTGATGCCAAGTTTTAGACGTAGTTCTTCGTCTTCGCTTGAAACCTGGATGCCTTTACTGATCCATCAGCAGGATTCCTTATCTGTCTATCTGATGAGCCTTGTTTGACCCTTGGGTCATTGTTGGAGGTGAGCAGCCAATTCATAAATTTAACAGTCAATATTTGGATAGATGTTTTATCTGTTTTTTCTTCTATCAAGTTATCTCTATGAGATTTTTGCCTTTATATGAACTAACTCCTACCATTGGGCTTTAGATGGACTTTATTCACATTTGTTTATTTATTTGTATGTTTGGATACTCATCATATTTTTTCTTTGAGTATACTACTTTATGGTACATTATTGAATAAGTGCACCATTCCCATCCTTTTACTCTTTCAGTGTCTGAATGTATACATGGAGCTGCAGCTTGGTTCAGGTGCCTCCATAGTAAGCTTCTTGCTGTGGGGGCACTCAACAGGAGGGAGGGGCCAGGAGCTCCAGCCAGGCACCCAAGAAAAGCAGGATCTGGGCCTCCCTGTGCAAAATTACTGCACAGAGCAGTATAACATGTTTGTTATTTCAATTGAAAAAATGTATTAGACTTTACAATCACTTTATGCTTTGTACAGACTGGCCGAATGTCAGGAGACAAAGGATGGTTATAAAAACGTCAATATTCGGCCTGTGTGTCTGTCTGATAGAAGCCGGTCGTTTGGCCAGCTTCTGTCAGACGTGCATGCTGGAAAACTAGTAGCCGACCTACTCCTGATCATCGTTCTCAGTTAATGGTAAAGAGTACACTTTCATAGTGTTCTGGTGGGAGGCCGTCCCCATGTCAGAACACAACAGCTCAGCAGGGGAGATTGCTGAACCAACCTTTGCATTGTTAGTACAGCAGCTCCGACCAGAGCTGACAGTTTTTTTATAATAATAATAATAATATGTACACGGCTTTAGTGTCCAGTCATAGACTTGCATTATTGATAGAGTACATGAACCACCTTTGACATCAAATAAGTTCACTAGCCAGTTTAAACATGTCCAAATTATTACTGTAAATATAAGGGAAAAAGGTATTATTGGAAAATCTAATCAAACTTTAAATGTTTTCCCATTGAAAGCATTAAAACATATAACAACAATTGACTATAAGATTTTCTCTGATATTGTCTTGGAAGCCCTAAAATTGCCCTCTGGAGAATGCTCCCTTCTCACTCTTTACTCACCTAGCCACTAGCAACTTTGGTTACAGTTTATAATACAACTGTCTCAAACCACATTCTTATATGCTGTATATTTCAATTTAAATGCATATGCCATACTATGGAATGAAATTGTATGTGGCAGCGATTTGCTCATACAAGTTTATAAATCTTCCCACACAATACAATATACATAAGAATAAAGCTTCAAAAGAACTTAGTGTAGAGTTTTTAAGCCAATGCATTTGAATTGTGTTTGATAGCACAGTTTGCTGTGATTTCTGTATAAATATGTATATGGTGCTATGAGGAATTTCCTTGGAACTGTAAGTCAACCCATTTATTACTCAGCCTGAACTACACATATAATGATAGGTGATTTTCCTGTAATTCTAACTTTACTGAATGCTTCATGAAAGTTGTCAATAAAGACTCCTTGCTGAGCTACTGGATCGGAGAGGAATATCAACATGGGGTTTTGTCTTCTACTATCTTTATTTTAAATAACAGGCAAATGAGTCAGCGTAAATGAGCCCAACAGCTAGCAAGCATTACGTCAATCAATACTAGTAGTAGAACAATTTCTTAAATTGTATGGATTGTGATAAATACTTTAAAAACAAATCTATTCCCATTTTTAATCTCTAAGATTTTCATATACTGTATTTTGAGCCAAAAAACTGCCCTAATATTTACAAGATTGTTAACATTTGTGAAAAAAAATATGGTCACTTATTTTCAATATATACTGTATAGCAATTTGTGGATTTGAGTAGCATCGCTGATTTTTTTAAATGAATGCAACAATGAAAAATGTTTTTTAGAAGAGAATAAAGAAATCAGTGAATTATAACAAATAATATGTAAGGATACAAGTATGGTTAGGCTCCAAATTTAAATAAGTATATATTTTTCCTTACCATATAATTTCCTTTTCCCTTACCAGTGACTATATTAAATAGTTTTATGTAACACTACTATCTCCTCTAGAGTACTCATTTGAGGCTAGAAATGTTTGCTAGAAGAACTAGATTTTTGTAATTGAGCTTGTCTAATCAAAATATACAATTTATATTTTAAAGATATACATTCTGACTAGAGCCTGAAGGCTTTTTATTTTGTATATTGTCTAGGGCTTCAGCCTGCTGTGCGAGAGATCATAGACTGAGAACAATTACTTATTGTCTTCAAGCAACCAGACAAATCACAGGCTTTATGAATCAGGACAATGCTGGAACAATAATTGTAGACTTAGTTCACTGAAATGGCATTAAGCAATAAAATAAATGCATTTTTTTGAGCATAGATAGATATATAGATAGATAGACAGACAGACAGACAGACAGACAGACAGACAGACAGACAGACAGACAGACAGATAGATAGATAGATAGATAGATAGATAGATAGATAGATAGATAGATAGATAGATAGATAGATAGATAGATAGATAGATAGATAGAATAGAAGAATGAGATACAGAGTGGGTCAATTATTAAAGGCAAATCCACTTTGCACTACAAATGCAAACTACAAGTGCAAATGCACTTGAAATTGCACTGATCCAAGGGGGACATGCAAGGAAAATAAAAAACAGCATTTTAGCTTGCACATGATTGGATGATAAAATCAGCAGAACTTCCCCTCATTTCAGATCTACCCCTTAGATTTAGAGCGACTGCACTTCCAAGTGCACTTCAGTGCAGTTTCAAGTGCACTTTGCACTTGTAGTTTGCACTTCCAGTGCAAAGTGAATTTGTCTTTCGTAAATAACCCCCAGTGCCTTGAAAAAGTATTTTGTCATGCTACAACCAAAAACCTAAATGTATTTTATTGGGATTTTCTGTGATAGACCAACAACACAAAGTGGCACATAATTGTGAAGTGGAAGGAAAATGATAAATGGTTTTCAAAAGAAATATCTAAAAAATGTGGCATGCATTTTTATTTAGCCCCCTTTACTCTGATACCCCTAACTAAAATCTAGTGGAACCAATTTCCTTCAGAAGTCACCTAATTAGAAAATAGAGTCCACCTGTGTGTAAATTAATCTCAGTATAAATACATCTGTTCTGTGAGCCCTCAGAGGTTTATTAGAGAACCTTAGTGAACAAACAGCATCATAGACCAAGGAAAACACCAGACAGGTCAGGGATAAAGTTGTGGAGAGGTTTAAAGCAAGGTTAGTTAATAAAAAAATATCTGAAAATGGAAAGAGAATGGCACAACTGCAAACCTACCAGTTAGTATAGGCAACTCACATTTAAGAAGTCATAAGTAGGCATGGGGGTAATAATCTGCTCATCAGTTAAATAATCTGTTGCTGCGAGGAAGAGGTGCTTTCCAACACCACTGGTAGTAGGAAGCCAGCCGCGGTGTAGACCACTCAGAACAAGGTTTGAGGCGCAGTTGGTATGCAGGCGAGGAGAGATGACATCACTGGAAAGTAACGTATTTCTTGAGCGTACATGCTGTGATGACTCGGCAGCCACGCTCCTTTTTCAAGCATGTTATAACAAGATAGGACAATAATGAATGATCACTGGAGATAAATGTGTGTATCTAACTTTTCAGTCTCCTGATTGGTGATTGTATTGGAAGTGTGATACTGTAAAATACAACACTAATGTTTGTTTTATTCGTTATTTGTTAATACAGAAGGAACCAGCTCTGTTCCTAGAAGTTTCTAAGATCTGCATAGTTGGGATTGAATAAGAGGCTGAAATCATTAATCAATATGATTAAGTGATGTATAATCTTTGTGCACAATGATGAACATACTATAAAAGTTATCGAGAATTTTATCCATGGTGAATTTTTGACAACATTTAATGGACGTCCTTGAGTGAGAATCCACATGGTGAAAATTAATTGAATAAATTAATATGGGTAGAAAAGAGTGCGATCTCATTAAACAACGTAGCCATAAAGTATGTTTTGTCTGCAAAGTTTTTTGAATATGTGTTTTGTGCTAACCATTTGTTTATTTCTAGGTGGGAAATGTAATGATAACGCACTAAGACCTTTCATTTTGTTTAGTTTCTAGATAGTACTAAACACCCTTAATCCACCTGTCTGATATGGTTTGATGTCCAAGATTTAAAGAAGAATATCATAGTTTTAATGGACTATTTTTGTTAATATTTTGTTTGTTTATCTGAATGTAATGATAGTTTTTGTTAGAGCAGCTAATAATTTTGGTGCTGTGTGATTCAAGTTTTGTTCCTCTGATTAAGTTGAATTTAAAACACTAGTGAAAAATACTAGCGTCTGATTAATAGTAGTGTTGCTCACGAATATTCGCATTGCGAATATTCGGCTCGAATATAGCATATTCGAGAAATCGCGCTATATTTCGAATTTCGCGGTGAATATTCGCAATTCCGAATATTCGCATTTTTTCAATTTGATTTTTAAAACAGATCACATCCTATCGACGTCTAAAAGCATTGCTGGTATGATTAGAGACCCTGGGCAGAGTAGCTAAGCTGAGGCGATCCTTTTATGTTGCCAAATTGAAAAAAAAAATATTGCGATTTTTCGCTATTGCGAATGCGAAAATAATTGCGAATTTTCGATAACTGTGGTAGGAGAACTCTGATTGTCTCTGATGCAAAAGGGGGGGGCTTTGTGTATGTGTATGTTATGAATATTTGTATGTTTGATATTATTATTTTTTGTAAGAAGGAAAAAATTGCGCATACCTTAAAAAAGGGGAGAATACAGCAGCAACTCAAAAATGTTATACAACATAAATTAATACAAGACAGAAAATGGAGTCGCTCTACAAGAATAAAAAATATGTCTAGTGACAAGACATGTGGGCAAATTATAAAATAAGCAAGCGCAAATAACTTGTGAAATACACAGTGAAACAAATATATAAAGAAATATAGTCCCAATAATAGAAAAATAATCTTTCATAAAAATGTCTTTGATATGTGAAGTGAAAAAAAGTCCAAAGCATGCAGCATGAACGTGTTCAATCTTCAAGGTGTTTGATTGACAAACGGCTGTGACAGATGGATAGAGTAAAGAATCACCACCAATGCAAAACACTTTTTATTTTCTATTGTAAAATATCACGAATATTCTGAGCCAATCAGAGTGCTCCTTCCGCATTTGCCGAATATTCGCAATTATTTTGTATTGTAAAATATCAAGAATATTCTGAGCCAATCAGAGTGCTCCTTCTGCATTTGCCGAATATTCGCAATTATTTTGTATTGTAAAATATCAAGAATATTCTGAGCCAATCAGAGTGCTCCTTCTGCATTTGCCGAATATTCGCAATTATTTTGTATTGTAAAATATCAAGAATATTCTGAGCCAATCAGAGTGCTCCTTCCGCATTTGCCGAATATTCGCAATTATTTTGTATTGTAAAATATCACGAATATTCTGAGCCAATCAGAGTGCTCCTACAGCATTTGTCGAAATTGCGCAATAAATATCGCATTCGCATGTTGCGATATTTCGATAAAATATCACGAATATTCTGAGCCAATCAGAGCGCTCCTCCAGCATTTCTCGAAATTGCGCAATAAATATCGCATTCGCATGTTGCGATATTTCGATAAAATATCACGAATATTCTGAGCCAATCAGAGTGCTCCTACCGCAGTTATCAAAAAATCGCAATTATTTTCGCATTCGCAATAGCGAAAAATCGCAATAATTTCATTTCGATAAAATATCACGAATATTCGAATTTAGCGAATATATCTCGAATATTCGAATATATATTCGAGATATATCGCGAAATCGAATATGGCATATTCTGCTCAACACTAATTAATAGTAATATTGTATTACATTTGGGAAGGTTTACGTATTTCTAATGCTTCAGAAAGGTTTAAGACTGGCCAAAGATTTACACATAATGTGGTTGTATATCTTTTATCCATTGTCCCCTCCTGTGTGTATATAGCTTGATTTGTAGCAGCATCTACTTGGTAAAGTCTGCCATAATCATTATAGTGGCCTGTAATGCAGAACCACTGTTGGAGTGTGCAGAAAAAAAAACTATATCCACATGATGTGCAGGTACAGTACAGGAAGAGAACAGTGGATACTAAAGGTTAAAGGTTTTTACACAGCTGGTGTTTGGTTTGAAGTATTTTTTTATATGAATGACCATTTAAATGCAAGCCAATCATGCCATTCATTATGGAGAAAGTACAGTAATTTTATGTTTTTGTTGATTTCATTTGAAGATAATTATGATTACTGCAATTATTGCACATTTTAAACAAAGTCCTTCAAGATATGGTTCTATAAATATTGATATATGCATTGTTATATCTCACACTCAGCAATCCTTTGGCCACCACATTTGATACACCTGATTGAATTCTCTTGGTATATGTTTATGAAATTAAATAGGTTTCCAGGTTTGGTTTTCCTCGATTCTTGGTAACACACCTGCCTTGACGTAAACCACAAGCATATTGGAGAATTGAGACAAACGCTTTTGACCGCAGCAACAGTCTTTAACCACTTAAGGACCGCCTCCTGCACATATACGTCATCAGAATGGAACAGCTGGGCACAGGCACTTACATGTACGTCGCCTTTAAGAGCCTAGCCGTGGATCGCACGCCGCCGGCGCACGCATGCAACACAGTCCAAAGCTCCGCAGCCGCGGGACCCGCGGACCCGATCGCCACTGGTGTCCCACGATCGGTCACAGGAGCTGAAGAATGGGGAGAGGTGTGTGTAAACACACCTTCCCCGTTCTTCACAGTGGCAGTGGCATTGATCGTCTGTTCCCTGATATAGGGAAAGACGATCAATGACGTCACACATCCAGTCCCGCCCCCTACAGTTAGAAACACATATGAGGTCACACTTAACCCCTACAGCACCCCCTAGCGGTTAACTCCTAAACTGCAATTGTCATTTTCACAGTAATAAATGTATTTTTATAGCACTTTTTGCTGTGAAAATGACAATGGTCCCAAAAAATGTGTCAAAATTGTCCGATGTGTCCGCCATTATGTCGCAGTCATGAAAAAAAATCGCTGATCGCCGCCATTAGTAGTAAAAAAAATATATTAATAAAAATGCCATAAAACGAACCCCTATTTTGTAAACGCTATAAATTTTGCGGAAAAAAAACAAACGTTAAACGCTTATTGTGATTTTTTTTACCAAAAATGGGTAGAAGAATACGTATCGGCCTAAACTGAGGAAAACATTTTTTTTTATATCTTTTTTGGTGATATTTTTTATAGCAAAAAGTACAAAATATTGATTTTTTTTCAAAATTGTTGCTCTATTTTTGTTTATAGCGAAAAAAACTAAAAACCGCAGAGGTGATCAAATACCACCAAAGGAAAGCTCTATTTGTGAGAAAAAAAGGATGCCAATTTTGTTTAGGAGCCACGTCGCACGACCGCGCAATTGTCAGTTAAAGCGACTCAGTGCTGAATCGCAAAAAGGGGCAAGGTCCTTAACCTGCATATTGGTCCGGGTCTTAAGTGGTTAAAGATTTTGCCAATGATCAGCAGCTGAACTGTTGGTGCAAGTTCCACATTTTCTGATGGTAAAGGGCATATTTGATGGTATATGCCCTACATATACCATCAAAGCACCATCCCAAAAGAATTCGAACAGAACGTGTACTGGGACAGTTGGCTGCTTGGTGAGTGACATGGGTGTTGCTTGCAGTTGCTCAATGGACATGGTGTTGCATTGCTGGGTCACCTGCGGTCCTTAAGTGGTTAAAGACTGTTGCTGAACGTTTGTCTCATTTCTCCAATATGTTTGTGGTTTACGTCAAGGCAGGTGTGTTACCAAGAATCAAGGAAAACCAAACCTGGAAACCTATTTAATTTCATAAACATATACCAAGAGAATTCAATCAGGTGTATCAAATGTGGTGGCCAAAGGATTGCTGAGTGTGAGATAAAACAATGTATATATCAATATATACAGAACCATATTTTTTCCACCAGGCAACAAGACACGAATGGGCAAGTATTTGGGTACTAAAAGATTAGGGGAAGTGGTTACACATGGGAAAATAAGGACAAGAAACGATTTTCGAACACAGGAAGGGTTTTAACATTTTAGCGATTGGGAATACTTTCAATTAAAACATTTTGTGAGCAGTTTACCACAGCCGATAAAAGATGATAAAACATTAAACTCAATAGAAAAATTATGCTCCATCGGAAAACCATTAAAACATGGAATATATGGGATATTAACAGACTTAGAGACGCAGGGAACACTGACATGCGTAGAAAAGTGGGGACAAGATATTGGGAAAAACCTAGAGGACTCACAAATGATAGGTGCAGTGTTCAACTATGCCACTGACATTACCACAATTGAGACAAATTATAAATGTATGGTTTGCTGGCATCTGACCCCGGAGAGAATGAATAAAATTCACCCAAATAACTCTGCGCTGTGTTGGAATGAATGTAATCAAGTAGGAACCACAATGCATGTTTGGTGGGACTGCCCGAGAATACAAGAGTACTGGAAAGAAGTCCTAGAATATATAGAAGAAATTACAGGCGAAGAGATCCTACAAAACCCCTTGACCTGCTTGTTCTACAGAACGGATAGGTCAAAAAAACAGTATGGATCGACTTTGCTTCCGGTGTTGCTGAACGCAGCAAAGGGCTTAATTCCAAAAAACTGGCTACACCCACAGAGGCCATCCATAAAAGAATGGATACACCGAGTTGATTATATATCAGAAATGGAATATCTGGGACGAGGAGATATGGGAGGTGAGACTAGAAGCAGAACTGTCTGGGAGAAATGGCTTTCAAAATGTCAGAAAAATTCACACAGGCAATGATAGAAATAGACAGGTGAGACCTAGGTATAAACAGAGAAATTAAACCTAAACAGTGACCGACAGAACAGAAGGGAGGTGGGGGGGGGCTAGGACTAGGAGGGAACACAAGACGAAAGAAGAGTAGTAACTCAGGGGTGGGATTCTCTCTATGTAACGAGGGTCATAACTAATAATGTTCATTCAAAAGTGATTTTTCTTGGTATATAGCTGAAAGAAAAAAAAAAACATTAAAATAAAATAAGAAAAAAGAGGTAAACAAATTGACAAACCACATGTGATGCGAGACAACAGAGGAGACGTGAAGGGTGGATTTACCGTGAGCATGTCTCGCTGTCCTGCTTCCTGGTTGAGTCTGATGTGGGAAAAAGAAAAAAGACCGAAATTGAACTTTTTGGCGTAAAAGCAAAATACTATGTGTGGCGGAAAACTAATACTATACATCACACTGAACACACCATCCCCACTGTGAAACATGGTGATGGCAGCATCATGTTGTGGGGAGCTTTTCTTCAGCTGGAACAGGGAAGCCAGTCAGAGTTGATGGGAAGATGGATGGAGCCAAACACAGGACAATCTTAGAAGAAAACTTGTTAGAGTCTGCAAAAGTTTTGAGGTTCACCTTCCAGCAGGACAACAACCCTAAACATACAGACTGTAACAGCTCTGGTGAACAGGAGTGAACCACAACTGTGGTTAGCAAGGATTTCAATGCACTTCCCTATGTTGGACTTCAGTATTGGACCCCAGGCGTCACTCCGCTCAAACAGGAGTTTGGGGGTTCTTTACATCATCTCTCTCTCACATAAAGAAAGGCGCTGAGCTACTAAGGCTGGACGCATTACAACATGCGACCAGGGATTAGCATTTAAAATTATAGCATACACGTGGAAATTCCAATGCACTTCTATATGCAAGTGATTATCTGTATGGGACCCCAGGCATCACTCCACATAAACAGGAGTTTGGGGGTTCTCTACATCATATCACTTAAACAAAAAGAAATGTATTAGGTCACTAAGGGACTTGGTATGAAATACCTACAACCCTTAGCATAGAAAAGTTAGAGCGAACATGTTCAGTAACTTAGGGCAAAGCCCATAAACAAGTAACACTTATGTCAAGCACATAGTAAATAGGAATTGTAAAGACAGCTAATAGTTGCATAAGAGAGACAAATATAGCTCAGGTAATTTTGAGAGTACATGTCCCTTTAAGATGTTCCTCAGGAAACAGCCATAGACACAACAGTTAGTCCCAAGTAGTATGTTAATAGCTACAGGCCATATTAAATAACAGCAATTGTTTTAGGAGGTGTATATGCAGCAGATCTTTCTATAGTACTACAAGTGAAACAATTGCTACTTATCCATTTGCAGGGCTTGAGTGTAGCAACAAGGGCTTCCATAGTGTAGGGTGTCAGCAAGGAAGGTCTTTAAGGTTGTCTCCGGCAATGGCAGTCTGAAGTAGTCAAGGTAACAGCAGATAATGCTGAAGTTGCAGCTTGGGGTAGTTTGCAGCATGGCCAAGCTATGGCTGACAATAATAGAACGCCTTTTGGATGCAAGCTGGATGCCTTTATAGCCAGCAGACAGGTGCAGGTAGCCAGTGCAGTGCATAAGGCACTGATTCGGACAACCGTTGTGGTTTGCGGCGCACTTCCACGTTCCAAGCTGGAACACACGCGGTGCCGCACAATGGCTTTTCCTAGAGTCTAGAATACGTTCAACCTCATAATGGGCCAGATCCACAAAGCACTTACCTGGAAACTTGCAATTCCCGTCATGCTTAGCGCGCAGTGACGTCATTTTTTCGAACAGGGACGCATGTAACGTAATTCCGTATTCCCGGACGGCTTACGCAAACGACGTTCATTTTTAAATTTCGACGCGGGAACGACGGCCATACTTTATACAGCAATACGATTGCTGTGTAAAGTTAAGGCACCCAAAACGACGACTAACTTTGCGACGGGAAACTAGACTAGCGGCGACGTAGCGAATGCGAAAATCCGTCGTGGATCGCCGTTACTCCTAATTTGCATATCCGACGCTGGTATACAACGCGAACTCCCCCCAGCGGCGGCCGCGGTACTGCATCCTAAGATCCGACAGTGTAAAACAATTACATATGTCGGATCTTATGGATATCTATGCGTAACTGATTCTATGAATCAGTCGCATAGATAGAAAAAGAGATACGACGGCGTATCAGGAGATACGCCGTCGTATCTCTTTTGTGAATCTGGCCCAATGTTCTTCATCCTGAACTAAGATAGGAGGTGCGGGAGGAGGATTTCTACCAGAAAATTGGTTAGGTCGGTAGGGTTTGAGAAGAGACACATGAAAAAAGGAATGAATCCGGAGGGAGGGAAAGTTGCATGGTATTTTGATTAATAACTTTAGAAATCGGGAATGGACCAAGAAATTGTTTGGCCAGTTTCCTCGCCAGTATATGCAAACATACGTTTTTTGTAGAGAGCCATACTTGATCCACAACTTTGTAAGATGGTGAAGGTCTATGCCTAAAATCATAATAGATTTTTTGACTTGTCTTGTGCACGTTTGAGGTTTTGTTTCAAAACTTGCAATACGGATGAAAGGGTAGACCGGTAGAATATTGGGATGAAACCCTTTGGCCCAGTTTCACAGACAGCAGGCGCACATTACGCTGCCGCAGTGCATCCCCCTGTGCGCTACGCCGACGCAGCGCAGAGAGGCAAGCACTGTATTCAGCAAGCTATTGCTCCCAGCGCTGCGTCGACGTGGCGTAGATTTCGAAGGCACAGGACGGCGAAGGTGGAAGTAGACTTGACCCATGCAAACCCATGCAAATGAGGCGTGACCCCATGCAAATGATGGTCCGAGTGCCAGACAAGTACATTTAATGAACTGCGCATGCGGCGTGTCGTGGACGCATCCCCCTGCGCATGCTCACAACCACGTCGGAACAACTGCCTAAGATACGCCAGATCACTGCCTACGCCATGAACGTATCCTACGCCCAGCCAGACTCACGTCCAACATAAACTACGTAAAATACGCCGGCTTGTATTCCTTGGTGCAGACCTTTGCATGTCTGCTGCTGGGTTACACCTCCTTTATGGGGCTTAACTTTACGCCGGACGTACAACTTACGCGCACCACTTGTAGCCTGCATTGGGCGCATGTGCGTTCTTGAATCGCCGTATTTTCCTCATTTGCATATTTGAATGGATGATCAATAGGGAGCGCCACCATGCGTCCAGCCTAAATATGCGGCGTAGGCAAGTTATGTTGGCGGGATGAAGCCTATTTTTAGGCGTATCTTAGTTTGTGGGTCCGGCGCACAGATACGACGGCGCATATTTGCACTTACGTGGCGTATCTTGAGTGCTTTGTGAATCCGGGCCATAGTTTGCAAAAAAGGGGAGTAGCGAGTAGAAGAATTAGTTGAATTATTGTAAGAAAATTCAGCGAGAGGAAGAAGCGTAGACCAGTTTTCTTGAAGATGGGCACAATAACATCTGAGGTATTGTTCAAGACATTGTTTACTCATTCTGTCTGCCCATTTGTTGGAGGATGATATCCACTGGAGTATCTATGGTCTATTTGGAGAATATGACACAGGGCCTTCCAGAATTTCAACACAAATTGGGAACCTCTGTCAGGAACCAAGCTTGAAGGGACACCATGTAATTTAACCACTTAAGCCCCGGACCATATTGCTGGTCAAAGACCAGAGCACTTTTTGCGATTCGGCACTGCGTCGCTTTAACTGACAATTGCGCAGTCATGCGATGTGGCTCCCAAACAAAATTGGCGTCCTTTTTTTCCCACAAATAGGGCTCCTCTGAGATCGAGTTTAGTAAAAATGGTAGAAGCCTGCAATCTTTCAATCAATTCAGGAATAAGTGGAAGAGGATAGCGATTATTCACTGTGACTTTATTCAAGGCTCGAAAGTCTATGATAGGTCTGAGGCTACCATCTTTGTTTGTAACAAAAAACATACCAGCACTGGCAGGAGAAGTAGAAGGTTTAATGAAACCCTGTTTGAGATTATCCTGTAAATATTTCTTTAAATGTTGAAGTTCAGGTTGGGAAAGAGAATAAATCCTACCCGTCGGTATAGGGGTACCTGGCAATAATTCAATGAAACAGTCATATATCCTATGAGGAGGCAATGTCTCCGCATTCTTCTCACAGAATACCTCAGAGAATTCAAGGTACTGAAATGGTATCTCTTGAGGGGCAAGATGAAGCAATGGAGCAACTTGATAACAAGTCTTTTTACAGTAGGTGAGTACAGAAGTACAGTTACTTGATCCCAGAGAAAGGTTGACATATGCAATTTAAGCCAAGGTAACTCCAAAACAACAGAGATGAGAGGAGATGGAATAACATCATAGATAAAAAATTCACTATGATTATATCCACAAATAGTCAATAAAGGTTGAGTTTGGTATAAGATAGGTCCAGATGCAGAAGTTGTTCCATCGATAAAACTGACAGAAAGAGGAGATGATTTCTTCAAGTGTGGAATCTTTGGTGAAGAAACAAGGCCTGAATCGATGAAGTTACCACATGCGCCTGTATCCAACATAGCCTTAACAGGAATTCTAACTTGATCCCAGTTCATCCTTTTTCTTTTTTACAAGAGGACAAGAAGAGATGGCATGGTCTGATGAGGCACAATAAAGTCAAAGATTCAATGAGCGACGACGGACTCTTTCGGATGAGGTAAGTAGGGCACGTGTAGTTCCAATATCCATTTTTTCATCAAAGGGAATCAAACTCAATTTTTGAGGCATAGGGGCAGATGTTATTGGACTTGATTGACGTTCAGCTAGTCTCTCTCTTAACCTACAATCTATAGTGATCGAACGTTGTATGATGTCATTAAGAGTAGGAGGGAGATCTTCTCTAGCCAACTCATCCTTGAGTGGTTCGGAAAGGCGGAGGCGAAATTGGTTACGCAGGGTGACATCATTCCACTCAGTTTCAATGGCCCACCTGGAATTCTGCTATAAAGTCCTCAACTGGTCCACTTCCGGACCACTTCCGGACTGCCGCATGTACATTTACGTCGGCAGAATGGCGCGGACAGGCACATTGGCGTACCTGTACGTCCCTGCCTAGACGTGGGTCAGGGGTCCGATCGGGACCCCCCCGGTACATGCAGCGGTTCCCGTGGCTTCAGGAGCGATCCGGAACGAGGGCACGGCTATTCGTTTCTAGCCGCCCCCTCGCGATCGCTCCCCGGAGCTGAAGAACGGGGAGAGCCGTATGTAAACACGGCTTCCCCGTGCTTCACTGTGGCGGCTGCATCGATCAAGTGATCCCTTTTATAGGGAGACTCGATCGATGACGTCAGACCTACAGCCACACCCCCCTACAGTTATAAACACACACTAGGTGAACCCTAACTCCTACAGCGCCCCCTGTGGTTAACTCCCAAACTGCAACTGTAATTTTCACAATAAACAATGCAATTTAAATGCATTTTTTGCTGTGAAAATGACAATGGTCCCAAAAATGTGTCAAAATTGTCCGAAGTGTCCGCCATAATGTCGCAGTCACGAAAAAAAAATCGCTGATCGCCGCCATTAGTAGTAAAAAAAAAAAAAAATAATAAAACTATCGTCTATTTTGTAAACGCTATAAATTTTGCGCAAACCAATCGATAAACGCTTATTGCAATTTTTTTTACCAAAAATAGGTAGAAGAATATGTATCGGCCTAAACTGAGGAAAAAAAAATATTATATATGTTTTTGGGGGATATTTATTATAGCAAAAAGTAAAAAATATTGAATTTTTTTCAAAATTGTCGCTCTATTTTTGTTTATAGCGCAAAAAATAAAAACCGCAGAGGTGATCAAATACCACCAAAAGAAAGCTCTATTTGTGGGGAAAAAAGGACGCCAATTTTGTTTGGGAGCTACGTCGCACAACCGCGCAATTGTCTGTTAAAGCGACGCAGTGCCGAATTGTAAAAACCCCTTGGGTCATTTAGCAGCATATTGGTCCGGTCCTTAAGTGGTTAAATAGGATATAAGGGTGAGCACCTTAGTCCTATCATTGGGAAAAGTGCGAGGGCAGAGTTCAAACATTAATTTACACGCATTAATGAACTCTCTATAGGTCTTTCGATCACCAAAAAAAAGAGGAGGTGGGTTAACCTTAGGTTCAGGCGGGAGACGAGGCAGATTTGGAGTGAGGGCAACTAAATCTTGCAAGGCCTGATTTTCTGCTTGTAGATTTTGTACAGTTTGAGCGAGAGCGTCTACCCTTTGAGTAAGGGTGACAACATGGTTTGCAAGTTCTGCTGGGTTCATGATAAGGTTCTATTATTCTGTAACAGCTCTGGTGAACGGGAGTGAACCACAACTGCGGTTAGCAAGGATTTCAATGCACTTCCCTATGTGAGAATTCAGTATTGGACCCCAGGCATCACTCCGCTCAAACAGGAGTTTGGGGGTTCTCTACATCATCTCTCTCTCACATAAAGAAAGACAATGAGCTACTAAGGCTGGACGCATTACAACACGTGACCAGGGCTTAGCGTTTAAAATTATAGCATACACATGGAAATTCCAATGCACTTCTATATGCAAGTGATTATCAGTACGGGACCCCAGGCATCACTCCACACAAACAGGAGTTTGGGGGTTCTCTACATCATATCACTTAAACATAAAGAAATGCATTAGGTCACTAAGGGAGTTGGTATGAAATACCTACAACCCTTAGCATAGAAAAGTTAGCGCAAACATGTTCAGCAACTTAGGGAAAAGCCCATAAACAAGTAACACTTATGTCAAGCACATAGTAAATAGGAATTGTAAAGACAACTCACAGTTGCATAAGAGAGGCAAATATAGCTCAGGTAATTTTGAGAGTACATGTGCCTTTAAGATGTTCCTCAGCAAACAGCCATAGACACAACAGTTATTCCCAAGTAGTATGTTAATAGCTACAGGCCATATTAAATAACAGCAATTGTTTTAGGAGGTGTATATGCAGCAGATCTTTCTATAGTACTACAAGTGAAACAATTGCTACTTATCCATTTGCAGGGCTTGAGTGTAGCAACAAGGGTTTCCGTAGTGTAGGGTGTCAGCAAGGAAGGTCTTCAAGGTTGTCCCTGGCAATGGCAGTCTGAAGTAGTCAAGGTAACAGCAAATAATGCTGAAGTTGCAGCATGGGGTAGTTTGCAGCATGGGGAGCGATGGCACCAATGGTTGTAGCGTGGCCGAGCTACGGCTGACAATAATAGAACGCCTTTTGGATGCAAACTGGATGCCTTTATAGGCAGCAGACAGGTGCAGGTAGCCGGTGCAGTGCATAAGTCACTGATTCGGACAACTGCCGTGGTTCGCGGCGCACTTCCGCACTCCAAGCTGGAACGCACACGGCACCGCATGATGACGTCATCGCGCGGGCACCGTATGAGCTCCAGCAAGGAACGCATTACGACGGCGCAAGGAGCGCCTGTTATACAGACAGAGCTACAATGGAATTGTTTAGATTAACCACTTGCCAACCAGCCGCTGTCATTATACAGCGGCAGGTCAGCACGATACCGCAAACTAGACATGTGCACACTGAAATATTTTGTTTCGTAATTTTGTTTTCGTCCAAAAAATACATTTATTTATTTACTCCCGAAATTCATTTTTATTTATTTTGTTTTTCGTAAAAAAAAATGCATTCGTCCGAAAATCCAAATTAAGGTTGAATCTGTCATTGAAGGCTTATGGTGTCTGTCGAATGTTCTAAGAAAAAAAAAAAAAGAAGATTCGATAGAATTTTTAAAAAAAAAAAAATGTTGACCCTTAATGTCTCTCTATGCCGAATCTTCATGTCTCTCTATGTCAAATCTTCATGTCTTTCTATTTCGAATCTTCGTATCTCTCTATGTCGAATCTTCATGTCTTTCTATGTCGAATCTTCATGTCTCTCTATGTCGAATCTTCATGTCTCTCTATGTCTAATCTTCATGTATCTCTATGTCGAATCTTCATGTCTCTCTATGTCGAATCTTTTCTCTCTATGTCGACTCTTCTTCATGTCTCTATAATGTCGAATCTGTTCTCTCTATGTCAAATCTTTTCTCTTTATGTAGAATAATATTGGACTAATAGAGTTAAGGTTAGGCACATTCGACCGCAACGAAACTGAAAATAAAGCATTTTGTTTATGTCGGATCTTTCGGTTTTCGTTTTCTGTGCTTTCGTTGTCGTTTGTTAAAACGATAACGAAAATACCTGAAATTCGGACGAAAATGCATTCGGATGAAAACGAATGCACATGTCTACCGCAAACTGTCGTAGCTGCGAGGGTGCTGATGCTCGTGAACGAAGATCATGATGACCACTGGCCACAAGCAATCGCAGGCACGAGATGCACATTAGGGACGTGTGCGTGCAAACACACACATCCGTGTTCTGTAAGCTGCGGAGAGGCAAATCGTGAGTTCCTAAAAGCTAGGAGCCACGATCTGTCATCTCCTATAGTGAGTCCCCTCCCCCACAGGTAGAACACACACCAGGGGAAACAGTTAACCCCTTGATTGACCCTTAGTGTTAATACCCTCTCTGCCAGTGACTTTTTTACAATAAACAGTGCATTTTTGTTCTGTTCGCTGTATAAATGCCAATGATCCTAAAATGGTGTCAAAAGTGTCTGATGTGTCTGCCATGTGTCAATCCCAATAAAAATCACTGACATTACTAGTACCAAAAAGATGTATAAGAATACATATCAGCCTAAACTGAGGAAAAAAATGTGCTTTCTTTTGAAAAAAATTGTAAATATTTATTATAGCAAAAAGTTCAAACTATTGTGTGTTTTTCTAAATAGTCATTCTTTTTTTGTTTAGATATCGCAAAAAATGAAAACCGCAGAGATGATCAAATACCACCTCTCTGTTTGTGCCAAAAAATTTTGTTTGGGTACAATGTCGCACAACCGCACAGTTGTCAGTTAGAGCGATGCAGTGCCGTATGGCAAAACAAATGGCCTGGTCAATGTGCAGCCAAATTTTCCGGGGGTTAAAGTGGTTAAAGCATATTCATGTATTAGTCAAAGTCCAGACCTAAATCTAATTGAGAATCTGTGGCAAGACTTGAACTTTGCTGTTCACAGAAGCTTTCCATCCACAGAGCTTGAGCTAAGCTATTTTGCAAAGAAGAGTGGGCACAAATTGTACTCTCTAGATGTGTAAAGTTAGTAGAGACTTACCCCAAAAAATTGCAGCTGTAATTGCAGTGAAAGGTGGTTCTACATATTATTGACTCAGGGGGGCAGAATACAAATGCCCTCTTAGATCTCAGGGCCCAGGGTTCATTCAGACTTGAACTGCATAGCCACCAAAGACCTCACATAGCTATTAGAGACTCCAGAGACCCAACATAGCCACCAGAGACCCCGCACAATCTGGGACATGGCATGCACAGACATGCATTAGCAGGTGCCCGTCTTTCCGGGCGTAAATGTGCATGCGCAAGAACATTGGCGCTAACAGGCATACGCACGTTAGTGCTAACAGAACGCATATGCACGTGTGAAAATACATGCACACATTAGCCATTAATGCTAGCGTCAAATGGCCTATAAAATGGTCTATATAAAGACTAGTGCAGCTGCTGTCTGATCTGCAGCTTTACCATGTGTTCTGATCCTGTGCCTATATCTGATCCAGTATTTGACCCAGATTTCTGCCCATGCTGCTGTCTCCAGTCCTGACCTTTGGCTTACCTTGACCCTGATTATTCCTGTCTGATTTTCTGTTGCCAAACCCAGCTTGAACTCTGACCATTCTCTGCCTGCTGTTTATGATAGACTGATCATCTGTGTATGACCTGGCTTGTCTGACTCTGCTCCAGTCTTCTCCTTCCAGCCTGTGTAGCTCCAGTACTGCTGCTCTGCATCCACAGAAGACCTGCATCCACTGTTCCTGCTTCCTTCTGCATCCAGTCTGATACTGCTACTTATTAGCTGCCACTACCGCTACCAATGGAGGACATTGCAGGCGCTCTTACCTCACCATGCTCTCACAGCCACTGTTGCAACTCCAGTGGTCTTTGAGCTGGGGCTGTATGAGAGGTCTACCTCTACAC
Organism: Rana temporaria; assembly: GCF_905171775.1. Classification (NCBI taxonomy): domain Eukaryota; kingdom Metazoa; phylum Chordata; class Amphibia; order Anura; family Ranidae; genus Rana; species Rana temporaria. Next base: position 308,582,544 of record NC_053489.1, read on the forward strand.
GTCAGGTTCTCCCATACCGTATGTAACACAATCCACCAGAGACCCCACATAGCCACCAGATAGCTCCCAGAGACCCCAATTAGCCATCTGAGAGTCCTCACAGTCCACCAAAAACCCCACATAGCCACCAAAGACCCAACATAGTCACTTGAGATATCACACAGCCCACCAGAGACCCTGTTTTTAATGTACAGAGAAAAAGAGGTGGTGCTCTAATAGGAAGAGATGGAGTCTAAAGAGGAAGGGGTGGAGTTTACAGATTGAGGGGTGGGTCTTAAACAGGAAGGGGCAGAGCAAATTTACATGGGGGTGCCCAATTTTTGTCTTGCCTAGGGCAGCACAAAACCTAAATACACTGCTGTCTATATGCTTTATGAAATCAAACTAATGCAGCATACACACGATCATTTTTCTGCATGAAAAAAACGTTGTTTTTCAAAAACGTAATTTAAAATGATCGTGTGTGCGCTACACATCATTTTTCAGGTTCTGAAAAACGAAAAAAAAAAAAATTCGAACATGCTGCATTTTTTAACGTCGTTTTAAACGATGTTGTTTTTCGGGTTGTAAAAAATTATCGTGTGCATGCTCAGAAGCAAGTTATGAGACGGGAGTGCTCGTTCTGGTAAAACTACCGTTCATAATGGAGCAAGCACATTCATCACGCTGTAACAGACATAAAAGTGTGAATCGTCTTTTACTAACACGGAATCAGCTAAAGCAGCCCAAAGGCGAATGGAACTTCCCCTTTAAAGTGCCGTCGTACGTGTTGTACGTCAGCACGCTTTGCTAGATCATTTTTTAAAAACGATGGTGTGTAGGCAACGTCGTTTTAATAATGAAGTTGGGAAAACGATGTTTTTTAGACATGCTGAAAAACAACGTTTTCTTTCATGCTGAAAAATGATTGTGTGTACGCAGCATTAGGGTGATAAAACTCTGGATGGAGGATGGAAGAGCAACTGAGCCACCCTTGGACAGCAACAATGTTAATCTGGGGAGAGATTAGTGTTGGATACTGTAACAGAGTGGATGGACTTGACAAACAAATTAAAGCTGAACTCCAGCAACCACTCTTTAAAGGATAGGTTCCACATTGGAACATGTTACATGTTCCACACATTTTTAGGGTGAAAAATGTAACATGTTCCAGCATCTGCAGCCTCTCCCCCTGCACATTCTGTCACAATTTGAAAACAGCATGGCCGTATGGGCTATGTGGTATCCACACAGCCGCATCGCCAATTCATAGTTTCCTGTGAATGAATGCCTACAAGTACCATCAGCCATTGGGGATGACAGCTGGTAGTTCTCAATAAGCAGCGGGATTGATGCTGAGCCCTATTGTAGTCCATTGATCTTTCTCTCAGGTAACTCATTGCCCATACAAGGCACGAGTGGACAGCTATGCTGAGAGTCTGCAGGAGCCCAAGATTGCAATAGGTGATAAGGTGAACTTATCCTTTCAGTTACAGCAGATTTTTTTTTAACATAAATAATAATAGCTAAGAATTGTAAGCACCCCCGGCAGAGTTGAATGGTTTTCTCAATTCCCTAGCTGCTACTTTTGCTAGACAGCTTGGTCTGTTAAATGAACTTCAAAAATAACAGGTGAAAATAAAGAAAAAAAGCCTAAAAAAGTTACTTATTCAGCAAGTACATCAAAGAAACGTTAAGTTACAATATAGGATTTGGGAGGGATTGGGGGAGGGTTGTGCTTTGCTTTTACGTTATACTTTTTTTTGTGATAACACTGGCCATGCCACACTTGCTACAGTCTGCTAACCATGCTGAAGAAGACAGTCTAGGCCTTAAAATGAGTATTGACCCTATCCTGGATACTGAGCAATTACTAACCAGTTAGGACTCTTTTAATTTTCAATTATACTACCAAGTAGTGTCTTTGGTAGCCTGGCAACTGGAATAGCTGAAATGTAGGCAGCGGGTGTTAGAAGCTGGGATTAGTACCACCTATCCTTTTATTTTTTAGAATGATGGGAACGATGATGATTATTACTGGTGGTTATCATCATGTTGATTTATTGTGACATTTGTTGTCAATTTAGAATATAGCCAATATATACCATAGATTTGTACAGAATAATTAATTGTATCTAGTGCAGACAGTCATTTTATTACTGTTGGCACAGAAGGTGGATGTAAGGCCACGTACACACGTCCGAGAAACTCGACGGGCGAAACACATCATTTCCCCCATCAAGTTCCTTGTTTGGCTGTCAAAAAAATAGTCGAGCCAAATTTTCCCATTGCCCGACGAGGAAATAGAGAACATGCTCTCTTTTTGGCTCGACGAGTTTCCCGACGGGTTTCTCTGCGTAAAGTGTACACACGACCGGTTTTCTCGGCAGAATACATCTCCCATCGAGTTTCTTGCTGGATTCTGCCGAGAAAACCGGTCGTGTGGATGCGGCCTGAGGCTCATTGCATGTATATATCGTCAGTAAAAACAGAGAAGACTTCTGTCATTATAGGGTGACGCACTGCTAAGCAAAATTCTGCCCCTATACATCACAGTTGCGGTCCCGGGTGCCAATGCTGTGGGTTCTCACTGTCCATATGACATAGAATTTCAATACTAATATATTTGCACTCTAAAATTGAAAATATCCTAAAGATGCAGCTTTGGTGCAACAGCATAGAAACGATTTCCCAAGAGTTTTAATGTGTTTTATATAAAGATAATGCTTTATAGAATTACAATTAAACTCTCCTAATTCTTTGCACCTACCTACTTAGAAAACAGAACTCATTAAATTGGGTTTGTAAAGACCTATTTTACAATCCTACCTGAGATGCTTAATGCTTAAATAAAGAAGCATTACTTTGTTTGCAAACAACTCTAAGTGATTTATTATTGTCGTGCTGCATAGACATAACCTTCCACGGCAATGTATTTCTGAGTTCAGCATCATTATCCTTGGAGAAATTGAATTCCTCTGTGAATACCGGACTCTATTTTTAATTAGTTAATCATTCTATTAAGTTTAACAGCATCAGTACATTAGGTTTAGGCAATATACAAGCTGTTGTTAATTTCTCAAAGTGTGATGCAATTGTGACTGCAAGAAGATTAATAACTTACCTGGTTATTTAAGGTACACATTCATTATCACTTCATTATCTCTATTGCCCTGAACATCAACAGGATAAAGGTAAATCTATGTTTTTATTTGTTGCTGAAAGGAAGAGAGAAAAGCAGATTTCTCACTTGTAATTTATTAAATCAATCACTTAAAATAAATGTTACCTGCCATTTGTGTTGCTGTTAAAATAAATGCACCTTACCATTGTAAACTTTGGTTCAGCAACATATATATATATATATATATATATATATATATATATATATATATATATATATATATATACAGGGCTTTTTTTCTCAGGAAATAGGTGCAGGAATTCAACCACGACCCCCCAAAACCAACCTTCCCCCCACATGCACAACCTCCGAACTGAATCAAATAGTGTGTGTGGTCACATTTCACTAACAGCGCAAGGGTCACAAAGGTGCAATAAATACAGTACCAGGAGTGCATTACGTAGAGTGCAGAGTTGGGGGGGGGATGTTACACACAGAGTTGAGAGTTTCAGGGTGTACTACATAGAGAGTGCAGAGTTCAGAGGTGCACTACACACAGAGTGCAGAGTTCCAGTGTGTGCTACGTGCAGAGTTTGCAGTTGCGCTATGTACACAGTGTAGAGTTCAGGAGTGAGCTGCATACAGTGTGCAGAGTTCAAGGGTGCACTACATACAGTGCAAAGTTCAGGGTTGCACTACACACAAAGTTAAGAGTTCAGCCTTCTTCCACAGCTGCTTACCTCTGCATCCCCATCCACATCTCACTTTTACCCCTCATTAGCTCTGACCTCTGCATGCAACCCCCCTTCCACTGCCCCCATCTTCACACTCCCTCCCTAAAAGCTCCACCATTTTCCACAAGTCGTACTTGTGTTTCTGTATTAAACTGAAACACCCTGTTGCCTCTAGTACCTCCCCACACACTGTAGGTGGCTCCACTCTCAATTGTAGGGAGATAATTCAGTTGGGGAGTTGGGTTCTGCGCTGCACCTGCATCTTCCTTGTTCACTTAGGAGATCAGATCTGTGGGAGCCATTGAGCGACAGGCTGTCCCTTGTAAACACAGAAGACATACTTCAAAGTTTACAAGTCATAGTGGTGAGCAGGGAGCAGAGGGCCTGAGCAAGAGGTGGTGGAACTAAGTTCTATTAAGTTCCACCAAGTTCCAGTTGAAAAAAAGCCCTGTGTGTGTATATATATATATATATATATATATATATATATATATATACACACACACACTATATTACCAAAAGTATTGGGATGCCTGCTCTACACGCAAATGAACCAATGGCATCCCAGACTTAGGCCCCATACACACGATAGAATCCATCCGCTGAAAAATCCCAGCGAATGGGTTTCAGCGGATAGATCCTATGGTGTGTACACTCCAGCGGATCTTTTTCCGCGGATATTTATCCCCTGGGATGGATTCCAGCAGATAAATATTTGCTGACATGCTAAACAAATCTATCCGCTGGAATCCATCCCAACGGATGGATCCGCTGGTCTGTATAGACTCACCGGATCCATCCGTCCGAAGGGATCCCCCGCATGCGTCGTAATGATTCGACGCATGCGTCGAATTCCTTATATGACAGCGTCGCGCATGTCGCCGCGTCATAATCGCGGCGACGGCGCGACACGTTATCGCCAGAGGATTTCGGCGCGGATTTCAATGCGATGGTGAGTACACTCCATCGCATAGAAATCCGCGCAAATCCTCGAGAGGATTTATCCGCGGAAAGGGGCCTAAGTCTATAGGATTCAATATTGAGTTGGCCCAAGTTCAGCTATAACAGCTTCAACTCTTCTGGGAAGGCTGTCCACAAGGTTTAGGAGTTTGTCTATGGGAATGTTTGACTGATGTGGACGAGAAGGCCTGGCTCACAGTCTGAACACAATGATGAATGTGTAATTTCTTATTCTTAGTAATCAGTGCTCATAAAGTCTGTGAACCACCAAACTGCTGTGTCCCATATATAAAGGCTCATGCTCTTTTGAATCCATTGGTGATCAAATTTAATGCTCAGGTGAAATCCACCACCACCCCTAAGTGCACAATCTCACCTTCTAAAGATGACCTCAAACTCAGTAAGCTTGTTCTTTTAAAGCCAAGATTAGGCCGAGGTCACGGCAGTGCTTGTAACCACACTTAGACATCCAGGAGTAATTAGCAGATGTCAAACAACTTAGTGCTCCCCACAATCACAATTATGTATTCCAAATAAATATACATGCAGGTAAAACTAATATTGCTTTAAAACGTCTTCTTTATAAACTCAGATTGCCAAGGCTGCTAGGAAAGTAAGACTGTAAATAAACTCTCACTTTAGAGATCCACAGAGTCACCCCTCTCTCCTTCAAAGCAGTTCCCCCCTTTACAGTGTTTACCTTAGGCTCTGCCCAATGTTTCATTATTATGACAACATCATATCACTGATGATAGACAGGGTCCTTCTTCAGTTGTTTACGTCACTGCTTTCATGATGTGGACACTTCCTTTTACCTGTACCATGCCAGGGTCCTCTTAGGGTCCAGGTGATGACACCAGTAGGAAGTGATCAACAGGGATTGACCAATATAGCACATTTGAAGTACTTGACTACTGGTCCCCTGCACCCAGAAATAGCATCAACAAGAGACGTGGATGGTGAACTAAAGTGAGTATAAAATGCTCCCCTAGTTACAAAGGGGTGGCTGCGTAGGCTAGAGTGGGAATAGGATTTTGGTTGATTTTTTTCTGGATAAGTTGTTTTAAAAAAAAAGCGAGCAGAGGCCAAAGGACTACTTATCAATTTTTCCCTATTACTCAGTTACCCTGCTTTATTCTGCACTGTACTAGACAACTTAACTCCACTGTGATTAGCTGTACAATCAGCATGAGCTATCATTCCTGGAACATCCATTTGATACCTTGTTGAGATTCTTTTCCAGTGAATTTTTGCTTTCTGATGACAAGTGTATGAACAATTCATATATGGAAGATCTCTTTGATTTCCAAATAATCTGTACAAATGTACAATTTCAGAAACAGATGAATAAGTTACCCAATTTGTAATCTTAAATGTTAGTTATGGACAAAAATCATCAAATCCGAGCACCTCGTCCTGTGTAATACAAAATGAATGAGAAGAGGAAGGGTACCATGGGACCCCAGGGACTATTGGGGTCCCAAGGTACCCAGTTCAATAGTCCCTTGGGTCCCAAGGTACCCTTCCTATTCTCATTCATTTTTTAATTTGTAATCTTGTTTCTAGATAGGTCTTAACCACTTCAGCCCCGGACCACAATGCTGGTCAAAGACCAGGCCACTTTTTGCGATTCGGCACTGCGTCGCTTTAACTGACAATTGCGCGGTCGTGCGACATGGCTCCCAAACAAAATTGGCGTCCTTTTTTCCCCACAAATAGAGCTTTCTTTTGGTGGTATTTGATCACCTCTGCGGTTTTTATTTTTTGCACTATAACCAAAAACAGTGCGACAATTTTGAAAAAAATGCAATATTTTTTACTTTTTGCTATAATAAATATCCCCCAAAAATATATAAAAAACATTTTTTTTCCTCAGTTTTGGCCGATACGTATTCTTCTACATATTTTTCGTAAATAAAATCGCAATAAGCGTTTATTGATTGGTTTTCGCAAAAGTTATAGCGTTTACAAAATAGGGGATAGTTTTATGGCATTTTTATTAATATTTTTTTTTACTAGTAATGGCGGCGATCAGCGATTTTTATCGGTACTGCGACATTATGGCGGACACTTCGGACACTTTTGACACATTTTTGGGACCAGTGGCATTTTTATAGCGATCAGTGCTATAAAAATGCATTGATTACTATAAAAATGCCACTACAGGGAAGGGGTTAACACTAGGGGGCGAGGAAGGGGTTAAGTATGTTCCCTGGGTGTGTTCTAACTGAAGGGGGGGTGGACTGACTTGAGGAAATGACTGATCGCTGTTCATACATTGTATGAACAGACAATCAGGCATTTCTCCCCCTGACAGGACCGGGAGCTGTGTGTTTACACACACAGCTGCCGGTTTTCGCTCTGTAACGAGCGATCGCGGGTGCCCAGTGGTGATCGCGCCCGCCGGGCACGTGCGTCGGCCTCAGGGGCGAGTGGGGGGCACGCGCGTTCCCCTATTGGCTGCTCGGCGAGATCTACGTGATCTCGCCCAGCAGAGCCGACCTGCCGCCGCAAAACTGCGGCTGCTGGTCGGCAAGCGGTTAATATAAGTCAGAGTAAGACAGCTTTTGCCGTAAATATACTGCATACAAAATATGTGTTATATGTATATACAGTAGCTGGTCTTGCCTAATAGTCTATCACCGGCCCTATATATTTACTGTATAGTATATACAGGGCCAGTGACAGACTATTAGGCAAGACCAGTTACTTGCACCTTCCCATGATGAAACTATTATATTAAAAAAAGCATTTGATTTGCAGTCTGACTACTGATACATTTCTTAACATATCAGCAAATTCATCCTGTGCAGGAATGCTTTATCACCTCCATGACAATGTTAGCTCCATGTGGAGACTGACTGGAGAACTGGAAGGAAGTGATGCTGTGCACAGCATGGTTTGTGCGGTGCCTCGTTGACTAGGTACCTCTTTTTCAAGGATTGGCTGAAGTTTGGAGGCGATGGCTTTGTTTTCAGCTAACATCATCCAATCCTGCAGCGATATGCTGAAAGTCGGCACAGTGTGTGGAGAACATTGGCGGATTGTGTGGGGAATCCAGCAGAGCATTGCCGTAGATATATTTTTTTCCTGGGGAGGTCCAGCTCTCAAACTGCAAGTTCAACACAAAATGGTGCCTTTTGCACTGCTCAGTGAGGTTGGCTACAGGGGTGTTTTCTGAAATCAGTGGGCCTGTGTGCAAAATTATAAGTCTCCTGGCTGTGAAACAAACAAATATTGGGTGTGATCCTCGTTGTGCTGAATATTGGCCATGGCTTAAAGGGACACAGAGTTCAGGGGTCAGTAGTAAGAGATGCAGAGTTCAGGGGTTCGTAGTAAGTGAGGCAGATTTTAAGGGTCAGTAGTAAGTGGGGGGATAATTTTTTTTAAAATAGTTATGGTTAGACTGGAATACCACTGTAATAACAAACGATAGAAGATACCAAGCACATAGGGATGTACTAAAAGATAGAAGATTGACAGTGTGTGTATGGCCTGGTCTGGCCAATCCAATGAACGAAAAGACAAACCTAGTGCTCATAGGCACAGCATGGATTTTTAGGAGAGACCAGGTGAGTATTTAAAAAGTATTGTTTATTAGAAACATTTGATAATCTATACAGTAGAAAAAATTAAATGCAGTACAAAAATACAGGCATGAATAAAAAATGCCCTCTGGTGTGAAGGGTTATTGCACGTAGCTGTAGGAGATGATGCCTGACATGTTTCAACCACATAGGGAGGGCATTGTTTCATGAGTCAGCACACTAATACACTTCCACAATGACAGGCAGGGCAGAATGAGACTTGTGTAAGGTGTTTTGACTGGGGTAGGTTTAGTTGGGTAGGAGAGAGGTGGAATGAGGGGGCGGTGGGTGGAAGTTGCTGTAACCTGGGTTAGTTGGGTGATAGGGAGGCACAGTGATTAGGAAAGGATGGTGGATGCTGCTATACCAGGTAGAGAGAAAGTGATAGTATGGGGGATAGGTGCAGAGACCATCAGCAGGATATTCAGCTTATCCTCAGTGTCGCTGATCAGCCTGGAACATCTGTGTAGAGCCTGCCCTGTGTCCCAGTTTCCTGCCTATGGTGATGTCACTCTCTAGCTGGGTAAGTGAGATGGAGGAAGTTCAATACTTGCCCTCCTTCTCCTCTAAAAGTTGGACCCTCAGGGCGGGGCAAGCACGTGATTGATAGGGGGGTAAAAAATCCAAGAATCCACCTCCAATGAGTGTAATAATCCCTCAATAGAAAACCTAATCAATTCGTCCTATAGGACGGGATACCTCCCCAATTAAGCAAGAAACTGTATGGAAAATAATTATGGGTGGGACGAGAGTTGTCCCTAGATAGAAAAAATAAGGGGCTTATCGGTATAAGAAATATAAAGACTTTATTGATGAAAAGGGGTACACACACTATAGATTGTGGTATATTTAAGGAAACATTCTATCCTAATAGGAATAAGAACTGCCAATGTCCTGCAACCAATCACATGCTTGCTCTGCCCCCAGGCCCTGACATCCAGAGAAGAAGGAGGGCAAGAACAGAGGAAGGGGGAGTCTGGGGACCACTCCACTGCTGCTGCTGTTCAGCCTATATTCTCTGACAGATCTGATTGCTGAAGCTGAGCAGTACGACTCAATGTGGCAGCGGGGACTAACTGGGCATTTGGACAGGGTGCGCTGAGGGATTCAGACCCCTAACTTCCTTTTATCTATGTCCCTGCAGTGGAGAGTAGGGAATACAAGCAAATATATAGCATAAACATAACTAAACTGAGCACTGAGCAACTACACTATAAACATTTAAATTACAATTTATGTTAAATTACAAACTACTGTAATTAGGAACTTTATCAAAAAGATAAATCAGTCAGCAATTTAAAAAACAAACAACAAAACAACAAAAAAATAAAAAGAAGAAAAGAAAAACGAGAAGTCAATGCATGAAAAAAAAGTTTGGGGATGGTATATGAGTTGTTTTTACATTTTTTTTTATTATGAGAAAAGGAGAATGCAGTAAAAATCGGGAAAAAAAATTATTTGGATAGTTCACACAGCTTTGATTTTTATATTCATTAAGTCTGTGGACAAACTATCTGAAAACTCTTCTGTATCAAGTTCAGAAGTTCATTTGTATCTCTTGCCAAATGCTGTCTAGCTCTTTGCAGTATAGACTACTGTATATTGATATGATGTTTGTTAGGAAAAAAGAATTGGGTTTTAAAGCTCTCATCCTATTGTATGCGCTTCAAGTTTAAGTTATATTAGGTTGATTGCAGATTAGCTTTATATAGCGGCTATAAAAATGTGTATCAATTTGCATTTGATATTAAGGTTTTAGGCAACAAGAGAGAACTATAATACATTAAATACTGTACAGGCTCAGCAACACAAGGCTGCAATGCAGTAAATATTGTGTAAGCAGTGAAAAAACTCAAATTTCGAAATATGAAATTATGGACTAAAACTCTGATATTTGGTGTGTGTAAAATGTTTGAAGAAAATCTAAGAGACGTATTCTCAATAAAGTGGTGTTTGTACCTAACCTTTGAACACGTCTTCCTGCAGTTTTTGAGTAAAAAAAAGCCCTAATTGTATGAAAAAATACATGGCTCTAAACAGGGCTGGACTGGGACAAAAATTTGGCCCTGGACTGGCCCACTTTGACAGGTCTGTCCTATGGTGGCCAGACAACTCCCGCACCCCTCCCCAGCCACCCAAGCCCCCTCTCCCCCTTCACTAGCCATTCTACTTTATTAGAGTAGAACGGCTGGTACTCTTATAGACAGTACCAGTGGGGAAGCTAGACATTATTTCACCTGGGGCAAAGAATCAGTTTGGTGCCCCCCCTTAGGGGACAAGATTAGGCAGAAGTGAGAAACTCCCAGGCTACAGCTGTTGAGTCAGCTCTCTGTCCCCTCCCCCATGCTCCTCTGTCGTCCCCCCTGCTCCTCTGGTCCACCCCCTGCTTCTCTGTTCCCCCCAGGTGAGCACCGCAGGAAGGGAGAGACAGAGAAGCGGAGGGGGGCGGCGGTCTGCTGTCACTGAAGCCGACCCACTGAGTCATCGGTCCACCGGGAAACTCCCTGTAGTCCCAATGGCCAGTCCATCCCTGGCTCTAAAAGTCACTGAGAGGCTGCAAAATTTAGCATGGTTCTGTAGATACCCATTACATTTCTTTGAAACGAGCAGTGCACGGTAAGTGTGGTCATGTTAATTGCTTTAGCACACCACAAATCTGATGGTCCATAGTCCTTCTTAAGAGCAAGGAAGAGAGTGTGTCTGCATTCCTATGTATAGTAGGATAATGGAATACAAATGTAACCACCCTTTAACAGAAAGTCAGATCATAGCAGTAAAAACATAATGAAATCTGGCATTTCTTGTTTCCTTAAAAATGCAATTTTTCTTTCCTTGGCCACTGAATGGTGTTGTGCCTATAAATAGCATATGATCACAGCACAAATATGAAAAAGCACACCTTTAAGATTCTGGGATGCCAAGCTTTTAACTGAGCAAGTGACTTCACTGGAAGACACAGCAAAGTCTGAAGAGAAAGTTGAGACTTATGCCACGTACACACGATCCGAATATTGTACGAAAAATGTCGTCCGAGGAAGAATTGTCCGATAATCGGATCGTTAGTACAGGGCTTCTGTGAGCCGATCATGACAGTTCATCCAATATTATTTTATCAGACATGCACGAAAATTTTACTCGTACGATACCAGATTGTACGATTTTCGTTTGGTCAGTACAGTTGTCGTCCGAAAATACAATACAAATACATTACAACACATGACATCACTTTCGATTTTTTTTCTGTCGTACGAAAATTTTCGTGACTTTAGTAACCTATTGAATTTCTACTTGCGACTAGTAAATGGAAAAAGTCGGACGATCTGTCGTCCGATTTTCGGATCGTGTGTACGTGGCATTAGAGGCTGGAACATTAATAAGTGGCAGCTGGACTACATGGTAGCACCCAAATTCCCCAATGAAGGAAACAATTATGTTTGAAGTACAACAAACGACAAATATCCGAAGTATCACATTTTTTCATCACACCCTCAGTTAACCCCTTCACTGCCCTGTCACAGTGTCATTAATACAGTGTACAGTGTCAAACACCCCCAAAATTAACACTTTTTGGAAAGTAGACACCTCAAGCTATTTGCTGAGATGCATGTTGAGTCCATGGAATATTTTATGTTTTGCCACAAGTTTGGGGAATTCTTTTTTTTTTTTACACAAAGTTGTCACTGAAATAATATATTGCTCACACATGCTATGGGTATATGTTTAATTACACCATAAAATACATTCTTCTGCTTCTCATGAGTCTGGGGATACCACATGTGTGAGACTTTTTGTGAGCCTATTCGCGTACGGCTGCCCGAAAAACGAATCACCGCCTTCAGGATTTCAAAGGGCGTAAATTGCTCATTTCACTTCCTCACTACCTATCACATTTTCAGAAGCCCTGAAATGTCACGATAGCTTTAAACCATGGACTCAACATGTCTCTTAGCAAATACCTTGGGGTGTCTACTTTCTGAAAAAGTGTAATTTGGGGGGGTTGTGCTATCTTGGCATAGGTAGCGAGGAAGTGAAATTAGCAATTTACGCCCTTAGAAAGCCTGAAGGTGGTGATTGGTTTTTGGGGTCCTGCATGCGGCTAGAATGCCAAAAAGTCTCACACATGTGGTATCCCCATACTTAGGAGAAGCAGCAGAATTTATTTTGGGGTGTAATTTCACATATACCAATGACATTAACCTGACAACTTTGTGTAAAAAAAAGTTGGTAACTTTCCCGAAACTTGTGGCAAAACATAAAATATTCCATGTATGCAACATGCCTCTCATCAAATAGCTTGGGGTAACTATTTTCCAAAAAGGGGTAATTTGGGGGGAGTTTGGTGCTATCTTGACATTTCAGGGCCTCCGAAACTGTGATAGGTAGTGAGGAAGTGAAATGAGCAATCAAAACGCCCTTTGAAATCCTAAAGGACAACAAATAAAGTCCTTGGTGTCATATTTTTGTTTGTTTTGAAATTAAAAAATTGGATAAATATTTTTGTTGTTTCTTTGTGGGACCTACAAGCCTTGCAATGATTCAACCTATAAAACCCTTTTCTTTAAAAAAAATTAACCATCTTTCTAGGGAGATCCACCCCATTATGAACCACGTTATTGCATGTTGGAGCTCTTCTATAGATAATGTTTGGTTTATTCATAAAGAATTTTTTTAAACATTTATCTTTTAATAAAATGTGCCAGTATTTTTAAAGAATGTGCTTGATTTCTTCATATTGTCCATGATATTTTGAAACAAAGCTTAATGCCTTAAGCTCTTTTTTCTTGATGTAGCAATTCCTTGCGATCAGTATATATTTGGCATTGGCCCTGTACCTTGATCTGTGGTCCACTGTGTCTGATGGAATCTAAACCGATGGATTTTTTCATCGGATATCCGATAAAGCTGACTTTCGTCAGTCTTGCCTACACACCATCACTTAAAAATCCGATCGTGTCCAACGCGGTGACGTAAAACACTACGACGTGCTGAGAAAAATGAAGTTCAATGCTTCCGAGCATGCGTCTACTTGATTCTGAGCATGCATGGATTTTTGACCGATGGATTTCCCCACAGATGATCGTTTTTTAACCAAAAGAAAATTTTAAAACAGGTTCTATTTTTTTCACCGATGGATACAAACACTGATGGGGTCCACACACGATCGGTTCGTCCGATGAAAATGGTCCATAGGTCCGTTTTCATCAGACAAACCGATCATGTGTACAGGGCTTTACTGTCTGACAGGTCACATCATTGTGAACCCCAGAGGGTGCGCATAAGTTGTGCAAGTGGAAGGTCGTACTGGTATGGTCTTCCCAGAATGGTGCTTGTCCCACCTGGCTGGTTTACATACAGTGGACGAGTGGGAAGCAGTTAACATCCCTATCCCCAAGAGGAGATATAGGAACTACCCTATCCTTCCATGTATCGAGGCACAGGTGGCTGCTCATGCATGCGACAGCGCAGGGGGTGAGTTTCGAGTTCAAGTCAGACTCATGTTCGACTCGAACATTGCCTGTTCGCCGAACAGCGAACAATTTGGGGTGTTCGCGGCAAATTTGAAAAGCCACGGAACACCCTGTAAAAGTATATGGGATAAGTGCTAATTTTAAAGGCTAATATGCAAGTTAGTGTCCTAAAAAATGTTTGGGGACCTGGGTCCTGCCTCAGGGGACATGTATCAATGCAAAAAAAGTTTTAAAAACAGCTGTTTTTTGGGAGCAGTGATTTTTTATAATGCTTAAAGTGAAACAATAAAAGTCAAATATTCCTTTAAATTTCGTACCTGGGGGTGTCTATAGTATGCATGTAAAGTAGCGCTTGTTTCCCGTGCTTAGAACTGTCCCTGCACAAAGTGTCATTTCTGAAGGAAAAAAAGTCATTTAAAATTACTCGCGGCTATAAGGAATTGTCGGCTCCTGGCAATACAGAGAAAAGTCATTCATAAAAAATAAAAAAAGTGGGGGGTCCCCTTAATTCAATTACCAGGCCCTTCAGGTCTGGTATGGATTTTAAGGGAAATTCCACCCCAAATTAAAAAAAAATAGCGTGGAGTTCCCCCCAAAGACACCAGACCCTTTATCCGAGCATGCAACCTGGCAGGCCGCAGGAAAAGAGGGGGTGGCGAGAGAGCGCCCCCCCTCCTGAACCATACCAGGCCACATGCCCTCGACATTGGGGGGATGCTTTGGGGGTCTGTGACCCCTCAAAGAACCATGTCCCTATGTTGATGGGGACAAGGGTCTCATCCCCACAACCCTTGCCCTGTGGTTAGGGGGGTCTGCGGGCGGGGGGCTTATCAGAATCTGGAAGACCCCTTTAACAAAGGGGACACCCAGATCCCGTCCCCCATGTGAATTTTTAATGGGGTACATTGCACCTCTACCATTTCACAAAGAAAGTGTAAATAATTGTAAAAAAAAAACACAGACACCGTTGGGAAAGTTCCAGTGATGGGATGGTTACCCCGCCCCCCTCTGACGCAAGGGAAAGCCCAGGCTTTCCCAGTGATGTGCGGGTGACCCCGACACCCTCTGATGTAACGGCACACCTGCGTTACATCAGAGGGGGGCAGGGTCACCCACACATCACTGAGAAAGCCTGGGCTTTCCCTTGCATCAGAGGGGGACGGGGTCTCGTGACAGTCCCGGTAATTCATTTTTTATGAATGACTTTTCTCTGTATTGCCAGGAGCCGACAATTCATTATAGCCGCGAGTGATTTTTACCACTTCCCGCCCGGTCAATATACAATTGATGTCCGGGAAGTGGTTGTGAAATCCTGACTGGATGTCTATTGACGTCCTGCAGGATTTCATGCTGGCGCGCTCAGGGCTCACGGCTGATCACGATGTAAACAGGAAGAGCCATTGAACGGCGGCTCTCCTGACAGGGGGGGTTCACGCTGATTGTTTATCAGCGCAGCCCCCCCTCGGATGCCAACACTGGACCACCAGGGAGTGCCCCCCGGTTGCCAAATGGAGCAAAAAAAATCAAAAAGAAACAAAAAATAAACACAATCGATGCCAATCAGTGCCCTGACTGGCAACATGGGAACTGACTGTAATTATGCCCAGCAATGCCATCAGTGCCACCCCTCAGTGTCCATCAGTGCCAACCAGTGTCCATCAGTGCCACCTCTTAGTGCCCATCTATCAGTGCCCATCAGTGCCACCCATAAGTGCCACCCATGAGTGCTCATCAGTGCCACCCATGAGTGCCCATCAGTGCCGCCAAAGAGTGCCCAGTGCCTCCTATGAGTGCCCAACAGTGCCGCCTATGAGTGCCCATCAGTGCCGCCTATGAATGCACATCAGTGCAGCATAACAGCGCCGCCTATCAGTGCCCATCAGTGCCGCCTATCGGTGCCCATCAGTGCCACCCCATCGGTGCCCATCAGTGCCACTTTATCGGTGCTCATCAGTGCCGCCATATCAGTGCCCATAATTGAAGAAGAAAACTTACTTATTTACAAAAAAATTAACAGAAAAAAATAAAAACTTAATTTTTTCCAAAAATTTCTGTCGTTTTTTAGTTGTTGCGCAAAAAATAAAAATCGCAGAGGTAATCAAATACCACCAAAAGAAAGTTCTATTTGTGGGAACAAAATTATAACAATTTCATTTGGGTACAGTGTAGCATGACCGCGCAATTGTCAATCAAATTGCGACAGTGCTGAAAGCTGAAAATTGGCTTGGGCAGGAAGGTGCGTAAGTGCCTGGTATGGAAGTGGTTAAATTACTTTTTTTCCTTCAGATATGACACTTTGTGCAGGGACCGTTCTAAGCACGGGAAACAAGTGCTACTTCACAGGCATACTATACATATTCCCTAGGTATGAAATTTAAAGGAATATTTCACTTTTATTGTTTCACTTTAAGCATTATTAAAATCACTGCTCCCAAAAAAAACGTCCGTTTTTAAAACTTTTTTTCATTGATACATGTCCCCTGGGGCAGGATCCGGGTCCCCAAACACTTTTTAGGACAATAACTTGCATATTAGCCTTTAAAATTAGCACTTTAGATTTCAAACGTCCGAGTCCCATAGACTTTAATGGGGTTCTAAAGTTCACACAAACTTTTGGTCTGTTCACAGGACAGCACTAAGCAAATGAACACTGTCCATGCAGTCCATAGCTCTTTTAAGTTACAGTTCTGGTGACTTGTAGCCATCAAAGGGCTTTCCTTTCACTCCCAGTGACTCAAGAGTGAGAGCTAGGGTAATGTAAGGTATAACTATATTTGTGCAGGGCTGCAGTAAAGTGAACTTGTTGTTTTGCCCTGCATTGGCAAAATACAGATTAACTTTAAAGCAAACCTGCCACATGTAAAAATGCTAAACCAGTGGCTGCCTGCACATACCTGTGTTCACCGGACTTAAGAGGCCCCTTGCCTAGGCACAGTGTAATGAAATTTTCAGCTAAGAGGGGCACCTATTGGTATCTGCATTTACAATAGTAGCTTATTTTAACCAGTTAGCATGGGCGCCTTCTGGCCCTTTAAGAGGGTTCAGACACCGGGAGGTGGAGGCGGGCATTTTGGTCATGTAACCACTGTGATTGACTGTCACAGCGGTCACATGATCAGAAAGCTGTTGATCGCAAGTAGTGATTGGGAGCTTTCCGCTACCTACCGGTAACTGTGGCGGGAGTGCGCAGGGTGCATGCTCTCGGCACAGCATTGTTTACATTTTGGTACGCATATGTGCAGCCTCTCAACATTAAGGCCCACCCACCAAGAGGCTGCATATATGTGTACGACCATTGTGAAGAGGTTATAATGCTTGTATATGTGATGGGTGTACTGTAAGCTATTCTTGTAGTATTCTTTCTAGGTTTGCAGGTTTGTAAACATATTTTTGGGCATGTAAATTATATATCTACATGAGATATCTTCAGAGGATTCGGAGACTGAAAAAGTTTTGTTTAAATTGTGTTGCTGTGCTTTTTATTCTAACAATAACCTGTACTTAACCTCCCTAGCGGTATGATTATTTCAGAAAAAAGGTGGTGAAAGCGGTACCACTATTTGCAAGGAAATTTGGCGTTTTATACTGTAGGCCTGTAATTCTTAGGAATAACTCACTTAAATCTAACCAAACAAGAGTCTAGTAGGCATCCCTGGTATGATTTTTTTTTAAACAAAATTATAAATTATAATATAATAAATAATTATAAATAATTATAACAAAAAATAATATAATTATAATAATAAATAGTCAATAATGTAATCAACTCAAAATTTGCTCAGTTGCAGAATTGTCGCTGTCATTACTTTTATTTTTTTATGACGAATTTCCCCACAAATCGCTATCGCACAATTCTGCAAGTGATTATAATTTATTATTGCTGTTTTCTAGCTGGTCTAAAACCATTTTTGACATGAAGGGAAACTTTTGGTTGCTATGGACAATCTACAGTTTGCAGGCAGAAAGAACAGTTTTTATTATATAAAATAACATAACATGTAGGGCACTGGGCAGACCACTAGGGACAAGGGGGGTGTGTATTTTTTACATACAGTACTGTAATCTATAAGATTACAGTATACTGTATGTAAGGTGTTTGTTTACCTTTTTGATCGTAACGTCGCAGGGAATGGAGATCGGCGGCACACAGAGGCACTGTGTGAATCGAGCGAGGTCCCGCTCGCTCACACAGTGCGGTGGCATCGCTGGATCCAGGGACAAGGTAAGTAAACCAAGCCTGTGGAGTCAGCGAGGCGAGCCCGAGTCTGACTCGGGGTTACTGATCACAGCACAAAAATGTAGCCCTGAGTCAGACTTGGGAATACCGCCAGGGGGGATAAGGACATTTTGGCATAATTATAAAGCTGCAAGTTTGACATTCACCAGACATTCAATGAAAGTGAAGCTTCCAGTTATGTGTATAAATGACAGTGATTGGATCACCATCAGTGAATTTTTGGGGAAAGTCACATTTGCTACATTATAAATAATTATAATAATTATGTTGAAACAAAGCAAACATTGATCACAATTTGATTGCTGTGTAACCTTGTAGACTACATTTTGGATACATATAGAGGATATACTCCATATTACTATATGTTAGGCCCCGTACACACCATAGAATCTATCCGCAGATAAATCCCATCAAATGGGTTTCAGCGGATAGATTCTATGGTGTGTACACTCCTGCGGATATTTATCCTCGGATAAATCTCCCCTGGGATGGATTTTCAGCAGATGAATATTTGCTGACATGCTCAACAAATCCATCTGCTGAAGTCCATCCCAAAGGATGGATCCGCTCGTCTGTACAGACTTACCGGATCCATCCGTCCAAAGGGATTCCCCGCACGCGTCGTAATGATTTGACGCATGCGTGGAATTCCTTATATGACAGCGTCGCGACACGTCATCGCCAGAGGATTTCGGCGCGGATTTCAATGCGATGGTGTGTACACGCCATCGCATAGAAATCTTCTGAAATCCTCGAGAGGATTTATCCGCGGATACGGTCCGCTGGACAGTATCCGCGGATAAATCCTCTCGTGTGTATGGGGCCTGAGGATGATATCACACAAAAACTTAGCAGCAACAGGGTCATGAACAGTCCACCTACCTTTTTCTATAGGTTTGCTTTCTGTATATACAGATCAGGGAGATGTCATTATCACAGTTCTAGGCCAGTAAAAGAAGCAACTCCATTATAATAAGTTGACATCTCCCCTTTGTGATTATGTTGCTGGTGACACATTGCCTGTAGGACATGATCCTAAGAAGCTACTGGTAAAATAATGTTATAGCCAGATAAATAGTAGATCTAGTTGTATTCACAAAATTGTATTCACTGGTTTAAATCACCTACAGTATATTAAAACAAAATGCAAGCAGATGAAAGCTGAAAGTTTTAGTAACATAGTGATAATTTACTTTCTGGCCAAAAGACTGCTTAACTTAAATTACCAGATAACAGATGACACCTTGTAAATCCATTCTATAAATTGAAACAGAGACACTTTGTTCATTAATAATCCTGCCATTGGCTCATTTATAGGCCAACGTGCACATAACATATTTTGGGCTGGATATTACACACAGTGAAAATTATATTGAAATAAAAAAATATGCTTTATAATAATTTATTACATCTTAAGGTATATAAAGTAAGCTAAAACTTAACAAAAAAAAATTTAAATGGTCAGGCAGGACTAAAGGGAGAGGCAGATGCTCTGCATGCAGCGGTTGTAGGGGACAGGCTGGTTCTGCAGGACAAAGTATTGGTTGGGCTGCAGCATCTAGAGTAGAGACAGACATGTCTGCTTTTCCTATCACAGTGTGACAGTGCTGCATAGCCACAACAAAACACAGACAACAGTCTATGTGTGTTGCATATGAGCTGTGTTAAAAGTACCAATCACTTGCTTACCAAATGCATGATAAAAACATAGGTATCACCCTTTGGGACTTTATATGAGGTGTGCACAATTGGCCGATGAAATTTACAAATATAAATACAATAAAAACATTTATTCCAGAAATGATCACTCATGAAAGAGTAACATAAACAAAGGCAAAGCCGATACAATTTTGCACATGGTTAAATATTGTATTACATATGAAATACATGAGTATACATAACATCTAATACACCCGACGTGTTTCGCAAGATGTGACTCGCTCTTCAGGGGTGGATGCATGTAGGATATATCAGAAAATGAATGACCAAAAAGGCAATGTAATACATGAATAAATAATTGACAAATGTTAAGAGGGGCCTTACAGAGAAAGAAAATACCACATACTCACCAATCAGCAAGTCCTGGGTGCCTGTGGCTATGTTCACCAAGAAAGGCAGCAATATATGCTTGGGAAGGGAGCAGAGCCAACCAAAAAACCCAGACCAAGGAATAATGGGAAGGCGGACATGGCATGTGAGTGACCTTGGAGGCCATGGAAAATCCATTCAGGTGTCAACTATAATATAATATAATATGTATATAATCAAACATTGCTAAATTGTCAAAATAATCATAAAGTATATAATGGAATGCATGAATGCATATATAAACCAACCTGTTGCGATGGTAGTATGGATAGTAAGGCCAAGGAAGAATGTGTGAAAAACTACAGATATGTAAAAAGGATGTCAGAAAAGTCAATTCCTAAAAGGAAAGAGGACAATTTTGAGATAGTGTGAATATATATAAAAAAACATAACCAGACACAGAAGAGTGCTCAGTGTGAAAGATGAAAGACATGTGTACCTGTGTACGATCAGTAGTTTGCAGCAGCAGAATGAGCAGTCCCATGTGAAGTGAAATGAAAAATACCAGCCATGTGTGCTCTCCCATTTGTTACCCCACAAGGGCTTTAGAAGGCTCTGCCCCTGGTAAATCCAATCAAGTGTCAACTATAATATAATATAATATGTATATAATCAAACATTGCTGAATTAGCAAAATGATCATCAAGTATAAAATGTAATGCATGAAGGTATGTATAAACCAACCTGTTGCGATGGTAGGACAGATAGTAAGTCCAAGGGGAAATGTGTGCAAAGCTGCAGATATGTGGAATGGATGTCAAAAAGGCAATCCCTAAAAAGAAAAGGGGAAATGTGAAATGAATGAGAAAAACACAGCCAGGCACAATGGAGTGCTTGGTGTCAAGGGTGAAAGATATGTGTAACTGTGTGAGATCAGTAGCTTGCAGAAGCAGAATGAGCTATCCCATGTGAAGTAAAATAGTGAAATAAAAAATCCCAGCCATATGTGCTCTCCCATCAATATTCCAGAAAAGGCTCCAGCAGGCTCCGCCCCCAACGCCATGTATGAGGTGGCAGGACATGCTCGCACTGAAACGCCAGCGGCCGAATGAGGGTGTGCATGCGTAGGCAACACCCAGCCAGCCTAGATGACAGACCATGCGCATACGCTGTGACACCGCTTCCGTGGACATCACACGATGGGCGTGGAAACATGACACCGATGTGCCGGTGGCACTGCCCATCTCTAAGGGCAGATGGGGACAGCAGGGGATATGTATAACCTCCCTTGGTGCACATTGCAGCTTCCCACACAAACAAGCCACCGCCACTAGCCATGGGGAACAGAAAAAAGGCCAAGGCATGAACAATACATTTTTGTACCCTACCAGTATGCGTCTGTGTCTCTGGTCCATGCTTTCAACATTAAGGTACACATGACCAATGATATTTGGTTCAATACGCATGGGCAGAGATGCTACCTATCCTTCACAGCACACTGGAACATTCTGCTGGTGAATGGAAATGATATAGTATGAGCATACCACTAGAACTGGTGATGACACCGTGGGGGTTATTTACGAAAAGCAAATCCACTTTGCACTAAAAGTGCAAACTACAAGTGCAAAGTACACATGAAATTGCACTGAAAGTGCACTTGGAAGTGCAGTCGCTGTAAATCTGAGGGGGACATGCAAGGAAAATAAAAAACAGTATTGTATCTTGCACATGATTGGATAATCAAATCAGCAGAGCTTCCCCTAATTTCAGATCTACCCCTCAGATTTACAATGACTGCACTTTCAGTGCAATTTCAAGTGCACTTTGCACTTGTAGTGCAAAGTGGACTTCCCTTTAGTAAATAACTCCCCATGTGTCTTGTACTTTGGTGACTTCACAGTAATCTCTTCCTGCAACTCCTCAGAATGAACAGTTTCATCCAAGTGCACCAGAGCATATGCAATGTCCCAGGCTAAATGCTACAATGCTGTTTTGCAGCTTGTATTCCTGTGAATTTTCAGCTTTCAGCACTTTCACATTGAATGACAATTGGGCGGTCATGCAACAATGTTCCCATATGAATTTTTTATCATTTTTTTTCACACAAATAAAGCTTTATTTTGGTGGTATTTAATCACCACTGGGTTGTTTTCTTTTTTCTTGCTGAATAAATGAAAAAAGGCTGACAATTTTGAAAAAATACATGTTTTTCTTTGTTTCTGTAGCATTTTGCAAATAAATAATCTTTCTTCATAGGTTTAAGCCAAATCGGTGTATATTATTTTGTCGGAAAGTTATAGAGTCCACAAACAATCGTATACAGGCATACCCCACTTTTAAGTACACAATGAGGTTTATTTACTAAAGCTAGAAAGTGCAAAATCAGGTTCACTTGAGACCAATGAGCTTCCAGGTTTTATTACCAGGCTTAATTGAACAAGCTGGGGTTTCAAGCACATTGGTTCTATGCAGAAGTGAGCCTGATTTTGCACTTTCCAGCTTTAGTAAATAAACTCCATTGCGTACTTAAAAGTGGGGTAGTATGTATGTATATATATATATATATATATATATATATATATATATGTATATATATGAAAATCAATCAGTCCTGATATACTGTTGAGCTATCTAATTTCTTGATGTCCGAAAACGCCAGGATAGCACAAGTATTCCCCAAATGACCCCTTGTTTGGAAAGTAGACAGTCCAAGGTATTAAGTAAGAGGCATGGTGAATGTTTACTGGATCTATGTTCAGATCTGTATGAAATACACAAAAAAAGACAAAGATTCAAGTAAGAACATGCATTGCTATTGCATTTAGAAAATATTTTTAGCACAGATTTAAGCTGTAAGAGACCCTGTAATCTTGCCCATGCAGGAAAAAGTGACAGTTTCTCTGCATACAGCATTCCTCTGAAACCCTAAGACCCCCGCCAGCGGCCGAAAACCTCTGTAAAAAAGACACTAAAGCCCCGCTGACGCCCCAGTGTGGAAGCAGTGTAATACTCACCTTACCAGAAAACCTCCAGTATTTTTAGTTTTTTGGGGGAAAATCTTTGAAGTCATTCATTTTCATTCTATAACTTTTGCTGCAGTACCTCTTACACGAAGAATACAAAAAAATCATGGAATCCTCCCTTAATTCATGCTGGAACATTTATACTTGATGAGGGACTGTTATAGATTTTAGGAGGGTACCTTATTCAAAATTTAAAAAAATACATTGGATCCCAATCTACACCAAACCCTAATCCAAGCACACCCTTCCTGAACCATACCAGGCCATTTGCCCATGCCATTTAGAGGGTGCTTTGTAAGGGGAGAACCCCCAACATAGCACCTTGTCCCATTGTTCATGTCTTCCTCACAACCCTGTCCCTATGTTTGTGGGGGTCTGCAGGTGGGGGGGTTATCAGAATCTGAAATCCCCATTTAAAAATAGGCGGCCCCCAGATTGTGCCCCCCTGTGTGAATGAATATAGTACTTAGTGAATAAGATTAAGCTCTATTGACTTACATTATGCATGCTGTTTTGTTTTTTCCCTGCACATGCCTGGGTATTCTTTGCAATGTGAATTTTCACTACATTCATTACGCTAAGGGAAAATTCCTTTGAAAAGTAAAAATTACCTTGCAAAGTGAACAGTCCTTTTGCCTTCAGTAAACCAACCCTCAAGTGTCCATCAATACTGGTAAAAGTCTTGAGAATGAGCCCCTTTTTAGACCTCACCAGTCCTGAAGAGTTTGTGTGCTGAATTCAGCATAACAGAGGACCCACATGCTTGCTAATCATACGACTGGTGTGCTACATTTTTATACTTTGGTGGAGTGTTTCTTTAGACACTTAAAATATATTTAATGCATTCAGGGTATTGAAAAATCAGAAGAGAATCCTCTTCTCTCCACTCACATCCATACAGATCATTAAAACTTGTTCTCATTATTCAGGTATCTGCAGTTATAGTTAGCATGTACTAAATTCAAACACCTACCATCAATTTGCTGTTATACAAAAAAAAAGACAGTATGAGTTAGTCATAGCTTCATCTATAAAAGAAAAATAACCATGATAGAACAGTGATAGTATTGAATGCCATTGATCTGGTAACATTGTCTTCCCTTTAAATATTTTCTTCTATTTTCATAAAAAAACGGTTACAAAAGCATCTGTGAATCCAATACATCCTTTTTTGTCAGGATGAATGTTTTATTGTGCTTAAGTAAAGTGATTTAACAACTGGGGCATAATCACTGATCATCTCAAGCAAAAAGTTAAACTTCCTCAGGCATTATTCTTTGTGAATGTCATGTTCCTTGGATATTTCTGTTATTTAACACCTAGGGCTGTCTCTTTACTCCCTCTAGAATCTCTTTTCTGAGTATGACAATTTTTACAGGAACATTTTGACTTAGAATCTGTACTGTCACTTTATTTTTGAATAGATAATTCTTTTGACTGAATACAGACTTGTAACAGGGTTGCTAACACTAAGTTCAAGGAGAATATTAAGCATGTCTGTTTAGATTTAAAGGTCAACTCCAGACTTCCCCCTCAGTGGCCTGACCCGCTCTGGTGGCTCTCCAGCAGTATTTTATGATTTACATTTTTTTTTAATTCCTACCTTTTCCAGATGTCTTCAGCCTAGTCACATGGTGGTTAATTTACTAAAACTGGAGAGTGCAAAATCTGGTGCAACAGGATCTGTGTGACAATAAGCTTCTAACTTCAGCTTGTTCAATTAACCTTTGACAAAATAAAACCTGGAAGCTGATTGGTTTCTTTGCGGAGCTGCACCAGATTTTGTACACTCCAGTTTTAGTAAATCATCCTCATGTGTGCTGTGTCCTCTTCCAATGGCTGCTGTTAGAAAGCATGGGGTCCCATATAGCCTACCTGACAGGGCCTCTGGTCCCCCTGAAAATATCAAATGATATTCTCTCTAAAAATATACTAAAATATTTTTTTAGTGTAAACAAACACAACAACATTCCTGCTAAACCTGTGTGTTAATGATTGGGGTCATTCACATGGGTGCTGTGGCCTGAGTCAATGGTTTGTATATGTGTCTGGAGCCACTTGGAGCTGTATGCATGCAGCCTATGTTACCACTAGTGTTGAGCAGAATACGCCATATTCGATTTCGCGATATATCTCGAATATATAGTCGAATATTCGAGATATATTCGCTAAATTCGAATATTCGTGATATTTTATCGAAATGAAATGATTGCAAATTTTCGCTATTGCGAATGCGATAATAATTTTCGATAACTGCGGTAGGAGCACTCTGATTGGCTCAGAATATTCTTGATATTTTTTCGAAATTTCGCAAAATGCGAATGCGATATTTACTGCGCAATTTCAACAAATGCTGTAGGAGCACTCTGATTGGCTCAGAATATTTGTGATATTTTACAATACAAAATAATTGCGAATATTCGGCAAATGCGGAAGGAGCACTCTGATTGGCTCAGAATATTCTTGATATTTTACAATACAAAATAATTGCGAATATTCGGCAAATGCGGAAGGAGCACTCTGATTGGCTCAGAATATTCTTGATATTTTACAATACAAAATAATTGCGAATATTCGGCAAATGCGGAAGGAGCACTCTGATTGGCTCAGAATATTCGTGATATTTTACAATACAAAATAATTGCGAATATTCGGCAAATGCGGAAGGAGCACTCTGATTGGCTCAGAATATTTGTGATATTTTACAATAGAAAATAAAAAGTGTTTTGCATTGGTGGTGATTCTTTACTCTATCCATCTGTCACAGCCGTTTGTCAATCAAACACCTTGAAGATTGAACACGTTCATGCTGCATGCTTTGGACTTTTTTTCACTTCACATATCAAAGACATTTTTATGAAAGATTATTTTTCTATTATTGGGACTATATTTCTTTATATATTTGTTTCACTGTGTATTTCACAAGTTATTTGCGCTTGCTTATTTTATAATTTGCCCACATGTCTTGTCACTAGACATATTTTTTATTCTTGTAGAGCGACTCCATTTTCTGTCTTGTATTAATTTATGTTGTATAACATTTTTGAGTTGCTGCTGTATTCTCCCCTTTTCTTAACCACTTACCCCCCGGACCATATTGCTGCCCAAAGACCAGAGTACTTTTTGCGATTCGGGACTGCGTCGCTTTAACAGACAATTGCGCGGTCGTGCGACGTGGCTCCCAAACAAAATTGGCGTCCTTTTTTTCCCACAAATAGAGCTTTCTTTTGGTGGTATTTGATCACCTCTGCGTTTTTTATTTTTTGCGCTATAAACAAAAATAGAGCGACAATTTTGAAAAAAATGAATATTTTTTACTTTTTGCTGTAATAAATATCCCCCAAAAATATATAAAAAAACATTTTTTTTCCTCAGTTTAGGCCGATACGTATTCTTCTACATATTTTTCGTAAAAAAAATCGCAATAAGCGTTTATTGATTGGTTTGCGCAAAAGTTATAGCGTTTACAAAATAGGGGGTATTTTTATGGCATTTTTATTAATATTTTTTTTACTAGTAATGGCGGCGATCAGCGATTTTTTTTTCGGTATTGCGACATTATGGCGGACACTTCGGACATTTTTGACACATTTTTGGGACCATTGGCATTTTTATAGCGATCAGTGCTATAAAAATGCATTAGATTACTATAAAAATGCCACTGGCAGTGAAGGGGTTAACACTAGGGGGCGGGGAAGGGGTTAAGTATGCCTGGGTGTGTTCTTACTGTGGGGGGGGGGGGGTGGCCTCACTAGGGGAAACACTGATTTTCTGTTCATACATTGTATGAACAGAAAATCAGCATTTCCCCTGCTGACAGGAATGAGAGCTGTGTGTTTACACACACAGCTCCCGTTCCCCGCTCTGTACCGAGCGATCGCGTGTGCCCGGCGGCGATCGCGCCCGCCGGGCACACGCACGGGAGTCGGGGGCGAGCGGGGGGCGCGCGCGCGCCTCCGGCGGCACGCGTGCGCCCCTAGTGGCGGCTAAAAGGTAGGACGTCCATTTACGTGGTCTCGCCTAGGAGAGCCACCTTGTGGACGTATAATGACGGTGCGGCGACGGCAAGTGGTTAAGGT
Organism: Rana temporaria; assembly: GCF_905171775.1. Lineage (NCBI taxonomy): Eukaryota > Metazoa > Chordata > Amphibia > Anura > Ranidae > Rana > Rana temporaria. The sequence continues at coordinate 308,609,763 of NC_053489.1, forward strand.
ATGCGCAATTTTTTCCTTCTTACAAAAAAAAATAATATCAAACATACAAATATTCATAACAGAAACATACACAAAGCCCCCCCCTTTTGCATCAGAGACAATCAGAGTTCTCCTACCACAGTTATCGAAAATTTGCAATAATTTTCGCATTCGCATTAGCGAAAATTCGCAATTTTTTTTTTTCAATTCGGCAACATAAAAGGATCGCCTCAGCTTAGCTACTTGGCCCAGGGTCTCTAATCATACCAGCAATGCTTTTAGGCCCCGTACACACAACCAGTTTCCTCGGCAGAATTCAGCTTCCGACCGAGTTTCTGGCTGAATTCTGCCGAGGAAACTGGTCGTGTGTACACTTTCGGCCGAGGAAGCCGACGAGGAGCTCGGCGAGGAAATAGAGAACATGTTCTCTATTTCCTCGTTGTTCTATGGGAGCTCTCGTCCCGCCGAGCTCCTCGGCGGCTTCAGGGCTGAACTGGCCGAGGAACTCGATGTGTTTGGCACGTCGAGTTCCTCGGCCGTGTGTACGAGGCCTTAGACGTCGATAGGATGTGATCTGTTTTAAAAATAAAATTGAAAAAATGCGAATATTCGGAATTGCGAATATTCACCGCGAAATTCGAAATATATCGCGAATACTCGAATATGCCATATTCGAGCCGAATATTCGCAATACGAATATTCGTGAGCAACACTAGTTACCACAAGGGTAGGCAACCGTAAAGAAGTGGAGATCTACCTGAATAACATGGGAGAAGTCAAAGATCACCGGGAAAAGTGTCACCTCTAATTGCAGTACTACCATGTTGTAATCACGTGCATTGCAAAGTTGCAAAGTTGTACACATGCCGCAGCATGAACTAAAGTGATTTTAAACTATCACCTTTTAAAACAATCCATGTAGTTTAAAATTTAAATAAAAGCCAAAACTTTTGTGTATAAATATAAAAAAGACAGAGAGCAGGCTGAGTTTCCAGCATAGCTAGAGAACTGACCATGGTGTGTTCTCCTGCTTAGTGTGGTAAGTTGCTAATAGTATAAACAAAAAGAAAATGCGCCAAACTAAGTGCAGTAAGTGGGTATTTAATTCAAGTAATTTTTGCACAATAAGAATGGCTACTCACAAAACCAGTGATAACACAGGCATGTTAAGCGGATTATCCCATTGGCTGCCCGAAGTCCCTACGTCACTTCCGGTCGTACGGCGATACGTTGCGTTCCACGCTGGAACGCACGCCGCTTTTGAAACAGCATCCACGGCTCCTGTACTCTCTGGGGTTCCCCAAAGGCTCCTGAACATCTTGGACCTTCATTTCCATCGCCCAGGGGAACAGGATATGAGACCAGCCTGTTGTAACTGTTGATGACATGTTGTGACACCGGACCAGCTGCTTCTTCCTTAACATGCCTGTGTTATCACTGGTTTTGTGAGTAGCCATTCTTATTGTGCAAAAATTACTTGAATTAAATACCCACTTACTTCACTTAGTTTGGCGCATTTTCTCTTTTTGTTTGTACATATCTTTCAGAGTCTGCTTCTGCTTCAGGATTTTGCTATTGGACTTATATTGGACTATTGATTTATTCATTTTTAAGTTATTGACATGGACCTTATGATACGTGTACTTTTCAATTATTGACTCTGCTCTCCTGGTTATGCGCCATCTACCTATATGTATTATACTAAGTTGCTAATAGGAGTGCAGAGGGAATGCACCGCATACTAGCTCATTATGAAATACTTACCTCAGAACGAGGAGAAGAGAACTTACCTGGTCCACGCCGAGCGAGATGTCATCTTGACTCGGCGTGTCTTCCTGGTATCGCCGCTCCACCACTGTGATTGGCTGGAGCGGCGACGACGTCACTCCCGCGCATTCGCATAGGAGATTTCATTCCGGCCCTTCAGCCGAGGATCCCCCCTGCGCATGCGCCACTGCAATCAGCGGCGCATTGCGAGGGGAATATCTCCTAAACCGTACAGGTTTAGGAGATATTCTTTATACCTACAGGTAAGCCTTATTATAGGCTTACCTGTAGGTAAAAGTCAAAAAGTGGGGTTTACAACCACTTTAATTACAGGATTGACTGCTTAGTGATTAGCCCTTCTACCTTGCAGCATTAGGGTCATTGGTTCAAATCCCTGCCAGGTTACAATCTGTATTTTGTATGTTCTTCCTGTGCAGGCGTGGGTTTACTCTGGTTTCCTCCTACGCCCCACAGACATGCTGGTAGGTTAATTGGCTTCTATCTAAATTGTCCCATGCATGTGAGACAGGAACTGTAGATTTTTAAGATCCTTGAGGGCAAGGGCTGCTGTGAATGTATAGTAGGTAAAGCACACTGTAAATTGTCAGCACAATATAAATGTCCCTGCACAAAGTGTAATTTCTGAAAGGAAAAAAAGGCATTTAAAACCGGACTTGCAGCTCTAATGAATTGTCAGCTCCAGCAATTCAGAGAGAATTCATTCATAAAAAAAAAAAAAAGCGTGGGGGTCCCCCCAAATTCAATTACCAGGCCCTTCAGGTCTGGTATGGATATTAAGGAGAACCCCGCCGTCAATTTAAAAAAAAAATGACATGGGGTTCCCCCCAAATATCAATTCCAGACCCTTCAGGTCTGGTGTGGATTTTAAGGGGAACTCCACCCCAATTTTTTTTAAAAAAATGGCGTGGAGTTCACCCCTTATCCGAGCACGTTAACCTGGCCGGCTGCAGAAAAGAGGGTGAGACAGAGTGGGCCCCCCCTCTTCTGAACCATACCAGGCCACATGCCCTCAACACGGGGAGGATGTCCCCATGTTGATGGGGACAAGGGCCTCATCCCCACAACCCTTGCCCGGTGGTTGTGGGGGTCTGCGGGCGGGGGGTTTATCAGAATCTGGAAGACCCCTTTAACAAAGGGGACCCCCAGATCCTGGCCCCCCCTATGTGAATTGGTAATGGGGTACATTGTACCCCTACCATTTCACGAAGGAAGTGTAAATAGTTGTAAAAAAAACACACACACCGTAGAAAAAGTCCTTTATTAATAAAAAAAAGAAAAAAAAATCCAGCGATGGTAATCCACTCGGTCCGGCTCCCTGCTCCAACGTTGTCTGTATCCAGCAACGGGTGATCTCCTCTCCGGTCCAGCGATTAGAAGATCATCCAGGATCCAGAGCGCAGCATCCCCCGCCTCCTCTCTCCGCTGGACACAGCCCAGCAAATGACGCGCCTGGAGCTTTGACATTTCTTATATTTGTGAGGCGGGGCCACCGTCACATGACCCTGCCCCCTCTGACGCAAGGGGGAAGCCTGGACTTCTCCAGTGACGTAGCAGAGGGTGCGTCAGAGGGGGACGGGGGTCACGTGATGGTGGCCCCTCCTCACAAATATAAGAAATGTCAAAGCTCCAGCCGCTCATTCGCCGGGCGGTGTCCGGCGGAGAGAGAAGGCCTGGCGATGGTGCTCTGGATCCCGGACGATCTTCTCATTGCTGGATCGGATGGGAGATCACCTGTCGCTGGATACAGACAACGTTGGACCGGGTGGATTTTTATTCTTTTTTTTTTATTAAGGGCCAGGATCTGGGGGTCCCCTTTGTTACAGGGGTCTTCCAGATTCTGATAAGCCTGCAGACCCCCACAACCACCGGGCAAGGGTTGTGGGGATAAGGTCCTTGTCTTATTTCATTCTGCGAGAGTCAGTTTGCTTATCTTAGTCTTATGTTTCTAATGGCATTATAATTAGTAGTTTTAACATTATCATTTACAATAGTAAAACATGTTAAAAATTGTACTTACTAACCAAAATATAGCAACAATTTATTGTTATGCAACATTTATTTATGACTCTTGCTTCACAAAGATGCACATTCATGTTTATTTTATCTTATTGCCATCTCAATTGATTTTGGCAGTTGACTCCTTTAACCTTTGGGTTTTTAAATGTTTCAATATACTGACTGGCTATAGTTCATGACAGCCAAGTGAAGCAAGCCTGAGACAGACCACAATATTTTTATATTACAACAGAGGTCCAAAGCTGGTATATAAAGGGCAACTTATGGAATTGGTGCATAAACTTCATAGTTAAAATAAACTGTTTTAACAAAGCTATGTTCTCACATTATAGCTTTCATGTTGCATTTAAATTGGAAAAACTATCAAGCCTCATACACATGACCGGTTTTCCCGTCGGGAAAACTGCCAGGAGAGCTTTTGGCCTTGAAAACCGGACGTGTGTATGCTTCCTCGCCGTTTTCCCATCAGGAAAACAGACCGGAATCCCGACGGGAAAATAGAGAACCTGCTAGCCCTGTACACATGCTCGGTTTTTACAGCGGTAAAAAGCAGTGAAAACCAAGGAGAAGCCGAGAACCTGGCAGAAAAACTGCCATGGAGCTTTGGCCGGGAATCCCGGTCGTGTGTATGCTGTAGGATATATCTTACAATGAATGACCAACAATACACACATGAATAAATAATGGACAAATGGTAAGAGGGGCCTTACAGAGTAAGAAAATACCCCATATTACCCAATCGGCAAGGCCTAGGTTCATGTGGCCACGTTCACCGAAGATGGCAGCAGTATATGCTTGGGAGGGGAGCTGAGGGAGCAAAGCCAACCAAAAAAAACAGACCAAGGAACAATGGGAAGGCGGACATGGCATACGTAGAAATGAGTGACCTTGGAGGTGTTTCCCATAGAATATTATAAAATCTGGCGGCAAAAAAGCCTCCGGGAGTCCGATGGGAAATAAGAGAGCAGGTTCTCTATTTTCCCATCGGGATTCAGGTCTGTTTTCCTGATGGGAAAACTGCTAGGAAGCATACACACATCCAGTTTTCCCAGCCAAAAGCTCTCTTGGCAGTGTGTACGGGGCTACTCTCTATTTGGGGATTGCCCTTTTTTTTTGCCAGATTTACTAATACTCTATGGGAAACATCGCAAGACAGTGCCCATGGAGCATACACACGGCCGGGATTCCCGACCAAAGCTCCATGGCAGTTTTCCTGCCGGGTTCTCGGCTTTCCTCTCAGTTTTCACGGCTGACTTTTTACTGTGAAAACCAAGCATATGTACAGGGCTTTAGAATGACTAAAGCGATCCTGTCTCAACACTAAAAAATGTGGTGGAGATTTACTAAAACTGGAGAGTGGAAAATATGGTCAAACTCTACATAGAAACCAATATGCTTCCACTTTTTGGTTTGTTAAAGCTTAATTGAACAAGCTGAAGTTTGAGGCTGATTGGATTCTATGCAGAGCTGCACCATATTTTGCCCTCTCCAGTTTTAGTAAATCGACCAATGTGTCTGTAAGAAGAAAGCATATACGGTATTAACCTTTCCTTTCTCGTGCAGTGCTGCACACTGACACAATCCAAATAAGCTCTCAAATGAAAAAATCTGTGGAAACTTACACTTCAAAGAGTGTTTATAACCTGGCCCTTGTAGAACTCACTGGATCCTCCCATTGATGTCCATGTCACTAATATGTCCTGTAATTTCTTGAAATTCATTGGGAGGAAATACTGGGTATAGCAGGGGCCTAGAAGATCAATGCTCCTGAAATGCTGGATTCCACAGTAGACTTCAGAGGAGGATTTTTCAGAATAGCTCAGGCAGCAGGAGGGGTATGTTCATGTTTTCCTCTTTACCGGTACATTATTTATAGGAATTTGCATTCAAGGCAGGATCACTTTAAATGGAGTACCGGTATATAATATGTTCAAACAAATTTAGAATATCATATTACGTGTGTGAAACTTTTTCTCAATATATCTTATAATTTTTCAAGTATACGGGACAGCAATATTTGCTTGTTTTAAAGGCTATACTTCCTAATTTACAATGTTACACACCGGATGTGCGTCACTGCTCCTTTGTAATTTTATGTCTTTTATTTACAATATTCACAAAAGTCACTTATTCCATCAAAAAACATATAACCTCAATGATACAAAATGTAAATGTCTATGTTAAGTTACATATTCAATGCCCTTTATTGAATAATCTGCAATTCGTTTAACTGTACTGTTCATATATTTTTATAATGGATAAATATTCTAATATACAGTACCTCACAAAAGTGAGTACACTCCTCACATTTTTATAAATATTTTATTATATATTTTCATGTGACAACACTGAAGAAATGACACTTTGCTATAATGTAAAATAGTGAGTGTACAGCTTGTATAACAGTGTACATTTGCTGTCCCCTCAAAATAACTCAACACACAGCTATCAATGTCTAAACCGCTGGCAACAAAAGTGAGTACACTCCTAAGTGAAAATATCCAAATTGGGTCCAAAGTATCAATATTTTGTGTGGCCACAATCCATTCCAAGCACTGCCTTAACCCTATTGTGCATGGAGTTCACCAGAGCTTCACAGTTTGCCACTGGAGTCCTCTTCCACTCCTCCATGATAACATCACAAAGCTGGTGGATGTTAGAGACCTTGTGCTCCTCGACCTTCCATTTGAGGATGTTCCACAGATGTGCAATAGGGTTTAGGTCTGGAGACATGCATGGCCAGTCCATCACCTTTACACTCAGCTTCTTTAGCAAAGCAGTGGTTGTCTTGGAGGTGTGTTTGGGGTCGTTATCATGTTGGAATACTGCCCTGTGGCCCAGTCTCCGAAGGGAGAGGATCCCACTCTCCTTCAGTATGTCACAGTACATGTTGGCATTCATGGTTCCCTCAATGAACTATAGCTCACCAGTGCTGGCAGCACTCATGCCCCAGACTATGACACTTCCACCACCATATTTGACTGTAGGTAAGACACAGTTGTCTTTGTACTTCTCACCTGGTTTCCGGCACACACACTTGACACCATCTGAACCAAATAAGTTTATGTTGGTCTCATCAGACCATAGGGCATGGTTCCAGTAATCCATGTCCTTAGTCTGCTTGTCTTCAGCAAACTGTTTGTGGGCTTTCTTGTTCATCATCTTTAGACTGGGATGATAGCCATGCAGACAAATTTGATGCAGTGTGCACTCGTCTGAGCACTGACAGGCTGACCCCCCACCCCTTCAACCTCTGCAGCAATGCTGGCAGCACTTTTATGTCTAATTCCCAAAGACAACCTCTCTATATGACACTGAGCATGTGCACTCAACTTCTTTGGTCGATCATGGCAAGGCATGTTCTGAGTAGAACCGATCCTAAAAAAACACTGTAAGGTCTTGGCCACCATGCTGCAGCTCAGTTTCAGGGTCTTGGCAATCTTCGTATAGCCTAGGCCATCTTTATGTAGAACAACAATTCTTTTTTTTTTTTTTTTTTAAGATCCTCGGAAAGTTTTTTGGCATGAGGTGCCTTGTCAAACTTCCAGTGACCAGTATGATAGAGTGAGAGAGATAACACCAAATTTAACACAAATGCTCCCCCATTCACACCTAAAACTTTGTGACACTAACGAGTCACATAACACCAGGTAGGGAAAATGGCTAATTGGGCACAATTTGGACATCTTATTTAGGGCTCTTTCACACGTCCGTTCCGTTCGTCCGTTTTTTGGACGTCCGTTAACGGACCGCAATGCTTCCCTATGGGCTAGCGTCCGTTAGCGGATGAGCATCCGCTAACGTCCGTTAGCATCCGTCTGCGTTCAGTTCCGTTTTTTGGACGGAAGAAAACCCTATTTTTCTTCCGTCTAAAAAACGGAACGGACGAAAAACGGACGTTAACGGATGATCCGTTTATCATCCGTTCCGCTAACATCCGTTTTTCTATGTAAAAAGCCCCCCAAAAAAAAAAAAAAAAAAAACGGATGAAAAAACGGATGGAAAAACTGATGCAAAAACTGATGCAAAAACTGATGAAAAACTGACGAAAAACTGACGAAAAAACGGATCAACTGATGAAAAAAAAAACTGATATGAAAAACTGAACGGACGTGTGAAAGAGCCCTTAGTGGTGTACTCATTTTTGTTGCCAGCGGTTTAGACATTAATGGCTGTGTTGAGTTATTTTGAGGGGACAGCAAATCTACACTGTTATACAAGCTGTACACTTACTACTTTACATTATAGCAAAGTATAATTTCTTCAGTGTTGTCACATGAAAAAATATAATAAAATATTTACAAAAATGTGAGGGGTGTACTCACTTTTGTGAGATACTGTATATCCTCTTGCAGAGTTACTGAAGTCACTGAAGGATCCACTTTGAACAGACCATTAACTCAGCAAAGCAGTTAGCTATTTGCTCTACCAGCATGAATTGATGGAGTACAAAGTGCAGCAAAGCCAGTAACGTCTCAGAGATACTCTTAACTGCAAATAATTATTTTGTTCAGATTTTGAAGTTCAATAAACAATTGAACTGCAAAGATGATGTAGGCTTGTGCACAACAAAAAATGTAGTTTTCATTCGGAAAATACATAATTTTGTTCTGTTATATTTGTTATGTTACGTTAATTTGTTTTTGGATAATTCGTTATTTCTGTAGAGTATCGCGATTCATTACAACAAATCGTTTTGTTTTCGGATAATTCAATGTTTATGCATGTATATTCGTAATAACGATTCATGTTCGGAAAGGCGTTTTTTTGATTGAAGTGACAATATCTCTTCTCCTATGCTCAAATACAATACAACACCCTTCTCACTCAGTTCTCATGCACTTTTCCAGTAATCCAACCTCCAGCACAAAATGAATCAGCTGATTGGACTGTAAGATTTACTCAGAGTTGACCTTTTTTTCCATTAGACCTTGAACGAATTAAAGAAACATGTCAAATTAATTTGTTATTTTTGCTATATTTTACTTCGTATTTGTTATTTTTTTATTCAAATTTATTCGGACATTCAAATGCATCTGTCCAAAAGATGCCAAATTCGGCTGAATTTTAAATTGTTACAAAACAAACTGTACATGTCTAATGTATGATGGGCTGTCAATTGCTAGGAAATGTTCCCCCCTTTTGTGTAATGTACAAGAGGTGACACTTCACCATTTCACAACCCTGCAACCCTGCATAGTGTTCACCTTCTTTGTAAATCCAACGTCCTTTAACCTACATTTATAATTGATGTAAACCCTAACTAATTGTAATTTTACTTTATAATGAGACAAGTAAAGGCACAAGGAACTGGTTCAGATTATCCAGCAAGTTAATGGTAATGTGGTATGTGATATATAATATAAATTATATATAAAAACAGTCTGGAAAGACAATTAGAGTCCGAGGGCCAATGGGGAGTGGAAGAAAGTTTAAGACTCAGGGCTGTCATCATATGGGAACAGAAACTCGGTTCCAATAACACTGAAAAAGACATTTATGAAGTGTATTACAGGCATGTAAAAGAAGGTTCCAGCAAGGGGAGGGGGTCATCGGCAGGCAATCCAGTCCTGTATATGGGAGCGTTGTGCTCACTGTAACACTGCTGTGTAGGAAGCTGACCACGGTAGAGAAAAACTCAAAGCAAGGCTTGGAGCGCAGATGGTGAAGAGAGGAGGAAGGATGATATCACCGGTTTTCAACGCATTTCACGAGCATGAGTGATGCGAATGATACAGCAGCCACGCTCCATTGTCAAGCTTTAGTAAGTTGACACTATCTAAAGTGCTTTTTAAAATTGGCATAAATCTATACCCACAGGTGCCTCTCTTGTCATTTTACTTTATAAAATACTTAAAGGGGTTGTAAAGGTACAATTTTTTTCCCTAAATAGCTTCCTTTACCTTAGTGCAGTCCTCCTTCACTTACCTCATCCTTCGATTTTGCTTTTAAATGTCCTTATTTCTTCTGAGAAATCCTCACTTCCTGTTCTTCTGTCTGTAACTCCACACAGTAATGTAAGGCTTTCCCCCTGGTGGGGAGTGTTGTTCTCGCCCCCTCCCTTGGACTACAGGAGAGTCAGGAACGCTCTGTACATTGCAGATAGAGAAAGGAGCTGTGTGTTAGTGGGCGTCCCAACTCTCCTATAGTCCAAGGGAGTGAGGGAGCAAGCACAACATTTAAAAGCAAAATCGAATCGATGAGGTAAGTGAAGGAGGACTGCACTAAGGTAAAGGAAGCTATTTAGGGAAACAAAATTGTACCTTAACAACTCCTTTAATAAAAAAATGCAGAAGAAGAATTTGGAGAGAAGAATATAGCATTATCACTCTATAAGGGTGTTTGAACAAGGACCCTCAAGGCAGGATCACCAGGTATTATATTTGTGTAACTGTTTTTTTTTCACAATGTAATTATTATTTCTATTAAGGATTTAAATAGCGCCAACAGTTTGTGCAGTACTTTACAATGTAGAGGGGGGACAGCACAAGAACAATACAGTTCAATACAGAAGGGACAGGAGGGATGTGGAGCTTACATTCTAAAGGGATGCAATGACTGTTTTAAAGCTCTGAGAAATTACATGTACTTGTGAATGAACTCCAAATGCTAAGAACTGGAAACAAACCTTTATAAAGTGAGCAAACGCATGTGTGGTCTACTCCCAGACCAATCAATCCCAAAAGACTTCAAAGGAAAACAGTTTTATTACTGCAGTATAAAGCACTTTTTTTGTTGAAGATATATTGTTTCCTGAAAATAATATTGTGGTGTGCTGCATTTGATACCAAAGTACATTGATATATTGTCGCAGATGAGATTTGCTTCACATAGCAGTATGTCCACAAGTCATAAAATTAGCTTTTTAAAGCCCGGCCATCTGCTTGGCCAGCATTAATGTTGGCTATTGGACGACTCTTCTCTCTATTTCTATTCACAATGTTACTCACACTGAAAACGTGCTTCGCATTCATCTTCCTATACTCTATTCATTTCTGCTGCCAGTCAGTGAGTGTAAATGAGGCGTGACACCTCAGAGGGACATACCCTGCATAAACAATTTTTAAAGATTAAAAATAAACACGATGGTCCTTCCTAAAATGCAGAGATCTAATTGTACTATCGTGTGTGTAATTAACTTTTCCATTGACAAAGGTAACCTTAATTAAACAAGCTGCAAGGATGTATTCTGCATGGGTGATATGATAAATGAAATGACATCGCAGTCTCAACAAATCAAACTGTCGGAAGTACTCTACTGAACCGATCATGATATGTAATATTGAGCCTTTCAGAAAGTGGTGACCCGCCATATGTTGTCAATTTCCTCATTGCTTGGCTTTATCTAGCACGCCCCACAACAATGCCTCTACCAGCTGCTGGTGAACCACTGGGCTAACCTTGCCAAAAGGTATTAATTTACAAATCCAGCAAACTCTATGTATCTCTCTTACTTCTCAAGTGCCATGTGTAATCATGACAGCTCTGTCAATGTATTCAGCGAAAGAAGATTAATACAAAATAATAAAACGATAGTTAAAAGCTTGCTGCAAATAGGGGAATGTACTTACTGAAGGCAAATTAAATTAATGTCCTATGAAATAAGTCATTATAAACCTTGAATCATCTTGCTTTGTCTATACAAGAACATATGCTTTAATAATGAGTGTTAAGGATACAGTGCAGCGTGGCTACAGACTGTCAATTTCATCTTTCCTGATTTACTATAGAAAAATGGTCCATATAAACTTCTAATTGTAGAGATGGTTTAAAGGGGAAATAGACACACATGGTTAGTATTTATTCTCTATAAAATTAGACCAATTTGGATTTAAAATTTTCTGGATTATTGGTAACAGTATTGATATTGGTGAAGAGCTACGGTAATTAATTTTATTTTTTTAAAGTCTATAAATAAGAACTATAACAAAGTATTCTAGTTTCCAAAAACTGTGATTGAAAGATGTTTTAGCTATGTAAGCAAGTTGCATTACTAACTGTATATTTTATTATAAATGTACTTATAACATAATCCATATAGTTATTTTTAAGGGAAAAACTTCTAAACATTTCCTAAGCCAAAGACTATTTTTTTAGGATTTTTCTAGCCCATATTGTTTCAATAACTATTATGTTGAAAAGTTTTCTTAGAGACAAGTTTGCTAACATTATGTGCCCTAGACTGTGAGATATAGTGGGCAGAACTGCCTAATAGTTTGTTTCTATGTTTCAGTACTGTTATAGTATGTGTAAGGCTGGGTTCACACTATTGCAAATTGAATGCGGGTTCCCCCTCTCTATGGAACTGGTTCACATATCTCTGCTGCGTCTCTGGTGCGAATTTGCACAAGGGTCCTATGCATTCTTTGGTCTATTTCACGCCCAAATTCAGACACAAATTTGGGCTAAAATCAGACCTGAAATGGTGAACGGGGACGCACCGGACCCCTGCTGTGAGTGGCATGCGAAGATAGTGTGAACCCAGCCTCACTCTCCAACATAGGAGTTGTTGAACGGCAGCTATAGCTTTACTTTGATATAGCTGAAATATTTGAACAATGACATCAATCAAATATTGTCATGGCAATATTTGGTCAATGACATTACTGGGTATATCCTGCACTTTTATGACAGTTTGGGAAGTAATCATTCATCGTAAATGAACAATGACACCAAACGTAATGGCAGGTTTTTTCTTTTGGAGGATCAGCAGGCAATGTTCATTGTGATTTATGAGGATCTGCATCTCAATGTCAATGTGACTGAAGATGAATTTATGTTGTGGGACATTTTTGAAAAAATGTGGTGTCTTTAATTACTATTTAAATTTTTGGGGTAAAACAGTAAAACAGTAGTAGCGCTATGTACCCCTTACTAATCCTATTGGGGAGGGGTGGAATCTGGAGGGTACCCTTATTTTTAAGGGGGCTTTCAGATTATGATAGACCCCCTACTCATACCACAGCATTGAAGGAAAAATCCCTTGTCCTCATCAACATAGTACCCCTATGCTGAGGGTATGTTGGCAAGTATGGTTCACATGGAAAAATCTCTCATTCGCCCTCATTTTCTGGCCTGCCAAGCTGCATGCTCAGATAAGGTCTTGGTATAGATTTTTTAGCTTTTTTTTGCATGGGGCTTCTGCTTAAAATGTATACCAACCCTAAGGATCTGGAATAGAATTGAGGTTTTGCATGAGGTCCCCCTATAATCAAAGTTAAGGTCAGGTGTAGATGAAGGGAATCTCCAGCCTGTTCACAAACAGAAGTAAGCAGCCAGGAACTGTCATTTACTAGAAATTTTAATAGCATTTTTTCTTTGTAAATGTCAGTTTGAATGTAGTGAGTGTAATAGTTAAAAAAAAGCTTTAAACATAGGCTTCAAAATGAAAGGGAACACATGCACATGCACATGCAGTATAGTATATAATATTTTATATAATATTTTATTACAAAACATTAAAATACATTCTAGAACAGGGGTAGGCAACCTTTGGCGCTCCAGCTGTTGTGGAACTACATTTCCCATGAGGCATTGTAAGGTTGGCAGTTACAATTACTCCCAGAGGCATGATAGTTACAATTGTAGTTCTGCAACAGCTGAAGTGCCACAGGTTGCCTACCCCTGTTCTAGACCAAAAAAGGTGAGTATGAACAATTTTATTTGGTGCACAGCTTAGTAACCAACTGACATATTTGCCAAATGATATGACATAATATATTCACACAGAGGCTGGCTGCCTTATGAGAAATTTTTATGTGATAAAAAGTCCTAATGGGTCGACGTGTTATGCTTCTTCAGGACACATGGGAAAGATAGCAGTGGTAACTGAGCAATTAAAAAGATAAACAATAATTATGTACATAAACCATGATTACATTGTCACTTACTGTATTTATTGGCATATAACCCTAACTTTTTTACCCTTGAAAATAAAGAGTAAACTGTGCCTGCATGTTATACGCAGGGGGCTGTGGAAAGATTTTTTCCTGAAACTTCCCTATTAAAGTTAGGGTGCCTGTTATACAAACAACATAGTGGTACCATATATAAGCAACAAAAATTGTAGCCTCTAAACGAATAAAAAATAATCCAGTGTTTTACTTACACATGCAGAAAGAGACAGGGAAATAGATGGTCAACTTCATACATAAGACTATCATGCAAATCAACGCAGGTCTCAAACTACACCAATCAAGACAGGTCTGAAACTACCCCCCATGGTACATAAATCTATAAGAGAAATATTAGATGTCCTAAGGTATGGAAAAATTAACCACAGTATACTAATCGCACCCATAGGGGCAAACAAAAGGGAACTAGATCATATTGCTAACCTTAATAAATCTTACATGAGATCCACAAAACATTGGAATAGAAATTGTACAGCAAGTGATGCCCACATGCAGCTTAATCAAAATAGAAAAACAAAAACAAAAAATACCCGCTAGATGGTGCACCATACAAAGAAGCCTAAATAGTCTAGCATTACAGCATACCTGGTGCATGGGTAGAGTAAGGTGGGCATCACCATTCCCATGCTGACTATAAAACATAACATGGTAGAAATCCAGTTAAGATCTCACAGCAGAAAGGACCAAGCCATTGGTGTCAAGCAGCTTGCTTCCTCACCTAAATAGATTGCAGTACAGACATCTGCTATGCCAAAAAGAACTGCCAGTCTGTTCACCCCTAATCCTCCTTATATACCCCAAACCGCCGGGTGAACGCCTGCAGACTGATCATGATGATACTGCTGATGATGTTATCCGGTGGCACAGCCGCCATGACTGGGCATGCGCAAAGACACAAACCCAGGTACATACAATTCACGGCTCATCCCAGACACCTCCCTATTCTCCTACTGCCAGTGTATGATTTAGACATCACTCATAATAACATTAATGACTTTTTGTCACAGGTGATTCCACAAGGCAATACAAAAGGGGTCAACCCAATTTGCATTGACATAAACAGGGAGGAACAACAGATCATATTTGACCCAGTGTGCTATAATTTTCTTGTTTACCAGGAAAAGACACATAAGGGAGAGATGTAGGTGCTGCATACCCCAATAGATACTTGAAAAATGGGAAATTTCCCCCGTGGGGCTTTGTAACAGCAATGTAATCAGGTAAACAGTATAAGATGGAATAAATAGTTCTTCCTAGACCCCTGATTAAGGAATACCATCTCTAATCGATGGTGACTCCATACAATTGCTGCTAATGGACCTCAACATAAATCACTGTAAAATATGCCCCTCTGAACATACTCATCCACCCCTTCCTACATCTATTGTATATAATTTATCTATCTATTTATTTTCACTCCTGATCTTCACATCCATTCTTCATGTAAACCCAACTACAAGCATTTCTATATATACTACTCTAAATTGCTGACTTTGGGTTTCCTGAAAAATGAAAAACCATCATTGCAATAGGCCATATATGCTTTTTTTCATTATATGGATGTCCCCTTTTCCTTGTATTTTGTTATTTTTCTTCCCCTGTCATGTCTCCCCTTACCTTTTCCCCTCCCCTAAATTTTTTTTTTTTTTGTCCATCCCAATGCACGTTCCCCCACCCCTTCCCTATGTTCTTTTGGTTTCTTTTCCAACCATCCATAGATGAGAAACATAGCTAAAATGGACTGATCTGGAAATGTATTTCTTCATTTGGAAGATGACCTTTTTCTTTCGGGAACAAGTTACAGAAAAGATAAAAGAAAACGCAATAAATGGCTCTGATGAGCAACACAAGCAGCCCATCGCGGCCGCAACAGGACAGTCATACTTCCTTTTTCCCGATTGGTGATGGGCGTTCACTAGCGGTATGCATAAATCAAAGCACCGCTGCCTGCGCCTAACACGTCCAAGACAAAGCTACGCCAGTGCGCATGGCGAAACGCGTTGACGTCACCTAAAACAACGTGATCACGTGACCCCGGAGGTTCGTCCGGCTGGACGGAGGACGGAAGCTTACGAGCATCAGCATCGGATGGATGGCCTTGCTCGACCCGTAAGTGGCGCCTGATGCCTGGAGCCGCCATACGGCACAAAAGGAGACCTCAAGTGGATTACTATCTACGGATGAACGCACCTCACAGAATCTGATACGGCATGTCACTGATGTGATAACTGCACATCGTGACTAACCAGCCAGCAAGAAGTAGAGCGCCAGAGTGGATCTGACAAAAGCTGCACTTCATGGATGGACTTATCCCATTAACTCCACAAGCAGCGGTCTGGTAATGTATTAGCCTCCCTTTAATGGGACGGCCAGTCATGTCATCTCTCTACACTCTTACCAGCAACTAGGTGTTCGGTTTAGTACACCAATACGGGCTGGACTTCTTTCTGTGTATGAATGATCCCGTTTCTCCTCTGCTGGCATATCAATTTACTGCCTAGTACATGTTCATGTTTCTGGACTAACCATTGGTACGTCTACATATACTAACCAATACCAGGCAATCTATTTGTGCCCTGCAAAATGTCACATTGACAAATGATCAATATCCAGTTGTTCAACACAATTCTTTTTTCACTAATTATTACAATTTAATTTTATTATTGTCAAGACTTCTGAATACTGAACTCTTTGTGAACTAACAAATCATCAAGCGCAAAGTCGACCAACAATATATGCTTGACACATGCATATCCATCCTTAACACACCCAACCCTCCCACCTTCCATCCTCCACCATGCCAGTGTTCAGCCCCACCATTCATTATTGACACTCCATTTGATCTTGCAGAGTGGATAATCATTGCATTTTCCTCTCATCCCACTATTTGATTATTGCATTTAAATTCATATTTATTTGAGTGTCAATACATGATCGGTCTGAACACCACGTGTCCGGATCACGTTTTTTGTTAAATGTTTGTCCCTGTCTTGTCTTCTAATTCCTAGTGTTTATTCGTAATTTTAAGGTAGCCACATTTAATTAGTCTTTATGGCAACCTAATACCCATTATGTAACTTGTAATATTTAATGCCTATCTTTCATATTTTTGATACAAATAAATTTACTTAAATGTATCTTTGTCCTTTCCATTGATCACTACAGTGTTGCCTATAGTAATCCCTTTAAGCCTTATTGGCTGATTTCCTCCCTTTCTCTCAATCCCCTTAATTCTTTCTTCTAAATTTCCTTTCCCCGCATTCATCCTATTTACTTTGTTATTACGTTTTTTGATTACAGCAACACAACCCATTTGGGTATTAGATCGGTTTAGAGAACTTATATTATTCTCTATACATATTAGTGGATATCTTGCATTCATCCCTTCCCTGTCCTTTCCCCCTTTTTTAACTATACTATGTTATTTGACCCCTATGGTCTTTTCTAGCAAATCCACAAAACTTTCAATATAGGCATTAACTAACAAACTCCGTTCCATTTTCCCTCCTGGACTGGATATGGCCTTTGTGCTAGGTGATGAGATAGATCAGGAGATCCAAACAGCTTTCAATAGCGAAACGCCACAAACCCTCGATCAAAACGAGGAAATAAAAAACAAATTTAAAGACCACAAAAAATTGCTACTTAAACATTTAAATAGGAAATGGGATGTAACCTCCCTTGAAACATACATATCCCAACGGATTATCCCGAGAGGTCTAAGAGAGCGAGTGATCCCAGCTGAACATCTACACACAGAAACCTTCCTTCCTAAATGGAAGGAACTCTGTATTGAGCATGGTCTCAAACTAATGGGACTAATAGTTGAGGAGGAAAAATTACAGTTAGAGATAATACAACGGGACATCACGGCCAGTGCTGAAGGTTTAGAGGCACTAAAAGATCAGGAAGAATTTGAAAAACAAAACACCCAACTTAAAAAAGACATAGACAAAGCCCAACTCAATTTAAAAATAACAAAACAGGGGAAATACAAGCGTGACCTTACAGACTTTGAAAAAAACGAGATCTTTGATCTCACCATTCCTCGTGGAAGAAGTAAGTCACGAGGACGAACTTCACGACCACAATCAAGGCAACGCCGTAATAAAACACACAGCGACCCTGAAGACGACCCCATAAAATCGGTTATTTTTTTAGATCCAGAGGGAGGGGCACAGGACACTGCTCCAAACCTCTCCCCAAAATCAGTCTCCAGGAAACCTCGCCCCCTAAAAACATCACAGGAACGCACCTACACAAGGAGTCAAAAGAAAAACTGACACCAGACTCCCCCCAACAATCAGAGGAAAACTTGTCAGACCTTAAGGTCATCAACTTCACAGACTTTAATCTGACTATAGACCATCTTAGCCTGCTTCAGAAGGGCATGTCTTTTTCTCCGGTGTCCAATATGGACGAGTTCACCGTTTATAAAGACATTGCCTTGTTCTTACGAAAAGTCTTCTTTCGTTCATTGTACATTACCAATGATCTGACAGATAGAACTACTGAAATTATCAATCCGGAGGATCAACGAATCCTTGACATTTTGAATTCCCTCTTAGAAGAGAATTCGACCCCAAATATTGAACCACTGGCTACAGTACGACGGGCTAACCTCAAAATAAAGTCACTCAAAATGCCCCCCATCTCCAAAAATAGGTGGTTACACCTTTTTTTGGACATGGTTCAAGTGGACCTGGAAAAAGTAGACTGGTCACATAAGATTAAAGATAATCTTACTAGTAGCGAACGCATGGCACTAAGAGAACTCCAGAATAATAACAGTATCGTAATAAAGAACAGCGACAAGGGGGGCAATGTCGTCCTTCTAAAACCAGATCAATACGAACGTGAGGCCAAACGTCTGTTAAGCGACGCCTCAACCTACAAAAAACTGGATGTAAATCCCTTACCAGGGATAGTTGACACACTGAACCACAAATTGAAGCTAGCTAAAGAAGAGGGATTACTCACCATGAAAGAATACAACTACCTCCTAGTAACCGACTACAATATACCCACGTTTTATATCATACCAAAAGTCCATAAAAGTTTAAATAATCCCCCAGGCAGACCTATCGTGTCTGCCTGTCATGGACCGCTTGAGAGAGTGGGTAAATATTTGGACCTACTCCTCAAGGAATTGGTCACTGATTTAGAGTCATTCGTTCAAGACACACAGCATGTGTTAGCGAAATTAAATGAGCTCGACAAGTTTCAGGAAACAGACGATATATTGCTCGTGGGTATCGATGTCGAGTCCCTATATACCTCTATCCCGCACGAGATTGGTATCAAAGCAGTTGAAACCTTCCTCGAATCTGCATACCCAGCCTCAGGACACCAAAACGAATTTATTATTGAGTTACTTTATTTTGCATTGCATAATAATAACTTTCAATTTTTGAACTCCTATTACCATCAAATAAGAGGGACATCAATGGGAGCAGCCTGGGCACCAGCCTACGCCTGCCTTCATTTAGGCCACTGGGAAAAGGAAGAGGTCTACACGTCCGAAATGTACCGCCGCCACGTACGCACGTGGTGGCGGTACATCGACGACGTGTTAATGATCTGGCAGGGATCGGTCGAACTTTTGGAACTTTTCTTGTTGGAACTAAACTCCAACACACGCAACATACATTTAACATACACCTATGATGCGGAGAAACTGTCCTTCCTGGATCTACAAATAACCCTAAAAAATAAAAAACTGCATACTTGTACTTATCGTAAAGATACTGCAGCTAATAATTTACTTTATGCCACTAGTCATCATCCTAATTGGCTGAAAAATGGGATCCCGGTGGGCCAGTTTCTCCGCATCAAAAGGAACTGCTCAAATCCAGAGGACTACAGGCGCGAAAGTCAAGAATTATATTCACGCTTTCGTGAACGTGGATATTCCCACGGACAAATTAAGAAAGCTCGAAAAAGGGCGGCGATACGTGACCGCCTGGACCTCCTTACCAAAAAGAGAACCATCGACAAAATCTCTCATGAGACGGTAGAGCCCATCAGAATCATTACTACGTACGGGTCCCAATGGGACAATGTCCGTAAGATCCTCGAAAAACATTGGGGTATCTTACGAAATGCTCCCGTCCTGACAGACTTTGTCGGTGAATCTCCAAAACTAGTTGCCCGTCGGGCCAAAAGTATCGGGGACATACTAATACGATCGGAATTTACGAAAGAACCTGAAACCACATGGTTATCTAATTATCCAAGGTCACTTGGTATGTTCCCCTGCAACCGATGTCAGGTCTGTCCCTATGTGGACAGAACATCAAGTTTCACTGATGCCCATGGTAAAGGATCGTATGAAATTAGGAGCTTAATAAACTGCTCGACAGCGCGTGTCATCTATCTTATTACATGCCCATGTCCCAAAATCTATGTGGGAAAAACTAAACGACCCTTGCGTGTACGCTTGGGTGAACACCTAAGGGAAATAAACGAAAAGGTGAAGGAGCCCGAGAAACCCCTCGCCAGGCACTTTGCGCAGTGCCACAATAGGTGCTCAGATGGCCTGACGGTCAAAGGCATATATGCCCTCAAACTTCCTAACCGTCGGGGCGATTTTGATCGCATCCTATTACAAAAAGAAAAATGGTGGGTATACCATTTAAAATCCCTGGTGCCCGTAGGACTAAATACAGAACTCAACCTGCAGGTCTTCCTAGACCCCTGATTAAGGAATACCATCTCTAATCGATGGTGACTCCATACAATTGCTGCTAATGGACCTCAACATAAATCACTGTAAAATATGCCCCTCTGAACATACTCATCCACCCCTTCCTACATCTATTGTATATAATTTATCTATCTATTTATTTTCACTCCTGATCTTCACATCCATTCTTCATGTAAACCCAACTACAAGCATTTCTATATATACTACTCTAAATTGCTGACTTTGGGTTTCCTGAAAAATGAAAAACCATCATTGCAATAGGCCATATATGCTTTTTTTCATTATATGGATGTCCCCTTTTCCTTGTATTTTGTTATTTTTCTTCCCCTGTCATGTCTCCCCTTACCTTTTCCCCTCCCCTAAATTTTTTTTTTTTTTGTCCATCCCAATGCACGTTCCCCCACCCCTTCCCTATGTTCTTTTGGTTTCTTTTCCAACCATCCATAGATGAGAAACATAGCTAAAATGGACTGATCTGGAAATGTATTTCTTCATTTGGAAGATGACCTTTTTCTTTCGGGAACAAGTTACAGAAAAGATAAAAGAAAACGCAATAAATGGCTCTGATGAGCAACACAAGCAGCCCATCGCGGCCGCAACAGGACAGTCATACTTCCTTTTTCCCGATTGGTGATGGGCGTTCACTAGCGGTATGCATAAATCAAAGCACCGCTGCCTGCGCCTAACACGTCCAAGACGAAGCTACGCCAGTGCGCATGGCGAAACGCGTCGACGTCACCTAAAACAACGTGATCACGTGACCCCGGAGGTTCGTCCGGCTGGACGGAGGACGGAAGCTTACGAGCATCAGCATCGGATGGATGGCCTTGCTCGACCCGTAAGTGGCGCCTGATGCCTGGAGCCGCCATACGGCACAAAAGGAGACCTCAAGTGGATTACTATCTACGGATGAACGCACCTCACAGAATCTGATACGGCATGTCACTGATGTGATAACTGCACATCGTGACTAACCAGCCAGCAAGAAGTAGAGCGCCAGAGTGGATCTGACAAAAGCTGCACTTCATGGATGGACTTATCCCATTAACTCCACAAGCAGCGGTCTGGTAATGTATTAGCCTCCCTTTAATGGGACGGCCAGTCATGTCATCTCTCTACACTCTTACCAGCAACTAGGTGTTCGGTTTAGTACACCAATACGGGCTGGACTTCTTTCTGTGTATGAATGATCCCGTTTCTCCTCTGCTGGCATATCAATTTACTGCCTAGTACATGTTCATGTTTCTGGACTAACCATTGGTACGTCTACATATACTAACCAATACCAGGCAATCTATTTGTGCCCTGCAAAATGTCACATTGACAAATGATCAATATCCAGTTGTTCAACACAATTCTTTTTTCACTAATTATTACAATTTAATTTTATTATTGTCAAGACTTCTGAATACTGAACTCTTTGTGAACTAACAAATCATCAAGCGCAAAGTCGACCAACAATATATGCTTGACACATGCATATCCATCCTTAACACACCCAACCCTCCCACCTTCCATCCTCCACCATGCCAGTGTTCAGCCCCACCATTCATTATTGACACTCCATTTGATCTTGCAGAGTGGATAATCATTGCATTTTCCTCTCATCCCACTATTTGATTATTGCATTTAAATTCATATTTATTTGAGTGTCAATACATGATCGGTCTGAACACCACGTGTCCGGATCACGTTTTTTGTTAAATGTTTGTCCCTGTCTTGTCTTCTAATTCCTAGTGTTTATTCGTAATTTTAAGGTAGCCACATTTAATTAGTCTTTATGGCAACCTAATACCCATTATGTAACTTGTAATATTTAATGCCTATCTTTCATATTTTTGATACAAATAAATTTACTTAAATGTATCTTTGTCCTTTCCATTGATCACTACAGTGTTGCCTATAGTAATCCCTTTAAGCCTTATTGGCTGATTTCCTCCCTTTCTCTCAATCCCCTTAATTCTTTCTTCTAAATTTCCTTTCCCCGCATTCATCCTATTTACTTTGTTATTTATTAATATAATAATGATAACATGTTGCGATTAAAAAACAAAAGACACTGGCTATATCATACAACATGATGTTCAATAGCGCAGGTCACAGAAGAGCGGGCTTGTTAATTGAGCTAACACGCGAAGATAGCGGCGGCCAGGCCCTGAAGAAGAAGGCACCAGAGAGCGAGCGGGAGAAGAACCGGGGAGCGCCGAGATGACAGCGGAGAAGATGGGAGAAGACCCCCGGAGAGTGGAGAAAACCCCCGGAGAGCGGAGAAGACCCCCGGAGAGCGGGGAAGACCCCCAGAGAGCGGAAGAAGAAGGCCCCCCCTGGTAAAAGAGCTAAAGAAGAGAGGGGGGAGCTGACTAATAAATTACTTTAAAAACCCTGTGTTGTGTGTTTATTCTCTTTTACACTTTGCCTCCAGGTGAATGGGTAGGGGTACGATGTACCCCATATTCATTCACCTAGGGTGGGGGGCCGGTATCTGGGGGCCCCCTTATTAAAGGGGGCTCCCAGATTCCGATAAGCCCCCCACCCGCAGACCCCAACAACCAACGGCCAGGGTTGTCGGGTAGAGCCCCTGTTCTTATCAACATTTGGACAGGGTGCTCTGGGGTGGGGGGGCCGCAGTGCACCCCCCTTCCCCAGAGCACCCAACCCCCCTCATGTTGAGGGCATGCGGCCTGGTACGGCTCAGGAGGGGGGGTGCTCGCTCGTCCCCACTCCTGTCCTAACCGGCCAGGCAGCGTGCTTTGGATACGGGTCTGGTATGGATTGTGGGGGGACTCCCACGCCGGTTTTTCGGCGTAGGGGGGGTCCTCCTTACAACCCATACCAGACCTAAGGGCCTGGTATGCTCCTGGGGGGGAACACATGCCGGTTTTTTATATACAATTTGGCGTGGAGTTTCTCTCAGGATTCATACCAAATGCCGCAGCTAGAATTGGTGGGAATCCAAGTCGGATCCGCCGCTTCTATGACGCGCTCGCTGGAATGTGCTTTGTCTATTCCAGCGAGTGCGAGATGTCGGCACCCTGTCGCCGAGAATCAGCGAGATGCTGTCGTGCTGGAAACACATTCTCGGCAACAGGTACTGTACACAACTCGAAGAATCCTGTGGTGATTCCCAACTCCCCAGAGAAACAGGAAACCCGGCAAGAAAATGGGATTGCAAGGAGCCACACACTAGTGCTCCCGGAGGCGAAGACACAAGGACCGGCACCTGCAGTGTAATCCCAAATGTATAAGAATGTATATGTATATATCTCTAATTAGAGTCAAAAGGCAATAGAATTATATTAAGAAAGTAAAATAATAAACAAATAGATATAATTATGAAGTGAATTGGGATGGGTAAGGTATCTATAAATCTACTAGTATACAGTGAATTAAATGTGATAGCAGTGTAAAAATATATGAACATGAGGCATGACAGTATTGCCTGATGTATGTGATGGTATGAAAGAAATAACACAATTATGATGATTGATGATGATTTTAATCGCAACATGTTATCATTAATATATTAATAAATAACTAGTTATTCCATCTTATACTGTTTACCTGATTACATTCCTGTTACAAAGCCCCACGGGGAAATTTCCCATTTTTTAAATTTCTTGTTTAATGCCCATTCAGATGTACATTTTTTTAAGTTTGTGCTCTTTTATCTTTGTAATCTATCCACTCTGTATTTATCAACTGCTTTCATACATTTGCACTCTCCTCATCTCTGTATGATCATTCTCCTACACTTTTGATGCCTTTGTCTGTCATAATTTTTCTCACCACCCTCCATATTCTCCTTCTCCGTGTTATCATTCGTCTCTACTTCCATTCATAAGGATGTAGCTAATCATTAATCAGCAGGCCATACACCAATATTTAAAAGCAACAAAATGTAACTAAAGTAAGTCAGATCAAATCAGAAAATGTAACATTATTGTGCACAGTAATGGTTTTCTATGTGTTGAGGGTGGAATGATGGCCAGAGGAACATTATTTTATTGTTCAAATATTTTGGTGCCTGTCTAACCAAGATATGTTGTCTTAAATTGTATTTCTTTTCTCTGTCAACTTCTGAGATCAGTGTTCATTGTCTGCTCTGTTCCTTCTCTTCTTGAGTAGTTATTTTTCACTAAACTTCAATTTTCTGTCTCCTCTTTATCTTGCTTGTTCTTGACCTCTTGCCTGTCTTTATTTTATAGCTTTTCTAAGTTTGCCTTTCTGCTTTAGTCTGCTGGTTCTCCTCACTACTTCAATATTTTTAATCTTATCTGGACTTTATGAAGCGCTCCTTCAGCTAATAAAGTAAGGACTCCATGCACTAACAGACATATGCATTCCAGCACTCGGACTTCCTAACAGCATGCATACAATATTTCAGGAAAAGTGTCTGGGATTTATACTGCTGGTCTTGTGTTCATTGTTCTCCTTCAGGATTTAATTGAATCCAGAGCTGGGTTCTGGGGGAAAAGGCAGTCATGGATTGTATGTCCTCGATCTTCTTCTTCGGTAAAAGAAGAGTCTATAGAAGTTTTTTTTTTTTTTAAAGAACCCTGATATATTTATAAAGGTAATCTGTCATTGCTTATATACACTGTCACAGTGTGTGCATAGACACACCATTGGACCCAATTCAGATCTATATTCAGGGGTCAAGTCCTGGGGAAAAAAGTGTGGGAACTCCCACCCAAGATCCACTCCCCCACCAAAAAAAAAAAAAAGTGATACGCTCATATGCATAATTACTAAACTGCATGTTTTTTTTTTCGATCCAAGTTCTTTCTAAATCCCACGATAACTCGCAGCAGACCTCCGCAATGTCTCCTGGGAACAATGACAAAAGCTCCCAGGAGACATTGCGGCATCGAGGAAGTGACGGAATACCCGCACACTACCCGATGAATCCATATACAGGAAGCGGCCAGTAACATAAAGGATTACTAAGGTTCGCCTGCCCCTGACAGTGACTCGAGCTGGGCATCGCCGCTTAGTGAAGGATTGGCTCGGGCAGTTCGGCTGCTTTCGGCTGCTCTAGTCCTGCAAAGGGAACTGAGTTCCTGCTGTGAAAAAAGTGCAGGAACTCCGTTCCCACACGTTCCCGCAGGACTTGAGTCCTGTCTATATTGTACTACATATAATAGGTAGTCTGCACACATTGGAGGGTTAATAGAAAAGAGCTTAATTTGGTATAGAATTAAATAGATGAACTGGTAAAAGTTTTTAGCATAAGTCACTTATTTGGTTGTACCATTTTTTTAAAAACTGTAAAGAAAAATCTGAGTTTTAAAGGCATTGTACATTTTAAATTGTTGTTGTTGTTTTAACTAAATATTAGTGTAATTATTTTTTAACTAGATATGTGATGAAACACTGCATGAGTGTATCTGTGAATGCTCTGCCTGCTTTTATCTGTGTCAGATCTAATTACTGTATAGTTCTCACCTGCACTAAACTGAAAGACCCAGGGATTGTAGAATATGTATTTTCTTCACAGGAAATGTCAGTTAAACCCTACTGACAGTGGTTATGCATTAAGCTGTGCAGTACCATGCCACATGACTTATGTTTCAACACAAACTGAAACTGCTGACACAGGAATGTGAAGATTCACTCTACTATAAGCGATTGTACAGAGCAACAAATGACACAATGAAACTACATGATCAGTGCACATTACTTACAAGTGAAAACACAAGGTGCATTTAAGAATGTTTGATTTTTAAATGTACAAATATATTAACACAAAAAAAGCAATATCTTTCAACCAAACAATTCAGACATTTCTGGAAACCAACCAATTCAAATAGAAATAAGCATTTATAAAATAAGACATGCACAGTAAAGCATGTGTATGTATTCTGTCTTCTTGTATACAAATCTAGATATTAAATCACTTTAAATCTCATTTCTTTATACCAGAGTAATTTGTAAATTTCCGCTATGGACATGAACTCCAGGTATGGTTTTTATTGCAGAACTACATTGCAGAACTACATTGCAGAACTACATTCTTTGGCTGTGAAAGCAGAGAATTACTGTAAGAGTTGCCACTACTATAGTGATCGCCACAATCCGGGTCCTGTGCCTAAGTGGATGCCCTTCCTCATAGTGAACACAGGGTGCTGCTCAGCACAGCCACTATTTACAGAACATCTTTCAAGTCTTTCAGTTTTTCAATTAATTCAAAGTGTTCTCTGATTGGATGAGGTGAAGATCATGATGTCACCTCCCTGCCTCTCCACCTCATCTAATCAGAAACCTGTCACCTGCCCAGTGCTTTCACATAACATTGTGACAACAATGAACTTAAAGTGGATGTAAACCCAAAAATATTTTTTTACTTTTTTGATGTCGCAATGTAGAGTATAAGATTTCCTATCATCTGTGCCCACTCTTGCCACACAGAGTTAATTCAGCTCTATAGCAATCCACTTTTATTGTTCAGTGAAATAAAACGGACTTACAGAGAAAAACCTTGGTCCGTTTCGCCCCCTTGCTGTGAGTGACAAGTTATTTACATATCTCATGCACTAGCCTGGAGACAGGCATTATTTTTTAATTCCCACCCCCACTCCTTTTCTGAAGTCATGTGGTTACTTTTCTGGATTTTGACTGGATGTTAGTGAACATAGCAGTATTTGTGTAAGGAATACACAGGAAAAATGCATGTTGACAAGGGGGGTGTAGAGGAGGGCGGGAAGTCTACTGACATCACAACTCCACAGAGCTCCAGACAACAGATCCACCCACAGAATCTGCAGTTTTTCAGTTCTTATAACAGACAGAGGGGAAACATTTGACAGTTAAGGATACATGCAGGAGGCATGTATATCCTTATAGATCAGCACTATGGCAGTAGTTTAGAAAGGATGAGAGTGGGTTTACATCCACTTTAAGTGAAAATAATTAAGAGTGTTAAAATATGTAAAATATAATACAATAAATAAAATAACAAAAAAAAAGCTAAAAGCATGGCATAAGGTGCACATGTGTATTTACATAAACTACTATGAATGTCCCTGCACTGTGGTGTGCTAATATGAAATACAATTTTGACTGCTGCAAGGAAAAAAAGTGTATGTTCCTTTAAGAAATAGTATAGAAAGTCCCTGCTCTGTCTGTGTTCAATAAAGTAGCATAAAGGTATAAACATAATGTACAACCATAAGCAAATTTGTCTACAATATCAACCATAAATACATAAGTATGAAAAGTGACAAAAAATTATTGCAACATAAAAGTTCATAAAGTGCTGTAAAACTTCAGTTTCACGATAATTTCTTTAAAGTGCAATCTGTGCAGAGAAAGTTCTTTAAAAAGTGCAATCTGTGCAATGACATATGACAGAAGTGGTGAAAGTGCTCTGCTCCCCTTCCTTTTGTGCCCTCACTCACCAGCGATCCATGTAAGATCCCCTGTAATAGTGAAATCCTATGTATCTTTCATCAATATATCCTTTCCTCTACCACACAATCCTAGTGGTAGACGTACTCAAAAGATAAGAATAGAGCGTACATGGTAAGATATCGTCCAAAAGGTTTTATTACAATAAAGCAATATACACTCACATGTTAGTCTTTTATGACAAGCATATAAAAACAGCCGTGCAGAGGTCTGGAGGATTTGCAGCCAATAGCCCATTTTTCTGCACTTTTCGCCCCTGATAATGAGCAGATAGAACTACCGAACACCCCACTCCCGACCCGCCACTCATTGGGGGTTTATAAGGGCAGAAACATCTCAGACATCTTCAAGAACCAATCTTTTTTCTGGAGCATCGTTGCTGGAGTCAAGATGGCGCTGACTCACACTGCAGAGGACTTCAGTGAAGATTCCCAGTCAGCGACGGAGGACAATGGTAGGGGACCCTCGCATTCTAACCTCCCTCTCACCTATGCCGACATGTCTATCATTGTAGTGGTCCACCTTTTCGGCAGCAATAACCAATCTCAAATCCAACCTGCTGGTGCTTAATGAAAATACGGCCTCTGCTAAAGTGGCTGGGAAGCATAGGGAGAAAGCGATTAGCAGATTAGAAAAAGTGACGGCTTCCCATTCTAACCATTTCATAGAAATGAACAGAAATTTAGAAAACCTTGACAATAGAGGGAGACGGAACAACATTAGGGTCAGGGGAATCCTCAAAACAGTAGATAATGATCAAATCATTCCAGCCTTGCAAAGGGTGTTTAACCGCTTGCCGACCGCCGATAGACTATTTACGTTGACAGAATGGCACGGGCAGGCAGATTGGCGGTACAGGTACGTCCCTTTAAATCTGCCGTCCAGCATGTGTCATGTGTAGCCATGCCCCCTAACAGTAAGAATCACTTCCTAGGGAACACTAAACCCCTGCAGCGCCACCTAGTTTTTAACCTCTTCACTGCCAGTGTATTTTTTTCAGTAATCAGTGCATTTTTATAGCACGGATAGCTGTAAAAATGACAACTGTCCCAAAATAGTGTCAAAAGTGTCCGATGTGTCCACCATAATGTTGCAGTCCCAATAAAAATCGCTGATCACCACCATAACTAGTAAAAAAATAATTATTAATAAAAATGCCCTAAAACAGTCCCCTATTTTGTAGACGCTATGAATGTACCCCATTACCAATTCACATAGGGGGGAGCCAGGATCTGGGGGTCCCCTTTGTTAAGGGGTCTTCCAGATTCTGATAAGCCCCCCGCCCGCAGACCCCCACAACCACCGGGCAAGGGTTATGGGGATGAGGCCCTTGTCCCCATCAACATGGGGACATCCTCCCCATGTTGAGGGCATGTGGCCTGGTACGGTTCAGGAGAGGGGGGGCTGCACTCTGTCCCCCCCTCTTTTCTGCGGCCGGCCATGTTAACATGTTCGGATAAAGGGTCTGGTGTGGATTTTTGGGGAAACTCCAAGGCACGTTCCCCTTAATATCCATTCCAGACCTGAGGGGCCTGGTAATTGAATTTGGGGGGACCCCCACGCTATTTTTTCTTTTTTTTATGAATGAATTCGCTCTAAATTGCCAGAGCCGACAATTCATTATAGCCGCAAGTCAGTTTTAAATGTCGTTTTTTCTTTCAGAGACAGTTCTATGTACGGTAAACATGCAATATTTCACATGCTAACTTTACACCCCCCCCAGGTACGAAATTTAAAGGAATATTTCACTTTTATTTTTTCACTTTTAGCATTATTAAAATCACTGCTCCCAAAAAAACTGCAGTTTTTAAAACTTTATTTTGCATTGATACATGTCCCCTGGGACAGGACCCAGGTCCCCAAACACTTTTTAGGACAATAACTTGCATATTAGCCTTTAAAATTAGCACTTTAGATTTCAAACGTTCGAGTCCCATAGACTTTAATAGGGTTCTATAGTTTATAGGGTAAAAAGTTTTAAAAACGGAAGTTTTTCCGGGAGAAGTGATTTTTAATAATGCTAAAAGTGAAACAATAAAAGTGAAATATTCCTTTAAATTTCAGCGTGGAGTTCCCCCAAAAATCCACACCAGACCCTTTATCCGAGCATGTTAACCTGGCCGGCCGCAGAAAAGAGGGGGGGACAGAGTGCGGCCCCCCCTCTCCTGAACCGTACCAGGCCACATGCCCTCAACATGGGGAGGATGTCCCCATGTTGATGGGGACAAAGGCCTCATCCCCACAACAACAAAATCCAGCGGTGGTAATCCACTCTCGGTTCCAGCTTTCTGTCCAACATTGTCTGAATCCAGCAACGGGGGGTGATGTCCGGTCCAGCGATAAGAAGATCTATCCATCCAGAGTGCAGCATCGCCGATCTCCTCTCTCCGCTGGACACAGCCCCTAATCCCAGCGCTAAGAAACCTAGAGTTTTCTCATAGTACAGAGAACAAACACCTCCAATGTCCCCTGGTAGTGATTAAATTCAATATTTGCTAGAGATGCCAAGCCGTACCAGGGACCCTGCTACATATCTATTGTCATTGAACCCTCCTAAGCTTCAAAGCTCACAAACAAATCCTTCAACTGACAATCTGGATCCAATCAGTTATTAATTACACCTTAACACATTTCCAATGAAACATTATACTGTTTCCCTGGCCATGCACCTGCTAAATGCAGTTTAAGCCTGCATTCCTGTTATGTCGAAATAAAATACACCCCACTCTGGTTTGCAATGAAATCGAAACAATGGATGACCTGACAGGTACTCTTCAAAATAGAGGAGAGCAGTGCAGTAACACCTTTTTCTCCACACTGAATTAAAAAAATATATATATGGCAACATTTGTGTGCCCCCTAGCATCCTTGGGTGTGATCTTTGGAAAACAACAAATTATAAGGAGAGTAACTACCTCAGACCCCCACAGACCATGACTATATGATTTTCTCAGCATTTAGATTAAGAAAACACCAAATCTAAGCAGGACTAATATACCTGTATGCACATAGGTGTGCGCAGCCTATTGCATTAGGGTGTGCACCCCAAAGCCCAAACACACACCACCAATCACTCACGATGTACATTCAGAAAGGGAAGGGGCCGGTAAATTACATATTTATTGGCCCCTTCCACACTCCTAAAACATCCCATCAGCAACAGCTGGCAGCACTGAGGGGGGGAAAGATGGGCGCCAGGACAGTAGGGGGAATCTGTGCTGCACAGGGTGATTAGGGTGTGCCTGGTCACACCTGGCACACCCTGTGTGCACGCCTATGTGTATGCATGTATATGGATGTGTATATAATGACTTATATGGAATGTAGTATTATGCCGCGTACAGACGGTCGTTTTTTGTGATGAAAAAAAACGTTGTTTTTAAAAATGTCATTTAAAATGACCGTGTGTGGGGAAAACGTTGTTTTATGTCTTCTGAAAAACGACAAAAAAAAAAATTCGAGCATGCTTCAATTTTTTATGTCGTTTTTCAAAACGTCGTTTTTTGTGTCATAAAAAATGACTGTGTGTAGCTAAAACAATGTTTAAAACAACGTTTTTAAACCCGCGCATGCTCAGAAGCAAGTTAGGACGCAAGTTTGAATGGAACAGAGTGCCGTCGTACGTGCTGAACGTAACCGCGCTTTGCTAGAGCTTTTGGAAAAAACGATGGTGTGTATGCTACAGTACGTCGTTTTTGAAAATGAAGTTTGAAAAACATTGTTTTTTTTCATCACAAAAAAATAATTTTTTTTACATCACAAAAAACGACCATCTGTACGCGGCATAAGAATGTTTATACATGACTGTGAAGTTTTCATGTTTATCTAGTTTGGGCAGATGTCCACTGTTGTATGACTGCTACAATATTCAAGATAAAGAATGTAAAGCTTTTAACAATAAACATGGGAAAACTCAAGCATAAATGTAAATCACTAGTTGGACTTTTACTTTTAAGCTTGCTAATAGTTTTATCTAGAGCTATTCATCAGGTTTGCCTTTCACAAAGATAATGCAATATGTATTTTAGCATCCCTCTTGCCCTTAACTGCACTCTGTGCTTTTATGAGCTATCATACAGTTTTGTTTGGGAACTTTTCTGCTAATGGATTACTTTGATAGCCTGCAATGACATACAGTAATTTCAGTGCATTTTATGTTTAAGTTAATTGTAAACATCAGTCAAAGTAAAAGGTAAAATTACATCTTTCATAGAAAAAAAGTGTTTATGTACAAGAACTAAATCTCAACGTTAAGACAAACCTGATAGTAAATAAAACAAACACAAAAAGCAGAAAGTAAAGAAAAACATTATTTCAGCATTAACAATGGTGATGAGTAAATCAACCAACATTAAACTTGACTTGAATTTGCTAAGTTTACTAAAATCAAAATGCATTGAGATCAATGAGGGACCATTTTTTATGTTCACCTTTTTCCTTCGAGGGGGCATCTATTGTAACCCAAAAAGCAATGGGAACAGTCACAGCTGTTGGAGAACTTTGCTACTGCTAAAAAAATAAATAAAAAAATAACAGTGGGGAAGGAGCCTCTTCATATGTCTATGACGACATGAAAAATACACAAAACCACAAGTACTGTACAGTGTCAGGTCACCTTAGGCCAGGTGTGATGGATTTTTCCATCAGTTATCCGATGAAGCTGACTGATGACCAGTCGTGCCTACACACCATCAGTTAAAAAACCGATCGTGTCAAAACGCGGTGACGTAAAACACAACGACGTGCTGAAAAAAATGAAGTTCAATGCTTCCAAGCATGCATCGACTTGATTCGGAGCATGCGTGGATTTTTAACCGATGGACGTACCCACAGACGATCGTTTTTTTTCTATAATTTTTTTATCCATCAGATAATTTTAAAACAAGTCCCTTTTTTTTAACCTATGGATAAATAACCGATGGGGCCCACACATGATCGGTTTGGTCTGATGAAAACGATCCACCGTTCCCCTTGGTTCTCAGGTTGATCGCCATGTTGGTAATACCAATACACCCAAGGGGGATGGAGGAGGGTTGGGAATAACAATCATCAAACATTTCCAAATAAGCGCCCTTTTAATAAGGGAGCTTATCCTAGGAATCAAGGTTATGATAATCGGGCACAATATGACCATGACTATCATGACGATGTTCCAGTATATAATCAATATGCACCTTTAAGAGAACACCATAATGAGTATAATGATCATAACGAACAGGGTTATGATGATCGTTATATTGTTCAGCATCCTTCTGCACTTACTCCAAGGAACACACATCCTGATCATAGACGATCGGGTTGGGATAGTCCGGTTTACTATCCTTCAAGGAGACCTAATCAAGGCCCAGCCCCTATTATTCTGGTCCATCTGTTCCCCCTTCTTCTTCATCTTCTTTTTTTCCCAAGGTCCCACAGAAGGGCAAAAGAAGGGGAGAACCAAGAGAGGGACCTGAGGGGGAGTAGGAACCGATCGAAAAAGGCGAAGTGTAAGTGTAAGAGATGCAGGGATTTTTAGATTCAGCAAACAAACACTCACAGAAAATGAAAAATTTGTACTTGACCATGGGCTCAAGTTTGCCCCGGATAAACCCCTGAGCAAATTTGGAGCATTTATGGATGTTCAGAAATACATTAGGAAGGTCAACATTAAAAGATATTTTCTGTCACAGACTGTAACTACCACTCTCAAAGAGACTGATGGAGTGAGACATTCAGGTCTTTCTAATGTTTCTCTCTTTAACCCACCTGGATTCATACCACCTTCTATATCAGTCTTCAAGAAACTTGTCCTGAAGGATATTGATAAATTTAAAGTTAAGAAAAACGATCAGGATATAAGGTTCCGAGAGGGACTGAAATCTTTGAAAGATAGGGATGATATCATTATCAGCCCTGCCGATAAGAGGGGGAGGGATAGTGGTTATGGAAAAGAGCTCATATGTGTCTGAAATGGAGAGAATTCTATCCGATGCTGACACATATGTACCATTAAACCATGATCCTATTTTTAAATATAAGAGAGAACTCACTGCACTCGTTGAGAGAGGTTATACCAGTAACCTTCTCAATAAAAGGGAGAGAC
Organism: Rana temporaria; assembly: GCF_905171775.1. Lineage (NCBI taxonomy): Eukaryota > Metazoa > Chordata > Amphibia > Anura > Ranidae > Rana > Rana temporaria. The sequence goes on from NC_053489.1 coordinate 308,643,655, forward strand.
ATTTTTTAATTTCGTTGGCTCCAAGGAAACCCATCATATATCTTTTGCCCAAGGTGCATCGGAAGACCCATTATAAGTGGGTTGGATTCTATAACCTCTAGAATTGGCAAGTATATTGATGGTTTCCTGCAACCGCTGGTGTCTGGGACTCCTTCATATATGAAGGATTCAACACAGGTCATCCACATTTTTGAGAGTTTGGAGTGAAGAGATGGATACATCCTGGTTACTGCGGATGCGTCCTCTCTCTACACCATTATATCTCACAGTGATGGTTTGGAGGCTGTGGAAATGTTCCTGAAAAGGGACCCTGAATTCAGCAGGAATTCATTTTAGATTTGTTGGGGTACGCCATGACCCATAATTATTTTTGGTTTGGAGGGACTCATTACCTCCAAAACAGACTGGTCGCAATGGGCGCGAAATTTGCGCCCAGTATGACCAATATATTCATGGCCAAATGAGAGGAGAATGTCGTCTATACCAACAGAAGACCGGAATTGGTCTTCTGGGGCAGGTATATAGACGACATCCTCCTCCTGTGGAATGGTGATACAGCTTCCCTAACCACTTTCCTGCAAAAACTTAACCAGAATATGTTAGGGATTGTCTTACAGTTTGTTATCAGTGTTGTTAACATCAACTTCTTGGACCTTAATATTCAGGTCAAGAATGGTGCTTTTAATTTTTCCACCTTTTTTAAGAGTACCGATCGAAACGGCTACATTGGGCAGGGAAGCTGCCATCATCCCTTGTGGCTTAAGTCAGTCCCAAAAAGCCAACTCCTCCGTTTAAGGCGGAACTGTACTCTTAGAGAAGATTTTTTTTACAGGCTACCACACTAAAAGAGAAATTCATTGAACAAGGTTATGCAGTGAATGACTTAAACATTATAATTAATGATGTGGGTAGTGTTGATTGAGCTTCGATTCTTCAGGTTAAAGAAAAGTTGCCTTTGAATGAAACCAATTATAATTTTTCGATGGTCACTACGTTTTCACAACAATATTTCGATATCAATAAAATTCTAACCAAATATTGGGGAGTCCTGAAGAATGACAAAATTCTAGGGCCGGTTCTCCCTGACCGACCACAGGTTGCCTTCAGAAGAGTCCCCCCTTTAAAATTGCAATTGGCACCCAATATTTTGCATGCCCCGAACAGAGTATAGTTTTTCCAAAAATCAAAAGGATATCATCCCTGTCATAATTGTAATGTGTGTGCCATCAACAAGGATAGGAGCAGAAAAATATGCCAGTTTCAATCTTATACCACTGACAGGGTGACATCAACACTTTTGTTTCCTGCTCCTCCTTGAATGTTGTTTATCTCCTGATTTGTCCACGCGGCCTTCAATATGTGGGCCGCACGACACGTGCTATGCACGTTCGTGTGAACGAGCATATTGCCAATATCAGGAAAGGTTTTCCGAAACATACAGTATCTCACCATTATTTGGATTGCCATAAGAAAAATCCTAAGGGCACCACTTTTGTGGCCATTGATCGTTTTACTCCACATTGGCGAGGAAGTATGTCCAAGCAAGAAATTTCCAAACTTGAAACTCGCTGGATATACGATATTAAAGCGGGGGTTCACCCAAAAAAAAATGTTTAACATTACATTCAGCCAAGTTGTCAGAATGACATTAGGCTGTTTTTTCATGCCGGCTGTTATTTCATTGCCGTACATACCGTTTTTTCACCGCCGCTTCTGGATATGTAATCTGCGGGACTGGGCGTTCCTAATTGATTGACATCCTTCTGACCGGTGCATACAGCGCATCACAAGTTGCCGAAAGAAGCCGGACTGCGAGTCGGCTCTATACGGCGCCTGCGCACCGACGTTCGGCTTTTTTTGGAAACTCGTGACGCGCTGTATGCGCCGGTCGGAAGGATGTCAATCAATTAGGAATGCCCAGTCCCGCAGATTACATACCCGGAAGCGGCGATGAAAATACGGTATGTACGGCAATTATATAAAAAAAACAGCCTAATGTCATTCTGACAACTCGGCTGAATGTAATGTTAATTTTTTTGGGGGGGTAAACCCCCGATTTAAGTGTTACACCCCTTTCTGCATGAATGTTGACTGGAATGTTAACTGCTTTATTAATAATAGTTAATTTAGTTGATTTATTAAATAACTATTTAAATACTTCCTGTCATATGCGGTTTTGACACGAGTGGGCAGTGTCTACACGCAATTTTAACATTACACTCAATTCCAGCACATAGTGGGGGGCCTCCCCCCTTTTTATGTACATTTTTATGTACATTTTTTGTATATTTATATATGTGAATGAGTAATTTCTTTCCTCCCCATTAGATGGTGCTGTTTTATATGCATTTTAATGGGCATTATTTTCCCTTTTACATAGTACATTTACCTATTGTGGTCTTGTTGTTACATCATTTTATGAGCAAATATATTGTTTCAAAACTTTTAATGCTGATTATGTGGGCTATATTATGAATATGGGGGATTACGCTGTCTGTCGTGAGTTTCTATGGATGCTCTGTGTTCAGACAGTGAGTCCCTCTTTGTTAATGTTCTGGTTTCTTCCTTGGAATGCAAGCACAGCCGATCTGCGTTCCAAATGACATAATTTCCTGGTATGGACAGCCTGTTCCCGCCCACCAGATGTTGTCATGCAGATCGGATTGGTGCTTCCATTTCCTGCCAGTTACTTGCATCACTTCCTGCCATTTCCTGCCAGTTACTTGCATCACGTCCTGATTCCTCCTGTGATTGTGCTTTAATATGCACAGCTTATGGCCGTTCTAATCTGACCTATCAAGAACTTGGTTTGCCAGGATGTTACATGTATATATGGGCCTGCTTGTGTCATTGGCCACCCCTCTGATGATATCCAACTTCGGATGAAACATGTCAGGCTGGCTGATACAAGCACTTTGAGAGCCACAGATTTTTTATGTCATGATGATCTTTGTACACCTGTAAGTAGACTACAATAAATGTTAGTATGTTTTACCTTACGGGCTTCACTATTGTTGCTTTCCTTCTCTTCATTGGTTAATTCCATGTGATGATTGCACAAGATATCCATCCATTGTCAGAGTCTTGGAATTTCTTGATGTTATGCTGATCGATCCATCTGGTTTGGAATATCGTTTTCCCATTAACCCTCTGCATTGTATGATTACAACGCATGTTGCCTTTACCATCTGGTAAGCAGATTATTAGCACGGTGGTGTGGTGTGTTCTGCCTATGTTCACACTGAAGCTGTGGTGGAGGTCTTCTATCAGCTCTATCAACTTTCCCCTGCATTGATTTATACTTGGACTGTCACTTTATACCATTTGAGCGCTGCACTATTTATTTAAATGTTTTTGTTTGCTGAATCCACAGACTGTGCTAGCTGCTTTTTCATATAATACATTGGTTCACCTTTAGTTAGCGCAGATATTTGTTCACATTGTTTACATTAAATACATGGTCCGCACTTAATCTACAGCCTAAGATAGGGCTACACACAGTGATCAGTACCTTTCCTATTCTTAAATATATCCTCTTCTTTCTATATAGATTTAGCTATCAATACCTTATACAAGTGATCGTGCATCTAAAATACCCATTATATGCAAATGTAACCATGTTACTGCCGCTATTTATCCGTATACACTGATTTTTTATATTTTTACCTTACTGTTTTAATGATTCGTTAATATGTTCTTAAGTTTACAATTGGGCCGCTGGGCTGTGTAGTCCACTTCTGGCTCCGCTGCCCACATACAGTAAGCCCATTTCCAATATGGCATTTGTTTGGCCTGAAGAAGAACCGCATGCTACACAAACGCGTGGCCACTTTCCACTCCAGATACGGTTGTGACATTACATTCGCTGAGCCTTGCATTCCACGGACCCAGGCAGTGCCAACATCCACCGGCGCTGGCATATCTAACAGTCTGGATATCCAGCCTTCCACTGCCTCGTGGGTGACAACCAGGACCTGTAGGATTGACCTGAGTCACTGTAGGATCTTGTATACAGCATGACATGCTTGAAATTCTACTCTCCTTTCTATCCCCAAATACTTTTATTTTAATACTGCACTTAGTTGGCGCTTGTTTTCTCCCCCTTGTTTTTCAACGTTCCCCCTTCACATATGTGCCTTTAACTGCTCAATTTCCTAAACCTCTAAGTGCAGTGTTTCCTGTCAAAACACCCTCAATAACTGTGACTTCAATGGGTGGTACACACCACAAAGCAATTAATAGTGATGGAGCTCTGAACAACACAGAGAATATGGAAGTAGGGTTTGTGGTACACTCTCCTCTCTGTAACACACCACTCTGCAATTCAATGTAATATAGCAGTGGTAATATACAGCGCTGAATATAGCACTATATATCTTTGTAGATAGCACACTAGTACTGTACAGTAGCATTGAACACATTGACAAATGGCCGATAGGATATCTGACTTTTCTGTTTCAATGGTTTTTATTAATCTTTTACGCAGATTGTTAAAGAACCATCAAAATGGGCAGCGAACAGTCCTCGCTTGCTCCACATGTATTGAAAAAATTCTGTTGAACATGAAAACAAGCATCCAAGCATGGAAACAGTACAACAGTGCAACAATTGAATGCTATGCTTAATACAAACAAATATGGACCCAACTCATGGGTTAGGTTCTTAATTGTGGCCCCCCTACATAGTATAGCTAGTACGGGAGGCAGGACAGTGTCTGATATCAAGATATTGAATTACCACAGAATCTTCTGTACTCTGTTGTAGAGTCATTCTATCAGCCACCCCACACGTTGCATGTATATAGGAAAACTTGGTCTCTGCAAAACATTCCGGCTAGAGTAACAGCAAGATAATCTGGGTAGCTTGATACCATAACAGGCAAGATTATTTCAACATTTGTTCAACCTAACTGCCCCCTATAGGGGAACCTATAATCAACAATATTCCTACAGAGGTGTAGGTTAACCATAAAAGAGGAAAACCAAAAAAATCGTGGAGGCAAGGTGCCAGAGGTATGAGAAGAAGAGAAAATATGAGAGAAGAGGGAAACGTGGGTCCAATTCGGGAATCCTTGGTCGGTCGTCTGAATAGATAGCTTTATGTCTCGGGGGCCTGTAGGTAGGTGAGCCAAGGGGACCATGTTTTCTCGAAGAGGGCCAAGGGGACCATGTTTTCTCAAAGAGGGTTGTTTGTCATTTAGAATGCTCACTATTTTCTTGTTTATCAAGATCCAATTAAGGTGTCCTTTTATGAAGCAGTGAAATCTATTCACTGCTTCGTTCTCCGGCATTCACAGAGGAGATTTTTCTCCTCTGGGTGCCAGTTTATGAAGCGGAGTAGATCGCTTCACCCTTGGAGCAATACTTCTAACACTGGAGAACAGCCCCTGATGCTGAAATCTCGTGAGAGTTTATGAGATTACAGTACAAGAAATTCACAGAAACACAGAGATGTCAGTTTGTTAAGCAGTGATAAATAGTCACTGCTCAGTACACTGTACAGACGAGTCCCCCTGCATAATATATATATATATATATATATATATATATATATATATATATATATATATATATATATATATATATATATATATATATGTATACATAAGACACACACATACATAATGACTTATGTTAAATTAAAGAATAACCCCACCAATGCATATCACGCAGATTTACAAAAACTAGTAGATATGGGGAAGGAGAAAAGAGTTCTCACTAAAAAAGAACACAAATATCTCTCACCCAGTTTTTGTAGAGTGCCCACTATCTATACACTACCCAAAGTCCATAAAGATTCTGTCATACCCCCGGCTCTTCCTATCGTTAATAGCATAGGCTCTGTAACATCTAGAATAGGCCAATATTTGGACACTTTTCTCCAAGCCAGTGTATTAAAGACCAAAGCCTATTTAAAGGACACTAAGGGCCAGATCCACGAAGCGTGGCGCTTCTTTACGGCCAGCGTAGTGTATCTCAGATACACTACGCCACCGTAACGTACAGAGTATTTCCCGTATTCTCAAAGAATTTGTGCCGTAAGTTATGGCGGCGTAGTGTAACTGTGTCAGCGTAAGGGCGCGCAATTCAAATGGATGAGATGGGGGCGTGTTTTATGGTAATACGTCTTGACCCAACGTAAATTACGTTTTTTCTAAACGGCGCATGCGCCGTCCGTGAGGGTATCCCAGTGCGCATGCTCGAAATGAACCCGCAACAAGCCAATGCTTACGACATGAACGTCATTCTTCGCAAAGCCCTATTTGTGAACGACTTACGCAAAAGACGTAAAATGTTTAAAATTCAATGCCAGAACGACGTCCATACTTAAAGGGGTGGTTCCACCTAAAACTCATTTCTAACAATATATTCGTAAGACCCGTTACACTGCGGGTAGGCTGGCTTCTTTTTTTTTTTCCCCGTACATACCGAGATCTCGGGGGTCTCGTCCCTAGGCGGTGGGCGTTCCTATTTGATTGACGTTCCTCGGACGGGCGCATACGTGACGTCACGACTTTCCGAAAGAAGCCGAACGTCGCCGCGCAGGTGCCGTATAGAGCCGACTCTATACGGCGCCTGCGCGGCGACGTTCGGCTTCTTTCGGAAAGTCGTGACGTCACGTATGCGCCCGTCCGAGGAACGTCAATCAAATAGGAACGCCCACCGCCTAGGGAGGAGACCCCCGAGATCTCGGTATGTACGGGGAAAAAAAAAAAGAAGCCAGCCTACCCGCAGTGTAACGGGTCTTACGAATATATTGTTAGAAATGAGTTTTAGGTGGAACCACCCCTTTAACATAGTATACGCCTCATATAGCAGGGGTAACTATACGCCTAAAAAAGCCTTATGGAAACAACGTAAAAAAATGCGCCGGCCAGACGTACGTTTGTGGATCGCCGTATTTAGCTAATTTGCATACTTAACGCGGAAATCGACAGAAACGTCACCTAGCGGCCAGCGTAAATATGCACCTTAGATCCGATGGCGTACTAAGACGTACACCAGTCGGATCTAGCCCAGCTTCAGGCGTATCTTGTTTTGTGGATACAAAACAAAGATACGCCGGAGCAAACTAGAAGTTACGCGGCGTATCAATACATACGCCAGCGTAACTTCTTTATTAACGATAAGTTAAGACTAATATATATCTGGTAACAGCAGATGTGTCATCATTATATACTATCATTCAACATAATGATGCACTGCTAGCACTCAATTGGGCGTTAAGTCAACGTGACGATCTCCCACATGAACAAAAAGTTTTTCTGGGCCAGTCCTTGGATTTTTGCTTATCCCATAACTACTTTTGGTACAATAATGGTTTTTATTCTCAGAAGAGGGGAGTAGCGATGGGAGCTAGATTTGCTCCCAGCATCGCTGATTTGTTCATGGGGGAGTGGGAGGACAAATCGGTATTTGCAAATAAAAAAGAAGGTCTCCTATTTTATAGGAGATTTATTGATGACCTATTCTTCATCTGGGAAGGAAGTGAGTCATCTCTGCTAGAATTCTTGGATGAATTAAATAGTAATAAAACTAATATTAAATTAGAATATGAGTTCAGCAATGAACATATTCACTTCCTGGATGTTGATGTTAGATTACAGGGTACATCTTTGGTTACAACTATTTACTTTAAACCAACTGATAGAAATAGTTATTTGCCATTGACCAGTTGACACCATACAAACTGATTAAGAAACATACCAAAAGGTCAGTTGATGAGAGTGAAACGCAATTGCACTACTGATGATGATTTTATTACTTATTCTAAAGTCATACAAGAGAGATTTATACAAAAAGGGTAGAGTGAGCAAAATCTGGATTAAAAATTGTAAGAGAATTGGTAGAGGCCCCAAGAGACTAATAATTATCACCCTGTCAATTCTAAGCAGGAGTGTTTTTTTTTATCTAATTTCCATACTCAATATAAAGACATTGAGACATTTTTTAAACGGCACTGGCATGTTCTATGTATTACATCAAGCACTACCAGTGATACCTCATCAGTTTATTTATCGGAAAGCGACAAATTTTGGCGACAAAGTTGTACAGAAGGTGTTAGACCCATCAGTAAGGAAAAGTATATGTTGGCAATTAACAGGGTTATATTTTTGCAGGAAATGTAGTCCTTGTTTACTAGTTAATAACCCAATTAGAGGTCTGTCAGAATTTGTATCTACAGGAAATTATAAAACTTGTAAGACTACTGAATTAATTACATGTAACACTACTCATGTTGTGTATGTGCTACAATGCCCATGCATTCTCATGTACGTAGGCCGCACTAAAAGAAAATTGAGAATCCGTATTGCAGAGCACCTACACAATATAGAAATAGGATTCAAATACCACAGTGTATCCTTTCATTTCAAAAAGTATCACAACGAAGACCCCTCATGTTTGAAGTTTTGGGGAATTGATTGTATCCATCCTAATTGGAGGGGATCTAATATGATAAGAGAAATATCGAAGAGAGAAACACGATGGATATTTTTTATGGATACTCTGACTCCGAAGGGTATGAATGTGGAGTTGGACGTAAACTGTTTTATTAGCGATTATTAATGTTTATTACAGATATATATATATATATATCTTTTTTTTATATATATATATATATTTTTCTAATAATGACATTTTAATAATGGTCTTTTGTAGGTATAGGTCTACTATATATTTTATCAGCCATCATATAGATTTAGTGATTATGATGTATAAGGGGCATGTTTTGTAATCATCATATAGGTGTGTGTATTTATACACACATAGGCCCGGATTCACGTAGCACTTATGCCGGCGTATCTTGAGATATGCCGTGTAAGTGTCAATGTGCGCCGTCGTATCTGTGCGCAGTGCCCACAGAACTAGATACGCCTGAAAAATAGGCTTCCTACGACCGACGTAAGTCTCCTACACCGTCGTATCGTGAGCGCATATTTACGCTGCCCGAAAGGGGCGCTCCCATTGATTTACGATTCGAATATGCAAATGAGTGAGATACGCCGATTCACAAACGTACTTGCACCCGGCGCATTAATATACGCAGTTTACGTAAGTCGTACGTCCGGCGTAAAGTTATTCCCCATCTATGAGGCACAACTCATGCAAAGGTATGGACCAGGGAACAGCCGTCGTATTTTACGTCATTTACGTAGTAGTACGTGAATAGGGCTGGGCGTAGGTTACGTTACATAGTTACATAGTTACATAGTTACATAGTTAGTCAGGTTGAAAAAAGACACAAGTCCATCCAGTTCAACCACAAAAAACAAAATAAAAAAACACAATACAATCCCATACACCCAACTCCATACCCACAGTTGATCCAGAGGAAGGCAAAAAACCCTAGCAGAGCATGATCCAATTTGCTACAGCAGGGGAAAAAATTCCTTCCTGATCCCCCGAGAGGCAATCGGATTTACCCTGGATCAACTTTACCTACAAATCTTAGTACTCAGTTATATTCTGTACATTTAGGAAAGAATCCAGGCCTTTCTTAAAGCAATCTACTGAGCTGGCCAGAACCACCTCTGGAGGGAGTCTGTTCCACATTTTCACAGCTCTTACTGTGAAAAAACCTTTCCGTATTTGGAGGTGAAATCTCTTTTCCTCTAAAGAGTGCCCCCTTGTCCTCAGTGTTGACCGTAAAGTGAATAACTCAACACCAAGTTCACTGTATGGACCTCTTATATATTTGTACATGTTGATCATATCCCCCCTTATTCTCCTCTTCTCAAGAGTGAATAAATTTAGTTCTTCTAATCTTTCCTCATAGCTGAGCTCCTCCATTCCTCTTATAAGTTTGGTTGCCCTTCTCTGCACTTTCTCCAGTTCTCCGATATCCTTTTTGAGAACTGGTGCCCAAAACTGAACTGCATATTCCAGATGAGGTCTTACTAATGATTTGTACAGGGGCAAAATTATATCTCTGTCTCTGGAGTCCATACCTCTCTTAATACAAGAAAGGACTTTGCTCGCTTTGGAAACCGCAGCTTGGCATTGCATGCCGTTATTGAGCTTATGATCAACTAAAACCCCCAGATCCTTCTCCACTACAGATCCCCCCAGTTGTACTCCCCCTAGTATGTATGATGCATGCATATTCTTAGCCCCCAAGTGCATAACTTTACATTTATCAACATTAAACCTCATCTGCCACTTAGTCGCCCAATTAGACAGAGCATTGAGGTCGGCTTGTAAATTGGAGACATCCATTGTGGATTTGGGGCTGTGTCACTCCCACCCCCATTTTGGACATGAGCTCCCCACATGCTCCATTGTATACACAGAGCTGAAGAAAGCATTTAATAAATTTGCCTTCTCTTCACGTCATAGGCAGTGATTCGACGTATCTTAGGGAGTATTTCCGACGTGATTCTGAGCATGTGCACTGGGATGCGTCCACGGGACGGCGCATGCGCCGTTCGTTTGGCCCATCATTTGCATGGGGTCACGGTTCATTTAAATGGATCACACCCACTTCCACTTACTTTGAATTAGGCCAGCTTACGCCTACGAATTTACGTTACGCAGGCGCAACGTTGGGAGCATTACCTTTGTGAATACTGTGCTTGCCGCTCTGCGCAGCGTCGGCGTAGCGTATATTCGATATGCTACGCCCGCATAAAGATGCGCCGCATACGTGAATCTGGGCCATATATTTTATAGACATAGGGTTTTTAGCTTGTATTATATCTGTTCACCTTTGCTCAGCACTTTAATGATATTGCAAAATGTGTGCGTATTAATAACAAGTTATTTTTTATTATTTTTTATTTCATATGATTAGCCCTGCTTTAAATGGGTAGAAAGCAGTGTTTCCAGGTTCCGATAGGGGGCTGAGAACGAGCGCTTATACTGTTACCTAGGCTATAAGCTTATTAGTGATGAGCTATCAGGGCGGGTGTTAAGTCAAATCCGCCTTGTATTAGACCAATCAGCCATAAGAGGAGCAGTATATAAATAAGATGTGTGCAGTCGTATATCCACACCCACAGATGATGTCAAGTAAATGACGAGACGCGTCTGGGTTGGATAGTCAATCAAGTGACGTCATCACACCGATCGGCACTGGCGTGCGCTAGTGTGTCAGGGTTTACAAACAGAGGGAAGCGGTGGACGCCGTCCTGATAGCCCATGATCTGAGACCGTGATGAGCCACTAATGTGATGTATTGCCTGTTTTAAATGTAAAGATTTTAAGTGCATTTTCAATCTTTTGGTATTTTAACATTAAAAAAATCAAACAGAATTATGCTATGTGCCATTGTTTATCTTTTCCCTTATATGCAAGCTTTGGCTTGAGAGGATTGGATTCCAAGTATTTGAGATACTGTACCTATTGCTGTGATTTTACAACGCTCATATTCCAGCGTTGTCTGGTAAGAGTTTTCCCCTGCCTATCTCACGAGTGGTGGAGTTGGTAACAGAAGGATAGGACTGGCTTTGATCTGCAGGATCCACTTTCTTTGCTTTAATCACAGACTATCTTTGGGATCTTTTTCTGAATACTTTGGACTTTTTTTATGTTATATATCAGTTAATCAATTTTATTCAGGAGCGCTTCTTAATATTATTTTATAATATATGTGTTGTGTTTTACACATATACTTTGGGGCAGATCCACAGAGAGAGTACGCCTACTGATACGCCGGCATACTTTCAAATTTCCCGCGTCGTATTGTTGTTTTGAATCCTCAAAACAAGATATGACGGCATCTGGGTTAGATCCGACAGGCGTACGTCTTCGTACGCCTTTGGATCTAAGATGCAATTCTTCGGCGTCCGCTGGGTGGCGTTCCCTTCGTTTTCCGCGTCGAGTATGCAAATTAGCTATTTCCGATGATCCACAAACGTACGAGCGGCCGGCGCATTCCTTAACGTCGTCTCTAGTTGGCTTTTTTCGGCGTATAGTTAAAGCTGCTATTTCGTGGCGTATTCAATGTTAAGTATGGCCATCGTTCCCGCGTATTATTTCAATTTTTTTTTGCCGTAAGTCGTTCGTGAATCGGCATGGACGTAATTTACGTCCAGGTCAAAACCAATGATGTCCTTGCGACGTCATTTCGCGCAATGCACTGCGAGAAACTTAGGGACGGCGCATGCGCAGTTCGTTCGGCGCTGGGACGCGCTTCATTTAAATGAAACACGCCCCCTACCCGCCCAATTTGAATTCCGTTACGCCGCTTGAGATACACTACGCCACCGTAACTTATGGCGCAAAATCTTTATGGATTCGAACAAAAGCCAGGTAAGGTACAGCGGCATAGCATATCTCAGATATGATGCGCCGTGGCAGATCTTTGTGGATCTGCCCCAATGTTTATACATGTATATACATACATATTATATATATATATATATATATATATATATATATATATATATATACACATGTACACATTAAATATATATTTATATATATATGTATATATACAGTATATATATATGTATATATATATATATATATATATATATACACATAAATATTACAGGGGGACATGGGTACAGTTTTCGGGGGTCTGAACGAGGTAGAAAGAAGTTAAAAATCTTCCTCCTTCCTCCTCAGACCCCCCGGGATTCCCTCTTCACTCCCTGATTCACCACCTCTGAGATGGTGAATCGGGGAGTGTGAATTCTGACTCAGATCACCAGTGAAGCGCTCAGATCGCAGCTTCATAAACTGGCCGTTACTGTGTCAGTCTATTAGGATTCTCTGTGTGTGGAGATAATCGATTATCTCCAGATACGCCATCGGAGTGTGAGGCGTCGTATCTTGGCGCCTGTTTCAAAGAATCAGATACGCCAGAATTTGTCTAAGATACGACCAGCCTAAGTCTCCTATGCCGTCGTATCTTAACTGTATATTTACGCTGGCCGCTAGGGGCGTGTATGCTGATTTACGCCTAGAATATGTAAATCAGCTAGAAACGCCTATTCACGAACGTACGCCCGGCCGTTGCAGTACAGATACGCCGTTTATGTAAGGCTTTTTCCAGCGTAAAGTTACCCCTGCTATATGAGGCGCAGTCAATGTTAAGTATGAAAGTCGTGCCAGCATCAAATTTTTGGTCGATTACGCCGTTTGCGTAAGTCGTTCGCGAACAGGGCTGTGCGTAATTTATGTTCACGTCGAAAGCATTGGCTTTTAATTTGGAGCATGCGCACTGGGATACTTTTACGGACGGCGCATGCGCCGTTCGGAAAAAGCGTCATTTACGTGGGGTCACAATAAATTTACATAAAACACGCCCACATCTTCCACATTTGAATTAGGCGGGCTTACGCCAGCCTATTTACGCTACGCCGCCGCAACTTTGCTTTGTGAATACTGCACTTGCCTGTCAAAGTTGCGGAGTCGTAGCGTAAATAGGATACATTACGCCCGCACACAAATACGCGCTCCCTACCTGAATCTACCCCTATGTCTACAATGGGGCTTTTCTTTAGCTATTTTTGCTGCTAAGAATATGTAAAATATCAAAGTCTGAGTATGTCTAGGGATATCATCTACTGGTTTGTTTAGGAGGGCGACTGAGGCATCTTTGATAATATTCACCATTGTGATCGATAATATCAGTGAGTGGACCCACACATGGAGTGGTTAACCCACCTGTCCACAACCCTTGAAGCAGAAGGTCGAAGCTCCTGGGTACATTTTGGAAAGGTGTTCTGGTACCAGGTACCACCTGGCTTGTGCCTTATAACCCGCCTCTGTCAGGGCTACATTGAGGATGCCCATGTGGATTCTTTCACTCCCTTCACACCAGTCCTCTGCCTTAGGGCTAATGTCCAGATCCCTCTCACATGCCACCTGAAATGAGAGCCTAGTGAGAGGTGTGGCTGTTTGTAGAGCACAGAGATGCCTTCCTGGAGAGCAGAATCCTACATGCACCTATTCTCAAAGATGGTACGCGTTGTCAAGTCAGACCCACTTTTCTGTAACGATTAAAGAAAATGCTGAATTTGTTGTAGGTGGTAGCTCTCGCAGAAGGCATCTCCAAGCTGACTGTGCGGTATGAGGGAGGACATACTGTATTCCTCGGTGATCTAGGTAGTCGACTATCAGCTAAACCTATTGGGTCATCTGCCTAAGGAAAACAGGGGATTGCCAGAGAGTGGGGCCACTGGAACGTGTGCGGACCTCAGAGCCCATCTTCTGCATCCCATTTACCATATGTTTAGGAAATGAGAAAGTGTCTGGCTCAAAATCGTTTGTGGTGCTTTGGGGGTGTCCAAAGGACAAGGTCCATTGCTAGTGGAGCACATGCCTGAGCCTCCAGTGAAACCCACTCAGGGCAATAATGACGGCTATGCATTTGCTATATAATACTTTCGAAACTCGGGCACCCCCAAACCCCCCTCTTCTATGGGGGGGGTGCAACGTTGTCCGGGCTATTCTAGGACCTTTAGGACCCCAGATGTATTGAAAGATTTTGGATTGAAATCGGCGTATGATGGCGGCCGGGACTTGAATCGGCAGAGCTCAAAAGTAGTATAGTAGCCGTTGGAGAACAGTCATTTTAACCGATGCAATTCTACCTATCCAAGACAGGTTCACATTTGACATGTCTTCAAGTCTTCCAGTAGGTGGGCGAACAAGGGTGGGTAGTTAGTCTTACATAGCGAGGTTATATTGGAGGTCAATTTAATGCAGGATATCTGACTTTTATAGGGGGAACTGGTAAATTTTAAAAGCCCCATTATTGGCAGTACTTTTCAACCTGACCACAGATTATAGGTCAGACATACTATTTTGGGGGCCAATTTTGATGCCTGGATGAACGCACCTTTTTATTAAAGGGGTTGTAAAGGAAAAAATAAATTATCATAATAAGCATCCTTTACCTGCAGACATTCCTCTTTTCACTTCCTCATTGTTTGTTTTTGCTCAGAAGTTGCTCTATTTCTTCTCTGTTCTGTTCACTTCCTGCTTGTCTGATTGTTACTCACCACCGTGAAGGGAGGCTTCACTGAGGTGGTCAGTGAATTGCTCACCCCCTCCTGGGAACTACATCTGTGCGGCAGGATGCTCTCTACATGTTAGAGACTTCAAGGAGGTGTGAATTACTGGGCGTGCCACAATGCATACTGGGAAATGTTGTTCTTACATGAATGAGTGCCACAAACCAGGTAGTGGTTGAGAGAACAGAAACTAGAACACCGGAGGTGATATAGATGAAGGAATTTAATAGGAATTTACTAGTTTTTTAACAGAATCATTACACTATTCTGTCTGTCTACCTTGCAGACATTAATTTTAGGCACATTTTTTTTTCCTTTACAACTCCTTTAAGGCAAACTGCAAACATGCAAATTTCTCCACAAATGCAACCCAGCAACAAACCCGAACCTCTACGATCAAAATTACTTTGCTTCTTACATCATCATCAAGGATCAACAGGAGCAGTAGTCTCAGCATGGCTTTGTGTAGGATTTAAAAGCCAATAGCAGCCAGACACAGCTGCTGGTGCCAATCATAAGCAGTTGCTGAACCTTATGTTTTTTTGCAGCAAGGTTGTGTAAACCAAAGAGACCTAACCCCTACCATGATGGACTAATCTTTTGGACATTTGGAACTTCTGTATATAGGTTACTATGGACTCTAGCACAAGTGCTGGAGTGTATGTGTGTTGTATTTATTTTGCTAAACCTTATGTTAACTGATTACTGTTTATTTGTTCCAATGCTAATACTAAAATCCTAAAAAAAGTGAGAAGGACCTGATGTACTATAGGGTGTCCAGGATAGACCACTGGTCAGAGCTTAACCAATATGGTCTGGAGATACTGCTCTGCCTTGCTGCAAGTGAAGTCTGAAAAGTCCTTCAGCACAGGACGAAGACTTGTCACAGAAAGCACTTACGCCTACCCTCAGACAGCATAAACCGATCGACTTTTATAAAAATACATCAGGCCTCGATTACAGGAGACCTGCTGCTCCTGCAAAGAAAAATGTAATTGTAATGCTGCTTAAATTTCAGTTCAATTGCTGCCAGCATGAACATCTCCTGGCACCTCTCCTCTCTCTTTTCCTTCTGATTACAAGAAAACTCCTTTCTTTTGTCTCTGAATTTGAGATCTATTCAGTCTAAAAGTGTGTTGTCCTATTAATAGGAAATATTTTTTTTGTAGTTGTGTCTAAGCTACAAAGCTTTGAATGTAGAAAAACTCCTGCTATTTGTCTCTGAATCTGAGGTCTATTCAGCTGAAACGTGTTTTGTCCTGTCCCTTACATTTTTTAGGCCTATTTGAAATGAAATTTTGTTCTTTAAACAAACCAAAAATGAGAGCATATTACCAATAACAGTAGATGCAGTAGATGTATTGTTAACACATGTATATAAAAAAAATCTCTTTGATGTTTAGGAATGAATAATGCTCCTGAGCTATCTGAAAAGTAAAATTGTTAGTCCATCCATTTTTTTTTTGGTTTGGTTGGATTTTTAGATAGAGGCTGTTAACCACAATAGATATGTCATGTGTAAGTGTAGCGCTAAAAACAATACAATAAATGACAAAATAATTGTATCCAAAATGGCATAAATAGTGATTGCTCACTGTATGCAAACAGTGTATAAATAATACATAGTGATCTCTCACTGTGAAAAAAATGGTAAACAAAATCTTTTTTGCTTTTTTTCAACTAGCCGTGTTAGCAGCTACATCACTTACTGGCAGTGCAGGGTTACTTACCACACTGTTAATCACAATAGTACTGTTGGCAGCAGAAATATTTAAAAAAGGCCCAAACTGCTGAGTGCAGACACAGTTTGAAGATAACATTGAATCGGAAAGTTGGCCAATGCTTCAGATACCGCCATTAGTAGGCGGAGGAATATAAGGGTTGAGGGGCTGGAGGGGAGGAGGAGGAATCTCAACAAGCCTCCATGGGACACTTCAAACTTCCCAAAACCTAGGCAATATACATATATGGATGGGCAATTGAAGGAAAATGATATCCTCAGTGACACATGTGTTACTAAAAAAAATTACCTGAAAAAAAGGGTATTTAAATACGGAATGGGGAAAAGGAAAAGGAGACTCCCTGTATCCTTGCCAACATCCCTTTTCTAGAGACACTAAAAACATTAATCCATTTAGTGGGACTTTTTATGCAAATTAGACAGTATTAAAAGTTTCCAAAATATTATTTATTGTAATTAAATCATGAGGGTGATAAAAATATTAAAAATGCAAATTTCAATGTATAAGTACAGTAATGTTGCAACAAAAATGTAATACAAAAAACTGCAAAAGAAAGGATTTTGTTTGCAGACACTTGTGTGAGTACCAAACGCATTTCAGAGGGTAGCTCTGCAGACAATACATCATGATCTGTTTTAGAAGTGAAAATGCATATTTTAGAACATACAAAACATATAAAGTATATGTGATGCTATTGCAAGTATGAGATCATATAATACTCACACATCAGAAAGACAACAAAAATTGAACCATTTTTAAAAATCATAACCAAGGTGCCACCATGTGAGTATAATCCTCCAAACATGGATGGAAAGACACTCAAAAGGCCTTGTACACACGATAGGATAGCCAGAGGACAATGGTCTGATGGACCGCTGTCTTAGGTTAACCTATGAAGCTGACTGATGGTCCGTCGTGCGTACACACCATCAGTTAAAAAAAACGAGTGTGTCAGAACGCGGTGACGTAAAACACAACGACGTGCTGAAAAAAACGAAGTTCAATGCTTCCAAGCATGCGCCGACTTGATTCTGAGCATGCGTGGGTTTTTAACCGATGCTTTTGCATACTAACGATCGGTTTTGACCTATAGGTTACCAGTCCATAGGTTAAATTTTAAAGCAAGTTCTAATTTTTTTAACCTAAGGTTAAATAACCTATGGGGCCTACACACGATCGGTTTGGACTGATGAAAACGGTCCTTCAGATCGTTGTCTTCTGGCTATCCTATCGTGTGTACGAGGCCTTACACTAAGACCTGCCTAAAGCATTAACAGAAAAAAGGGGGGGGGTGGGGATGTATGCGTATCAAAATCAGTGGGCCAGATTCATGTAGCACTTACACCGTTTTTTTGGGAGATGCGCGGCGTAAGTGCAGATTTGCGCCGGCGGATCGCTGCGCCGTACCCAGAGAACCAGATTACGCCTCCAAATAGACTTCATCGCCTCGGTGTAACATTTCCACGCCAGCGCGGCGTTGGCGCAGATTTACGCTGGTCGAATCTGGCGCGGCCATGGTTTTTGTGTTTTAAATATGCAAATGAGGTTGTTGGGCCGATTCATCAACTTAAGCTTGACCGGCGCAGGCTACTCCCGGTGCGCGGAACTGAAAATTCCGGCGCCAAGTTACCCCTCATAAAAGCAGGGGTAACTTTGCACCAGACTTGCACAGGTCAGCTGGAGAGCAGCTAAAGCAGCAGCGTTACAGACGAGCTGAGCAACAACACTTGCTGGACAACACATCTGTGTGCCAACATGCCAGGGGCAGCCGTGGTCCTTGCACTATTGCGTCGACGGGCACGTAGGAGGGCACGGGAGAGGATATTCCGCACGCGCATTGACGTCTTTGCCATGGGGGAATTGGAGGTGTATCGCATCCTGGAATTAACCAGAACCCTGCAGGATGACATCACCAGCCCAACACACCGCACACATGCAGTGCAGCCACTGGTGAAGGTCCTGGCAACCCTGCATTTCCTGGCCACTGGATCTTTTCAAAGAACAAGTGGATTGTCAGCTGGGATGTCACAATCCACCATGAGCAGATGTGTGCACCAGGTTATCCCTGCAATCCTGAGACGCATGGCCAACCAAATCATAAAACCCACCCAGGAGGTCCAGCGGCTGAAGACAATGAGAGATTTCTACCAAATTGACAGATTCCCACGCACCGTGGGGGCCATTGATTGCACCCATGTGGCACTACAGCCCCCCCGTGACATGGAGCACATATACTGCAATCGCAAGCATTGGCATTCAATCAATGTACAGGTGATTGCCGATGCCCAATGCCTCATATGGCACGTCCGTGCCAAACACCCCTGGTCCTGTCATGACAGCTTCATATACCGTCAAAGCGACATCCCTACAGAATTTGAACAGAACGTGTACAGGAACAGCTGGCTGGTTGGTGAGTGACATGGGTGTCAGGTATGACTGCCCCCCCCATGATGCAGACATCACGAGGGGCACATGCATGACTAACATCCTCCTGTCTTTTCCCTTCCAGGTGACGCGGCATATGCACTGGGACCCCATATGATGACTCCATTCCGGAACCCCCAGCCCCCAGGAGAGAGAAGATACAATGAAGCACACGCACGTACCCGTGGGGTGGTGGAACGCACATTTGGCCTCCTAAAGTCCCATTTCCGGTGCCTGGATAAGTCTGGGGGTACCCTGTTGTATTCCCCAAACTTTGTGTGCCAGATCATCGGGGCATGTTTCATGCTGCACAACTTTGCCATGAGAAGAGGCCTGGAGATTGACATACGTGATGACCTGACCCCCGAACCACATAATCCCCCCTGCCAGAGGCTACCCTGTCTGCTGATGGAAGAGCAGTCAGGACACGCCTCGTGGAAGGCTTCTTTTCACGTTAAACACCCACATTAATCATGGCACAATGATAATGCACGCATGTACACCACTGTGGTCCCTAGCACATACACCCCACATCCACATTGAATTGGATTAGACCGAAGTACCCCCCATGGTACTAGGGAGCAGCAACGCCGCGCCAAGGCTCCAATTATGTTGCTGTACATTCATACACCTTTCACACGGGTCGTGGGGATCACTTCTCCCCAACGACTGACGGTGACAAACCTTAATGGCAGGAGTGTCACCCCCCCACATTCACACACCATTCACACTGAAGCCTGCACTACTCCCCGTGTGCAGGGGAAAAAAATAAAAAGACTCATAACCTGAGTATACAATAAATAAAAAAGACTCATAACCTGAGTATACAATAAATAAAAAAGACTCATAACCTGAGTATACAATAAATAAAAAAGACTCATAACCTGAGTATACAATAAATAGTCCAAAAAATCAACGGCCCTGGCGTGGGCTCTTTCTTGTCCCTAGGGTCTTGGGGCGCTGTTGCCTGGTGCGAGCCGGGGCTGGGGGGGCTGGGGGGGCTGGTGGGGCAGGTGGAGCTGGGGGGGCTGGTGGTGGAACCTCCCCCAGTCTCTCCATAGCTGCCTGCCTGCCCTCCATTGCCACAGCTAGCTGGTGGAGGTACCTATTGGTGGCAGCCTGCATCCGCAGCCGGCGGGTGGTAGTGCTGCGCTGCTGGCCCCGTGTCAGCCTCCCCTCCTCTCTGACAGCACCTGCCAGGCTCCAGACCTCAGCAACCAGCTCAGATGTGGTGTCCTGCAGGTCCCCCAGACAGGACAGAAGGGCTGCCCCGTTCCCCACAACGTCCTGCAGGCTCTCATTGATGTGCCGACTCTGCCCAGCCTGCTGCGTAACAGCCTCCTTCACTGCCACAGTGCAGGCAGCCTGGCTCTCGGCAGAGGACGCCAGGCTAGCTGCGACCCGTGTCAGATCCCCCGCAAGAGTCCCAATGTGGCGGGTCTGCCTGGTTTGGTCCCTTGCAAGATTTAACTCCAGCTGATCAGGGACTCCCCTCGTTTTTTTTAAAGCCTTCCTCGGGGCAGGAGCGGCTTGAGGCCGGGTGGAGGGGCTGGCCCTGGAGGGGCTGGGGTCCCGTGAGGGGCTGGCCCTGGAGGGGCTGAGGTCCCGTGAGGGGCTGGCCCTGGAGGAGCTGAGGTCCCGTGAGGGGGAATCCCTGATAGGGATTGAGAGCCCTGAGGGGGAAACTCTCATGAGGGGGGAGGTTTGGGAGGGGGAAGGAATGGGGGTCTCCACCAATAAATAAAGAGTCTCCTCCTCTACCACGACCTGCTCCTCCTCCACTTCCTCCATCACAGACGTAGGGGCAGTCTCCACCCTGGATGTGGTGGGTTGCCCTGCAGCCGATGATGGCCCAGCTCCATCCTGCACATCTGTGGAGGACACAAAACATTCAGATGTTGGTGGACCCACACACTTGCCACTTATTCCCTCCCCCCCCACACACACACACATGCAACACACCCGAAAGAAGATAAAACACACTTACCTCTCCTCAAGGGCTGATCCCCAGAATCAAAGCCCTCCAGGCCCTCCACCAGCTCCCTAGCCAGGAACCTGGCCACAACAAGGTCCTCCGCTGTCAGGGTGATCCTTCTGGCTGGTCCTCCTCCTGTTCCACTGGCATGCTTTTTGTTGGCCACCAATTTTTCTTTTACTAAGCGACGCAAATCATTTATTTTCTTCCGGATGTGCTTTGGCTCCCTCTCCGCCACCCCCAAAGCATTCACCTGCGCTGTGATCTCCGCATAAATTCTGAGTTTGTCAGCCTTGCCAGTGTAGGCACTCTGTGGCCCATAGAGGCGGTCCCCATGTTGGGAGAGGCCCTCAATAATTACAGCCCTCTCCTCTGGGCTGAAATTGGTCATCCGCCCACCTGAGGATTCCTCATCAGCCATAACTGCCCCACCACACTGCAAACGACCTAGCTTGGAAAAAAAAGCTTCAATACATTTGCACCTGCAGGGCGGAAATCTGGGCTGATTTATGGACTGGGCATTGGTAGTGGGCCGGCGTAGCTCAGGGGTCACGCCGGGGCGCAGTTCTGAGCATGTGCAGATTAGGGCATTTACCCCTGGATGTCACTGCGCATGCGCGGTCTAACATGCGCCCCGGCATGACCCCTGCGCCACGGTCGGCACTTCATTAGCATAGGGTGACTCCCATTTGGCCTTACCCCGCCTTACGCCTTCTAAAATCCACCCCGCTGGCCCATCTTACACAGAAAATTTTTGGTGAATCACCTAACTGCCTCTCTGAGCTGGACCGACGTAGTCTAAAAATGATGCGCTACGCCGGTCCAAATCTGCGCCATTGTACATGAATCTGGCCCAGTGTGTGTATTTAATGGACACCACATTGTTAGGGTAGTGAAAATGAACCCACCTAGATATAGAAAAGGAAAAGCTTGTTTTCCAGGATTGCAACGATCCCCAAAAAGCATCAATTGTTCATCTTATATCCCAAAAGAGGGAAAAAGTATCCATATTATATAAAAGATAGTATATAACCGTGGCAGTATATATGAAAATATCAACCAGATTGATATATCGTGATGGCACATAAATCATTATGGTAATATTCAAAAGGGCCAAACATATATGAGCCAAACATGTCCATTTTTAAATCTACTTCTTGTCTGCCTGCCAGTGCCACATCTCATCTATATTGTGTTGGCACAGTTGATAAGATATAAAAACAAAATTCACTGCAATACTAAATAGTAGTCTTTTGTCTGCCAGGGTGTCTTAGCCTCACAGGGTAAACTCTGCCCACCTGCCTGCCAGTGCCACATCTCATCTATATTGTGTTGGCACGGTTGATAAGATATAAAAACAAAATTCACTGCAATACTAAATAGTAGTCTTTTGTCTGCCAAGGTGTCTTTGCCTCACAGGGTAAACTCTGCCCACCTGCCTGCCAGTGCCACATATCATCTATATTGTGTTGGCACAGTAGCTTGAACGCATAGTTATAGTACAACTAAACTAATCTAAAAAAAATGACAGGCAGAGGCAGGCCACCCCGCAGGGGCCGTCGTGGTGCTGTGATTCCCTTTGGCCCTAGAATAATGCCCAGTGTTCAGAGGCCACGTACCCTGAACTCGAAAAGTTCTGAGGACATAGTTGACTGGCTAACACAGGACACCCAATCTTCTACAGCTTCCGCTCGAAACCTTGATGCACCATCCTCCTCCCACTCAGCTTCGGGCACCTCTCAAGTTACGGCTCGCCTGCCGCCACCACCAACACTAGCATCACAGCTGCTTCACTTGATCTGTCAGAGGAGTTATTTACACATCAGTTGGAAGAAATGAGTGATGCGCAACCATTATTGCCAGAGGATGTAGATAAAAGGGATATGACTCAGTCAGGCAGCATTACACACATGGACGTACTGTATGGTGTGATGATGATGTACCCGCTGCTGCTTCCTTTGCTGAGTTGTCAGATACAAGTGAAACGGTTGATGATGACGATGTGCCTGGGGATGTCACGTGGGTGCCCGCTCAAAGAGAATAAGAACAGGGGGAAAGTTCAGATGGGGAGACAGAGAGGAGGAGGAGATGAGTTGGAAGCAGGGGGAGGTCGTCGCAAGGAGCTAGTGGCACAGTCAGACAGCATGTATCGGCACCCGGGGTCAGCCAGACAGCACGCCAATCAACGCACGCTGTTGCCACCACCAGAATGCCATCATTGCAAAGCTTAGCAGTGTGGCATTTTTTTGTGTGTCTGCCTCTGATAACAGTGATGCCATTTGCAACCTGTGCCAAAAGAAACTGAGTCGTGGGAAATCCAACACCCATCTAGGTACAACTGCTTTGCGAAGGCACATGATCGCACATCACAAACGCCTATGGGATCAACACATGATGAAGAGTACAAGCAGCACACAAGCTCAAAGCCACCATCCTCCTCCTGGTGCAGCATCTTCAGTCACGTCAACCACTGTTGTCCTCCTTGCCCCCTCTCAACCATCCGCCACTCCGTCTCTCACCTTGAGCAGTTCCTGCTCATCTGCCCACAGTCAGGTGTCTGTCAAGGACATGTTTGAGCATAAGAAGCCAATGTCACAGAGTCACCCCCTTGCCCGGCGTCTGACAGCTGGCTTGTCGGAACTCTTAACCTGCCAGCTTTTACCATACAAGCTGGTGGAGTCTGAGGCCTTCAAAAAATTTGTAGCTATTGGGACACCGCAGTGGAAGGTACCCGGCCGAAATTTCTTTTCACAAAAGGCAATCCCCAACCTGTACTCTATTGTGCAAAAGGAAGTCATGGCATCCCTGGCACACAGTGTTGGGGCAAGGGTCCATCTGACCACTGATACCTGGTCTGCAAAGCACGATCAGGGCAGGTATATCACCTACACTGCGCATTGGGTAAACCTGCTGACGGCTGCCAAGCATGTAATTCGTGGCTCTGCAGAGGAGTTGGTGACACCACCACGACTTGCAGGCAGGTCTGCTGCCACCTCCTCTACTCCTCCTACTCCATCCTCTTCAATAACCTCCTCCGCTGAGTCCTCTTCTGCTGCTGTGTCTTGCTCCACATCAACTGCACCCCCCAGCTCCCCAGGGGCTATTCCACATCACAGATACGACAGTGTCACGCCGTCTTGGGGTTGACTTGCCTGAAAGCAGAGAGTCACACCAGACCAGCACTCCTGTCCGCCCTGAACACACAGGTGGATCAGTGGCTGACTCCGCGCCAACTGGAGATCGGCAAAGTGGTGTGTGACAACGGAAGCAATTTGTTGGCGGCATTGAATTTGGGCAAGTTGACACATGTCCCGTGCATGGCACATGTGATGAATCTGATTGTACAACGCTTTGTGCATAAGTACCCAGACTTACAGGACATCCTCAAGCAGGCCAGGAAGGTGTGTGGCCATTTCAGGCGTTCCTACATGGCCATGGCGCAATTTTCAGATATCCAGCGGCGAAACAACATGCCAGTGAGGCGCTTGATTTGCGACAGCCCGACACGTTGGAATTCAACACTCCTAATGTTCGACCACCTGCTCCAACAAGAAAAAGCTGTCAACGAGCATTTGTATGACCGGGGTGCTAGGACAGCCTCCGGGTAGCTTGGAATTTTTTTGCCACGTTACTGGACGCTCATGCGCAATGCCTGTAGGCTCATGCGTCCTTTTGAGGAGGTGACAAACCTAGTCAGTCGCACTGAAGGCAGCATCAGCGACATCATCCCATTTGTTTTCTTCCTGGAACGTGCCCTGCGAAGAGTGCTGGATCAGGCCGTAGATGAGCGTGAAGAGGAAGAGTTGTGGTCACCATCACCACCAGAAACAGCCTTCTCAGCATCACATACTGGACCTGCAGAAACGCTGGAAGAGGAGTGTGAGAAAGAGGAGTCAGGAGGAATGTGGCTTTGAGGAGGAGGAAGACCAACCACAGCAGGCATCCCGGGGTGCTCGTTGTCACCTATATGGTACCCGTGGTGTTGTACGTGGCTGGGAGGAAGAACAGACCTTCAGTGAGATCAGTGAGGACGAGGAACGGGACATGAGTAGATCGGCATCCAACCTTGTGCAAATGGGGTCTTTCATGCTGTCGTGCCTGTTGAGGGACCCTCGTATAAAAAGGCTGAAGGAGAACGACCTGTACTGGGTGGCCACGCTACTAGACCCCCGGTATAAGCAGAAAGTGCCTGAAATGTTACCAAATTACCAGAAGTCGGAAAGGATGCAGCAGTTCCAAAATAAATTAAAAAGTATGCTTACACACGATCGGTCCATCCGATGAGAATGGTCTGATGGACCGTTTTCATCGGTTAACCGATGAAGCTGACTGATGGTCAGTCGTGCCTACACACCATCGGTTAAAAACCGATCGTGTCATAACACGGTGATGTAAAACACAACGACGTGCTGAGAAAAACGAAGTTCAATGCTTCCAAGCATGCGTCGACTTGATTCTGAGCATGCATGGATTTTTAACCGATGGTTGTGCCTACTAACGATCGTTTTTTTTCCCATCGGTTAGGAACCCATCCGTTAAATTTAAAACAAGTTGGCTTTTTTTTAACCGATGGTTATATAACTGATGGCACCCGCACACGATCGGTTTGGACCGATGAAAACGGTCCATCAGACCATTCTCATCGGTTTAACCGATCGTGTGTACGCGACATTACTCTATCCCCTGAGGAACAAGTTATCAAAATGTGTTGGGTTTAGCATTATACAAGATCTGTTGGTATTCACAATGTTTTGTGGAAAGTAGAGTATGCAAATCTGTACCCTCTTGCAGGAGAATTAAAGGAGTTGTAAACCCTTGTGTTTTTTCACCTTAATGCACTCTATGCATTCTATGCATTAAGGTTAAAAAACACGTGGCAGTAACCGGCCCCTTAGCCCTCCTGTTTTACTTACCTGAGCCCCGTATTTCCCTTGGCGCCCCTCTCTCCACGGGGTCCCAGATCTTGATTGGCTCCTGCTGCTGTCTATCAAATCCAATGACGTGGGTGCTGTGGGGTGGAGCCGAGTCCGGCATTCGTGTCTATGGATGCAAATGCTAGACTCTGGAGAGTGTCCGCAAGGTAACCCCGGGGAGAGTGCTTCTCCCAAGGGGGTTATTTGATGCTGGGAAGAGCTGTGAGCTCAAAAGTCGAGGATCAGGCCACTCTGTGCAAAACGAGCTGCACAGTGGAGGTAAGTATGACATGTTCGTTATTTAAAAAAAAGAAAGCTTTACAATCACTTTAAGCATGTTTTTTCAGCCTTTTCATTTTATGTGTTTTTCTATGAAAATATTGTACAATAAAATGTGGATATTTTTACATTTGTGTGTTAGAGACGTGAGTTACAAATGATTAAGTACCTAAAAAATCCCTACAAGCAAGACATGTCTTTTTTGGTAGTTACAATATTTGAGATTTTGGTACATTCCTACACACTTATGATATTCTGATATTTTGTGAAACTGGCTGCAAATCAAACCCAGAAAAAGTCACAGTATAAACATTTTGGGGTTTGGTGATGTCCCATTTTCCTGCTGCCCTAAACCTTGGCCTACGAGCACCATTATGGTAAATATAGCTCCAACAAAAACATTATAGATGTGTAAGGGGAGAGTAAAAGTCAAGCAGCCTACATGTTCTCA
Source organism: Rana temporaria (assembly GCF_905171775.1). NCBI lineage: Eukaryota > Metazoa > Chordata > Amphibia > Anura > Ranidae > Rana > Rana temporaria. The sequence continues at coordinate 308,670,404 of NC_053489.1, forward strand.
TACTCTACAGCTCATTTTTAGAGTAAGGAAATAATTCCGGATGGCTGCGCTTCCAAAAATCCTTTTATTGAAGCTTCATATGACAAGTGGTTGACAGATAGATCAGCGGACAAAGCGGTAGATGCGTTTCGTACAATTGTTAGCGCTTAGTCATTACCTATTGGAACTAGTCACCACAATCACCTACTGTATATACTACTCTAATGTGTCATCATTAGGTTATAGGTGTACTAACCAATTATAATTAGTACTCAGCTGGTGTTACAAATAAAACCCGGCTAGAATACACAACACTTACACTCAAATCTCATGTAAAGATTTTGGTCCAAATCCACTGCCAGAAAAAATCTGATACACCAATTGACCTCGGAGCAAACTCGACGCATCAGTCAAAATCATTGTATAGTTACAACAACATCCGAAAAATATTAGAAAACGTGTATATATGTATACACACAATGAAGTTGATGTTGAAAACAAATGATTTTAAAAGCAAATCGTTAGAACATCATGAGGACCGATACTGGCATTTTTTCAAAGTATGTGCATAGTCTCGAATGAACATCAATGGCAAGAAGAAAAAAAATATATAGGAGAGAAATAGGTGCTCTATACAATGATTTTGACTGATGTGTCGAGTTTGCTCCGAGTTCAATTGGTGTATCAGAATTTTTCTGTCAATGGATTTGGACTTAACTCTTTACATCAGATTTGAGTGTAAGTACCGTATATTCTCACCGGGTTTTCTTTGTAACACCAAATGAGTACTAATTTTGATTGGTTAGTTCACCTGTAACATAATGATTACATATTAGAGCATTATATAGGTGATTATGGTGACTAGTTCCAATAGGTAATGACTAAGCACCAACATTTGCGCAAAACGCGTCTACCGCTTTGTCCCCTGCTCCATCTGTCAACCACTTGTCATATGAAGCTCCAATAAAAGAATTTTTGGAAGTGCAGCCATCCGGAAATTATTTCCTTATGTTACACAGCGTGCAAGCTGGGCTAGCACCTTACTATTGTGTGTGGGGATTAACCAGAGATTTGTATTTGCTGTTCTTAACCCCCACCACTTTCCTCACTCAGCAACTGTATTTCTGCTCCCCTCCCCTCCAAGTCCTCCCCCCAACTTAGCTCCTCTGTTTCAGCCTGTTGCACTATCCCAACTTAAGACCTCTTTCACACTGGGGCATTTTTCAGGTACTTTTGGGCTAAAAATAGTGCCTGTAAAGCGGCCTGAAAAATGCCTCTCCTGCAGCCCCAATGTTAAAGCCACGAGTTCTTTAACACTGGGGCAGTGCGCTTGCAGAACGTTAGAAAACATCCTGCAAGCAGCATCTTTCGGGCAGTGGAGGAGCAGTGTATGCAATGGGCACCACTGCCGAAGCACCTGCAAAGGGTTTTGGCAGTGGCATTTTGTGAGCACTTTTAACCCTTTATTCGGTCACTAGCGGGTGTTTAAAGTGCACCTCTAGCGGTCTATAAGTGCCACTATTTCAGTGGTAAAGCGCCGCTAATATTATCAATGCTTTACCGCTAACGCCCCCACCCCAGTGTGAAAGTGCCCTAACTCCTGTGCCTCTGTTCTCCTGCAACATCCCCTCTCAGCTCCTGTGTCTATGCTTTCCTTCACTGTCCCCACTCAACAGCAATGGGGTTTATTTAATATATCTACAGAGTGCAAAGTCAGTGACACTTCTGCAGAGAAACCAATCAGCTTCTAACATCAGCTTCTCAAATTTAGCTTTGGCAATAAAACCTGGAAGCTAATTGATTTCTCTGTAGAAGTGTGGATAATTTTGTACTCTCTAGCTTTAGTAAATTACATGGAATTGTATTCTACTTTGTTTGCATTGCACACTGCCCTCACTGTTCACACAGCACTAATAATGTTTTCATAACATGTTTGCATTCTTTTGAGCTCTGACTAGAATTAGCATGCCTATGTTATGCCCCTTGTTGCCATACAAGTACAATTGTACTATTAATGTGATACCTACATGATCATGTGTATAAAAACCTTTAATAATAAAGCAGAACAGTTATTTGGAAAGATGCAGAGTGTATCTTTTGTGTTTGTTCCCTACTGCAGTAGTTATTATTGATTTGGAACCACTAATCAATAGACATGTGCACACTGAAATATTTTGTTTTGTAATTTCGTTTTCGTTCGAAAAATAAATGTATTTAGTTACTCCCGAAATTCTTTTTTATTTATTTATTTTTTCGTTAAAAAAATGCATTTGTCCGAAAATCCAAATTACGGTTGAATCTGTCATTGAATGCTTATGGTGTCTGTCGAATGTTCTAAAGAAAAAAAAAAAAAAGATTTGACAGAATCTTTAAAAAAAAAAAATTTGACTCTTCATGTCTCTCTATGTCGAATCTTCATGTCTCTCTATGTCGAATCTTCATGTCTCTCTATGTCAAATCTTTTCTCTCTATGTCAAATCTTTTCTCTCTATGTCGACTCTTCTTCATGTCTCTATAATGTCGAATCTTTTCTCTCTATGTCGATTCTTCTTCATGTCTCTATAATGTCGAATGTTTTCTCTTTATGTAGAATAATATTGGACTAATAGAGTTAAGGTTAGGCACAATTAAGGTCGAATCTGTCATTGAAGGCTTATGGTGTCTGTCGAATGTTCTAAGAAGATGAAGAAAAAAAAAGAAGATTTGACAGAATCTTTAAAAAAATAAAAAAATTGACTCTTCATGTCTCTCTATGTCGAATCTTCATGTCTCTCTATGTCGAATCTTTTCTCTCTATGTCGAATCTTTTCTCTCTATGTCAAATCTATTCTCTCTATGTCTAATCTTTTCTCTCTATGTCAAATCTTTTCTCTCAATATCGAATCTTTTCTCTTTATGTAGAATAATATTGGACTAATAGAGTTAAGGTTAGGCATATTCGACCACAACGAAAATGAAAATAAAGCATTTGTTTATGTCGGATCTTTCAGTTTTTGTTTTCTGTGCTTTCGTTATCGTTTGTTAAAATGTCGGTAAATAAACCCCCATGTCTTTGATCTCCTGCACTGCCTCCACTCCTCTTTTGCAGTCACTGTAAAATATCTGATACTTCTGGGTAAAGGAGAACATGTTACCTTCTTCTGTCCTATATTACATGCTGGAGCAGACAACATCATCAATCTAGTGTTAGCTCAAATACCTTCTGACATTGAGCTTACAAGCAGAGGAGGCTTTGAATGGCCCTAATCGGGAAAAGTGACATGCTTTTTAAGGACCATATGTATGAAGAAATTCCTGTCGGAGATGCTCATTACAAAACACCTAAAAATAAGCCAAAGCATTGAGAAATGTGGTTCATATGCAACAAATGTAAAATTTTTATTAAAAATATGTCTTTGTAGAAGTTTAAAAAGAAGATATCATAGATTATTATTGTACACAATGCTGTTTTGTTCTGATGCTCGGTTGCCACTGACAGTTATTTGTTCACAGAAAACATAACTTACTAGAGCCTGTATGAATACACATCTTAGAAATTTGATGTAGCAGTCCCCATTGACTTTTCATTATGACAACTGCTGGGGCAGCGTGGTCTCTTATATTTACTTTGTCTTTGTGGGATAATGTGAATCATGATTTTGCAAGAAACAATACTTTTATACAAAAGGTTTAATTTAATTAGTGTGGCAAAAGTATAATATATGACTTATTTCCAATTCAGTCTAAGTATAATACATGCACGACTGCTTAAGCCACTTAAAAAAACACTTCAATTATTCTTGAGCAGCAGTTTAATTTAGTGACGTCTGAATTATTTCAATCCATTACAATGCAACTGTATCATAATTTTATTTATGCAGGCAGGAAACTTACCAAACATCCACTGCTTCCTTTAAATTAATAATTCTACTCTATGCATGAACATGATTCTGCTATAGAGTTATTTATGATCACCTATTTAAAAATGTTGCTTTTTGCTTATTTTGATATAAAGTCTAAGGAAAGTGTGGTTGTTTTATAAACTATTTGTGAATGTTCAATGTTTTTCTAAGGTTTTGCTCATCAATTAGAATGCATATGCAGCTGGTTTTATTATTCCATTAAATTAAAAGCAAACTTATGAGCACTAGATAAGTAAAATTTCAATAAGGACTCCTTGAAAGCACATTCTAAAATGAAATATACTTATACTAAGAAAGTAGGACAATTGCTGAAACATTTACCAAAGAAACCAGTCAGTTGTTTTGTTTCACTTGTGTTGCACTAGAAAAGTGACATCTAGACTTTGGGGTTTATTGTATGCAATATTTTTCTCTATACAGTCTGTCAGAAACATTAAGCCCTGTACACACGATCACGATGCATACTAACCGTCGGTTTTGACCAATCGGTTAGGTGTCCATCGGTTGAATTTTAAAGCAAGTTCTAAATTTTTCGACCGAAGAATAACGAACCGATGGGGCCCATACACCATCGGTTTGGACCGATGAAACGGACCTTCAGTCCGTTTCCATCGGTTTTGACCGACCGTGTGTACAAGGTCTTACACTTACCGTTTTCCAAAAAATGTATCAAAGGATGAGCTAGAAATTTAAATATTGTAAACATAGCAGACTGGTTCTTGAAAGTATTGGTCTTATTTGAAAAACTCCCCTTTACTTCGGCTCCCTGTTCTATACTCCATCTAGAAGTCACCCTGAACAGAACGTGTGATTCCCTCTATCATGCTAACCACCCCCCAGTATTATTAAAGTTAAAGCGGTGGTTCCCCCTAAAACTAATTTCTAACAATAGATTCGTAAGACCCGTTACACTGCGGGTAGGCTGGCTTTTTTTTTTTTTTTTTTCGTACATACCGAGATCTCCCCGTCTCGTCCCTAGGCGGTGGGCGGAACTAGTTGATTGACGTTCCTCGGATGGGCGCGTACGTGACGTCACGACTTTCCGAAAGAAGCCGAACGTCGCTGCGCATGCGCCGTATAGAGTCGGCTCTATACGGCGCATGCGCAGCGACGTTCAGCTTCTTTCGGAAAGTCGTGACGTCACGTACGCGCCCGTCCGAGGAACGTCAATCAACTAGGAACGCCCACCGACAAGGAACGAGACGGGGAGATATCGGTATGTACTAAAAAAAAAAAAAAAAAAAGCCAGCCTACCCGCAGTGTAACGGGTCTTACGAATCTATTGTTAGCAATGTGTTTTAGGGGGAACCACCCCTTTAACTCTGCTACTAATTTCACAGGCACCATAGTGTCTTTCCTAGTTTGAGAGAACCGCCGTGGTTAAAATGATGCTATTTCCAAAAAATTATTTTGTCTTTTCAGAGTTCCTCCAGCCCTCTACTACTACTACTACTACTACTACTACTTGTGTATTCCGTGGAGCAGTGTCCTTACTTTTATACTGGAATCTCCCAAACCTTGAGTGCACAAAACAACTCTGTATCAGCTCAGCCTTAGAAGAGGCTTAGTTGGTGCTATTAATGAGCTATTACAATGAGTGAGAAACACTGATTTTGGGTAAGTATAGGGGCAGTGAACTATGACCCACTTCTGTGATTGTAATACGACTTTCATGAGACCATACTACTCAATTCATCCTTTTGCCTGGGTCAAATCAGGACTAGCCGGGTATGCACATTAGTAAGCACTAGGGGAGTCAAAATTATTCAAGCCCTATAGAAAGAATACCACCTTGCTACTATCTACAAGTTACACATGTCTTGATGTATACACTCAAAGAACTGGCCCTCCCATGTCCCTTACATATTTCTAACTGAAGTTCTTAAAGTGTTACTAAACCCAGGACCCTGAATTCACTATATTGGGTCTACCACAGTGCACAGAACATGAATATGCAATCATTTTAGTAAATATAAACACATTTTTTCATCAGCAGTCTATAGCAGTCTTGTGACGTCTATAAGTGTCTGGTTAAAGCTTGTAGGAGGAGTTTTCATTCTGCTTGCACTATCCTATCAGGCTGCAGGACCCCTGACCCTCTGTCTGGACAGTGCTGATTGGCACTGTGCTGATCACATGCACTTTCCCAAGAAAAAACTCTCTAGCAATACACACCAAACTGAGAATGTGCAAATTGTCCCCTAGCCTCTGTTCTATCAGGAGATGGTGTGGGGACTCTGGAAGGAGGGGAGGAACAGGGAAGACAGGATAAAACAGTCGTTTTACACAATGCAGAGGATTAACCCGTTAGGTTCCACCATGAGTATAGCAAGCATGCTTTACTGCATATACAGACTGATTTTACTTTTGTGGGTTTAGTAACACTTTAAGAGACTCATCACAATTGCTAAACTGATTCCACATCATCCTGCCTACACAAACAAGTGGACAGCTGACCTTAATATCTCTCTTGAAAAATATGATTGGGATCAAATTTGGGAAACAGCAAAAGCATCCTCTGTGAGCCTAGCTACACTAAAACAAACTTTAAAGTGCTTTCCTGCTAGTATCTAGTTCCAGCCAGCATACACAAGTCTGTCACAGATTATACATATTCTTGCTTCCAAGGCTGTGCAGAGCTTGGCACCAATGCTGTCATGTACTTGTTGGAGATGGAGCTGGAGAAAGGGCTTCACTTGCACCTCGTGTTCAAAACCCCTGGTGGTGGGGGTGAGGACACAGAGTGACATGAGGGCCAATGTAGTGGGCAGTGCTGTTGGTTGCGGGATTCAGATGACTGTGGGTCACCAGACCGATTTGCGGACCTCGTTAAACACCTGAACCAAAAATTAGACGATCTAGAGTTCAAAGATCATGGATTTGGTATAATGGTCCCAGGCATCCTAAACAAAATCCCCAGGAGTGGAAGAATAATGTGAAGAACGTTGTGATGGACAACCGACTTGGATCCCCACCAATACCAGGAACTGTGTTTGAAATGAATATTGAGGGGGAACTCAAATTTTTTAATAAATTAAATAAAAAACGGCATGGGTTCCCCCCTCCAAGATACCAGGCCCTTGGTTCTAGTGTGGATTTTAAGGGAAATCCCTACATCGTACCCCTACCCATTCACCTGGGGAAAAAAAGTGGCAATAAAAAAACACACTAGACAGGTTTTTAATGTAATATATTAGGCAGCTCCGGGGGTCTTCTTTCGACTTCGGGGGTCTTCTTCTGACTTCTCCGCTCTCTCCGGCCTCCTCTCCCGCTCTCCGGTGTCTTCTCTGCACCCTCCGGTTCTTCTTCCACTCTCCAGTACCGGGCTCCTCTGCTATCTTCTGCCAGCTCTTTTACTAGCGGGTGCCCGGTCTTCTCCGTCATCTTCCTCCCTCTTCTCTTCTTCTGATGTTGACATGATGCTCTCTCCCGCTGTAATGCCATGTGCGCGGTGTGCAACAACTTACTTGGCATGGGGCATGGTATGCTCTTGGAGGCGGGAACCCATGACGTTTTTTTATTTAAAATTTGGCGTGGAGTTCCCCCTCAAGATCATCAGAGCACAAGTCGCATTGCCAAAGTCGGAGCATGCAAAACGACGTTCTGACTTTGATCCGACTTCAATGATATTCAATGGGCTGAAGTAGGATCAAAGTCAGACCAAAGTAGTACAGGGAGCATTTTCAAAGTCGGACCGACTTGTGTCAGACCAGTTAAGACGGCTCCCATAGGGAAACATTTATTTTCACACGTCATGTGACATGAGCTACCAATGTCAGAGCATTTGTCACACTAGTGTGAACCCGTCCCAACACAGATTTAGACAGATTTGTGAACAATAGGTCTTTTGTGTACATTGCAAAAGTCGTAGATCGTAGATCAACACAAAAGTGTTGCGTTTATAATTTTGCTCAGTGTTTTTATATATATATATATATATATATATATATATATATATATATATATATACAGGGGCCAGATTCACAAAGAAGCGCCTATTTTACGGCGGTGTAGCGTATCTCAGATACACTACGCCGCCGTAACTTAGAGCGGCAGGTCCCGTATTCAGAAAGAACTTGCGCTCTAAGTTACAGTGGCGTAGTGTACAGTAAATGGGCCGGCGTAAGCCCGCCTAATTCAAACTAGGCTGGTAGGGGGCGTGTTGTATGTAAATGATTCGTGACCCTACGTAAATGATGCGCTTAACGAACGGCGCATGCGCGCGCATGCTCAGTATCATGTCAAATTTTCTAAGAAAATTACGCCCGCTCAATGCTTGGTCGACGTGAACGTAACCTACGCCCAGCCCCATTCACGGACGACTTACGCAAACAACATAAAATACGACGCTGTTCGGACGTTTCCGACGTCCATACCTAACATGACTTACCCCTGCCTTATGAGGGGTAACTTTATGCCGGTCAGACGCCTTACGTAAATGACGTATATTGATACGCGGGCGCACGTACGTTCGTGAATCGGCGTATCTAGGTCATTTGCATATTTGACGCGGAAATCAACGGAAGCGCCACCTAGCGGCCAGCGTAAATATGCACCCCAAGATACGACGGCGTAGGAGACGTCTCCTACGCCACTCGTATCTTGGCCAAATCTATGCGTAACTGATTCTAAGAATCAGCCGCATAGATACGACGGCGCACATTCGGACTTACGACGGCGTACGTGGAGATACACCATCGTAAGTCCTTTGTGAATCCGTGCCACGGTATATAACTGCATATGACACCTTTCCTGGAATGTCACTTCTTTATATGTGTAAACATTAACTAATATTATATTATTGTTGTAATTTAAGCAGTATGAATATTGCTGACATTCAAATCCAATGTTTTATATCAAAAAGTTGTCTTTAAAATATAAAAAGAACTTTGATAGAAGTGATCTAATATGTTATCATATACTTTATAGTTTTCGACACAGTAATGAGTGCCTTAAACATTAAAACATCAGTAAAGACATTATTAAAGAGATATAAAATGTAAGATTTTGGACAATTATGTCTGCACAAACTTACTTCTTTGATTAACAGTTTTTTATACTATGCAAAAGTCATAGAAAATGTTCCCAGTTTCATGTATTACAAAATTTCAGTGGACCATTTTAAGTAGATTTTTTTTTTACTAGTTAGCATGTCAATATGTCAGGAATCCATATCATGCCCTCCCTGTAAACTATTCAAGTACATGTGCTTCAGACATATTTATATCACTTGTTACATAAATGTGTTATTTACTGGAGGTAAGTAAATGACCTAAGGTATACTATACTAAATGATGCAAGAGCGGAACTTATAATTAGATACCAGATAAAAAAAGAGGGAAAAGGATTTTTGGAACAGTTCCCAGTTTGAATATTAAGACTAATACAGAAAAAAGAAAACAAGGTTGTAAATGACTCAATCTGAGTAATACTGGCATTAGATCCAATATGTACATAAAAGCTTTGTGCTGAAAATATGAAAATTGGCACCAAGCTGGCAAAGTTATAGCTAGTGTCTAATAGACATAAAATCCCACACTAGCTTAGCTTCTAGCAAGAAAAAAAAGCTTGTCTTACAGTTTTTCCCGCTGATGATGTGTAAAAAAATATATTGTTTACTTGGCCTTTATAGGAAACAAAATACAATGGAAAAAAATGTAAAACCTCTATTATTTATTATTATATTTAAAATATGCACCTCAGTGGGTTACCTTACTTGCATTGATAAGTATAGTTACGTGCAAATGTTTACATGCCTCTTCATGCAAATAACTCCAAGTAGATTGCATAAACTTCACTTAATGTACTTAAATCACAGAAAATTGCTAAACTTACCATGTAGTAATTTTCATATAAAAAATGAATATAATTCCCTACATACTGGCCAAAATTTCAAATTAGGCAAATTTAAAACAGTGTGAAAATTTGCAATGAAATATAAGTAAGTGGCGTGATGTGATACATAAGAACTATGATTTGTGTTTTTTAAAATATTATACCGTGTTGCATGTACAAACATCAGGTATATTAAGTACCATTGGTTCCTCTTTTGGTGAAAGTGTTCTTTTCTTTGGCATTTCTTTTAGTTTTAAAGACAACATGCGATGACAGGTCTTATGCCGCGTACACACGATCGGTTAAAACGATGAGAACGGTCTGATGGACCGTTTTCATCGGACCAAACCGATCGTGTGTGGGCCCCATCGGTTATTTATCCATAGGTTAAAAAAAGCAATCTTGTTTTAAATTTAACCGATGGATACCTAACTGATAGAATAAAACCGATCATTTGTAGGCACGTCCATCGGTTAAAAATCCAGACATGCTCAGAATCAAGTAGACGCATGCTTGGAAGCATTGTACTTCGTTTTTTTCAGCACGTTGTTGTGTTTTACGTCACCGCGTTCTGACACAATCGTTTTTTTAAACCAATGTGTGCAGGCACGACTGACCATCAGTCAGCTTCATCGGTTAACCGATGAAAACAGTCCATCAGACCGTTCTCATCGGTTTGACCGATCGTGTGTATGTGGCATTAGAGTGAGTATTTGGCCAGGATATAGACATTCAAATATTTACATTACCTTAGGGCCCATTACTACCATAACATATAGCATAGAAAGCTCTATTTGTGGGAAAAAAAGGACGCCAATTTTGTTTGGGAGCCACGTCGCACGACCGCGCAATTGTCAGTTAAAGCGGCGCAGTCCCGAATCGCAAAAACTGGCCTGGTCTTTGGGCAGCAATATGGTCCGGGGATAAAGTGGTTAAAGAGAACCTGTCGCCCTATTCTGCGGGCTGATAATTTCATGTTATGCCGTGTTCTATGTTGACTTGAATGAGGCTATTTCAGCGGTTGTCTGTATGGGAAGGGGGTGACACAGTTACCTTGTATGGCTTTTTGCACAGAGTGGTTTAAAGAGGGTGAACCGTAAGAGTCACAGATGCCTTGCCATCTCTGTGTGAGAAAAAAAAAGGGGCACAGAGGGACTTAGAGATTGTGAAAAGAGTCACAGGTGCCTTGTCATCTCTGTGTGTTAAAAATTATCTCTGAAAAAGATTTCACTACGTCTGTTGTATACACCTATTGAGACAACTCACTTTTGCGCTTACTCCATTCTGCAGAATGCAACCAAGATGAAGGGTGAGGGACCGCCAGCTGTTAAGCTTAAAAACTATTTTGAGATATTGGAATTCAAATTCAGATTATGTAACGTCAAGTCCCACCCACTTTGCACCCAATGTTATTAAAATGAAAAAACAAAGATAGCATTTGTTTGCACTGCATCTGTGCCGATTTGTGCTGCAAAAACAAACGTATGTGCTGGTTTGGTTTCAGAGATATTGCGCATTATAGTTGATGAAACCTCTCCCACTTTGCAACACGTTATTACATTTAAAAAAAAATCATACAATTTGTTTTTGCTGGGTTTGTGCTGATTTGTACCACAAAAACAAACTTTTTGTTTGTTCGGTTTGTGAGATATTGGACATTCAACGTTAGTTTATGTAACCTAAAGCCCCGCCCACTTTGCATTTACATTTAAAAAACAATCATACCATATTTGTGCTGCTTTGTTAGGAAAAACAAGCTTATTGGTATAGTGTATTTTTTCATATAGCACTCTCATTTTGTATCAGAAAGAATGATTATGGTTGTCATTTATGTTTTTTAGCCTGAGCTACCCTGAAAATCAAAAATATACCTTTGAAGTTTTTCAGAAGATCTTTTAGAGCTAGATGTGGGGAATCTATCTTCAAAAGTTCACAAGTTAACACCAGCCACCATCATTATACTGCTGCGGGTCGCCTCTCCCGAGAAAACCGCCATAAGTGTACGTTGGTCTTTGCACAGGAGATAGCGGGTGTGTGCATGCCTGCGGGTCCGGTGGACTCGCTGTCCGCAGGCAAACCGCGATCGCAGTGTACAGGTGCAGAAGGGGGGAACTGCTTATGTAAACAATGTGATTCCCCATTCTACCAGATGACATGTCAGAGATCTTCTGTTCCCAGTGATCAGGAACAGCTATCTCTGTCATGTCCCTGGTAGTCCATCACCCCTACAGTTAGAACATTTTCTATAAACTGGAAAAATGTAGTTGGCTTTATTTGAATCTATGATCTATATACTGAAAAAGAATGAGTTGGTTTTACTTAAACCTATGATCTATAAACAGGAACAATTTAGTTGGTTTTACTTAAAAATATAGTTCCAGACAAGTAAGTATTCCTAACTTAAAACACTATGGTCTATAAACTGAAAAAAAAAATTGTTGCCTTTACTTAAAACAACAAAGTTGAAAACATGAAAAGTCTAATGAATCAGACAAAAATAAGTTTAGTTGACAGTACTTAAAAAGCTGATACAAATAGTTGCCTCAATCTTTTTGAGTAGACCCAGCACAATATTTCTTACAGTGTGGACAAGAACATAAGGTATCTGCTTTTGCAGACAATATCATGTTATATGCATTGTGGATTATTCCAGTCAATATCAGGACTCTTAAAATTTCACTTTATACTGTGTTTATGTTGGGACTGATTTATTGTAAATTTGCAATCTGCACTATTTGTACTTTGTACCATACATTAAGTTAATATTAGCGCATTATTATTTTACAATTTTCACTATTGGTTTTGTTTCACCGCTTAGACTGCAGCTTTTATTATTTGTTTTTTTATGTTGTGTTTTTTTCCTTGTATTATATATTAGTAGCGCTGTAGTCCATTTTCTCTTTATGTTATATGTATCAAATCCCACACAAACGCTTCCAAATATTTTAGCAGAACTGAGTAAGTATGTGGCTGTATCAAATTTTAAGATCAATGTAGAGAAAAAAAAATCTTAAATAATTCTGTTCCCCTAGTAGAGTGTCGGGATCTTAGAACTCTTTATCCCTTTGTGTGAAAGCAAAAAGGAGTAAAATATCTGGCCAAATATATGTCCGTATCAGTAACGGATTTGTATCAAGATAATTATTTGCTTTTGTTAAATAAAATTAAACAAGATTTGAAAGGATACCCTGCCCACAGGTTGTCCTGGTTTGGCAGGATAAATGTGATTAAAATGGTGATTCTTCCGAAAGCGCTATATATTTTTCAAAGTCTCCTGATTAATATCCCGGGGCATGTTTTAAAACCCTTAGAATTTTATTGCAGAAATTCATATGGAAACATAGAGGCACTCGTATTGCCTATAAAAAACTGACTATATCAAAAGCAAATGGGGGCTTATTTCTTCCATATTTTTAGAAGTATCATGTGGCAGCAGTGCTGCAGAGAATAATACACTGGGTGCATGGTACTTCCCATAAAAAATGGGTGTCATTGGAGGAAATATAAGCAAATTATTTTTGGGGCAGATTATCTGTCTGCAAATGCAATATACAGGCCTTTCTAAGGACTTGGCTCCATTCACAATAGAAAACTTAAGATCTTGGGATTACTTATACTTAAAAGTATGTCACGGCATCACAATAGTCCTTTAATGCCTCTCTCAGGTACAAACAATTTTACACCAGGGAAAGAGAATAGGATATATTTAAAATTGACTTTTTCTGACTGAAACATATGGTTCCTTACCATGGGATGTTTGGAGATATAGACAACTCCAACATTTCCCCTCCCAAAACCCCTTCACTCGGTTAGCAAGCTCAGTCCATGGGAAAGATTTGTGGACCAAGGGGGAAGAAATAGACATGGGATATCTAGTATATATAAGATGTTGAATAACCCCTGGATCTTGGGTCCTTCTGTCTTTTGGAGAGTTGGGAGCTTGAACTAAATCAGCCTTTTTCAGATATTGAAACATAAAGTCATTGATTATGTACACTCCACCTCAACGGACACAAGGACAACATAAATGAATTCAAAAATTGCTAACCAAGTGGTATTATGTTTAATCAAATTTGCATAAGATCAATCCTGATGCTTCTACTTTGTGTTGGAGGGAATGTGGGGGTGTGAGAACCCATGCCCATATATGATGGCAATGTCCTTTGATTCAGCCCTATTGGAAGGAAGTATTGTATTTAATTAAGAAGATTAGTAAGGTTGAAATCAGACAAGACCCTTGGCAGTGTTTGTTCCATGCATCAGGTGATTCAAGGAAAAACTATAGAGCAGCAATTACCCCATTTTTGTTAAATACCGACAATAAAAGACTGGTTCGGAGATGTGGATAGAACTAGGATAATGGAAGAATTAATATATCTACAAAATTAATTGGAATTTTAATTAATAAAGAAATTATAAAAAAAAGCGATTTAGGAAGACTTGGATTACTTGAACCATGTCCTGTGGTCTGATGAGACCAAGATAAACGTATTTGGTTCAGATGGTGTCAAGCATGTGTGGCGGAAACCAGGTGAGGAGGAGTACAAAGACAAGTTTGTTTTGCCTACAGTCAAGCATGGTGGTGGGAGTGTCATGGTCTGGGGCTGCATGAGTGCTGTCGGCACTGGGGAGCTACAGTTCATTGAGGGAACCATGAATGCCAGCATGTACTGTGACATACTGGAGCAGAGCATGATCCCCTTCCTTCGGAGGCTGGGCCAGAGGGCAATATTCCAGCATTATAACGACCCCAAACACACTGCCAAGATGACCACTGTCTTGCTAAAGAAGCTGAGGGTAAAGGTATTGGACTGGCCAAGCATGTCTCCAAACCTAAACCCTATTGAGCATCTGTGGTGCATCCTTAAACGGAAAGTGAAGGAGCGCAAGGTCGCTAACATCCACCAGCTCTGTTATGTCATCATGGAGGAGTGGAATAGGACTCCAGTGGCATCCCTTGAGGCTCTAGTTAACTCAATTCCCAAGAGGGTTAAAGCAGTGCTGGAAAATAATGGTGGCTACACAAAAAATTGACACTTTGGGACAAATTTGAACATTTACACTTAGAGGTGTACTCACTTTTTTAGCAGTCAGTTTAGACATTAATGTCTGTGTGTTAAGTTATTTTGAGGGGATGAGCAAATTTACACTGTTATACAAGCTGTACACTCACTACTTTACATTGTAGCAAAGTGTAATTTTTTCAGTGTTGTCACATTAAAAGCTATAATAGAAAATTAACAAAAATTGAGGGGTGTATTCACTTCTGTGAGATACTGTATAGTAAAGTCCATCATAATGGCAGAACCACTGGTCCTTCAGGCTGACTTGCTCAGTAGACAGTAGTATGTAGTTAAGTGTACAGGGGTCAGTAGTCAGGGGTCATTTGTTTGTAGGGCAGTGTACAGGGGTCAGTATTTGTAGGGATTTTTACTGGGGTCAGTAGTTTGTAAGGCTAAGTACAGGGTATGTGGGACAGAGTACAGGGTTCCTTAGTTTGTTGTATAGAGTACAGGAGCAGATAGTTTGGAGAGCAGAAGTCAGTAGTATGTAGGGCAGAGTACAGGGGGCAGTAGTTTGCAGGGAAATGTACTGTACATACATTTCACAGATCAGAAAAGCATAATATATAATAAACAATTTGTATTCAGGAAAAGTGCTACCTACAGGATCTTGTGATGTAAGTGCAGAAATTAAGTGTAAACAATTGGAAAATTGGCACCATGCCAGTAAAGTAATATCTAGTGAGTGAACAGCAATAATAGGTAAGATGGAATGGGCTCCTTTTAGATCTGGTACTAGTATAACATCTCAAGCAAACAGCCTGTCATAGGTACCGGTATATTCATAGTAAAAAAAAAATGTGCTTTTGCTAAGATAATAATAACAACAAATCACAGTTAATGTGGGTAAATGGATTCATTATATTTATTTTTACCCATAAATGGTTTATAGGAGAAAATGCTTTTCTGAATAACTGCAACAACCACTGCTTTAGTGGCTTTGATACTGTACATCTAGGACTACATAAAATACTAAACTTTATACATAATACAATAGGGAACATGCTCTAGCTTATTTAAAAAGGCAGCACAAATCGGATAGTGTTCCATAAAATGTAGTCTACAACAACCAAATTTATAGACTTAACTATGCAAAACACATGACCACAAATCACAGACACTCATTATCAGCAAGTAAAATTGAAATTTCAAATAATTATATAGTATACTGTTATTTTTCTATATGGTCTCTACTTTTTTTTTTATTATTATTTGTATAAAATATTAACCGTATTACTGGGTGCCTCAAATACACTAATTTCACAGGGGATGTGGGTCTTTCAGCCAATTGAATCCATCTATTTTAAGAGAAAAGGAGGTTTGTGTGCCCCTTCTCTTACCTTCAGCTACTCGTCAGATCTAGTCATTACACAGGCATTCAAGCTATTCACCGCATAATAATAAATCAGGTTGGGATGTAAGCTTGTTACCAAATTTCTGCAAATGTACACAGTCAAAATGTTATATTCACCTGACTAAAAAGAAAACAAGATTTTAGAAAATATGCTTGGACCTAATACAAATAAAAGTATATTTTGATTTACTATAACCTTGCAAACCAAATTACTTATTGTATTTTACTGTCAAATAAGTAAGCAAATCTGAAGCAAGCATATTCTACAGCAGTGGTTCTCAACCGTGCTAGTGCCGTGACCCCTTGATACATTTTCCAAAGTTGTGGGGACCCCTAAGGCCTTGTACTCACGACCGGATCTGTGCGCTGAAAACTGTCTGCCGGACAGTTTCCGGCGTACAAGGCTGATTTTTGTTTGGTTCCGCTGGCTTGTACACACCAGCGGACCAAATTCCCGTCGTACTGGAACGCGTGCACGTAAACCACGTACGACGTCACTATAAAGGGGAAGACCAAAGTTAATGGCGCCGCCCTCTGTTCCTCTTTTGCTAGTTACGGGTTTGCTCGTGTTAGTGAAGGTTTGGTTAGAGCTGATTCGCGCTTCTCGGTCTCCAGGCTTTGACAGCGTGTATTCACGGGTTCAGTGCGTGTGCTTGCGGGAACGTAGTTGTCATTCGGCTATAGGCTAGCAGGTTGTTTCTGCTTTTGCAGTTGCATCCTGTGCGCTCGTATCTGTTTGTCACGCGTTCGTCGCAGGTAGTGCTGGATTTGCGAGTGCTTTCTGTTTGAGTGTGTTCTTGACTGACCAGCCGGCCGGTTTGAAGCCATGATGGAGCAGCAGCGTCAATTTTCGCGAGTTGGTGCTGTTTATGGGATGGCTGCTGGATATGTTCATTTTTCCAGTACTTTGGCCAGAAACAGGGGGCGGAGGCGTTTCTGGACCAAGAATTGGTTGCGCCAGCGTGACCAGTTCTCACATATGCCTCTGCTTAGGGAAATCCAGGAGAATAATCCTAATGACTTTAGGAATTTTCTCCGCATGAAGGACCCCGTATTCCACAGTCTGCTGGATCTTCTGTCCCCCTATATCACGAGGCAGGACACTGTGATGCGCCAAGCCATCACGGCCGAGCAGAGGCTTATTGCCACGTTGCGGTACCTGGCGACTGGGAGGAGCCTGCAGGACCTCAAGTTCTTGACAGGCATCTCTCCGCAGGCGCTTGGGGTCATCATACCGGACACGTGTGCTGCCATCATCAAAGTTCTGCATGAGGAGTATATTAAGGTAAGTTTCCTGGCTGTAATAATGTGGCCAACTAACTTTATTTTTAAATTCCCAGATATGCTGTGTGTTTAACTAATGTTCCCTTTTCTCCCTATGCATGTTGATATAAGCTTTACATGTTTTATTCTTGGCCTACCTGCATATTTGTCCCTTACCCAATATTAACCTGTCCAGCATGCTATCCTAGGGACAAACCCACCTTGCCATTTTTTCAAACACGACTTTTTGGTTTTTGTGTCCCCCCCCCCCCCCACCTTCAAACTTTTTTAGTCCCCATCAGAGGGCTGTGGAGTCTCTTAATTAAGTGGCCCTATATATTTCATTCCCCAAATTGTCCCTGCACATTTTTCAAATGCAATTTTAATACTGTGAAGTTTCACAAGGATGCTTGTAGGATGTTTATGTGCCAAAGTACTAAATCTCTTTTTTTGTTTGTCCCCACAGCTACCCTCCACACCACAGGAATGGCAGTCTGTGGCTTCCCAATTTGCCCAGCGGTGGGATTTTCCTAACTGCGGTGGAGCAATAGATGGGAAACACGTCCGCATTGTGCCCCCACCCCACTCGGGGTCCTACTATTATAATTACAAGGGTTATCATAGTATTGTGTTGATGGCGGTGGTGTCGGCACAGTATGAGTTTCTATATGTGGACGTGGGGAAGAATGGCCGGATGTCTGATGGGGGAGTGTTCGCACGGACTGATTTCTATGATCGTCTCCAAGCTGGTGGTCTGGCATTGCCACCAGATGAAGATAATGTGGAAGGACTTCCGTTTGTGTTCCTAGCGGACGAGGCTTTCGGGCTTGGTCCTCACCTCATGCAGCCTTTTCCCCAGAGGACCCTCACCTCAGAGAGGAGTGTGTTTAATTTTCGGTTGGCCAGGGCTCGGAGGGTAGTCGAGAATGCCTTTGGGATACTCACCAACCGGTTCCGCCTGTTCAGGACATCGATACATCTGACGGAATATAAGTTGGACACCGTTGTATTTGCCTGCTGCATTTTGCACAACTTTTTACGCAGGCACTCCCAGACGTACCTACCCGACATCGGTTCTGAGGCAAGACTACCCTCAGATCCCCTTCCCGGGCTGGACACTGGTCGCGCTGGCTTGGCCCCCCAATCAGCTCGTGAGGTACGCGACAAATATGTTGAGTACTTCATGGGTCGGGGGGCCATTGCTATGCCAGATCATATTTCTTTCTAATTCGGCCCCCAAAGAAAGGAATATTCTCACAACTAATAAATAATTAGACCATTGGACTTTATACAGTTGTTTGTCATTAATGCTTTTTCTCTTTTTATCTGTCTTCCTGGTTCTCAAACTAATTTCTGCATTTTTAGTGCATAATTTATTTCTCCACTTTTAGTAAATAACCACATTTGCACAGTATTCACTCATCTACAAACAGGGTATTGAGTCTAGAAATAAGAAGCCACTCCATTTAAAAATTTTGAGGTCAAGTTTTTTCATTTCTGCTTGTTCATGACCACAACAATTATTTTATATTTTTTTCAGTACTCCCTGCTTTTGTACTTAGGAGTCTACAATATTTATTGTACTTTGTGTATTTTTTTTTTCAGGTAATTAAACCAAAAATATTATCAAGAATATACATTTTTTAACAAGTTCACAGTTTTGTTTTGTTTTGTTTTGTTTATAGTTCTATTTATTGTTTACATATATATATATATATATCTAGAATATTTTTGGTGGGGTGTTTACCGCCTTTGTATTTTTTCTTCTCGGCATATTTTTTCGGTCCAAAAACCTCTATTTCTTGTTTTTTACTTTTGTTTCACGAAAATCCAAAACATTTTCTAAAAATATTTATACATTTTGAAATCTCAATTTTTTCTTTTTAGATTGTTCTCCAAATATATAATAATTTTCAAAATTTTTTTTTTTTTTTTAGTTGTATTTTTTTTTTCAATTTTTTTGTGTGTTTTTAAATACGAATATTTTTGGGGGAGATTTAGGAGTCAAATCTCGACTTCACTAAATTAAGTGATTATAGAGATTTATAATTATATATATATATATATTTCCTTTTTTTTGGTGTTTATTCTTTGATTGTTTATGGTCTAAACTTTATAGTATACAAAAATTTACAAAATGGACAAACAAAAGAACTTAAAACTTATAAAAATATAAGAATTCACAACAGCAGTCAGTCATGGTGTGCTTTCACACTGGAACACGCCAAAATTTGAAGATACACACATTCCGTGAAAAATCGCCAAATGTCATTGGTTCAACAGACAAATGGCCACATGTGCTATCTGACATCATGGGTGATCAATGTCTGTGTTTTGTGGGAGCAAACCCTTCCTCTCAACTACTTGAGGATGGAGGAGGGGGTTGGACCCACAAAGCACAGACACTAGATATTCTGTGATGGCAGATAGCACATGTTGGCACACTGTGTGTGTATCTTCAAATTTTGGCGTATTCATTATTAAAACAGTAAAAATGGTTGTGGTGGCGGGGGATGGGCGGGGGGTGTTTCAGTCTTTGACACGGCCCATCATGTCAATAATATTTTTAAAATTTGCTTCGATTACCATCATTCTTTGCCGCATATTGTCCATTTCCGTGCTGCATTCCAAAAGGACATTTGTTACATTCTGTTCCATGACAACCATCCTTTCACGCATATTGTGCATTTCAGTGCTGCACTCCATTACCTGTTGAATAATTATAGCAGCACTTGCACGTGAAAATATTGCCACACCATCCTCCTCCCCTAAAACCCAAAAAAATGGGCATTCAAAAATTTTAGATTTGATGAGGCCTATCTACATATGTTTTTTTAAATCAAGCTAGGGTGACACTGACCTGATGGGCTTCTCCTTTCCACCTCTTCGACATCTTCTATCACTCCTCCTTCTTCCACCACCTCCCCATCATCTTCTATCACTCCTCCTTCTTTAACCACTTCCCCATCATCTTCGACTCCTCCTTCATCCATCAATCCACCTTCTTTCAATTCGCCAAATTGTTCTTCCGCCACTTGCCCTTCATCTGCTATAAATTCTAAGTCCAAAATTACTTCTTCCTCCTCTCTTCCTTCCTCCTTTCTTCCTTCCACATCCTCTTCTCCTTCCACATCCTCCTCTCCTTCCACATCCTCTTCTCCTTCCACATCCTCTTCTCCTTCCACATCCTCCTCCTCCTCCACATGGCGAGATGGAAGATTTTGGCCTTGTCTGGCCCTCTCTGCCTCCTCCAAATGCTGGCGACTTCTTTCCCCTAAATAACACAAAAAAATATGTATACTCATCAGCACACAGATATTGGAGAGCAGAAATCGCACACATTGCTTAGAAGAGGCTTTCATTTATTTACTTTTAGCTTTCACCAAACCTACATTTTTGAAAGACTTCTATGGCAAGCTCTGATCCTGCCCCTTTTTAGCAAAGTGACACACATGGATGTCCCCCCTAAACTGTATTTCTGGGAGACCCTACCAAAACCCAAATTTGATTTGGGGAGACACAGGTGCTCTGCATTGCAGATGTGAAAACATCTGCTTTATTACCACTGTTTTTAGAATGAATCCTGTTTGCCTTTCCCATTCTCCTCATTCTATTTTTTCTAACTAGCTTTTACACAATGTTTACAAACAAAGTTTTTGGCCAGTGAGCCATGTCCAGGTGTGTTGTTCCTGGAATAACCGAGCCTTTCTGAGAAACTATGTGATGTTACGTGGTTTACTAAGAACACTATTTGTAAATATGTAGGTATTTATGTCATAAAAAATAAATGACAACATGTCTTCAAAATTACAAGCAGGCCAAGGAGGCAGATGGTGAAATATACATGGCAACACATTCTTGCAGACTATCAACCCCCCCCCCCAACCCCAAAAAATATTTACTTACTTTTACTCAGAATTTTAAGTATCTTCTTCATCTGATGTGGCTCCCTCAATTTTAAATCTGACCAGCGTTTCCTCAGCTGTTCCTTGGACCTGGTGATCCCAAACATCCTCTGCATTCTCCTCGCCACCTTGTCCATAATATGTGCCTTTCGGCGGTTAGGGGTCTTGTATGGCCCTAATTCACCATCATAGTCCTTCCTCCGCATGATGGAAACTAACTCCACCATTTCCTGGAACCACATATTAGTGGCTTTGTATCTTCTTTGCCTGGATCGGGACGTCCCTGCCTCTGTCCCTTCACTTGTGGCATGAGAGCATCGTGCCCGCTCGTGTGACATCGCCATCTTTCCTTTCCCACAGAGATTATGGGCGGGGAAAAGAGGAATTGTTACGCCATGGGCGGCGTTTCATACATACGCGGAGTGTAGAGAATGCAAACAACGTGTTTACGTAGGTTACGTGGAGAATCTTCGAGCGCATCCAGAACATACACAGTTAACGCCATATTTCCTAAACACATTGATTAGGGGCCTAGCAAAGGTGACGAGGGCGGGGTTTAATAAATACGCGGAGTGTTTAAAAGGTGCACGCCGTGATTACGCATCTTACGCGGTAATTAGGCGAGCGTGAGAAACGAGGAGCGAGAGACAGGAAGGTAAGGAAATTAAAAATGGGATCAGCAGAGGCCTAGAAAATGGAGACCCATGGGATGGGGGTTTGGCCTGTTGGTTGCACCCTTTTTAAGCTATTCTGTCTATGGGGTACCACAATGTTATTTTGGTGTCCAAATGCTTTTGGACACCTCACAAAATAGAGATGTGAACAATGCTGTACCTCATTGACAAGTTTTTGAATGGTGTATTCAGATCAGGCAAAGTATTGTTCAAGTGTTGGTTGTACAGAGGTCATTAGGAAGTGTCTTTTATGTCATCCATTGTCAGGGGCATGAGATCTACACATGAAAGAGTGCCTAGATGAATGCTCTCATTTGTAATCATTGTTTATTTTTCTATATTAAAATTAGTTACTGCAATGTTAACAATGGCTCTGCATCTAGCAAATCAATGTTTGGTACAACCAATGCGGCCGAGCTGCCAATCATTTTTTAAACAAGAGAGACTGTGTTTGTAATTAGATATAGGTCATAAATTTGAAGACACATATTATATCAAGGTCAACGCTGATCCTTTTTAATATCTATTTCTCTTTGGTTTATGTTTTGCGAATCTAGACTCAAAAAAAAAATTCAAAAATCACACCGGGAAATGGACCTCCTACAAACTAAGGAAGCTATAGAGGCCTTACTAGAAAAATATCAGGACACGCCCATCCTGTGGAATTCAAAACACTCGTTATATTGCAATAAAGATGTACGAGCGGCAGCACTAGAGGAGCTAGCAAACTATATGCAAACATGGGTGCCAGGATGCACTGCCAACATGGTGAAGGATAAACTTGCCAACCTGAGAAGCACATATAGAAGAGCATACACAGCTAATAAAACCAAAAAATCGGGAGCAGCAGCAACACAAGCAAAGGAACCCAAACTGTGGTATTACAAACAGATGGCTTTTTTGCGGGACGAAATGGAAGGCAGGAAAACGATGTCTAGTCTTGCTTCCAACCTTTCCTCCACGCTACCTTCCAGCGGACATTCCCCAGATGACCACAGCCCTGCAGAGTCGGAGGAAGAGGGCCTGGCTGACAGAGATGCAGATCTGCCACCCTTTGATGAGGAGGTATAGTAGTTTCCTCTATATTTCTGGCGTAAATAATTATTGGTGGATTAATGATTTGATATTGTCAAAGAAAAGCCAAGCTGGGAAAAAGCACAAAAAAAGGTGTACAGACAAATAGGTGTCAGGGATGACAACTGCAGGGGTCAGAAGTAGAGTCTATTCAAGTAATAATGAACAGAAAATACTAAACGAAAAACAGGAAAATGAGTGTGGTTTTATTTTGCGAAATTGTAAAAAATGTCCTTTTTTTTGCACACAGGAAGAAGCGATCAGCCAGGAGGTGGCAGATCCTCACGTGTCTGTCAGCCAGGAGGAGGCCGGGGTCAGTGGCAGCCAGGAGGAGGCCGGGGTCAGTGGCAGCCAGGAGGAGGCCGGGCCCAGTGGCCTGCAGCAGGTCCCCCCGGCCAGGAGAAGCACCACCAGCCAGTCTTCTCCCCCCCAGGTGAGGCCATCAGGCCAAAGGAGGCAGTTGAGGCCTGTGGAGGAGGCAAGCCTCCGCATGATACAGGAGGCAAGCGCCATCATGAGGGCCCCCCTCAACCCCACAGAGGCCTTCAGTGCCTCCTTGGCACATGATTTAAATGAAGGGGAGGAGGACCAGAGAAGACTGGCAAAGGCCCTGATGAACCAGGTCCTTTGGTGGATGCAGAAGGGCCTGCTGACCCCAGACACTGGGCTATGTGACCCGGCCCGGCTTGCTGAACACCATCCTCCTGCTGCCACATCGACCCCACCTGCAAGAGCCCGTGTAAGATCCGCTGGAAGGCTGCCTGGAGGGAAGGCTGGAAAGAGGAGGAAACGTTGATTCTCTGCCTTCCATTTCCTTCCACACAAAGGACATCTTGTTTGGACTACCACAGTTTGGGTTCCTTTGTTTCTGTGCTGCTGCTTCATATTTTTGGGTTTGCCTCCTGAGGCTTGGTAGTTTATCCTTCACCATGTTGGAAATGCAAGTTTGCATATAGTTTGCTATCTGTTCTAGTGCTGCCGTTCTGTTTATTTTTTGGGATGACATTTGCCAAAATAAATGGCTTTTTGCTTTCATTTGAAAACATGTCTATTGTTTGTTATACTGTGGGGATTATTAGGCAGCAAAGCTTTAATAAATATACAATGGGTCATTTACAAAGGACACACTCCTTGGGGGGGAGGGGGCATTTGGTGTGCCAACATGGTTCAATATTCTCAAATGAAACCCAAAAAAAAAAAAAAAAAACATGTAAGAAAAAAAATGAAGAAAATGGTGACATAACTAGAAACACCAAAAAAAAATTAAAAGATGCACATTCCTTTACAAAAATGACAAAAAAAAATTATGGAGGACCACCAACAAAAACACACGTCTGGCCTAGAAAACCTTTTTAAAGGATTACATCACAAGCAAGAAATGTGACATTTCAGTATGGGACAACTCAATTGAAATTGCATCAGCTTTTAGAACGGGGTTATTCTAGCAAGAGAAGAATTAATAAAACGAGGCAAGAAACTGTGGTTTAGTGCGCCTTTTTAAGACATTGTTCTCTTGCTAGAATAAAAGCTTTCAAATGACGAATGTGCCATATCCCAAACAAACGCGAGTTTTACCTGAACGAGCGCTCCCGTCTCCTCATTTGGACTGAGCATGCGCGGGGTTTTTGTACGCTGCTTTTGTGTACAGACGACCGAACATGTCTGACGGACACGATTCCAGCGGACTGTTTTAAAGCAAGACCAGGAAACAGTTGTTCGTTGGGAAACGGTCTGGCCGACGAATGTTTGCTGGAATCCTGTCCGTTACTGCCTACACACGATCGAACATGTCTGCTGAAACTGGTCCGCGGACCAGTTTCAGCAGACATGTTTGGTCGTGAGTACGGGGCCTAACAGTAAAATTATTTTCGTATCGTGGGTTGTCAGCACCCAAATCAGGCCAAGTAATTGGCGCCCCTATCCCACTGACATTTAGCGCTCCCTGGGTCCCTTCCACTCATACAGTATTAAAACCCCTTATGATCCATTTTATGATGTACCACTCTCTCTTTGTTCTCTTTTCTTTCCCTTTTATCTCTCTATATCCTAATTTCTTGTTTTTTTCTCCCCATCCTATTATTTCTCTCCCTTTTTTCTTTGTTCCTCCCTCTCTTTTTCTCTCCTTTCCATGTATTCTCTATTTGTATTCCTTCTCTTTACTCCTTGGTGGAGGGAATAAGCTGAGTGGCAATACTGGTGGGGGTGGGATCAGTGGCAGTGCTGGTGAGGGGTGGGATCAGTAGCAGTGCTGGTGGGGGGTGGGATCAGTGGCAGTGCTGGTGAGGGGTGGGATCAGTGACAGTGCTGGTGAGGGGTGGGATTAGTGGCAGTGCTGGCAGGGGGTTGGGATCAGTGGCAGTGCTGGCGGGAAGTTGGGATCAGTGGCAATGCTAAGGGGAGTACTGATCAGCCAACTTAGGTGCTCTTGATCAAGGTCATCTGCTGATCTGAGAACTGCAGTGGAGACTTTTAATGGCAACTATAATCACAGGTAGTGTTACTGGCTCAGTCGCAAATAGGCTAGGAGAGTGGTGCAGGCTTCAGGAACAGCCCAGGATTCGGTGACCCCTGGCAAATCTCCATTCGACCCCCAGGTTGAGAACCACTGCCCTAAAGCTTCCTTTCATATCTCCAGGCCTCCCCCGATGGAATTCACGTATTTCTGAAAATAGGGGGTCAAAGTTTATAAGAACTTTTTGAAATATAGGGGTGTATACCCATCTAGGCCTGGACTTTTACAGACCTTAGTATTTTTAATTGCCTGTTCTATTTTTCCTTTAAAAGGTATCACTGCCCAACTTAATTGAGTCCTCTTCTGATATAACTGGGAGATTTGCCTTCCACAAATACTGCTCTATTTTATTTCATCACAATTCTGGGTGTTATTTACTTTGTATAGTAGTTGAGAGACTCATCTAACCTCCAAAATCTCTGAGGCAGCAGATGTAGACGGACGTGCTTTCAGAGAGCTCCGCCGAATCTCCGTTAAATCATCCTGAGGATCCTCTTTATCTCGCTTCATTTCAGGCACGACGGCTGTAGGAAAGCCCCCGGTACACAGCCTTACGTTCACCTGCTGCTCTTGCCCTCGATGTCACGTGCAAAGAAGCAGAACTCGCTCTGGTCTGCAGACCTCATGGCGCAAGATGGCGCCGCAACTCAACGCTCCGCCAAGGACAAGCACAGAGCGGGGGCAGAAAAAGTTTTCTCTATGGCGCTCTCCTCCGAACCCACAGCCTCTGCCAGCACCCCTGAGAACTCACCCGAGGGTAGATCGGAAGCAGATGACACTGTTCCCCTGGAGGATACAGCCAGAGCTAGATTCCTATGGGACACAGTGAGTACTCCAGGGGGGGTCCCCGCTAGGCCTCAAGGCCCCACGAGCCCTGATACGGACAATGAACCCACACTGAGGGACATTTTCACTGTAGTGACATACTGCAACCTCTCCATAACAGCTCTCACGGCTGAGATTAAGGGGGTTAAGGTGGCAATCCCTTTCCTGAGACAGGACAACCAGAAACACAGGGCGAAAACATCTGCACTAGAAGGGTGGGTGAGCTCCATAGAAGACGACATGGCACCTATGCAGAGGGATCTCACATATAACAACTATCTTCTCTCCCAACACTCCTAATGTTTGGAAGATTTGGAAAATAGGATGAGAAGAAACAATGTGAGAGCCATTGGTTTCCCTGAAAAGATTGAATGCAGAAACCCAGTGGAATTTATTGAGCAATGGCTGATCACAGCCTTTGGTAAAGAAGCATTCTCCACTATGTTCTCTGTGGAGAGGGCTCACAGGGTTCCTGCTAGGCCTCCTGTCCCTGGTGTGCCGCCTTGGCCCTTCCTGTTTAAACTCCTTAATTATAAGGATAGAGATGCCATCCTGCGCCTGGCCAGGCTCAATCCGGCTGCCCTGAAAATTGATAACACCAAGGTCTCTATGTTCCCGGACTTCTCTGCCGAGCTGCAGAAACAGCGAGACAAATGTATGGATGTCAAGCGCAGGCTTAGAGATTTGGAACTGAAATATGCCATGCTATATCCTGCCCACCTGCGACTTGAAGTACTGGGAGCAGTAAAATTCTTTGATTCACCATCTGCAGCTGCACAGCGGCTGGATAGAGAGGAACAATCGATCCGTGAGGCGCGCAATCGGCGCCCGGTGCCAATATGAAAGCTGTTGTGTCCTCTTTACTTGTTTTCAGCCTAATCCCACGTTAATACCTCAAGGCGGGGTACTCTGATACCGCACTGCCCTTTCACTACCGTCACGGTACCTTTGCACTAGCTGTTGAGAAGTTATTAAGGCACTGAAGTGCGCTTCCACTGTTGCCCCCCAGGATGGCCTGGTATAGGCCTCAGGCCTGTTTTTGCTACGATAGTTTGACCACGTTGGTCAGTTTTCTCTGTTCAAGATATCACAAGACTACCACCATGTCCGCCTTACCTTTACTTTCTTTTTCTTTTGCCTTCTTCTTTTTGATTTTTGTGCCTCCTAACCTTTATGACTCCACCAGATGCCTCGCACCGCTGCACACCTGCACATTGGGACTAAGGATTTCCCTTTCCGCTTCATTTATGCGACACCAAACTTGGTCTATCTGTGTTTGTTGCTCCGAAGGGATGCTGTACGGGTATATTTACTATGTGATACTCCTGTTTATTTCCAGAGTCATATTCTCACGATGTCTAAGCTAACTAGATTATTGTCCTGGAATGTTAGGGGTTTGAATAACCCAGTTAAACGATTGGCGGTGCTCCGCACTATCAAGCGGCTAGATGCAGATGTGATTTGCCTACAGGAGACTCACTTCCCTCCAAATTCCACCCCTCAATTTGCAGTGAGGCAGTTCTGCCACCAATACCATGCCACAGGCTTGGTGTACTCGAGGGGGGTGAGTGTCCTTATCAGACGAGGTACGCAATACTCACTCCTAGATGCAAAAATTGATCCGGAGGGCCGTTTTGTATTTATGTTGTGCTCCTGTCTTTGGGACAAAATGTATATTAGCTGGGTTGTACATTCCCCCCCCCCCCCATTTTCATCTAGCCTGCTTAAGGTTTTAGCCGAATACATGTCCAGTTTTCTGGGTGTTCCTACATTGGTCTTGGGGGATTTTAACAATTATTTAGACTATGAGAAGGACAAACTTCGCTCTCGTCTTAACGTATCTATGGTGAGGAGCCAGGGGCCTACCCCTTTTGCTCGCCTCCTAGTGGAGATGGGCCTCACTGATGTGTGGAGAATACATAATCCTGAGGCCAGAGTGTACTAACCTCCAAGATCTCTGCCTAACTGGTATGCCCTTCAAATCCAAGACGACCATAACCAGGGAATGGTTTGAGAGGGTTATTGACTTTATTTCTGCCCTTAAGAACCCTTCTAAACACTGATGATCTAAAACATATATAATCAATTCTCGAACAGGAAGAATGTACTAGGGAGTAATAAGTAAAATCTCTCCCCTATGGTAAGATTATCCATGACTCTACTAATTGCTGTTGATACAATTCTTTTTTGATTACCCTAAGGTGTCTTCTCTCCGATTGTAAAGAAAGAGGTTGAGTATCAAAGGTGGGGTCAAAGACATGATCAATTTTCCCTTTCTGAAACCTTCCAATTTGTTTATTACCTTGTTCAAAAGGAGACTGGGATGTATATTAGGGCAATATACATTAGCCAGTGTATAATCATTATTAAACAGAGAACCCTTAATAAATAAATATCTTCCTTCAGGATCTGACTCCAGTGCTTTAAGTATGAATGGTGTATTCCTATTGAATCCTATCGCTATTCCTTTAGATCTCTTATTAGGGGAATAACTACAGAATCATACTGGAATTTTTTTAGAGCTAGGCTAACTTTAGATGACCACTTTAACTGAAAAAAATATATTTTTGCAAAAAAAAACGTTCAATTCTTGAGATATTTGATGACTCTTACTAGGGCTATTTCGGCCTCTAATATTATAGGTAATTATTTTCAGAGGGGCTATTTTTTAAACATAAAGACATGAGCAGCGAAAAATAATGAGCAGTGAAAAAAGAACAAACTTCTTCCAATTTTCCAGGAATACACCATTCTACTAACACACACAATATTACACACAAAACCATATGACCTCTTAACAACAAATACCCACGTAAAAAAAACTCCCTCCCTCTACCTTACCATCCTTACATTGAAAAACTAATGTTATTGCCCACCTAAATATAAACGCACAGCCAAAGCAGAGCATCCCTTTGGGTGCTTTTATATGCCCGCGTGAGCCCCCAGACCTCATCCCCAAAAATGTTGGGGGTGGTTCTGGGGAGGGGGGCAGATGGGCATAACCATTCCCCAGTGATCCCCCCCCCAAGTTAATCTTTTTCTGGCCTAAATTCCCCTTTCATCCCATCAAACCAAAACCTAGCCAAAATCTTGCTATATCCTTATCTCCTATTTAAATAAATTTCTTATGTTTTCTACTTTATTCCACAGTCGATCCTTTATTTTCCCCATTTCGGGGGTTTCTTTTCCCAATTCTCCAGATTAATACATGGCAGTCACCTGGAAATTGTAGAGTAGCTGAGATATCCTTATTTTTGCCTATCAAGCAAACTGGAAAATCTCATCTATAAGTGATGTTTTTTACTTGTAGCTGAATTGTCAATGGTCCCTTCTACGGGCTAAGATCTCTGTTGATAGATCTGTGAAAATAAGGAGCTTAGTTCCATTGAATTCAATTGATGCAGCATTTCTCATGCTCTGTGAAACTTCCTCTTTTACTTCATAATAGTGGAATCTAGCTGTTTATCTATGCCTCCCTGGTCTGTGTGAGGGCTGTCTCCTCAGCTTGATTCACAGTGCCGAGCTCCATTCCCTGCGAGCGTCGCAACACATAGGGAAACAGCACGGTGCCAAATTCATAAAGTTAAAAACACACAATACATATAGTACACTGTAATCTTACAGATTACATTTCTGTATACAATTATTTCACATTTATTTTGTCCCTAGTGGTTTGTCCAGTACCCTGCCTGTAGTTTTATATTATAAATACTGTTCTTTCTGCCTGGAAATTGGAGATTGTCCATAGCAACCAAAAAGTGTCCCTTTAAGTCAAAAGTGGTTTTAGACCAGCTAGAAAACAGCAATAATAAATTAGAATCACTTGCAGAATTGAGCCATAGTGATTTGTGGGGAAATTTGTCAACAAACACTGAAAGTAATGACAGCGAAAATTCTGCAACTGAGCAAATTTCAGTGTTTTTGATTTGATTACATTATTGAACAATTTGTATTATTATTATTATTATTATTATTATTATTATTATTATTATTATTATTATTATTATTATTATTATTATTATTATTATTATATTATTATTTGATATAATTATTTATAGTTATTTATTATATTCTAATTTATGATTTTGTGTTTCAAACTTTATCATACCCAGGATGTCTACTAGACTCTTGTTTGGACAGATTTAAAGGGGTTGTAAAGGTTCATGTTTTTTCACCTTAATGCATCCTATGTATAAAGGTGAAAAAACATCTGATGATTGCCAGCCCCCCAGCCCCCCTGTTTTACTTACCTGAGCCCTGGAAGGTCCTGCATCACGAACACACTCGATCCTTGCCCGGGCTTCTCGGCTCTTCTTTGGATAGATTGATAGCAGCGCAGTCATTGGCTTGCGCTGATGTCAATCAAATCCAATTACGTGAGCGCCGGGGGCGGTACCAAGTCATACACTCAGCGGCTATGGACGCCAAGTGTATGACACAGGAGCGAGCCCACAGGGTACCCCCTCAGGAGAGAGCTTCCCAGAGGGGGTTAGCTATTGCGGGGAGGAGCCGAGAGAGCTGCCGAGGGGCCCCAGAAAATGGCATTCGGGGCCACACTGTGCAAAACGAGCTGCACAATGGAGGTAATTATCATGTTATTTAAAACAAAATATTGAACCTTTAGTATCACTCCTAAGAATTACAGGCCTACAATATAAAACACCAAATTTCCATGCAAAACATTGTACCGTGTTCAGCATCAAAAATCTGACATAATCATACCGCCAGGGAGGATAAATGCTGGATTATGCTGGATTATTTTACCGGATTATTATATTGTGCACTAAGGCTGTGCATTAACCACTAGCCGACCAGCTGCCGCAGTTTTATGGCGGCAAGTCGGTTTGACTGTGCGAAATCACCTATTATTACGTAATTTCGCATTTCAGCCAATAGGGGGGGGGGTTTACCCCTGGTGCCACGCGCATACCCGGCAGGCGCGATCACTGCCGGGCACCCGCGATCACTCTTTACAGAGCGTAAACTGGGAGCTGTGTGTGTAAACACACAGCTCCGGGTCCTGTCAGGGGGAGAAATGACTGATCATATGTTCATACAATGTATGAACAGGGATCTGTAATTTCCCCTAGTCAGTCCCACCCCCCCTTCAGTTAGAACACACCTAGGGAACATAATTAACCCCTTCCTCGCCCCCTAGTGTTAACCCCTTCCCTGCCAGTGACATATTTACAGTAATCAATGCATTTTTATAGTACTGA
Organism: Rana temporaria; assembly: GCF_905171775.1. NCBI lineage: Eukaryota > Metazoa > Chordata > Amphibia > Anura > Ranidae > Rana > Rana temporaria. Next base: position 308,702,009 of record NC_053489.1, read on the forward strand.
TTGCTATAAAAATGACAATGGTCCCAAAAATGTGTCAAAAGTGTCCGAAGTGTCCACCATAAGGTTGCAGTACCGATAACAATCGCAGATCACCGCCGTTACTAGTAAAAAAAATATATATTAATAAAAATGCCATAAAACTACCCCTTATTTTGTAGACAATATAACCTTTGCGCAAACCAATCAAACGCTTATTGCAATTTTTTTTTTACGGAAAATATGTAGAAGAATACGTATCAGCCTAAACTGAGGAAAAAATATTTATTTTATATATTTTTGGGGGATAATTATTACAGTAAAAAGTAAAAAATATTCTTTTTTTTTTCAAAATTGTCGCTATATTTTTGTTTATAGCACAAAAAACAAAAACCGCAGAGGTGATCAAATACCACCAAAAGAAAGCTCTATTTGTGGGGAAAAAAGGACCCCAATTTTGTTACGACCGCGCAATTGTCAGTTAAAGCGGCGCAGTGCCGAATCACAAAAAGTGGCCTGGTCGTTGACCAGCAAAATAGTCCGGGGCTGAAGTGGTTAAAGCTATTTTGCTGTAGTTTGCTATACATTTGAGAAAATATTTTCATCTGGCTCCATCAAATTTTCATTTCACTGTGGGGTTGATTTACTAAAACTGGAGAGTGCGAAATCTGGTGCAGCTGTGCATGGGAGCCAATCAGCTTCAAACTTCAGCTTGTTCAATTAAGCTTTAATGATAAAACCTGGAAGCTGATTGGTTTATTTGCAAAGCTGCACCAGATTTTGCATTCTCCAGTTTTAGTAAATCAACCCCTGTGGTTGAAAAAAATAATCATTTTGGCCCCACTAACATTACAAAATCGAACAAAAAAATCTTAAAAAAACATTTTTAAAGGAAAATCTACAGTATATGTGCATGGCTAGCATACAGTAGTTTCAGTTGTTCTTGATAGAAAATAAAGCTTAGCAATGTTTCTTAGCATTTTATAGTAACCCATCTCTCAATATGGATCATATTTTAGACCTATGTTGCTTTAAAGCTATAAAGATATTTTTTTTTCTTTTAGTAAAGTAAAACTTCAGGGAAAAAGCTAAACAAGCTATTTAAATACACACATGATTACTGTTTTACCAAGGACAATGACTGTAATTCTGATTAGCTAGCTTTATGATTTACCACACTACACAATGGGGGAGATTTACTAAAACAGATTCACACATAATCTGGTGCAGCTGTGGATAGTAACCAATAAGCTCCTAGGTTTTATTATCAAATCATAATTTGACAAGCTGAAGTAAGAAGCTGATTGGTTCTTGAAGGCAAGTGATGCAGAAAAGCTAAAACATGAAGTATCTGAATGATCTTCCTGGCTGTTCAGTGCTGGATTAAACTCTGTGGAGGACCCTAGGCAGTCAAAACTCTTCTATGGTTTATGTACTTTAAGTTGTTATGGGGTAGATTACATTATTACAGTATTTTCTTTTTAGAGCTTTAATGTAAAGTTTTCATTTTTCTAAATTGATTTATATTTTCAATCTTTTGTAAACAATTTAACTACTTGAGCTCCTTCATGGCCAGGCGACTTTTTTGCTATTCAGCAATGTGCTACTTTAACTGGCGATTGTGTGATCATGCAATACTGTACGCAAATGAAATTTATGTTTTGCTATGTAAACGAAACAAGATTGAACATTTAAACATTTCTGTTATAAAACATAACCAAAAAAATCACATTTCATCATAAATTTAGACCACAATGTATTTTGCTACAGGTCTTTGTTAAAATAAAATCCTAATTGTGTATTAATTGGTTTGTGTGAAAGTTAATGTGTCTATAAACTATGGTATATATAGTACATTTGAAAATTGATCAGTTCTGGTGTACTGGCTGCCTATCTAATTTTTTGAGGCCCTAAATTGCCAGAACAGTATGAATTTCCTCCAAATGACCCTTTTTTTGGAAATAAAACAGTCTGTGGCATTTAGTAAGTATGGCAAGTTTTTGAAGTTGTAATTTTATGTCACAATTTTTGGGGAAATTAAGAAATGTAAAAAAATGTGTTTTTGTTTCCATTTTTTTTTACAGATTGTCAACAATGTAGTATAGCATCATTATAATTTATGCTGACTTGTGACAGTATGTATAAAATAATAAACAAACAGGGCCAGACTGGCCTACCGGGAGATCGGGAGATCTCCCGGTAGGCTGCCTGTTCTGTGGCCGGTTTCGGTTGCAGGGCTGTCCCCTCACTCCTGTGTATTATTACGGAGCTGGCTGGCTCGGTCTGTGTTTGGTTGTGATGCTGTAACATGGTCCCGCCCCCTAGACCAGCTCATGTCATAGTAGATAGAATCAGTGTTCAGCCTATCACACAAGCCGGTCTAGGGGGGCGGGACCGTGTTACAGCGTCACCTCCGAACACAGACCCAGCCAGCTCAGTCAGTGATGAATGCTAGATACCGGTACAGTACAGCCCACCCTATGTGCCTAATAGGAGGAGGATCGAATTCGGCAGGGTGGCTGCATATAGAAGAATTGAGCTGCCTATATTCCTCCATACAGCCACTGATCGCTTGCAGGAGGGAGAGGAGGAGAGTCAAGCATTCCACGGCTGCATGGAGGAATATAGAAAGCTAATTTCCTCTATATGCAACCACCCTGCTTCTCCTCCTATCAGGTTCTCCTTGAAGCTCCCCCCAAGTGTCCCCCCCCCAGTGTTCGCCTCCCCCACCACACTCTCCAGTCCCCCCACAGTTCTCTCCACTCCTGTCCCCCCCCAGTGCTCTCCACCCCTGTCCCCCCCAGTGCGCTCCACCCCTGTACCCCCCAGTGCGCTCCACCCCTGTCCCCCCCAGTGCTCTCCACCCTTGCCCCCCAGTACTCTCCACCCCTGTCCCCCCCAGTGCTCTCCACCCCTGTCCCCCCCAGTGCGCTCCACCCTTGCCCCCCCAGTGCTCTCCACCCCTGACCCCCCCCAGTGCTCTCCACCCCTGTCCCCCCAATGCTCTCCACCCTTGTCCCTCCCCCAATGCTCTCCACCCCTGTCCCCCCCAGTGCTCCCCACCCCTGTTCTCCCCCTCCTCGTGCTGTCCACCCCTGTTCTCCCCCCTGTGCTGTCCACCCCTGTTCCCCCCCTGTGCTGTCCACCCCTGTTCCCCCCTGTGTTGTCCACCCCTGTTCCCCCCCGTGGTCTCCACCCCTGTTCCCCCCGTGCTATCCACCCCTGTTTCCCCCCGTGCTGTCCACCCCTGTTCCCCCCCCCGTGCTGTCCACCCCTGTCCCCCCCAGTGGTCTCCACCCCTGTTCCCCCCAGTGGTCTGCACCCCTGTTCCCCCCCAGTGGTCTCCACCCCTGTCCACCCCCGCCAGTGCTCTCCATTCCTGTTCTCCCCTGTGCTGTCCACCCCTGTCCCCCCCCCCAGTGCTCTCCACCCCTGTCCCCCCCAGTGCTCTCCACCCCTGTTCTCCCCCCCGTGCTGTCCACCCCTCTTTCCCCCCAGTGGTCTCCACCCCTGTTCCCCCCCAGTGGTCTCCACCCCTGTTGCCCCCCGTGCTGTCCACCCCTGTTCCCCCCCAGTGGTCTCCACCCCTGTTCCTCCCCCGCCAGTGCTTTCCATTCCTGTTCTCCCCCGTTGCTGTCCACCCCTGTTTCCCCCCCCAGTGGTCTCCACCCCTGTCCCCCCCCAGTACTCTACATTTTTTCTGCCCCCCCCAGTGCTCTCAAGCTCCACTCATCGCTCTCCAGCCCCCCAGTGCTCTCCACCCCTGTTCTTTTTGGCTCCCCCTCCAGTGCTCTCAAGCTCCCCCCCAGAACTCTCCGCTCCCCACCCCTGTACTCTCCACTCCCCCTGAATTTTGCCCCCACCTACGTGCTCTCCAGCCCCGCCAGTGCTCTCTTCGCTCCCCCCTGCATTTTGTCCCCACCCATGTGCTGTCCAACCCCGCCAGTGCGCTCCGCTCCCCCCTGCATTTTGTCCCCACCCATGTGCTCTCCAACCCCGCCAGTGCTCTCTGCCCCCCATAGTGCGCTCTAGCCCCCCGCACTTTCCACCCCTGTTTTTTCTGGCCCCCACTGGTGCTCTCAAGCTCCCCCCATTGCTCTCCACTCCCCAGTGCTCTCCACTCCCCCCTGCTCTTTGTACCCCCCAGTGCTCACCAGCCCCCATTCTCTTCACCCCTGTTCTTTCTCCCCCCTGTGATCTTTACCCCCACACTCTTAGCCCCCTTAGTGCTCTTCAGCCCTCCCTCTCAGCCTCCCATGCTCTCCACCCCTGTTCCTTTTGGCTCCCCCCCTGGTGCTCTCAAGCCCCCCCAGCGCTCTCCGCTTCCCACCCCTGTGATCTCCACTAGCCCCTGCTCTTTGCCCCCCACACATGTGCTCTCCAACCGCACCAGTGCTCTCCGCTCTCCAGCTCCCACCCAGTGCTCTCACTTCCCCAGGACCAGAGGACAGGCTGACTGGGGGCAGAAAATGAGGATGGCTGAAGGTGCAGGTGGCCAGGGACCACTCCATCTCACAGCAAACATATCCTCTGCAAGGAGCACTGTCCCTATCCAATACGAGAACAGACACTGCCTGCTGATGGCGATCATGCATATCCTGCTGGCATGGAAGGTACCGTACCGAGCATCAACAACACCTTCCCACAGACAGGGACTGCAGACATGGAGCATAAGAGGGGCTGCAATGATGGGCACAGTGAGGCTACATTCATGGGCACAGTAAGACTGCATTCATGGGCACAGTGAGACTGCATTTGATGGGCACAGTTAGGCTGCAATGATGGGCACATTGAGGCTGCAATGATGGACACAGTGAGGCTGCAATGATGGACACAGTAAAGCTGCATTTATGGGCACAGTGAGGCTGCAATGATGGGCACAGTGAGGCTGCAATGATGGGCACAGTAAAGCTGCATTTATGGGCACAGTGAGGCTGCAATGATGGGCACAGAGAGGCTGCAATGATGGGCACAGCATGGCTGCAATGGTGGGCACAGTGAGGCTGCAATGGTGGGCACAGTAAAGCTGCATTTGATGAGCACAGTGAGAATGCATTTATGGGCACAGTGAGGCTGCATTTGATGAGCACAGCGAGGCTGTAATGGTGGGCACAGTGAGCCTGCAATGGTGGGCACAGTAAAGCTGCATTTGATGAGCACAGTGAGGCTGCATTTGATGAGCACAATGAGGCTGCATTTGATGAGCACAGTGAGGCTGCATTTGATGGGCACTGATGAGGCTACATTGAGCTCTTGTATCATGTCTGCAGCCTCTGACCATCTCCTGTATCATGTCTGCAGTCTCTGAGGGAGTCTGGAGAAGAGTCAAGAGTGGGATCACCACTAGGATGGGGATCATGGGAGAAGTCATGTGTGTGGACTGTGGAGAGGAGACTATATAGGATAAAACTAGAGCCAAGGAGCTGGAGCCCCTGCACAGTGCACCTGAAAGGAGGTGAGTGACAGCACCGCTAGGCCAGTCTGAGGGTGGTCACTGATGTAAGGGGGAAGTAAATACAATAATGTAAGGGGGCACTGATATAAAGGTTTCCCCCTTATATCAGTAACCCACCCCCCTTACCTTAGTGTATTCTTTCTGCGCAAGATGGTCACCACCCCGTTCTGAGTTCCTGGGGTCCCCCTTGATGATTGACCACTTTTACCACTTTTAACTGAAATTTGCTTTTATAAATATAAAGCCCTATGTGCTTTTATATCTGTCTTATCTATATATAATACAATCATTAAATGTGCTTTAAAATGTATGGTTTTCCCTTTCATGAACAAGAAAATGACGCTATGCTGTTACGCTGGTATAATAATGCTGTGGGGCTGGTATGACATTTTTTCCAGGGCTGGTTTTTATTCCCAGTCCGGCCCTGTACACAAATAAATACAATTTTAAATATTTTTTTATTCAATTATTAAAAAAAAAAATATTTCCTGTTTTACATTTTTTTTTTTAATATCCTGTTATCAGAGCAGCTCAGTGTCACCACACTGTACTACTCTGGGGGTGGGATCAGGGATTTAATGTTTCCACTGTTATTGCTTATACAGTCAAGATCGCAGTGTAAGAAATAGTTTTAGCTGTTGTTAATGGGTTAACCATTCATGAACAGCTTGCTTTTGGTTGTGATCTGTGATTGGCTAAGCTAATCATATAGTACAGGTAGCCAGGTACCATATGATTGCTTTGGGCCAATCACAGATCACAACAGTAAGCAAGCTATTAACCACTTGACACCCTGCCTATTGTTAAAAGATAGCCGCAAGGTGGCTCTCAATTTCCGAGAGGCCACTGGGGGGCGCGCGAGCGCTGCCGGTGGCATGCGCCACCGATGCGAGTGTCTGGTGGCCGCGATGTCCGCCAGGCACCCGCGATCGGCGGTTATACAGACAAGGATGTGGATCTGTGTGTGAAAACACACAAATCCACGTCCTGTCAGGGAGAGAGGAGACTGATGCTGTGTCCCTTGTACATAGGGACACAGATCGGTCACCTCCCCCAGTCAGTCCCCTTCCCCCACAGTTAGAAACACTATGCAGGGTACACATTTAACCCCATCCTCGCCCCCTAGTGTTAAACCCTTCCCTGCCAGTCACATTTATACAGTAATTAGTGCATATTTATATGTATAAATGTAAATGGTCCCAAAAATGTGTCAAAAGTGTCCAATGTGTCCACCATAATGTCGCAGTCCCAAAATATTTCAGATTGCAGCCATTACTAGTAAAAAAATTATAATAAAAAAAATGCTGTCCTCTATTTTTTTTTTTGTTATACCAAAAATATGTAGAAGAATACGTATCGGCCTAAACTGAGAACAATTTAAAAAAAAAAAAATTGGGATATTTATTATAGCAAAAAGTAAAAAATATTGTGTTTTTTTCAAAATTGCCGCTCTTTTTTTGTTTGTAGCGCAAAAAATAAAAACTGCAGAGGTGATCCAATACCACCAAAATAAAGCTCTATTTGTGGGGAAAAAAGGACATAAATTTTGTTTGGGAGCCACGTCGCAAGCTGAAATTTCGCCTGGGCAGGATATATGTGCCCAGTAAGCAAGTTAAGGTTAATGAATGGAAAGTCATTCATGACAGGTTGTTTACACTGATATCATGTGATTGCTATGACCAATCATGTTGGTCACATGATACCCGGTTACTGATTACTGGTAACTGCAATGCACTGTGTCCCGCAGACACTGTGGTCACAGGAGGGGTGCACTGCGTGCTCCTAACCCGGAGCAGGCACAATTACATACATGTATGTGATTGTGCCTGCACATGCTGCCCCACCACAGTATAATTACAGAAGGGGGTTGTCAAGTGGTTAAGAAAGCTTCATTGTTGGGACTTAGACATCTGGCATAGATCATTTACAAAACCCCTAAGGGGATTCTAAATGTATCAGGGATGGAGGCCAACATTAAAGTAATTACCAGGTGGTATTTAACTCCCTCTAAGCTGGGTTCTATTTTCCCTACAGTGGATCCGAATTGTTTTAGAGAATATCAACTCCTGGAAACTATCACTCATATCTGGTGGGAGTGTCCTAGAATTAGATCATTTTGGAACAAACATTTTCTATGATTTTTAAGGTAATGGGTAGCCAGGTCTCGAGATCTCTACCAATAGCTCTCCTGAATGCGCATATATCTCAAATGACAAAAAATTCTCAAAAAATAATTCACTTTATTCTTACAGGAGCTAAGCTTACAATTGCCAAAAATTGGTAGAAACCTAATCCCTCTTTCTCGGAAGCAAAAAAAAAATCTCTTGGATAATGACTGAACAAAAGTTACCTAGCATTTTAAATTATACTGTTTTGAACTTTGGAACGATCTGGGAACCTTGGGCCAGATATATAGATATTTCTCTTAATCAGGATTCGAGTTGAGCAGACACCTGGATGTTCGGGTTCGGACCCGAACCCGGACTTTGAAAAAAGTTCGGGTTCGGGACCGAACCCGAACCCGGACTTTGACCCGAACCCCATTGAAGTCAATGGGGACCCGGACTTTTGACTACAAAAATGTCTCTAAAAAACTAAGGGAAAGTGCTGGAGGGCTGCAAATGGCAGCAAAATGTCGGGAAGAGCATGGCAAGCACTCTGGAAATAAATGTGGATAGGGAAATAACTCAAAATAACCTAAAAAAAATAAAAATAAAAAATATAATGATTTTGACCTTGGAGGACGAGGTCCATACAGTTTTGTTCAAAATTATTCAACCCCCCAATGCTGTAAAGGGTTTTAGGGAATTTAGTGTACATTTGTAATTGTATTCAGAATGAAATCCTACAAGAACTTCATAAAGAACCATATGCAACTAAAATGATATCAATTGGTTTTGTAATACAGTAGTAAATGCAAAATTCAAGGCAATGGGCACTGTTGAAACGCTACGTGGTCGTGGCAGAAAGAAGATGCTGACTTTGACTGCTGTGCGCTACCTGAAGCGTAGAGTGGAGAAAAGTCCCTGTGTGACTGCTGAGGAACTGAGAAAATATTTGTCAGATGTGGGTACTGAAGTTTCTGCTCAGACAATACGGCGCACACTGCGTAATGAAGGCCTCCATGCCAGAACTCCCAGGCGCACCCCCTTGCTGTCTCCAAAGAATAAGAAGAGTCGACTGCAGTATGCCGAAAGTCATGTGGGCAAACCACACATGTTTTGGGATTGTGTTGTGTGGACTTATGAATCAAAATTACAACTGTGTGGGCCCATGGATCAACGCTATGTTTGGAGGAGGAATAACAAGGCCTATGATGAAAAGAACACCTTGCCTACTGTGAAGCATGGCGGGGGGTCAATCATGCTTTGGGGCTGTTTTGCTTCTGCAGGTACAGGGAAGCTTCAGTGTGTGCAAGGTACCATGAATTCTCTTCAGTACCAAGGAGATATTGGATGACAATGTGATGCAGTCCGACACAAACCTGAGGCTTGGGAGACATTGGACCTTTCAACAGGACAATGATCCCAAGCATACCTCCAACTCCACTAGAGCATGGTTGCTGATTAAAGGCTGGAACATTTTGGAGTGGCCATCGCAGTCACCAGACTTAAATCTGATTGAGAACCTCTGGTGGGACTTAAAGAAAGCAGTTGCAGTGCGCAAGCCTAAGAATGTGACTGAAGGTGGAAGCGGCGGTGTAGGAGGAGGAGGTAGCCAACACAGCAGGTTTTGGTTTTTAATTGATTTATTTTTTAAATTAGGGTAAACCCCAAAATAGTTAGACAGATCTAGGGTTGCTACCTCATCCCTTTAAACCTGAACACAGAGTTACACAGGTTCTGGGGCTAATTTAATGTCGATAGACTCGATAAGGCACCAAGTGAGTTTCATTAACAGCACCTTAATCAGCCAGAGAACCTGTGTAATTAATATGTTTTTGCTTTGAAAGCGATGAGATGGCAACCCTAGAAAGCTCAGAAAAAAAAATGGCTGGGTAAGGCCGGCCCGGTGTCTATTCTGCACAAGGACAACTCCTCTGGGATCCATGCCTGGTTCATTTTAATGAACGTGAGCTTGTCCACGTTGGATCTGGACAGGCGGCTGCGCTTGTCTGTGATAACGCCCCCTGCCGTGCTAAATACACGTTCAGACAATACACTGGCCGCAGGGCAGGCCAGCACCTCCAAGGCGTAAAGGGCAAGCTCAGGCCATGTGCCCAATTTGGAGACCCAGAAGTTTAAGGGGGCACAGCCGTCATTCAGTACGTGTAGGGGTGTGCTCACATACTGCTCCACCATGTTGCTGAAATACTGCTAAAACGTTCCATATCACCTGGTGGTGCTTTTTGTTGTGGCGTGCTGACAAAGCTTTTCCACATTTCGGCCATGCTAACCCTGCCTTCTGAGGTGCTGGCGGTGCCCCTGCTGCGTTGGCGACCTCTTCCTCCTACTACTCTGCCTTCGCCTTCTGCTTCCACTGTGGCCCCGCTGCCAGGTGGGAATTGCACCAGCAGCGCGTCTAACAGCGTGCGCTTGTACTCGCGCATCTTGCGTTCACGCTCCAGTGAGGGAATTAAGGACGGTACATTGTCCTTGTAACGGGGATCCAGCAGCGTGGCCACCCAGTAATCGGCACCTGTCATAATGTGCGAAACACGCCGGTCGTTGCGGAGACACTGCAGCATGTTATTGCTCATGTGCGGCAGGCTGCCCAGAGGCAACGAAAAGCTGTCCTCTGTGGGAGGTGTATCATCTGTTTCCTCTGTATCCCCCCAGCCACGCACCAGTACTGGCCATGAGCTGGTCTGGATGCCATCCTGCTGTGAACATGGTTCCTCCTCCATGTCTTCCTCCTCCTCATCCTCCACCGCGTCATCCTCCAGAACTGTGCCCTTGCTAGACAATTGTCTACCTGGCCTTTGTTGGTGCACAAACCCACCCTCGGAGCCACTTGTGAATGACTGCCCTGAAAGCCTTTCAAATGATCCCGATTCCTCCTCCTCCTCCTGTGCCACATCCTGTTCCATCATCGGCAGTAGGGTTTTTTCAAGGAGGCATAGAAAAGGGATAGTCACGCTGAGAGCGGCGTCATTGGCACTGGCCATGTTGGTGGAGTACTCAAAACAGCGCAGCAAGGCACACAGGTCTCGCATGGAGGCCCAGTTATTGGTGGTAAAGTGATTCTGTTCCGCAGAGCGACTCACGCGTGCGTGCTGCAGCTGGAACTCCACTATCGCCTGCTGCTGCTCGCACAGTCTGGCCAGCATGTGCAAGGTGGAGTTCCACCTTGTGGGCACATCACATATGAGGCGGTGAGCGGGAAGGCCGAAGTTACGCTGCAGCGCTGCCAGGCGAGCAGCAGCAGGGTGAGAACGTCGAAAGTGCGCACAGACGGCCCGCACTTTCTGCAGCAGCTGTGGCATATCGGGGTAAGTTTTCAGGAAACTCTGCACCACCAAATTCAGCACATGCGCCATGCAAGGAATGTGCGTCAAACCTGCTAGGCCCAGAGCTGCTACGAGATTTTGCCCGTTATCGCACACCACCAGGCCCGGCTTGAGGCTCAATGACGTCAACCACTCATCGTTCTGTTGTTCCATGTCCCTCCACAACTCCTGCGCGGTGTGTGGTTTTTCCCCCAAACAGGAAAGTTTTAAAACTGCCTGCTGGCGTTTACCCATGGCTGTGCTGAAGTTGGTGGTGAGTTTCTTAAGCTGACTGGATGAGGAGGCGGCAGAGGATGAGGAAGCGGAGTAGAAGGAGTTAGGAACAGGAGGCAAACTGAAGTGCCCTGCAATCCTCGGTGGTGGAAGGACATGCGCCAAACTGCTATCGGCCTCAGGGCCAGCCGCCACTGCATTTACCCAGTGCGCTGTTAGGGAGATATAACGTCCCTGACCGTGCTTACTGGTCCACGTATCCGTAGTTAGGTGGACCTTAGCACAGATGGCGTTGCGCAGTGCACACCTGATTTTGTCCCCCACTTGGTTGTGCAGGGAAGGGATGGCTCGCCTGGAAAAGTAGTGGCGGCTGGGCACGACGTACTGTGGGACAGCCAATGCCATCAGGCTTTTAAAACTCTGCGTCTCCACCAGACGGAATGACAGCATTTCAAAGGCCAGTAATTTTGAAATGCTGGCATTCAGGGCCAGGGCTCGGGGGTGGGTAGAGGGGTACTTCCTCTTACGCTCCAGTGTTTGGGAGATGGAGAGCTGAATGCTTCCATGGGACATTGTGGAGATGTTTGGTGACCCAGGTGGTAGTGTTGCTTGCCGGTCCTCTAATTGAGGGGTGGCAGGTGGCACTGTCACTACGGAGGTGGATTAAGAGGCAGAGAGGCCCGAGACTGATGCAGAAGAGGAAGCAGGAAGAGCCAGAGACCTTTCTTGGTTTTTGCGGTGTCTACTTAGATGCCTGGTCATGCAGGTTGTGCTCAGGTTGAGAACGTTTATGCCTCGCTTCAGGCTCTGATTGCACAACGTGCAAACCACGCGTGTCTTGTCATCAGCACATTGTGTGAAGAACTGCCACGCTAGGGAACTCTTTGGACCTGGCTTTGGTGTGCTCGGACCCTTGCTGGGTTGGGCAGTAGCAGGCGTACTGTCTAGGGGACGGACGCTCTGCTTTGGCACCCTGCTCCCTCTTCTGCTGTGCTGGTGGCTCTGTGCGACCACCGCCTCTTCCTCCGAACTACATGGGTCACCTGCACGAGGTTGATTCCATGTCGGGTCGAGGATCTCATCGTCCTGCACATCATCTTCCACCCAGTCTTCACCACTGCCCTGCTTGTCGCTCTGCACAATTGCAAAAGCACCAGCAGTTGGCAACTGTGTTTCATCATCATCATCATGCAAGACGTGCTGTGATGGCCCCCCCATGAACTCATCCTGAAATAGAAGTGGTTGGGCATCAGTTCACTCAATCTCTTCCCCTTCTGGGCCTGGGCTAGTTGGATGGCCCTGGGAACACATGCTAACAGACTCATCAAAAAGAAGAAGAGACTGCTGCATGCTTTGGGGCTCAGACTGCTTGGCTGATTTGCAAGGGGGTGAGGTGAAAGACTGATGGTGGACATCGGCTGCAGGCGCCAACTCTGAACTTTCAGCACAAGACTGGTTGGAAAACAATGTGAAGGAACTGGAGGCACTGTCAGCAACCCAATCTACTACCGCCTGTTCTGCTCCTGGCCTCAACATTCGTAGAGCTGGATTAGGCCCGACCAAATACCGCTGCAGGCTCTGTCGGCTACTCGCACCTGAGAAAGGTGTTTCACTTGTGCTTGTAGCTGGCACAGATCGACCACGTCCTCCCCCTCTAACAGGAGCTCCACCAGCAGCACCACGCTCGCGGCCACGTCCCTTATTTGACGGTTTCCTCATATTTCTCAAATTTAGGGTCTTGCCCTAATTTTGAGAAATTTTAAATACAAAAAAGTGTAAGCTGGTGAAATAGGCAGAGATTCACCTATATATTTATCCACCTATAGCAAGAAGCAGGAAGCCAGCACTAAACAATGTACTGCACAGACAGTATATCACAGGGGACAGGTAGACTGTGCTGGTGAAATATACAGAGTCACCTATAGAGTGCTGACTGCCCCTACAGAAAATATATTTCAGGAAACTCTCCCTGACTATGGAACTTGACAGGAACACAGAATAGCACAGATGTGCACAGGTGGTGTGGCAGATGTACTGTTGATGAAATACTAGTCACCTCACCTATACAGTACTGACTGTCACTGGCACTACATAACTAATATGTCAGCAAACAGTGCCTGATAAGGAACTTGACAGCAACACAGAATAGCACAGATGTGCACAGGTGGTGTGGCAGATGTACTGTTGATGAAATACTTGTCACCTCACCTATACAGTACTGACTGTCACTGGCACTACAGAACTAATATGTCAGCAAACAGTGCCTGATAAGGAACTTGACAGCAACACAGAATAGCACATATGTGCACAGGTGGTGTGGCAGATGTACTGTTGATGAAATACTTGTCACCTCACCTATACAGTACTGACTGTGACTGGCACTACAGAACTAATATGTCAGCAAACAGTGCCTGATAAGGAACTTGACAGCAACACAGAATAGCACATATGTGCACAGGTGGTGTGGCAGATGTACTGTTGATGAAATACTTGTCACCTCACCTATACAGTACTGACTGTCACTGGCACTACAGAACTAATATGTCAGCAAACAGTGCCTGATAAGGAACTTGACAGCAACACAGAATAGCACATATGTGCACAGGTGGTGTGGCAGATGTACTGTTGATGAAATACTTGTCACCTCACCTATACAGTACTGACTGTCACTGGCACTACAGAACTAATATGTCAGCAAACAGTGCCTGATAAGGAACTTGACAGCAACACAGAATAGCACAGATGTACACAGGTGGTGTGGCAGATGTACTGTTGATGAAATACTTGTCACCTCACCTATACAGTATTGACTGTCACTGGCACTACAGAACTAATATGTCAGCAAACAGTGCCTGATAAGGAAATTGACAGGAACACAGAATAGCACAGATGTGCACAGGTGGTGTGGCAGATGTACTGTTGTCACCTCACCTATACAGTAATGACTGTGACTGGCACTACAGAAGAAATATGTCAGCAAACTGTGCCTGCTAATGGAACTTGACAAGAACACAGAATATCACGGGTGCACAGGTGCTGTGGTAGATGTACTGTTGATGAAATATTCAGTTAGCTATAGATTGCAAACAGCCACTATAGTTGAACAACATTCCTAAAGTATATGAAGCACAGCAGATGTCACATGAATGAGTGTTTCTTGATATTTCTGCAGCAATAGACCTAAAACTGTCCCTATGAGAATCAGGAAGCCTCCACCTCACATAAGTACAGCAGTGACAACGAGCCAGATACAATAAGATGATGCAGATATCAAATGAATTAAGTGTCCCTCTTGAAATTTCTGGAGCAGTATCACAGCACAGACCTAACACTCTCCCTAAAGAACAATCAGGAACCTTTTCCCTCACATAAGTAGAATAGAGCCAGATCACCTAACTTTCCCTATGCAGCAGATTCCACCAGCCTTTCCCTATCTAGAGTGCAGCAGAGTGACGATCTGTGCTGTGTGCCTCTATCTAATATAGAGGCACGTCACATGATGGGTCACATGCTGCACTGGCCAATCACAGCCATGCCATAAGTAGGCATGGCTGTGATCAGTTTACAGTCACAGTTGTTAAAAGAAAGGCGATTGGCTGCCGTGCAGCGCGCCAAATATACCCGAACCCTGCACCCGAACCCGGACTTTTTCCAACTATACGGGTTCGGGTCCGGGTTCGGGAAAAACCCAAAGTCCGTACCGAACCCGAACTTTACAGTTCGGGTTCGCTCAACCCTACTCAGGATGCCTCTTTGATTCCCGCAAACACTGTAAATTAGGTATATAGCTTGTCTTATCCCTTTTCCTCCCTCTCTTCTTTGTCCCTTTTTTTTTTTTTTTACTTTTTCCCGCTTTCTTTTTTTTTTTTCTCCCCTTCTTTAGGGGAGCCTAGTGATGTTTTGAAGGGGATTTATCCTTATTATTATATAGATCATTTTTAGGGTTAGAAATAATAACCTTTGATTTAATCCAGCAATTAGGATTTGGTTCAGAGTGTAATTCAGTATGTCGAAAGGATTCCGCTCCTGGTGCAGTTTGAACCCGATAGGGGCACCAGGAGATTATAAGTATCCTTATTTCTATTGAGTTAGCTTATATAAGGAGTCCTTTCTCGCTCTTACATCAATGTATATATATTTTTTTAATTGTTTAACTTTTAATACTCACATATTTTATTACAATGTATGATCTTTTTAAATGTTAAATACATTTTTTTCTCTCCTTCTCAAATCTGTAGGGGGGAGATTTTCTATCCCCCTCTTTCAATAATTTGAAAGGAAAGAAAGCTTCATTGTAATTTTCTTTCAGGATCAATTTAATATTGTTTTGATCCATTGCAGTGGGGTTTTTAACCACTTAAGGACCGCCTCCTGCACATATACGTCGGCAGAATGGCACGGCTGGGCACAAGCACGTACAGGTATGTCCTCTTTAAGTGCCCAGGCCTCGTCCCGGTCTGAAGCTCCGTGACCGTGACCGTGGGACCCGCGGACCCTATCGCCGCTGGAGTCCCGCGATCGGTCCCCGGAGCTGAAGAACGGGGAGAGCCGTGTGTAAACACAGCTTCCCCATTTTTCACTGTGGCACCGTCATTGATCGTGTGTTTTATAGGGAAACACAATCAATGATGTCACACCTACAGCCACACCCCCTACAGTTAGAAACACAAATGAGGTCACACTTAACCCCTTCAGCGCCCCCTTGTGGTTAACTCCCAAACTGCAAATGTCATTTTCACAGTAAACAATGCATTTTTAATGCATTTTTTGCTGTGAAAATGACAATGGTTCCAAAAATGTGTCAAAATTGTCCGAAGTGTCCGCCATAATGTCGCAGTCATGAAAAAAAATTGCTAATCACCGCCATTAGTAGTAAAAAAAAAAAAATGCAATAAAACTATCCCCTATTTTGTAAACGCTATAAATTTTGCGCAAACCAATCGATAAACGCTTATTGCGATTTTTTTACCAAAAATAGGTAGTAGAATACGTATCGGCCTAAACTGAGGAAAACATTTTTTTTATATATATTTTTGGGGGATATTTATTATAGCAAAAAGTAAAAAATATAGATTTTTTTTCAAAATTGTCGCTCTATTTTTGGTTATAGCGCAAAAAATAAAAACTGCAGAGGTGATCAAATACCACCAAAAGAAAGCTCTATTTGTGAGGAAAAAAGGACGCCAATTTTGTTTTGGAGCCACGTCGCACGACCGCGCAATTGTCAGTTAAAGCGACGCAGTGCCGAATCGCAAAAACTGGCCAGGTCCTTTAGCTGCCTAAAGGTCCGGGTCTTAAGTGGTTAAACAGTGTGGGGCCCATAGGCCGGTGCCTATTCTGCATATTTGGTGATCTGTCACTGTTACATGTCCAGTTGTGCAGAAGTACAAATCCATTGGTGGTAAAACTGAAGACATATACTATATGCATGAATGTATGTAAACTGTATCTATAAATGTTTGCTTAGAGGCTCATTCCAAAGAATGTTATACATACCAATTCTAACCTACTGCAAACAGCATATGAATATTATACAGGGATGGCATTTGCTATAGGAAACATTCTGTGTTACATCATTTTGCAGAGAGTCATGCTGTATACAGTATGTTGATGTCTGATAAAGATAAGACATTTTGTCATGTTGCATGGTAAATTGACCTGGGCCTTTGTTTTACTGAAGGCTCTATCTCATAGTTCATTTTACCTTGCTCTGGAAATCAATATCAAGCTACCACCAATGTTAAGAATTTAAAATGCACAGAAAATTGTACAACACCATTTGTCCCAATTCTCTGCTATTGAATTATTGAAGAGCAATGTTTCCTTTAACCCTTCAAAAACATGGATAAAACAGTTTTCCACCATTAATACAAACCAGTAATGAAGAAACGCTATTGCAAATTACATTCTTTCCTATTCTTCCTTCACGGGGAAAAAACAGTATGAATAATATGTGAATAATGACTTATCATCGGGTTTGAGCATGAATCAATCACATCAACTCATATACTCTGCAGGACAGCTTATCTTTTCAGTCTTCATAAACATCCATTTTATTGAACAGATGAAGTACAGCCCTCATTAAAATGGGGACAGAAATTAGACACAGACTTGATGGTGGAATGACTTCTCTCCAAGAGGAAGAGGACCTTCCGCTTCATTAACCGCTTTCACTGTTGGAAGCAAAAAGATTAACATTGATTACTGACTGTCACTTCTTCCCCATGCAAGGGACCTAATTTGTTGAAAGATCGAAACTTATTCAGGTATAGCTCATACCTTCCTTACCTTTTTAACCTAATTTAAGCCTATATATATGAACATATTGCTTACATTGCCAATGGATTAACTATTTCCAGTCATTTTAAATTAAAGGGATTGTAAAACCTTGTTTTTTTTTTACTTAAAATTAACAAACATGTTATACAGTCCAGATCAAAAGTTTAAGACCACTTGAAAAATGGCAAAAAATCATATTTTACATTGTTGGATCTTAACAAGGTTCCAAGTAGAGCTTCAACATGCAACAAGAAGAAATGAGAGTGAGACAAAATATTTTTCGAGCATTCAATTAATTGAAAATAACGAATAAACTGAAACGTGATCAAAAGTTTAGGACCACACTAAACCCCCCCAAAACAGAAATCCAACTTCCAAACATGAACTCAGTAATGAGTAGCTCCGCCGTTATTGTTGATCACTTCAAAAATTTGTTTCGGCATGCTTGATGCAAGCGTTTCCATGAGGTGAGTGGGAACATTTCTCCAAGTGGTGAAGACAGCCGCACGAAGGCCACCTACTGTCTGGAACTATTGTCCATTTTTGTAAACTTCCCTTGCCATCCATCCATTATGCTATGTTGGTTTCTTCTTTTTTCCTGCATATACTTTGTGAGCATCTGAAGACTGGTGGAATGCGCACCCTGACATGATCTTTGATTCCTGTGGTATCATTGCTAGTAATTATCAAGTCGGATTACCTAATACACAGTGCATGTGTGGTGTGGGAGTGTGCCGCTGAGCTGATTTATGACCTCAGTGTCAATGGAACTAATTCATCACTAAATGAACTGGTGATTTCCCCGGATTTGGATCCGATGGAGTATACTCACCATCGGATCGAAATCCGCGCCGAAATCCCTTCGCGATGACGTGTCGCGCCGTCGCCGCGATGATGACGCGGCGACGTGCGCGACGCTGTCATATAAGGATACCCACGCATGCGTCGAATCATTACGACGCATGCGAGGGAGGGAATCGGACGGATCGATCCGGTGAGTCTGTACAGACCACCGGATCGATCCGCTGAAGCCGATTCCAGCGGATAGATTTCTTAGCATGCTAAGAAATTTTTATCTGCTGGAAATCGGTCGGGCAGAAAAAATTCCGCGGAAAAAGATCCGCTGGGATGTACACACCAGCGGATCTATCCGCTGGAACTGATCCGCAGATCAATTCCAGCGGATAGATCCTCTCGTGTGTACGGGGCCTTAAACTTTTGATCAGGACTGTACTTACCTGCTCTGTGTCTCTATCTTATTCTGGGGTCCCCTGCTGAACTCCTGGCATCCACCCCACCCCCTCCTCTGCTGAGTACCTCCATAGCAAGCCACTTGCTGTAGGGACACTTGTGCATGCTCGCTCCTGAGCCCTGCTCTGAGTGTCCATAAGACACACAGAGTGGGGCTCAGCCCCATCCCCTGCTCCCTGGTTACTGGCTCTGATTGACAGCAGCAGGAACCAATGGCTGCTGTTGCTATATCTGAGCCAATCAGTAGTGAGAGACCTGGGAGAGTATCAGCTCTCATGCACATCGTTGGATCGAGATTAGGCTCAGGTATTATGTTAATTGTATTGTATTAAGGGGGTACTGCAGGGTGAGCTGCAAGCAGATTTTTTTTTTACCTTACTGCATAAAATGTCTACCTTTACAAACACTTTAATGTGTTTACCTTTTGCAAATCATTCTTATATGAAATAAAGTTGGGTAAATATGGCTCAGAAGTGAACATACATTAAACTGTATGTAGAACCAAAATCTATTTTTCAGCATATTTGGCATCATGCCTCACTGTGAGCACTTTTTTTTGTGACAGCATGTCCTGTTGCAGGCTGAAGATGCTAAGTGTTTCTTCAGATTGTGTAACGAAAGAGACGTTCAGTCACGGCCATCTTCCTACACCCTGCACTCGTCCACAATAAGGATATAGTGAGAAGGCGGCAAGCAGACATCTTGTTACACCCACTGGAGTCTTGTATTTCACACTTATTTTTAACAGTCAACTCAGCTTATATAGTGAAAAACAGTATTTAAAAATCCGTCTGACTGCTTAGATGTTGAATTTTAAAACAGCGGCGAGCCTGCTGATCTCACAGGCTTGCTAATTTGATAGAACACTGCTGCTTTGAAAAATCAACATCAAATCAGTCTTATGGATTAAAAACTACTGAATTTCACTATATAAGCTGAGTTTACTGTAAAAAATAAGTGTGAAATGCAAGACTCTGGTGGGTGTAACAAGATGTCCGCTTGCTGCCTTCTCACTGTATCCTTACTGTGAACGATTGCTGAGTGAAGCAAGATGGCAGTGAAGGAACGTGACTTCCGTTATAAAATCTGGCGGGTCGCCTAATCTGACGAAACACTAAGCTGCTGCCTTTCAAGTAACCTTCATGGCGGTAATCCTGAGTGTGGCTCGGGGTTACATTTTAGTACCATTAGCATTAACCTTGAGCCACACTCGGGATTGCATAGCAGGATCCTGGTGCAGGTTACTTACCTTATACCCAGGATCCTGCGATGTCCCCCCACTGTGTCTGTGGGCTGTGTCCTCTGTTTGATGCCTCTGTGTGACGGGCTCCGTTCCCTGCAAGCGTTGTGACAAATGGGGCGGAGCCTGGCGTCAAATTCAAAAAGTACAAAATTCATAACAAATACAGTACACTGTAATCTTACAGATTACATTACTGTATCAAATAATTTCACATCCCTTTTGTCCCTAGTGCTTTGTCCAGTATCCTGCATGCAGTTTTATATTATATATACTGTTCTTTCTGCCTGGAAACTTGAGATTGTTCATGGCAACCAAAAAGTGTCCCTTTACGTCAAAAGCGGTTTTAGACCAGCTAGAAAACAGAGAAAGTAAATAAGAACACTTGCATAATTGAGCGATAGTGAATCGTGGGGAAATTAATTTTACTATTATTATATTAAATTTTTTTTTTTTATTCCCCAGGGCAGGACCCGGACCCCTATAACCATTGTATGCTCAATTACTTGCATTTAAGCCTTCAAAATGTGCTGATATTTGACGTTCGGGTCTCATTAACTTTAATAGGGTTCGTTATTCAGGTCCGAACTTTCACGGTGTTCAAATGTTTGGGTGTGAACTGAACAGGGGTCCGTTTAGCCCATCCCTACTAAGAATTACAGGCCTACAATATAAAATGCCAAATTTCTATGCAAAATAATTGTACTGCTTTGAAACGCAAACATCTGACATAATCATACCGCCAGCATGGTTAATAGCCGTGTTGTTAGTCTGCCTTGCATTCTTCTTCAGTTTGACATTAGGTTGCTTTTGTAATAGCCATGAAATTCAGCCCAATGACCAACTGAAGGAGCTCATACATGGAATTCTGATAACACTGCTGCTTATAGATAGGCAGTAGCTTAGCACTGCAAGCCTGTAACAGCATGTACTTATACCAATGAGATCTCCAGGTAAGAAATTTTGCAACAGATTCACAAAAAATGTTTTGCCTAATCACTTGAGTAGGGCTGAGGTTCAGGCAAGTGTAATTGTATTCTGCTTTACTCCTTTAGTAAATCAAACCCAATTGCTCTATAACCCTAAGGCCCCTTTCACACTGGGGTGGGAGGTGCGTCAGTGGTAAAGCGCTGCTATTTTTACCGCCAATTTTGCGGCGCTATTCGTTCGTTAGCGTGGTGGTTTTACTCCCCACTAGCGGCCGAGAAAGTGTTAAAAATGGTTTAGCCGCAGTGTCCCATTTATTTAAATGGGCGGGAGCGGTGGAGGAGTGGTATACACACCGCTCCCTTACCGCTCCAATGATGCGGCTAGCAGGACTTTTTTACCATCCTGCATGCGCACCACTCCAGTGTGAAAGCCCTCTGGGCTGTTTAGGGTCGGTTTGCGGGCGCTTTTTTTAGTGCAATAGCACCTGCAAACAGCTCCAGTGTGAAAGGGGTCTAATACAGATTTCTAAACTGTGGCTGATTTTCCCAAAAAATTACAGTTTTTAACTGAAGAGACACTTTGGATTTTTTTTAAGCATGAGGAAGACTGTCTTAGGCATACAGGGTTAATTTCAGTGCTGGCTGGGATGACCAGAAGCTCTTAGGAAACAATTCTACACTACATAAGACAGCCAAGAAGATTCTCTTACTGAACAGCCTGCAAGTTGAATAGCAACAAGGTCTATGTCAACAGCAACCTCTGAATTCCTTAATAAAACAGTGCTGGGTTTATTTTATCTCCACACAGAATTTCAATGTTTAATTTGTGCCAAGAGCCCCCTTCCACCCCAGGCCCCATGTTAGCCATGTAGGCTGCTATGGTATTTGTTACTTCACTGGGTGTTTACCTTTTTTCCTTTTTAGTAATATCTGTTACTGATATCCTGCAGCCTCTTTACACTCTGTCCCTGTAAACAGGCTGAAAAGACAGGCTGCATGTGTTTTCTTTTACACAGAGTATTTATTGCCTGACCATACCGACAATAGTATATGCCCACGCAATGTGCATCAGCACAGAAACTTGCAGTTTCCTTTTGGAGAGCATGGGTTGATTTACAGGTACCGTATTTTCCGGCGTATAAGACGACTGGGCGTATAAGACGACCCTCTAATTTTCCAGCCAAAATGTTGGTTTTGGGATATACTCACCGTATAAGACTACCCCCTTCCTACTAGTCATGCCTCGCCTCACGGTGCCACCATTACATGCCATACTGTGTCACTACATGCCAGACTGTGCCCCATTACATGCCAGACTGTGCCCCATTACATGCCAGACTGTGCCCCGTTACATGCCAGACTGTGCCCCATTACATGCCAGACTGTGCCCCATTACATGCCAGACTGTGCCCCAGTACATGCCAGACTGTGTACCATTACATGCCAGACTGTGCCCCATTACATGCCAGACTGTGCCCCAGTACATGCCAGACTGTGCCTCATTACATGCCAGACTGTGCCCCATTACATGCCAGACTGTGCCCCAGTACATGCCAGACTGTGCCCCATTACATGCCAGACTGTGCCCTTACCTTATCCCAAGACATGCAGAATCGCGACCGTATGATTTTTCAACGTGATAGGCGGACACTGAACACAGTGCCTCCTGGGAAGCTGAGTGTTTCCGCCTATCACGGAACAGAAGACTTCGGAGGCGCGGCTTTTGAAAAATTGTACGGCCGCGATTCTGGGATAAGGTAAGGTTAGGTTACCGGCGTATAAGACGACCCCTGACTTTTACGAAGATTTTAAGGGGTTAGGAAGTCGTCTTATACACCGGAAAATACGGTAGTTCATTTTTGGACAGCATTGTTTCGCTATAACACAAAGTGCCCAAATAATGATCTTTATATTAGTGTCCCAGCTATTTTTACTGCAAACTAAAAATAGGCTTTCCAAGTGATATTATCATGTCAACATTTATATGAGATTTTAGCAGTTGGGTTTACATCTACTTTAAAAAACTATACTTGAATTCCAAATATCTCAGTGTTGTAGTATTTTTTTTTTTATGTGCACAGAACTGTACACCCAAAAATCCTTTTAAGAGCCGATATCTGTTTGCAGCAAATAGCTAATAGTAAAAAGGTTGAGATGTTTTTCGGGCAAGGTGAAGATAGTAGCATACTAGACGATCTCCAAAACGCTCCTAGTCTCTCTTCTGGGCTCCTGAAATCTACAATATGAGCAAGCTGACCAAGCACACACCATTTACTTGCTCTCACCGCTCCTCTGCTGGTTCCTCAGCAAGAAACATCAAAGATATGATCAACAAATATAAATACAAACGTGGTCCATATAGTGAACTCAGTGTAGAGTTATTCAGCTTAAGTTGATCACAGAGGACAAGGGGACACTTTTTTACCTCTGGAGAAAAAAAATGAATACGGAATACAGAAAGGCTTCTTCACAGTAAGAGCTGTGAAAATTGGAATAGAATCAAGAGCTGATTCTAGCCAGCTCAGCAGTTTGTTTAACCACTTGCCTACATGGCACTTTCACCCCCTTCCTGCCCAGACCAATTTTCAGCTTTCAGCACTGTCACATTTTAAATGACAATTGCACGGTCATGCAACACTGTACCCAAATTACATTTTTAGAATTTTTTTCGCACAAATAGAGCTTTCTTTTGGTGGTATTTGATCACCTCTGCAATTTTTATTTCTTGCGCTATAAACAAAAGAAGAGGGACAGGTTTGAAAAAAAAACACAATATTTTGTATTTTTAGCTATAATAAATATCCATTTTTTTTTTAGACAAATGTTTTCCTCAGTTTAGGCCGACGTATTCTTCTACATATTTTTGGTAAAAAAAAATATCGCAATAAGCGTATATTGATTGGTTTGCGTAAAAGTTATACAGTAGGGTCTACAAAATAGGGGATAGATTGATAGTATTTGTATTATTTTTTTTTTTTTTACTAGTAATGGCGGCGATCAGCGATTTTTATTGTGACTGCGATATTGTGGTGGACACATCGGACACTTTTGACACATTTTTGGGACCATTCACATTTATACAGCGATCCCTGCTATAAAAAAAAAATCATCGATTACTGTATAAATGTGACTGGCAGGGAAGGGGTTAACACTAGGGGGTGAGGAAGGGGTTAATGTATTCCCTGATTATTGATTCTTACTGTGGGGGGTGGTGACCGATGGTTGTCCCTTTACGTTACACCGCCGCAAGTTTACAGGTAAGAGCTTTGTGAATCAGGCACTTACGCTGTAAACCTGTGGCGGGGTAACGTAAATGGGATACGTTACGCCGCCGCGAAGTAACGTAAATCTCTGTGAATCTGGCCCTTTGTACTTAACCATTTTATTGGTATGAGCCCTTTTGCGGCATTCAACAATATTGGGATTAGTATTTTCCTGCAATGCTTGTTTAAATCTTGAAGTCCATGAAATAAACATTTCTGGAGGCTATTAACCATCTGTTCTCCGGTTATCTCTTCTGTATATTTCAAAATTTCCTTCCAATATTCTTTTATTTTTGGACACTCCCACCAGATGTGTGTCATTGTACCCTTTTTTTGGCATTCACTCCAATACAGTGGAGATTTATCTGGCTGATATTTATGTATTTTATCTGGTGTCCGGTACCATTTTGTGAGGAACTTGTAGTTCATTTCTATTGTTTTTTTATATCTGTTGCGTAATTGTATACTGATCCTATCATTCTCGCCATTTGTTGTTCTTCTAATTTTGTTCCCATTTCTTTTTTCACAATTTTCCTATATAAGAGGGTGTCTCTTGTTCTTTCAAATTTGTTAAGATTCTATGGGCCAGATTCACGTAGCCCGGGCACAGCGTAACGTAACCGATTTACGTTACACAGCCGAAAATTTTCTGTCTAAGTGCCCGATCCACAAAGCACTTACCTGGAAATTTGCGGCGGTGTATCGTAAATCCGTCCGGCGCAAGGCGGGCCAATTCAAATGGGGCGGGTACCATTTAAATTAGGCGCGCTCCCGCGCCGGACGTACTGCGCATGCTCCCGACGCAAATTTCCCGACATGCTTTGTGCGAAATTACGACGCGCCGACGTTTTGTGAATAGCGACATGAAAAAAAGACTTGCGCCGGGAAAAATATATTTTTTTTAAAAAATTCAAAAGTGACGTGGGAAAGACGGGTATACTTTTACATGGTGGAGTAATTTTCCACTTTGTAAAAGGTGCCATATCTTTGCGATGGAAAACTAACACTCGCAGCGACGTAACGACGGGAAAAAGCTTTGTGGATCGCCGTAACTCCTAATTTGCATACCCGACGCTGGTTTACGACGCAAACTCCCCCCAGCGGCGGCCGCGGTACTGCATCCTAAGATCCGACAGTGTAAAACTATTACACCTGTCGGATCTTAGGGATATCTATGCGTAACTGATTCTATGAATCAGTCGCATAGATAGAAACAGGGATACGAAACAGGAGAAACAGGAGAAACAGGAGAAACGCCGTCGTATCCCTTTTGTGAATCTGGCCCTATATACTTTTGATATTCCATGTTTCAATGGTGTTTTTGTACCGCAGAGCTTTTCCAGTGCATTTAAATTATCTCCATCTCTAATTGGTTGTGATAGTGTATTTATCAAATGTTTTAGTTTCAGATATTCTCATTCGCTTATCTTCCACCCTTTTGTTTCTTTTAAATCTTGTAGTATCCTAACGTATGTTATGCACACCTGAGAATCTCCTGAATTTCTGTGAGTCTTTACAAATTCAAGTGCCCAGCCTACCAGACCGGTATCAGGAATTTAGGTTTCAACCCCCTGAATGAAGCCTACCACATACACCACTCTCATCACCCGAAAAACATCCCACTAAAAATAGTAGAAACAACCAGCGTGGAAGTGCAGGGTCTTAAACACATAGCCCTGCACTATGCCGCCTAGAGGTGGATGAGGAAATCTGAGATACTGGCCCAGATTCAAGAAGCACTTGCGCGGGAGCAAGTGTGATATGCGCCGCGCAAGTACTGATTTGCTCCCAGGCAAATTTGCGGCTGATTCTGTAAACCAGCTAAGCCTGAAATTCTGCCTCGCTGCTCCGGCGCAATTCTTGCGCAATTTTGCGCGGGGTGTAACTTGCGCAATCATGTTATTCCCTCAGCTAATATGCAAATTAGGTACTGCCGATGATTCTGAAACATGCGCGTGTGAGGCGCATCTTGCGCTGGAAGCGCGCAAGCTTTTTTCCCCGGGCAAACTTGCTCCTTCTAAAAGCAGGGGCAAGTTAGCAACAGATGGCCACATGTCAGCTGCAGGAGCGCACAACTTCAGCAGCACCTAGACAGACGAGCTGAACAAGCAGAGCACCCACATTTTCGGGACCTCACATCTGTGCACCAACATGCCAGGGGCAGCTATGGTTCTTGATATTGTATTGACTGAGCCGACTCGTAGGAGGGCACGGGAGAGGATTTACAGAGGGCGCTACAACCTTTTTCATATGAGTGATAATGAGGTGTATTGCATGTTTCGCTTCAGCCCTGAAGTCATCCTTGAGTTGTTAACAATCCTGCAGGATGACATCAGCAGCCCGACCCATCGGGGACAGGCATTGCAGCCACTGGTGAAGGTAGTGGCAACCCTTAATTTTTTGGCAAGTGGCTCATTTCAGCGCACAGGTGGAATGGTGGCGGGGATGTCCCAATCCAGCATGAGCAGGTGTGTGCACCAAGTGATCCCTGCAATACTCAGACGCATGGGCACACAATTTATCAAACCAACCACGGCTGACCTGCGGCAGAAGGCAATCAGTGATTTTTATGAAATAGCCAGATTCCCACGCACTGTGGGTGCAATAGATTGTACCCATGTGGCACTACGCCCCCCCGGCACCTCGAGCATATCTACTGCAACAGGAAGCATTGGCATTCGATAAATGTGCAGGTGATTGTTAATGCACATGGCCTCATATGGCATGTCCGTGCCAAACACCCTGGGTCAAGCCATGACAGTTTTATTTACCGACACAGCCCCATCCCAACCAAGTTTGACCAGAACATGTATGGAGACAGCTGGCTGATTGGTGAGTGACATGGGTGTCAGGTATGACTGCCCCCCCCCATGATGCAGACATCACAAGGGGCACATGCACGACTAACATCCTCATGTCTTTTACCTTCCAGGTGACGCAGCATATGCCCTGGGACCTCACATGATGACCCCATTTCGTAACCCTCAAACACCAGGAGAGGAAAGATTTAACAAAGCCCATGCACGTACCCGTGCGGTGGTGGAGCACACATTTGGCATCCTTAAATCTCGATTCAGATGTCTGGATAAATCAGGGGGGAACCTGTTGTATTCACCCAACTTTGTGTGCCAAATCATCGGGGCATGTTGTATTCTCCACAATTTTGCTGAGAGAAGGGGCATGCACATTGAGCTACGCAATGACCTTACCCCCGAACCACGCAATCCCCCCCCCCCAATAAACACTACCGGATCTTCTGAGGGAAGAGCAATCCGGAATGGTCTTGTGGAACGTCTCTTTGCACATTAAACACACCCTGATCTTGTCACAAGTATAATGCATGTATGCACACCACTGTGGTCCCTAGCACACACACGACACATGCACCCCAAATTGGATTAGACCCAACAATACCACATGGTATTAGGGAGCAGCAACGCCGCATCAAGGCTCCAATTATGTTGCTGTCCATTCATACACCTTTCACATGGCAGAGGGTGACACCCCTTTTCCAGCAGGAGTGACACCCCCCCCCCCCATTCACACACCAGTCACACTGTAGTATACACTCCTCACCGTGTGTAGGGACTACAAATAAATATAAAAGCTCATATTCTGAGCATATAATAAACAAAAAAAGCTCATATTCTGAGCATATAATAAACAAAAATAGCCCATATTCTGAGCATATAATAATTTTTCCATTTATATTAATTTTTTTTTTCTTCTTTGGGCCAAGGGTGCCCCGGCTCCGGCTCCTCAATCTCCGTGGCGCGGAGGAGGCATGGGGTGGGGATGGAGGGGGGGGGAGCATCAACCCCTACTTCCAGACTCCTCGCAGTTGGTGGCTGCATGCCCTCCATGGCGTTGGCCAGGCGGGCGAGGATGGTGTTGGTCTGGCCCAACATCCACATTTGGCGGGTGGTGGTGTTCCGCTGATGACGGCGGGTAACTCTCCCCTCCTCCCGCACTGCAGCGGTGTTGGCCTGCACAGCAGCGGTGTTGGCCTCCACCGCAGCTGCCATCCTGCTGACCTCAGCGGTTAATAAAGCGGGGGCATTCTGCTGAGCCACCAAGCAGGTGACTATGGCCTTGGAGTTGCCACTTAGTTCATCCAGGCTCCGTGAGACATGTTTGTCCCGGTCTGCATGCAGGGTGAGGGCATGCTGCACAGAGGTGGAGGTGGATGCCATGCTGTCCGCCATACGTTTTACATCTCCCACCATGGCCCCTATATGGCGGCTCTGCAGGGCCTGCTCCTCCAGCAGACCCTGACGGAGGCTGGAGGGTATATCCCTGGTTTTGAACAGAGCCTTCCTGGGAGGAGAGGCTCGGGCACGGACAGAGGGAGAAGGGGAGGGGTCCACAATGGAGGGGCTTGCCCTGGAGGGGGATGACGTGCTGGCCGGGGGGGTGGTGGGTTGATCAGGGATGGTGGTATCCTCCTGGAGGGAGCCAGAGTCCTCCTGGATGATGAAAAAGGACTCCTCCTCCAAAACCACTTCCTCCACCATACTTGTCCCCGGTAGGATCTCCTCCTGTACCAGCATTGCCATAATGTCCATGGGGCCTGACTGGACCCCTGGCTCAGGTATGGATGGCGTGGGTCACCCCGCAGCCGAAGACGGCCCAGCTTCATCATCCTCATCACCACCTGTGGATGACACCAAAAAAAAAAATGTTGCTGGTGCAACACACTTCTCACATGTTCACTTCTACCCCCTCCCATGATGCACAGCAGATATGAAACAAAAATAATAGTTCCATGTTCACTTCTACCCCCAAATATGTTCACTTCTACCCCCTCCCATGATGCACAGCAGATATGAAACAAAATAACTTACCAGTCCCCAAGTTCCCAACAGTGGAGTCGTACCCTGCAAGTCCCTCCACCTGCTCCTGCACTAGACTTTGGGCAATAATCTCCTCCTCCTGATTTAGTCGTATCTTACATCGTGGTCCACCTCCCGTGACACCGGTATGTTTGCGGATAAGAGCCAGTTTCTCCCGGACCCTGCGCCTCATGTCATTAAGTTTTTTCTGGATGTCATCCCAGGAACGCTCTTGATTACCCAGGGCATTGATGTCCAGGGTTATGGCTTCATAGATAGCCCTCCTTTGGGCAACGGTGGTGTTTGCCCGCTGGGCACCATATAGGACTTCTTTATGGCGCTGGAGTGCAGCAATTAGGATGTCCATCTCCGCAGCCACGAAAAATGCTCATTTACATAGGG
The DNA here is from genome assembly GCF_905171775.1 of Rana temporaria. Classification (NCBI taxonomy): domain Eukaryota; kingdom Metazoa; phylum Chordata; class Amphibia; order Anura; family Ranidae; genus Rana; species Rana temporaria. The sequence goes on from NC_053489.1 coordinate 308,731,298, forward strand.
GCACACCCACTTTCACTTGTGCGGCCTTGCGCCCTCAGCTTTGCCTTAAACAGGAGCAAATTAACTGAACAAACGATTCCTGAATCAGGTGGCAATTTGGCTAAATTGCCCCAGCGCAGAGAAATTCAGCTGAGCAGCTCATGTGTAAGTAATGGGCAAATCTACCTGAATCTGGGCCACTGTCTTCAATTCAAGGGGCAGAAGTTACCTTCAGTCAGAAGGATTTATACTCCTGTTGTTGTTTTCAGCATAACCCTTTTCCTTTCCTGGGCTAATCCAGTCGATCATTTGGAACTGAATCATTCTCAGCAGCAGCAACAACATTGAAAATAACAGGAAAGAGTTTAGTCTTTTTACAGTTAAATTCACACAGTATAAAATAGATACATTTGTTTTATCAGTTACATCTGCAAGTGAGTGTTTAGTATTTATCCATGATATAGATCTGAGTCATTAAAATACAGTCTCTTAGTCACAATCCTCCCTGTTGCACTAAAGGCCCTCTCTATTTATTATTATTTATTTTTTTACTACTAATGGCAGTGATCAGCGATTTTGTTCATGACCGCGACATTATGGCGGACACATCGGACAATTTTGACACATTTTTGGGACAATTGTCATTTTCACAGCAAAAAATGCTATATAAATGCATTGTTTACTGTGAAAATGACAATTGTAGTTTGGGAGTTAACCACTATGGAGCGCTGAAGGGGTTAAGTGTGACCTCATATGTGTTTCTAACTGTAGGGGGGCAGGGCTGGATGTGTGACATCATTGATCACGTTTCCCTATAACAGGGATCACGCAATCAATGACAGCGCCACAGTGAAGAACGGGGAAGCTGTGTTTACACACAGCTCTTCTCATTCTTCAGCTCCGGGGAACAATCGCGGGATTCCAGCGGCGATCGGGTCCGTGGGTCACGCGGCCGTGGCCGCGGTCACGGAGCTTCGGACCGGGTCGCGTGCACGTGCCGGCGGCGCTCGCGCGTGACCCCACGGCTGGGCTTAAAGAGCCACGTACAGGTACGTGGATGTGCCCAGCCATGCCATTCTGCTGACGTATATTGGCGTGAAGGGGTCCTTAAGTGGTTAAAAGGAGTCAAAATGGTGCAAGTATCCTAGATAATGAGACACAGATGTGGTGAAAAACAGAGTATGATATCTCATAGACAGTACAAATATTATATAGACTTGCTGCACATTATGAAAGCATTTATACATGGCCTCTATGTCTGAAGAAAATCCCTTTATTATGCCGCAAACTCGCAATCAAGAACCGCAGGCACTTTGCACTCCATGTATGTGTTTCTACTAGGCCAGAATGGAAGACTTGGCAGTGAATTTATGTAACTAAGTTGGAGTGAAGTTTTTCAGAGCCACAGCCAGAAAAACAGAACTTTTTTGGGGCAATATGCAGTTCTTTTTAGCCAAAATGCATGTGCATTCCTTATTGTCGTTTTGCAGAAATTCATGTGTGCATGTGCATTTGTATTAGCCGAATGTCTTCATACATGCACATTTCTATTAGCCAAATGGCTGGTTGGTATTCTCTGATTTTATTTTTTTTGGTTAAATTTAAAATAGAAATGTCATAAGGGATTTCAAGTACACATTTTAAGCCTTTGTGGATGGACTATTTAATTTATAAATATACAATTAAACAGAATCTTTGTATAGACATAATATAAATATTGTACAGATTTGCTGTTAAAAATCCCTTCTGTATTAATGTGATAACTAATTTTGAGGCAAATAATAGGCTTATTTCAGCCAGAATTATTACCTAAAAGTGCAATGTTTAGTATAGTATATTTTAGCTCTAAATATGCAAAAGCACTTTATAAATTAAATTAAATTTTATTATTTGCTGAACTGAATCACATTCTTTAGGATGTGATGTAAGGGTATACCTATTTCACCAATAAATATTAATTTTATTTTTGCAGATACACAGAATCACATCCTTTTTAATAGCAGGCAATTTGGGAAGCAGGGGGTAGGCATTTATCAAGCAGAAACATTAAATTAAAAATTAGTTTTTCAAATATTATTTAGAAATTGAACAGATTTGATGTACAGAATTATTTCAGGAAATTACAGAAGCAGGGAAAGTAATATTTCAGCAAAAAAAAAAAACAATACGCCTGTTATTGTTTAAAGACACTATAGTAGAGAGGTGTCCAAACCTTTTTCAAAGAGGGCCAGATTTGATGAAGTGAACATGCGTGAGGGTCAATCATTTTGCCTGACATTCTCTGAACCATTAAAATTCAGTGTGTTTGTCCGAGCACTAATGCATTGCCCTACAAGAATTTTTCTGCGTTTGTGGCTGTGTGTGGTGAAGAAATTAGCTCAGGCGTATTATTTGGATATACCGTATTTATCAGCGTATAACAAGCACAGGCAAATAACACACACCTTCACTTTAAAAGGAAAGTTTCAGTAAAAAAACGTACATTTTAAATAAGGAACTGTGTAGCAAAATAAAGGTCAGTGCCCATCAATGCAGCCTAATCAGTGCCCATCTGCAGCCTCACACGTGCCATGAATGCAGCACCTCCATTGCCATAAATGCAGCCCCACCACTACCATGAATGCAGCCCTACCACTGACATGAATGCTGCCCCACCACTGCCATGAATGATGCCCTACCACTGCCACAAATGCAGCCCCACCACTGCCATTAATGCATCCCCACCACTGCAATGAATTCAGCCCCACCATTGCCATGAATGCAGCCTTACCATTGCCATGAATGCATCCCCATCATTGCCATGAATGCAGTCCCACCACTGCCATGAATGCAGCCCCACCACTGCCATGAATGCAGCCCCCCACTGCTATAAATGCTGCCCCATCATTGCCATGAATGCAGACTCACAAGTGCCATGAATGCAGCACCCCCATTGCCATGAATGCAGCCCCATCACTGCCATGAATGCAGCCCCACCATTGCCATGAATGCAGCCTTACCATTGCCATGAATGCAGCCCCATTATTGTCATGCATGCAGGCACACAATTGCCATGATTACAGCCCCACCACTGCCATGAATGCAGCCCCACCACTGCCATGAATGCAGCCCCACCATTGCCATGAATGCAGCCCCACCACTGACATGAATGCAGCCCCACCACTGACATGAATAGAGCCCCATTATTGTGATTAATTCAGCCCCACTACTGCTATGAATGCAGCCCCACCATTGCCATGAATGCAGCCTCACCATTGCCATGAATGAAGCCTCCCCATTGCCATGAATGCAGCTCCACCATTTCTATGAATGCAGCCCCTCCAATTTCCATGAATGCAGCCCCTCCAATTTCCATGAATGCAGCCCCACCACTTCCATGCATGCAGCACTACCATTGCAATGAATGGAGCCCCAAAACTGCCCTAAATGCAGCCCCCCATTGCCATGAATGCAACTTCACCACTGCCACTAATGCAGCCCCCCATTGCCATTAAAGGAGCCCCCTGTTGCCATGAATGCAGCCCCACCACTGCCATGAATACTGCCCCACAATTGCCATGAAAGCAGACTCACAAGTGCCATTAATGCAGCATCCCCGTTGCCATGAATGCAGCCCCACCACTGCCATAAATGCAGCCCCACCACTTCCATTAATTCAGCCCCACCATTGGCATGAATGTAGTCTTCCTATTGCCATGAATGCATTCCCACCACTGTCATGAATACAGCCCCACCACTGCCATGAACGCAGCCCCACCACATCCGTGAATGCAGCCTCACCATTACCATGAATGCAGCCCCACCATTGCCATGAATGCAGCCCCACCACTGCCACGTATGCAGCCCCCACTGTCATGAATACAGCCCCACCATGGTCATGAGTGTGCCTCACCATTGCCATGAATGCAGTCTCACCACTGCCATAATTGCAGTCCCACCACTGCCATGAATGCAGCCCCCCATTTCCATGAATGCAGCACCCCCATTGCCATCAGTGCAGCATCCCCATTGCCATGAGTGCAGCACCCCCATTGCCATGAGTGTATCACCCCCTTTGCTATGAATGCAGCCCCCATTGCTATAAATGCAGCCCCCCATTGCCATGAATGCATCCCCACCACTGCCATGAATGTTGCCCCACCATTGCCATGAAAGCATATTTACAAGTGCCATAAATGCAGCACCCCCATTGCCATGAATGCAGCCCCACCACTGCCATAAATGCAGCCCCACCATTTCAATGAATTCAGCCTCACCATTGCCTTGAATGCATCCCCACCATTGGCATGAATGTAGTCTTCCTATTGCCACAAATGCATTCCCACCATTGCCATGAATGCAGCCACACCACTGTCATGAATACAGCCCCACCACTGCCATGAATGCAGCCCCACCACTGCCATGAATGCAGCCCCACCACTGCCATGAATGCAGCCCCACCACTGCCATGAATGTAGCCCCACCACATCCGTGAATGCAGCCTCACCATTGCCATGAATGCAGCCCCACCATTGCCATGAATGCAGCCCCACCATTGCCATTAATGCAGCCCCACCACTGCCATGAATACAGCCCCCCACTGTCATTAATACAGCCCCACCATGGTCATGAGTGTGCCTCACCATTGCCATGAATACAGCCTCCCCATTGCCCTGATAGCAGTCTCACCACTGCTATGAAGTCAGCCCCACCACTGCCATGAATGCAGCCCCCCATTGTCATGAATGCAGCCCCCTATTGCCATGAATGAAGCACCTGCATTGCCATCAGTGCAGCATCCCCATTGCCATGAGTGCAGCACCCCCATTTCCATGAATGCAGAACCACCATTGCCATGAGTGCAGCACCCCCATTGCCATGAATGCAGCCTTACCATTGCCATGAATGCAGCCCCACCGTTGCCATGAATGCAGCCCCACCGTTGCCATGAATGCAGCCCCACCAGTGCCATGAATGCAGCCCCACCACTGCCATGATTGCAGCCCTACTATTACCATGATTGCAGCCCCACCACTGCCATTAATGCAGCCCCACTACTGCCATGAATGCAGCCCCCCCATTGTCATGAATGCACCTCACCTTTGCCATGAATGCAGCCTCACCATTGCCATGAATGCAGTTTCCCCATTGCCATGAACTCAACCCCACCATTGTATTGAATGCAGCCCCACTATTGGCATGAATGCAGCCTTACCATTGCCATGAATTCAGCCCCACCATTGCCGTGAATGCAGCCCCACCATTGCTGTGAATGCAGCACCACCACTGTCATTAATACAGCCCCACCACTGCCATGAATGCAGCCCCACTACTGCCATGAATGCAGCCCCACTACTGCCATGAATGCAGTCCCACCATTGTCATGAATGCAGCCCCACCATTGCCATGATTGCAGCCCCACCATTGCCATTAATGCAGCCCCCCACTGTCATGAATGCAGCCCCACCATTGTCATGAATGCGCCTCACCATTGCCATGAATGCAGCCTCACTATTGCCATGAACACAGCCTCCCCTTTGCCATGAATGCAGCACCCCCATTGCCATCAGTGGAGCACCCCCATGAATGCAGACTTACCATTGCCATCAGCGCAGCCTCATCATGCCCATCTGCAGCCCCAGAAAGGGGGCGGGATGAGCACCAACAGATTACATACAGGAGAAAGTCCTGTTTTCTCAGTGGCCTCTTTAATACAAAGTCCCGCCTCCTATGATGGAAACAAATTGTGGATATACTGCGCTGCTTAAGAAAATGTGACCAGCTGCTGACACAGCTAATGTAGACAAATCAGCAAAACAAGAAGTGGGAAAAAAAATGTGTAGCGCTATGGTCAAAATATCAAAATGTGAATAACAAAACCATTAACAATCCTGCAAAGAATATATAGTGGTAATACAATCATGTATAAATTCCTGAATGGAAATTGATAATAAAATAAATAAAGAGAGTCCAATGGATAAAGTCCATATAAACGAATCACCACGTGAATAAGATGAGGAAATCCTGATGATGTTCCAAAATTAAATATTCAAAGTGTGAATAATCACCACCACCTATACGGATGAGTGAAGGCTTACCAGAGTTGGTGGACTTGAGCTGACATATGTCACTGCAAGTCAAAATGCGCTTGTAGTACTAAATCTAGTACATGGAATCAGGTAGTACAGATATCCAGAATCCAGGTTCAGCTGTCAATTCAGATATACCAATACACAGATAAAGCCTCTGATCCATAGAGCTCCGTAGTGAGCCGGGTATTCAAAAGATACAAGAGAAGAAAGATAGCCACATACCGTAATCCAGTAAAAAACTATGTAGTTTATTCAAAGTCAAGTACACTCACATGTATCCTGATTTAAAATCGCATGGTAAAATAAGTTTGAGATGATGTGTTTTTAACACAAAACGTTGGGCCGTCTCCACTGCCGCCTCAAACTTATTTTACCATGCGATTTTAAATCAGGATACATGTGAGTGTACTTGACTTTGAATAAACTACATAGTTTTTTACTGGATTACGGTATGTGGCTATCTTTCTTCTCTTGTATCTTTTGAATACCCGGCTCACTACGGAGCTCTATGGATCAGAGGCTTTATCTGTGTATTGGTATATTTGAATTGACAGCTGAACCTGGATTCTGGATATCTGTACTACCTGATTCCATGTACTAGATTTAGTACTACAAGCGCATTTTGACTTGCAGTGACATATGTCAGCTCAAGTCCACCAACTCTGGTAAGCCTTCACTCATCCGTATAGGTGGTGGTGATTATTCACACTTTGAATATTTAATTTTGGAACATCATCAGGATTTCCTCATCTTATTCACGTGGTGATTCGTTTATATGGACTTTATCCATTGGACTCTCTTTATTTATTTTATTATCAATTTCCATTCAGGAATTTATACATGATTGTATTACCACTATATATTCTTTGCAGGATTGTTAATGGTTTTGTTATTCACATTTTGATATTTTGACCATAGCGCTACACATTTTTTTCCCCGCCTCCTATGATGGACAGAACAGTCATCCAATGGAAGCGCAGGAGATGGGACTTCCTATTACAGAAACCGCTGTGTCCAAATTACCAGACGGGCCGTTCAAAACTGGAACGTGGGTCGGACTTTGGGCATGCCTGCTATAGTACTGTATAATAGTGCTGATGTGTTTCTCTGCATCACTTCTAGGAGATAATATTCCTAAAACAGTCATAACAATAAAATAAAATGTACTGATATTTTTTTGGGTATACAATTTACTGGAATTGAAGGAACCAAAGTCATTGAGGGTCACTAAGGATGACATTATACTTCCATTTACAGCCATGTACAAATCTCGTGATTTGTGATGAATGAAACCCACCTGCCCTAGTTCCTCCTCCTGAATGCTGTCACAGAAAATATCCTCCTCAGGCTCCTCCTGCACCTTCTGAGGCTTTGCAGGGATAGTGTCTGATTATAGCAGTCCCTAAAACACCAGAAAGTCCTCCTTTCTGTTTGATTTCTTACCGTCCTTTTGCAGCAAGTGATTGATAATGTACTCAAATAACTCATCCAACTCCTCAGCTCCAGTTGGTAGGGCAACAACAGGATTGACTGGGTAAAATAGGTGTCAGAACAGAGCACTTTAGCAGTTGCTGGTGACTTCAAACTACTTTGCTCCTAAGAGACTAAAGGGAGGATGATAAAGCTTTGATTAGCCACTCCAAACCTCCTCCATGTGCTCTGGATGAATAGCAAATCCACTTCTATTAAATAAATATATATGTGACCTGCCTCTAGACACTGCACTCTGACCACTGCCTTGGCCTCTGGTCTGCCTGATAGCTGTATGGGAACCACTTTTGCCTCTCCCTTTTGTCCCATTTGCTAAATGCTGGGTGACAGGAACATGGAGAAGAAGACAACACCCTCTGTTGCTCTACTTTTTACTTTATCTTCTATATTATGCTGCATTATCCCCTTCAACCAGCAGGGGGAAAGAAAGGATAAACTAGCCCATGGACTTCTATTCAGAGCACTGTGAATCATGGGAGTTGTAGTTTCAGACAGCAGACATCCAATGATCCATTGGACTCTTTATACTACAAATCCCAAAATGCAATGAGGAGCGGGTGGCATTTACTGTAATGTATGGAAAATGTTGACTCTTTTAGCGCCAGGGACTCAGGTAGTGTGCTTTTGTAACCAGGAACACTATTGCTTGGGCTTGGAGGGGGATGTCACTAGCACCACGTCCCGAATATAGAACTATATAAACCAACGTAAGCTGAACTTTGAGGTGCCAAATACTGTATACAGAGACAGATTTAAAATCTTAAACAGTTTAATTAAAGTATTACATAAAATCACCATATCCGTGAAAGAAAGGTATTACAAAAAATCACGTAAAATCATCACAAGACTTTTAACAACATATGGTCCATTATCACTTTTCTTAGAAAGCTACAGACATTTTTTTCTTAACATGTTTCACCAGCTGGCTTCTTCAGTAGAGATGTTGCTTGCTGTCATATTATGTACCAAAACGGATAAATAAACAAATTAACAAATTAGCATACAATGTTGAGTTTACTGACATGAAAATATAGCACTGAATGTATGCTTACCAACCTAAAAACATAATCCCAGTTCACTAAGGGAGTTTGTAAATTCCCTGTTGCACCATATGCCTGCCTCCACCAACAGATCAATAATGTTATTAACTGACCGCAACCAGGTTTGAACTGCTGCCATGCCAGGGCCCAGAGAAATTGGTTGGGAGGCCCAGGAATAGAGAGAAAGGGATGTCCTTGTTGCACAATACAGACCGTAGTAATCAAGCCACGCCATTGCTGCAGTGGGGCTCGAGTATTCTCTCCTTCTACATCCACAGTTTCCCACAGGAAGTCTTTCAAAGAGAAGTGAGCAAGCAAGGCGCCCCATTGTACTGCAAGCATCCAAATTAATCACAGACATCACAGAGAGGGCTCATCGCCAATATATGCCCTTTTAGCAGTACCTGAATTATTTAAGGCATGACATTAATCATCCCGCATTGCATCTGTGCCTTAGCTATTATGCAAATATACCCTCCCCAACTTTTGGATATTATTCCTGTGCCTTATACATTGTCTATTTACTACCCCATACTGCTTGTTGGTTCATTGGGGCTGCCAACAATTGTACCAACACTTCTTAAAAATCCTCAGTGATAGCTGGCATGCCAATCAGTCTAGGCCTAGCACAACCGCCATTAGTTCATCTGACAGTTTAGTCCTGCATTCAATAGTCTAAGCTTCATTATTTCCCACTTCTGCACCTACTGTGGCACTGCTACTGTTTATAACAGCTAAATGTCACTTTTATACTTAGTCCTTTTTGCCCTTTTTGTTACCACCATTGTTGAATCAACTCTACACTTTCTTTGTTATCAATTTTGTTTAGTTAAAATATATTGAGCTGCTTTATTGACTTTTTTAATTCCTGTTGTTACTGTTGATTGCCAAGTGCTACTTCTAGTGAGTTTTCTGTGACATTGCATATGCATTAAAGCGGGAGTAAACCGCTGTCTTTTTTTTTTTCAAAAACTTGCAAGGAAATGTCATCATGTGCTAATATGCTTCACATACTAGCACATTATGTGAAACTTACCTTAGAATGAAGCCTCCGGCAGTACACTGTCACCGCTGAAGGAGCTTCCATCTTCACTTGGTCTTCCTTCCGGGTTCACAGACTCTGGCTGTGTGAGTTGCCAGAGCGACAATGACGGCACATGACTCTGAAGGACTCTGAAGGAATGTCACGAGTATGCTATTTCTTCAGAGCGCATGTACCGGTAAAGTCACCTGCTGCTGCATCTACAGTAAATATTAACTAAATGTTTAAGAGATATTTACAGGACCTATAGGTAAGCATTATTATAGGTGGGAGTTTACTCCCACTTTAACTCAAATCAGTGGAGCTTTTTTAAAATTAGACCAAACATAACCTGGTAACCAATCAGCTTCTAATTTCAGCTTGGGCTTTGACAATAAAGCATAGAAGCGGATTGGTTACTATGCACAGCTTCACCAGATTCTCTGTGTACCAGTTTCAGTGTGTCATAGGAGCCACTGTACAGTGGCTCCTATAGGGGTAGTAATATGTGGCGTATTCCTTTATTTTATTTGCAGCTAAGATGGTAACAGCTGTGTGCTAGAAATGTGGTGCTTGGGTGCACTGGAATGTATGGTGTTTTTGTGGTCCCAACTGCACCACAACAATATTTGGTACTTTGTTGCAAACAAAGGGCAGCTTTTATAGTGTCATCAACAACTTTACACTGATAACACTATACACTATGACACTGCAGTACTGTCAGCTGGGACTCACGCTAAACTCCCACACACTGACATAAGGCACTTTTACAGGCATATCCCACTTTTAAGTACACAATGGGACCAGAGCATGTATGTAAAACGAAAATGTACTTAAAGTGAAGCAATACCTTTTTTCACTTCTGGGGCATAAGGGGCTGTAGTGGAGGTGTCAGGGACTGTAGTGGAGGTGTCAGGGACTGTAGTGGGGGTGTCGGGGACTGTAGTGGGGGTATCAAGGACTGTAGTGGGGGTGTCAGGGACTGTAGTGGTGGTGTCAGGGACTGTAGTGGGGGTGTCAGGGACTGTAGTGGGGGGTCAGGGAGTGTGTTTCCAAGTAGCGGGGAATCTGAACTATCCGTGCACGGATTACTCAGCTGCAGCTTTAGCTTGAGAGCCACTTTACATACACTCACGGGTATGTCCTTACTCGCGAGTGTATGTAAAGTGAGTGTACTTAAAGTGGGGTATGCCTGTATAGTGTGAGGGCTGCAATGAAGTTAAAAAACATTACTGGCCAATATCTTGCACCTCACTGACACTCAGCTCACCCCTAACCCTGAAATAAAAATGTCAGTAACAATAGCCACACATATAGTACATCCACTGAAGTGAATGTAAGAAGCTTGATGAAGTTGCAATGTTAGAGGGAGATTTTATCATGAGTGTATTGAGACAGCATTCATAAATAATGTACAGAGTTCCTGCACGTTATGGTGTCTTATGAAGCAGAGATAAGCTGTGATAGTGATGATTGTGGCTTATCTAAAATGAGTAGCAGTTACATATAGCTGAGATTATTCTCCACTTCTCATCACAGCATACAGTGAAGCTTTCGTTCTCTGTAACTCAAGTGGCCAGATTAGGAAGGGGCGATCCAAGCACCTTACTGGCCGCCTGTGTAAAATCTCTCCTTCCATGCTTCTCCACCTTAGAGGTCAAGACAAGTCAAGGAAGGAGAGAGGAGAGAAGCTGCTCGCTCATGTGGGAATACTAGTGTGTAAACCTATGTGGGCGTAATATGGACACTACTGATGCTCTTAATTTTACATCTGTGCAAGTGCATGGCCCCGAACTTTTATGGCTGTCAAATTGAGAGCATCCTGATTGACATGAATAGGACTCCCTGCACAGGGATGTATTGATCACTTGTGCATCCCCGTTTGAGTAAGCATGGTCATTGCATGCATGCAAACTGCTGTACACCCATGTGAATGAAAATGCAAAGCACCCCTGTCCCCTCATGCTCATGCGTATGTAAGCAATAATTGCACGACATGTGAGGTATCACCATAAACATTATCGTATTTTTTTTATCGTATTATTGTAGCGATCCGGGGTCCTGACATATTAGTAAATGAGCAACCCCCACACCGCCCTGTACCTTTGTTGTCACAGTGGGCCAGGGATCTTCTCCTGCACCCACTGTTAACATTTACAAAAATGCACATATGTGGGGCCCTGTCCAACCAGTTGCATCATTCATTCACAGTTCTGTGAATGGAAGAACTACAACTACCGTCATCCATTGCAGCTTACAGCTTGTAGTTCTCAATGAACTACCAGGGTGCTAAATCGTCATTCTGCAATTAACAGCCTGTACGCAGTGGAGTAGCGGGGGGTTGTCAGCGCCTGGGGCAAGGCTAGAAATTTGCGCCCCATAATCCACTGACTTTTAGCACTCCCTGAGTCCCTTCCACTAGTACAGTAATACTGACCAACTTAATTCCTACACAGACCTACCTGACCACTACACTAACCTACCCGATTCCTATACTGACCACTGCACTGACCTATCTGACCACTACACTAACCTAGCTGATTCCTACACTGACCTCTACACTGACCTACCTGACCACTACACTGACCCACCTGATTCCTATACTGACCACTACACTACCTGATTCCTACACTGTCCACTACACACATGATTATTGCTCACTGATTGGTTGCTAGACGATAATGCACATAATTACCGCTTACCCATTGGTTTCTAGAGGTTATTGCACTTTGTTACTACAAACTGATTGGTTGCTAGAGGTTACTGCAAATTATTATTGTTCACTGATTGCTTGCTGGAGATTACAGCAGGTCTTTACTGTTCACTGATTGGTTGTTGAAGGTTACTGCACATCATTACCATCACTGCACAATATTAATAATCCCTAACTGGTTGCTAAAGGTTACAGCACATCGTTAAAGCTCACTGATTGGTTGCTAGAGGTTACAGCACATAATTACAACCCAGTAGGATTGTTCTCTCCTAGTGCTCAGCTCAAGCTCTATGTCATCACATCCTGAATGCAGAGTAAAGGAGACCTAGGAGTGGAGCAATGAACCTTGGATCATGTAGTCCAAGGAACCAAGTTTCACACTCATTTAGACTGTTGCAGACTACAAATCCCAGCCAGCTGGTGAACAGAAGGGAAGGCCAAGTTTCAGCCTGTGCCACAGAGAGAAAGAGAATCATCATGAGTGGAGCATCCGCTACTGGTCATTCAGTTGCAGAGGCCAGCTGTGGAGCCCTCACGTCACTCTTTAACACTACAGGTCACTGGGATTGGTGAGTGGGCACTTGCCTATTCTTTGTAGACCACAAGACACTGCATTCAGACACCATTGTCTTTAACATTCCATCAAGCTTGCTAAAGAACCATTGTTACACTGCAACCCTCACAGAAAAATAATCTAGTGAACATCTTGCTTGTCAGGACACATTGTGCACAGTTTAAAGAGCTAGCTGAAGACTCAAGCCTCATCCAAGCCTTCTTCTTCAAAGGACTACAGTATACCCCTCGAGAGGAATAAGAACATTCAGTGCCACCAAGGCCAAAATATAGATTTACACCAAGGACTCTATTTGTTAGAAAAAAGATGAAAGAACTGCAGAGTTTTTTGTTTAGTTTAAAACCAGAGTTATTGGACATGAAGAGACAGCTTTTGGGGGACCCCCCATTACTCATGTGCCCTCCCCAATCCACCCTGCCTTCACATCAGGCCCGGACTGGCCATAGGGCAGACCGGCAGATGCCCGGTGGGCCGGCCTGGCCAGGGCCACCCGCTCCGTAACCTGTTGCTGTTCAGGCCGCACAGCGGGAGGTAAGCGGCAACTATGGCCTGGACATGGTTAACACAGGCCGTGGCCGCCGCTCCCGCTATGCGGCCGTGCGTGTGTCTCCGTAGAACTTTCGGCTGCATGGGCTGAGCTGTGTGTCTCTCTCACACACAGCTTAGCCTCTCAGAGCCGCGCGGATAAGCTCTGCTCCCAGGTGGAGTCCTCCTCCCCCTCCAGCCAAGGTGTCCTGCACGGTGGGGCAAGGGGGAGAGCTGCGGGCTGCTGTCAGGACGTTTTCCCCCGCTCGCCCCCTCCCCTTCTCTTGTCGGCACTCGGCAGGACTCGAGAAAGCTGTGAGGACTCGAGAAAGCTTCCTGCCTATTCTTCACTCACCATTGGCCACAACAGAGGACCAATCGGAAGCAACAAGATAGGCATTATAGGAAATGTAGTCTTAGAGATAGGCCCATTTGTTCTCAGCAGGGAGCTGACTACACTCCCCAGCATTGACTCTGCTGGGGGGGGGGGACCGAAAACAAGCTGAGGAGTGCTTGTAGCAGCATTACAGGAGACATGAAAAACGAAATACAGGACTGTGCTTGGGGAACTAATAGCCCCAGCACCACCTGATAGAGAAATGCTGTACCACACCACCAGAGAGAGTCACGCTGTGTTGTACCGCACCACCAGAGAACCACGCTGTACCACACCAGCAGAGAACCACGCTGTACCACACCACCAGAGAACCACGCTGAACCGCACCACCAGAGAACCACGCTGTACCGCACCACCAGAGAGCCACGCTGTACCGCACCACCAGAGAGAGAGCCACGCTGTACCGCACCACCAGAGAGAGAGCCACACTGTACCTGCACCACCAGAGAGAGAGCCACGCTGTACCCTCACCACCAGCGAGAGAACCACGCTGTACCTGCACCACCAGCGAGAGAGCCACGCTGTACCCGCACCACCAGTGAGAGAGTCACACTGTACCCGCACCACCAGTGAGAGAGTCACGCTTTACCAGCACCACCAGTGAGAGAGTCACGCTGTACCAGCACCACCAGCGAGAGAGTCACGCTGTACCCACACTACCAGCGAGAGAGCCACGCTGTACCGAACCACCAGCGAGAAAGCCACCGCCAGTGAGAGAGTCACGCTGTACCCGCACCACCAGAGAGACAGCCACGCTGTACCCACACCACCAGAAAGAGAGCCACGCTGTACCGCACCACCAAAAAGAGAGCAGGTCAGTGTCACTGGGCAGTGTGGGCACAATAGGAGACAGACAGTACTAGCATTGTATGGCCACAATAGGACTGGGACACTGTAATATAAAGGGGACTGCACTGTAAAGGGGCACTCTAATCATTGCAGTGCCCCTTTACAGTGCAGTTCCCTTTATATCACAGTGTCCCTGCACATTACAGTGTGGAGGACCGACACCAGCCACCCCCGCGAATGTCTACCGACCGCACCCCCCCCCCCCCCCCCCGGTCCCTGGAAAAGTTGGCTGCTCAGTCTAAAATGCCCGGGCCTATTTTTTGTCCCAGTCTGGGCCTGCTTCACATAAGAGTACCATCTGATCCCGATGTCTTTCGAATGAGACTGCCGCCTTGAATACTCCCTACTAGACTCACTGAAATATTTTGTTTCGGAATTTAGTCTTCGTCCGAAAAATAAATGTATTTAGTTACTCCCTAAAATTCGTTTTTATTTATTTTGTTTTGTTAAAAAATGAATTTGTCTCAAAATCCAAATTAATTAAGGTCGAATCTGTCATTGAAGGCTTATGGTGTCTGTCGAATGTTCTAAGAAGATTAGACGGAGCAGCTAAACTGTACGACACCGCAATCGTACATTTCCGGTCGAATGTTCCGCCTACAAGCTATAGAAGAATTCTAATGTTGTATGACACAAGTAATAATTATATTTATAAGTTATTATTACTAGTCAACTAACATTCAAATGAGTACACCCTTTTGAATAGTAAGATTTTAATCAATGTCTCAATGAACACAAGAACAATTTCCAAAATTTTGACAAAACTGAATTTTGCATATGTTAAGCGAACATATGTTTAGCTCATTACACCTGTTTAATGAATAATTAGACTGACCTGTAGTTGAATTCTTGTTAATTAGGTTTTTGTTGTCTAAAATTCAGCTTCGCTACTAAAACTTTTATTGGGGTGTATTCATTTTTGCATTATGGTCTTGAATGGATTAGTTAGGAACAATAATTTTTTTGTGTGTGCAACTTAACAAATCTTGGTTGTATTCAATAGCTCACATTTTGGGATTATTTTGTAGTACAGTGTCCCATAGAAAATGTTGATTCTGAAAGGAAGGTAAAGGTTTTCTGACAAACCTGTTGGGTGTATTCATTTATGCTGAGCACTGTGTATGTATATATATATATATATATATATATATATATATATATATATATATATATACACTCTATATATACACTGTACATATATTTATATTGGGAGTTGTTTAGCGGCATTGTATAAAAGCATTTATAGCGAGTCAGTGCCAGTCCAAACTGGTTTTATGGATTGTCTGTCAACTTTTTTTACACAGAAATAAAATTTAACAGAAATCAATTGCCCATGCAGGACATTTTTACTGTTAAAAAACAGATAACGGAAAACAATACCAGGCAACCAGGCTCTATCTTCAGCAGTGCCACTGCTTAGTCCCCAAACCTTGGCCTCTGGGCAGGTGCCTCAGAACATCTAACATGATACCTTTGTGTTTCTGGATCCCTCAGCCATTTTAGTTGCAGCATCCTGCTTCATGGGCCCACTCCCTGGCCTCTCAATAGGGATTCTCCTAACACCCTGAACTCTCTCACTCATCGGAGACTTCCAGATTTCCTAATCCCTAGTGAATTTGCCTAGTCAGCTCTCTCAGTCTCAAACGCTTGCTTAGTCATCTCAAAAACCTTAATCCTATGGACAAGGAATCTCATGTTCACCGAGGCTGCCACAATATTTTGAAGTTGTACATGTACTATGACACAATCAGAGCCATTGCTTAAGCTTTTGATAGTGTTTATCTTTGGGGTGTCTACCTACCACTTAATGAACAGAGCCATTGCTTAGCCTTGTATGTTGTTCATCTTTGGGGTGTTTACCCACTGTTTATATAGGCTGGGTTAGTAACCTGAGCCCATTGTTGCCTGCTTTATCTTCTTCTCCTGGGGCCGCTTCTGTTGAGGTTTTCTGTTTCTGTTACAGACAACTAGCTACCATTTTCTCGTACACTACAATAGCATCCTGATGTCTCCTGAGAAAGTGAGACACGTTGAGACTTTACCTTCATCCAACACACACAAATCAATTGAATATTGAAGGCTTTAAGCTGTGGTGGTTGTTAACCCCATCAACTAATGTTATATATGAACCCTAGCAAAGAATACAAACAAATTAAAAGCTATAAAAAATGTATTCTGCTGGATGTTTAAAGCCTATGTCTGGACAAATAAAAAATATATATCTTGCAGTGCGGCCATGACTGCCCTGCATGGATTCATTGCTCTCTTTGGTCCAGGGGAACAAAGAAAAATATGTATTCCTTCTCCTACACATTGTAGCGATCCAGGGTCCTGACATTGTCAAGACCAAATCAGCATCCATAGCCTTGTAATGGGCTTGATGATGCCAATGGACTGTCCATCATGTTTTAGTTGCCTGGAGTTGGGTTTTGAGCTGGGTATCAAGTAATGTCCCTGTAAATAATTACATTATACTTCCTTATGTGTCTATCTAAGTTTTTTATGTAACTACCCATCTACCTCCAAAGTTCACCAGAGCCCTCAACAGGGCATCTAGGTCCCCCTCTCCCTCCACATAGAACCAATGCCCCCTCTCCCTTCACTAAACAACAATGCACCCCCTCCCTCCACAAAAGCCTCAAATCTTCATCAACTGAGCACCAAAACCCCCCTCTCCCACAATTAAACAGCCAAAGTCTCTTTCTTCACAATCACTGAGCACCAATGTCCCCCTCTCTCCCCATTGAGCACCAACCCTTTACCCTGTGCACTATGTACTGCGAGTAGGCTCAGACTATTTAACTATATGCTCAAAGGCCACTCACAATTGTTAATGCAATATAGCCACACCCATAGTTTTTCCACATGCTTTTCCTTTCCTGGTTACTTCTCTTTCCAAATTTCTAATGTTGAAGGGTAAACAAGTCAACTACTTTTTGGAGTGTTTAAATGAAAAAAAGAAAGAACATTTTTTTTCTTTCGTTTTCAGCCACAACTATTTCATATCATTTGTATGACATATTATTATTGAACGCTGTCTCATTGCTCCTGTAATTTAAAGCCAGTAGAAGGTAAATCTGACTGTTGACAACCTTGTTCTCTGTGGCTTTTCATCAAATGTCATGCTCATCCCTATGTGCAGGTACACAAGCAACAATGTATTAGTTTCTTATCAAACCCACTTGCTCAGTGGCAGAGAGTTGGCCTATGTGCTTCTGATAACTAAACAGAAGCTAGAATCAATAACAGAAATACAATTCTAACATATAAAAAGAGCTGACTGCAAATGCTTCTATTAAGACAAAACATCACAGAACATTAAAGCAACCAAAAGAGAACAACATAAATATATACAACATAAAGTTTATTTTATATATATATACTTTATAGTGCAAAACATATCTTGTGAGCAAATCATTTTCTTCAATGTTGACTTGCTGCTCAAAATTGAAGAAAAACTATTATGCCAACTAGCACTATCAGCTCTCTACAGATAGATGGGAAGCAGTAAAGGAATTGTCAAATTGTATTAATCACTGAATCCAGTGCTGTATTAACTTTCACCAATAAAATGTATTTAAACAACAGTTTTCTGTCTGAGAATTACTTTGGAGGACATAAACTACAAAATACCCAATTGCAAGTTTTCATTTTGGGATACCCCTTAAGCACTTTTTCACATATGTAAATGCTCTTTAGCTAAGGTGACAAATAGTTATGTCGTCTCTATTAGAATTTACACTGTGCCTCATTATACTATTTATCGCATCTAAAGCTCTAGTTACTACTCTTCATCAATTCCACCAGTAAGGGTCCCTGTGATGTTACCAACCATGTTGGACCCAATCCCATTCCAGTGCATATTAAAAGTCCCTTAGAAAGGTTTATTTCACTTTAGAGGGACCAACGGTGTTAAAGTGTGTCCTTGTCAATACTCCCTCCTTGGCCCTTTAAAGCAGAACTTTTATTTTTTCCTTTCTTATACCCCATTTACCTCAGCAGTTGTTCTTGAAAATTCTCTACATACAGTACATCGTATCTACTTTCCTGGGGTCTTCTGGGCAGTCCGATGATGTCTTGTTATTCTTCTCTGTGCAGTAGCAGTTGGAAATACTGACTACTGGAGAGAACGGTGTAGTTATAATGTGAGCACAGATTTCTACAGTATTCTATTATGTGCCTAGGCTTATATGGTGACTCACCTTCATGGAGTTGGTCCATGATACCCTTGGCCCACAGGAAGTAGGCTAAATGAAGCTGGCCATCATTCAATCTGGAATAGGACTAATGACTGGAGGGTTGATGATTAAACACTAAATACAGTGTGAAACGCGTCAGCTCTGCCGGTATGCTGTGACATGTAGTGCTGTTTTTCTATCTTGGATTTTTACAATAAAGGCAACTTTTTTTTTCGGAGTGCCGCTGTCCAGAAGAATTCTTTCTTTTGTTTTGTAATGGCTGGAGGGTGCTGGAGAGAAAGTGAAAGTTATATATTTTTTATTTTTAAAACTGCTGGGAATGCTATTAAAGAATGAGTTGAGATCTGTTGCTCACTCTATTCCTTACTAGTGAGTACCATCATTCTTTCAAGCTGCACAGGAAATATATCTGTCTGTCTTGAATGTCAAAATGATCATCACAATTATCATATTGCTATTGAGTTATATAAGTCATTGGCTTATGTTTGGCCATCTTGGAACACAGAGCAAAAAAAAAAAAAAAATTTAATCTATTCTCCAGATGTTCATTTAAAACTGCCACATGGACCCATTAAACTGCTGGACCTATAAGTCAGAAATTCTCTAATCTCCAGTCCTCTGTTTGAGAAGCTCTATCAAAACACACCTGTTCAGTTTAATCTATGGGTATGGATAACTGTGCATCCTCTTATTGTTCTATAGGCCCCATGGGCAATTTTATCTTTAGCTACACCCTTGATTTTATATTGTTATATAATTAATTTTCATAAAATGCAACATAATGTCATCTGTTAGAACACAAGTCTTGAAATAGAATAAACTGGTAATTGTAATGACTCCAAACATGACAGCTGTTTCTATTGGAAAGCAGTTGTCCCACGCTCCAAAGCTGAAAAGTACCCTCATAAATAGCTGGTAATAGACATAGGTTCAGCACTGTGGAGTCATTTGCAACAGATCTACGTTAATTATAACTGCAGCCGATTTTCTGTTACTAGACCCTGTAATTGAACAACCTGGCGAGTTATTTGTGACAAATTAGGTAGGTGCAGTCTGTAATTTATTTAAAGCTATTATAAAGGCAATTGTCCACCTGTTAATGTTGTAACTATTCCAACACTATAGGGGGAGAGTGATGCATTACAGTCAGCAATTTGGAATGGAGCCATTCTTGAAAGGTTTGATGTTATTGTAACTTGATACAAAAGTATAGCATTTGATTACTGAGCATGCTATAACTTTTCGTTTATGAAATTTGCATTTTAGCCTTTATCAAGTTGTTTTTTAAACTATAACAAAGTTATAACATTTCTCTTTGAAATGTAAATGTTGATAATGTGTATCATGTGATTAAATAGACCTTGCCTTTATTAGGTGTCCCTCCCCCATGTAAAATTCCTAGGTAGGAAAAAAAAGTAGACTAAATCACTTACTGCAGACTCCTGAGTTTCCCAACCATTCTCCTAGGCACCAGCACCATCACACAGCCTTTCCACGACCTCTGGGGAAACCTCAGAATGTCACATTTCATAAGGTTAGGTCTATTTTACTGCAGTGCTCGTCTTAAGCAAATTAAGCCAAAATACGAAACAAGATGAAATATTAAATCAGGGATACATTTTTTTTTTTTTTTTTTATTAAAACAAAAAAATATGTTTTAAAGCTATAACAGGTACAGCTAGAAATATTGATTTATTATGTGTATGTGAGAGATAATAATGATCTGGGAGACACTTGAACACCCATCAACAGGCCAAACAAATTAAGGACAAGAGAAATTATTCAGATTATGCAATAATCTAAATATTCAGTCTAAAATTCATAAATTATTATACTTTTCGGTTATGAATAAATTGTAACTTCCTTACTATTTAACTTTACTTACAAATACATTAAATTTGTACTTAAAAATGTTGCTGTTTTAGTGTTTTCTATTATTATAATGAGTAACAAGATTGAAGGATCATGTTTTGCAAGGCCCCATTCATAAAATATGCCAATAGCTTCATCCAGCTATTTCCTTGCCAGAGGCTGGGATAGAGGGCAGAAAATAGGATTGAGCCCTGTCTTTTAGACACAAACCTTTATGATTGCTATATTGAGAACTAGCAGGAGCCAAACAACCAATCATTCGGTTCAATTTCTCTATTGAACACTGTTAAAAGTGTATGAGAGAAATGTAATGAACTGATAAATTCCTATTGCTCTCTGTATGTGCTGATTGTTATAAGTTACCATTGTTCCAAGATATCTCTGTGGAGGAAAAGACCTCCTCTCTTGGTTATAAAGAACAAGAAGATAATGTGAGGTGTTTTGTAGACATGTCCAGGGGGATATCACTGCTCCCTCCTCTATATTGTAGATACAGTATGGCAATTATCACCCTAGGACAGGAAATGTTTTACTGGCTGGATTACTAGGAGAAAATAAAGGGAAAAGAAACATTAGAAAAAGGAAACTAATGCAGATCCCTTTTCTGAGGAAAGGTAAGTTGCACTATTTTACATTTTTTGTTCATAAGTTTAGATACACTTTAACCACTTAAGACCCAGGCCAAAATGCAGCAAAGGACCTTGCCCCTTTTTGCGATTCGGCACTGCGTCGCTTTAACTGACAATTGCACGGTCGTGCAACGTGGCTTCCAAACAAAATTGGCGTCCTTTCTTTCCCACAAATAGAGCTTTCTTTTGGTGGTATTTGATCACCTCTGCTGTTTTTATTTTTTGCGCTAAAAACAAAAATAAAACAGAAATTCCTATATTTGTCAAGTAGCCAATGTGAAATGCAGCTTCTGAGGGGGAAGGGGAATACATCATTCAATCTGCTGGCCTTTTCGGTTATCTTTATTCCATTTTTCATTTCACTTTGCTTAACCAGACTTAGCTTCCTTAAACTTTATTGATTTATAAAAAAAAAATACCTATTTCTAATTTCTAATACCTAAAAATTACAGCTATACTATTACTGGTTTCCTTATTTTGTATGCATAAAATCATGTGAAATAAAAATTGTTACCACCAAAAAATGATTCACATATCATAAATAAACATCATCCCCATGGGGATTACTAAAGCCTGGAAATTGCAAAATCTAGTGCAGCTGTGCAGAGAAACAAATCAGCTTCTATTTTTGAGTTTGGCCCATGCAACATAAAAACTCAGGAACTCTACATTCGGGGCATACAGTATGTTCCCTAATGCACAGGGCCCAAACCATGAGTGCCAGTTGGAACAGTGTATAGCAGCAGCATATAGAGGCATGTAGAGTGTGCACTTTGCAAAGAGCAATTGCACTCTGCAAGTGCAGTTGCTCCAGAGCTTAGTAAACAAGGTAAAGCTTCATGTGGCAAAGAATAGCCAATCACATGCAAGGAAAAAAAAATTTTTTTTGCTTGAATGTGTAGTGGCTATTTGACATCCTTACCGTATTGCCAGGCTAGCTAGGTGTCAGGATTGATTTCACCTGTTGGTGGCAGTGTGGTTATATGGGCTGATCGCTGCAGTTCTAGTGTCCACCAGCAGGTGTCTCCCAGAAGCCAGCAGATTCTGATCAGCCACACCTAGTTCCAGCTGCCAGGTGGATATTTAAGGCCACGTAACTTCTAGTTTGCTCCGGCGTATCTTTGTTTTGTATCCACAAAACAAGATACGCCTGAAGCTGGGCTAGACCCGACTGGCGTACGTCTTATGCTAGGTTAGCGTTTCCGTCGATTTCCGCGTCGAGTATGCAAATTAGCTAGATACGGCGATCCACAAACGTACGTTCGGCCGGCGCATTTTTTTACATTGTTTCCGTAATGCTTTTTTCGGCATATAGTTACCCCTGCTATATGAGGTGTATCCTTTGTTAAGTATGGACGTCGTTCCCGCGACTAATTTTGTAAATTTTACGCCGTTTACGTAAGTCGTTCGTGAATAGGGCTTTGCGTAGAATGACGTTCACGTCATAAGCATTGGCTTGTTGCGGGTTCATTTCGAGCATGCGCACTGGGATACCCCCACGGACGGCGCATGCGCCGTTCAGAAAAAACGTATTTATGTTGGGTCAAGACGTATTACCATAAAACACGCCCCCATCTCATCCATTTGAATTGCGCGGCCTTACGCCGACACAGTTACACTACGCCGCCATAACTTACGACGCAAATTCTTTGAGAATACGGGAAATACAATGTAAGTTACGGCGGCGTAGTGTATCTGAGATACACTACGCCGGCCGTAAAGAAGCGCCGCGCTTCGTGGATCTGGCCCCCTGTATATAGATAGTAGTTAGGTTTATTCCTCTTTTTTGTTCTTAATTTGCTTGAGTGGTGTATGTTCTCACTGGTTGCTGTGTATGTTTGTTGGTGTGTGTTGACTAAATAAATATCACTTTAAAGCGGAGTTCCACCAAAAATTGAACTTCCGCTTTTCGGAATCCCCACTCTCCGGTGTCACATTTGGCACCTTTTAGGGGGAGGAGGGAACAGATATTTGTGTACCTGGGTATTTCCTCCTGGTTCTCGCTCTGTAACGAGCGATTGCGGGTGCCCGGCGGTGATCGCGCCGCCGGGCACGAGCGTCGGCATCAGGGGCGAGCATATATCTACGCGATCTACGTATATCTACGTGATCTACGTATATCTACGTGATCTCGCGCAGCCGAGCCGACCTGCCGCCCTATAACTGCGGCGGCTGGTCGGCAAGCAGTCAAACCAGTCTTGGTTAATTGCAAAAAGAAATGAATAAACAAACCATTTCTACATTACTAGCTTTCCCTACCTCAAAATTAGGAATGAGCCAAACACCCCCAGTTCAGTTCGCACCAGAACTTGCCAGGCAAACACCATTAAAGTCTATTGGACACGAACATGAAAAAACAAAAGTGCTAATTTAAAAGGCTTATGTGCATGGTATTGTCATAAAAAGTGTTTGGGGACCCGGGTCCTGCCCCAGGGGAC
This sequence comes from Rana temporaria, assembly GCF_905171775.1. Lineage (NCBI taxonomy): Eukaryota > Metazoa > Chordata > Amphibia > Anura > Ranidae > Rana > Rana temporaria. Next base: position 308,755,096 of record NC_053489.1, read on the forward strand.
ACGTACCAATGCAAAAAAAGTTTGAAAAATTGTTGTTTTTTTGGGAGCAGTGATTTTAATAATGCTTAAAGTGAAAAAATAAAAATTAAATATTCCATAAAATATTGTGCCTGGGGAGGGGGGGTGTCTATAGTATGCTTGTAAAGTGGCACATTTTCCCATGTTTAGAACAGTCCCGCAGCAAAATTATATTTCTAAAAGAAAAAAAAGTAATTTAAAAATAATTGTGGCTGTAATGAGTTGTCGGGTCGAGGCAACTTCTTCTAACAAGACCACCTTGTCATCTCCACTATGTCCTCACCATGCCTTCTCTGCTCTACTCTTTGAGGTAACTGCACTGATCTTCCCTGCAACACAAAAAGTCACTCTACCTGTCTGCAATTTCCCACTTGACTCTTCATACCCTCTGGTAACTGCACTGATCTTCCCTGCAACACAAAAAGTCGCTCTACATGTCTGCAATTTCCCACCTGACCCTTCATACCTTCTGGTAACTGCACTGATCTTCCCTGCAACACAAAAAGTCGCCCTACCTGTCTGCAATTTCCCACCTGACTATTCATACCCACTGGTAACTGCACAGACTCCATTCTTCTCTTAAACACTGGACTACATTGCCTAACTGAACTATAATTCTGCCTTACTAAGAATTTGAAACTACTGTCTATACTTGATTGTTTGTTTATTTTTGAAAGTGTCACATATTTTGTATTGTGCTGCCCTGGACAAGATCAAACATTTAACCTTATTCTGTTGCCCCCTCTTGCATTGCACTCTATCCAGGCCAGTTGTAAAACCCCACCCCCCCAACAAGCCTGGTTTTATCAGCTCCTAATTTAATAATTTTGAATCTTCCCCCACACCATACCGGTATAAATGTAGTTAATTTCTTGGGATGGTTGGCAAGGGTTTGGGCTGGCCATTCCTTGTGCAAAGTGTCACGTCGACAACAAGTGTTTGGCACTTGTACATGGGCACTTTGACTAAGGCACTGATACAAAAAAGTATGTACAGACATTAGTGTTCCACACCTATTTTGCAGGAAGTTCCTCTTCATCCTCTAAGTTTCCTTAGCTTTCCTTCTATTCCCCTCTCCCCACCCTCCAACATGTTCACACTAATCTTTGCTATAACGTCCTCTCTCCTCAAACTCTCATTTCTTTAACCTCCCTCCAGACTGCAACCTGTACATATCTCCCTCTCTTCTGCACATTCAATATTACTGCACTTACCACCTCCTGCTCATTCTAAGCCCACACAGTATCACCACTTCCACTCCACCACAGCATCTGCCCTCCTATAAATCCCACTTCCGCCTTACCACCCTCACCCTCCTACTACTCCTAATGTCTGGTGAAATAACACCAAACCCAGGCCCTCCCACACCCAATTCCCAATGCCAAAATTGTCCGTCTACCTCCTCCAACAGTAGTCATAACTCCCACTTTCTTATCCCAATTCCCCTGATTCCACAAATCAGCCCCCCTATGTCTTGTGGAATTCCCTCTCAGCCTTCAACAAACTAGCTTCTGTCAATTACATTTTTCTCTCCAAATCCCTTAATCTAGTTGCCATTACCGAAACTTGTCTCCAGCTGCCCTGTCCCACAGTAGCATCCTCTGGACTCATTCCACCAGACCTAACCACTTCCATCTACAACAACATCTTGTCAACCTCCCTAAACGTTCTTGCTCCTCTTTCTACATGCAGATCCAGGCCCCATCTGCCACAACCCTGGCAAACAGACGACACCAGAAGTTCCAAGAGACGCAGCTGTGCTCTTGAGCGAGCATGGTGTAAATCTGATGCCGCGTACACACGACCATTTTTAATGGTCTAGAAAAAACAAAGTTTTTTTCAACCTGATTATTGTTAAGCCGACCTTGCCTACACACGATCACAAACAACAAATGCACTAGCAAAGCATGGTGACGTACAACACGTACAACAGCACTATAAAAGGGAAGTACCATTCGGATGGCGCCACCCTTGGGGTTGCTTTTGCTGATTTTGTGTTAGTAAAAGTTTGGTGAGAGACGATTCACACTTTTCAGTCTGAATGTGCTATCTCCATTACGAATGCTAGTTTTACCAGAATGAGCGCTCCTGTCTCATAACTTGCTTCTGAGCATGCGCGTTATTTTCACGTTGTTAAAGCCCACACACGACCATTTTTTACTACGTTAAAAACTACAACGTTAAAAACGACGCGAAAATTTAGAGCATGTTCTAAATTTTTAATGCCCATTTTTCGCCATTTGCGAAAAATGCTCTGGAGCCCACACACGATTGTTTTTAATGACATAAAAAAAAAATACATTTTTCACATCACGAAAAATGATCGTGTGTACGCGGCATAAATCCCTGCAAGACTTTACACACTACAAATCTTCCCTCCTCAAATACATCTCCTGCCTCCACACTGCTAAACAAACCTACTACAACACTCTCATCAAAACTCTCTCATCCAAACCTCATCAACACTTTTCTACCCTTAATTCCTTACTTCACCCCTCACTGCCCCCACCCACCAACTTGCTTACCACTCAACATATTGCCAACCATTTTAAAAGCAACATTGACACAATTCGCAAGGAGATATCCAGCATTCAAATTCCTCCCCTACCCAACACATCAGGTCCAACACCACACTCAATACGCTCCTCCTTCTGCCCAGTTACCACCTATGAAGTTGATGAACTCCTCTCCATGGCCCACCTCATTACCTGTACCCTGGACCCAGTCCCCTCTCAATTACTGCGACCACCTTCCCTCTCTATCCTTAACCTCCTAACCCCTAACCCACATCTTCAACCTCTCCCTCTCCTCCGACACCTTTTCTTCCCCGTTCAAACATGCACTGGTTACCCCATACTTAAAAAACCCTCACTAGATCCCACCTGTTTGAATAACTCAAGACCCATCTCCCTGCTCCAGTTTTCTTCCAAGCTCATCGAATGCCATGCCATGTCCATGACCGAATGAGTCGCCACCTCACAGACAACAACCTTCCTGACCACCTACAGTCCAGCTTCCGCCCACAATATTCTACTGAAACTGCCCTACTAAAACTCACCAATGACCTACTAACTGCTAAAACCAATGGCCATTACTCCATACTCATACTCTTAGACCTATCTGCTGCCTTTGACACAGTTGACCACCTAAACTGCACTCCCTTGGCCTCCATGATTCTGTTTTACCCTGGTTCTCCTCCTATCTATCTCAGCGCACTTTCAGTGTCACTTACAACTCCATCTCCTCCACTCCTTCCTCTTTCTGTTGGGGTACCCCAAGACTCTGTCCTTGGGCCCTCCTATTATTACTCTATACCTCTTCCCTGGGCCAGTTAATAACCTCCCATGGCTTCAAATATCACCTCTATACTACGACACTCAAATCTATCTCTTCCCTCCTCAACTCACCCCTTTGATCTCCTTACAGATCTCAAACTTACTAAATTACATATCTGTATGGATGTCACACCACTTTCTCAAACTCAATCTTTCTAAAACTGAGCTTGTTATATTTCCTCCTTCATGGTCCCCCCATGACTTTACCATTAATATCAACAACACAACAATTGGTCCCTCCACACATGCCAGGGTGCTGGGTGTAATCCTTGACTCTGACCGCTCCTTCAATCCCCACATCCAATCACTGGCTAAATCCTGCCGCCTTAACCTCCGCAACATCTCCAGAATTTGACCCTTCTTGACTAATGACACCACAAAGCAACTTATTCACTCCTTGATTGTTTCCTGCCTTGATTACTGCAACTCTCTCCTTAATGGCCTACCCTTACGCAGGCTATACCCCCTTCAGTCTATTATGAAATCTACTGCTAGACTAATAAACCTCACTAACCGATCCGTGACTGCTGCTCCTCTCTGCCAATCCCTTCACTCCCCTCCGCTCCTCCTAGCTCCCTTGTTAACTCCCCCCATGCTCAACTTCAGGACTTCTCCAGAGCCTCTCCCATCCTCTGGAACTCCCTGCCCCGATATGTTTGATCAGCCCCTACCCTGTCCACCTTTAGGAGATCCCTGAAAACTAATTTATTCAGGGAAGCCTATCCCACACCCACATAACAACTGTCCCTGAACCACCCCATAAAATCATTCTCTGCAGCAATTACCTTTTGTATCACCACCCCACCCTTTAGAATGTAAGCTCTACAATCAGGGCCCTCCTGTACCTTCTGTATTGAACTGTACTGTAATTGTGCTGTCCCCCTCTACATTGTAAAGTGCTGCGTAAACTGTTGATGCTATATACATTGTTTTAAATAATAATAATAATAATAATAATAATAATAATAATATAATAATATAGATACAACTAATTGAAAAAAAACAGCATGGGTCCATTACCAGGCCCTTTGGGTATGGTATGAATATTATTCAAAATGAAAAAAAAATCACCCGGGGGTCCCCCCAAAATCCATACCAGGCCCTTCAGGTCTGGATATTAAGGGAGCGAGCTTGGAGTTGCCCCAAAAAACTCCTTGTCCCCATGTTGATGGGCACAAGGGACTCATCCCCACAACCTTTACCTGGTGGTTGTGGTGGTCTGCGGGCAGGGGGCTTATCAGAATCTGTAAACGGGTGACCCCGCCCCCCCTCTGACTCCGTGTGACATCAGAGGAAGGCGGGGTCACCTGTTTACTTCACCAGGTGGCCCCATCCTCAGCTATAAAATAGCTGTCACAGAGAAGAAGCATCACTCGACGGGAGCCTTCCATGAAGGCGGAGCTGTTGCAGCTTTTTTTTGTGGGGCGGCATGATAGAAGGTGAATGGAAATTGCAGGATAATTTTATTTTTTTATTTTTTAATAATGGACTTGTCCTGAAGTGTCTCCTGTCATTTTTACTATTTTTGACACTTTTTTGTGAATGGGTACGGGTACCAATTCACATAGGGGGGCCGGGATCTGGGGTTCCCCTTGTTAAAGGGGGCTTCCAGATCCCAATAAGCCCCCCACCCGCAGACCCCCACAACCACCCCATCAACATGGGGACAAGGTGTTTTGGGGGGCAACTCCAAAGCACCCTCCCCATGTTGAGGGCATGTGACCTGGTATGGTTCAGAAGGGGGGCGCTCTCTCACCCCCCTCTTTTCCTGTGGCCTGCCAGGTTGCATGCTCGGATAAGGGTCTGGTATGGATTTTGGGGGACCCCTACGCCATTTTTTTTATTTTGGTGCAGGGTTCCCCTTAAAATCCATACCAGACCTGAAGGGTTATTATCCATCAATATCTTCTAGATTGTAAGCTCTAATGAGCAGGGCCCTCTGATTCCTCCTGTATTGTATTGTAATTGTACTGTCTTCCCCGATGTTGTAAAGCGCTGCGCTATATAAATCCTGTATAATAATAATAATAATAATACCAGACCTGAAGGGCCTAGGATGGATTTTGGAGGGACCCCCAAGCATTTTTTTTTTACATTTTGGGTCAGGGTTCCCCTTAATATTCATACCAGACCCAAATGGCCTGGTAATGGACTGGGGGGGCCATGCCGTTTTTTTCAATGACTTTTATCTATATTGCAGAGACCCGACAATTCATTACAGCCGCGATCAGTTTTAAATTACTTTTCTTCTTTTAGAAATTTAATTTTGCAGCGGGACTGTTCTAAATATGGGTAACATGCTTAATTTTACAGGCATACTATAGACACCCCCATGCATGATATTTAAAGGAATATTTCTTTTTTTTTTGTTTCACTTTAAGCATTATTAAAATCATTGCTCCCGAAATAATCTGACGTTTTTAAAACTTTTTTTGCATTGATACATGTCCCCTAGGGCAGGACCCAAGTCCACAAATACTTTTTATGCCAATAACTTGCATATAAGCCTTTAAAATTAGCACTTTTGGTTTTTCATGTTCGTATCCCATAGACTTTTAAACGGTGTTCCACAGCTTTCGAATGCATAATGTTTGCTGGTCATTGAACAGGCGAACACCCAATGTTCGAGTTGAACTTACATTTGTCTCGAACATCTGGCTCATCCCTACTCAAAATCATAATTTTTAAATTAGAAAGGGACACCCATGAAATTAAATAAGTATGAATGCAGCCTTCATTTTTTTGTATCGTAATAACGACATAAATACATTTACAATGTAAGTATGCTGCTTGGGAAATTTGTGTAATTTAAGCCTAGTGTAAATGACAAGATTGGGCTATTGTTCTACTAAATAAATAAATAAACAAACCCTTTCTACTAACTTGCACAACCTCAAAATCACAATTTTTATATTAAAAAGGGAAACCTATGGATTTAAAGAAGTATGAATGCAGCCTTAATTTCTTCTATTGTAATAACTACATGAATAACATTGCAATGTAAGTTTGCTGCTTGAGAAATTTGGTTAATTTAAGCCTAAGGTAATGACAGGATTTGGCTATTTTTTCCTACTTTCCACTGTCTTCCATCAATTTCCCCTTCCCTGTCCTTGTAAATGCATATCCTAGTCCAACATACTTCGGTAAGAATATTGTGTTGTGAACCTTCTCTTCCTTTGATTTATATTCCTCCTCGGGGCATCCTTCATTCAGCCTCAGGATAACCATGAGTAAAAGCTATTTTAGGCAACCAACTGTCCTGAGAGATCTGCATCTTGAGACTAGTTCCCTATTCGAGCCAGATTTACTTGCATCCTGATGAAAATGTGCATACTTTAGGCTTAGTTTTTGTCTTTTGTAATTACTTGCTTTTGTAATTATGTGCTTATGGATGTGGCTATGTTTGTGTTGTGTCACAAAAATTCTGTAAAAAAAATAGATGATAAAAAGTGAAATGATTTGAGCTAAAAACAAGAATCTGTAACTAGTGTTCAAGCCGTTAAAGGACAGAAATCTCTAAATTACTGCTGAAGGACTCAGATAACAATTGAAAATTCAAGTTAGAAGATGCAAGTTTGAAAACTGTATTATATAAAAGATCGCTATTTATTGTTATTGCTGTTGCAGAATCTCTTTTTAAAGCTCTTGCGATAAAATTTACTGACCTTGTACAGTTGGCAGATGGAAACATACAATATTTTTACTAGACACAAAAAGGCAAATTTTAATTCTGCTTTTGCAGTGTATTTGTAGTAATTTAAGACCTACCTATTATCACTGCTTTGCATGTATGTTATGTAATAAGGCTATCAGTGCCACGATAGGAAGTGTTGACATTTGATTGTGATTTCGCATGGAGACTCAGGATCCTGTGTCTCCGTGCACCCCCGCCGCGTGATCACGGTGGGCCAGCGCCCGCCGGTAATTGAGGCCGCAGCTTTGTGGCCTTCTGCAGGCCTAAACTTCCTTCTGTGATCTGGCGCCATCTTGTGGTGGCCATTGGCATTACAAGTAAAACAGCAGTTCTAATGTTCCATCTCCTTCCCTCTAATTAGAACCTCCAAACATTATATATATTTTTTATTCTAACACCCTAGAGAATAAAATAGCGGCCGTTAAAAACATTTTCTGTCACACCGTATTTGTGTAGCGATCTTACAAGCACACTTTTTTGGGAAAAAATAAGACAACAGTAAAGTTAGCCCAATTTTTTTTTATATTGTAAAAAATAATGTTACGCTGAGTAAATTGATACCCAACATGTCATGCTTCAAAATTGCGTCCGCTCGTGGAATGGCTATCAAACTTTTGCCCTTTAAATTCTCCATAGGTGATGTTTAAAAAATTCTACAGGTTGCATGTTTTGAGTTACAGAGGAGGTCTAGTGCTAGAATTATTGCTCTCGCTCTATCAATCGCGGCGATACCTCACATGTGTGGTTTGAATACTCACGTATGTGTTTTCTTCTGCGCGTGGGCTTGGCGGGACAGGGTGCGTTTTCTGGCTCCTAACTTTTTTAGCTGGCTCCTAGATTCCAAGCAAATTTGTCAAACCCTGTATTAAAGTAACTGTTTTTGTCTGTTCAAGCCACTTACAGGCAGTGTAAACTTCTGTCCCAGTGAGATTGATTTACTAAAACTTTACAGTGCAAAATCTGGTGCAGCTCTGCATAGAAACCAATCCTCTTCCAGTTAGTTTTTTTTTGTCAAAGCTTAAAGTGGATGTAAACCCACATTTTTTTATTTATTTTTGGCTGGCACAATGTATTGTAAAGGATTTCAGATCATCTGTGCCCTGTCTTGCCACAAAGAGTTAATCCAGCTCTGAGCAATCATCTTATCTTTTTTCAGTGAGATAAAACAGACAAATGGAGAAAACCCTGTCTGTACTTCCCCCCTGCTGTGAGTGACATGTGATTTACATATCTCATGCACGAGCCTGAGACAGGCATTATTTTTTAATTCCCACCCCCACTCCTTTCTTCTGCAGCTCTCACAGAATTGGCTGTTCCACACCATGATTGGGCATGCTGAGGTCATGTGGTTACTTTTCTGGGTTTTGACTGGATGTTAGTGATCATAGCAGAACTTAGTGTAAGAGATACACAGGAGGAAATGCAAGGGGAGTGTAGAGGAGGGTGGGGAGTCTATGACATCACAACTCCACCCACCGAGCTCCGGACAACAGACCCGCCCACGGAATATGCAGTTTTTCAGGTCTCATAACAGATATAGGGGAGACATTTGACAGGTAAGGATACATGCAGGAGGCATGTATATCCTTATAGATAACCACAATGGCAGTAGTTTAGAAAGGATGAGAGTGGTTTTACATACACTTTAACCGAACAAGCTGAAGTTGGAAGCTGATTGGCTACTATGCACTGCTGCACCAGATTTTGCACTCTCCAATTTTAGTAAATCAATCCCCATAAGGTCTCATGAAAATGGGGAGTTTGGCCTATGCAACATAAAAACTCAGGAACTCTACACCTGGACCTATGTCTCTTTATGCACATTGCCCTAACCATAAATGTTGGTTCGAACAGTGTATAGCTGTTGTGTATGACTACCATGCACAGCTGCACCAGATTTTGCACTCTTCCATTTTAGTAAACCAGCCCCAGTGTGTTGCTGGGCTAGATAAACTCCTTACATCATGTTTCTAGACAATCAGAATCTGCCTTCACCTAATTCATGACACTTATGCCCTGTACACACGATCGGTCCATCCGATGAAAGCGGTCTGATGGACCGTTTTTATCGGTTAACCGATGAAGCTGACTGATGGTCAGTCGTGCCTACACACCATCAGTTAAAAAAACAATCGTGTCAGAACGCGGTGACGTAAAACACAACGACGTGCTGAAAAAAATGAAGTTCAATGCTTCCAAGCATGCGTCAACTTGATTCTGAGCATGCATGGATTTTTAACCGATGGTTGTGCCTACTAACGATCGTTTTTTTTCTATTGGTTAGGAACCCATCGGTTCAATTTGAAACAAGTTGGCTTTTTTTTAACCGATTGATAAATAACCGATGGCGCCCACACACGATCGGTTTGGCCCAATGAAAACGGTCCATCAGACCATTCTCATCGGTTTAACCGATCATGTGTACGCGGCCTACGAGAAATGGATTAAGGCAACTAAGTTGAAAGTGTAGATATAAATGCTGGGGTCTGATTATCTTCAACCTTACAGAAGTCCAGTTGAATGTGACTAACTACTTCTAGCTATACTATGACCTGAATAAATAAAACCTTCATAGTCATATTTTTTCAGGAGCAGGAACAGCTGTACAGAGTCTGTGTACTTTGTAAAACAGTGCAAAAGGTGTCGGCATCACATTCATGAATTGAATAAATAAAACAACAAGTGCATTATCTTGCAATGTAGTTCCTGACCTAGCCTGCTTTTTGAGAGTCCTTTTAGCTCTTGTCATTCTGTATTGTGCTTCCCTTATGCTTTGTGCTTCTAGTCTAATCCTGTAGAGACTTCTCTGCTTGTTATGTTAGTTCTGCCCTGCTTGCTACCTAGTGCTGTGTAGTGAATACCTGTTTGTGCTCCATAAAATACAATTGTACACAGCTAAAGTATTTATGAGTATAAACATGTATAATCCTATATGCTATAGTGGATTGAATGCAGCCATTGTAATAAATAAAAGATAAACTTATTGCAATGTCTGCTAGCCTTCCATAATACTGAACACAACATATTTAAAAACCCATTTAACCTGCATGTAAGTGTGTACAGATAATATCTATAATAAAATATGATAAAAGTATGAGCATATTTACATGTTTGTGCATGCATGGGTGTGCGTACAAGTTTAGATTGTACTAGGTGAATTTCAGTCATCCTGTCCAGATATAGGATACTGATGTGAAACTTTGAAAACTTAATTAGAAATTATTTAAGCTACTTGAAAGAGATGCAAAGACGAGGCAGGATTAATTACCTTCCTACTTTTACAAGAAGAAGTGATTAAGCAGAGCTGACCTCCAGAAGCTTTTTCATTTGCTAAGAATACAGATGAAGGAGTGAAAGACCTCTAGTAGATGAATATGTTACATATAGTTTTAGGAATGAATGTTTATATTAAATGGGGACTCCAGGCAAAGCCTTTTTTATTTTTATAGAGTAGGGAAACTTTTGAGCTTTTCTAAGTTTTTCACTGTTGTGTGCTTTTTGGGGATGATTTACCTCTCTTATTTCTCCAGTTGCAGTTGTCAAGAAGACAGAAGACAGAAAGTGAGAGAAAACTTTTTCGGTGAGTACACAGATACAAATTATGGAATGGAAAAGGCTTAGAATCCTGTGCCAGGTTTATTTTGAATCTTAGATTAAAGTGATGCACCGGGAACTAATTGCCCAAGTCTATATTTATTCAAATAGGAATTAATTTGGAAGGATATTTGGCTTCACTTCCTGTTCTGGAGGCACTACAGTAAGTCAAAGGAGCTGAATCTCCTCTGAAGTTAGAGGAAATATAAAAATAAGGGGGGCATCAATCATAGACAGTTTACTGGAACTCAAGATGTATCCTTACCTCCTGTTTTGGTGAAACAAAATGTATAGTCACAAGGACAAATAGAAAGGGTGAATCCACCTAGCAGGGACACCAAAGGCAATTAAAACTTGAAGGGTTCTTCTACTTACCTATTCTATCCCAAACTAATAAAGATGTGGAATATGCATACGCTTTAACAAGATTTCAACTGGTAAAATTGCAAGACAAACAAGCTTAAAGTGTATTTTACCCCAAAATGTCATTTCTGAAATGTGTCTGTGTTACAATGTACTTGTAATAAAAAAGTATCCTGCTCTCTTTGCGTTGCTTTCTTTGTGTGAGATAACAGGTGATCCAGCCAGTCCCCCTTCTTATCTTTCTCAAACTGATCATTTGCTGGAAAGGCTAATGATAACATAAATAAATCCAATAAATCCATCAGCGCAATTCACTAATGAACAATAACAATAACTAATGTTACTAATTCACTAATGAACAATAAAATACAATATAATGGTGATATATATATATATATATATATATATATATATATATATATATATATATATATATATATATATATATATATATATATATCTCACCATTATATATATATATATATATATATATATATATATATATATATATATATATATATATATATATATATATATATATATATATATATATATATACAGTTCCGCCTGTAAAAATACAAAATGTGCAATAGTACAAAGTATGTGCAAAAATGCAAAGAAGTGCAATAATTGCACCTCCACCTGGTTGCTGCTGACACTGAAAAACTTGTTCACTTCACATTAGTTCCAAAACAGTGCTGTGATACTAATACTAAAATAATAATAATGTACAACATCCTAAAAATAGTGATATATTCCAGTAATTAAAAAAAAAGTGTCTTAAATTTCTTCCAAAGTGAAATCTTTCCCGGGAACTTTGCCCTGAGAATCAAAAAGTGCTGGTGCTCTCCTCCACCAATGTGCTCTAGCCACTCACCTTAAGATCTGATCCCCTTTTTTTTAACCGGCAGGTCAGATGAAGCAGAACCCCAATGGGGGTAATCAGTGAATTGGCCCAACTTGAAGCTGATAATCCCTCCGTGTCACCCGCTTCCTCCTCACTGGCTTTACGAGTCTCAGGTTTCCCTCGGGTGTTTCCTGTATATCATAAGGTTAAAAATATCTCTATGCTTTCTGTTTGCAAATAATTTATTTCTCCAAGAGATAGAACATATATGGTACTCACAAGTGAAGAACTTCAGAAGTGCGGGCTACGAACACATGAAAAGACAAGATAATCGTGAGAAGATGTCACCAACTGAGACTCCTCATCCTATACGCATTACGTAAAATGGGCGTGACTTCATCAGTAAGGGGTGGAGACTGGACGCCTCACCGCTGCTTTTATACACTCCCATTCCCTAATTACTTTGCAACACCTTGCCCTCCTCTGCCTTGCTAATCACTGCGTTAAACACGCTCCGTGTTCGCTCCGAAACAGGAAGATAAAATTGCTCACTAGTACTCACAGGGACACCACATCAAGACTAGGGATGAGCCGAACACCCCCCGGTTCGGTTCGCAAGCAGAACATGCAAACAATTTGTTCAAACACGCGAAAATCGTTAAAGTCTATGGGACAGGAGCATTAAAAATCAAAAGTGCTAGTTTTAAAGGCTAATATGCAAGTTATTGTAATAAAAAGTGTTTGGGGGCCCAGGTCCTGCCCCAGGGGACATGTATCAATGCAAAAAAAGTTTAAAAAACGGTTGCTTTTTTTGGGAGCAGTGATTTTAACCACTTGCTTACTGGGCACATATACCCCCCCTCCTGCCCAGGTGAAATTTCAGCTTCCGGCACTGCGTCGCTTTAACTGACAATTGCGCGGACGTGCGACGTGGCTCCCCAACAAAATTGATGTCCTTTTCTTTACCACAAATAGAGCTTTCTTTTGGTGGTATTTGATCACCTCTGCGGTTTTTATTTTTTGCGCTATAAACAAAAATAGAGCGACAATTTTGAAAAAAAAATATATTTTTTACTTGTTGCTATAATAAATAGCCCAATTTTTATTTATTTTTTCTCAGTCTAGGCCGATACGTATTCTACATATTTTTTGTAAAAAAAAACGCAATAAGCGACTGGTTTGCGCAAAAGTTATAGCGCCTACAAAATAGGGGACAGAATTATTATTTTTTATTATTTGTTTTACTATGGCGGCGATCTGTGATTTTTATTGGGACTGCGACATTATGGTGGACACATCGGACACTTTTGACACATTTTTGGCACCATTCACATTTATACTGCGATCAGTGCTATAAATATGCACTAATTACTGTATAAATGTGACTGGCATTGAAGGGGTTAACACTAGGGGGTGAGGGAGGGGTTAAATGTGTACCCTGCATAGTGTTACTAACTGTGGGGGAAGGGGGCTGACTGGGGGAGGTGACCGATCTGTGTCCCTATGTACAAGGGACACAGATCGGTCTCCTCTCTCCCTGACAGGACGTGGATCTGTGTGTTTACACACACAGATCCATGTCCTTGTCTCTGTAACCGCCGATCGCGGGTGCCTGGCGGACATCGCAGGTGCCAGGCACGCGCATCGGCATCTCAGTGATGCGGCGGGTTCGCGCGTGCGCGCCCCCCAGTGACCGGGAGGAGCACAGGCCGTAAAAAGACGGCGGCTCAGAGATTTACAACCACCCTGCGGCCGTATTAACCACTTCTCTACTTTGGGTGTTTTTCAGATTTGGCGTTTACAAGACTAAAACATTTTTTTTTGCTAGAAAATTACTTAAAACCCACAAACATTATATATTTTTTTTTCTAATACCCTAGAGAATAAAATGGCGATCATTGCAATACTTTTTGTCACACCATATTTGCGCAGCGGTCCTACAAGCGCACTTTTTTTGGAAAAAAAAATCACTTTTTTGAATTAAAAAATAAGACAGCAATACATTTGGCCCAATTTTTTTATATATTGTGAAAGATAATGTTACGCCGAGTAAAATGGTACCCAACATGTCACGCTTACAAATTGCGCCCGCTCGTGGCATGGCGTCAAACTTTTACCCTTAAAAATCTCGATAGGCGACGTTTAAAAAATTCTATAGGTTGCATTTTTTGAGTTACAGAGTAGGCCTAGGGCTATAATTATTGCTCTCGCTCTAACGATCGTGGCAATACCTCACTTGTGTCGTTTGAACACCGTTTTCATATGCGCGCGCTACTCACGTATGCGTTCGCTGTATTTTTTACACTGGAAAAAAAAAAAATGATCACTTTTATTCCTATTACAAGGAATGTAAACATCCCTTGTAATAGAAAAAAGCATGACAGGTCCTCTTAAATATGAGATCTGGGGTCAAAAAGACCTCAGATCTTATATTTAGACTAAAATGCAAAAAAAAAAAAAAAAATTGGAAAATGTCATTTTTTCAAATGACAAAAAAAAAAAATGTTTCTTTAAGAGGCTGGGCGAGACTGACGTTTTGACGTCACTTCCGCCCAGCCGAGCTATGGGGACGGGCGAAGGAGATTTTTCCTTCAGTCTCGTCCCCGCTCAGCTCCCGAACGGTCGCGATCTCCTCCGCCGCTACCGACGGCTCCGGTAAGCGGCGGAGGGCGCGGGAGAGCGACGGGAGGGGGGGGGGCCCTCTCCCACCACCGATAACGGCGTTCTCGCGGCGCATCTGCCGCGGAGACCGCCGTTATCGTTACCAGAACCGCTGACAGTAAAGATAGATACCTCGGTTGTGGCAGCAGCTGCTGCCGTTACCGAGATATGTATCTTTAAAGTGCCGCCGTATAAAGTCGTACAGCGGTCTGGAAGTGGTTAAGTTGTACGGCTGTCGGGAAGTGGTTAATAATGCTTAAAGTGAAACTATTCCTTTAAATTTTGCTCCCGGGGGTGTCTATAGTATGCCTGTAAAGTAGCGCATGTTTCCCGTGCTCAGAAAAGTCCTTGGACAAAATGACATTTCTAAAGGAAAAAAGGTCATTTAAAACTACCCGCAGCTATAATGAATTGCCAAATCCCAGCAATATAGATAAAAGTAATTGAAAAAAAAACAGCATAGGTTCCCCTTAGTCCATTGCCAGGCCCTTTGGGTCTGGTATGAATATTAAGGGGAACCCTGAACCAAAATAAAAAAAAAGCATGGAGGTCCCCCCCCCAAATTCCATATCAGGTCCTTCAAGTCTGGTATGGATATTAAGGGAAACCCTGCGCCTTTTTTTTTTAAATGGCGCGGGGTTCCCCCCAAAAATCCATACCAGACCCTTCAGGTCTGGTATGGGTTTTAAGGGGAACCCCACACCAAAATAAAAAAAATAGCGTGTAGTTCCCCCCCCCAAAAAAAATCCGTACCAGACCCTTATCATAGTAAGAAACCTGGCAGGCCACAGGAAAAGAGGAGGGGGTGAGAGAGCTCTCCCCCTGAACCATACCAGGCCACATGCCCTCAACATGGGGAGGATGTCCCCATGTTGATGGGGACAAGGGCCTCATCCCCACAACCCTTGCCCGGTGGTTGTGGGGGTCTGCTTGCGGGGGGCTTATCGGAAACTGGAAACCCCCTTTTACAAAGAAGAACTCCAGATCCCACCCCCGTATGGGAATTGGTAACGGGGTACATTGTACCCCTACCATTTCACAAAAAAGTGTCAAAATGTTAAAAACCACAGGAGACAGTTTGGACAAGTCTTTTATTAAAAATAAAAAATAAATAAATAAAAAAAAGGTTCCAACGATGTAATCCACTCTCGGGCGATCCAGGGGGAAAAAAACGCTGCTTCGAACGATACCGGCTCATAGGAGGCGCCCGGCCGAATGATGCTCTCTTGGTGTGACAGTTCTTTTATAGCTGAGGGCGGGGCCACCTGTCACATGCGTGGGTTACCCTGACCCCTCTCTGACACAAGGACAAAGCCTGGGGTTACCCATTAATGTGTACGGGGGCCCAGACAATTGATTATAGCTGCGAGTAGTTTTGAATTACTTTTTTCCTTTAGACAGATATGAAATTTATAGGAATATTTCACTTTTATTGTTTCATTTTAAGCATTATTAAAATCACTGCTCCCGAAAAAACTGCAGTTTAAAAAAAAAAATTTGCATAGATACTGGACAGAACCCATTTCCCGAAACACTTTTTATAACAATAACTTGCATATTAACCTTTAAAATTAGCACTTTTGATTTCTCCCATAGACTTTTAAAGGGTGTTCCGCTGCTGTTCGAAGTTGCCGCGAACACCCCAAATTGTTCGCTGCTCGGCAAATGGGCGAACGGCAATGTTCGAGTCGAATCTCATGTTCAACTCAAACAGATAGCCCATCCCTAATCAAGACAAAAAATCTTCCCAGATATTTGCTTAATTAAAAAACAGCTGGTGACTACATTGTAAAAGTCTCCTATTCACTAATAACAGCTAACATACTTTAATAAATCTGATAATAATTATAAAAATACTCATTAAAAGAATATAAAATATTATATGTTGAAAACCTTATTAAACACATTGGGCCAAATCTTCAAAGGAGATACGCAGGCGGAACTGCTGTTCAGCCTGCGTATCCCTGTGGCTATCTTTGGAAACGATCCTCAGAAGGATTTTTCCAAAGATAGTCAGAAGATCCGACATCTGTAATAGACTTACACTGTCGGATCTTAGGATGCAGTACCGCATTATCCGCTTGGGCATTTCGAGTCGAAATGCCGCTTTGCGTATGCAAATGAGGACTTAAGCAGATCCACAAAGCTTTTAAGCTTTGTGTTTTCTGCGTAAGTTACGATTTGCACGCGTAAAATTAGGGCTGGTTTTACAATGTGTAAAGTTAGTACACCATGTAAAACCAGACCTTTTTTTCGATCGCCTTGTTTTTTTTTAAATTTTAATTTATTTTTTTTCGGCGCGTATTTTATTGTCCCGTCGCGATCCACAAAGCCCGGCGTAAAGTACGTTCGCACGATGCACGTCGGGAAAAATTACGTCACACGCATGCGCCGAACGTCCGGCGCGGGAGCGCGCCTCATTTGAATAGGAATCGCCACCTCGAGGAGACGACCGCCTTGCGACGGAGGCACTTAGGTTACACGGCGTGTAATTTCTAGGTAAGTGCTTTGTGGATCGGGCACTTAGGTAGAAATTTAACGCCTGTGTAACTTAACTGCTGAAAGTTAAGTTAGGCAGCGTTTTTGAGAATTTGGCCCAATATGCACTAATTATAAATCACTAATAAAACAGTCCAGGTCGAAATCTACATCCAGACCCCTCGGCGAGAGAACCTTGGTCTCGAATATCCATAAAGATTCCCTCTTTGGGTTGTCTGATGTAGTGACACCCTATGTTTTTCCACCTTTTTAATCCCCCAAAATGTTAATCGAACTGGGATCCTAATTGTGCACCAATTTAAAATGTTTAGAGACACAATGGGCAATAACCCCTTCTTAACATATCACCAATATTAAGAAGGGGGTTATTACTCATAGGGGGTTATTTACGAAAGGCAAATCCACTGTAAGTGCACTTGAAATTACACTAAAAGTGCACCTGGAAGTGCAGTCGCTGTAAATCTGAAATGAGGGGAAGTTATGCTGACTTTATCATCTAATCAAGTGCAAGCAAAAATGCTGTTTTTTATTTTCCTTGCATGTCCCCCTCAGATCTAAAGAGATTGCACTTTCAATTGCACTTTCAAGGGCACTTGTAGTGCACTTGTAGTGGAAAGTGGATTCTCCTTTAGTAAATCACCCCCATAGTGTCTGAATGTAGATTTCAACCCGAACTGGTTTATTAGTGATTTGTAATTAATTAATTAATTGCGGGTGAAGATTTCACTTTGGAACGACATTTAAGACACTTTTTTTTCATTACTGGAAATTATCACTATTTTTAGGATTACGAACTTATAAAAAAAAAACATTGTAAAGAGCTTGCCACCCGCCCACCGTCAAATGACGGAGGGACAGTGTGGCTCTTGTTATCATATGACGGCTGTTATTGCTCTCCCATAGGCACAAGCAGCACTGTGATTGTGGCCATGCCCTGTTGCTAGCACACAGCGTGACCCCGATCTCTGTAAAGAGCCATGGCTGCAGCTCTTTAACCATGTTTTCGGATGTGTCCAATCACCGCTGGTCACATGTAAACACAGAAGTGCCATGAATTGGCTCTCTTCACCTCACACTGACAGAGTATGTGGCGAGGAGTGCCAAACAGCACCATCTCCTTGCAGGGGAGACCTGGGCAGGTAATCAGGGCACTGATTCTCAGCATTCTGATTACAGGAAAGCCCCAGCAGTGCCACCAATCAGTGCCTATCCGTGCCACCAATCAGTGCCCATAAGTAAAGCCAGTCATTGGCTCCCATCAGTGCTGCCCATCAATGCCCATCAGTGCTTATCAGTGATGTCCATCGGTGCAGCCCATCGGTGCTGCCTATCCGTGCCACCTATAAGTGCCCACCACTGCCACATATCAGTGCCCACCAGTGCCACCAATCAGTGCAGCATATTATTGCCACCTATCAGTGCCCATCAGTGCGACATATTAGTGCCTCCACATCAGTGCCACTTAATCAGTGCCCTTAAGTACCACCTCATCAGTGTCCATCAGTGCAACCTCATCAGCGCACATTAGTGAAGGAGAAAAATTACTTATTTACCAAATTTACTGACAGAAACTAAGAAAAACATTTTTTTTTCTTTTTTCTTTGTAAAAAAATAAAATCCGAGCAGTGATAAAACACCACCAAAAGAAAGCTCTATTTGTGTGAAGAAAATTATGAAAAGATTTATTTGGGTACAGTGTTGCATGACCACGCAATTGTTATTCAAACTGCGACAGCGCTGAAAGCTTAAAAAAATAGCCTGGACAGGAAGGGGGTGAAAGTACCCAGTATTGAGGTGGTTAAAGGGGTTGTAAAGGTTTGTTTTTTATTTTCTAAATAGGTTCCTTTAAGCTAGTGCATTGATGGTTCACTTACCTTTTCCTTCAATTTCCATTCTAAATGTTTTTTTTCTTTGTTTTCTTTGTCTGAATTTCTCACTTCCTCAGTAAGCTGTTCAGTAAGCTGTTCTGACTGACTTTACACCGCTCGGATGATTGTGGAAAGCTTACTGAGGAGAAACAGGAAGTGAGAAATTCAAACAAAGAAAAAAAACATTTAGAAGGGAAATCGAAGGAAAACATAAGTGAACCAACAATGTACTAGCTTAAAGGAACCTAGTTAGAAAATAAAAAAATAACCTTTACAACCCCTTTAAACAATATACACATAAAGCACACATCAGTCACAGGGCCCATATGTGGTAGGATATCTATGGACATCCTCTGAGAACTGGAGCCCCACTATGTAGCTGTATAACAGCTATAGTGCGGGCAGAAAGTGGTTAAGTAACACATATAATTCAGGGCTGAGAAGTAATAATACTCAGAAAGTTCAGAGGTCAGGATAAGTAATGCACAGAGTTTAGGGGTCAGGATGCAGTAATGCAAAGTTAATTCAAATTAAAGGGTCAGAATTAAAGGGGTTGTAAAGGTTAGTTTTTTAATTTCTAAATTGGTTCCTTTAAGCTAGTACATTGTTGGTTCACTTACCTTTTCCTTCAATTTCCCTTCTAAATGTTGTGTTTCTTTGTTTTCTTTGTCTGAATTTCTCACTTCCTGTTCCTCCTCAGTAAGCTGTTCTAAATGACTTTCCACCATTTGGATAATGGTGGAAAGCTTACTGAGGAGAAACAGAAAGTGAGAAATTCAAACAAAGTAAAAAACATTTAGAAGGGAAATCCAAGGAAAAGGTAAGTGACAATGCACTAGCTTAAAGGAACCAATTTAGAATATAAAAGATGAACCTTTACAACCCCTTTATATAAAGTAGAGATATCAGGGGTCCTAATTAAGTAATGTACAGAGTTCAGAGGACAAGATTAGGAAAAGCATAGAATTTAGGTGTCACGATTAGGTAACGCAGAAAGTTCAGAGGTCAAGATAAGGTAATACAGAGTTCAGACTCCAATATTAGGTAACAGAAAGAGTTCAGAGGTCATGATTGAATGATGCAGAGAGTTTGGAGGTCAGTATTAAATAATGCACAGAGATTAGGTGTCAAGAATAAGTAATGCACAGAGTTAAGCAGTCAGGATTAAGTGACACACAGAATTCCAAAATCTCTTATTAGTAAACATAGTTGATGTTAGTTACCTCCAGCATATGAATCAGATATTCATTGTTCATAGTAGATATTCTTGCCTAGAGGTATACAACATTGTAGATTCTGTTGAGAGATACTAATGACATGAGCAGCTTAAAAAACATTGGCCCGGATTCAGGTAGAATTGCGCTATTTTTACGGAGGCGCAGGGCAACGTTTTTGCCCTGCGCCCCCGCAATATTTTTGCGCTGCCCTCGATTCACGGAGCTGAAGCTCCGAAAATTGCGAAATGCCCGGCACAACCGCGCGCAATTTAAATGATCCCGTAGGGGGCGGGAATCATTTAAATTAGGCACGTTCCCACGCCGATCGTAGAGCGCATGCTCCGTCGGGAAACTTTCCCGACGTGCATTGCGGCAAATGACGTCGCAAGGACGTCATTTGCTTCAAAGTGAACGTGAATGGCGTCCAGCGCCATTCACGATTCACTTACGCAAACTACGTAAATTTCAAATTTCGCGACGCGGAAACGACGGGTATACGTAACATTGGCTGCCCCTGCTAATAGCAGGGGCAGCCTCACGCAAAAACCGCCGTACGGAAATGACGTAAATTGCGTACGCAGGGCTCGCGCAATGTTGTGAATCGGTGTTAGTATGCAATTTGCATACTATACGCTGAGCACAACGGGAACGCCACCTAGCGGCCATCGCAAGAATGCAGCCTAAGATATGCGGACATAAGAGCCTTATGCCGCGCATATCTTAGGCTGCAGTCGGCGTAACGAGGTTCCTGAATCAGGAGCATTCGTTACGCCGGGGCAAGTAAGCAATTGTGCTGTGTAACCTATGGTTACACAGGCGCAATTGCTTCTTGAATCCAGGCCATTGACAATTTTTTAAGATGGTGGCCTAATATATCTTAAGACATGCATAATGGAAATAGGTACATTTGTTATGTATGTACTGTACATACAAATTTGATTGTGTTTCTTCAAATTCTAAATGACTAAAGACCTGCCAATGGAGCACAGAGTCTTGTATCTGCTGGTATCCTATGTGGTGATACTGTAAATCTCTGTAATGTTTGACATTGCTCTGTAGGTTACAGTTATGTTGGACATTGTGAATTCTAGTTCTGCTGGTGTATCCTTTAGACATGTGTGGTTAATTTTTTTCCGAATTTAAATTCAAACTAATTTTTGTTTTTTGAAATTTGGATGCATCCAAATTTCAGAATTACAATAATACCGCATTTAAACGAATCTGAAATGCTGACTTTTTTTTTTACAAAATTCAAATTGTTTTCGAATACTTTTTGAATACTTTTCGAATTCGAATAGTTTTCAAATTCAAATTGCTTTCCAATTTCTAAAGAGAATAAAATAGAATATAAAATAAAGGCATAGAATAGAAAAAATATATAATAGACTAGAAAAGAATATAACAGAAAATATAAAAAAAATATATATATAACAGAGTAAAACATAACAAACTAGAATAGAAAATAAGAGAACAGAATAGACTAGAATATAATAGAAACACATAGAATAGAATTACATAGAAAGAATATAACCATCTTCTGAAATTCAAATTTCAAATAGAATACATTTGAATTTGAATACATAATAAAATAATAAAATAGAAAAGAATAGAATATAAAAAAATAAATAGAATAGACAATAATATAATATAAAAGAATATAATTAAAAAATAATAGAATATAATAGAAAGAATATAACCATTTCCCAAAATTCTAATATAATCAATCTGAATTTGAATAGAATAGAAAGGATAGATTAAAATAGAATAGAAAATAACAGAACAGTATTCTATTCTATTCTGTTCTTTTATTTTCTATTCTATTTTGTTCGGTTTTACTCTATTATATTATATTCTTTTATTTTCTGTTATATTCTTTTTTACTCTATTTCATGTTTTTCATTCTGTTCCTTTATTTTCTATTCTATTTTACTCTCTTTTGAAATTGGAAAACTATTCACATTCGAAAAAAAAATCTAATTCTAAAACTATTCAAATTCTAAAACTATTCGAAATTGATTCAAAAACGTTCAAATTCAAATTTGAAAATTGCAATCAATTTGTAGACGAATAAATAAAACAAGTTCCGAAAATGAATGAAACAAATGAAACAAATTTAACTAAACAAATGTCTGTAAATAATGAATAGAAACAAAACAAAACAATTTATTTTCATTCTGCACATGTCTATCCTCTTAAACTTTAATGCAGTCATATTTATCAGTCAGCTGGCATTTTTGTTCCTGCTGAATACTTGGAAAATTGGAGATCCATATATAAGGAAAAAAAGTTGTTTATTGTTCTGATCATGTTTCCTAGTCCTAACTTGTAAGTCGCGTCCTTTAATCTTATTTATTACCTTGGTCTGATGCTGGAATTCCTGCTTTCAGTGCTGACGTAAATTCTATTCTGCTTTTTCCCTGGTTTCTGATCTTGATTCCTGTACTTGGCTCAGTGTCGAAAACTCCCTCTGTGTGACAATAGTCCGTAGCTTCAAAACTCCTTCTATGCTACCAGACGATCCCTGCTGCTTTTGTCACTCTCTTCT
Organism: Rana temporaria; assembly: GCF_905171775.1. NCBI lineage: Eukaryota > Metazoa > Chordata > Amphibia > Anura > Ranidae > Rana > Rana temporaria. Next base: position 308,777,737 of record NC_053489.1, read on the forward strand.
CCTGTAACTTTGGAACAAAAACGTTACATATGTTTGCTGACAGGAGAAAAGAATCTGTCCACCTAAACTGAACTTAAGTTTTCCGTTTTCTTGACAGTCATAACATTAACCTATTTTAATAGAATTCTGAGCAATTCCAAGTCTTAAGACCTCCAGCTTAGAAAAAGTTTGTGTGCCAATGTTTTGCACTACCCTATGTTCATTTTATTGCCTCAGATTTTAAAATGGTATACTTTTTTTAATAAATCCAGGAGAATCACTGTTATAGGCCCATTTAAATGCATCATAAACAGCCATCATCTTGACTTACAGTTGCAAAATAAACTTTGTTAGGTCTTTGGAATTATAAAAAGAGCTTTTGATGCATGGAATGGCAATAACCTAAATTGGTTTTGTTAGAGGAAATAGCCTAAAATACATCCTAACCATTGTAAAGGTCATATTAGCAACTACAGGGGAAGTTGAGTGGAGGTTATTGCTGCTTAAAGTGGAGGTTCACCTAAAAAATCAATTTTTAACATTAGATTGAGGCTAATTACGGGAAGCAGAATCGGGTGTTTTTTTTTAAATCAATGCAGTACTTACCGTTTTAGAGATAGATGTTCTCCGTGGCTTCCGGGTATGGGCTGCGGGACTGGGCATTCCTATTTGATTGACAGCCTTCCGACCATCGCATACATCGCGTCACGAGTTTCCGAAAGTAGCCGAACGTCGGTGCGCAGGCACCGTATAGAGCCGCACCAACATTCGGCAACTCGTGACATGCTGTATGCGACCGTCGGAAGGCTGTCAATCAAATAGGAACGCCCAGTCCCGAAGACCATACCCGGAAGCGGCGGAGAACATCTATCTCTAAAACGGTAAGTACTGCATTGATTTAAAAAAAACACCCAATTCTTCTTCCCGTAATTAGCCTCAATCTAATGTTAACAAATTTTTTCGGGTGAACCCCCCGCTTTAAATCCTGTCAATCAAATAGAAACGCCCAGTCCCGAAGACCATACCCGGAAGCGGCGGGGGAGTTCACCCAAAAAAAATGTTTTAACATTAGATTGATGCTCATTTTGTCAAGGGGAATCGGGTGTTTTTTTGGGGCAGTTCTGCCCATCCCTAATCCTGAGCAAATCTCAAACTCCAGTTGCAGAAATGCAGTCCCAAACTTTAAAGGAATCTCTACCATGCTTTACTGTTGCATGCAGACACTCATTGTACTGCTCTCCAGACCTTCGTGAACAAACTTCCTCCTGATACAGCCAAATATTTCAAATTCACCTGCTGCCATTTAGTCTCTATGGGCCAGATTCATGTACAATTCCGGCGGCGTAACATATCCCATTTACGTTACACCGCCGCAAGTTTTCAGCGCAAGTGCTTGATTCACAAAGCACTTGCCTCTAAACTTGCGGCGGCGTAGCGTAAATCCGTCCGGCGCAAGCCCGCCTAATTCAAATGGAGCATGTATCATTTAAATTAGGCGCGTTCCCGCGCCGAACGTACTGCGCACGCTCTGTTTTGAAATTTCCCACCGTGCACGAAATGATGTCGCATCGATGTAATTTTTTGAACAGCGACGTGCGTTACGTCCTTTCCTATTCCCGGACGACTTACGTAAAAAAAAAAAAATATTTAATTTGACGCGGGAACGACGGCCATACTTTAACATAAAAAAACAAAGGGAAGTGCAGCGCTGACATGTGATGAATATATAGTTCATGTAAAATAATGTGAATAAAAGTTCATGTAAAATAATATGAATAAAAGTTCATTCTGGAGTGAACATTGAGTCCAGGATGGACCTACTGCTGAGTTCCATTCTGAACATCTTGGTTACAGGGAGACCATACTTCCCATATGTTCCATGAGACTGATGCAAAGCAGTCTTCCTTTCTGGTAAGCAGGCAATCTTATCTCACGGGTGTACTGCAGAGATCTCCCACCAGCAGCAACTTGGAGTTTGTCACATCACCTTCACAACAGCTTTTTTAAAGAAAATTATGCTGGACTAATCACTAAACCTCTCTTCTATTTTTCTGGTCTCAATTTTCACTCCAGAATGAACTTTTATTCATATTATTTTACATGAACTTTTATTTACATTATTTTACATGAACTATATATTCATCACATATCAGCGCTGCACTTCCCTTTGTTTTATTATGCTTTATTGAATTGTTGTACACAATTTTTAGTGCTAGCAGCTTATTGTTTATGTAATTCAATTTTCAATCACCATTTTAATTTAGCGCAGCGCCAGCCTTTTGTTTTTTTTCTGTCCATACTTTAACATGGCTGGTCTAAATATAAGCCATGAAATAGCAGCCGTAACTTTACGACGGGAAAAGCCGACTAGCGACGACGTAAGAGAATGCGACGAGCGCGCGTAGCTTCGTGGATCACCGTAAACAGCTAATTAGCATACCCGACGCAGAAAACTACGCAAACTCCACCCAGCGGGCGCCAAAGTATTACACCTACGATCCGAAGGCATATAAAGCCGTACGCCTGTCGGATCGAAGCCTAAAGCCGTCGTATCTTGGTTTGAGAATTCAAACTAAAGATACGACGCAGCAAATTTGAAAATACGTCGGAGTATCAGTAGATACGCCAGCGTATTTCGACTGTGAATCTTGCCCTATGTTCTTGTGTGTAGTCACTTAGCCTTGTTTTCATGTCCTATGCATGAAAACACAGGAATTAGGGTGCAGAAAAATGGCAGCAGGTGCTCTATACTGATGAGTAGGGATGAGCCGAACAACCCCCGGTTCGGTTTGCACCAGAACATGCAAACAGGCAAAAAATTAATTTGAACACCGTTAAAGTCTATGGGATATGAACATGAAAAATCAAAAATGCTCATTTTAAAGATTAATATGCAAGTTATTGTCATAAAAAGTGTTTGGGGACCTGGGTCCTGCCCCAGGGGACATGTATCAATGAAAAAAAAAGTTTTTTCGGGAGCAGTGATTTTAAAGCGGAGCTCCACCCTAAAGTGGAACTCCCGCTGATCGGAACCCTCCCCCCCTTCGGTGTCACATTTGACACCTTTCAGGGGGGAGGGGGGTGCAGATATCTGTCTAAAGACAGGTATTTGCACCCACTTCCGCCCACACAGTTTCGGGTAAACTGCGGGCATGACGTCACCTCCCCTCCCCCCGTTGTGTTCTTGGAACACTCGGCTCCCAGTGCACAGCGGGAGCCAATCGGCAGGCGTAGCGCGACTTGTGCATGCGCCATAGGGAACCGGGTAGTGAAGCCGGAGCGCTTTACTTCCTGGTTCCCTCACCGAGGATGGCGGGGGGGCAGCAGAGTGACGAGCGATCGCTCGTCCTCTGCTGCGGACGGCACTGGACTCCAGGACAGGTAAGTGTCCTAATATTAAAAGTCAGCAGCTGCAGTATTTGTAGCTGCTGGCTTTTAATATATTTTTTTCAGCGCACATCCGCTTTAATAATGCTTAAAGTGAAACAATAAAAGTGAAATATTCCTTTAAATTTTGTACCTGGGGGCTGTCTATAGTATGCCTGTAAAGTAGCTCATGTTTCCCGTGTTTAGAACTGTCCCTGCACAAAATGTAATTTCTAAAGGAAAAAAGTCATTTAACCACGTAAGGACCCCTTCACGCCGATATACGTCGGCAGAATGGCACGGCTGGGCACAATCACAATCACTTACCTGTACGTGTCTCTTAAAGCCCAGCCATAGGGTCGTGAGCGCACTGCAGGCGGCGCGATCGCGACCCGGTCCTAAGCTCCATGACCGCACCCGCGGTTGTTTGGGGGCCACGTCGCACGACCGCGAAATTGTCAGTTAAAGCGACGCAGTGCCGAATCGCAAAAAGGGGCAAGGTCCTTAACCTGGGACAAGAGAGCGCCCCCCCTCCTGAACCGTACCAGGCCACATGCCCTCAACATTTTCAAATTTGCCGCGAACACCCCAAATTGTTCGCTGTTCGCCAAACGGGTGAATAGCCGATGTTCAAGTCGCAATCATGTTCGACTCGAACATGAAGCTCATCCCTACTAAATATTTTGCAGTGTGTTCGTAAAGGGCTTGAAATAGGTACAATAATGAGTGTCTGTAGGCAACAGGGAAGCATTGTGGAAGTTCCTTAAATGTTTGGGGCTGCATTTCTTTTTATTTGGATTTCTCCTCTGTTCATTTACTTTACATTTTATTAATTGATAAAAATAAACTATTAACACAAAATGAATCCTCAGGTTGCAACAATGATTTTGAATTGCAATCGCTGCAAAACATTACATGATCACATAAGCAAGCACAATGGGCCAGATTCACAAAAGGGATACAACGCCTTATCTGCTGATACGCTGTCATATCCCTGTTTCTATCTATGCGACTGATTCATGGAATCAGTTACGCATAGATATCCCTAATATCCGACAGGTGTAATAGTTTTACACTGTCGGATCTTAGGATGCAGTACCGTGGCCGCCGCTGGGGGGAGTTCACGTCGTAAACCAGAGTCGGGTATGCAAATTAGCAGTTACGGCGATCCACGAAACTTTTTCCCGTCATTACGTCGCCGCAAGTGTTAGTTTGCCGTCGCAAAGATAGGGCACCTTTTACAAAGTGTAAAATTACTACACCATGTAAAAGTATACCCGTCTTTCCCGCGTCGCTTTTGAATTTTTTTTTTTTTTTTTCCGGCACAAGTCTTTTTACCCGTCGCGATTCACAAAACGTCTGCGCGTCGTAATTTCGCGCAAAGCACGTCGAGAAATTTGCGACGGGAGCATGCGCAGTACGTCCGGCGCGGGAGCGCGCCTAATTAAAATGGGACTCGCCCCATTCCATTGGGCCCGCCTTGCGCCGGACGTTTTTACGATACACCGCCGCAAATTTCCAGGTAAGTGCTTTGTGGATCGGGCACTAACTTGGAAAAATTGCGGCGGTGTAACGTAAACCAGTTATGTTACGCTGCGCCCGGCCTACGTGAATCTGGCCCAATGTCATTCAAATTTTTAGTGATTGCAAACCTGTGAAAAGTTACCATAATGCTAATTTGTGTCCTCCTCACCCCTGCATAACCATGATTTTACATTACACTAATGATTTACCCAAACATATTCTTCCTCTGCATGTATTGCAATGTAGTGTTGAAAGGGGGATAAAGCTTTACATTACATATAACATTAACTTTTTCTATATGTTGTAGTAACTAAATGGGGGTGCCTAATAATTAAGTGCACAGGATTATTATTTTACAAAGAAGTAAATATATGTATCCACATTTGATACCAAATAAAGTCCTCTCTGAACACAAGCACACACCTAAAAATAGAGGGCCAGATCTACAAAGAAGTTACGCTGGCGTATCTATTGATACGCCGCATAACTTCTAGGATGCTCCGGCGTATCTTTTTTCTGTATTCAGAAAACAAGATACGCCGGAATTTTGCTAAGATCTGACTGGCGTAAGCCTCTTACGCCGTCGTATCTTAGTTGCATATTTACACTGGCCGCTAGGTGGCGTTTTCGTAGATTTACTTAACCCGTTTTGGTTAAAAGCCCTACAAGATCATGACAGCATCGAGCGAGAGTTAAAGTTATTTTTTCCAGAAGACCAGGACCCCTCAACACTCAACTCCTAGTGGGATACATTTAAAATACATGCGAGTAGGGTGCTAGACACCAGAATTAAGAGACTGAAGCTTTCATCCCAGATAATAGTGAGTGAATCGGAGGGAGTGCTGCGGGAGCTAGAGGAAACCTTTAATATACAGCCCACCCCAGAGAATTTTGACAAGGTAAAGGTGCAAGCAGTAACACAGCTACACATGGAAAAAGCCAAACAGCGTATCTTTTTTTGTAAAACACGGGTCTACGAACATGGGGAAAAGGCTGGGAAGATGCTGGCCTATCTGGCACATCTGGAAGACAGACCGCCTGTGGTAGTGTCCCTGGCTGAGCCGGATGGCTCGGTAGTCACGGACCCTCCGCAGGTGGCAGACAGGTTTATGAGATTCTACAGAGACCTTTATAGCTCTCAAAGTCACCACACGCCGGGGGAAATACAGGGATATCTACATGCGTTACAGTTCCCAAAATTGAGGGTAGAGCAGGGGCAGCAGCTTGAAGCCCCTATCACCGCACAGGATGTTGCAAATGCAATATCACAACTAGCAAAGTCCAAGGCCCCAGGACTGGATGGCCTACCACTAGAGTTCTACGCCACTTATTCAGAAGTACTGGTGCCCAAACTGAGGGACGTATTTCAGTCCATTTTTGACTCGGGTATCCTACCCATGTCTATGCAGGAGGCCCAGATAATAGTCCTTCCCAAACCGGGTAAGGATCATAAATATCCCGAATCGTACAGACCCATATCTTTGTTACCGGTTGACATCAAGATATTGGCAAAGATTTTGGCCTCCAGGTTAAATGTAGTGATTCTTTCCCTGATACACCCGGATCAGACCGGGTTTATGCCGGGTAAGAATACGGCCATGAATATCAGGAGACTGTTTATGAATATACAGGCACAACATGACAATGTTGGGACCAGGGTGGTGGTGTCCTTGGACACGGCCAAGGCCTTCGACTTTGTCGAGTGGCAGTATCTTTGGGAATGCCTAAGGTGCTACGGGTTTGGCCCGAATTTTATTAGGTGGGTCCAGCTTTTATACCAGACGCCCAGGGCCAGGATCTTTGTCAACGGGTGGCTGTCGGAGCAGATTGCATTGGAGCGGGGCACAAGACAGGGATGCCCCCTGTCACCGCTATTATATGCACTGGCAGCAGAACCACTAGCCATGGCAATTAGGGCAAGGCCAGATGTGATAGGCCTCAGAAAAGAAGATACATGGGAAAAGATAGGATTATACGCAGATGACACAGTCCTCCACTTGGCGGATCAGGGACCATCACTAAGTGCAGCCCTGCTTATAATAGAAGAGGCGGGTAAATATTCGGGGTTGAAGATTAATTGGGACAAGTCCTGTATCCTCCCACTGGATCACTTTCCACCGTCGGCCTCGTTCCCGGAGTTGCCTTTGCAGAGGGTGGCGGAGGTTAAATATCTAGGGGTTAGTGTGACCAGGAATCTTAGGGATTATGTCCCTTTGAATGTAGAACCCCTTTTTGCCATTATTAAAGCTCGAACACAGGCATGGGCCAGACTACCCCTGGGAGTAATGGACAGAATAAATCCAGTGAAAATGATTTTATTGCCCACAATTCTTTATATGGTTTGGCATGCCCCACTATACATACCTTTAAAAGTGTTTGAACAGATGGAAGCAATCCTAAATTCATTTGTGTGGGGTTCAAGTCGACATAAATTGGCGTGGCACGTACTTAAAAACCCTACATTGGAGGGGGGATGCTCCCTTTCGGATGTACAAGATTACTACGTTGCGTCGCAACTATCCCATGTCTATCATTTTAATACATCGGAAGCGCAGAGACATAGGTCGTTGGTATGTAATAGGCCAGGTAGCCCTCTCCATACTCCGGTACAGGCGATATTTAGGACGGGACATGGGGGGTGTAGGTCTGCGCACTTCGGGGCAGAAATGCTAACACACCAACAAAAAATCTGGGATATAGCCCTTAAAAAGCTGGACAGGACGCATGTGCACTCTCATACACCACTGTGGAGAAATGGAAGTCTACCCGAATTAGGAACAGTACCGGACCCGGGGGTATGGGCGGCATATGGAATACTTTTTCTGTCTCAAGTCTTCACGGCATCAGGGCCTAAATCCTTTTCAAACCTTAGGGAGAAATTTTCCCTTCCGCCACAATTTATTTTTCGGTACTTGCAGCTTCGGCATGCACTTAGAACACAAATGGAACAGGTCGTTGTAGATTTGAGTAGGCCGCAGGTGCTGGATGTTATTTTCGGGGCTGATTCAACAAAACTCACCTCCAACTTATATTATACTATTCGCCTGAAAAGGGTAGGCAAGGTGTCACAGACGGCAAAGACAAAATGGGAACAGGACCTGGGTCAGATAGATGACACTGACTGGGGAGAAATACTAGAGGGGGTGAAGGCGTCATCCCCCAAACTATCGGACAGATTAACACAGCTCTATATACTCCACCGTGCATATCTGACGCCCATGAGACTGGCGAAATTCCAGCCCACACGGAGTACTGCATGCCCCATGTGTGCCGCCGAGGCGGCCTCGTTTTACCACTTGCTGTGGCACTGCCCAGACGTGCAGGCCTACTGGCTGCAGGTAACACAGTTTCTCCATGACAATATGGGATCACCGGTGGGTATGGACCCAAAATTATGTTTGCTGGGACTGGTCCCAGATGTGGACGTAGATAAATACCAGAATATTTTCATTTGTGAATCACTGTTCATGGCCAGGAAGGTGGTAGCTAAGGCATGGATGAGGGATAGGGCCCCAACACTGGAGGACTGTAAAAGGGAGGTGAACAACACTCTTCCCTATAGGAAGATGATTTACATTCATAGAGGGCGCCCACAGAAGTTCTCCGGTGTTTGGGACAGGTGGCTGGAGGATGGGGAAACTTGCACGGTATGAGTCTCTGACAGATGGTGGGGATATGTGGAAAGTGGATGGCGAGGGTGGTTTGGCACATGTGTTAGATATCTGTTGTGTGTAGGGTTTCTTATTATACGCCCGGAAAATGTTGAGCTCATGTACGCAGGGCGTGGCGTGAAACGATATGCGAGCCTGAATTGTACAATGTATATCTGTAAAAGTGTGTCAAATACTGATCAATGTCGATCAAATGCCTAACATGTATGTACCTCTAATTTTCTGCATCTCAATAAACTTGGTTTTGAAGTTAAAAAAAAAGGCGTAACTTCTTTGTGAATACAGTACTCGCCTTTCTAAGTTACGGCGGCATAACGTTTCTGAGATACGCTATGCCTGCCTAAAGATAGGCGCATGTACGTGGATCTGGCCCACAATGTATAATATAATCGGGTAGACTGCGAAACTACAAACAAATAATGTGCAGAACTGCAACACCACCTAAATGAAAAATATGCTTTGGGACTCAATGGGATTTGGGGAGAAAATGTTTTGGGGACTCAAGTGGGTAATAAAAGCAGTCTTCAAACAAAAGGCATAGGGCCAGATTCACGTAGGTCGCTGCATCTTTGAGGCGGCGTAGCGTATCCTATTTACGCTACGCCGCCTTAAGTGAGAGAGGCAAGTGCTGTATTCTCAAAGCACTTGCCTCCTAAGTTACGGCGGCGTAGCGAAAATGGGGCCAGTGTAATCGCGTGTAATTAAAATGAGGATGAGGGGGCGTGTTTTATTTAAATGAATGGTGACCCGACATGATTGACGTTTTTTACAAACGGCGCATGCTTCGTCTGTGTACATATCCCAGTGTGCATTGCGGCAAAGTACGCCGCAAGGACGTATTGGTTTCGACCCGAACGTAAATTACGTCCAGCCCCATTCACGGACGACTTACGCAAACAACGTAAAATTTCTAAATTTCGACGCGGGAACGACGGCCATACTTAACATTGGCTACGCCACCTAGGGGGCAGCTTTATCTTTACGCCGGCATACCTCTTACGGAAACGGCGTATCTTTACTGCGATGGGCAAACGTACGTTCGTGAATCGGCGTATCTACTCATTTGCATATTCTACGCCAAACTCAATGGAAGAGCCACCTAGCGGCCAGCCGAAATATTGCACCCTAAGATACGACGGCGCAGGCCGTTGTATCTTAGGTAGGTTTAAGTGTATCTCAGTTTGAGCATACACTTAAACATATGACGGGCTTAGATTCCGAGTTACGTCGGTGTATCTACTGATACGCCGGCGTAACTCTTTGTGAATCTGGCCCATAATGTTTCTTCTTGCTTTGATTCAGCAGAATCCAAATGTTTTACCCCAGAAATCTTGTAAAGCCTAAAGTGTGGTGCTACAAAAAGCCTTTAGCCCTGATTCACACTGGAATGTTTTAACATGCGATTTGACATGTCAAAACGGCGGCAATTGCCGTGAATGGCACCGTCTGCATTGGTGTGGCGCCGCATCTGCGGTGTTGCACAGATTTCAAAAAGGTTGTTTCTGTATTACTTTTTGTGATTTCGGGCTGCGATTTACATTGACATCTGTACAGAAACCTGTACAGATGTCTCTGAAATCGCAGTCGAAATCGGGACTGACATGCAGGAGTGAAATCATGCGAGTTCAGCTGAACATGCACGGCTTCATTCCTCTAGCTCAGTGTGAACCTGGGCTTAGAGAAAGAAAATGTTGACAGAGGGACTGATATTTTATTTTCAGTAAGCACCTGCAATCAACATCATCAGCAGGGTTTTTTAATTTCTTTAAACTCCTAAAGGAGAGTTGTTTACATCTGACACCCACTTAATATACAATACGATATAAATACAGCAGTTATATTCAATGGCCTGATTGTTCATTTATTTTTTTACATCTCAAAACATAAAGCTAGAAGTCAGACTCCCCTAGTAGTAAGAAGGTGGAGCTGGGGGTTCCAGTAGGGAAATTGTGTTCCTAGAGTCCCATAATCCAGATGGCAACATAGCCCTTTGGCATGCATATAAATTAAACATCCGCTTTCAGAACACTGAACCTACATTCTTAAATTGAATAGCATTATGTATACCCATTACCCAATATTAATTTCAATGATCCTTTATTACCTCAAATGGATGTGCTATTACAGAGTCCTATGTAGATAAACATGCCACAGTGACCTATACCCTTTCTCCAACAGTGGGGCACATTTTGTAGGCAAATTTTATAATAAATAGAATGCCATAGCAGAGGTATTCTCAAATGAATATAAAATGATGTTCACTGGTCATGCCCATTAACTCTTCTTAATTAAGACATAAATCCTTTGCCTTTCAGGTTTGAGACAGTTCTAACATTGCGTACTAATGCATCCTGAAGCAAAATTAATTATGTGGCACCCTACGTGTCCTTCAATTAGCATTTCCTATTATTTTTTACATACAGTGCCCACCAATTAAGTATACAATGCTCTTCTCTGGCCAGTGTTTGGTGCTAGCTCTGGTTTGAGATAAAATTTCACAAATTGCTTCTGTTATCAGAAAGGTTTCTCATAATGACTAGCATTTTACTGAAGGCATTTTTAGTTTCTAAATGGTTATACTGTCAAGTTTTTTTCTCTCAAGCCCCGAACAGCAGAAGGCGTGGTTTCTAAATCTCACAATAATTCTGCTTAACAAACCTGAACCAGCTGTATACAATTTGAATTCCAAAGTCATTTTCAATATTTGTAAATCTGCAGCTTTCATCAAAACAATAGGAGTTTTTTTTCACGAAAGGCAAATCCACTTTGCACTACAAGTGCAAACTACAAGTGCAAAGTGCACTTGAAATTGCACTGAAAGTACGCTTGGAAGTGCAGTCGCTGTAAATCTGAGGGGTAAATATGAAATGAGGGGAAGCTCTGCTGATTTTATCATCCAATCATGTGCAAGCTAAAATACATTTTTTTTTCCTTGCATTTCCCATCTCGGATCTAGAGGGACTGCAATTTCAAGTGCACTTTGCACTTGTAGTGCAAAGTGGAGTTGCATTAGTTGCATTTCGTAAATAACCCCAATGGGGTAGATCCACAAAGAAAGTACGCCGGCGTATCTATTGATACGCCGGCGTAATTTCAAAATTTCCGCGTCGTATCTTTGTTTTGAATCCTCAAAACAAGATACAACGGCATCTGGGTTAGATCCGACAGGCGTACGTCTTCGTACGCCTTCGGATCTTAGATGCAATTTTTCGGCGTCCGCTAGGTGGCGTTCCCGTCGTAATCCGCGTCGAGTATGCAAATGAGCTATTTCCGACGATCCACGAACGTACGACCGTCCGTCGCATTTTTTTACGTTGTTTCCGTTCGGCTTTTTCCGACGTATAGTTAAAGCTGCTATCTGGTGGCGTACTCAATGTTAAGTATGGCCGTCGTTCCCGTGTATAATTTTGAAAATGTTACGTCGTTTGCGTAATTCGTCCGTGAATGGGGCTGGATGCCATTTACGTACACGTCAAAAACAATGACGTCCTAGCGATTTCATTTGGAGCAATGCACCCTGGGAGTTTTGATGGACGTGGCATGCGCAGTTCGTTCGGCGCGGGGACGCGCTTCATTTAAATGAAACTCGCCCCCTACCCGCCCAATTTGAATTCCGCGCCCTTACGCCGCGAGAGATACACTACGCTGCCGTAACTTATGGCGCAAATTCTTTCAGGATTCAAAGAAAAGAAAAGTAAGTTACAGTGGCGTAGCGTATCTCACATACGCTGCGCCCACGCAGATGTATGTGGATCTGCCCCAAAGTCTTTTGTACTTACCCAGTGGTATTGAATAACCTCCAGGTTAGGAACTATCTATACATCAGCTCCCAGCCTTTGTTGGAGGGAATGCGGGCAATATGAAACGTTACTTCACATTTGGTGGGATTGCCATAGAATTCATTCCTTCTGGACAGATATCAGGACTCAGATTAAAAAAATACCAAATGTAGAAATATCTGACTCTCTAAGAAACGTCCTACTCTATGTACATTTTATCCCAATTAAAAACAAATTTATTGACAAAAGGCTAATGTCACTAGCAGGGCAGACTGGATTAGGAAGGTAATGGGTATTATGGAAAGAGAACAATTGATGGCCACTTGTAAGGGCCATAATGATAAATTCTATGCTATCTGGGCTTCTTGGATTCTATTAAAGTTCTAGTTTACTGTTACTATGTACAGTCCAGATGTTTTCTTTCATGATCAGGTGAATGCTATCATGAACATGACTGTGTTTTGTAGTCCTATTGATTTGCTTTCCTTTCTTACCCTTTCTCTGCCCGCCCCTCCTCTTGACACACTTTTTTTCTCTTACTCTTACTTGTTCTTCCACATGTAAGTTTTGCACTATGTGACACGTTGACTATTTCCATAATGAAGTCATTGATATACCTTTAACAAGATGCCAAACTTCATAAAAACACCTTGGAGCAGATCCACAAAAAAATTACGCCGGCGTATCTATTGATACGCCGGCATAATTTTAAATTTCCTGCGTCGTATCTTTGTTTTGTATCTTCAAAACAAGATAGCGGCCGCTAGGTGTCATTTCCGTCAAATTCCACGTCGAGTATGCAAATTAGCTAGTTACAGCGATCCACGAACGTACGTCCGGCTGGCGCATTTTTTTACGTCTTTTTCCGGCGTATAGTTAAAGCTACTGTTATGAGGCGTACTCAATGTTAAGTATGGCCGTCGTTCCCGCGTAGAAATTTGAAATGTTTACGTCGTTTGTGAAGTCGTTTGCGAATAGGGATTTGCGTAGAATGACGCCACTGTCGGAAGCATTGGCTTGTTCCGGGTTAATTTTGAGCATGCGCACTGGGATACCCCCACGGACAGCGCATGCGCAGTTAAAAAAAAACGTTGTTTACGTCGGGTCACGACGTATTTACATAAAACACGCCCCCATCACAGAGATTTGAATGCCGAGCCATTACGCCGCCAAAGATACACTATGCCGCCGTAACTTACGGCGCAGATTCTTTGTGGATTTGAAAAAAAAAGTAAGTTACGGCGGCGTAGTGTATCTTAGATACGCTATGCCCGGCGCATAAATGCGCCGCTGTACGTGGATCTGCCCCCTTGTCTTTGGAATTTTTTTGATCCACTGATAACCTAACATGTTAATTACCTAGTATATCAGTATGTATATGCACAGCCTGCTAAGAAATTGAATTTCCTGGATTAGTTATGCCGGTCTATTGTGTTATTGTATTACTTTGTCACAGTCTGCATTCTGGTGGAATTTATAAGCGGCAGCACTGACCATCATAACCTTCTTCCCTCAATCTATAAGTTTTTTGGCAAGAGAAAGAAATCACACAACTTTGTTGTGCTGAAAGTGTTTCTAAATGCAGAAGGTTTTTTACCCTAATGCATCCTTGATGCATCCTAGAAGTGAGGAGCCAGGACCATGGGGAACCTGAGAATAGTTTGCCGGAAGCCCAAAAAGACCCCTGAGCCTAAACTTTGTGGCTGGGGAGAAAAAATTGTTGGCAAAGTAAAGTTGGAGATGTGCCACTTAGGCCCCGTACACACGACCGAGTTTCTTGGCAGAATTCAGCCAGAAACTCGGTTCAGAGCTGAATTCTGCCGAGAAACCCGGCCGTGTGTACACTTTCGGCCGAGGAAGCCGACGAGGACCTCGGCGAGGAAATAGAGAACATGTTCTCTATTTCCTCGTTGTTCTATGGGAGAACTCGGCCCGCCGAGCTCCTCGGCGGCTACAGGGCTGAACTCGCCGAGGAACTCGATGTGTTTGGCACGTCGAGTTCCTCGGCCGTGTGTACGGGGCCTTAGAACTGCAAAATGTTTCTGGATTCAGTGAGGTTTACTTTTGAATTTATGTGTTATAATTCCTCTCCAGGGTGTTCAGTATATTAATACACTGTTTTCAAGCTGTGAGATATCAAAGTATCAGCCTGATAGATATCAATAGTTTTTGGTCTGGTTTGCTTAAAGTGGGAGGGTTGACGTAAGGTTTGGTTAAGGTGGAGGTGGGGGGGGGGGGGTAGTGAATGCTTCACCAGTCAAGTATTTTCTAACAGAAAAAGCCATTCCAATTGTATATGATACACAGTGCTTTATCAAACTAAATGCCATTCAGCTTGAACTTATATCTATTTTTTTTTAGACGCCTCTGAAGATATCCCATTAGGATGAAACATGTAAGGCTGACTAACACAAGTACGCTAAGAGCCGCTGAGTTTTATTTTCTTTGATGCCTGTTTTACCTGTCTGTTTGTAAGTACCATATAATAAATTGTATATTGGTTTTACCTACATGCTGCACTAATGCCGTTTCTTCTCTGCATTTTATGACCATATATCTGCTGATGAACGCAATGTACGCTTTTGGACCTTCATGACATTCGAGATGTCATTCCATCATTAATGCTGCCTGTGGATAGCTGTTCTCACCTGCACAGTCTGTTGGAAGGGCGATCGCCATTTACCTGCAAGTTATTTGATTACATTCCCATAACGCTATTGCTCTGGTAAGCGGTTTGTTTGCACGGTGGTGTGGTGTATCCCTTTCTTTTCAAGTTTGCACACTGGAACTTCGGTGGAGGTCCTATATCTTCAATTGTTGATGAACATACACTTTTGAGGACTTTATACACACACTGTTTATATGGACTAATTTTCCATTTGATTTTGAGCGCTGCACATTGGATTATATTATATCTATTTTTGTTTAGCTTTATGTATTGATTTGTCTGTGCTATACACCAGCAGTTCTAAATCTATGACTGCTGTTCTACTTACTATCCTTAAAGTAGTTGTAAACCTCAGTCATGAAATCTGAACAAAGCATATGTCTCTATAGTGGGTACTTGTCTATCTCCAAAACTCTAAGGGGCAGATCCTCAAAGAAATTACGCCGGCGTATCACTTGATACACCGCGTAATTTCAAATTACCCGCGTCGTATCTTTAGTTTGAATCCTCAAACCAAGATTCAACGGCATCTGGGTTAGATCCGACAGGCGTACGGCTTCGTACGCCTTCGGATCTTAGATGCAATACTTCGGCGTCCGCTGGGTGGAGTTTGCGTCGTTTTCCGCGTCGGGTATGCAAATTAGCGATTTACGACGATCCACGAACTTACGCGCGGCCGTCGCATTCTGTTACGTCGTCTTTAGTCGGCTTTTTCCGGCGTATAGTTAAAGCTGCTGTTTTGCGGCGTATAGTTAGAATGGCCATGTTAAGTATGGCCGTCGTTCCCGCTTTTAATTTTCATTTTTTATTTTTGTTTGCGTAAGTCGTCCGTGAATCGGAATGTACGTAAGACACGTCTAAGTTTAAAAAATGACGTCCTAGCGACGTCATTTCGCGCAATGCACGGCGAGAAGTTTAGGGACGGCGCATGCGCAGTTCATTCGGCGCGGGGACGTGCTTCATTTAAATGAAACACGCCCCCTAATCGCCGATTTGAATTCCGCCGTTACGCCGCTTGAGATACACTACGCCGCAACTTACTGAGCAAATTCTTTGGGGATTCTAACCAGCAAAAAGTAAGTTACAGCGGCGTAGCGTATCTCTCATACGCTGCACCGATGTATTTGTATGTGGATCTACCCCTAAGGCCCCGTACAGACGACCAAACATGTCTGCTGATATGTAACCTCTGAAGGTATAAAATAGAAAAACATTTAAGGGGGCGTACCATCATCCAAAATCTAGATAAATAGAGTTTGTTAAAAATGACAGGGGTCAAACAATAATACATGAACAACAATTGCAAAAAATTGGGTTGGGGAACACAAAGACTCCGTTGCTCACCTAAAAGGCTCCCTCACCAAGCCAGCGGGGAGGACGGTAACCACCACATAGGGTCCCGAGTGGCGGACAGGGGGTACATGTATGGGCGAATGGACCTTCTAGCAGATAGATAGGGTAGGAAAAATAATTAGTATGATCGGCCCCAGCTTCGAATGGGGGGGGGGGGTGTGCGTGGGGGGATGTTATGGGTGCAATACATGGTGTAGGACCGGTAATAAGGATAAAATTAAGTGTGATGTGAAAGTTATCAAAAGGGTGATAAGGGGTGATAATGGAAAGCAATTGGCAACAAGGGGGGGAAAAAAGAAGACAGGGGGGGAAAGAAGGAAGAGGGTAAAAAGGGGGGTGGGGGTGAGGTGAACCAGGAAGCAAAATGGAAAAATGAACAAGGGCGACAAATTGAAGAAAGAAAGTAAAAAATGTGAAAAGGATTTACCTTGAATGCAAGGAAGTGTAGTGCGAGTAGGGGGCCCCGGAAACGAGAGCCCAAATTGGGATATCTCGGGCCACAGATAACCTCCACAAGGGGGACCAGGGTAGTGGACCCCCGAAGGGGGGGGGGACCACATAGGGTCCCGTGGTGGCGTCAGGGTGGTGACGCCATCCAGTGGCACCTGGATAAGGAAAGCAAATTAAGGTGAATTGGTGATGATTAAGGAAGGGGGGGGGGGTTTTGGGAAAGAGGGAAGGGAGAGGGAAGAAGGGGGAATGGGGGAAAAAAGGGGAAAGAAGGAGGGAGGGGGGAGGAGGGAAGGGAAGGGGAAGAGGGAGGAGGGAGATGGGTTGGGGGGGGGGAAATTGGGAAGGTGGGTGGGAAGACTGGGAACAGATGGGTTGGGGAGGTAGGTGGGAAGGCTGGGGACAGATGGCGAGGTATACTAAAGGAGAGGTAAAGGTCTTACTGTGTGTCATTTTTGACACTGCTTGGGGACATCCCACTTGTCAAGATTTAAGGAGCTGTGTCTGTCCATGGACTTAGAGAAAAGGATTTTACGGTGAGTACAAAAAATCCTATTTTCTTTTTCATCCATTAAGGGGCACTGGAATTTAGTAAAGCGATTGTAAAGTCTCGTTTTTTTTTTCCTTATAAAAATAGTTAACGTGTTATACTGCTCTGTTGCAGTTGTTTTGCACAGAGCAGCCCAGATCCTCCTCTTCTCGAGTTCCTCTTGAGCTCTCCTGGCCTCTCCCACCTGTCAAGTGCCCCCACAGCAATCAGCTTTCTGTGGTGGCACCCGAGCCGAGTCACAGCTCCATGTGTCCATTCGGAGACACAGAGCCCTGGCCCAGCCCCACCCCCACACCCACCCCATCTCTTTCCTGATTGGCTGACTGATTTTGTCTGACAGCAGCGGGAGCCAATGGTGCCACTGCTGTGTCTCAGCCAATCAGGAGGAGCGTCTCGGAAGGCCGAGGCACTTGTGGACATCGCTGGAGAGAGATGTGGGCCTCGGGTAAGTATTAGGGGGTGCTGGAGGGCAGCTGCTGCACACATTTTTTGTATCTTAATGTTTGACCCCTGTCATTTTTAACTTTAGACGCTCTTCTGATGAAGCGGCCGTAGCCGCGAAACTAGTTAAGAGGCCCGATATGACTTTCAAACCCATTATGCTTCTCCCCCCTGTGGGGACCACTATACTGGTGCCATGTTGGTCGTATATTGTTTGTTTTATTTTTTAACCGTGTATTCTTCTTGTGTCTTTATTGATACTGTACCCAATAAAAATGTTTTTTATTACTTACCTGTTTCCTTGTACACTGTATACCTATGTTATTAGTACCGTAATAGTCCAATAATGGCCCAAACCCCCCCCCTTTGGCTCTTTGGTTCGGGGACCTCAGAGCCAAACTCTATTTATCAAACATGTCTGCTGAAACTGGTCTGCGGGCCAGTTTCAGCAGACATGTTCGGTCGTGTGTAGGCGCGAGCGGGCAGAATTCCAGCAAACATTTGCCCGCCGGGCCTTTTCCCAGCGGACAAATATTCCTGGACTTGTTTTAAAACCGTCCGCTGGAATCCTGCCCGCTCGGACATGTTCGGTCGTCTGTACAGACCTACCGTACATGTCCGAGCGCCCGCCTTCCCTCGCATGCGTCGAATGACTTCGATGCATGCGTGGAAGCATTTAAAAGGCAGGCCCGCCCACGTCGCCGCGTATTGTTTACGCGCAGACTTCTGTACGATGGTTAGTACAGCCATCGTACAGAAGTCCCCAGGCAGACATGTACGGTGAAAACGGTCTGACGGACCAGTTTCATCGTACATGTTTGCCCGTGTGTACCCGGCCTTAGTGTCATTTCTTTCTGGTGCTTCCTTCCTCTGTTATCAGCATGTGTCACTTCTGAGAAGTTTTCCAGACATATACAGTATATTCTGGTGGTGGAGCCCTTTCCTCCAATCAGCTCTCACACAGTTAATAAGAGCTCTAACTGTAACTCTCCGCCCCCTCCTCTGTTCTACTGACAGATCCAGAAGGAGTTTATCACAATTCTGCATTTTTGAAGGGATGTAGGGAAGAGAATACTGCAGATAAAATGTATGTAGGAGGATTTGCTTCATGCTTCATTTGCTGTGTATCATCTGAGGTTATTTACTTTACTGGGTATATGAGAGGGTTTACAACAGTGGTTCTCAACCTGGGGGTCGGGACCCCCTTGGGGGTCAAATGATGATTTGCCAGGGGTCACCAAATTCTGGGCTGTTCCTGAAGCCTGCACCACTCTCCCACCTTTTTTGTGGTCTCCACTACAGTTCTCAGACCAGCAGATGACCTTAATCAAGAGCACCTAAGTTGGCAGATCAGAACTCCCCCCAGCATTGCCACTCATCCCATCCCCCCACCAAAAAGTAAAAGAAGGAATAAAAACAGAGAATACATGGAAGAGAGAGGAAAAGTAGGGAAGGAAGAAAGAAAAAGGGAGAGAAATAATTAGAGAAAGAACAAGAAAGACAGCTAGAGAGTGGGATGGGGGGGGGGACAAGAAATTAGGATAGAGAGATAGAGTGGCACATCCTAAAATGTACCATATCAGGTTTTAATACTGTACGAGTGGAGGGGACTCAGGGACCGCTAAATTTCCGTGGGTTAGGGGCGCAAATTGCTTGTCTTGTCTTGGGTGCTGACTACCCACGCTACGGAAATTATTTTACTGTTAGGGGTCCCCACAACTTGGAAAATTTTATCAAGGTGTCACGGCACTAGAAGGTTGAGAACCACTGGTTTACAACCACTTTAAATTGGAAATATTTAGGTAGATTCACCAAGAGTTAGGCCGGCTTATCAGTAGATAAGCCGACCTAACTCTGAATCTACGCCGGCGTTTGTTTAAGTGTATTCTCAAACAGAGATACACTTAAACAAAGCTAAGGGCCATATTCTCAAATAATTTACGCCGGCGTATCAGCAGATACGCCGACGTAAGTCCGATCCTATGTTTAAGTGTATTCTCAAACTGAGATACACTTAAACATGCCTAAGATACGACGGCCTGAAGGAAAACTATAATGCTGTAGGCTCAATTTTATACATCCTAAACTGTGTTTTAAATTTTAGAGAAAGTCATTTATTTCACAATTTACATCTGGTAAATGGGTGCTGGCAGGTTTAAGTGGCTGAGAAAAATCAGCCTAAGCCTGGTATGCTGAAACCAATGGACTTATGTCAGTGCAAACATTTGGATAAGGGTGTAAATATATACCCTTCAGTCTGATCAATAATCTTGCCATTGTGTTAAAAATTGCAGGATCAGAAATGAGAGTTGGTAAGTTGAATCCAATCTGTACTCAATAGAGAATTTGCTATTCGAAATTGAATATAGAAACATGTTTAACATCTGTTCTCTTTAATGAGTAGGAAGGCAGAGCTTACATACAGTACATGCGGAATGCAGAGAAAAAGACAAAGGGCCAGATTCACAAATGAGATACAACGGCGTTTCTCCTGATACGCCGTCGTATCTCTGTTTCTATCTAAGCGACTGATTAATAGAATCAGTTACGCATAGATAGCCAGAAGATCCGACAGGTGTAATTGTTTTACACTGTCGGATCTTAGGATGCAGTACCGCGGCCGCCGCTGGGGGGAGTTTGCGTCGTAAACCAGCGTCGGGTATGCAAATTAGGAGTTACGGCCGATCCACAACGGTTTTTCGCGTTCGCTACGTCGCCGCTAGTATAGTTTCCCGTCGCTAAGTTACACTTTTTTTTTGTGCCTTAACTTTAGTCAGCAAGTGTATTGCTGTCTAAAGTATGGCCGTCGTTCCCGCGTCGAAATTTAAAAATCAACGTCGTTTGCGTAAGCCGTCCGGGAATACGAAAGTACGCTACGCGCGTCGCCTTTCAAAAAAATGACGTTGCCGCGCGCAAAGCACGGCGGGAGTTAGGAAACGGAGCATGCGCAGTAGGTCCGGCGCGGGAGCATGCCTAATTTAAATGGCACACGCCCATTTGAATTGGCCCGCCTTGCGCCGGAGGCCGCGGGCGTAGGTTTTCATCGCAAGTGCTTGGTGAATCAGGCACTTGCAATGAAAAATTGCGGCGATGTAACTTATCTAGGATAAGTTACGCCGTCGCGATTCTACGTGAATCTGGCACAAAATATTTAACCATTTACAGAGTAATTATCTGTATACCCGGATCTTATGGTCAGCAAGACCTTGTAATTTTAGCCAAAAGTTTTGTTTACAAACTTAACAGAAAGGTACTTATTTGTAGATACTAACATATCTGTACATTGAATAACAAATTCAAATACATTTTGACTTGAAATGTTCTTGAAACTAGAAGACTGTATACAATGTGCAGCCCCTGGTGTGCCAAATTTAATTTCATAGGGCGTAAGGAACATGTGTTTCTGAGGTGTCATTCTGACCAAATACTGTAAAGGGCACTCCTTTTTTGATTATTTTACTAATTCTTCCCAACTTGTTGCAGACTGGCTGGTAATTGAGCTGGGAATTTTTGTTTGTTTTTTTGACATGCATTTCCCTTCAATGTGCTCCTTGCTGCAAAGGCTAGTTATAGGTTGGGGTGGTTGCCATTTGTTTGTAGGAGCTCAAACTTTAGCGAGTCTCAAACTTATAGCTTAGGACTGCAGTAAACTGAGGTGCCGTGATGTGGCTGCTGCAGCTTGTTAATGTGTGTAAACTAAACCCCTTGTTAGACAGGGTCAATGTGGTTTGTTGCAGACTGGCTGGTAAGTGATCTGGCATTTTTTGATTGTTTTTTTTTTACATGCATTGCCCTTACATGTGCTCCTTGTTACAAAGTTTAGGTTTGGTTAGGGGGGTTTCCATTTGTTTGTATAGAGGGTTAAGTGGTGAGGGGACACATTGGATACCTTTGCTGCCATTATGCTTTTGTTGGGTGTCCAGTGCGACCACATACCTTTAGCGAGGGGTGGGATACATCTAGACATACCTGTCCTTAATCTAATCATTATTATATATATGCTCCAACTTGGGGGAGTCTCAAAAATATAGAGTTAGGACTGCAATACACTGGGGTACTGTGAGGTGTCCGCTGCAGCTTATGCATATTTTTCTATTGTGTGCCAATTAAACCCCTTGTTATTAATGTGAACTGTTAGACAGGGTTAATTTGGTGTGTTGCAGACTGGCTGGTAAGTGAGATGGGAATTTGTTATTGTTTTTGACATGTATCACCCTTCCATGTGCTCCTTGCTGCAAAGGCTAGCTATAGGTTGGGGTGGTGGCCCTTTGTTTGTACAAGTATTGAAAACCGGCTGGATACCTAAGGATACTTGTGAAATGCATTCCTTGATCATTCTTTATTTTAAGTTTCTGGAACTAAAGTTTTTCAGACTACTTCTAACAGTCACTTGTTTGTAGTTGCCTTTGTTGTTGCTTTGGCAACTGGCCACACTTCAGGTAACTCTAAAAAAACATGATTACACAGGGAGCTCCAATTTTGTTAATTGTACAAATTCTCTTTGTAGCCATTGGAAGGGTTGTTTAAGGTTTGGGATGGCTTCTAGTGGGGGTGTTTACTGCTCTACCTTGGTTGTGTAGTGCACAGACAAGACAAGATGTGGCAACGGTGACTATCCAATGCTCTTGCAATAAGGTAGACATGATGGACTTTAATTAGTGACAGGGGTCTTAGACACAGTATGCCATCATTGGGAAGAGAGCTTGAGGTAAATACAGAAGTGAGTAACATTTGCATAAACCATTCTCACCTGGCTGAGCACCATGTTTGGACCATCTGGTCTTTTCACTCCGGGAGGCTTAATCCTAATTTTATTTTTAATAAACCAAAATCTATTGGATGAGTGGATGAGAGATCTGGGAATCAGTAACTTATACTGACCCAACAAGTGTTTGTTGGTCCAAGACTGTTTGTTCAGCAGCTTTATCCACTCTGATTATCTCCGGCTAAGGGGTTATCTGCCTATGTATGAGCTTTTACTTTAGGCCGGATTCACACTAGTGCGAATTGGATGCGGGATTTACTGCATCCAATTCGCACAGCAGGAGATTGTGGCCGGCTCTCTATGAAGCCGGTTCACATATCTCCGCAGCGGCTCTTTTGTTGCGATTTTCACAGGAGCCCTGTGCATCTTTTAGACCATTTCAGATCCGAATTCAGACAAAAATGTGGGTTTAAATCAGACCTGAAATAGGGAATGAGGATGCATTGGACTTCTGCTATGAGCCGCTGCATGCTCATATGTGAACCCAGCCTTAATGATGGCCACTACAGTGGGGAGGTGGAACGCTGAAAACAGCAGTTTGACTCACTTTGTGTGCTTGATTAGCTTGCCTGCTTATGTAATAAATGTCTAGATTTTTAAATTGGGTCAAAATCATGAGCTACTGTATTCCAAAGCCAGAAAATGGTGCTCACTTCCTAAACCCAAGGGGGCAGATCCACAAAGATCTGCCCCGGCGCATCGTATCTGAGATACGCTACGCCGCCGTACCTTACCTGGCTTTGGTTCGAATCCATAAAGATTTTGTGTCGTAAGTTACGGCGGCGTAGTGTATCTCAAGCGGCGTAACGCCGCGGAATTCAAGTTGGGCGGGTAGGGGGCGTGTTTCATTTAAATGAAGCACGTCCTCCCACAGAACGAACTGCGCATGCGCCGTCCCTAAATTTCCCGCCGTGCATTGCGCGAAATGACGTCGCAAGGACGTCATTGGTTTTGACCTGGACGTAAATTACGTCCATCCCGATTCACGAACGACTTACGCAAAAAAAATAATTAAAATTATTCGCGGGAACGACGGCCATACTTAACATTGAGTACGCCATGAAATAGCAGCTTTAACTATACGCCGAAAAAAGCCGACGTAAAGGAATGCGCCGGCCGCTCGTACGTTCGTGGATCGTCGAAAATAGCTAATTTGCATACTCAACGCGGAAAACGAAGGGAACACCACCAAGCGGACGCCGAAGAATTGCATCTTAGATCCGAAGGCGTACGAAGACGTACGCCTGTCGGATCTAACCCAGATGCCGTCGTATCTTGTTTTGAGGATTCAAAACAACGATACGACGCGGGAAATTTGAAAGTACGCTGGCGTATCAGTAGATACGCCAGCGTACTCTTTCTGTGGATCTGCCCCAAGGTCTCATCAAATATTAACAACAGTGTATATGGATTAAGTGTGGTACACCTCTTTATGGTTAAGGCTGTACGTGTGAGCAATGCCACATCATTTTAGCTACTTTATAGTTAGCCCTGCATTTGGCAAATATTTAGTCTGGATTTGATTAATTAACCCTTGGATCACATGGAGTACAAGTAGGGTTGGATTAATGAGTGATGAACAGCTATGTTTTTGACATTGTCCAAAAGTCAAGGCAAATGCTGCTATAGCCCCGACAAAACTTGGAGACCCTTTAATAACAGGGTCTAGCTAACAAGGATCATACATACGTGGCCGTTGCTTTCAACTAGGATTATGTTTTAGGACTCAAGTTGCATGTCCGTTCAATTCATGACAAAATAGCCAGAGAGGTTTGTAATAATCTGGTAAGGACAATGCAGGAGCAGAAGTCACTCTCTTAACCAATTCCTGCATCCTTTTTTGATGCTTAGGTTGAAATTTAAGTGACTGTTGGGTTGCAAGTATACAGTGCTGTGAAAAAGTATTTGTCCCTTCCTGATTTTTAATGTTTTTTTACATATTTGTCTCATTTAACCTCTTGTCGCCCCAGGCCATCATAGGACATCCTTGACTTTGTGGGGGTATATCTGAATGATGTCTGTAGCTACATCATTCAGATACCGGCGATTCCCTACACCATAATAATGATCAGGCAGCTGTTCCACCACTTGATCATTCTTACAGGAGGCGAGAGCCGATGTCCCCTCCTCCCTCCACCCTCCGGTGCTTCTACTGACTCACCACTTTGATCGGTGAGTCGGAGAACGGATCCGCCGGCTCCGGATGTTGACGATAGAGATTTTTGCCGGACCAGTTGGTCACCGGAGTCTCTATGATCGTCTCTATGATCGTCGGAAACCGGGTGCGATGTTATTATGTCACGCATGGCCTCTGCATTAAAAAAATTGCTATAATTAGACCATTTATAATATAGGTCAATTTCACGATGCACCCAAGGAAAAGTGGTGAGAAAAAGGATGTAACTTCCACCTCTGCACACACTGCCGCTTACCAACTCCAAATGATCTCCTATTAACAGAGATCACACATGCTTTTGACTTAATACCCAGCCTGGGTCCCAGCATCTTCCCCAATGGTATCCCTTAAAGGTCCCCATGAAGACATAAAAGCTTCCATAGTGTAAAATCATAGGTGGTTTTATTATATAAACAAAAAGTATTGCACTTATAATTAAGACGAATAAAAATTGCAGTAAAAACACAGACCCGGTCAGCTCTCGATTGCAGCCCATCACTCCGGGACCTGCGTGTACGCTGTGACATCAGCATGCCGCTCCTCCCTAGGATACCACATACATAAACTAAATGTATATTTGAATACATATTCAGTATACATACAGTTAATCCACTCAGGGTATCTAGTTCTATTTTTACAGTGTCACTTGTAAGGAGTCATTTCTGCTGTCAGCTTTCCAATGCATCATATAATTAAAAGAAAGTTATTCTTGTTTTGATGATAATAGGATAAAAATTAAGAGCCATTTCTCTAGATTCCACATGGCATAAAACACAAACGTATTTCATTTAACTAGAAATTGTGTTGCATGTCCCCCTTAGGTAAGGTTTCTAAATACAGCACTGAAATGACCAGTCAGATAATGCTGGGAACAACATAAAGGTCAAAGCAGGTATGCACACAATTATAGATGACAGCATGGATAAAACATTACAATAGCAATGTTTTTCTTCTGTTGCCAGTGACTGTAATTAGAAGAGAAAATGGCACACTTGGCATGTTATGACAGTGATTTTAGCATTTTGAAATTGTATAAAATTGTACAGCATGAAAAATGCATACAACAAAATACATTATGCTATCTGTAAGATGCAAGATATAAATACGATGTGCCCTTATGGACTACAGTGGAGTGAGATAAGAAGGGTGAAGATGAATTCCTCCAAAGCAAAGCTTAAAAAACAGAAATATAGATATGAATATTACAACAGTAAAGTATATTATCTATAGTATGCAGCTTGTGCATCGTGGACACTATAAACATAGGCAAGCAAAAAGAGATAGTCTAATGCCCTGTACACACGATCACTTTTTGTGATGAAAAAAAATGTCATTTTTTATCATGAAAAAAATGACATTTTTCCAACTTCATCATTAAAAATGATGTTGCTCACACACCATCGTTTTTGAAAAATGATGAACAAAGTGACAGTACTCTAAAGGGGAAGTTCTATTCACCTTTGGGCTGCTTTTAGCTGGTTACTTGTTAGTAAAAGACGATTTGTGCTTTTTTGTCTGTTACAACGTGATGAATGTGCTTACTCCATTATGAATGGTAGTTTTACCTCCCGTATCAAAACTTGCTTCTGGGCATGTGCGGGTTTAAAACGTAATTTTTGCCCACACACACGATCATTTTTTATGACACAAAAAATGACATTTTAAAAAATGACATAAAAAATTCAAGCATGTTCGATTTTTTTTTTTGTCATTTTTCAGAAGACATAAAATGACATTTTGTCCACACACGATCATTTTAAATGACATTTTAAAAAATGTCATTTTATTTCATCACAAAAAGTGATCGTGTGTACAGGGCATTAGACTGAGTACTGCATGAATATCACTCAGCTTATTCTTCCCTTTCCAGCACTATTTATTAAAACCAATGAAGTCTAATAGAGGGGTCACAGGTCAACACACAGAGTGGAGGTAAATGAGTATGGTTATATAGACACATTTAATCAGGTTGCAAAATCACTTGTTTATCAACTCAACCCACAACTGCTAAAGTTTTGGTCCAAAAGAAGGCAAAGCAAAACTCCCAGAGCAACTGGTTACTATTTTGCCACGCAGGGGAAAGAAAATTCTTGACCCTGTAACATTATTCAACATAATTGCCATAGATCAAATTACTGATAATTTAGACTTCAGTAAATATAACTACTTATTATTATTTGCAAAAAATGCTGTGTTTTTTTTTTTATTATATTATTGCTTTGGTCTTTTAATGATTTCATGTGTTAAAATATATCACAGTTTAACTGCTATAACTGTAAAGAACCCTCCCCTAAACTGATGGTATGACAATAAGATACATTTCTTTCCACACCAACGGCACCAGTCCATGACAAGAAGCTCTTAGGCCCTGTACACACGGTCGGTTTGGTCCGATGAGAACCGAAGTTCATTTTCATCGGACCAAACCGACCATGTGTATAGGCTATTGGTCTGTTTTCCTTCGGTCCAAAATTTTAAAACATGCTTCAAAACCGAACCGATAGACCGCTGCCCCATTGGACCAAACCGATGGTTAGTACAGAAAAACATCGGTTCAAAACCTGCGCATGCTCAGAATCAAGTCGACGCATGCTTGGAAGCATTGAACTTCGTTTTATTCAGCACGTCGTGTGTTTGACGTCACCGCGTTCTAACCCGATCGGATTTTAGACTGACGGTGTGTACACATATCAGGCCGTACGGCCACTTCAGAGGTGAACCGATGAAAACGGTCCGTCGGACCATTCTCATCGGTTTTGTACGACCGTGTGTACGGGGCCTAATTAGGAATTTCTCATGCAAATTAAGTGGGTGCCAGCGTGTTGAATCCCCCAACTAGGTAATTATATATTTTAAGGTGAAATTTTGCTATTATTAAAAACCAAACATGTATCTCCCTGTATTCTCTGTAATGTAAAATAGATTTGGAAAACAGATATGATAGTGTGACTCTTTGTTATGGTAATTATGGGCATAAAGACGTGGAAGCCTCTATCTGCTGTCATCTTTCCAGAATGCAAAGATTTTGAGTTGGGTTGCCTCTCCAGGTGCAATTATTTATTTCTTATGCTGCAAAAATGTTATGATCTTTGCTTATGCATGTGTGTAGGAAGGTGGTGGTTAATGCTGCTCCAGCCGAGAAGGAAACAGTTAACCAGTTTTCCACATTTTCTCCTGAGCTCTGCCTCTCTCTCCATGTGATGTGAATAAAAGGGGGGAAGGCTCTGCAGACACACACGTTGTCTGTGTGGAAGGAAAGACATTGCCAGACAACAAGATGTAGGAGAGTGTTCCTGTTCTCGATTTCAGAAAAGCTGCTACTCGCCTTTGTCCATGAGCCTACGGCAATTGCTGGAACTTGCAGTCCCCCCTGAAGACTCCACCAAGTATGGACTTGACTGGAGCAGATTTGCTGGGGCAATGGTATGCCTTAGTTAGGGAATAAGGATGTTAGGAATGTGTTTGCACTCATTATTAGACAGTCAATGTCATCATGTTAATTCATTCAGTAAAGCATTTGAAACTTTGCTTCTGCCTGGTCTGAAGTAACTAAAGAGGTATATTGCAAGTAGTGATGGGCCAAAAAAAACCTGATTCAGTTTGCATCAGAACTCCTGAACATGGAAAAAGTTTGGACCCGGACCGACATAGCAGAATTTGGATAGACGTAACAGGTGTAGAAACATTGGGCTTTGGGTGTTGGTGGTGCCTTCACATCGTAATCCCATAGAGGAACACGAATATGAAGTCCTTGTTTTTGATATGTGTGTTATTTGTGTCCCAAAGTTTTCTAGTTCTAACCTTTAACTATGTCTCAACTAATGATTGTATATGCAATCACTTATGGCTTATGTATAGCCAAAGCTTTTTTTTTTTTTTAATAAAGTAGGGAAGCATATAATTGGATTAAAATCAATATTAGGTTAGTTTTTTTTTCTGTCTATGTGCTATTGGGAAGATTAACCTTCCCTTTCTGTTGGAGAAACACAACAGTTAGAGGAAATCTTCTGAAGTCAGGAGAATTTCTCTCTTAGACAGTTGTCAATAGAACAGGTGTGCCTAGTGGAAGATTGACCCTTATCTCTTGTTCTAGTGACAAGTCTGGAATTTAGAATTTTCCCTCACTTCATCAAATTGCATGTTTCTGCCTTGATAAAAGGGGTACTGCATTGCTTGAAAAGATTGGCTTTTTATCTGGCATCAATTGATTTTTAATACATTTTATTTGCTGAAGAAAAAGAGTGGAAGTTTTTTTTTTTTTTTAATTCATCATTCCAGAGGCCTGAGAAATAAGTTTCACTACTGCGTTGGTAATTATTGGTGGATACTATAATTGTGCAGCTTGCACAATTGCCTGCATAATTAAATGCAACCTACAGACTCATTCCCAAACTATTCTTCCATTTAAACTCAATTGTTATTTAGAACTAGTGTTGAGCAGAATATGCCATATTCGATTTCGCGATATATCTCGAATATATATTCGAATATTCGAGATATATTCGCTAAATTCGAATATTCGTGATATTTTATCGAAATTAATTGAATGCGATTTTTCGCTATTGCGAATGCGAAAATAATTGCGATTTTTTTAATAACTGCGGTAGGAGCGCTCTGATTGGCTTAGAATATTCGTGATATTTTATCGAAATATCGCAACATGCGAATGCGATATTTATTGCGCAATTTCGAGATATGCTGGAGGAGCGCTCTGATTGGCTCAGAATATTCGTGATATTTTATCGAAATATCGCAACATGCGAATGCGATATTTATTGCGCAATTTCGAGATATGCTGGAGGAGCGCTCTGATTGGCTCAGAATATTCGTGATATTTTATCGAAATATCGCAACATGCGAATGCGATATTTATTGCGCAATTTCGAGATATGCTGGAGGAGCGCTCTGATTGGCTCAGAATATTCCTGATATTTTATCGAAATATCGCAACATGCGAATGCGATATTTATTGCGCAATTTCGAAATATGCTGGAGGAGCGCTCTGATTGGCTCAGAATATTCCTGATATTTTATCGAAATATCGCAACATGCGAATGCGAAATTTATTGCAGATATTTCGAAAACTGCTGTAGCAGCACTCTGAAATCGAATATGTATGATATTTTAACCAAAATACATATTGCGATTGCGATTTTTCGATCGCGCATGCGCAATTGCGCGAACAACACGCGACCATTTCCTGGAGCCTTGCCAGTTTCCAACTTATGATCGCAGCGCAATCACACAGCAACATGGTTGGAAGCAATTTCACTAAGTCTGAGGAAAAGTTGCTGATTTGTGTAAGTATTTTGACCACTGTTATTTCATCATCTTCAACTGCATTTTAGTCTAGTTTAAAAGTTAGTATATATGATCAGATATTAGTATTTCACAAAAAATGTGTCTCCTGCTTTTACAAAACTACAAGTCCCAGCATGCCTGGACAGCTGCAGACACCCTGGTTGGCAAATGTGTATTTAGGCACTTTTCCTTGTTATTTAGCATAATGAATTTAACATTTTATTGGACATAGGACGTATGCGAACGTCCTGACTTCAGTGTCCTCAAGGCCCAAGGACGTTCGAATACATATTGCCCTTTAGATGTTGCAGAACTACAACTTCCAGCATGCCTGGGAATGCTGGCACTTCTAGTATTGTAAGTTCTGCAGGCCCACATTTTTCAGGCCTTTATGCACGGGTCTCTAAACTGTGGCACCCTAGATGCAGCAAAAGTAAAATTCTTAGCATGCACTGACAGACCGTGGCTGATGGGAGTAGTAGTTTTGCAACAGCTGGAGGTGGACTGGTCTTGAAACCCAGAGTTAGGTAACAAACCCGTAGTGTTTTGCAACCATTCTGCCTCCAGCTGGTTATTTTCTGTTGAAAAGCCTGTGGCGTGCAAAACACAACCCAAAAACTCCACCCGGTGCAAGGAAAAATTTGCACACACCTAAAGAGTGACATCACAAAAAACTGCGACGGTTGCATACGTCAGTGGTCCTCCGAAAAGGTCCCGTCTCTGACCCCCCGGGGCGTTAGGCTCCTAGGCTCCTGACAGGGAAAAGAGTTACTGTGGTCCATACAGCCGAAGCCATATGGACCCATCTCGGTCCAAGCAGCGCAATCAACACGCGAACAACACGCGACCATTTCCTGGAGCCTTGCCAGTTTCCAACTTATGATCGCAGCGCAATCACACAGCAACATGGTTGGAAGCAATTTCACTAAGTCTGAGGAAAAGTTGCTGATTTGTGTAAGTATTTTGACCACTGTTATTTCATCATCTTCAACTGCATTTAAGTCTAGTTTAAAAGTTAGTATATATGATCAGATATTAGTATTTAACCAAAAATGTGTCTCCTGCTTTTACAAAACTACAAGTCCCAGCCCAGCCCAGCATTTTAGTCTAGTTTAAAAGTTAGTATATATGATCATATATTAGTATTTCACAAAAAATGTGTCTCCTGCTTTTACAAAACTACAAGTCCCAGCATGCCTGGACAGCTGCAGACACCCTGGTTGGCAAATGTGTATTTAGGCACTTTTCCTTGTTATTTAGCATAATGAATTTAAAAATGTTTTGGACATAGGACGTATGCGAACGTCCTGACTTCAGTGTCCTCAAGGCCCAAGGACGTTCGAATACATATTGCCCTTTAGATGTTGCAGAACTACAACTTCCAGCATGCCTGGGAATGCTGGCACTTCTAGTATTGTAAGTTCTGCAGGCCCCCATTTTTCAGGCCTTTATGCACGGGTCTCTAAACTGTGGCACCCTAGATGCAGCAAAAGTAAAATTCTTAGCATGCACTGACAGACCGTGGCTGATGGGAGTAGTAGTTTTGCAACAGCTGGAGGTGGACTGGTCTTGAAACCCAGAGTTAAGTAACAAACACGTAGTGTTTTGCAACCATTCTGCCTCCAGCTGTTTTTTTCCTGTTGAAAAGCCTGTGGCGTGCAAAACACAACCCAAAAACTCCACCCGGATGCAGTGAAAAATGTGCACACACCTAAAGAGTGACATCACAAAAAACTGCGACGGGTACATACGTCAGTGGTCCTCCGAAAAAGGTCCCGTCTCTGACCCCCCGGGGCGTTAGGCTCCTGACAGGGAAAAGAGTTAGCAACGCATATCTCCCCTATACGTGTATCCTGTGTTGTTAATAATATATTCATAATTATGCAAATGATAATGGCTGCTATATTTATGCAAAAAAGGTGGCGACCGAAATGGCAGGATATAAAATCTTTCATGTTACCCCTGTCATTGATTAATAAGGCGAGAATGCTTCCAATTGTTGAATAGCATACATTTACGTCATATATCCATAAGGCTGTCAACAGAAGTATTACAATATACTTTGTTCTTCATCTTGCAGAAGTTCCTGGAAACAGGATACGATGAGCTGCGGAGGCAGCCAGAGAAAAGGGCTGTGGTCAGCGCCCTAATCGCTGACTTTGGCGGCCAACATGACCACAAGGCCATTGTTAAGAAGTGGTCTGACCTGAAGAGGCGCCAAATGGTTCATGTCAGACGTCTTCGGGCTAAATATCATCCAGGTAAGTTATTGTTGACAGTTATGTTTTTTTTAAAAAAAGTGTATTTTGTGCGTGAACTCGAAAGAGAGAGGAGCCGGCCTGCAGGAGTTGGGAGGCCTCCCCCAGAGGCAATCTGCCACCTTTCTCCATGCCCCGGTTGGCAATGGCGGGTGTGAGGGGGTCCTCCCAACCCAACCTCGCATAGCACACCCACCAGGGGCGGGGCTGAGACCACCAAACTCAATTCACAGGTAGCCGAGAGCGGGATCCGAACCCCTAGCTGCAGAGGTGAATCAGTTGTCAGTGCAGTGGCAATCGCGTGGAGCCACCGCAGCTCCTTTGGTGACAGTTATGTAAGGTCATATGTAATTCATGTAAGGTCAGATGTTGTTAACCAAGATGCCATGTTGTGCTAACATATATCACCACCGGCCAAGGTATTCATAGTACTGTTGAAAAAAGACATGGGGCAGCAGACAGGAACACAGAAGTTATGTGGGAACATAATTGTCCCATTGCTTTGCATGGGACTTTAAAGAAAAACCCCGACCATGGCAAGTGGGGGTGGGTAAGGTTTAAACCACCTATCCTATGTTTGTGGCTGACATATAAGTAACCTGTGTGCCAAGTTTCATATAAATATCTTTAGCCGTTTGTACGTGATGCTGGAACATACATACATACATACATACATACATACATACATTTATGCACACACACACGTTGAGTTTTATATATATAGATTACCACTAAATTCCTGTGTTAGGAGTGGGGTTGTTATAGTAATCCCGTGTGCTCCATCAGGCCCTTTTTTTAACATGAGATGGTCTGAACAAAACAAAGTAGACAAAAACAGCTCATTTTAACATGGTTGCATCCCAGCTCACGCTCAGTCCCCTGTAGTGCCCACAAGACCCTTTAATATAACATTGTCCCATTGGTTAACTGTCTATATAAATCAATTTGTATTCATATACAATACAGCAGAGTACACAGAATTTGCATACGTCATTAGAAAACATTTTTATAATATATGAACATTGTGTTATTATAGGAGCTCCAATGCCAGTTATCCGCGCCAAGCGCAGAAGGCGCCAGGCCGATGAGGAGGAGGAGGAGGATGCGGCAGAGGAGGATGCGGCAGAGGAGGAGATGGATGAAGAGGAGCAGCCAGGGCCCTCCCACTCCCCAACCCCAGCTCCTGCTGAGGAGCAAGCTGAGGAGCTTCCCCCCCCCACCACCCCAACTTCTCAAGCAGAAGAGCAGGAGGAAGAGAGCGGTCCTGTGAGCCTCGTTCAGGAAGGTAAATATGTGCACAATGATTAATAACATTTCAACAATAAAATGTAGATATAAAAATGGACAACATATAAAGCGCACCTGTCAGATTGTAGAACCATAATATGGTATTGATGCTAGAAGTATACAGGTAGTGCATAATTATTAAGCAAGTAGTATTTTTGAGGATTCATTTTATTATTGAACAACAACCATGTTCTCAATGAACCCCAAAAACTCATTAATATCAAAGCTGAATTTTTTTGGAAGTAGTTTTTAGTTTGTTTTTAGTGTTAGTTATTTTCGGGGGATATCTGTGTGTGCAGGTGACTACTATTACTGTGCAGAATTTTTAGGCAACTTAACCAAAAAATAAATATATACCCATTTCAATGATTTATTTTTAAAAGTGAAACCAATATAACATCTCAACATTCACAAATACACATTTCTGACATTTAAAAACAAAACAAAAACAAATCAGTGACCAATATAGCCACCTTTCTTTGCAAGGACACTCGAAAGCCTGACATCCATGGATTCTGTCAGTGTTTTGATCTGTTCACCATCAACATTGCGTGCAGCAGCAACCACAGCCTCCCAGACACTGTTCAGAGAGGTGTACTGTTTTCCCTCCTTGTAAATCCCACATTTGATGATGGACCACAGGTTCTCAATGGGGTTCAGATCAGGTAAACAAGGAGGCCATGTCATTACTTTTTTTTATTTAATACCCTTTCTTGCCAGCCACGCTGTGGAGTACTTTGACACGTGTGATGGAGCATTGTCCTGCATGAAAATCATGTTTTTCTTGAAGGATGGTGACTTTTTCCTGTACCACTGCTTGAAGAAGGTCTCTTCCATAATCTGGCAGTAGGACTGGGAGTTCAGCTTGACTCCATCCTCAATCCGAAAAGGCCCCACAAGCTCATCTTTGATGATACCAGCCCAAACCAGTACTCCACCACCACCTTGCTGGCGTCTGAGTCGGACTGGAGCTCCCTGCACTTTACCAATCCAGCCACGGGCTCTTCCATCTGGCCCATCAAGACTCACTCTCATTTCAGCAGTCCATAAAACCTTCGAAAAATCTTTCTTGAGATATTTATTGGCACAGTCTTGACGTTGCAGCTTGTGTGTCTTGTTCAGTGGTCATCGTCTTTCAGCCTTTCTTACCTTGGCCATGTCTCTGGGTATTGCACACCTTGTGCTTTTGGGCACCCCAGTGATGTTGCAGCTCTGAAATATGGCCAATCTTGTGGCAAGTGGCATCTTGGCAGCTGCACGCTTAACTTTTCTCAGTTCATGGGCAGTTATTTTGCACCTTTGTTTTTCCACACGCTTCTTTTGTTTGATGATCACGCTTCAGAAGCTTTGCAACTTTAAGAGTGCTGCATCCCTCTGCTAGATATCTCTCTATTTTGGACTTTTCAGAGTCTGTCAAATCCTTCTTTTGGCCCATTTTGACAAAGAAAAGGAAATTGACTAATAATTATGCACACCTGATATAGAGTGTTGATGTCATTAGACCACACACCTTCTCATTACAGAGTTGTACATTACCTAATATGCCTAATCTGTAGTAGGCTTTCGAGCCTATACAACTTGGAGTAAGACAACATGCATAAAGAGGATGATGTGGTCCAAATACTCATTTGCCTAATAATTCTGCACTCCCGGGATGTGTTAGACACATAACAAGTGTATACACATGATAATGATTGATTAATAAGCAAAAAAAAAATTTTATTTATTTGGTAACGTTATTTTAAATCCAATTTTTTTTTTTATTATATCCTAACAGTATCAGGAAAGATGAGGAGGCAGACCGCGCTCATAAAGACAACCCACCAGAGGATCCAGGCAAATCAGCGCCAGATCCGCTACCTTATTCAGCAAAATGTGCTGCTGGAGCAGCAGCAATTAAAAAATATAGAGAAGCTGGAGCGCCTTCAGAAGCTCAATCAGAGTTATATCTGAAATTATGTTTTTATTAATAAATATTATTTTTTGGAAATGTTTCATTTCTTTTTGAGATAGATTTGTAGGTTTTTCAACACATCTAACTTAACATCAAACAAATCAACATCAACACATTTAACTTCATAATAAGCAAAAACATTTTATACTATTATTTTATTTAACAGTAACCTAGGACAAACTAAAGCACACGACACAGACACGACGAACACAAAATAAACAGTTGAAAAATGAACATAACAAAAGCAACAATATATATATATATACAAAGAGAGAGAGAGGGAGAGCAAGAAAGAGAGAGAATGCAGATGAGCTCTTGCAGACAGCCCAATGGTTGCAGTATAAATGCCGCAAAACAGTGTTTAACATAAGGTTCATTGTTATAGTTACACTTGCTGTTTAGATCCGGTCTGGTAGCTTGTAGCGGAGGCTGTTGGTGGATCCGCTGTGCCAGAGAGGTCATGAAGCTTTACTCAGCATGGAGGCAGCAGCAGGAGTATTAAAATATAATATAACTAGACAATGCATTTCCTGAGGAAAATGCGAGTGGGAATGCTGAATAGCTTAATTGGTGAGCCCCTTGCCAAAGACATTCACCATAACCACTACACTATCTTTAGGACACACAGCTTCTTTCTCTATCTGCAAAGTATAGCGTATGCTGACTTCCTGGTCGCCCCTCCCCCCTCAATAGGTTTCCCCTCCCCCCCAGGTCAGTGAGGAGGAATATTGCACTGAGGTCAGGAAAGTGATTTATAGAAAGAAATAACATTACAAACGCTTTTAATTCACAGATCTAATACATGATTTAAGCCTCCAAACAAAGCTTAATAAATCCTCAAACGTACATGCAATTGATACAACGACTACACCGTTTGAAATACACGGCCCTTGTAAACGCATCGATATGAAATTTATGTAGATAAACTTAAAAATGTGGCCATGTCTGCGATTTAGAAAAGAGCGTCTTTGTGAGTTCTGCAGCAACATTTTTTAGATAATTTAACATGAGAGTCTATGAGACATAATTTCTGGCTGTTGCTCCAATAACTAAAACTAAAATACGTATCGCAGACTTGATCACATTGCCATAAACCAGACAAGCATAGCTACGTTTTGATATAAAAATTGTGTATGAAAAGTAGATCTTGTGGGCGTGAGACCAATTTGTTTCCCCTTTTTGTAAAGATATTTTTAATTACAAAGATCTAGAATGTTAAGGTCACATGACAGACTCTAAATCCCCTCCATAGGATTACATTATAACCTATCGCATTTTTGTGAAAAATTCGCAAAACGTAAATTGCGTTTTCACCAAAAAATTGTAAACGCTAACTATCTGAAAAGTCATAGCCGGATAGCTAAATATTTTGTGACCGCTTTACAGTTTTTTCAGTGTCTGTAAGTGAAAGTATGAAGTAGCTGAAACTTTTGGCAGGGCATGTGAATTCAAAGGGGAAAAGGATGTTCTCATTGACTTCAATGTTAAAAAAAGGGTCTTAAAAGCTAAAAATTTATAAAAGTGTAAAAAGTAGGAAAAAACTTGAACAAGTCCCATCATTTGCTGAAAGAGACGAACATTTTTACAGTTGAATGGTCTCAATAGCTGAAAGTATGCCGAAGTTACGCAGAACCAAAAAACGTAAGGAATAATAAGATTACTAAATTTACGGATATCAATACTGGAAATGTTTATTAAAGCATTCACACTAATTAAGATTAATACATTTACGGGTATCCATACTAGGAATGCTTATTAAAGCATTCCCACTAAGTATCACACAGGCACGATTTACAAGCAGTAGTGGTAATAGTAATACATAGCATAAAAACACTTAGGGAATACTTTACAGCATTAGTAGTGGTCATAATAGTCAATAGTGTACCAAAAAATTGGGACACAGGTGTCTTGACTGAGCTGTAATAGTAGTAGTAGACATTGACAATACAGTGTCAAATCATTCGGGCAAGAGGTGCCATGATGAACAGCAGTCTTAATAAGAGTATATAGGGTGTGAAATAACTGCTGACATAGGTGTCTTGACTGGGCAGCAGAAGCAGCAGTAGTAGTATTAACAGTAGTAGTTGATACAGAGTCATATCACATGGGCAGGAGGTGCCATGATGTACAGCAGTCTTAATAAGAGTATATAGGGTGTGAAATAACTGCTGACATAGGTGTCTTGACTGGGCAGCAGAAGCAGCAGTAGCAGTATTAACAGTAGTAGTTGATACAGAGTCATATCACATGGGCAGGAGGTGCCATGATGTACAGCAGTCTTAATAAGAGTATATAGGGTGTGAAATAACTGCTGACATAGGTGTCTTGACTGGGCAGCAGAAGCAGCAGCAGTAGTATTAACAGTAGTACTTGATACAGAGTCATATCACATGGGCAGGAGGTGCCATGATGTACAGCAGTCTTAATAAGAGTATATAGGGTGTGAAATAACTGCTGACATAGGTGTCTTGACTGGGCAGCAGAAGCAGTAGTAGTAGTATTAACAGTAGTAGTTGATACAGAGTCATATCACATGGGCAGGAGTTGCCATGATGTACAGCAGTCTTAATAAGAGTATATAGAGTGTGAAACAACTGCTGACATAGGTGTATTGACTGGGCGGCAGCAGCAGCAGAAGCAGTAGTAGTAGTATTAACAGTAGTAGTTGATACAGAGTCATATCACATGGGCAGGAGGTGCCATGATGAACAGCAGTAGGAATAAGAGTATATAGAGTGTTAAACAACTGCTGACATAGGTGTATTGACTGGGCGGCAGCAGCAGCTGAAGCAGCAGTAGTAGTATTAACAGTAGTAGTTGATACAGAGTCATATCACATGGGCAGGAGGTGCCATGATGTACAGCAGTCTTAATAAGAGTATATAGGGTGTGAAATAACTGCTGACATAGGTGTCTTGACTGGGCAGCAGAAGCAGTAGTAGTAGTATTAACAGTAGTAGTTGATACAGAGTCATATCACATGGGCAGGAGTTGCCATGATGTACAGCAGTCTTAATAAGAGTATATAGAGTGTGAAACAACTGCTGACATAGGTGTATTGACTGGGCGGCAGCAGCAGCAGAAGCAGTAGTAGTAGTATTAACAGTAGTAGTTGATACAGAGTCATATCACATGGGCAGGAGGTGCCATGATGAACAGCAGTAGGAATAAGAGTATATAGAGTGTTAAACAACTGCTGACATAGGTGTATTGACTGGGCGGCAGCAGCAGCTGAAGCAGCAGTAGTAGTATTAACAGTAGTAGTTGATACAGAGTCATATCACATGGGCAGGAGGTGCCATGATGTACAGCAGTCTTAATAAGAGTATATAGGGTGTGAAATAACTGCTGACATAGGTGTCTTGACTGGGCAGCAGCAGCAGCAGAAGCAGCAGTAGTAGTATTAACAGTAGTAGTTGATACAGAGTCATATCACATGAGCAGGAGGTGCCATGATGAACAGCAGTAGGAATAGGAGTATATAGAGTGTCAAATAACTGCTGACATAGGTGTATTGACTGGGCGGCAGCAGCAACAGCAGAAGCAGCAGTAGTAGTATTAACAGTAGTAGTTGATACAGAGTCATATCACATGGGCAGGAGTTGCCATGATGTACAGCAGTCTTAATAAGAGTATATAGAGTGTGAAACAACTGCTGACATAGGTGTATTGACTGGACGGCAGCAGCAGCAGAAGCAGCAGTAGTAGTATTAACAGTAGTAGTTGATACAGAGTCATATCACATGGGCAGGAGGTGCCATGATGAACAGCAGTAGGAATAAGAGTATATAGAGTGTTAAACAACTGCTGACATAGGTGTATTGACTGGGCGGCAGCAGCAGCAGAAGCAGTAGTAGTAGTATTAACAGTAGTAGTTGATACAGAGTCATATCACATGGGCAGGAGGTGCCATGATGAACAGCAGTAGGAATAAGAGTATATAGAGTGTTAAACAACTGCTGACATAGGTGTATTGACTGGGCGGCAGCAGCAGCTGAAGCAGCAGTAGTAGTATTAACAGTAGTAGTTGATACAGAGTCATATCACATGGGCAGGAGTTGCCATGATGTACAGCAGTCTTAATAAGAGTATATAGAGTGTGAAACAACTGCTGACATAGGTGTATTGACTGGGCGGCAGCAGCAGCAGAAGCAGTAGTAGTAGTATTAACAGTAGTAGTTGATACAGAGTCATATCACATGGGCAGGAGGTGCCATGATGAACAGCAGTAGGAATAAGAGTATATAGAGTGTTAAACAACTGCTGACATAGGTGTATTGACTGGGCGGCAGCAGCAGCTGAAGCAGCAGTAGTAGTATTAACAGTAGTAGTTGATACAGAGTCATATCACATGGGCAGGAGGTGCCATGATGTACAGCAGTCTTAATAAGAGTATATAGGGTGTGAAATAACTGCTGACATAGGTGTCTTGACTGGGCAGCAGAAGCAGCAGTAGCAGTATTAACAGTAGTAGTTGATACAGAGTCATATCACATGGGCAGGAGTTGCCATGATGTACAGCAGTCTTAATAAGAGTATATAGGGTGTGAAATAACTGCTGACATAATTGTCTTGACTGATCCAAAGGAGTCATGGGAGAAAATCATGTGGTCAGATGAGACTATAATATAATTTTTTGATCATAATTTCACTAACCGTGTTCGGAGGAAGAATAATGATGAGTACCATGCCAAGAACGCCATCCCTAATGTGAAGCATGGGGGTGGTAGCATCATGCTTTGGTGGTGTTTTTCTGCACATGGGACAGGGTGACTGCACTGTATTAAGGAGAGGATGACCGGGGCCATGTATTGCAAGATTTTGGGCAACAACCTCCTTCCCTGAGTTAGAGCTTTGAAGATGGGTCGAGGCTGGGTCTTCCAACATGAGAATGACCCAAAGCACACAGCCAGGATAACCAAGGATTGGCTCTGTAAGGAGCATATCAAGGTTCTGGCGTGGCCTAGCCAGTCTCCAGACCTAAACCCAATAGAGAATCTTTGGAGGGAGCTCAAACTCCGTGTTTCTCAGCGATAGCCCAGAAACATGACTGATGTAGAGAAGATCTGTGTGGAGGAGTGGGCCAAAATCCCTCCTCCAGTGTGTGCAAAGCTGGTGTAAAACTACAAGAAATGTTTGACCGCTGTAATTGCAAAGAAAGCCTACTGTACCAAATATTAACATTGATTTTCTCTGATGTTGAAATAGTTATATTCAGCACTGTAAATACATCAGGTCCGGGGCTTCATCAGGGAATGCATGGCAAGGGACCCTTCAGCGCCCTGAACCGACGACGGGTGCCAGAAAGTCACCGCCGATCCAGGACTCATTCATCTTTATGAATGTGAGTCTGTCCACGGAGTCTGTGGACAGACGGGTCCTCTTGTCCGTGACCACCCCACCTGCCGCGCTGAATGTCCGCTCAGATAGTACGCTGGAGGGGGGGCAAGACAATAACTCCAGCGCATACTGAGCGAGCTCGCGGCAGGTGTCCAATCTGGCAACCCAGTACTCCATGGGGTCGTCGGTGCTCATACTGTCAGAAGCACCGACGGACGCCATGTAGTCTGCCACCATGTGGGCCAGCCGCTGGTGGTGACTGCTGCTGCTGCTGCTGGTGGTGGTACTGGGTCGCTCGGTTTGGAAGAACATCCTCATCTCTTCCATTAGGTCCCCTGCTCGGCTGCAGCTGGGTGCAGCCACCTGCTGGGTGAGATGAGGGGGGACAACTGGAGGCCGGGGAGTTGCCTGCTCCAACCGTCTGACAATGGCTGCCTGCAGTTCCTCCATCCGGTGCTGCCTCCGGCTGGCTGGGATGAACTGCTCCAGTTTCCCCTTGCACCTGGGATCCAAAAGGGTGGCCATCCAGAAATCATCCCTCGTCTTGATGGTCTTAACCCGGGGGTCCCTCCTGAGGCATCTCAGCATGTGGGCAGCCATGGGGAAGAGCACAGCCCGCTGTGACTCCTCAATGCTGGCCAGGTGAATGAGGTGCGACTCTTCTTCCCTGAGGCGCTGCTGGTCAAACTCAGACATGCCCAACCCCCGGACTATCGGTGCCCCCAACACCGGCTCTCCCTCCTGACCAGGCCCTGACTCCGGGACGACACCAGCAACCACCTCCTCCTCCTCTTCATCATCATCCTCCTCCTCCTCCTCCTCCTCCTGGTCCTGGCCCTGGTCTCGGTGGAGCATTGCTGACTCCTCCTGCTCCACCAAGGCACTCTCCCCAGCCTCGAGCAGGCGATCTAGTGTCCTCTCCAGCATGAACAGTATTGGCAGCACGCTATTGAGGCCAATTTGCTCACTGCTGACCATCTTGGTCGCCTGCTCGAAGGAGGACAACACTTGGCAGACCTGGTTTATCTGCCCCCACTCCGCACAGGCGATGAAAGGGAGTTGTGGTGAAGCCCTCTCAGTGCCTAGTTCCATCAGGTACTCCCTCACCGCCCTTTGCTGCTCCCACAACCTCTTCAGCATGTGGAGGGTGGAGTTCCACCGCGTCACACTGTCCACAATCAGCCTGTGAAGGGGCAGATTGTACTTCCGCTGCAATTTGGACAGGGACGCGGTAGCGGTTGGGGAGCGCCTGAAGTGGCTGGCAATCCTACGCGCCTTTGCCACAATGTCACTCAACCCTGGATAAGTGCGCAGGAACTTCTGCACCACCAGGTTGAGGACATGTGCCAGACAGGGCACGTGCGTCAGACTGCCAGCATGGAGGGCGGCGAGTAGGTTGCTGCCGTTATCGCAGACAACCATACCTGGCTGGAGCCTTCGGGGTGTCAGCCACTTCTGGACCTGAGCTTGAAGTGCTTTCAGCACTTCTTCTGCAGTGTGTCTCCGGTCCCCTAAACTAACAAGCTGGAGCACGGCCTGACAGCGCACGTGCCCCACACTTGAGTAGCTACGGGGGCGCTTGCTGGGAGGCTCAGCAGCTGCGGAGACAGTGGCTTGAGGGAGACCAGCAGTTCTCCCCTGGACACCCCGGGGCGGCACCACAAGATCGGTTGCCGACGATCCCTCACCGACGCCTCGGAGGGAAACCCAATGGGCCGTGAAGCTGATGTAGCGTCCCTGCCCATGCCTGCTGGTCCAGCCATCCATTGTCAGATGAACCCTGTCGCTGACAGCGTGATCCAGCGACAGGGTTACATTCTGCACAATGTGCTGGTGTAGGGCAGGGACACCAGTCCTGGCAAAGAAATGGCGGCTGGGGACACGCCATTGGGGTTGGGCCTGCTCCAACATCTGCCTGAAGGGGTTGCTGTCAACTATGTTGAAGGGCAGCAGATGTTGGGCAATAACCCTTGCCAGGAGCCCATTGAGGGAACGCACACGTCGGTCTCCAGGGGGGAAGGGAGTGGTGCGGTCAAAGGCGTCTGAAATCGACGCCTGGCGCCGGACGGCAGTGCGGGACACAGACGTGGAGGGTGCTGTGGAAGTAGAGGTCTGGCTGCCGGTACCAGTACCTCTACTAGAGGGAGCGGGGGGGCATGACCTGCTGGAAACAGATGAAGATGTGGCAGGGGCTGCTGTACCCTGCTCACTTGTGGTGGTGGCGCTGCTACCACCACCACGCTTCATCTCGTCATACAACGCCCAGTGGTTTATCCTCAGGTGCTGGTTCAGGGCTGTGGTACCCACCCGAGCCAAACACTTCCCTCTCTTCACCCTCACTTTACAAATCCGGCAGATGGCCACGGTAGGGTTGTCTGCCACCAGGGTAAAGAAATTCCAGACAGGTGACTTCAGCACCGCCCTCCTGTCAGATGGGGTGACGCTTACTTGCACCTGCTGGGATTCGGTGCGCACAGGTGGAGCTGCCTGCTGCTGCTGCTGCTGCTGCTGCTCCTCCTCCTGACACCTCCTGCTGCCATCACCAGTGGAGACCCTGACGATGGTCTCCCTGGTGGTGACCTGGCGCACCGTTTCACCAGGGTGCCTACCTTCCCCGTCGTCACTGACGTAGTGAGCCGACGCGTCAGATGGCAACCATGATGGGTCACCCTCTTCGCCCCCAGAGATGTCAGACCAAGGGCTGAGATGTGTTGGTCTGAGGGAACCACGTGACATGGAGCCTCTAGCCTGGCTCCGCTGTCCCCTCACCCACGCCTGGGTCTGACTAGGTGCTGCTGTTTCCTGCACCAAAACAGCAGCACCAGTTTGAAGGGATGTCTCTGGGATACTGCCAGCAGGTATCCCATCCTCCTCATCCATCCCTTCAAAAAGGTCCTGACCATCAGGACAGAGCTGGAGGTCTGCCTGATGCATGGCCTCCCC
Source organism: Rana temporaria (assembly GCF_905171775.1). Lineage (NCBI taxonomy): Eukaryota > Metazoa > Chordata > Amphibia > Anura > Ranidae > Rana > Rana temporaria. Next base: position 308,821,542 of record NC_053489.1, read on the forward strand.
CAAGAGATCCCTATCACTGTCGCTGTCGAACAGTAAGATGCTGGACTCTTGGGGGCTGGGGGGGGGTAGTACAGGCAACGGTGTAATGCTGGTACTACTGTGAGTCGGGACCGACGACTCAGTGGCACTGCTGTGCCCCATGTAGTCCACCACTACTTGAGCCTGAGATGGCAATATCGGGCGGCTGCCCGATGGGAAGAACTCCCGGATCAGGCGTACTCCCCTTGCACCCGATCCTCTACCACTAGTAGGGGCACGAGAGGTACCCCGTGCTGGCAGCGATCCAGCACTGGGAGTAACTCCCCTACCCCTGCTGCCACGGCCACGGATGCCGCTCATTATTGCTGATATGTGTGTGGGGGGGTTAAACTTTATTGGGGGGGAAAATGTGAACAAAATGTGTTTTTGTGTTTTTTTTACAAGACAGGCACGCAGACAAAGACGTACACAGACAGCTACTAAACTATAAGAAAAGTAGTACACCAGACAAGGACTACAAAATTAAAGAAAAAAAAAAAAAGCACTAAACAAACACTAACTTTTTTTTTTTTTTTTTTTTTTAAACACAAAACACAGACACTAAACACACACTAAGCTAAGCTAGATGAAATAAATGTACACTAACAGTGTGTACACTTACCACACAAAATTTAACTAAACTGAACACAAAACTTAGCTTTTATAAAAGCTCTTTAGGGAAAACTAAACAAAATTTGAACTGAGATGCCTATCAAATATCACTGAACAGCGAACCTGCAAGATCTAACAGTAACACAAGATGAACAAAACTTAGCTTTTAGAAAAGCTCTTTTATAAAGCTCAGCAAAACGTGTTCTGAAATCTCTTGCAAATATAACTGAACAGGGAGGATTGCAGGATCAAACAGTAACACAAATGAAAAAAACAGCACAAAACAGCACAAAACGTAGCTTTGAAAAAAGCTCTTGGGTCTATTGCTTTGAAAAAAGCAGTTGATATACTGGAAAAGATCCACTGGAATCACTAAATAGCAATGCTGGTGATGATCTAAATCAATCAAGAACAAAGACACAGGAAACCAGGAACACAGAAACAGCCTCCACACTCTATAGCCAGCTTCTGAATCTGCAATGAAATGGTGCTGGGAGTGAGCTTATATAATGTCCATGCAGGCAGGTTCCTATTGGTTGCTAACCTGTGACGAGTGTGGAAGGAGAACTCTGATTGGCTCTGATGCAAAAGGGCGGAGCAAATAATCGCGCAATATTCCTATTGCCGAATATTCGCATTGCGAATATTCGGCAATATAAAATGATCGCTTCAGCTACTCGGCCCAATGGCTCTAATCATACCAGCAATGCTTTCAGACGTCTATGGAGATCACTAGGATGTGATCTGTTTTAAAAATGAAACTGTAAAAATCGCTCTGATGCGGAAGATCGGGGCGAGGAAAGTAATCGCGCGATATTGCGTTTGCCGAATAATCGCATTGCGATCTTTCTGGAAAATTCAATGAACGCTTCAGCTACTCGGCCCAGGGTCTCTAATGATACCAGCAATGCTTTTAGACGTCGATGGAGATATCTAGGATGTGATCTGATTCAAAAAAAAAATTGTAAAAAATCGAATATTCGGAATTGCGAATATTCACCGCGATTTTCGAAATATAGCGCGATTTCTCGAATATGCTATATTCGAGTCGAATATTCGCAATGCGAATATTCGTGAGCAACACTATTTAGAACTAGAAAAAGGTAAGCATTCATTCCCAGTTCACCTGGTACTGGGTAAGCATGGGGTGGAGTGGATGCCTAATTCAGTTATACCTCATCTATACTTTGAAAGGGATACTTTCAAATTGAGATTTTTAGAAAGATATGATTAGTAGCACATCTTAGTGCAAAGTCTGTGTCATGCCGTTAACAAGTACATGTGTCATTATATAATGAGGTCCGTGACAGGCAAGGAGCAGTTACGGTACATCACCACTACAATGTCATTGCACAGCAGATGTTAGAATAATCTGTTTCTCATCTGTATCTCCATAGACTGCGAAATTATATAAAACGAGAATAATTTTACTGTACTGCAGTTTTTTCTTTATTTTAGAAGCTTTAAATGCAACAAAAACACAAAGCAATAGAAAAAAGTTACCATAAACAAAATAGCAAATAAAATGTATGTGAGTCACCTTCCTGCTGCTGTTTTGTGCATATTAACAACCTCTCCCTAAATCCCCTTCAGTTCTAGAGGATGCAGGGGAAAAAAGGTGGTTCAACCAAATTGTCAGCGTAACATTAATGCCACGTACACACGATCGGTTCGTCTGAAGAAAACGGTCCGATGGACCGTTTTCATCAGACGAACCGATCGTGTGTGGGCCCAATCTTTTTTTTCCCATCGGTGAAAAAACTTAGAACCTGTTTTAAAAAGATCTGATGGTTAAAAAAACGATAGAAAAAAAATGATCATCTGTGGGCAAGTCCATCAGTTAAAAATCTATTCATGCTCAGAATCAAGTCGACGCATGTTCGGAAGCATTGAACTTCATTTTTCTCAGCACGTCGTAGTGTTTTACATCACCGCGATCTGACACAAACGGATTTTTAACTGATGGTGCGTAGGCAAGACTGATGAAAGTCAGCTTCATCGGATATCGGATGAAAAAATCCATCGGCCCGTTTTCATCGGATGAACCGATCGTGTGTACGTGGCATAAGATAAGATAACATTGGTTTTAGTAGGACACAAATATCCAAGGTCTTTTCTTTTGGCTGAGTTTACACTGTGCGGCCACAGCTCACAGCAGGGGTCCCGTGAGCCCCTGTTCTCCATTCGGACCTGAAACTGAGCCAAAGATGCACAGGACCCTTGTGCAATCCACTCCACGGCCGCCCCAGAGCTGTGTGAACTAGTTCAGCTGAGAGCCGGTCACAGGCTCCTGTCATGAGAAGTGTAAACCCAGCCTTAAAGAGGAAGTAAACTCTCTCCTTATGAAGCTGTTTTTTAAATAAGATAGTATAGCAATGTATTCTAACACATTCCACAATAACCCCCAATCTTGTGTCTTACCATTTTGATGTGTAAGGTCACATGGGGTGTATCAGGACTTGTTTACTGAGACTAATATCGTGGGATCTCAGCATGGTGCCACGAGCGGATATGAAGGACACGGAACACATCATTATGGAGTGACAGCACAGAGAGCATGCCATTAATCGCGTTAAAGATACGCATGCGCCGGTGACGTCAGCAGAAACAACAGTACAGATTACAAGCAAACAGAGCCAGTACGGTGAAATTTACATATTGTGATTTTAGCAGTTTGTAGTGAGGATTGCTATGGGCTAAACTTATGGGCAGGGTTTACAACCACTTTAATCAGAGGATACTTTAATGTAGTCCCATTACTCCCTGAAGAGAACTCTTGGGAAATTAAATATTTCTCTGGGACATCTAGTGCACAAATTTACCATCTTTATACAACATACTAATATGACAGCTAGGGTCTTGGAGGACATTTGGAGCTACTATCGCCATGTGATAGACACTGGGCACTTCTCCCATTTACATATAGAGATGTCTTAGATTGGCTTTTTCCTTACATTTATTACTCCCCAAGATTAAATCCATGACAACCCACACTGTGTCCATTTCAGAGAATGCCTCTGTCCCATTGACCCTGAGAGTGTCTGGGCAAGAGGGGCTTTTGGTATGGAGACTGCCCTCATACTTACTGTCAGGGGATACTTTCTAAACCAATCTAAAATATTGATGACCTGAATGTATTTCCTGTCATTTGAACCACATTGAAAGCGTTATGCTGTTTTGGGAAACTGGTAAAGCCTTTTCATTTGGTAGGACCCTAGTCTATGCATCTTCTCAGAAAAAAAATAACTTTGAGAAAATACACTGAGGACTGTAAATAGGTTCAGAAGGCTTACATACTTTATAAGCCACATCAATCCATAGAATATAGGGATACTTGGCTTTAGGCTAGACCTAATTGTGATCACTAGCCAGTGCTCCATGAATATCAAATTTGTGCACTGAAAGTAGTGGATTGTTTTAAATTTGGGAACAATCCAGTAAACTTCTAACAAATTTAGCCCATGCAAGAGGTCCAACCCCTCACATTGACTATGTGGCCAATTGGCAGGATAAAATACACTGTTTCCTAAACAATATCATATATATTCAAAAATGATTACTGATTCACACAACAACAAATGTGACAGTCTTTTTGGGAAATGATTATTTCTTATGCCGCGTGCACACGAACGTTTTTCATGACGTGAAAAATTACTTTTTTTTTTCAATTTCATTAAAAACTATTGTGTGTGGGCTCCAGAGCATTTTTCATGACGTGAAAAATGGGCATTAAAAATTTAGAACATGCTTTATTTTTTTGCGTCGTGAAAAACGGTCGTGTGTAGGCTTTAACGACATGAAAAAAACGTGTATGCTCAGAGGCAAGTTATGAGACGGGAGCGCTCATTCTGGTAAAACTAGTGTTCATAATGGAGATAGCACATTTGTCACGCTGTAACTGACTGAAAAGCACGAAGACTGAAAAGTGTGAATCATCACCAAACTTTTACTAACACGGAATCAGCAAAAGAAGCCCCAAGGGTGGCGCCATTCGAATGGAACTTCCCCTTTATAGTGCAGTCGTACGTGTTGTACGTCACCGCGCTTTGCTAGAGCATTTTTTTTCCACGATCGTGTGTAGGCAAGGCAGGCTTGACAAGAATTGGGTTGAAAAAAAGGTCGTTTTTTCTAGACCATTAAAAATGGTCATGTGTACGCGGCATTAGCCTCTGTAACTCTGCCCTTGCAAACTATTGTCAAAACCTCCCTATGGGCCAAAGATTTAAGGCTGGATAGTTTATCCACCAAATGTTATAAACTGTTACTGGAAGAGACAACCCCCACTTTGGTATCTATATTCTGACCTGGAGTATTGTCAGACCCTTCTACTTGCTCAATGTCACTTTTGGGCTTGAGTATATGGAAATAGTTTTTTTCAACATTAAGAAGGACGTTGAAAACCACGTTGAGGATGTGTGCTAGGCAAGGCATGGATGTGACCTTTCCCTGCCAAAGAGCAGACCGTGTGACATGATCTTTCCTGGCACACAGTTATGTGGGGATACCATGTATCAGCTTTCCCTGCCAAAGCTGAATGATCCTGCTCCAGTGCGACTCCTGTCCTCTTGGCATATCAACTGAAAAACAGCATTGCAGCATTTTGCCTGAGCTTTGTATATTTTATTAGTTGATTGGGGGGACTGCTGGTTATGAGGATTAGTCACCAAAGAGGAAAATGAGAAGGGGTGAAGATGACTGCTCTGTTATCATCAATAAGATTTAGGATGCAGAGTGCTACAACCAGCTTCTGAATCCTTACTAGTTGCTGGCAGAGTTATCCAATGAGCTGTGAAGAATATTTAACGTGCCAACCCATGCTTGCTGGACCACCTGTGTATGGTCATGTGGAACCTGACGTTGACTGCATGGTCCAGTAACATAGATATATAAGCTTCCACATGATAGTGAAAGGGAGGAATGGCCCCTTGGCCCAAAATGGTGGCCAGGAATCTGTCACTGTTGTACAGCACAGCCTGCAATGTCACAGAAAGGGTAAACTCCACTAGATGAAATGTAAGCAGCTGTAAAGCCAGCAAATTTGTCAAGCTGATATTGAGAGCCTGGGCATGTAGGGGCTTGGGTGTAAATTTTTATTACACTGCAGCAGCTGGGGTAGAGACAACTGCCTGCTCAGTGATACAGCTGGAGATGTATAATGGGGTTTGCACAATCAGAGTGAGGCTGCAGCCTAAGCTTGCCCCTACTTTGCAAAGCCCCACACTGATCATCTTCTCCCATGCAAGGTAGGTCTGTCACACCCCTTGAAAACCTTCCATCCCTATTTCTTAATGATACAGATTGAGAATTTTGGGTAGTATGGATAGCAGAGAAAGGGAGGAGCAGGAAGGACGATGAGGAGTGCAGCCCTTTTTCTAGAGCACAGTGGCATTCATGTATTGTTACCACTAAGCTCTGAAGTGAGCATTTGTGTGTCTTTTCATATAAAAATAAAGTAAAAATAAAAATACTTCACAGAATAAAATTAAACAATGACATAACTAATCGCCAATATCCTACACTAATACATTATAAACAAAAAAAACTTATTTGGTATTGTATAAAAAAAAAAAAAAGCTTCTGAGGCACATGAATACCTGTTTTTCAACTGCATCTTTTATTGATTAGTAATTTATTTTTTTGTAGAGCAATCCTAAGATTTAGATTAATATTGACAACAATCTGCTCTACATATATAGTTTAAACATTTGTCCTAGATATAATTTATAAGAGGTGATGTGATGGACTTATTTTCAATCTTGTTTTCTGTTATTAGAACATAAAAAAGCCCAGGTTCACACTGGGCTGCGGGAGTGAAGCCGTGCGGGTTCAGCTGAACTCGCACGATTCCACTCCCGCTGGCAGTCCCGATTTCGGCCGCGATTTCAGAGACATCTGTGCAGGTTTCTGCACAGATGTCAATGTAAATCGCGGCCTGAAATCTCAAAAAATAGTAGAGGAACTACTTTTTGAAATCGGCGCAGCGCCGCAGATGCGGCGTCGCACCGATTAGGACGGTGCCATTGCCGGCAAATGCCACCGATTTGAGATGCGATTTGACATCTCAAATCGCATCTCAAATCGTACCAGTGTGAACCAGGCCTAAGTGTCAGAAAACAAACACACTAATTAAGGTAGTTTACTAGTTATGACACATTATTAAAAAGGATATGGGAGATATGAACTAATTTGTGATTGAGATTATAATGCAAATATTGTAGGACCCTAGGCTTCTGGAATAGTACTTCTTTGGCCATTTTCCATATTCCCTACAGTCTCCCCCAGGGATATAAGCTGTGTTCATCGTATGGTATTATTTAGCAGTATGCATGGATAACATGCAAAATATATAGATGAAAGTTTTTTGTGTGTGTATGGTTGCAGCCAATATATACGCCCTCAGTTGAAGTCGGAAGTGATGAAACGAGTCAAGGCGTGAGCTTTACGATAGATGGAATTGACACTTGCGTGTCATGGTCACCTGGAGACTACCAGGAAGGAACAACGCTGCTGTATGTATTACACAGGTGTCTTCCTTCACAGCGGACTGGTGACTACGCTTTTATTTACATTTAATGCTCATATTTGATTAACAGCTAGTATATATATATATATGGGGGGTTGGCTACAATTACATTTTAAGCAGGATTACGCTATGTGGTATCTTGTCTCTTTTATGATCCTGTGATATTGAAGCCACCTACATCTATAACCCGACAGATATTGTGGATGACTTGCTCTTAAGCACTTTCCGCCCGGCCTATAGCAGATTGAGAAGTGATTCTCTTATCCTGACTGGGCGTCATATGACGTCCAGCAGTATACCATGCCGGTACAGAACTGTTAGGATAATACATCATCTGTGATCAGTCAAACTTCAGGTGTTCTAGAAGCAAGGTAATTTATTTCAAATGTACCGGTACAAATGGATGAGGCTTTCATGCTGAGAAGAAAGCAGAAGTCACATACAGACACGAGGTGTGTGACCTTTTTATAGAGTCAACAGGAAGATTACTATTGGCTAAAAGTTCACTGGTGGCTAATGACGCATAACAGCTTTATTGCCAATCGCAGTGTATTTTTATAATTTGTAGCAAAGCTTATGATTTTAGGAAGTAAGTTGAAACAATAGAAAAATACAAGTTAGAAGCAACGTGTCTTTAGAAGCTATTTTAGAAATTGGACTTAATTTTAAAAGTCCTATAAATAGTCACACAATAGACATAAAAAAACTTTTCCAACATTCCCTCGTCTTGTGTGGCTATTTTATCTCAACACATTTTGATGATAGTCCCTGTGTTTTATTCAATTTCAGACTGTATGTCATTAAGTTGAGCTTCAATATCCACACAGGTCTCCTCAGAGGTAGGAAAGGCTTGATACATTGTTCTTGAGATTGCAGTTTTAATACATTCTGTGAAAGTCCTCGAATACAGGGAATACAGCAACATCCGCAAGTCACAAAGATGACTAAAGCCACAGCAATTGAGATCAAACATGATGTGAGAAGTCCAGTTCATTTACCAAACCATCCTTCAAGCCAGTTTGTGAATGAATCATTAATAAATGAATTCTCTGCTAATTCATTCGATAGAGCAGTTAGCCTTTCCAGGGCTCTGGTCACAGTCGATCCAGGAGCTGTATTGTTAGGGATAAAGATACAACACATGCTACCAAACATTTTGCATACCCCTACTCTTTCAGCCAGGACCATATCTAAGGCCATTTGGTTCTGCCATGCCATTAGAGAGGTGGGGCCCAGCTGTTCTGCTAGATCTTTTACAGCGTCCCTGGTATAGTTTACAAATCGTTGTTGGTTGTAGTATATATAGTTAATCCAGTCAACATTTTTATTTATAGTCACCCACCAGAGAAGAGACTCAAACCCAGCTGTTACCTGATTCTTGGCCTTAAACTCATTTGGCACCCCTCGAGGAACTCCAATCTCATCTATGTAGATCTGGGAGTCAAATGACCCTTTGGGAAAAGTGTCCCTTCGATACCGTTGGTGACTCTTAGTCCACGGGTGTTCTGACAGGATTCTCAGGGGCATAATCAGCTGGACCATTCCACAATCCCCTCGGGCATTGTCCGGGATCCTAGCTCGCAGTTTCTTATCCCCACACATCCACCAGACATCAGCTCTCTGAATGTCATGTTCAACCCAGTCACCATTTTTCTTGCTAATCCTCTCCGCACAGCAATCATCAGGTAGTGACCCAAGATCCACCGCGCTACTGTTCCCTGGGAGTGCAAAACAAGTAAAATTGCCCGGATACGTAGCAACCGCTGGAGGTATCTGATGTCTCTGCACTGGGGGAAACAACAAACTCAATGTGTGACAGGTAGAATTTGTTTCTGGTTTATAACTCTTATTATACAACCGCAGCATACATTTTAAACCTTCTGGATCTGTATTGTAATCTAGCGGAAAAGGGACCGTTGCTAAATGTGGTCTAGCTCCAGCACAAACTAAACAGTTTTCCTTTTTTAGAGTTTTAACCGTGTACCTCAACCATTCTAACCACTCATTTTTTTTCTTGGTAACCCGTCTCCAAAGCTATGACATATTCTACTGTTAGGTTAATAAATCTTACAGTGTTACTCAGAACTTCTATTTTAGTATGGCCTTCTTCTTTCCCTTTTGTGTCTACCTTTTCCTGTTTGGTTTTATTGGGTGGTAATACCTCGAGGAAAAATGTACCTAAAGGATCTGTTCCCGACACCCGTGCTCCCATAGAATATAATCGTTGAGGTTCTTTTAATGTTATCAGCAATTGATTGCAATCTCTGCCATGTGTACAGGGGGAGTTGGCTGCCTTTGTTATGGTGAGTCTTTCTTTTAAACCATTTATGCCTGGAATGTTGTAACCCCAATCTTGGTGTGCTGTGGTCCACAGGGCCTGGTTCCATACTGAACAGTCAGTTCCACTTGAAAGATAACAAACATATTTATCTGCCCATTGGAGCCTTCTTGCTTCAGTTATGTTCCTACAGTCCGCCACTTGGCAAAAATAAACTAAAATGGTACTAGTTACCCCGTCTATGAAGGTTACGTTTAAGGCCTTCACTGTACAAGCCCATTCTAGAGGTTCCTTCTCTTTCCAGTTTCTGCCTCCCCGTATGGACGTCTCACCTAGAGTCACCAGTAGACCCAAGATAATTACTGTCCCTTTCATCCTAACCAGCTACAGAGCCCTGGGGGGTAAGGTAATGGAGTCTTCACCGGTTTGAGATAAGCCCCACCTTGTGCGGGACCTCCCTTTGTACCCGGACTTACCGGAGCTCTGTCGCCAATTGACTCTGCTCTGCCTGTAAAACCTTTTTGCAATGGGACTGGTGAATCCAGGTAGACCTCTCTGCAATCCTTAATTCCATGGGAGTGGTGAGAAGAACCTGATATGGCCCCTCCCACTTAGGCAAGTGCCAATGTTTCCTTTTTATTACTTTTATCAGGACCCAGTCTCTGATATGGATTTTCTCTTCTCCTTGGATTGGACCTTCTGGAATAGAATAGACCTCATTAATTTGTTTCTGTTTCAACAAGTTAGACAAATATTCTGCTAAGGTACGTTCAGATTCTTCAACTGGTGTTTCATTTAGTAGTAAGGGTATTCTATATGGCCTTCCATGTATCATTTCAAATTGACTCAAACCTTCCCATGTGGGTGTAATATGCATGCTACTCACAGCTAATGGTAAGCAGTACATCCAATTTTTACCTGTCTTTTCCATAGCTTTTCTCAGTTTATTTTTCAGGATTCCGTTGTGTCTCGCCACCCATTTGGTCAAAGCATCTATTATTACCAGACAATATTTTTTTTCTTTCACATTTGTCCAATTCAATAAAATCCATGCAAATGTGTTGAAAAGGATATTGTGGTGAGGGAAACTTCCCTTTTTGTGGCCTTATGCCACCCTGAGCATTGTGTTTCGCACATATAATGCATTGCGAACAAAAGTTTTTGAGTAGTTTGTGAAGCCATAGGCATACCTTATTTAACATCTCAGTCATCCCCCTGTTTGACACATGAGTTATTCCATGTGTCAATACTGCTGCATACCTAAATAGGGATTTTGGCAATACCGGTTTTCCTTCAGGTGATGTGTAAATGTTATCTATCATTGTGCAACCTTTTGTTTTCCAATATTGTTTCTCCCTGGGGGGTGCATTCTGCTGCATATCAGTAAAGACTGTATGATCTATCTCTGATTTCCAGTTCTGTCATTATTTGATGTGTTTCTTGTGCCGCTATTTTAGCTGCTTCATCTGCCCTTTTATTTCCCTCCGAGATGGGGTCTGTATGTTTTGTGTGTGCCTGACATTTGCATATTGCAAGCTCTTTTGGTAACTGTATTGCATCTAGAAGTTCTAGAATGAAGTCCGTGTGTGAAATTGGCTTACTACTAGAGGTCACCATCCCCCTGTTTTCCATTGTTGTGCAAAAACATGTACTGTTGAAAATGCATATTGCCTCTCGGTTTAACGATGAGCCGAAAACCCCCCTGTTCGGTTCGCACCAGAACTTGCGAACACACCATATGTTCGTGTGAACTTTAGAACCCCGTTAAAGTCTATGGGATTTGAACATTTGAAATCGAAAGTGCTAATTTTAAAGGCAAGTTATTGTTCTAAAAAGAGTTTGGGGACCTGGGTCCTGTCCCAGGGGACATGTATCAATGCAAAAAAAAGTTTTAAAAACTGACGTTTTTTTGGGAGCAGTGATTTTAATAATGCTAAAAGTGAAATATTACTTTAAATTTCGTACCTGGGGGGTGTAAAGTTAGCATGTGAAATATCGCATGTTTCCAGTACTTAGAACTGTCCCTGCACAAAGTGTCATTTCTGGAAGGAAAAAAAGGCATTTAAAACCGGACTTGCGGCTATAATGGATTGTCGGCTCCGGCAATTCAGAGAGAATTTATTCATAAAAAAAAAAGCATGGGGTCCCCCTAAATTCAATTACCAGGCCCTTCAGGTTTGGTTTGGATATTAAGGTTCGGAACCCCGCCGTCAATTTAAAAAAAAATTACGTGTGGGGTTCCCCCCAAATATCCATTCCAGACCCTTCAGGTCTGGTGTGGATTTTAAGGGGAACTCCACCCCAATTTTTTTTAAAAAATGGCATGGAGTTCCCCCAAAAATCCACACCAGACCCCTTATCCGAGCACGTTAACCTGGCCGGCCGCAGAAAAGAGGGGGGGACAGAGTGCGCCCCCTCTCTCCTGAACCGTACCAGGTCACATGCCCTCAACATGGGGAGGATGTCCCCATGTTGATTGGGACAAGGGCCTCATGCCCACAACCCTTGCCCGGTGGTTGTGTGGGTCTGCAAGTGGGGGGCTTATCTAAATCTGGAAGACCCCTTTAACAAAGGGGACCCCCAGATCCTGGCCCCCCCTATGTGAATTGGTAATGGGGTACATTGTACCCCTACCATTTCATGAAGGAAGTGTAAATAGATGTAAAAAACACACATAGACACCATAGAAAAAAGTCCTTTATTAATAAAAAAAAGGAAAAAAATCCAGCGGTGGTAATCCACTCGTCCCGGCTCCCTGCTCCAACGTGGTCTGTATCCAGCGACGGGTGATCTCCTCTCCGGTCCAGCGATCAGAAGATCGTCCGGGATCCAGAGCAGCATCGCTGGCCTTCTCTCTCCGCCGGACACTGACTGGCGAATGACGCGCTTGGAGCTTTGACATTTCTTATATTTGTGAGGCGGGGCCACCGTCACGTGACCTCGTCCCCCTCTGTCGCACCCTCTGCTACATCACTGGGGAAGTCCAGGCTTTCCCCTTGCGTCAGAGGGGGATGGGGTCACGTGACACAAATATAAGAAATGTCAAAGCTCCAGCTGCGTCATTCGCTGGGCGGTGTCCGGCGGAGAGAGAAGGCTGGCAATGCTGCTCTGGATCCTGGACAGTAAATGGATGTAGATTAGGTGCTGACACTGCAGCCCCATTCAAAAGTATTTCTCCCTGTTCAGCGGGATCTGAAAACTACAAATGACATTTGCTTAGGTTTGCACTGGTTTGTCACCAGAAATAAAGAAAAACCGAATGTATAATGCAGTGAATTTGCCCCTGGTCAGCTGAGTCAAAAAAAGCCAAGTATTTGTAGAAATGGATAACCCGGAACACCTTCTATAAATTGGTGGGCTCACAGCAGCCATATTGTCAATGTGTTGGAGCTCTTATTGAGAGATCACAATTTGTGTAGGGCCAGATGCTTTTATTTTACATTTTTGTATTTTATTTTTATATTGTTAGGTGTCCCCCATGGCAGTGCCTGTCTTCCTATGTCTTTTTTTTTACATTGATACACGTGCCCTGGGACAGGACCCAGGTCCCCAAACACTTTTTAGGACAATATCTTGCATATTAGCCTTTAAAATTAGCACTTTAGATTTCTCCCATAGACTTTAACAGGGTGTTCCGTGGCTTTTCGAATTTGCCACGAACACCCAAAATAGTTTGTTGTTCACCGAACAGGCGAACAGGCAATATTCGAGTAGAACATGAGTTCGACTCGAACTCGAAGCTAATCCCTACTATCGGTGTATATGGTTACAGATTTAACTTTTGTAATTATGCATGTTCTTGTCAGTGCTACAAGTTCTGCTACTTGTGCTGAATAATGTTTTGGTAATGGCCTAGCTTCCAAGATTTCATCCTGTGTCACTACTGCATATCCAGTTGAATTTGTGCCATCTAGATTTTTCTTACTGGAGCCATCAACAAAAAGTGTCATGTCAGGGTTAGATAACGGTACATCTTTCAAATCACTTTGTGGCAGTACCTTTTCAGCGATGGCAGTGGTAAAGTTAGGTTTATGGCCATCAGTAGGAAGTGGTAGTAGTGTGGATGGGTTTAATGTAATACACCTCTGTATCATTAAGTGAGGTTGTGTCAAGAGTATTGTCATACAGGAAAGGTGTCATGATGGGCTCAAATGTGATATCTTTTGTTGTAAAAGAATAACAGATACTGCATGAGATACTTTGAGTGTCAGCGGGTGATATAGCACTATAGATGCTGAGGCCTTGACTGCTTCGGCTGCAGCTACCACTGCTTGTACACAGGGTGGAAGTGCTCTAGTTACACTGTCTTGTTTTGTAGAATAGGAAGCAATTGGCCTCTGGCGCCCACCATGTGACTGTATAAGTACTGATGTCATGTGACCTTCACTTAAGTCTACTGTTTTTTCGAAAGGTTTGTCATAGTCTGTTAAGCCTAGCACTGATGAACTAGAAAGGACTTGTTTTAGGTCAGTAAAGGCTATCTCTGTTTCCTCACTCCATTTTATAGCATCCTGTGGGGCCATGGGGTTACCATGTATGGCATGGCAATATTGAATACCCGGTGATCCAAACCCTACAAAAATTCCTCATGCCCAAAAAATACATCATGTTTTTTGGTCTTTGGTCTCGGCATCCAGACCAAAGACCAAATTCTCTCTTCATCCAGGTGCCGACCTTCTCTTGAGATATTATACCCCAAGTATTTGACCTGCTGTTGCCACAACTGGAGTTTTAGTTTTATTTACCTTATGCCCTTGATCATGGAGAATATACAACAGAGCAATTGTATCAGTCTTACAAACCTCCTCTGAGGCAGATGCCACTAGAATGTCTTCTACATAAAGGAGGAGCTGGCTTCCCCCTGGGGGCACAAAGTGAGCCAAGTTTGAGGACATTGCCTGTGAAAAGATGGTGGGGGACTCACAATAGCCCTGGGGCAACCTGGTGAAGGTATACCAAAGAGGGGTGTTACAGGGGCTGTCAGGACATGGAATAATCACCCCTGTTGTAAAAATGTATCTATTACAGAGGCTATACCCTCCTCTGCTTCCTTCTATGAGACTCCCCTGTTTCCGCCCCGGCGATGTACTCCCTCCACTTTACACAAAAACCTTTATTTTCAAAAATTTTCCCATCGTATTCAAATACCTCTCTGAATGTTTAGCATCTAAAACTGATGCAGTTCGGTAAGTAACCATGTTTTTAACAATGTAATCTTTATGATCCTGTTTTAATCCATTTACAAAAGCTATTTTTAGCCGTTGCTGATATGCTCTATTCACATCCTCAGCTTCGGGGAGCCCGGAGAACACTTTAAAAACCTCTCGCAGTTTATTTAGGTAGTCACTGACTCTCTCCTTGTCTTCCTGTACTGTCATATTTATTTTCTGCCAATCAGTTTGTTATACCCATCTAAGCCAGCATCTGTTCAGTAAGGCAGTCAACCTGTTTCCTAAGTCTGGGCTATCTGAAGGTAATGGATCTCTTCGCCCCTGTCCATCTGCTAGGCCGCAAGGGTCCCAATCCTCCTTTACGGAAGCCCAATCTGATCCCAGTACTCTCCTCAGGGCTCTCTCTACCTCCACCCGTTCAACTTATAACTGTTCTGTAATCCCTCTATGTTTTCAATAAATTCCGCTGGACCTAATTTTGGATGTTTTATGTGTTCTGTAGCCTTTTGTATGTCCTTCTCAGTCCATGGCCTGAAAACAGTCATTGTCAGGGGATGCTGTCCTCCCACCCCGTCTGCCTGTTCTCCCCTGGGGTTCGGGACTTCTATCAAGGGGTATTCTTCACCATCATCTACACCATACCTAATAGGAGTTTTACTTGATCTCTTGGCTCCTGCTGGGGCACCTAGTGCATTGGTTATGGTGTCAGTTAAAGTTTCAAGGATTGATCTGTTCATCTCCGAGATATTGCTGATATCTGGAGAGAATGAGAAAGTAGGGTTAGGGTCTTTTTCAGAAGCGGTTCCTCTGACAGGGGTGGATGTCACAGGGAGGGTGGTACTCTGGGCAGTGGCTTGCACCCAAGGGGGAGGACCATTATAAGGAGGTTGGCTCTGGGTGCTACAAATGAAATCATCCTCTTTGTCCACTAGGGGAAGTTGGTCTTGGCATTTTTCTTTTTGTTCTTCTAGCGTGTTCAATCCAGCATTCCGCCATTGCTAACTCACACCTTCTTTGATCTTTTGGGTCCTAACAATTTAAGCTTATCCACCAAATCCTGACAAACTTTTACAGTTAATTTATTATTAAATCCAAATTTTCTTTCCCATTTAGCACAATATTTCACAAATTTAGGGTCTTTTCTATGCATACATTTCTTATCTCCTTCTAATGGCGCATTAGGAACACAACAGCAGCACACACAATACATTCCTTTACAGAAATTATTCCCCATGGTGCTCTGTTCTTTTGCTTCAGTGTTGAGTTTAGAACACAAGACTGGTAATTCTACTCTCAAACCCCACCAAAATCTATATAAAACAACAAAGTCTAAATTCCCCAAACAGGAAACGTATGCACATGTATATACAATCTATACCTTCACCCCCCCCCCCTTTTTTTTTTCTTTTTAGAAGTACAGTTGGTTTAAAACAAACACAAACATACAAAAAAAACAAAAAGATATAAAAAATAGAGTGACCTGATCAGAATTTACGCGCACACACACAGACAAAAGAGGAAGTGCACTTAGCTTAGATGGCCGGACAATTCCTTAACAATACAAATGTCTGAAGGGGGGTGATTGAGTCCAGTGTCTAACCACAAGATTTCAGACACACAAAACATATACCTGCCTTAACAGACAAGTTGCCCCTCATTAGCATTAATCAGGCTTTCTATTAACTTGTAAAACACTGGGGTAGCAACAATTGGGTCACGATAACAATAAGAATACAGGAAAATGTAAAATATCAAAACACCCCACACTGGGGTGAATCAAAAAATTGTTAAAACCTGTTTCTGCAGTTTTGTTGTTCAAAGAAGTTGTAAATTTAGCAGTAAGGTTAATCATTAGAAAAAGAGAGAATGAGATGGTACTACACCACCTATTAAACAAAAAGAAGTGATCACCAAGAAGAAAGTAGGCCTCGCAATCTGTTTAGATCACTCAGCTACTTTTAGCACTTAAATTGTCGGGTCCTCAACCTTCAACATTCGGTATACCCTTCAAATCTTTTTTTTATCTGTCCTGGACAGCAGGTGACGTCTATTTTACCTTAGGCAATGCCCTAAATGCCTCTGTCATCGGATTATTAAGATATCAAACAATCAATCTCAATGTCTTTTATTACAACTCATCTATAACTCATAACCAGAATCAAGCAGAAAGAAAAAAATAGACTTAGAAAAAAAATTAAAAGTAATTTAAAGTATTTTACCTCCCAAACACACAAGAAGGACTGGATCACGGCAGGTTCGGAACCAGATGGTTGGACCCGGTCCCAGTAGCAATCGTCCCCTATTTGACCACCAATGTTAAGTGGGGGGACTTATTTTCTCAGTAAGTTTTGAGATCCGATACTCACCTTATTCTGATTGATCAGAACCATTGGACCCAGGCTTCACGCATTGGTTGCGGCTGGAAGGACCAAAATGTTAGGATAATACTTCCTCTGTGATTAGTCAAACTTCAGGTGTTCTAGAAGCAAGGTAATTTATTTCAAATGTACCGGTACAAATGGATGAGCCTTTCATGCTGAGAAGAAAGCAGAAGTCACATACAGACACGAGGTGAGTGACCTTTTTATAGAGTCAACAGGAAGAATACTATTGGCTAAAAGTTCACTGGTGGCTCATGACGCATAACAGCTTTATTGCCAATCGCAGTGTCTTTTTATAATTCGTAGCAAAGCTTATGATTTTAGGAAGTAAGTTGAAACAATAGAAAAATACAAGTTAGAAGCAACGCGTCTTTAGAAGCTATTTTAGAAATTGGACTTCATTTAAAAATTCCTATAAATAGTCACACAATAGACATTAAAAAACTTTTCCAACAGGAACACGCCGCATCTCCGTTCATGTTAACAAGCCTCTGACAGAGGCTTCTTACCACGTGATCAGCTGTGACCAATCACAGCTGATCATCGTGTGAACCAGAAAGTTCCGTTAAACAACATTCCTCGGTTCACGCTGACAGGATCGACGGCTCTCCCTGTCAGAGGGGGGTCTGTGCTGATTATCAGCACATTAATTATTAGCACAGCCCCCAACAAATGTACAGTACCCATCAGCTGCCAATCAGTGCCCAGT
Organism: Rana temporaria; assembly: GCF_905171775.1. Lineage (NCBI taxonomy): Eukaryota > Metazoa > Chordata > Amphibia > Anura > Ranidae > Rana > Rana temporaria. The sequence continues at coordinate 308,839,234 of NC_053489.1, forward strand.
AGCTGCCAGTCAGTGCCCCATCATAACCTCCTGTCAGTGCCCAATAAAGTGCCAATCAGTGCTCACCATAGTGAAAATCAGTCCCCACCATAGTGCCAATCAGTGTCCATCACAGAGCCAATCAGTGCCCAGTATTAAAGGAGTTGTAAATTAAATTACATTTATATGTTATACTTAACTCCACTGTGCAGTTAGTTTTACACACAGTGGCCCCGATCCTGGTCTTCTGGAGTCCCTCCCCGCAACAACTACAAACAGACATGCAAGCTAGCATGGTGTGTAGCTGTTGCGGGCCTGCTCCCGTGATACAACGGCGGCCATAGCCACCGCTGTATCACACTGCCCCGGCGCACCGCGTCATTGGATGTGATTGAAAGCAGCGCGAGCCAATGGCTGCGCTGTTTGCAATCCATCCACTGCAGCCAATCAACGGCCGGGCTTCGACTCGAGTAGAATGACAGGGGCGAGCGCGGGACATTCGAAGGGTCAGGTAAGTAAAACAGGGGCTCGGGGGGGGCATCATCTAATGTTTTTTCACATTAATGCATACAATGCATTAAGGTGACATTTTTTTTACCTTTACAACCCCTTTAACACCTGTTAGTACCTGCCCAATCAGTCCTGCCCATCAGTCCTGCCCATCAGTGCCATCTATTAGTGTCCATAAATGCCACCTGTCAGCGCCAATCAATGATGCCTATCAGTGCCAACTCATCAGTACTCATCGGTGCTGCCTCATCAGTGCCCATCAGTGCCTCATCAGTGCCCATCAGTGAAGGAGAAAAAAAATCATAACAAACAAAGAAAAACATTTTTTTTCAATAATTTCAGTCTTTTTTAGTTTGTTTAACAAAAAATACCACCAAAAGAAAGCTTTATTTGTGGCACGAAAATTATAAAAATGTAGTTTGGGTACAGTGTTGCATGACTGCGCAATTGTCATTCAAAGTGCAACAGCGCTAAAAGCTCAATATTATCCTGGGCAGGAAGGGGCAAAAGTGCCTGGTATTGAAGGGGTTAAAGTGATAAAAAGGATTACTATAAGGTGCATTAAATATTGATATCTGGTGAGTTTGTACCCTAAGGGAAGTGTGACTCACATGGTGGTGTCCTGTGTTTATGGTGTACGTTTGACAACCACTAGGATCACCGTTTCCAGAACCTCACTCATCTAAAAGTAATTTAACCATTGATTATATATTTAATCATATAAATGGTTGTCCCATTCAGATGGACTGACTATGGCATTGGATGTACACCGTAGTAGATTGGACTTTTAAATGCATTATTTTTTATATTTATATATACATATATATATATATATGTACTGTACATGTTTAATATATATATTTTTTTTTTAAAGTGTATTTTGTGCGTGTACTCGAGAGAGGAGCCGGACTGCAGGAGTTGGGAGTAGGCAGGCCTCCCCCAGAGGCAATTTGCCACCTTTCTCCATGCCCCGGGTGGCAATGGTGGGTGTGTGAGGGGGTCCTCCCACACAGCCCGCCCTACCTGCTCTGCTTTGAAGCCCAACGGATCTAGCCCGCTCAACCAGCCCCATTAGTCCTTCGCCTCTCTTTTTAGAGACCGCGTGGTCAAAGTGCGTGCATGTTAACCCAATTTCAAGTGCGTGTAAGTGTGGTGGTTTTTGTGGGAGGGGGGGTGGGCGTACTAAGCGCAAGCTTACCTCGCATAGCACATCGACCGGGAGCTGGGCTGAGACCACCAAACTCAAATGTAGATGAGACCGGGATCCGAACCTCTAGCTGCAGAGGTGAATTGCTTGTCAGCGCAGTGCCAATCACGTCGTGCCACCGCAGCTCCGTTTAATATATCTTTGATGATAGCCCTAGGTATCTCCTTTGGGTATGTCAAATGAAGCAGATTGCAGAATTTCTGCAAAGCAAGTCAAGGATCTTCCACCACCCACCCATGAAGCACTGTATTTATCTTTACTGATTATGCCTATTTTTAAAGAGGATCTTCACCCTGGGAACAAAAAAAAATAAAAGTCAGCAGCTAAAAATACCGTAGCTGCTGACTTTTATTAAAAGTACACTTAGGGTCTAGCATTGTCCTCAGATAAAGCCAGTTCTTAACCTGTTTTTTTGGGTCCCCAGTGTCAGCATCTTTAGTGTGGGAAGCTGGCTCTGACTCCTTGTGGCTTCACAGCTGGCTTCACACTGCAAATGCACAAGCTGCACTACACATTGTGAATGGTTCTGTAGCCATGGATAAAAGGAGGGGGGTCAAAGTTACATTTAGAATGCCTAGGTGATTTGAGCAGAAGTGGGTTTTGCCTGTCAAAACCAGGTACCTGCTCCCCCTAAAAGTAAAAATAAAAAAAATAACTGTTTCCAAAAGTGATCGACGAAGGGGGGGGCTACAGTGATACTGTTTACAGTATATATCAAGTTTGAGGTCTCAAAAGTCCCCAGTATACAGTTTTGGTTTATAGATTACTAACTCCAATGCACTGACAGAGGGCTGCTAGGAAAGTTGACTTTTATAGTGAGGGAGCTAGGACTTTGGCCAAAACACATTATTGGCCAAATAATTGCACCTGGCCAGAGTTTACAGCATACATTATCAGTTGTTTGGCTTGGCACTCCCATTGAATGATTGTAAAAATGTGGGTTTTTGGCCCATCGGTGAACATCCCTATTCCCATCAGAAGACTGTTGACTTGCAACACAATGCCCAGCATAACTGTTCAAAGTTGTTCAAGTAATCGTAGACAGTATTTTAATGTCTACTGTATTTTCAATTCACCTTAAGGAAAACTTTTTTTCTGACTTCCTGAGTGACTTTGACAGGTAACCTTTTGGAGTTAAAAAGTTAACCAATGTGAGCATAAAATACATTGCATAATTTCCAAGCAATGTTGTGTGGGCTGATTGTGTTTGTGTAACATTTTTCCTAACTGCAAGAATAGTTGTTATTTTCTGCCTGTAAGAGAGATGAGCCATAATGTTATGCTGTGTTTGTTGTTCTCTCCGACATCCTGTACTATACTTTCCAGTAGAATAATGAATATTTTTTCCTATTAAATTGTTAGCTGTCTATGCTATTCATTATATGTTTATGTGGGTGTAGTCTGTTTGAATGTCAGGCAGATTAGTGCTCATATTAATATTGATAACTGTTTTGTTATGCTTTCTGCATTTCCTATGTACCTTGAAACATTTAAACAAAGGTAAAATAAATTTTATATTCACCTTTTTTCACAAGACACCTGGCCTTTCACAGTCTTAGCCAGCGCTCCCTAACCTATGGACCATGGCAGCAGAAATTAATTTGACCTACTGCCCATCTAGCTGTCTGCGCACACCTGTCCACAGCCTATGACCTTAATAATAATGCATCCAAGCAAGACACTAGATCAGTGGTTCTCAACCTGGGGGTCAGAACCCCCTCGGGGGTCGAATTACGATTTGCCAGGGGTCACCAACCCCAGGCTGTTCCTGAATTGCGCACCACTCTCCCCGCCATTTCATGGACGCCCACTCAGCCTATTCGCAGCTGCCCAGTTCACGGCATGGATGGGGGCAGAGCTAGGGCTCAGCTGACTGGTGAGGAATGTCAAGTGGGAGGGGCTGAAGGAGACCCTATTTCCTGATTTCAGCATAGGGTGTCACTGCTGTGAGACACCACGAAGCCAGAGACACCGTGAGTTGCCTGTGATTATATTTGCCATTAAAAGTCCTCACTACAGTTCTCAGATCAGCAGATTTGATCAAGAACACCTAAATGAGATTATCAGAACTCCCCCAGCACTGCTACTCTTCCCATTCCCCAGACCCATTCAACAATGAGTAAGAGAAAGAATAAAAATAGAGAATACATGGAAGGGGGAGGAACAAAGAAAAAGGGAGAGAAAGAAGAAGATAGATGGCTAGAGAGAGAGAGATGGGGGGGGGGGGGAAACAAGAAATTAGGATAGAGAGAGATAAAAGGAAAAGAAAGGAGAACAAAGCGAAAGAGTGGTACATCCTAAAATGTGGAGCGGAAGGGACTCTGGGAGCACTAAATGTCAGTGGGTTAGGGGTGCAAATTACTTGCCTTGCCTTGGGTGCTGACTACCCACGCTACGAAAATAATTTTACTGTTAGGGGTCCCCACAACTTGGGAAATTTTATCAAGGGGTCACAGCACTAGGAAGGTTGAGAACCACTGTGCTAGATTAAGAAGTAATAATAATGGAACATTTACAGTATATTTTATGGTGCTAGTGGTTGTGGAGACACCAGTGGAAATTTAAAGGTGAGGGTGGGCAAGGAGCTCCTCAGGCAGCACATACCATTTTATGAGGTTATCTGGCTCAGTGTAAGGTGAGAATAATGTACAGAATATGAGAATCAATTTATTTATATATATAGATAAGGAAGAAACCAGGGTGGAGGGTCATATTAAAGATTAAGGAAAAGAGAAATACACCTGGAGGTAGACTGCTTCTCAAATGAGCAGCCTGGTTACCTGTAATGCAGCTATTGCCATTTTCTTTGAGGGTGCCAGTTCATGTATGGGAGTTTAGAAACTGCTAGTGTTATTGCATTGGCATTTCTGGTTTGGGAATTAGCTTCACTATGATGCATGACATTGCAATGTGATATATATGGCAGACAAAGGGTAATCTGTGTCCTTTCAAGGGCATAATTAGTTTTTTTTTAGCTATGATTAAGTCTGTGAAATGCAATTTTTGGTAAAAAAAAATGCTGAAAAACTCACCAGTTCTGAAATATGTCAGTCTGCATTAACTACTGTATATCAGTTCTTATATCACTATAAATGTGCCAGTGGTCTTGCAAAGACAGACTGCTCTAGCTTTTTACAAGTTGATCCGTAACCTTTCCACTTTGATTGAATTCTACCATTTATATCCTCAAGCTCCTGTATGAGTTGTGACAAACAACAGAGAAGAAAGCATACATTTTCTTTAGTTCAGGAGGTAGTAACTTAGAAAGGCTGCATATTACTAGCTAAGGGCCTACAAAGAGTCGTCCCTTTCATTTTTATTAGATTATTACCATTTAAATTAATGCAATGAGTTCTGTGGTTTAGGGACCACAAATCAGGGGAACCCCATGAAAAAGAAAACGAGGACTGTAATTAGAGCCATTGTCATATGTGAATATATTTTTTTGTAAAGAAAGAGAAGGAGGCCATGTAACCGGAGCCATCCATGCTTACAATTGCTAATAACAAGCAAATGCGTAAAAATCCTTATTAGTATATGTATGTATATACACGACAAAACAGTAAATACCTCTACATTTTTGGCCAGTCACCAAAATCATCAATGGATAGATTGTTGTCACCTTCAATGCCCTGTGCCCCATGCACAGGGCATTGAATGTATTGTTCATCATGTCATCATGTTAAAAAAATCTAATTCTCACAAATCCCCCCCCCCCCCCACATTTTTTTTTTAACTTAACAGTATGTTTGTCCTTTGGCAAAATAAAATGTTACTAGATGTGTGTTTATCGCCTTTCCCATCTTTCATCACTCATGCTCCTGTCCCATCACCCCCCCCCCTTCTTTTGCAGCTTCACCCTTTTACACTCCTATCACCAATTTCCTATCATCCCTCTAACATCACAGCACCCATCCTCACTTTTCACATCCCATCCCCCCTTCCAACCACCTTTTCCTCCTTCATATGTCTCCACATGTTTTCATTTCATTTTTTGTTTTTCCTTTTTTCTTTTTTCTCCCTTTTTTCCCCCCTTCACATTCTCCCTTTCCTTCTTCCTCACCCTCTTTTTGCTTCCCTTTGCCACTTTCACACCTACCCCCCCTCCCCCTCTTTCAACACTTCCCCTCACTCTTCCTTTTCCTTTTTTCACTTTCCTTGTCTCTTCACTTCTGTTATCCATCCTCACTCTTCTTCCTTTCCCTCTCACTTCTTGCACACCCCTCACTCTTATCTTCATTTCCCCCCCTTTCTCTCTTTTTTTCCCCACCTTCACTCATTCACTCATCACTCCCACACTCTTTTTATTCAATTGGTTTTTGCTGTCACTACCTCTTTCACTTTGCACTCAGCACCTTTGTTCACACATCTTTTTTCACGTTTTCTCACTTTCCATTTATCCCCAGCTTCCCTTCTCCCTTCACTCCCTTGCCATCTCCCCTCCCCCATCCCCTCCTTTTCTTCTTTCCTTCCCTCCTTTCTCCTTCCCTTTAATTTTCTCAGCCTCCCTTCCTTATTCCCTCATTGCTTCCTTCCTCCCTCTCCTTTTTCTTCCCTCCTTTTTTCTTTTTCTTTTTCTGGATTTTCCCAGCATCTTTACCCCACTCCCCCTTTTTTCTTTTCCTTTCCTTCCTTCTTTTTTCATTTTCTTTCTCCCTTCTCCATTTCCTCCCTCCACTTCCCCTCCCCCTTTCCTTTCCTACTCTCTTCCCTCTTTCCCTTTTTCCCCATTCCCCTTCTTTTCTGTCTTTTTTCCGTGCCATAGGGAGACCTACGCACCCTTTCTTTAGAGACACACTGCTTTATAATCTTTACACCGGCATCCCTTGGCCTTTTTCCCTGTTACCGACAGTTCATGTCGGTCCTATCTGTGTCTTGTTCTCTTACCCACCCATCCTCAAGGACCAATGTTCATATCATTCAATTACCTGTTATGCATGTGTATAAAGATACAGTCCATAATACCACCGTATTATCTTGCTTTCAGGCTTTTTTAAGTTTTCCTTCCCATCACCTCCAATCTCCCCCATCCCTCCCGGGCTTTCGCACGGTCCTTCCACCACCCGCCCTACCTATTTTGGGGGTGACCTCTTGTGGTGTCGAGCGAGGAGCTCCACACGGCGTGGCTGGCTGCCACACTCCCTGGGATGGGGGGCGTTCTTGGTTGGGCCATTTGATCTAAGCGTCCGGCCCGCAGCACTCACCTGTGACACCGCATCAAGGTAAGGGGACTACAAATCCCCCAAAAAATACATTTAATATTATTGTTCTGTATTAAACACATATGAACTGCCTATATTGTATTGTAGCTTACTGCTTCTCCATATCCAGGCCTTTTGTATTAGCAGACACAAACTTAAAACGTAATAATGTATTTTCTAATATTTAAAATTACAATCATGAGATGTCTAACCACTATCTGTTCCCTTTCAGCTACACAAAATTTCTCTGAAGAAGACCTTTAACAGGTCGAAACGTTCGTTAGAATTGTTTATATTATGATGTATATTTTTGATCGTATAAACACCATTTGTGTACCGTTTTACACACTCATGTAAACGCTGTTTGTGTACCTGCTATAACTCATGTTCCATCCATTGCGCCATCCCTCCTTGTTCCCATTTTTTACATGTGAATCAAATAAAATATATATTTTTTACTACATGGTTTAAAACTTTTCTCTATCAGAGCTGCGCAACAACCCCATCTGGGAAAACTGTTTTTTTTATATTTTTCGGGGTGAGCAGCCCCATTCTCTCCACTTCAGTGTCCAGTCCTTTCTATATATATCTTTGGGTGGTTAAACACCCGTTCCCTCTTTTTTGACACTGTGGAGATAGAACATGAGTTTAGTGGTACTGACAGATTAGCGGCATGAATACAATTTTTTTCAGTTGTTATATTAATAATTTTTTCATATATTTTCACTGTTCCACCTCTTTTCCCAATATGAGCCAATATCAGGGCAATGAATGGGCCAACCTCATGCAGGGGTATGAATCCTCATTTGAACTAGTCGATCAAGTAGAAACTCAAATTTCATCTCTTATGAATAGATTGCAAAAGGTCTTGGAGAAAAAGTGCTCACTTCACTGGCATATCAAAACCTTTGATAGATATATCAAAGAAAAAATCAATCCCTTCGGTTTGAGAGTGCAAATCTTTCCCAACACGGATTCAATTAGCAACACTTGTAAAACTGAATGGGAAAATAATTTAAAGCTATGCTCAGAGGAAATGATGACAATCCTGTCCCGCGAATATCAGAGACAAATTGTCACTCTGGATGCAGACATTGGTAATTTAGAGAACCAATTATTACCTCACATTCAACGTGATCTGTCGGTAGAATTGAGCACTAACCTCCAGGACCATTTGGCAACTTATAACAGAACTATTCTACAAGAAAAAGAATTCAAATTTTGGCGTGACAAATTTGCTTTTTCGGAGGAAAAAGCATATAAATGGAATGCCCAAACAAATAAACGATACACCAAACGGCACCTCTAAGTCCAATCATCCCCAAGCTTCGTCACACGGTCAAACCTACCCCTCTACTCACAAAAGTCAAGGTAGAAAGAAAGGCAACACTTCCAACCGTGTCTCAGGGTCACCAAACAGCACAAAATGTACCACCAAGAACATCTCAGATGATGGTAATAAGGATTGCGTTGATCCTTTAGCATCCAAGAAACAGACAACTTCATCTACGACATATGAACTGGACTCCAATATGTCTGGACCAAATAGCACACCCAATGTCACGACACTACCATCCTTAGTACCAAAAGTTCCAAAATCTTTAAACCTTCCACGGGGCTCTGGCTCCCCCCCACTAACCAGAAGCGGGAGGGGCCTAGACCCCTTTGTGGTGCGGATGCCCTCCAACACCCCAATGTAATCAATCTCTCATCACACATTTTGACCAACGCTGAAATCCAGGTCCTTTCCCGAGGTCTAACCTTTTGTCCAGAGGAAAACTTCAACCTCTTTGAGGTCATTACAGATATACACTTATTCGCTAGAAAACTTTTACTTAAATTATTACACTCCAAAGTGGAAATCCACTCTGACTGTACGGACGGATCAGAATTGACCATGCGGGAATTCAAAGCCCTCCGGGATCTGACCCTCCTTTTTGAAGAAAGCAACGCTGTTGACCTAATTGACCAACTTGACTTGGACACCTTACTCGAGGAGGTGGACAAGTCTCCCGTCAACCCCTCCATTGCATTCAAAAAACCCTCCCAAACATGTCCTCCACTTAATATTAATGCCACTGTATCCACTTTTGTTAAACAGACCGTAAGGGACCTTAACAAATTACCGCTTTACAAACTAAAACCTAGGAACCTTTCCTTCAGCGAAAATGAGGCACTGTCTGCTCTTGCGGACAGTGCAACATTTATAGTCAAACCCTCGGACAAAGGGGGCAATATTGTCCTGATGGATAATTGCGACTACATCACCATGTGTGAAACCATTTTGGCCAACACTGATTGGTACAAACAGATTTCTGTCTTGTCCATTCGCCAATATTTGACCAACTTTTACATTTTTGTGGATAAGGCTTTTGCAGACCACTTAATCTCCAAAAATATGTTTGATTTCATCCGCACCAAATATCCCAAAATTGCAACATTCTATTGTCTCCCAAAAATTCATAAACAAAAAAACCCCCCACCGGGAAGACCCATAGTCTCCGGTAACGGATCTATATCTGAAAACCTAAGTCGTGTTGTGGACAGCTACTTGCAACCATATGTCATACTATTACCCTCCTATGTAAAGGACACTATTCATCTTTTACAAATTACTGATGAAGTTGTTATTTCCGATGATTCCATCTTGGTCGCCATTGATATTGAGGCATTGTACAGCAGTATACCCCACAACACAGGGATAGACGTTATACGTCAATGCCTAACTCATGGCCACCTCCATGACCACACGCTTGATGAGTTTTTAGTTAACTCTCTTCAATACATATTACAATTCAATTGTTTTTCTTTTAACCGCTCCCACTACCTCCAGGTACAAGGCGTAGCGATGGGGACATGTTGTGCCCCATCCTACGCCAATCTGTACCTGGGGGAGTAGGAGCGATCACTCCCATATGACCGGACTCTTGTCGAATATCTGAGCCATATCAAGATGTGGCGACGATATATATCGACGACATTCTGGTCATATGGGAGGGCCCAGAAGCCCTACTACTGCAGTTTTTTGATCAATTAAACTATAATAAGTTTAATTTAACATTCACTATGACACATGACAGAAGCAGCATCACTTTTTTGGATGTACGACTTTATATAGATGCCAGCCGACGCCTCTGCAGTACCTTGTTCCGTAAAACCACAGCGGGAAATACTGTCCTTCACGATGATAGCTCCCACCCGCCTGCCTTGAAGGATTCCATACCATTTGGGCTATACTTGCGACTACGTCGCAATTGTTCTAACGATGCTCTTTTTTTTGAAGAAGCAGGCAAGCTTCAGGCTCGACTTCTTTGCCGAGGCTATAGCCGCAAATGTCTACGGAAGGCGTTCAATAAAGCCCATCTCCTTTCTAGACACACTCTCTTATATAAAAAGAAGCCCATGCCTAACTCCGATACAAACATTACCCGCATTATTCTACGGTTTTCACGCCAACATAAGCTTAACCAACAAATTCTTTCCAAAAATTGGACCATCCTCACTGATGACCCAAAAGTCAAGGCTTTGATTGCAGGCCATCCCTCTGTTACCTTCAAACGTGCCAGTTCGCTCCATGACCGTCTGGTACAAAGTGAATATAGGGATGCTGCCAAAAAGACTACACGCTGCCCCGTATCAGGCACCTTTCCTTGTGGGCATTGTTCCCACTGCCCACTCATTAGAAAAGAAAAAAACTTTCGACTTCCAAATGGGGATGTCTTCAAACCCTCCCAATTTGTCAACTGTCAAACCAAGGGCATTGTCTACCTCATGGAATGCGAATGTGGTGCTTTCTACATTGGGAAGACAAAACAGGAGTTCTGGCGAAGGATAGCCAAACACACCTACAGTATGAAAATAGGCAATTTTCACCTCCCTATTGGGAGACATGCAGTTTTTCAACACAACTATACAGTACCAAAGGTGACTTTCACCGCGCTCTACAGAATCCATATTCCGGATAGAGGCGGAGATTGGAACAAAACCTTGTTGCAATACGAGCAGCGATGGATTTTTCGACTGCAAGCTATCACCTTGCCAGGTCTTAATGAGTCAGTCTCTTATGCTCCCTTTCTTAAGGGATTTGAAAACGCAGTAATTCTCACCTGCGCCTTTTTCCCCATAACCTTTAAAAATTGCCATTTTTCAGATTCAATTCCACTGTACTGTTTATGTTTAACTTAAATTTTTGTAGAAATTGATTTTCACAATTAATTTTTACAATCAATTTTGACAACATCTAGAAATACACCACTATACCAGTTCCCAGACCCCCCCTCAGAATGTTTAAAATGCGAATACTCCGTCGGTGGTGTAACGAATATACCAAAAGTTTCAAATATGGTTTCTTCCCTGCACTCGCATATGTGGCCCCCATATACCATGGTAGGGATCACCAATTCTCCATGTAAACTACTGCCACTTGCCCCCCGCTATCAGTCATTTGCCACATCCCATGTTCTTTTAGAAGAATACCATATACAATCCTCACACCTGTAGTACACATGTTTACAGGGCAATTATATGATGGCCATGGTTCTGGACCAAAAACATGTATGTTTCAGCTGGTCACTACTGCCTATATGAATTTGCATAACAATAAGTGGAACTGCATTCCCTTGATGATCTGTGTATGGCTCTCATGTATATATGTAAATATTTCTGTGTGGCTTTTTTTCTATAATGATCCCTCTTCCTTGTTGTATTGTGTCATTGCTGTGTAGTTTGAACGGCGCCTCCACTGGCCCATCTTTGATGCTCTCCCTCCCCAGGTGTGTTTCCAGCCGCCGCTCCCTGGATTCTCCCGTCCACCACCCAGCAGGGTGAGATATTAGCGCGATTACTTGCGCTATAGCATTTCCCTGCATGATGGCGACAGCGCGCGGTCGCCTCATGTATGGGGAATGCACTCTCCCCCTGCTGGTGGCATGTGTGCACCGCCTCCACATCCAGTGGCTTGCATCGTGCGTGCGCCGCAGGAGCGCGCACACGCCGAGGAGGCAACCGCCGCCTTAGTCCTGGCCACTCACCAGGTATGTGTAGGGTACATTGATTGCCCTGGGAGGGTGATGGTGATTTTTTGGATCAATGGGGCCTAGGGGCGGACCGTGATCAATCAGATCCAGATTGATTCCTCTCCCACCCCCTAATTAGGCCAGGTGCACCATATATAGCTATGCTCTCTATGGCTCACTGTTAGGATCACTTTGGCACCTTCATACTCGGCACACCGCTCATCCTGCGCTGTGGGTAAGATTAGGCTGCACAATTTTCCAACCTCTCCCTGATGTTTTTGGCCAGGCTTTCTCTTAATGCAATACTATACTATCTCCCCTTACAGAGAAAACCACATTGTCTGCTTGCTGTTGCTACTTTTACACCAGCAGCATTCTGATCCAACATTGTGATCTATGCCTAGGAAGCCTGCGAATTTGTTTTAAATTCTCCAATATCTCTCTACATTTTAAAGGTACTACTCTCCCCATCATATCCCTACGTTTATCGCCTTTCCCATCTTTCATCACTCATGCTCCTGTCCCATCACCCCCCCCCCCTTCTTTTGCAGCTTCACCCTTTTACACTCCTATCACCAATTTCCTATCATCCCTCTAACATCACAGCACCCATCCTCACTTTTCACATCCCATCCCCCCTTCCAACCACCTTTTCCTCCTTCATATGTCTCCACACGTTTTCATTTCATTTTTTGTTTTTCCTTTTTTCTTTTTTCTCCCTTTTCTTCCCTTTTTTCCCCCCTTCACATTCTCCCTTTCCTTCTTCCTCACCCTCTTTTTGCTTCCCTTTGCCACTTTCACACCTACCCCCTCTCCTCCTCTTTCAACACTTCCCCTCACTCTTCCTTTTCCTTTTTTCACTTTCCTTGTCTCTTCACTTCTGTTATCCATCCTCACTCTTCTTCCTTTCCCTCTCACTTCTTGCACACCCCTCACTCTTATCTTAATTTCCCCCCCTTTCTCTCTTGTTTTCCCCGCCTTCACTCATTCACTCATCACTCCCACACTCTTTTTATTCAATTGGTTTTTGCTGTCACTACCTCTTTCACTTTGCACTCAGCACCTTTGTTCACACATCTTTTTTCACTTTTTCTCACTTTCCATTTATCCCCAGCTTCCCTTCTCCCTTCACTCCCTTGCCATCTCCCCTCCCCCATCCCCTCCTTTTCTTCTTTCCTTCCTTCCTTTCCCCTTCCCTTTAATTTTCTCAGCCTCCCTTCCTTATTCCCTCATTGCTTCCTTCCTCCCTCTCCTTTTTCTTCCCTCCTTTTTTCTTTTTCTTTTTCTTTTTCTGGATTTTCCCAGCATCTTTACCCCACTCCCCCTTTTTTCTTTTCCTTTCCTTCCTTCTCTTTCCTTTTCTTTCTCCCTTCTCCATTTCCTCCCTCCACTTCCCCTCCCCCTTTCCTTTCCTCCTCTCTTCCCTCTTTCCCCTTTTCCCCATTCCCCTTCTTTTCTGTCTTTTTTCCGTGCCATAGGGAGACCTACGCACCCTTTCTTTAGAGACACACTGCTTTATAATCTTTACACCGGCATCCCTTGGCCTTTTTCCCTGTTACCGACAGTTCATGTCGGTCCTATCTGTGTCTTGTTCTCTTACCCACCCATCCTCAAGGACCAATGTTCATATCATTCAATTACCTGTTATGCATGTGTATAAAGATACAGTCCATAATACCACCGTATTATCTTGCTTTCAGGCTTTTTTAAGTTTTCCTTCCCATCACCTCCAATCTCCCCCATCCCTCCCGGGCTTTCGCACGGTCCTTCCACCACCCGCCCTACCTATTTTGGGGGTGACCTCTTGTGGTGTCGAGCGAGGAGCTCCACACGGTGTGGCTGGCTGCCACACTCCCTGGAATGGGGGGCGTTCTTGGGTGGGCCATTTGATCTAAGCGTCCGGCCCGCAGCACTCACCTGTGACACCGCATCAAGGTAAGGGGACTACAAATCCCCCAAAAAATACATTTAATATTATTGTTCTGTATTAAACACATATGAACTGCCTATATTGTATTGTAGCTTACTGCTTCTCCATATCCAGGCCTTTTGTATTAGCAGACACAAACTTAAAACGTAATAATGTATTTTCTAATATTTAAAATTACAATCATGAGATGTCTAACCACTATCTGTTCCCTTTCAGCTACACAAAATTTCTCTGAAGAAGACCTTTAACAGGTCGAAACGTTCGTTAGAATTGTTTATATTATGATGCATATTTTTGATCGTATAAACACCATTTGTGTACCGTTTTACACACTCATGTAAACGCTGTTTGTGTACCTGCTATAACTCATGTTCCATCCATTGCGCCATCCCTCCTTGTTCCCATTTTTTACATGTGAATCAAATAAAATATATATTTATTTCATACATGGTTTAAACCTTTCTCTATCAGAGCTGCGCAACAACCCCATCTGGGAAAACTCTTTTTGCTACTAGATGTGTGTTCAATCTAAATAGAGTGGCAGCAATAGCCCACTGCAAAATCCATCCCATATAGGAACGAATTGGAGGTAGACCAACTTTTAACGAAGTATGCTCCTCTACCGTTCACTACTTGGTTTAAAAACTGCAGTCCTTTCTTTTCTAAAGATAGAATAGTGTTCTTGCCATTAAAATTAAGAACATTTAGCATTGCAGCCGTAATACTAAAATTTGTGAGATCAAAAATTATTATTTTTTTTCCCACAATCTATTCAGTTCTATAGCAATTTGTTTTATTTTTCGCATACATGTAAAAATTTAAATTTTTGGCAACAAAACTACTTAAACCTTCAGAACATTCTATATTTTCTGAAAGTAGAAGCAGTGTAGAATAAATGGTAATAGTTGCAAATGTTTGTGTTATATTCTGTTTGCGAAATTTTCAGCTTTTAGCACTCTCACACTTTGAAATAAAATTATATGGTCATGCAGCACTGTACCCAAATAACATTTTTAGCAGTTTTTTCAGTTTAATCACTGCTTGATTTAATCTTTTTGCTAAAAAAAGACTGAATATTTTGAACCTTTTTTTTTTAAATTTTGTAAATAAGTAATTTTTCTCCTTCACTGATGTGTGCTTATGAGGCGGCACTGATGGGCCCTCATGGGGCAGCAATTATAGGCACTGGTGAGGCAGCACGGAAGGGCACTGATAGGTGGCACTGATGGGCACTGATAGGTGACACTGGTGGGCACTGATAGGTGACACTGGTGGGCACTGATAGGTGGCACTGATGATTTGCACTGGTGGGTATGGATAGGCAACACTGATGGGCACTGAAAGGCAGCACTGACTGGCATCACATGGGCACTGATTGGTGTCACTGATGGGCATTAATTGGTGTAACTGATGTTCATTGACTGCTGTCACACTAATTGGCACTGCTAGGGCTGTTATGTAATCAGGGAACTAATGATCAGTGCCCTGATTACCTGTATATGTCTACCCTGCGAGGAGATGCCACTAATCGGCTGTTTTCACCTCACACTCTGTCAGTGTGAGCCGAGGAGAGTCGATAAATGGCACTTCCTTGTTTACACGTGACCGGCTGTGATTAGACACACATGGGTAAAAGCAGCATCATCTGCTCTTTACTGAGATCGGGGTCACGCTGTGTCCTAGGAACATGTTGTAGCCGCAATCGCTGAGCCGGCCTAATTTTTCTACACGGCAGACGGGTAGATGTTAAACACAAATTTTTAGGTACAAATATAATAAAATTAGTGTTAGTTCTCAAAACACACAATACAATACCTATTTGTGGTTAAAATATAAAAGATGAGGTTGCATCAAGTAAATAGATACCAAACATTCCATGTCTTATAATTGCGTGTGGCTGTGATATCGCCAAAAACAATGGTGCCCAAAAATCACCATAGGTGACACTTTAAAAGCCTTTACAGCTCATCAGTTTAGAGCTAGCTGGGAGCTCTTGTGCTAGAATTAGTGTGCTGTTCTCTCTCTGTTTATGGCGATATGTTAAACGTGTGGTGCGTCTGTGGTTTACATGTGCACACCCTGGGCTTGCGTTGGTGTAGGTGTGTGGAGCAGCAAGGATTACGCCAATTTTTTGTTCATTTTAATATATTTCATTATAAATGTTTTTTTTTTTTACTTATAATGTTTTTTTAATTGATTCCTATCACAGGCAGTTAATAAGCCCCTATATAATAGCATTGTGCAGGGGACAGATATTTTTTATGGAGGCATTAGGGGTTTAATAGACCCCAATTTCTCCCCTGACCCTCACACCCTCTAACCAAACACAGACCGGCTTGCTTAGTTGTGTCCATTGGCTGTACTGCCTGGGAAATGGTGGATCTGAAACTGGAAGTGAAATCACTTCCGGTTTTATTGTTTGTATGCGAGATCAAGGCATGGATTTGCCTTGGTCTCGTAGCCATCCCCCTAGCCGGCGGTTGTGTTCCAGGACTCTGGTAAGAGTGGGAGAGCCTGAAACCATGGGAGGAGGAGGGCCCAGCGTAAGGGGGGGAGGCACCACACTTCTAGCTCTGTAAAAGTGATCGGGAGCTATGGCATCACTTTCACTTTCAATCCACTACTGCAGCCACCAGCTTGTGATTAAATTGGACATCCAAAAAGCTGCACTGACTATAGTAACATTTTAAATCATGCATTCATTTCTGCATTGTTTTTAAATTATTTCTAGTTTACTCCCATCAATCTGAATGATTTTGAAGTTTTAAAGCTTCCTTTTTGAAGAATTCCACCCATTGCATTTACTTACTAGAATTCTGTAACACATATTCACTATGCCTTGTTTTGCACAATTCACAGAGCCTGTATTCTGAATTATGAAGTTGCTGAGAGGAGGAGGTTCAGGAAGCACAGTTGGTACAGGGTCGACCTAGGAAAACCAAAGCAATGAGCAGAGAATAAGCTGCAAAACATGCAGGGTAATCCAGGAAGTTTATAAAAGATATGGCTAGCAGACAGACGGCACTCACAATGGAAAAGATTTATTTAAATAAGTTTACTATATTATACTGTCAAAAATAACTTGTGTTTGTACAAATAAAGTTGTAAAATGAAAGTGTGCTTTAACTAAATATCTCCTATAGAGCCCCTTTAATTGGATAATGTGCTGTACATATAAATGATTACTTACAGTATATACTAAGATGAACCCACAAGTTTTATAATTTTTCTACATCCATGTGTGTCTTTTTGTGGTTGTGCATATATTGATAATATCCTGACAATCCTCATTATTAAAGCGGGAGTTCACCCAAATTTTTTTTTTTAACATTAGATTGATGCTCATTTTGTCAAGAGGAATCGGGTAGTTTTTTTAAAATCGAAGCAGTACTTACCGTTTTAGAGAGCGATCTTCTCCGCCGCTTCTTGGTATGGTCTTCGGGACTGGGCATTCCTATTTGATTGACAGGCTTCCGACAGGCTTCCGACAGTCGCATACATCGCGTCACGAGTAGCCAAAAGAAGGCGCATACGTGACGTCACGACTTTCCGAAAGAAGCCGAACGTCGCTGCGCAGGCGCCGTATAGAGCCGACTCTATACGGCGCCTGCGCAATGACGTTCGGCTTCTGTCGGAAAGTCGTGACGTCACGTATGCGCCCGTCCGAGGAACGTCAATCAACTAGGAACGCCCACCGCCAAGGGACGAGACGGCGAGATCTCGGTATGTACGAAAAAAAAAAAAAAAAAGCCAGCCTACCCGCAGTGTAACGGGTCTTACGAATCTATTGTTAGAAATTTGTTTTAGGGGGAACCACCGCTTTAAATAATGCTAACTTAGTTTAACCAATTGTAAAGAAGCAGTGGTGGTAAGAAAATCCACATTCAATTTTCTGTTTTCTCCCATGTATTACATACATGCACTTGTAATGTGAATATGTTTCTGGTAACAGTTTTAAATATAATCACATTTGGCAAGTTTCATAAGTATGCTTTATCTTTTATACAACTGCTAAATTTGTACCCATTATTCATAGTAAAAACATAACTAAAATGTGTTAATCTTTTCTGTAATTTAACTTAAGTGAATCCTATGAGTTTTTTAGTTTGGCAAGAGAGCTAATTTTGTTGTTTGCCTAACATCCATTGTTTGGCCAGCACAGATACCACTTTGAGCAGTGCTGTATTAAAATGGATGAGTGCGCCATAGTGAAAGGTCAATAAAGTGATGCAGAGCGAGACCTGAGAATTTTCAATGATGAATGAAAACTGAAAAAAGCAGAGAAACCCCTCTGCTCCCTTTCATCCAAAAATGAGAGTAAATGATCCAATGCAGGTGCACAAATTGCTCTACTCTAAAAGCAGAAGGATTTATTTCCAACTTTCATTGGCAATGCTTCCATCTTGTGATTAGTTAACCTTCTGCTTGGACTCATCTGGATACTTTCCAAGCAATAAAACTAATGTAAATTATACACATGCACACATAATTATATAAACATGGAAATAAGCATAATTATCTTTCTGAAATACGTTGAGAAGGAAAAAATTTGCTTATTTGTGGTTTTAGATTTTTTTTTTTTTTTTTATGTACAATGTATTTCTTTCTCATTCAAAAGAATTTAACTTTGCCAAAAATATTCACGTTTTCTTCCAGGCTTCAAAGCATGTGTGGATGGTCTGTTTCATTTTATCTATCTATATGGATGGCACGGACCAGAGCTCCAAGAACATTGTCATTAATTTTACTTAGGACCAGACTGGTGCAACTCTAAGGAACACATGATGACAGGAATCACTCAAAAGACCATGTCCAGTGATGTTACAAAGTAATTTGTGCTAGTCATGCATTACTATACTTCACTAGATGGGTAGACACATTCCATTTCCCATAACAGTCGTTTTAACAGCTGACAAGTGTAATCCTAGTTATAGATGACTTTTTTACAAATCAAGAAACAGTAAGATAGAAGGAGAGGTTATTGATGGATTCTTCAGGAACAAATTCACAGAAACCTCAATATTTTTTTTTTTCTTATCAAACATTGCCACAGCCATGACCATGCTTACGAGTCAAAGATCATCCAAAACTATAATGTTTTTCTAATTTGTTTCTATAATTACTTATATATGTTCAAAAAATGATGGGAATTCCCCTCTTATGCCCCGTACACACGATCGGAATTTCCGATGGCCTAAAATCCAATGGAATTTTTTGTCGGAATTCCATTCAAGCTGTCTTGCATACACACTATCAGACCAATTTCCAAAACGTGGTGATGTAAAACACTACGACGAGCCGAGAAAAATTTAGTTCAATGCTTCAGAGCATGCGTTGACTTGATTCTGAGCATGCTTGGGTTTTTTCTCCATTAGAGTTGCACACAGACGATAGGAATTTCCCCATCGAAAAAAAAAAAAAAACATGTTCTATTTCTAAACACCGACTGAAAAAAGTCCGATGGGGCCCACACACGATCGGAATTTCCGATCGTGTGTACTCGGCATTGGACAGCTCTTACTGCAACAGGTTTCCCCACTAAAAGATTTCTCCCAACTCCTGATTTTTACTTTTTGCCTTCTTGATATTGGTCACCAGGACAGATCGAGAGGCTAAATCCTCCCAGTAAAGACCTGTAGCTAGATTCAGAGACAGTTACGCCGGCGTATCAGTACTACTGATACGCCGTCGTAACTCTGAATCTACGCCGTCGTAAATTTAAGTGTATTCTGGAAACCAGATACGCTTAAATTAGGCTAAGATACGAGCGGCGTAAGTCTCCTACGCCGTCGTATCTCAGGGTGCATATTTACGTTGGCCGCTAGGTGGCACTTCCGTTGATTTTGCGGTAGAATCTGCAAATGAGCTAGATACGCCAATTCAGAAACGTACGTGCGCCCGGCGCATTTTTTTACATAGTTTACGTAAGTCTTTTTTCCGGCGTAAAGTTAGTCGAACAAATAGCTGGCCTAGCCAATGTTAAGTATGGACGTCGTTCCCGCGTCAAATTTTGAAATTTTTACGTTGTTTGCGTAAGTCGTCCGTGAATGGGGCTGGACGTAATTTACGTTCACGTCGAAACCAATACGTCCTTGCGGCGTACTTTGGAGCAATGCACACTGGGATTTGTCCACGAACGGCGCATTAAAAACGTCAATCACGTCGGGTCACTAGTCATTAACATAAAACACGCCCCCCTGTTCATCATTTGAATTAGGCACGCTTCCCCCGGCCCATTTACGCTACGCCGCCGTAACTTAGGAGGCAAGTGCTTTGTGAATACAGCTCTTGCCTCTCTGACTTACGGCGGCATATCGTATATGCGATACGCTACGCCGCCTCAAAATTAAGCCAGTCTAACTGAATCTGGCTACTAGACTGGAACAAAAACTGGGAAGATGTTTAACTCTTTTATGCTTTATCCAGAACTTTAAATAGTGGTGATTATATGTCAGAGTTGCATGAATAATCATTACAAAAATCACGATCTCAATTCAACCCCCTTAACAATCTTCATCCAGCATTTCCCCTGTTCTATGTAAACTGTGCAGAGCCGTTCTCTGCTCAGAGCTGTAAAAAAAAAAGCCAGTCGGCTCTTCTCGCTGCAATGACGTGTGCCCGGCTTGCGTCGGATTTATATAGGCCTCACAGTCCCATCATGCTCTGGTACCTACCCATGTGATACCTACCCACGTGGTACCTAACGGAGCATGATGGGACTGTGAGGCCTATATAAATCCGACGCAAGCCGGGGCACACGTCATTGCAGCGAGAAGAGCCGACCAGCGTGTCAACATCTGGAGAAGACGGAAGACGAGAAGAGAAGAAGATGACGTTACAGAAGAGCGGACCGACCGCCGCCAGTATAGCGGCGGCCAGCCCTGAAGGAGAAGGAACCGGACAGCGGGAGGAAGAACCGGGGTGCGCCGAGTCAAGAGCAGAGAGCGGCGAATATAGAAGAAGACCCCCCCAGAGCTGAGAAGACCCCCGGAGCGGAGAAGACGTGACAGAAGAGCTGAGAAGACCCCCCGGAGCGGAGAAGACATCACAGAAGAGCGGTGAAGACCCCGGAGAGCAGGAGAAGACCCCGGGAAATCGGAAGAAGAAGCCTCCCCTGGTAAAAGAGCTAAAGAAGACAGGGGAGGCCTCCGGAGCAGACTAATAAAATATTTTAATACCCTGTGTGGTTTATTTGTGTTTTTACCACTTTTCTTGCAGGTGAATGGGTAGGGGTATGATGTACCCCATACTCATTCACTTAGGGTGGGGGGCCGGTATCTGGGGGCCCCCTTATTAAAGGGGGCTCTCAGATTCCGATAAGCCTCCCGCCCGCATACCCCGACAACCAACGGCCAGGGTTGTCGGGAAGGGGCCCTGTCCTCATCAACATGGGGACAGGGTGCTCTGGGGTGGCCGCAGTGTGCCCCCCTGCCCCAGAGCACCCAACCCCCCCCCCCATGTTGAGGGCATGCAGCCCGGTACGGCTCAGGAGGGGGGGGGGGGCGCTCGCTAGTCCCCACTCCCTTCCTGACCGGCCGGGTAGCGTGCTTTGGATAAGGGTCTGGTATGGATTGTAGGGGGACCCCCTACGCCGTTTTTTCGGCGTAGGGGGTGCTCTCCTTACAACCCATAACAGACCTAAGGGCCCGGTATGCTCCTGAGGGGGGAACCCATGCCGAATTTTTATTTAAAATCCGGCGGGGACTTCCCCCTCAGGATTCATAACAAACGCCGCACACGTGTAGAATTGGCGGGAATCCAAGTCGGATCTCCCGTCGCTTCTATGACGCGCTTGCTGGAATGTGCTGTCACTATTCCAGTGAGTGCGAGATGTCGGCGAGATCTCGGCACCATGTCGCCGAGAATCAGCGCGATGCTGTCGTGCTAAAAACACAATATCACAAACACCTACTGTACGCCAGAATTTGTCTAAGATACGACCAGCATAAGTCTCCTATGCCGTTGTATCTTAACTGCATATTTACGCTGGCCACTAGGGGCGTGTACTCTGATTTACGCCTAGAATATGTAAATCAGCTAGATACGCCTATTCACGAACGTACGCCCGGCCGTCGCAGTACAGATACGCCATTTACGTAAGGCTTTTTCCGGCGTAAAGTTACCCCTGCTATATGAGGCGCAGCCAATGTTAAGTATGGACGTCGGGCCAGCATCAAATTTTCCGTCGATTACGTCGTTTTCGTAAGTCGTTCGCGAATAGGGCTGGGCATAATTTACATTCACGTCGAAAGCATTGGCTATTTGCGGGTTAATTTGGAGCATGCACACTGGGATACTTTCACGGACGGTGCTTGTGCCGTTCGTAAAAATCGTAATTACGTGGGGTCACGATGATTTTAAAGGCTTATATGCAAGTTATTATCATAAAAAGTGTACCAATGTATCAATGCAAAAAAAGTTTTAAAAACTGAAGTTTTTTCGGGAGCAGTGATTTTAATAATGCTTAGAGTGAAACAATAAAAGTGAAATATTCCTTTAAATTTCGTACCGGGGGTGTGTGTATAGTATGCCTGTAAAGTAGCGATTGTTTCCTGTGCTTAGAACTGTCCCTACACACAATTTAATTTCTGAAGGAAAAAAAAGTAATTTAAAAGTACTCGCGGCTGTAATGAATTGTTGGCTCCCGGCAATACAGAGAAAAGTAATTGAAAGTCATTGATAATAAAAAAAAATGCGTGGGGGTCCCCCCAAATTCAATTACCAGGCCCTTCAGGTCTGGTATGGATATTAAGGGGAACTCCACACCAAATAAATAAAAATGGCGTGGAGTTCCCCCCAAAAATCCACACCAGATCCTTATCCGAGCACGCAACCTGGCATGCTGCAGGAGAAGAGGGGGGGAGAGATAGCGCCCCCTCCTGAACCGAAACAGGCCACATGCCCTCAATATGGGGAGGATGCTTTGGGGGTCTGTGACCCCTCAAAGCACCTTGTCCCCATGTTAATGGGGACAAGGGCCTCATCCCCACAACCTTTGCACAGTGGTTGTGGGGGTCTGGGGGCGGGGGGCTTATCTGAATCTGGAAGACCCCTTTAACAAGGGGGACCCCCAGACCCTAGCCCCCCTATGTGAATTGGTAAGGGGTACATTGTGCCC
The DNA here is from genome assembly GCF_905171775.1 of Rana temporaria. NCBI lineage: Eukaryota > Metazoa > Chordata > Amphibia > Anura > Ranidae > Rana > Rana temporaria. The sequence continues at coordinate 308,862,194 of NC_053489.1, forward strand.
CTACCATTTCACAAAGAAAGTGTAAAAAAAATTGAAAAACACACAGACACAGTTGGCATAAGTCTTTTATTAAAAAAAAAAAAAAAAGTTTCCAGCAGTGGTAATCCACTCTCGATCTCCACTCCAGCGCTGTCGGTATAATGCGATGGATGATCTCCAGGCTCCATCGATGATGACCAGCGAGGAACAGCATCCTGTCTCCACCGGAGACACCCCAGTGAAGTGTAAAAAATTGTACAAAAACACAGACACAATTGGGATAAGTCCACTATTATAAAAAAAAAAAAAATTCCAGCGGTGGTAATCCACTCTCGATCTCCACTCCAGCGCTGTCGGTATCCTGCGATGGATGATCTCCAGGCTCCATCGATGATGTCCAGCGAGGAACAGCATCCTGTCTCCACTGGAGACACCCCAGGAATAATGTTGCGGCAGCCTGACAGGTCTTATGTAGCTGAGGACGGGGCCACCCGTCACGTGACCCTATCCCCCTCTGACGCAAGGGAAAACCCGGGCTTTCACAGTGACGTGACGGGAGACCCTGCCCCCCTCTGATGTAATGCAGGTTTACCATTGCATCAGAGGGGGGCTGGGTCATCCGTCACGTCACTGGGAAAGCCCAGGTTTCCCCTTGCGTCAGAGGGGGACGGGGATCACGTGACGGGTGGCCCCATCCTCAGCTACATAAGACCTGTCAGGCTGCCACAACGTCATTCCCGAAGTGTCTCCGGTGGAGACAGGATGCTGTTCCTCCCTGGACATCATCGATGGAGCCTGGAGATCATCCATTGCAGGATACCAACATCGCTGGAGAGGAGATCGAGAGTGGATTACCACTGCTGGAAACTTTTTTTTTTAATAAAAGACTTGCCAACTGTGTCTGTGTGTTTTTTACAATTTTTTACACTTTCTTTGTGTACACACCATCAGACCAAAATCCCCACAGACAGAGAACGCGGTGACGTAGACTACACCGACGTTCTCTGACACGGAAGGTCAATGCTTCCACCTATGTGTCAAATCAATTCGACACATGCGTGGGATTTCGGGCCAGCGGACATGTCCGATGAGTCGTACTAACCATCGGACATGTCCGACGGACAGGCTTCCAGCGGACAAGTTTCTTAGCATGCTAAGAAACTTTTGTCCGCTGGAAACCTGTCCACTAGGCCGGGAAACTGTCCGGTAGGCCCTACACACGGTCGAACATGTCCGCGGAAACTGGTCTAATGGACCAGTTTCAGCAGACATGTTCGGTCGTGTGTACAAGGCCTAAGATTGTATAGTGGGTGGTAAGCTGGCCATAGATGTTTTTTTGATCAGTTAGTGTCTGTTTAAAAAAACTGAGAGGATCCCCCCATCCACACAAGTGAGGTGGATGGAGGAATCTCTGTGGCAGGCGCAGCACTATCAAGTGCCTCATGCGCTGTGGCATTAGAAGAATGTTATGTCTCTGACTTTTCAGTCCAACAAGACTGTCTATTACTCTGAAATTCCTCTAGTGCCGTTCTATGGAAGCAGTAGGTTTAAAGAGCACACCAAATGCTTAAAATAACTTCTTTATTAACTTCACTTTTCTTCATATATAACACTGCTGCTTTGCAGCAGACAGTCCATGTACAAAACATGTGTTGAATAAAGTATAACAGAAAATGGCGGTTCAAATATTCAATCTTGTCATTTAACATAAGATGGTGGATATATTTCTTTCTTCAGTATTTATACTCTCTCTCTAAGTTATTAAAGCATTCTCTAATTTCTCTGAAAGGTATAACTCTGTGGTTTTCAACTTGGTTTGCAAGGTTTGGTGAGGTTGATTTAGTTTGGTTAGCTTTGTTTGATTTGTTTGCTTAGATGAGTTTGTTTGTGTAAACACACAACTAGTTCAGTATACAGTTCTAATCACACTATGGTATATTGGTGGTGCATTTATATTGTTATTACCTTTTATTTCTTAATAAATTACATTATTTTATATCATATTTGTCCCTGGTGTTCTCTGTGCAAGTCCACACATTTCTAGTTACGCCTGTTTCACAGGATAGCAGCACTTGACACAGTGGCAAATTCCCAGCATGTTTCACTCGGGTGGGCTTCTTCAGGGAATTGCTGCTAGTGAAGTTCCAATTGTGTAAAGAATATGTAGACCAGTAAATACAATGAAGAGCGTAAATACATTATTTAAAAATATTTATACCTATAAGAATAACCAGATCAAGCTTACCCAACCATTAGCTGGACTTCTTTAAACCAAAAGGACCAGATAACTAAATAGTTTTCCCTCCCCAAACCCCATGTCACCTCCTTATACCCTTTCTTTTTCTTTCTTCATGGATACACACCTGCTGATCATTAAACATCAATACATGTCCAATTCATTATTGTAGGCTATGATACTTAATTTTGACAGTGTGATTCGATTATGTCGGAACATATCGAGCAGCTATTGTAAAGGGTTATACTTTCTCCTGTACCTCTTTGCCCATCTTTACCTCTTCTATATTTGACACTAATGGAAGCTAGACATAAAATGTTAGGAGTCACCTATTTTTATATTATATGCCTACTTATTATTGGAAACTATATAATGTAATACTCACGCTATGTTGTTCTGTATTACAGTAGCGGAACTACCAGGGTCACAGAAGTTGCAGTTGTGACCTGTGCCCTGTGCCCCTCCCCCCCAGCAAAATCCGGTTTAGACACGCTGTGCTAATTCCTGAAGCCCAGTGGCAAGGAGCAAGCTCTGGCACTGAGCTCCTGTTCTCTGCCTATTGGGGAACGCCAGCATGTGCACATTCGGGACATCTGCCCCACATCTCTTGTGGGGTGCCCGGTGTTCCACATGTAGCGATCGCCCCCTCTGTGGCAGCCAGCATTTCTCCCCGTCAACTGGCTGCACAACTCACAGACTTCAGTGAAGCTGGCTCCTCCTCCTCTGCTCCTATGTTCTTCTCCTGTACACAGACAGGAGGAGTATAGAAATGTAAGAGCTGTGCTGCTGAGGTCTGTGTGTTTTTTTGTATTCAGAGGAGGGGGACAATAGTAACTGGGAAGGGGAAGGTGGGTGTAATATGAAAATACACCTGGAGGAAAGATAAGTGAGTGGTAGGAGGATATGTGCTGAGGGTTGCTTTGGGAGAGGAGGCAACATTGGTGTTGGGTGGGAGTCGGATTTGACACCACACCTTGTAAGTCCTGTCCCCTCCCAAAGTGCCCCCCAGCACATATATTCTCTTACTTCCCAACCAAAGAGATACTGCCTGCTTCATATGGGTCAATTTCAGCATCTGGGACCCCTGGCACTCTGTAAGAGATGCGGGGCAAGTGCCCTGGGTGCCCACTCTGAAACATTTTGGGTAAGAGAGGATTTAGGCCACGCTGAAGGAGTGTTGCGCTGGGAAGGGGGATTTGTGGGGGTTAAGAATTTGTGCTGCAGAGGATTAGGGGAGTGGGGAGGATTTGTTCAGGTTGGAAAGGACATGGGCTTATATACAGGGGTTGCAATTGCAGTGTATAGAGGAGAGGCAGTGGGGGTGGCATATAAAGCAATCAATCCCCTCCATTTTCCTCCTGCAGCCTTTCAGTGGCTGCAAGAGGAAAATAGAGGTAATCAGTTCCTCTACATGCTGCCTCCACTTCCCCTCCTATCCAGCTCCTGCTGCCCCCAGGCCCCTGTGTACTCCCATGGCTCCCTCATCCCTCATCCCCCACAGCGCTACCAGCTGCTGCATGGGATGTATCAGGATGGAGAGCAGGGAAGGGGGCTGGTAAATGTGTAATTTACTGACTCTTTCCTTGTCCTAATGATTAGAGTCAGTGATCCATACTGATCATTCATAACTGAGGCATAATAAACTGTTTACTATGCTTCAAATGAACAGGAACCCTCTGTACAGAGCTATTCCTGTCCATTCATTCTGTGAAGCTGAGACTGCAGATATGGAGAGGGCTGTGTCCTCAGTCTCCTTTGTCTGCCTCAAAGGTAAAACATTAAAGGTCTGTTTGGACCCCTGATATCACACCAAAGGCCACCCAACAGGGCTCCTAAAAAAATTGTAAAACATAATAAAAAGTACAATTGTAAAAATAAATGAAATAAAATGGTTGAAAACTAATAAACATAAAATAACAAAAATAAAATTACTGACACCAGTGGTGGAACTACCAGGGTCACAAAGGTTGCACGTGACCAGGCCCTGGTGTTTCGCCATCTTGGGGGGCCCTTTATGATTTCTTGCACTGGGGCCCTCAAGGTTCTAAATACACCTCTGTTGTATTACCATGTTATAAAACCCCAAAACATTTTTGAAAAAAAAAACTAAATAGTAAGGAACAATGTTATTGTACCAAAGAAAAAACATATTTGGGAAATATGGGACTTAAAAGGTGCTTTTTAAGACAAAATAGATATATCACAATAAGTTTTATAAAAGAAAAAAGAGTATTTTATTACACAGAGAAAAAGATAACATTAAAAGAGTACGGTAATTCCCTTCATATAATTTTCCACACATTCCTTCTACGTGGTTTCTTCAGGGTAATGCATGGACCTTCGTTCTATTAAGTAGATACAAATGTAAGTTAGCATGAAACTTATACATATGTATAACATGACAAGGGAAAAAGTTTTTACTAAATGACATAGGACAAAAAAAATACATTGGGGCATATTTAACTGCACATGTTCAAAAATACGTGGGTGCATCTGTGTAAATAACAGGAATTTCCCAGACAAAGGTTTTTGCTCTAGTGTTTTGAAGACCCAGAGCAGGATCCACAATGAATAGATTATATCAGAGCAAATTTCTGAGCACAGACAGACCCTCCTGTAGGAAGCCCCCAACTGGGGCAGGATCAACCACATAGAGGGGTATCTTTCAATGACTTGTGTAAAGTTGTAAAATCAATATTTCCTGTAGATTAATCAAATATACCAGTGCAACATGTCAATCTCAATGCATGTCTACCTTTATATTTAGTTAACGTATTAAGTCCTTTAATGGAAAGGAGATATAGAATTAATTTTTAAATGAATAACTGGGAGCCAATGTTTTTCTGCAGCTGGCAGCCGTGATTGTTTGAGCTGTATGTTGCAGAGATAAAATTTCTAAGGCCCTGTACACACGAGAGGATCTATCCGCTGGAATTTATCCGTGGATCGGTTTCAGCGGATAGATCCGCTGGTGTGTACGACCCAGCGGATATTTATCCGCGGATATTTTTCGGGCCGATGGATTTCCAGCGGATAAAAATTTCTTAGCATGCTAAGAAATCTATCCGCTGGAATCCAGTCCAGCGGATTGATCCGGTGGTCTGTACAGACTCACCGGATCAATCCGTCCGATTCCCTCCCTCGCGACACGTCACCGCGGAGGGAATTCCGCGCGGATTTTGATCTGATGGTTAGTACAACCATCAGATCAAAATCCGCCAGAGGATTTATCCGCGGAAACGGTCCGGAGGACCGTTTCGGCGGATAAATCCTCTCGTGTATACAAGGCCTAAGACTTTCTAAGATCATTTTTCGGCATGAAAAAAAATGACGTTTTTAAAAACGTCATTTAAAATGATCGTGTGTGGGCTTCACATCGTTTTTCGCCTTCTGAAAAAAATTTGTTTTTCGGGTTGTAAAAAATGATCGTGTGTGGGCAAAAACAACGTTTTAAACCCGTGCATGCTCAGAAGCAATTTATGAGACGGGAGCACATTCATCACGCTGTAATAGACAGAAAAGCGCAAATCTTCTTTTACTAACACGGAATCAGCTAAAGCAGCCCAAAGGCGAATAGAACTCCCCCTTTAGAGTGCCGTTGTACGTGTTGTACGTCACTGCGCTTTTTTCATAATTTTTTTAAAACGATGGTGTGTGGGCAACGTCGTTTTTAATGATGAAGTTGGAAAAACTTCGTTTTTTGGACATGCTGAAAACAACGTTTTTTTTTCATGCCGAAAAATGATCGCGTGTACGCGGCATTAGGCTCCATGCACACTGAAGGTGATAAACTGTAGTTTATTGGCGTTTTGGCTTTGTTTTTTAAAAAGCCCATAAACTGAACTCTATGTTAGCCTGTGTCCATACACACATGGACATCTTTTAGTGTTAATAAGCAGTGGAGTTTATGGTCTTTTTTCTGAACGCCAGAAATTTGTGTTCAAAGTGCCGTTTTTCGGTGGGAAAAAAACGCAAAAAAACGCAAAGCGCCGATAAATGCTAATAAACGCTCAAACGTTTTTTATCGATTGAAAAAAAAAAAGCTAAAATACGCTACACTGAAAAACGCTAATAAACGCTATTGCAAAAACGCAAAAAAAATTGAAAGGCTCCCTGCAAAGCTACTGCCATTTTTTATAGCTTTTGTTTAGCTTCCAGTGTGCATGGAGCCTAAAGCCTCGTACACACGATCAGTCCATCCGATGAGAACGGTCTGATGGACCGTTGTCATCGGTTAACCGATGAAGCTGACTGATGGTCTGTTGCGCCTACACACCATCGGTTAAAAAAACGATCGTGTCAGAACGCGGTGACGTAAAACAACGACGTGCTGAAAAAAACGAAGTTCAATGCGTTGACTTGATTCTGAGCATGCCTGGATTTTTAACCGATGGTTGTGCGTACTAACGATCATTTTTTTCCCATCGGTTAGGAATCCATCAGTTAAATTTAAAGCAAGTTGGCTTTTAACCGATGGTTAAATAACCTATGGGGCCCACACACTATCGGTTTTGACCGATGAAAGCGGTCCATCAGACCGTTGTCCTCTGGTTAACCTATCGTGTGTACGAGGCCTAAAACAATATCAAAGAGAGAAAAGTGTAATTTCTAAAAACTCCATTGTATAATCAATCAGTTAAAGGGACACTAAAGGTTCCCATTTAAAAAAATTAAAATAACAAACATGTTATACTTACCTCCACTGTGCTCGTTTTGCACACAGTGGCCCTAAACCAGGTCTTCTAGTGTCCCTCTGTGGCTGTCTCGGCTCCCCCCGCATCATCTAACCCCCTTCATGGGAAGCGCTCTCCCAAGAGGGTTAGCTTGCGGGCGCGCTTCCGTGATACAGCAGGTGGCCATAGCCGCCGACTGTATCACATGGCCCCACCCCCCCGTGCATGTGATTGACAGCAGCGCAAGCCAATGGCTGTGCTGCTATCAATCTAGCAAATCTAGCCAATCGACGGCCAGACTCCAAAGAGAAGAGGACGCCGGGGGATGCGCACAGCAGATTCGGGCTCAGGTAATGCCTTAAGGTGAAAAAAAATAACCTTTAAGCTCTTCTATCATTAGGGTAACGAAAGGGACACTTACCTACACATGCTATTTTAGTCCATGAGAACAGAGACTCAAGTGGGGTAGAGTGAAAAAATGACTCCAAATGGAGATATCTGCAGATAGAAATTAATAAGAAGACAAGGAAGTAGGAGTATAAATACACCCATGCGGCATCTCTTATGTTGCTGGAGTTCCTGGGAGCCATACAGTATATCTTACGCAGTAAGATGGTATTGACAATACCATTTATGTACACTGATGTTGCAGTGCACTAAACAGCATTAAGAAGTTGGAGGTACTACTTCCTTGTCTTCTTATTCATTTCTATCTGCAGATATCTCCATTTGTGGTCAGTTTTTCACTCTACCCCGCTTTGGACTAAAATAGAAAGTGTAGGCAAGTGTCCTTTTCATTACCCTAATGCTAGAAGAGCTTAACTGATTGAATATACAATGGAGTTTTTAGAAATGACACAGTTTCTCTGTTCCCTCTTTGATATTGTTTTAGTCTTAGAAATTTGATCTCTGCTATAAACAGCTCGGCTGCCAGCTGCAAGATAACATAGGCTCCCAGTTATTCATTTAAAATGAATTCTCTATGTAAGCATATGTCGCCTTTCCATTAAAAGACTTAATACGTTAACTAAATATAAAGGAAGACATGCATTGAGATTGACATGTTGCACTGGTATTTTTGATTAATCTACAGGAAATATTGATTTTACAACTTTACACAAGTCATTGAAAGATACCTCTCTTTACTACTGTTAAAATGTCAATTCCTCCCAAATTATTATATTTATTTAAAGTTCTCCTGATTCCAGTTCCCACATACTTTATACGACTAATTCAAAACAGAGTTTCAAAATTTGTATGGGGTTCATCTAAACTACACATACCTTCTCATACTTTATTTCTCCCCAAATCTTCAGGCGGCCTGGGCCTTTCAAATTTTGAAGCGTACTACAAAGCAGCTCAAATCGCAAGCTTAATAAAATATCATACAAGACATGACACTCCCCTGTGGGTAATGTTAGAGGCAATTGAATGTGATCCTCTATCGCTTTTAAACCTATTATGGCTTCACCCCAAGGATCAACTAGGTTTTCAAAGAAACCCCATAACTAAACATTTTATTAACCTTTGGGACAGAAGTAAATACACACATCACCTCCAATCCCCTCATAACCCCCTCCTCTCCTTCATTAAAAATCCCGCTTTTTACCCAGCATGGGTCTCACCCAAGTCTTTCAAAATATGGAATTCATTGGACGTATCGAGGCTACATAAATTCATCACATCCTCTGATATCATCTCATTTCCAGATTTACGAGAGATGTTTGGAATTCCTTAATCAGAAATTTCCCAATACCTCCAAATATTTTTTTTACACCATTTATAAACACAGACACACCTCTCAAGTAACTCACTAAGTTCAAAGCTTTTTGTTTAAAATATCCTCTAGCTAAGGGTCAAATCTCCTCTCTTTATTCCCAATTGCTTACTCAAACAGACCAACAAACACTCAAAAATGGGAAGAGGAATTGGGACAAACATTTAAGGACTCAGAGTGGTCAAATATTTGGCTCTCAACTAAAACTTTTTCTCCTAATATCTTAGCGGTAGAAACAAATGATAAGGTCTTGACCCATTGGTATCTCGTACCTTCTAGAATTGCTAAATACACCCCTGAAAATCCAGCGCATTGCTTTTGTGGCTGTGTGGATTTGGGCACACAATTGCATATTTGGTGGGATTGCCCTATAGTTCAAGCCTTCTGGAATTAAATATTTGAAATTGCCACCAACGTATTCGAAAAACAGTACTTCCGAACCCTGCCACGGCAATACTTAATTTAAAACTGGTAAATCTAACTCATTTACAGTTTAAGTTTTTTATCCAACTCCTTACAGCAGCTAAACAAACACTATCGAAAGCTTGGAAAACCCTGTCTATAGTAATCGCTGAGACTAAACATAGAATGAATAACTTTATCATTTACTCTAAAACGGATGCCATTGATAATAATCTAATTCTTAAATTGGAAAATATTTGGAATCCATGGATTATATACTGTTAGGCCCCATACACACGATAGAATTTATCCGCAGATATGGTTCAGCGGACCGTATCCGCGGATAAATCCTCTCTAAGATTTCAGAGGATTTCAATGCGATGGCGTGTACACACCATCGCATTGAAATCCACGCTGAAATCCTCTGCCGATGACGTGTCGCGCCGTCGCCGCTATTATGACGCGGCGACGGGCGCGACGCTGTCATATAAGGAATTCCACGCATGCGTCTATTCATTACGGCGCGTGCGGGGAATCCCTTTGGACGGATGGATCCGGTAAGTCTGTACAGACGAGCGGATCCATCCGTTGGAATGGATTCCAGCAGATAGATATTCTGTGCATGTCGACAAATATTTATCTGCTGGAAATCCATTCCAGGGGAGATTTATCTGCGGATAGATATCCGACGGAGTGTACACACCATAGGATCTATCCGCAGAAACCCATTTGATGGGATTTATCTGCGGATAGATTCTATGGTGTGTATGGGGCCTTACAATTGTCTAGTGATGAATCTGTTCTAATGCCATGGTAGTATTGTTATTGTTAATGGATAGATTTTGGTCCTCGTCCACTCCCACGTGATTTATTGACCCAACCTGGTGAACATTTCCCTATCTTCCTTTTCCTCTATTTTATTGTTTTACTCTCTATTTTTTTTCTTATCCTTCATTTTATTTCTATTCCTTATGTCATATGTTACGAGTGTTGCAATTCAATGCTTTGCTCAAGTTTATTTCCATCTATTTCTTCCATCCTTTATCCATAATTTGCTACTTTATATTTGGTGAAATATTCTGTTTCGTTATGTAATGCCTTTAAATTCTCCTCACCTTGTCTCTAACTCATATAATGCAAATTATAACTTCCTTGTATATTTAATAAGAACTTCACCATGTAACAAATGACATATGCTTTAATATGTTTGTTATGCCTCTAATTGTATACACTAATAAAATATTTTGACAAGGAAAGATATCCCTCTATGTGGTTGATCCTACCCTAGTTGGGGCTTCCTAGGGAGGGTCTGTCTGTGCTTAGAAATTTGCTCTGATATCATCTGAGTGAAATTTCCCCCTGAAGAAGAAACGACACCCCCTGTATCGTCACGCGTAGGGGAGGGGACAGGATGGCAGGAGAGTTTGTGTGAGGCTGAGAGGACTGTTTACCATATCCCGATCTGTACATCTCGCTACGAGCCTGTTATAGAGTGGTGCACTGTCGCACCTGCAGTATGTGAGTACCCCGACAAGGGATCTCTCTTTTTATTCATTTACTCTTTTTATATTGTTAAAACGTTACTTGCACCATCCAGGTTTTTTTCTTATATATTGTATGATCTGGAGCTGCCTGCCAAGGAACCAGGAACCCAGGATTATCCATTAGAACCCAGGTGTGGTTCATAAGTGTGCACAGACCAAGCTTAGTTGCAAGGTCGAATGCTCTAAGGTGAGCGTCCATTACCATAGGGGAACACCTGTGTGACTACACCTTGGCATGACTTTTGGATCACTCACTGGATCGTGTGTTGTTGTATGAACTGTATTATACATCACCCTTGGATTGCTGCTACTGATTACATGCACTAAAGCACTGTGGAATTTTTCATTAATTTTTTATCCACACTGAAGCACCTTGGAATACTTTTATATGGACTTGTGTGTCATTTTTAAGGATTGGACTGTTACCACTATTACTTATTATGCGTGTTTTTGATGCGATTTTTTGAATGATGCGTTTTCTTTATGCAATTTATATTTTTTTTAATCCTTATTTATATATATTTACTTGTACTATTTGTTTACACATATCTACAGCGCTGCGTTTTGTTCATTTTATTTATGCTGCTCTAAAATCTGGATATATCTTTCAGCATTGATGGTGCCTTTCCAGATGTGACAGCTGTCCATTCCATATGCACAAATTAACCCCTGTACTATCAGAGATGAAGGATTTTGAAATGAGCACTAAAAACAAACTGGAAGGTCCCTCTCCTCTTTAGTCTGAAGGATACAGCGCCCATGGTTGGCAAAAAAATTTGATTCGCCTGACCACAGAACAGTTTTCCACTTTGCCACAGATCATTTTAAATAAGCTTTGGACCAGAGAAGATGGCAGCATTCTAAATCATGTTCAGATATATCTTCTTCTTATAGATTGCATTATTGGATGGCACATAGGTATTGTAAAAGGAAGTATACCAGGAATACCAGAAGGAAGGGGTGACAAGGGAAAAGTACAGGGAAAGGGATGGTAAAGGGGGGTAGAGAGGGAGGGGAATGAGGGAGAAAAAGGAGAAGAAAGTAGGAAGGAAAATATTGAGGGGAGGCAGGCAAAGTACAAGAAGAAAAGGGGCAGGATTTATGTAAGGGGAGCTGGAGATAACCGTTGTTCAGATTCTCAAGGGGATACAGTATTAGAGAAGCACCAGTTAATTTGGCTCTACAAGCTCCACAGTGTTAAATCTCTGGCCTTAACCCATGCCTCTCAAACATTGTTAGGTTTCTTAGGGCAGTTACGGCCAAGATAGGTACTGTAAGCTTAAACAGAAGTAATACTTTGTTCACCAAGGAGCGCTACTGCTGCACTTTGGGGGAATCTGACACCTTTCATCTGAGAAGCATTTTTCTATCATAATACAACACATAAAAAAAAAAAAAAAACAATTGTTTGTGGTATGTGGTATGAGTTGCATGACATATTCCCAGCAGTAGCAAAAGTGGGTCTATAGGCACTATGGGCCAAATCCACAGAAGAGATACTCCGGCGTAAGCCGTCGTATCTCTGGTTCTAACTTTGGAACTGATCCTCAGAAGCAGTTTTCCTAAGTTAGGCAGAAGATCCGACATCTGTAAGGGACTTACACTGCCGAATCTTAGGATGCAGTACCGCATCCGCCACTGGGGGCATTTCGAGTCGAAATGCCTCTGTTAGTATGCAAATTAGCACTTAGGGCGATCCTCAAAGCTTTTGTGCCTAGTTTTTTCGCCGTAAGTGTTAGTTTGCCTGGTGTAAAACTAGGGCTGCTTTTACAAAGTGTAAAGTTAGTCACACCTTGTAAAGGCCCATTCAAGCGACGGCATTTGGTATGCATTCCCGAGGGAGAACTCCACGGCAATTTGTAAATTCCAAACCGGCATGGGTTCCCCCCCAGGAGCATACCAGGCCCTTAGGTCTGTTATGGGTTGTAAGGAGACCCCCCTCCGCCGAAAAATTGACGTAGGGGGTCCCCCTACAATCCATACCAGACCCGTATCCAAAGCACGCTACCCGGCCAGCCAGGAAGGGAGTGGGGACGAGCGAGCGCCCCCCCCTCCTGAGCCGTGCCAGGCCGCATGCCCTCAACATGGGGGGGTTGGGTGCTCTGGGGCAGGGGGGCGCACTGCGGGCCCCCCCACCCCAGAGCACCCTGTCCCCATGTTGATGAGGACAGGACCTCTTCCCGACAACCCTTGCCATTGGTTGTCGGGGTCTGCGGGCGGAGGCTTATCGGAATCTGGGAGTCCCCTTTAATAAGGGGGCCCCCAGATACCGGCCCCCCACCCTAAGTGAATGGATATGGGGTACATCGTACCCCTATCCATTCACCTGTAGGCAAAAAGTAAAAGTTAATAAACACACAACACAAGGCTTTTTAAAATATTTTATTATTCTGCTCCGGACGCCCCCCCTGTCTTCGTTATTAGCTCAATTACCAGGGGGGGCTTCTTCTTCCACTCTCCGGGGGTCTTCCACTCTCCGGGGGTCTTCTCCGCTCTCCGGGGGGGGTTTCTGCTTCCGCTCTCCGGGGGGGCTTCTCCGGACTCCGGGGGGCTTCTTCCATCTTCTCCCCTCTTCCGCTCTTGACTCGGCGAACCCCGGTTCTTCTGCAGCTCTCCGGTGCCTTCTTCTTCAGCGCTGGCTGCCTGCTATGTTTGTGTGTTAGCTCGATTTCTAACAGGCACATTTATATAGGCATCACCGTCCCATCATACTCCGGTAGGTACTCACATATAAATGTGATGCAAGGCGCGCTTCCATCATTACAGCGACAACAGGCGACGAGGCAACATCGGAAGAGGGGAGAAGAACAGAAGAGAAGATGACGTCACAGAAGACCGCGCCGGCTGCCTGTTAGAAATCGAGCTAACACACAAACATAGCAGGCAGCCAGCGCTGAAGAAGAAGGCACCGGAGAGCTGCAGAAGAACCGGGGTTCGCCGAGTCAAGAGCGGAAGAGGGGAGAAGATGAAAAAGCCCCCCGGAGTCCGGAGAAGCCCCCCCGGAGAGCGGAAGCAGAAACCCCCCCCCGGAGAGCGGAGAAGACCCCCGGAGAGTGGAAGACCCCCGGAGAGTGGAAGAAGAAGCCCCCCTGGTAATTGAGCTAATAACGAAGACAGGGGGGGCGTCCGGAGCAGAATAATAAAATATTTTAAAAAGCCTTGTGTTGTGTGTTTATTAACTTTTACTTTTTGCCTACAGGTGAATGGATAGGGGTACGATGTACCCCATATCCATTCACTTAGGGTGGGGGGCCAGTATCTGGGGGCCCCCTTATTAAAGGGGACTCCCAGATTCCGATAAGCCTCCGCCCGCAGACCCCGACAACCAACGGCAAGGGTTGTCGGGAAGAGGTCCTGTCCTCATCAACATGGGGACAGGGTGCTCTGGGGTGGGGGGGCCCGCAGTGCGCCCCCCTGCCCCAGAGCACCCAACCCCCCCATGTTGAGGGCATGCGGCCTGGCACGGCTCAGGAGGGGGGGGGGGCGCTCGCTCGTCCCCACTCCCTTCCTGGCTGGCCGGGTAGCGTGCTTTGGATACAGGTCTGGTATGGATTGTAGGGGGACCCCCTACGTCAATTTTTCGGCGGAGGGGGGGTCTCCTTACAACCCATAACAGACCTAAGGGCCTGGTATGCTCCTGGGGGGGGAACCCATGCCGTTTTTTTTCATTGAAAATTGGCATGGAGTTCTCCCTCAGGAATGCATGCCGAGCGACGCTGTCATTTTTTTTTATAATTATTTGTTTTCCCGGCGCGTCTTTTTTTCACCCGTCGCAACTTTAGTGTCCCGTCGCAATCCACAAAGCCGCCCGGCGTCAATTACGTTCGCGCGATGCACGTCGGGAAAATGACGTCACACGCATGCGCAGTACGGCCGGCGCGGGAGCGCGCCTCATTTAAATTGTAAACGCCCCCCGGAGAGGAGGAACGCCTTACGACGGCGGCACTTAACTTACACGGCTTGAAATTTTTACGTAAATGCTTTGAGGATCAGGCACTTAGGTAAAAACTTTAAGTCAGTGTAACTTAACTGCTGAAAGTTAAGTTACGCCGCCTGGCTGAGGATTTGGCCCTATGATCCCACTAATTGCACCAACCTCAGCCACCACATCTCTCCAAAATATATTTAGGAGAGGGCAAGACCAAACCATAGGAATAAACATACCTATTTTGGTATGACTTTTAGGGAAATAAGAATCAACAGTAGTGCATATAGCAGATAATCTTTGGGGGGAATAATATACCCTATGTAAGAATTTCTATTGTATCTACCTATCTTTAGCCAAAATGATAAGAAGAATTTACTGTTGGACACCCTCTTGTAGACAGATCTTGCTGCCATAAATTACACAGTCGGGATGCCCTAGTATGTGGATGGTAATGTAGCGCTAGGTGTGAGACAAAAAGCAATGGCTGTATACACCTAATGGGGTGTGACCATATATTGTGACACAAAGGATGTAATGGCAAAAATTGCACCACAACAAAATGTGAAATTAAAATCAATAAAGTGAACAATATAAACAACAATGTAATGTAGTGTCCTTTAAACAATAAAACGATGAAGATGTCATGCGATGGTGAGGAACTTCCCAACAGAAATCTTCAAATATGAGGTGGAATACATATGCGCTTACTGCAACTGTTGGACCCAAATGTCGTACGACAGTGGATCGATCGAGCTTGGAATGTCCCACAGAGATGTCACCGGAAGTCCAGAAGAAAATGGAGTCTACCGCCTAGGTAGTCAGATATCGTCAACCCAGGAAAGGGCAGGAAGACCAGATGTTCATCGGCCACCGACTACTCTAATACTGAAGATCCTAGTAAACCTTTGGTATAGCAATCATAAAAGATCCTCCAAGCATCCAAACACGATCTGGTTCAGGTAAGTGAGAACCCTGGCATGGGTACTGGAAACCAACTGGAGAAGGCTCAAAAAAACCTTATCTTCCACAAATCCATGTAAAGAGAAGAAAAAATGGGGGCTCCAATGGTGTAGGTCATAAAGAGGTTTTAATGAAAAAAACAATATACATAATAAAATATAAAAAAAGGTGATTATAATTCATAAGTATTAAAAGCAATATGGAGAGCAAAATGCATGGCCCGACGTGTTTCGATCCAATAGGACGTCTACAGGGGCATTAACCTGCTCCCCCATATTGCCATATATTTATATTAAAACATAAAAGGCCATACTCAATGGCCAGCCAATCAAATAGGATGTGGTAAGTGGAACCGTGTAGTTGGACAGAATTCAATTTCCTGTTAACGGACCAATCACTACAACAAGAAAAACTCCTTCCTGGTTCAAAGTGAATCAAACCAGGAAGTAACAACAGAAGCACATGACAAACAACATGCCAAAAAGTCAGCCAAAATGAGGTCATTCTCTCATGTGATTGTCATGTGACTGTCAGGTGACCGTCACCTGACCATCATGTGACTGTCTCTCATGTGACTGCCCCTGCCCTATCACCATTAGTTCAGGTAGACATGTCAGCAACAAACTGTGTGTCAAATGTAAAATCTGAGAGAGAAAGACAAGGAGGGCTCCCGATTGAATCCCAATCTGATACGCACTCCAGTACCTGGCATTGTATACTGTATTGCCACAAAACATGGGCAATAGTGCACAAATGCCGCAGTCACGGGACACAAATGACGTCACTGACATAACGATCATGTGATCCAAAGGAACCAGGAAGCACATCTGACCGGATGGAAGTCAATGGTGTGCGTGCATCGCGATCGTGTGACATGGATGACGTTGTCAGCGTGGCAATCATGTGATTTAAAAGTCACGCCCATCATGTCAGAACGACATGGAAGAAAACAGCGCAGACGCAGTCATCTCTACAACTATTACGTGATAGGAATGACGCCCAACGGCCAACGCTATCTAAATGGAGCAAATGGGCGTCATCTCACTTCCTGCTATGCGCTCAAATGGCCAGTCTCACCCACTGTCTCAAAATAGAACAGTAATTAAAAGGGCCAAAGCAGATTCAATGCATACCACAAACATTATAATAAAAACTGAGAAATTAGTCAGACATCTAAAATACAATGACCTACATCGAAGCCCTATGTATAGTAGACCTGAAAGGCTGCACAGTGCCATCCAGAGGTGTATGAATAGATAGGGAAATGTAGGATATGTCCCTTTTTCCAATTTTTGTTGGTTCATTCAGGTGTATTCTATTCATACACCTCTGGATGGCACTGTGCAGCCGTTCAGGTCTACTATACAACAGTTGCGGTAAGCGCATATGTATTCCACCTCATATTTGAAGATTTCTGTTGGGAAGTTCCTCACCATCTCATGACATCTTCATCGTTTTATTGTTTATGGACACTACATTACATTGTTGTTTATATTGTTCACTTTATTGATTTTAATTTCACATTTTGTTGTGGTGTAATTTTTGCCATTACAACCTTTGTGTCACAATATATGGTCACACCCCATTAGGTGTATACAGCCATTGCTTTTTGGCTCAGATGTAGCACTACATTACCATCCACATTTGTCTGAGTTTTGTCACATTCCTGTGTAGCTTCTTCACTCCCATTCAGGGTTCATTCTTCTTTTTGTTTTTGGGTAGCGCACATATTTTTTCCCTTTACACGGGATACCCTAGTAGTATCGTCCGAAGCCAAGCATTGATAAAGAAAAGATAGAGGCTTATCTAGCTGTTCAGCTATCAACAGGCATTCCGCTTTATGGGATGCCAGTTTAAGCGGGAAAATACTTATCAAAAAAAAAGGAAAAGGTGCTACTACCCCAAATTATCCAAGAATCCTCCTGAGCTGTCAGGTGCAGGAAAAGCAGTCACAAAGCTGCCAATACGGTTAATAGTAGAAGATGAGCCACAACTCCTTACAAGTTCTTAAATATCTCCAAATGTTTTGATACTTTGTAAAAGACAGATAAGGTGCAGCAGCTGTTAACGCGTTTCAGTCATGGTGGCCTTGTTTACAACACATATGCACAAAAACAACACAAAATATATAGTATGAAAATGTTACCCCTTCTTCTATTGATCACAAGTTTCCAATTAGCTCATAGTAGTTATCAGGATAAGACAATGAAACAAATCAAAGTTGTAAAACACTTCAAAAAAGCAAGCCTAAAACAAGCAATAATCATGATCTATAAAATACATAAAGCATTCTAAATGAAAAAAGTGATAATGAACTAATAAAACAACATGACCAGGAAAAAAAGAGGGCAGAGAGACAAAAAAAAAAAGAAATTAGGTGGAAAAAATAAATAAATAATAATAATTATTGCAAACATAAGTGCAGGTTGTCAGGTCGCCTGAGGTCAGGTGACAGATGCACACCGTTGAAGTCAGGAGTGCACCGCTAAGGTAGCGTACCCCACGGCTGACTGCTGTGGATGGAGCTCTGGGTGGTTCAGGAAATCAGGTCCACTGGAGCACCAACACAAATCCCACTGGGAGCTAGAGCATAAGATTCCCCAGGGCGCAGAGTCTGAGAGCCAGCAGGTGTTCACCAGAGCCTCTAGTGGTAAGGATGAACTGCGCTGCAACTGGCTCCAGGTCGCGGACCCCAGGTTCTGCCAGCTCACACTCACGGTGGGCTACTGGAGGATAGGAGGAAGTGACAGTCCAGGAAAACAAGGGATAGTCAGGAGATAAGCCAAAAGTCGGGGAAGCTGGCAGGCAAGGATTAGACAAAGAACAAACCAAAAGTCAGGGTAACAAGCAGGCAGGGATAGTAAAAGGACAAGCCGAGATTAGTGAACAGAAACAGACGTAGAGCACATGGCAAGAAACACACAGGAAGCCAAACACACAATATGGATCAGCAGTGCACAGGTTAATATAGTGTTCCTAGTTAGAGGGTGGGTTGGAGCCATGCTCGAGGGAAGATTACTTAAGCGCTTCAGCCTCAGAAGATTTTACCCCCTTCCTGACCAGAGCACTTTTTTTGGCACTGACAATTGCGTGGTCTTGCAAACAAAATTTGCGTACTTTTTTTTCCACAAATAGAGCTTTCTTTTGGTGGTATTTGATCACCACTGCAGTTTTTATTTGTTGCGCTATAAACAAAAGAACAGTGACGATTCACAAAGCACTTACGCCAACGTACCTACAGATATGCCGCGTAAGTGCAAATATGCGCCGTCGTATCTATGAGCCGGACTCAGAAACCAAGATACGCCTAAAAATAGGCTTTATCCGACCGACGTAACTTGCCTACGCCGGCGTATCGTGGGCGCATATTTACGCTGGACGTATTTGGCGCTTCCATTGATTTTCTATTCACATATGCAAATGAGGGAGATACGCCGATTCACGAACATACATGCCCCCGACGCAGGCTACGCGATGTGCGCATAAGTTGTACGTCCGGCCTAAAGTTATTCCTCATAAAGCAGGTGTAACTCAGCAACCGACATGCATAGGTCAGCTGGAGAGCGGCTGCAGCAGCACTGCTACGGACGAGCTGAGCAACCACACTTGCAGGACAACACATCTGTATGCCAACATGCCAGGGGCAGCCATGGTCATAGCAATACTGCGTCCACAGGCACGGAGGAGGGCACGGGAGAGGATATACCGAACGCGCATGAACGTCTTTGGCATGGGGGAATCGGAGGTGTACCGCATCTTCAGATTCAGCACTGATGCCATCCTGGAATTAGCTACAGCCCTGCATGATGAAATCACCAGCCAGACACAACGCTCACATGCAGTGCAGCCACTGGTCAATGTACTGGCAACACTCCATTTCCTTGCCAGTGGATCTTTCCAACGTACAAGTGGAGTCATGTCTGGGAAGTCACAATCCACCATGAGCAGATGCGTGCACCAGGTTGTACCCGCAATCCTCAGACGCATGTCCGACCACATCATTAAACCCACCCATGAGCACCTGTGGCAGAAGGCAATGCAGGATTTCTACGCACCATAGGGGCCATTGATTGCACACATGTGGCACTACGGCCCCCCCGTTTCAAGGGGCCCCTTGATGAAGCGATCTTTCGCGAAACTAGTAGGGCGGAACGTGCGGTACATCGGCATCACCCCCCTGGACTGCTTGGTTTCCCTTTGTGGACGGGTTCGTCTGTATGTAACCGGCCGGGACATCTAACTACTGCAAAATTGTGAGTGTACAGCATGCATCATTTTTTATAAAGGTTTTTACACGATCGAGGCCCCCCTCTTCTTCTTTTTTCATGTCTCTGACACACGAGTGCCAATGATTTGGATTAAAGGAATGAGGTGATGATCCCCAGCAGACTGTGTGCATCCATGGAGGAACACATTGTACTGGCCTATAACTGAGGTCGGGATAGCCCTCTCTTCCAAGGAGAAATGTTTCTTCCTCCTCTCCTTGTCCATCTTAACAGCTGCCATGGCTCAACAAAAGTACTGTGCTCCAGGGGGGAAACAAGCAAACGGATGTATTTTTACGCTGGACGGGCGTATGGCTGGGCGTATTTATGCGCTCGGCGTAAGCCGGTGGGCCGGCATATCTCAGGAAGTTGCGCCGGCATAGTTGTGAGCATGCGCATAGGGGTGCTGGGCATACGTTCGCGTCACGGTGCATGCGCCGTTCACGGGCGTAAAACATTGCACCACGCTCGGACCTTCATTTGCATGGGGTCACACCCACTTCCACCTACGCCGGTCTGCGCCTTCGAAATCCACGCCGACGCAGCTTTGGGAGCACTGGCTTCCTGAATTCCATGCTTGCCTCTCTTCGCTGCGTCGGCGTAGCGTAAAGAAGATACGCTACGGCGGCATAAATATGCGCCGATGTCTGTGAGTCCGGGCCAATATCTTTTACTCTTTGCTATAATGCCGCATACACACGACCGTTTTACATGACGTGAAAAATGAAATTTTTTAAAATGGTCATAAAAAAACGATTGTGTGTAGCCTTCAGAGCACGTGAAAAATGGGCATTAAGAATTTAGAACATGCATTTTTCACGTTGTCGTTTTTCACGTCGTGAAAAGCGGTCATGTGTAGGCTTTAACGACGTGAAAAAACGTGCATGCTCAAAAACAAGTTATGAGACAGAAGCGCTCATTTTGATAAAACTAGCGTTCGTAATGGAGATAGCACATTCATCACGCTGTAACAGACTGAAAAGCATGAAGACTGAAAAGCGCAAATCGTCTCTCACCAAACTTTCACTAACAGAAAATCAGCAAAAGAGGCCCCAAGGGTGGCGCCATCCGAATGGTACTTCCCTTTATAGTGCCGTCGTACGTGTTGTATGTCACTGCGCTTTGCTCAAGCATTTTTTTTTTTTCATGATCGTGTGTAGGCAAGGCAGGCTTGACAAGAATCATGTCGATTAAAAATGGTCGTGTACGCGGCATAAGAAATATGCCAATTTTTCCTCAGTTTAGGCCGATATGTATTCTTCTACATGTTTTTGTAAAAAAAAAACGCAATAAGTGTATATTGATTGGTTTGCGCAAAAGTTATAGGGCCAGATTCAGGTAGGCGATACAACGGCGTATCTCCAGATACGCCATTGTATCTCTGAGTGTGCGGCGTCGTATCTATGCGCCTGATTCTTAGAATCAGTTACGAATAGATTTGACTAAGATCCGACCGGCGTAAGTCTCTTACGCCGTTGTATCTTAGTTGAATATTTACGCTGGCAGCTAGGTGGCGCTTCCGTCGATTTACGCTAGGAATATGCAAATTAGGTAGATACGCCGATTCAGAAACGTACGTCCGCCCGGCACATTTTTTTACGTCGTTTACGTTAGGCTTTTTCTGGCGTAAAGTTACCCCTGCTATATGAGGTGTATCCTATGTTAAGTATGGACGTCGTTCCCACGTCAAATTTTGAAAATTTGACGTCGTTTGCGTAAGTCGTCCGTGAATGGGGCTGTGCGTAATTTACATTCACGTCGAAAGCATTGGCTTTTTGCGGGTTTATTTGGAGCATGCGCACTGGGTTACTTTCACGGACGGCGAATGCGCCGTTAGTCAAAAACGTCATTTACGTGGGGTCATGTTTTATTTACATAAAACACACCTCTTCACAATTTGAATTAGGCGCGCTTACGCCGGCAGATTTACTCTACGCCCCCGTAACTTAGGGCGCAGGTTCTTGGTGAATACAGAACCTGCCTCACTAAGTTACGGCGGCGTAGCGTAGCCAATCTACCTGAATCTACCCCATAGCGTCTACAAAATAGGGGATAGAATTATGAAATTTGTATTATTATTTTTTTTTGTAGAAATGGCAGTGATCTGCGATTTGTATTGGAACTGCGACATTATGGCAGACAGATTGGGCACTTTTGACACATTTTTGGGACCATTGACAATTTTACAGCAATCAGTGCTATAAAAATGCACTGATTGCTGTAGAAATGTCACTGGCAGGGAAGGGGTTAACACTAGGGTGTGATCAAGGGGTTAAGTGTGTCCTAGGGAGTGATTCTGACTGTGGGGGGGTGGGCCTTACTAGGGGAAATGACAGATCGCTGCTCATACTTTGTAATTTCTCCCCTGAAAGAACCAGGAGCTGTGCGGGTGCCCAGCGGTCATCGCACAAATCGGACACTCCAATTGGCTCCAGGGGCGAGCAGAAGGCATGCACGCGTCCTGCCCTAGTGGCCACAAGGCGAAGCGACGTAACATAAGGTTGTTTCACCCAGCCGAGCCATGTTGCGGCTGGTCAGCAAGTGGTTAAGCATACAGGTGAACACCGACTGGCCTCTAAGCTGAACACAACAGAAAGGTGAGCAAACAGACATGAACACTACTGCAGAGTAGGGATAAGCCGAACACCCCCCAGTTTGGTTCGCATCAGAACATGCGAACAGTCAATAAATTTGTTCGAACATCGGAACACCGTTAAAGTCTATGGGACTCGAACATGAAAAATCTAAAGTGCCAATTTTAAAGATTTATATGCAAGTTATTGTTATAGTGTTTGGGAACCCGGGTCCTGCCCCAGGGGACATGTATCAATGCAAAAAAAAGTTTTAAAAACAGACGTTTTTTCGGGAGCAATGGGCCAAATCCTCAAAGATCCTGCCTAACTTATCTTTTCCCATTTAAGTTACACTGCCTTAAAATTTCTACCTAAGTGCCCGATCCACAAAGCACTTACCTAGAAATTTCAGGCCGTGTAACTTAAATGTCTCCGGCGCAAGGCGCAAGGCGGTCCTCTTCTGCAGGGGGCGATGACAATTTAAATGAGGCGCGCTCCCGCGCCGGCCGTACTGCGCATGCTCGTGACGTCATTTTCCCGACGGGCAGCGCGCGAAATTACGTTACGCCGGGCTTTGTGGATTGCGACGGGACAATAAAGTTGCGTCGGGAAAAAAAAAAGTTACGCACCGAAAAAAAAAGCTTTGTGGATCTCCGTAAGTCCTCATTTGCATACGCGAAGCGGCATTTCGACTCAAAATGCCCCCAGCGGCGGATGCGGTACTGCATCCTAAGATCCGACAGTGTAAGTCTCTTACAGATGTCGGATCTTCTGCCTATCTTTGGAAAACTGCTTCTGAGGATCAGTTCCAAAGATAGGCACAGGGATACGCAGGCTGAACAGCAGTTCCGCCTGCGTATCCCTTTTGAGGATTTGGCCCAATGATTTTATTAATGCTTAAAGTGAAACAATAAAAGTAAAATATTCCTTTAAATTTCATACCTAGGGGTACGTAAAGTAGCTTAGAACTGTCCCTGCACAAAATGTCACTTCTGAAGGAAAAAAAAGTAATTTAAAAGTACTCACGGCTATAATGAATTGTCGGCTCCCGGCAATACAGAGAAAAGTCATTGAAAGTCATTGATTAAAAAAAATGCATGGGGGTCCCCCCAAATTCAATTACCAGGCCCTTCGGGTCAGGTATGGATATTAAGGGGAACCCTGTGTCCAATTTAAAAAAAATTACGTGGGGTTCCCCCCAAATATCCATACCAGACCCTTCAGGCCTGGTATGGATTTTAAGGGAAACTCACGCCAAATTTAAAAAAAATGGCGTGGAGTTCCCCCCAAAAATCCATACCAGACCCTTTATCTGAGCATGCAACCTGGCAGGCAGCAGGAAAAAAGGGGGGACGAGAGAGCGCCCCCCCTCCTGAACTGTACCAGGCCACATGACCTCAACATGGGGAGGATGCTTTGGGGGTCTGTGACCCCTCAAAGCACCATGTTCCCATGTTGATGGGGACAAGGGCCTCATCCCCACAACCCTTGCCCGGTGGTTGTGGTGGTCTGCCTGGTATTCAGTCCCCTATGAAATAAGCCCATGAATAAATTCCACTTTAGTAGGCAGAGATCTTGTCTCCTGGTTCTGCTGGACCTAAGCGCAGCCTTTGACACGGTAGACCACAAACTGTTACTGATGCGACTAGCCAAGGTAGCAGAAGTCGCAGAAGGTGATTTACCATGGTTTTCTTCCTTTCTTGAAAACCGATCACAAACAGTTAAATTGGGTTGTTTCACGTCGGAAAAGCGCACGGTGTCATGTGGAGTCCCCCAAGGATCCCCCCTGTCACCGGTGCTTTTCAACATCTATCTTCGCCCTCTCTTTGATATTATCAGTAGCCAAGAACTACTCTATCACTCTTATGCAGACGATACACAACTGTATTTTCGCATCTGCAACAAAAAGGATCATCATCTCAGTTTAGAGAAATGTCTCTCTTTGATAGAAAACTGGATGACTAAGAGTTATCTTAAACTCAACAGTTCAAAAACAGAACTCCTTATGTTTCACGCCAGCCGAAAGAGTCAACTGGCAACAACCTGGACACCCCCGCCCATTCTGGGCCAAATCATCACCCCTAGCTCCAAAGTCAAAAGTCTCAGGGTCATCTTCGACACCTTCATGACAATGGACGCACAAATAGGGTCAGTAGTCAGCGGAGCGCACCATCTGTTGCGCCTACTACGCAGACTTATTCCATTTATCCCCAAAGAAGACGTAGCAGTCGTGGTGGGAACAATTGTGAATTCCAGACTGGACTATGCTAACGCCCTGTACCTCGGACTCCCAAAGTACCAAATCTCCCGTCTGCAAGTCGTTCAGAATACGGCCGCCAGACTGGTGACTGGGAAAAAAAAATGGGAATCAATCTCACCTTCGTTGAGAACCCTTCACTGGCTGCCAGTAAAAGACAGAATTGCATTTAAAGCACTCTGCCTGACACATAAGTGCATCCATGGGAAGGCTCCGCAATATCTTTGCGACAAGATAGAACCTCACAATTCGAATCGCGTTCTGCGATCCACCGACCAAAATCTGGTCAGGGTACCAAAAACCAAATACAAGTCCAAAGGAGAAAGAAGGTTTGCTTTTCAGGGTCCTAGACTATGGAACGCTTTACCAACCAGCATTCGGTTGGAGGAAAACCACCTGACTTTCAGAAGACGGATCAAAACTCTGCTCTTTTGATGTCATGAGACACGAACAACTAGCGCCCAGAAGCGATTCAGTTCGCATGCGCCGCGCTTTATAAGTTTTTCATTCATTCATTCATTCATTCATTCAGAGATGCATTTTTCAATACAACTAAAAGTAATATGTAATTCAAACCATTAGGCCTCATGCACACTGGACGTTAAAATAACGTTATAAAAACACCAGTAGTTTTGCAGTGAGTTTTTCAAAAATGTTCAATGTTTTTGCAATAATGTTCTTTAGCACTCATTGGCGTTGATCAGCGTTTTTTGACATTAGCGGTTTTTAAAGCTGAAAACAGCTGAAAAGCTCCTCTTAGAACCCACTAGTTTTTTGTTTTGTTTTTTAAGCCAAAAACGACTGATAACAGCCTATGTGTACATAGAATAACATGATGGGGAGTGTATTGTATTATTGACTGTAAAAAAAACAATGTCGGAAGCCAAAAACAGCTGCTGTAAAAACGTCCAGTGTGCATGAGGCCTAAAGGTTACTTATTATCAAGAAATTTAACATGGGATTTTTTTTTTACTTTTCTCTCTATAAAAAACATGATAAACACTTTATTAGACTGTTATCGGACAAGCTTGTCATTACATATCTGTTACATTTTAATGCAACACATGCATAAAGTGTTATTTGACTTCAATGGCTTCAAACCTTATGTCTACACAGCAAGGAAAGCTGCTAGTCATGTAAAGTTTATATTTAAAAATATACAAAAAAGTCTCACTACAAAGTTTTGCTTTTACTTTTTCTACTATATGTGTGTGTCCTCAGTATTATACAAGACCTCAGATTCACCTGTGCATAGAGCTATCTGATGTCCTCTGTACATGTTATTCCAGTGGTGTCCTTCACAGAACAATAAACAGACTGAGAATGAAGAGAACATGATTAATTCATTTAAAAGATAAAAGGCTAGTTGCTAAGAAAAGCAAGATGTGACAAAAGCCCCTGAGTTTCAGGATAATTGAGGCAAGTTTGTATACCATGAATATGCTTGCAAAAGCAAAATGTGCGAACAAAAAAAAAAAAAAACAGCTCACACACAGTTAGATCTAAAAAGCAATTTACCCTCTGTGCAAAGATCCAAATGCACTGCTTAGTGAAGGATCTAAAAAGCATACTGACATACAGACTGCTTATCTTTTTGGCAAGTGTTGTCTCATAGAAGCACTATGTTTGAAATAGAATAGGTACACATAGCAACCAAATCAAATAATTTCATTCATTTTCTGTTATGCACTAAAAAAAATAACAGCTGTTTTGAAAAATTGAAAAGAAAACATAATTCAAATGAAATGCAGATCTGTCCTGAAACAAAGAGATATAAGCGATACTATTACAACTTGTAATGCATGCAATGCAAATGTAATGGAACCGTATGTACTTATCCATTTCAACTAGAAATTAATTATATGATATATTTATTATATGGGTGATTTAGAAAATGTAAATTTTGGAAAGAAACGTTCAAATTTTAAATTTATGGCCTTTTTTTTTATAATGGGGAGTATATGAAGTTACAATTTTTATAAAACCATGGTTTTCAAAGTGACTACAAAGAAATGCTGGTGAAGCAAATGTCAGCTAACATTCACGGATCACTGGATATAAGTGTATAGGCAAGAGACCATGTATAGTCTGAAAGACTTGTCATAGCAAGTGTACAGTATATAACAAACCACTGCATGTTCTATTAGGGTAGGGTGACCAGACATCCCCAGTTTAAGGGGACAGTCCCCTGATTGAGGACAATGTCCCCTGACCAAGTCTGTCCCTGGTTTTGTCCCCAGATTGGATTTAATAGGGGGCAGGGGCCATTTCAAAGACAGTCAGTGCACAATTAAAAAAAAAAAATAATAATTACATAGGGGGGTGGTATTTTTCCCATTATTTGTGCCCCTTTCTGATGATCATGTGCTGGTCGGAGCGGAGGGAATATTTCTTCAGTTTCGGGCACATGCCCCTTCAGCTTCGCTCGCATGTTCTTCTGCCTTGGCTCAAATCCTGGCCAGCCACCTGCCTATCTCCTTGCCTTCCCTGGCGGAGTGATCTTCCTCCGCTCCCCATCCAGTAGTAGCCGGGGCCCGAAGAGTAAGACTTGAGAGGCTGTGAGGCGGGCAGCGACGGGCAGAGAGTCGCTGATTGTTGCCATTACTAGTAAAGAAAAAATATGTCCCTGGATTTCATTTTAAAATTCTGGTCACCTTATATTAGGGAGCACCTCCATGCCCAGCTTCATAATAACTATGCAACTAATTCCTAGTACAGTAAAACCTTGGATTGCATAATTGCTAGCATAATTCGGAAACATGCTTGTAATCCAAAGCACTTGTATATAAAAGCAAATTTCCCCATAAGAAATAATGAAAACTCAAATGATTCGTTCCACAACCATTTTTCCCCACACATCTCCTCGCGAGGAGATGCCACTGATCGGCTCTCCTCACCTCACACTCTGTCAGTGTGAGCCGCATTATCAGCTTTACCGAAAATCTGGGTCAGGCCATGTCCTAGGAAAACGGCACGACTGTGATCGCTGCCCGCCACCTGCGGACGTGCGTGAGTGGTGACAATGGGGCGATGTCATATGACATCGTCCCAGAACAAGAGGGGATCCTGCCTGCCGTCATTTTTTTATTACAGCGGGCGGGAGGTGGTTAAAGACACAAAAATATTTAAAACAAGAAAGCAATACCTATTTAAATTGGACCCCTGATTTTACTTGTTAACTGATAGTGTGAGAATTTTCGGGACAATGTAAAAGTATTGCAAAAATATGGCTAGCAGCAGGAACATTTTAAATATCAAATTGGTCCCATAGTTACTACGAACAAAGAACACAGGTATGGCTTTTGGTAAAAGCAGGGCTTTTTTTCTCAAACAATAGGTGCTGGAACTTAACCACGACCCCACAAAACCCCTCCCCCCTACACACAACCTCGAAATCACATAAAATAGTAGGAGGGCCTTAAAGGGGCATTAAATACCAGAATTTCAGTACACAGAGTGCAGAGCTGTCACTTGTAAACACAGAAACCCGACTTCTGTGTTTACAAGTGATTGTGGTGAGCAGGCACCAAAGAGTCTGACCCAGAGGTGGTGGAACTGAGTTCCACCAAGTTCCCCCAGAAAAAAAGCCCTGGGTAAAAGATATAGGAACCCACAGATAACACAACAGAAAAAACCTTAATCCTCCCCTACCTGAACACTTATGCCGCATACACACGATCGGATTATCCGATGATCTAAAATCCGATGGATTCTGTTCAAGCTGTCTTGCATACACACTGTCACACTAAATTCAGACATTCCAAAACACGGTGACGTAAAACACTACGACGAGCCGAGAAAAATTAAGTTCAATGCTCCTGAGCATGCGTCGACTTGATTCTGAGCATGCATGGATTTTTCTCCGAAAGGAATTCCACACAGACGATCGGATTTTTCCATCGGAAGAATTTAAAACATGTTCTATTTATTTTTTTACTCTGATTGAAAAAAGTTTGATGGGGCTCAGAAAGAATTTCAAATAAAACAAGTCCATCAGATTTTTTTCGTCAGAAAATCCAATCGTGTGTACGCGGCATTAGGACGCATTCACAGTGTATTTTAGTGTCGGCTGTGATAAGAATGCAGAAGATTCCTTCTGCTGGAGTCAAATGCAAATGTGGATAGTTTGCAGCTGCTCAGGTTATATAAAGCTATATATGTTTAGGGGTGTCTAACTTCAGGTAATTGCTCCATGTGTGATTACATCCGAACACCAGTGGAGAGTTGCAGACAGCCTGTCATTGCTTTCTACAGGCTAAGTATCCACAACCATCCACATCAACCTATAAATCCAGCTGCATAAATATTCTGTATTCTTGCCATAGCAGGCACTAAAATACCATGCAAATGAGATTTTAAATCCTAAGGCATGTATCACATAAAAAAAAGTCAGATAGACATTGTACTAATACTCGCTATTTTCATAGGTTCACCTCTAGTTTCACGGTGCTGTCCAGTAAAAGTAGCCATTACTCATCTGGCCCAGCAGAGAGCATTGGAGTGAGAAGGCAAAACGTTTTCCATTAAGAATAAAGGGTTTCTACCAAGAGAAAAAGCTATTAAAAAAATTGAAATGTAGTTAAAAGTAATAACATACACTGATACAGGGCTATAAAGAAAAAAAGAATTTGACTTTAACTGGACTTTAAGGTATAACCATCTCTTATGCCGCGTACACACCATCACTTTTTGTGATGAAAAAAAACGACATTTTTAAAAACGTCATTTAAAATGACCATGTGTGGGGAAAACGTCGTTTTATGTCTTCTGAAAAACGACAAAAAAAATTCGAACATGCTTCAATTTTTTGTGTCGTTTTTCAAAACGTCGTTTTTTGGGTAATTTAAAATGATAGTGTGTGGGCAAAACGACGCTTAAAACAACGTTTTTAAACCCACGCATGCTCAGAAGCAAGTTATGAAGCGAGCTTGAATGGAACAGAGTGCCGTCGTACGTGCTGAACGTAACCGCGCTTTGCTAGAGCATTTTGAAAAAACGATGGTGTGTATGCTCCGTCGTTTTTTAAAATGAAGTTTCAAAAACGTCGTTTTTTTTTATCACATAAAACGTTGTTTTTTTCTATCACAAAAAACGACCGTCTGTACGCAGCATTAGAATGAGCAGCAACATTTAAACTAACACAAGAAAAGATGTAAGAAAAAAAAACAATATTGTGTATGTAGCACTACCCCCGAAGGAGCTGCTGGTTTAGATTTTGGGAAATGCATGTTACCTCTAAGTTCGTTGTCCAGGGGAGGAAGTCTGTAGTAATTGGAATGTCCACGCAAGATGTAAAACCTTCAACTGTAGGCTTTATTTTCACTGCGTAAAACTTGCGAGGGAAGTAGAGAGTATAGAGAGAAGGGGTAGGTTCAGGTACGCAGTACAGAATGCACAACAGTTTTCAAGGCTCCAATATTCGCCACTGAATCCTGAGTGGGTATTGCTCACCCGAATAGACCCCTCTCACATGGCCTAGCAGCCGGAGTGATGCACAGACAGTATAGAGACAGTCTCTGCTACAGACCGTTTGAGAACACAGAATGGATAGTCAGGAATCCTCTGCCACAGGATTTTAAAGTCCCGAAAATCCTGCCTTACAGCCAAAGGGACTTTAAGCCAATTCATGGGACTGTAAGGTGTTGTAGGCTAAGGTGCATCCTTCAATAAATTACCAGGCCTCTCCCAAAGTACCAGCCTTCTGCTCGGTCCTTTCCTGGACAGGTCCTCCCCTTCCTTCATTGAGTGGCTTCTTCCCGCAGGGCAGACAGCACAGGATCACCTTCAGAGCATAGGCCCCAGCCAGGATAACTGGGCCTACTCGACAAGAACACAGCCTCAGACCAATCCCAAGACTAAAATCACACACACCCACCTCGCGCCAGGAGGGCCACAAGGCGAAGGACCCCGAAAAATTGCGTCTGCCCCCTTAAGTATCTCCTCCCAGTATGCGCAGCGGGGTCACCACTCCCATTGTACTGCTGCCGAGGAGGGACACCCAATACACCATGGTACACCTGCGTTCCAACAAGGGCCCGAAGTGGTAATGCCACCCACAGGCAACAAGGGAAAATACTACCAGGCTGTACCACAGCCAGAACAGAGGCAAATTTGTATATAATTCAACAGGTCTGGTCCCAACTATTTGAATCAGCGCCCCAATCTTTGGGAGCAGGGCGCTACATGTAAATGCTCACTTGCTTTCTTTACATGAAACCCCCCTCCAGCAGGGGTTAGGTGCTTTTAAAACTGTACCTATGGGCCAGATTCACGTAGAATCGCGGCGGCGTAACGTATCATCGCAAGTGCCTGATTCACAAAGCACTTGCGATGAAAACTACACCCGCGGCCTCCGGCGCAAGGCGGGCCAATTCAAATGGGAGTGTGCCATTTAAATTAGGCGCGCTCCCGCGCCGGACCTACTGCGCATGCTCCGTTTCACAATTCCTGTCGTGCTTTGCGCGCCGTGACGTAATTTTTTCGAACGGCGACGCGCGTAGCGTACTTCCGTATTCCCGGACGTGTTACGCAAACGACGTTAAATTTTTAATTTTGACTCGGGAACGACGGCCATACTTTAGACAGCAATACGATTGCTGACTAAAGTTAGGGCACCCAAAACGACGACTAAATTGCAAAAGGGAAACTAGACTAGCGGCGATGTAGCGAACGTGAAAATCCATTGTGGATCACCGTAACTCCTAATTTGCATACCCGACACTGGTTTACGACGCGAACTCCCCCCAACGGCGGCCGCGGTACTGCATCCTAAGATCCGACAGTGTAAAACAATTACACCTGTCGGATCTTATGGATATTTATGCGTAACTGATTCTATGAATCAGTCGCATAGATAGAAACAGAGATACGACGGCGTATCAGCAGATACGACGGCGTATCAGCAGATACGACGGCGTATCAGCAGATACGCCGTCGTATCCCCTTTGTGAATCTGGCCCTACATGCCCACAATTGACTCCCCCCATGCTGGAATGCATAAAGGTCTGTGGGCATAATCTCCACTGTCCAGCTGTATATGTACATCTATCCCCAGCTGGTCCCATGTATAGAATGCAAGGTAGCATTTGAACAATATTTGTATATCTTACTTTTTTATCTGGATATCTGGCTTTATCTAGGACCTATTAAGATAGTAGAGAAAGCAAGAAGGACTTGGTTAACTCAATATTTTCTAATTCCCATGTATGCCACTGAAGCCTAATTGCTTCAGACCACCTAATCTGCATGTAAGTTCCAAATCTGTGATCCTGAATGTACCGAAGCTATGAGATCAATATGAAAGCCAGAAAATCAGAAAAAGAGGTCAGCAATGGCAACCTCCATCCTTTGTCACTACAGAGTTTTTTTTTTAGGGTTGATCTATTTGTAATGCAAAGCAAACAGTATAAGAGCTTATAAACAATTTCTCACTGACCTATCTAGTTGCACGTCCTGTAAAGCAGACATGCACCAAACATGAAAATATTTTTCCCCTGCCTTCTCCTCCCTCCCTTTCTCACAAATATACTTTTTTTAAATTTCTTGTATTTCTGTGCTGCAATGTCTAGACAAGAATGACCCCCTCCACCCCCACCCCCAATTCTGCACATGCACAGACGTACCACAAGGCTTCAGGTCCCAGCTTTCCTTGCATGCATGAAGACAGCACCAGTATGGAAGGTTTGTACATGCCTGAAAACCTCTTTGCATGCTCAGATGTGCCTCAGGGTTCTTAGCCCCTCAGCACATTTGCGCCCACACCAGACTAAACCTGCACCGGGCTAAAGCTCAGGGGGACTCAAGTTTCTCTTTAGGCAATTAATTCTCAAAAATCTTTAAAGCTTTCAGTCTGTTTCTAACAGCTTAACAAAACTGCTTTTCTGTATATTTACATTAGAAGACTTGCAGGCTGCCAAGATTATTCTCTCACAAAAATTATTCCAACCCGAAGAATGGAAAGAAAGAGGGCTTAACAAGACAATACACTATATAATGTGGCGTATCAAAAAGTATAACACTTTAGTAAATAGAAAACATGTAGCTAGATTCAGGTAGGCACGCGTATCGCTGCGGCGGCGTAGTGTATCGTGTTTACACTACGCCGCCGTAAGTTAGCGAGGCAAGTACATGATTCACAAAGTACTTGCCTGCTAAGTTACGGCGGCGTAGCGTAAATTGGGCGGGCATAATGGCGCCTAATTCAAATTCGGCTGAGGGGGCGTGTTTTATAATAATAGGGGGTGACCTGACGCGCCATCCGTGTTCATATCCCAGTGTGCATTGCGGCAAAGTACGCCGCATGGTCCTATTGGTTTCGACGTGGACGTAAATGACGTAAATCCCTATTCCCCAACGACTTACGCAAACGACATAAAATGTTCAAATTTCGACGCGGGAACTACAGCCATACTTAACATTACTATTCCAGCTATTTGATGGAATAACTTTAGGCCTGAAAGTGCGTTACGTAAACGGCGTATCTTTACTGCGTCGGGCAAGCTGCGTTCGTGAATCGGCGTATCTACTAATTTACATATTCTAGGCCGACCGCAATGGAAGCGCCACCTAGCGGTCAGCCGAAAAATTACACTTTAGGATACGACGGTGTAAGACACTTACGCCGCTCGTATCTGAGCCTAATTTTAGCGTATCTGGTTTCCAGAATACGCTTAAATTTGCGTCGGCGTAGATTCCGAGTTAGGTCGGCGTGTCTACTGATACGCCGGCCTAACTCTCTGTGAATGACCCCCATGGTGTGTAAAATAGATACACGCAGGAGACTCAAAAGAGTAAAAAAAGGGGTCTGGAGAGAAAAAAAATGGATATCCAGAACCACATTGATGACACACATGACAAGGAAAAACGTGACATAACATGTAACAATGACTAAGTCCGGACGACAGGTGATAAGAAGGGGGGTCTTAAACTTATGGCAAAATGTCCATAATGACAGCAAAAGTTGTATGATAAGTGAAGACCACCCCCCCCCCAACCCCCTGGAGGCTTGAGCCGCAAAGGTAAGGGAAAGGGCAGGAAGGAGGGCAGAGCTGGTAGCTGATGAAATGGGCACTATGAAGATGATCAGATCTGTAGGTGATAGGGGATTCACAGGGTACAATGTCCATCAAAAAATTCCACCCTCAAAGTTCACCGAGACATGCTGTGTATATGTATGAATATCACCAATCTGAAATATCTGGTAAAGATAAAGATCAAGCTTCTGGTGGAAAATAGTATGGCATATGTGTAAAGGCCAGCAGGCAGTTACAGATGTCACCGTGTGATGAATCAATACATTACCACTCTCATAATACCGAAGCGTTCTATGCCGATCCAATGATACCTCCTATAATCCATGACACATCGAGATGTCTGAAACACCGGATCTCTAACGGTGTCATACGGTGTGGTGGTTGGTTGAGGTTTCTGTATGAGGTATCAGGTGTGTGGATATCGTAACACACACCTATTGAGAGATGAGGGACCCGAGTCCAAAAACACCTGCACGGTGTGTAAAAGTTCAGAGGTCTATACTAAGACCAACTCTGTGTTATATCACCAGGTGCCTGCTCACAATGCTTCCTCCTGCAGGCTTGCCATCGATATTGGGGAGTGGAGCCGTATCGTGGCGTGGCAGCCGGACGGAAGTGACATCTTGAGTTTTTTTCTTTACTTTTTACACAAGATTATTCTCTCCATGGAACATAACTGAGGTTTCTGTACCTATATTGTACATTTTGAAGATTAATTTCTCCTCAATGCCTATAGCTAATGAAATGCATCTACCGCTTGTTCAGAATTTGAAAATATTTTAATGTACATAGTCTTGGCACAGGCTCACTTAATTGTTGAGATTAAATATTTACATTTTTACACAATTAACTCCAGAATTTTCCAGTCAACTCTTGGTCAACCAGCAGTGAGTGAGTGAGTGAGAAACTTATATAGCGCAACAAATGCGAACTTAATCGCCTCAAGGCGCTTGGCATCCAGAGTTGTACAGGCAGCAGCACTAGATTGTATATTTTATTTATTATTAAAAAGGTTAATTAACAAAAAAAGCATAATATAATTTTCTTTTATCACAGTCAAATTGTAGAGATAATAAATTAAAGTTCTTTCTCATCAATACCAATGGAAATATTTATACTAATGACCAGTAGCTGTTTAATTATATGTTACTAATGTGAAGTTGTGGTATTATTATTATTTTTCTTTTATAGTCTGTTATAAACATAAATGTGTAATTAATTATACAACATTTAAATGATTTAATTGTTTGAAATAATTGATGATTTAATTATTCATGATTAAGGATGATGATATTGATAATAATGCTTTATTAAAAGTAGTGAATACCTTTGATAATGAAATTCATAGGGTACCGCAAGATAAAAGTAGAAATATAATTATATGTTTTTCAATATTTAATAGACCATAATTGAATGATTTTGTATGCATCGTTTCTTCAACAATCAGAATTTGTTTGAGAGAAAATATGTTACCCTGCCTTCAAGCATTTTCAAATATTTTCTGCCTAATTCTCACCAATTAAAAGGGGAATGACATGTGCATCATGAAACCTAATACTTTATAATATAATCTTTAAACATTTTTGTGTGCTAGACATGAGAACTCATACACATTTTCACACTTTTTATGTGTACATTATAAATTATCAGGTATACCACAAATATTATTTGATAAATTCTTAAAGAAAAAAAAAAAATGATTAAAAAATGTTGCCCATTTACACCAGATGCCTTGGGTGCAATTTTGACTGCATTTCAGCTGCATAGACAGTCCACAATTCAGGTTATCCTATAGGCATAGTTTACATCATTACAGTGCAGTGCAGTGAAAAAAAATCCAACATGCTGCATTTCTCTTCACTGTAAATAAGCAAAAACACATGAAAACAAGCAACAATGCATTGTAGTGCACATAAAAGCCCAAAGAAAGAATGAAGAGGGAAGTGCAACTGCATGTAAATGTGCATAAAAACACTGATCAAATGCATGCAAATATACATGAAAATGTGCAGTAGTCGTGCAAAGAAAACACCTACATAATATTTGTTACATGTTCTCATTCACATAACATAACTTAAAAATAGCAAAAAACTGCTGCTTGCCATTTTAGATTCTCCTTTCTAAAATCTCCAGTACTGAAAAAGCCTTCTTAACCTAGACCAGGAGAGGCAACCTTAGAAAGGTGGAGATTAGGGATGAGCCCGATGTTTGAGTAAAACGTAAGTTTAACTCGAACATCGGGTGTTCGCCTGTTCACCAAATTTTTGGAAGGACAGAATTTTTGAAGTGACAAGAGGTCACAAGCCTTGGGACTTTAAGGCTGCATTCACACCTGAGTGTTTTGTCGCCTGAAGCGCTACGTCCCAAAACGCTAGAGGGGAAAAAATACATTATTCTCTATGGAGATGGTTCACATCTCCACTACAAAACACCTGACGCCGAACGCCTGAAGCCCAAACAAGTTCTGGACCCTTTTTTGTCGCTCGAATTTGGGCGTTTGGGCGTTTTTCATTGGTGACCCTAGACCTGTACATAATCGCGGTAAAAAATGCAGCGTTTTGTCGCGACAAATCGCGGCAAAAAACGCTGCGTTTTGTCGCGGCAAATCACGGCAAAAAACGCCGTGTTTTGTTGCGGCAAATTGCGGTAAAAAACGCCGCAAAACGCTACGCTCAGGTGTGAATGCAGCCTAACGGTGTTGGATGTAGGGATATATAATCACTAATGCAGCAAATAAAATGAAAGGATTTTTATTACAAAGGATAAAAAGCATAAGACAATGCTATATTCATATAAAAAAATTACTTGTTCCATTGAAGCATATTGAACGGACACTAGCACTCTCAACATGTTTTGCTCGGCAGAGCTTCCTCAGGAGATTTCGGTGTGGCTTTTTAAAATTTTCAATATGTTCTGGGGACTATGTCAACTCACCATGGATATTGTTTATTGCTTCATATTGCTAATATGTGCTGTTTGACTGTATATATTTTATGGCTATTAGGTATATAAAGAACCTTCCCTGTGGACTGCCAATAGCATTCTCCCTGCAGCATCCGCGAGACGGCGATGATGTCAGATGCCGCTGTGTTGGATGAGTATTTTAACGGCTTTCCCTGCTACCTTCTGTCAGAAACAATAAGGGAGAGGGGAAGTAAATTTCTCTCCAGATTCCTTTCCATTTCTTTGCTTCTCAATACAATTGGACCATCCTTCTGTTTAATATTAGACAAATGGGTCTCCCATTTGCGATTTCCATATATCTACATATTTAGTTTTTTCTTCAGGAAAAAAACTCTCAGTATACTTTTTGTGCTTTTCTGCAAACATTGGGAGTTTTGATGCAAGGAAGAGAAGCGTGGGGTTCTGTGCACACATGAAACTTGTATTTTTCTATCTTAATCACAAGGGATACATTGACAGAGTGGTTTTGGTAAGGTTAATTTTTCCAGTACCCATTTTTCCAGTACCCATACATTAACCATTTTTTTCTATGCCCTGTAATTGATTTCCTATATATTGTTTCTTATTATAGCTGCATAATGTATATATGCCAACCTGTATGTTTTTTATGCATACCAAATTTCAACATGAGCATTCATTTCATTTTTTGTTATCCATAGTATTAAAACGCCACACCGAAATCTCCTGAGGAAGCTCTGCTGAGCAAAACATGTTGAGAGTGGTAGTGTCCGTTCAATATGCTTCAATGCAACAAGTGATTTTTTGATATGAATATAGCATTGTCTCATGTTTTTTATCCTTTGTAATAAAAATCCTTTCATTTTATATGCCGCATTAGTGATTATATATCAGTACATCCAAAACCCTTTAAAGTCCCGAGGCTTGTGACCTCTTGTCCCTTTAAAAAATATTTCTTAACGATTTGGGATGTGGTGTTCAATTTGAAAGGAAAGAGGCGCACTTAACATTGGCTGAAGGCACCAGAAAGTAAGAATCCAGTTCTGATCATTATTATTAAGTTTTACGTTTACTAATGGACATTCTATATATTTCTTTTAAAAGCACTCAATACAAAAGTAATTCAAAAACAGTTTAGTATTTTATCTAACTCCATTACTTTTCATGTTGCAAACCTTTCTGTATTCAGTCAGCCTTCCATTAGTGTAATAAAAATTCAAGGGAACATACACTGGGATCCATAAAATACTATCTAAACCAACAGACTGTCACAAAATGGCACAGCCGTACATTCAAGGCAAAGCATCTAAACAAGATGATAAATGATACATTTCCTTTTAATGGTGAGCTGACATTTCTTTATACAAATTAAACTGTTGACAGCAAGATGTGAAATGTTGTTAAACAATTCCATTTGACCTTTTGAAAGCTGTAGCTACTGTATATATTAATGTGACATACTGTGTATTGTGCTAAATCGCATCTATATGTACTATGATGAGTTTTTGTTGATGTAGTATCTACTTTTAAATTTATTCAAGACCTTTATTGACTCAATAGATGTACTTTAATGTAAAAATGTTACATAATCTCATATATGATCTTTTTTACTAAATATCATATTCCTTTATTGTACGATGTTCTGTTGGGTAAATTCTATAAGTGTAACAGATGGTAATGATACTGATTGCAGAACTTTTTGTCTTCCACAAGATGGCAGTAACAAGTGTGTTTTATTTAGCTTGTGACTGACTTAAAGGGGTCGTAAAGGTAAAGTTTTTCCCCTAAAAAGCTTCCTTTACCTTAGTGCAGTCCTCCTTCACTTACCTCATCCTTCGATATTGCTTTTAAATGTCCTTATTTCTTCTGAGAAATCCTCACTTCCTATTCTTCTGTCTGTAACTAAACACAGTAATGCAACACTTTCTCCCTGGTGTGAAAAAAGCCTCTTGAGGGGGGAGGGGGCGAGCAGGAGTGTCAGAACGCCCGCTAACACACAGCTCCTTTCTCTATCTGCAAAGTAGATAGCATCCTGACCCTCCTTTTATCTTAAGAGCTCTCAAGTAGCATATTTGTTCCACATTTGTTCACTCTTGTTTGGTCATTTGGGGCAATTTATCTCATAAGGAGATCTACTGTTTATGTCCTTGGGGTCACAATATATGCTGGAATTTGGAAGCTCCTATAAGCAGCACATATTGTACAATGTAATGGAACAATAGTTAAAAACACTTACAAGATCTGTAATGAATTGAAATTGAAAGCGTCCTCGGCTCTCCCCACCAGATCTGACAGTTCTATCTAACACCAGTGGTTTTTGCAGATTGGATGATCCCAATGCTGTATACTTGTGACAAGCCTGTATTCATTTCAGATCTTGTGAGTCTTTTTAACCATCGTTCCAACAAATTGTACAATATATGCTGCACTTAGATGGCACTTTTGGCTTTCTCTTTTAGCATGGTAGCCAATCAGCTTCTAACTTCAGCTTGTTTAATTAACAAAAAAATCTGGAAGTGCATTGGTTTCTATGCAGAGCTGCACCAGATTGTGCATTTTCCAGTGTTATTAAATCAACCCCAGTGAGCGATTGGTACCGGTCACTCACTGCGTTTATTCACAACTGAAGCAAAGTAAACTGTAGTGCATCTCAAAAAATCAGAATATTAATTTATTTCAGTAATTCAATTCAAAAAGCAAAACTCATATATTTTTTATAGATGCATTACACATATGTGATATATTCCAAGCATTTCATCTTTTAATTTTGATGATTATGGCTTACAGCTAGTGAAAACCCAAAATTCAATATCTCAGAAAATTAGAATATTACATAAGACCCCCAAAAAAAAGAATTTTTAATACAGAATGTTGGCTTACTGAAAAGTATGTCCATGTACAGTATAGTATGCACTCAATACTTGGCTGGGGCTCCTTTTGCATGAATTACTGCATCAATGCGGTGTGGCATAGAGGCAATCAGCCTGTGGCACTGCTGAGGTGTTATGGAAGCCCAGGTTGCTTTGATAGCGGCCTTTAGCTCATCAGTATTGTTGGGTCTGGTATCTCTCATCTTCCTTTTGACAATACCCCACAGATTCTCTATGGGGTTTAGGTCAGGCAAGTTTTCTGGCCAATCAAGCACAGAGATACCATGATCAATAAACCAGGTATTGGTACATTTGGCAGTGTGGGCAGGTGCCAAGTCCTGCTGGAAATTTAAATCAGCATCTCCATAAAACTGGTCAGAGGAGGGAAGCATGAAATATTGTAGAATTTTCAGCTAGGCGCTGAATTTGGACCTGATAAAACACAGTGAACCAACACCAGCAGATGACATGGCTCCTCAAATCATTACTGACTAGAAACTTCACACTGAACCTCATACAACTTGGATTCTCTCCACTTTTCCTCCTGACTCTAGGACCTTGATTTTCAAATAAAATGCATTTTTCCCAGACAATGATGATTGTACATTGTACCCCTACCGTTTCACAAAAATACGTGTCAAAATGCTAAAAACCACAGGAGACAATTTGGGACAAGCCCTTTATTAAAAATAAAAAATAAATAAAAAGGTTCCAATGATGTAATCCACTCTCGAGCGATCACGGAACAACCCGCAATGCACCAAAGAGGGCGGGGTCACCGATGCACGTCATTGGGTAACCCTGTGCTTTCTCCTTGTGTCAGAGAGGGGCCCCACCCTCAGCTGTAAAAGAACTGTCACATTGAGAGAGCGCCATTCAGCTGGGTGCCTCCTATGAGGCGGTATCATTCCTAGAGTCGTTTTCTTCCCGGATCGCTCCAGAGTGGATTACATCGTTGGAACCTTTTTTTTATTTTTTTATTTTTAACCACTTGAGACCCGCGTTGTAGACGAAAGACGTCCACAGCGCGGCTCTCATGTGCCGGGTGGACGTCCCTGGATGTCCTGCTATTTACATTCCCTGTGCGCCGCCGGGGGCACGCAGCGGGGAAAAACTACTGTGCCCGGCATGTCACGTGATGCCGATGCGTGTGCCTGGTAGCCACGGTGTCCGCCAGATACCCAAGATCGGCAGTGACAGAGCAAGAACGTGGAGCTCTGTGTGTAAACACAGAGCTCCATGTCCTGTCAGGGAGAGGGGAGACCGATGCTGTGTCCCTTGTACATAGGGACACAGATCGGTCACCTCCCCCAGTCAGTCCCCTCCCCCCACAGTAAGAATCACTCCTAGGGAATACATTTAACCCCTTCCTCACCCCCTAGTGTTAACCCCTTCCCTGCCAGTCACATTTATACAGTAATCAGTGCATATTTATAACACTGTTCGCTGTATAAATGTGAATGGTCCCAAAATAGTGTCAAAAGTGTCCGATATGTCCGCCGCAATATCGCAGGCCTGACAAAAATCGCAGATCGCCGCCATTACTAGTAAAAAAAAGAAAATCATAAATCTATACCCTATTTTGTAACTTTTGCGCAAACCAATCAATATACGCTTATTGTGATTTTTTTTTTTACCAAAAATATGTCGAAGAATACGTATCGGCCTAAACTGAGAAATTTTTTTTTTTTAAATTGGGATATTATTATAACAAAAAGTATAAAAATATTGTGTTTTTTTCAAAATGTTCTGTCTTTTTTTGTTTATAGCACAAAAAATAAAAACCACAGAGTTGATCAAATACCATCAAAAGAAAGCTCTATTTGTGGGAAAAAAATGATAAAAATATAATTTGGGTACAGTGTTGTATGACCGCGCAATTTTCATTCAAAGTGCGTCAGTGATGAAAATTGGTCAGGGCAGGAAGGGGGTTTAAGTACCCAGTAAGGAAGTGGTTAATAAAGGACTTGTCCCAAACTGTCTCCTATGGTTTTTAACACTTTTTTTGTAAAATGGTAGGGATACAATGTACCCGTTACCAATTCACATAGGGGGCCGGCGTCTGGGGGTCCCCTTTGTTAAAGGGGTCTTCCATATTCCGATAAGCCCCCCAACCGCAGACCCCCACAACCACCAGGCAAGGATTGTGGGGATGAGGCCCTTGTCCCCATCAACATGGAGACATCCTCCCCATGTTGAGGGCATGTGACCTGGTACGGTTCAGAAGGGGGGGCGCTCTCTCTTTCCCCCTCTTTTCCTGCGGCCTGCCAGGTTGCGTGCTCGGATAAGGGTCTTGTATGGATATTTGGGTGAACCCCACGCAATTTATTTATTTTACTTTGGTGCGGGGTTCCCCTTCCACTTTGGTGCAAGGTTCACCTGAAGGGTCTGGTATGGATTTTTGGGGGGAACCCCACGCCATTTTTTTTAAATGGTGCAGATTCTACTCACTGCACCTAAACCTGCTAGCAAAGGTAGAATGGTCAGATAACTAAATAGTGGGGACATCACAACTTGGGGTGGTATCACTTACCTGGTTTGAGGCCAAAGTGATGAAAGGACATCACTTCACATCACAGCCCTGGGAATGGTGACAGGGAGTCAAAGGGCAAAAAGTGAAATGGGAGCTGAGGGTCCAGTCCACAGGTGACCATTTCTTGGAGGTAACTTGGCAGAGAGATACTCTTGTAGATTGCTAAGAAGACCACTGGATAGCTGGGTAAAGTAGCCACAGAGGAGCAGACTGAAACAAGCAGATGACAGAGGCACCAGTACAGAACCCATAACAGGTTGGAGGCAGTCTGAGGCAGCCAGTGGTTTACAACCTGGAAATTGGATATCAGGTAGTACAGGAGGCAGAGGCATGTTGAGAAGGCAGACCAAGGTCAGCAAAGGATAGACAACAAAGTCATAGACAGGAGGCAAGCCAGGGTCAGCAATTATAGGCAGCAGGATCATAGTCAGGAAGCAAGCCATGTTAAGCAACAACTAATCAGCAGGATCAATCATGGTTAAGAAGCAAACGGAGGTCAACAATGAATAGACAGATGAGCCAAGGTCAGAATCAAGCTCATCGACCTAACAGGAGGTTCAGAGCACAGAAGACTCCAAAGACAAGCAGGTGAACATTGGGAGATCTGCAAAAAAACAAACAAAACAAAAAACACAGATTCAGAACACAGGGAACAGATAAAGATAATCCAGTAACCTCTTGTCTCAGAACACTATTCCTGGAATCAGACATAGGCCTAGATTCACGTAGGGCGGCATTACGTTGTGCGGGCGTAGCGTATCTTATTTACGCTACACCGCCGGAACTTAGAGAGGCAAGTGCTGTATTCACAAAGGACTTCCGTCCTAAGTTACGGCGGCGTAGCGTAAATTGGCCGGCGTAAGCGCGCGTAATTCAAAGTAGGCAGGCCGTGGGCCTGTTGTATTTAAATTAAGCGTGACCCCTTATAAATGCATGGCCGAACGAACGGCGCATGCACGCGCATGCTCAGTATCACGTCGTATTTACGCCCAAAGATATGCCGGCTCAATGCCTGTGACGTGAACGTAACCTACGCACAGCCCCATTCACGTACGACTTACGTAAACGACGTAAAAATATACGCTTGTTCCGACAACCATACCTTGCATGGGCTGCGCCAACTAGAGACCAGCTTTATCTTTACGTAAACGGCGTAACTAATTGCGACGGGCGTACGTACGTTCGTGAATCGGCGTATCTTGCTCATTTTCATATTCAACGCGG
The DNA here is from genome assembly GCF_905171775.1 of Rana temporaria. Classification (NCBI taxonomy): domain Eukaryota; kingdom Metazoa; phylum Chordata; class Amphibia; order Anura; family Ranidae; genus Rana; species Rana temporaria. The sequence goes on from NC_053489.1 coordinate 308,905,369, forward strand.
AAATCAACGGAAGCGCCACCTAGCAGCCAGCGTAAATATGCACCCAAGATACGATGGCGTAGGAGACTTACGCCGCTCATATTTTGGCAGAATTTATGCATAACTGATTCTATGAATCAGGCGCATAGATACGACGGCGGCCATTCGGACTTATGACGGCGTATCTGGAGATACGCCGTCGTAAGTCTTTGAGAATCTGGGCCATAATCTATATGCCTACATGCTCAGACATTCACATTGGACAAACAAGCATGCCCATGTAACCTGCTTGAAAAGATCATTGTTCTGTGTATTGACACACGTGCACACCTTCTAAAGCCATTCTGGCATGGGTGTAGCAGATAGGAATCCTTTGGAAAGTGACACATTAGCGTAAGATATTTCCAATCAAACTTTCTATTTACAGAAAATAGAAACAGCCATAAGGACAAGGCTTACACTGTGCCATGCTAATTTGTTAATGGCATATTGAGAGTCATTAGCTTTTTGGCATGACAAAGAGTTTGTTGTCAGTCTTGTACTCTGGAAACGCTACAGAAATGACCTGTGGAGAGGTACTCACCATTTTTACATGTAAGTAAAATTAATTGCAATCTGAAATGTTCTCCTACATATAGTAAAACCAGACCTCACTATGTATACATTCTATTCAAATAAAAACATACAAGAAATATGTTGATAAAATAATGTAATATTATCTGTCAGCTGTCATTTAAAGAGATGGCTTTTAAATGTCTCAAGACATTACTACTTACAGTAAGTCAAAATGTAGAGAAAGACCTAGTGTTTGGATAAAAATAAGATGTCAGAACCTCAGAAAGGAAAAAATTATTCATTGTTTTCTCATTTTAGTTATTAGTCATTTAAATATATATATATTTTTATGAAAATAGCCTCCACAAAAACAATAACCTTCTGGAAAGGTGCTGCTTTTAGCCTATAATGCAATGTAAATGTTTAAAAGAAAAAAGCTTGGTGGGGAATCTGGGGATGAGAATATTATAGAATTTCATATTTAACAGTACAGAAGAGTTATATAAAAAATTAAAGATTTAGTGATATGTGAAACAAAAGAGGCAATTTATTGTATAGAATGCCCTTGCAAAAAACATTGAATGAGCTAAAGAAAAACCTCACAGTCAGAATGAGGGGACATGATTATGATATGCTAAAAGGAAGAGGTAAAGACTACCTTTCTATGTACACTATAAGGAGATTCAGGTCTGTTATACAACATATTAAAGGTACTAATTTTTGGGTTATAGAAAGGGTCATTGTAGATCAAAGAGGATGAGATTATATTAAATGTCAAAATGGAAACAAATAGATATTTTTTTATTAGAAGACTAATACCCTGAAGTCTAAATGAGCAAATTAAACTTTCTGTGTCTCATTCAATTATTTTATGTTCTATATGTGTATCGTTAATCAACTATATGTGGTACATGCAGTATGTATCAATAATAAATGTCTTGTATAGGTCATTTTCTGATTGTTATCTGATTATGCAAATTGTGAATGCCACTGAGGCCCCGTACACACCATAGAATCCATCCGCAGATAAATCCCAGCAAATGGGTTTCAGCGGATAGATCCTATGGTGTGTACACGCCAGCGGATCTGTTTCCGCGGATATATCTCCCCTGGGATGGATTCCAGCAGATCGAATATTCGCTGACATGTAGAACATATCCATCTGCTGGAGTCCATCCCAACGGATGGATCCGCTGGTCTGTATAGACTCACCGGATCCATCCATCCGAAGGGATCCCCCGCATGCGTCGTAATGATTCGACGCATGCGTGGAATTCCTTATATGACAGCGTCGCGCACGTCGCCGCGTCATAATCGCGGCGACGGCGCGACACGTCATCGCCAGAGGATTTCGGCGCGGATTTCAATGCGATGGTGAGTACACTCCATCGCATTAAAATCTGCTGAAATCCTCGAGAGGATTTATCCGCGGAAACGGTCCGCTGGACCGTATCCGCGGATAAATCCTCCCGTGTGTATGGGGCCTTAGAATAAGAACCTTGATTGCAATATTAATAGAGGATAAGTTTGATTATAGACCATAAATAACTCTTGATCTACCATAGCCTTTATAATCAGAGTCATACATTTTTTTTAATATGCTGTATCCCCTTTCATAGGCCCTGTACACACGGGCGGATATCCGATGAAAACGGTCCGCAGGACCGTTTCCATCGGATATGTCCGCTGGCGGATTTTGATCTGATGGCTGTACACACCATCAGATCAAAATCCCCGTGGAAAACATCCGCGGTGACGTAGCCGCGCCGTCGCCACGACGATGACGCGGCGACGTGCGCGACCCTGGAAGGTAAATACTTCCACGCATGCGTCAAATCATTTCGACGAGGGATGGGGATCGGACGGACTTATCCTGTGAGTCTGTACAGACGACCGGATAAGTCCAAAGGACAGGTTTCCAGCGGATAGATTTCTTAGCATGCTAAGAAATTTTTATCCGCTGGAAAACCGTCGGCTGGACAAATGTTCGCTTGAAAATGTCCGCTAGGCCCTACACTTGACCGGATCTTTCTGCTGGAACTGATCCGCGGATAAATCCCAGCGGACAGATCCGGTTGTGTGTACGGGGCCATAGAGTTTTATATACCTAATCAACTGTTTGTTGTTTTGTTATTCTAAATGCTTATAACTGCTTTTATTTATTAAAATTGTGATACGTATTTTAAGATAACCTGACAACTTTTGTGACAGCAGATTTTCCTGTGACCCATATACAAAAACTTGGAGCACCACTTAAACCACTGCAAAACTTTTTTACATAGGCAGACTGCCATTCTGCCTCTCTCAGTAATGATCGCTGGGTGCCAGCTAACATTGGATCTGCCAGACTTTCTGGTTGGCTCCTGCTGTGTCCAATCACAGTGGGAGCGGGTCATCGGTGACGCGCGCCCTAGACCTGAAAATTACATACAGGTATGTGATTTCACACTGAAGGGCCACCCTGCTGCAGTAAATGTACATAGGGCAGTCAAACATATGCAGAAATCATGTCCAAGAGTGAAAAAATCTTCATAAGCAAATCATTCATCCACCAGAAATAGTGCAAACTCCTGCTGAAATTGGAAATGCACTCTTCCTAAACTGTCGAGTCCAGACCTGAGCTAACACATACAGTATTAGACACGTCAAACTAGATGATATCACTTTCACAAAGATCAACTGGAGTCCTCGCCATGATACTTTTTTATTTGCACTATTATCCAAATATTCAGGACAAGCTTTCTAGAAGTTGTGTCGCCTTCTTCAAGGTCCAAGCCTGGCATTGCAAGTGCACTAATATGGCTATCACTTTCATAAAATTATCACTATCAAAGCTTCACCCTGGTGGTCCTTATGGGGTTACTCAGAGAAAACATGCCACATGTAAAACCGCATAACAAATCTATTAAAAGCAAAAAAAAAAAATGCACTTACATGAAAAAAATGTAATTAGTGCATTAATGTAAATATCCACAGAACTAAGAGCAAAGAACAATCGGAATGATCCCACGCAGAGCTAACAAGCTCAGCCTACAAAAATATTTTTAGTATGTGTATCCTTTGTTGGATCAGACTGAATTCGGATTATTATGACTTTGACAAGAATCAGACTACTTTTTTTGAGCTCCTCTCTCAGAAATCGTTCCATCCTTCCGTCTAAATGGCTCATTCCTGCAACTATTTAGAATAAGAAATATACAACCGATTTGTAAGTATAGCAGAGGTTTGCATAATTACTTGTAATTCAAGCAAATACCAGTTCACAGATTTTTAGTTTGTCAGCTGATTGCTGCTTAATGAGTTTAATTGAAAATGACTGGCATTCTAAAAAGCAGCAAACCAGCAGATTATTGCAAACAACTTTTAGTTCACCATTTTTTTTAATAAACAGTCCACTTTGTCTAAAGTGCATTCATTACATGTTAAAAGCAGCTCCTGCTTGCTATGCTACTCCCGGAAACTGGAAGTCAATCATACTAAATCTGTAAAAGAAAATATTAGATAAGAATGTTTGTATGACACTTCTTAAGAACTGAAAATTAATTATTCTTCAGAAGACAGATTCATACATACATACATGTTGCAATATTTCCTATAAAAGAATACATGTTTAGCCAATTAGAATATTGGGCCAGATTCACAAACAGCGGCACAAATTAAGTTACTCCAAACGTATGTCATTTAAGTTACGGCGCCTTAATTTTTTGTCGTAAGTGCCGTATCCACAGCGCATTTGCGCCCAACTTAGCGCCAGCGTAACTTAAATCCCGAGGCGTAAGGCGGGGTTATTGCAAGTGGGAAGGAAGTGGGCGTGCTCCATTGTAATGAGCCGTGACCCCATGCAAATGACGGGCCGGCCGTACTGCGCATGCGTGCATGAATCTGCACCTCTCTGGGCATGTGCAGAACTTGGCTCGGCGCAATCAGTGAGATAGGAAAAAGGCCAAGCGTACTTAGTTTGAGAATCGCCCTGTGTATAAATAGCCCCAGACAAACACACTTCCCTTGCAAAAGTACATCCCTGTGTTCCCCTCCCTAGAGCAAGTTGCTGCTGCTCTGTCGTCTGTTGGTGTGTGTTGGTGAGTTTAGTGTTAGTTAAAAGATTTGGAGGAGTAGTAGAGTGTAGTAGCTGTGTGTTTTTACTGATTGTATTTTCTGTTTGTTTTTTCTGATTGTTTTTTTTCTGAGTGTATTTTCTGTTTGTTTTTTTGGAGTTTGTTTTTGAATTTGTATTAGCTGTCTGCTTGTGTGGTTTGATTTTTGTGTTTGTTTGTTGTGTGAGTATTTTTGTTTGTTTGTTGTGTGAGTATTTTTGTTTGTTTGTTGTGTGAGTATTTTTGTTTGTTTGTTGTGTGAGTATTTGTGTTTGTTTGTTTTGTTTGTTTTTTGTTGTTGCTGAGTGTTGGCTGTTATGGCACCGAAGCGCAGGAAGTTACATTTTTCTGTCACAGAAAAGCAGATTCTTGCTAGGGCCATCGCCCGATATGGGCGTTATTTGCATGGCCCTGAGAGCCGGAACACCTCCCCGGCCAGGAGGAAGGAGATCATTCAGAAAATTACTGATCAGATCAATGCGGCGGGGGGGGGGGGGTGAGGACCCCCAGTGGGATACAAAAGAAGATCAACGATCTTAAGAGCCTGGTCCGTGACAAGATGGCCAAGATCAATGCCCATGCCACGGGCACTGGAGGAGGCCCACCCTGCCCCGTCAGGCTGAGTGAGGAGGAATGGGCAGTGGCCCGGTGTTTCCACCCACAGCAGGTGGTGGGCCTGCCTGGCTATCAATCTGATTCTCCTGTGAGGACAGGTAATTTTTGGGTTTTTCTATCTGGTGATTAGCATGTGTGGGTGGGGGAAGGGAAGATGTGCCAAGTGTGTGGATATTCCAACCTGTGAATGTTTTGTGTCCTCCACAGATGGCCAGGAGATTGCTGGGCCATCAGGCCAGGAGGTTGCTGGGCCATCAGGCCAGGCTGCACCATCCCCAGGACAACAGGCTGCAGAAGAGTCCCAAGAATGGCAGGAGTCCCCAGGGGAGGGGAGTGGCCACACCTCCCCTCATGAGGAGGTTGAGGGGGAGGAGGATGAGGGGGTGGAGGCTGAGGATGAAGATATGGACATTGCCAGAGAAGTCCTTTTGGCCTCGGATTTGTTTACCCCTGAGGCTGGCAGCAGTCGGGCCTCCATCAGGGGTAGCCCCTCCCACTCCTCCCCCAACAGGCCTCCCCCCACAAGGGTCTCTCTCTCCCCTCCTCCCAGGCCACAAGCCTTAGCTGCAGGCAGGATGGTGACCCATGAGACCAGGGGGGTGGCCGAGCATCTGCCGGCCAGTCTGCAGAGGGACAATGCCCGGCAGACCCACCATCTGGGTCAGATCAAACAGACTCTGACCCAGATGGAGGACAGCCTGGGCTCAATTAAGGAGTCACTCACTGATGTGGCCCCAAACTCCTTGGCGGTCATCACATGCATTTGTGACCTGCAGACCGCCACAACAGGCGTGGCCCAGGAGGTGAGTGCCCTGACCCAGGCTGTCCAGGACAATACCCGGGGTGTCCAGGCCAATACGGCTGCCCTCACAATCAGTCTGAACAGAATTGCAGTGGCCTTGGAGGGCAGGCCAGCAGGAGGACAGTCACCAGGGGAGGCTCCTCCTTCCCCTGCTCACCCCCCCCATGAGTCTCCTCCTTCCCCTGCTCACCCCCCCCCCCCCAGGAGTCTCCCCTGGTTGGCCGTGGCCGTGCCCGTGGGCGGCCCAGGCGTAGCTCTCGCCGCCGCCGCCGTTAACTTTTGGGTACTTTTTTTTCTTTATTATTTTTTATTATACTGTACTTATGATTTGTTTTATGTGTGTGAATGATGTGTGAATGTGGGGGTGGCATTCCTGATTAAATAAGGGGTGTCACCCTCAGTTTTGGTGGAGTAGGGATCCCCAGAACCAGGGAGAAGTGATCCCAGGTCCATGTGAATGGTGTATGAATGCACAGTGACATAATTGGAGCCGTGGCGGGGCGTTACTGCTCCCAAGTACCATTGGGGGTACGTGGATCTAATCCAATTAGATGTGCATGTGATGTGTCTGTGCTAGGGACCACAGTGGGTGTGCATTCATGCATTCTCATTGTGACATGATTAATGTGTGTGTTTACTGTGCAAAGATGCATTCTGCGAGGCGTCTCCTGACTGCTGTTCCCTCAGAAGAGGGGGTACCCTTGGTTAATAAAGTCACTAGTATAGTTATGAGCATGGATGCCCCTGGCATGTTGGCATACAGATTGTTGTCCTGCAAGTGTGTGTGCTCAGCTCTTCCTTAATGGTTTTGCTTTAGCTGACCTTTACATGGCTTGTGTAAAATTAGGGCACCTTTTATAAAGTGTAATTTTACACCATGAAACTAACAGAAGCGCACAGGGTGTAATCTACGCTGCACACACTTAATTTTGTGGATCGCCTTATCTCCCTCATTTGCATCTTAGCCTAGCAAAACAGTGGTGTGTCTAGCGTATTTTGCGTGCGAAGAAGCGCCGGTGTAATTATTTTAGGTAGGACGGAAAAACCTGGCTTTCAGGCGTATCTCGTTTTGAGGATCAGGCGCAAAGATACGCGCGGCACATTTTTCAATTACGCCGCGCATCTCGAGTTAAGTCGGCGCATCTGGCCCATTGTCTCCAAGGGCCCTACTAGTGGGTTGCACCTAACTATACAGTTTTCTACATTGTTCTTTTTTGGAAGTATCCAAGTTGTTGAAAGGACTGGGAATATTGGGCCAGATCCACAAAAACCTGGCGTAACTTAAAAAATCCCATTTAAGTTACACTGCCTTAAAGTTTCTACCTAAGTGCCTGATCCACAAAGCACTTATCTAGAAATTTAAGGCTGTGTAACTAAAATTCCGCCGGCGCAAGGCGTTCCTATTGAAATGGGGCGAGTCCCATTTAAATGAGGCGCGCTCCCGCGCCGGCCGTACTGCGCATGCGCGAAGTTACGTTACGCCGAGTTTTGAGGATCGCGACGGCTTAAAAAAGTTGCGTCGGGGAAAAAAAAAAAAAAATTACAGCGTCGCTCGGCATGCATTCCTGAGAGGGAGAACTCCATGCCAATTTTCAAATAAAAAACCGGCATGGGTTCACCCCCCAGGAGCATACCAGGCCCTTAGGTCTGGTATGGGTTGTAAGGAGACCCCCCTACGCCGAAAAATCGACGTAGGGGGTCCCCCTACAATCCATACCAGACCCGTATCCAAAGCACGCTACCCGGCCGGTCAGGAATGGGAGTGGGGACGAGCGAGCGCCCCCCCCCCCCCTCCTGAGCTGTGCCAGGCCGCATGCCCTCAACATGGGGGGGTTGGGTGCTCTGGGGCAGGGGGGCGCACCCCACCCCAGAGCACCCTGTCCCCATGTTGATGAGGACAGGACCTCTTCCCGACAACCCTTGCCATTGGTTGTCGGGGTCTGCGGGCGGAGGCTTATCGGAATCTGGGAGTCCCCTTTAATAAGGGGGCCCCCAGATACCGGCCCCCCACCCTAAGTGAATGGATATGGGGTACATCGTACCCCTATCCATTCACCTGTAGGCAAAAAGTAAAAGTTAATAAACACACAACACAAGGCTTTTTAAAATATTTTATTATTCTGCTCCGGATGCCCCCCCTGTCTTCGTTATTAGCTCAATTACCAGGGGGGGCTTCTTCTTCCGCTCTCCGGGGGTCTTCCACTCTCCGGGGGTCTTCTCCGCTCTCCGGGGGGGCTTCTCCGGACTCCGGGGGGGGCTTCTCCGGACTCCGGGGGGCTTCTTCCATCTTCTCCCCTCTTCCGCTGTTGACTCGGCGAACCCCGGTTCTTCTGCAGATGTCCGGTGCCTTCTTCTTCAGCGCTGGCTGCCTGCTATGTTTGTGTGTTAGCTCGATTAGTAACAGGCAGCCAGCGCGGTCTTCTGTGACGTCAGGGTCTTCTGTTCTTCTCCCCTCTTCCGATGTTGCCTCGTCGCCTGTTGTCGCTGTAATGATGGAAGCGCGCCTTGCATCCCATTTATATAGGCATCACCGTCCCATCATGCTCCGGTAGGTACCCACGTGGTGGGTGCACGTGGGTAGGCACCCACCACGTGGGTACCTGCCGGAGCATGATGGGACGGTGATGCCTATATAAATGGGATGCAAGGCACGCTTCCATCATTACAGCGACAACAGGCGACGAGGCAACATCGGAAGAGGGGAGAAGAACAGAAGACCCTGACGTCACAGAAGACCGCGCTGGCTGCCTGTTACTAATCGAGCTAACACACAAACATAGCAGGCAGCCAGCGCTGAAGAAGAAGGCACCGGACATCTGCAGAAGAACCGGGGTTCGCCGAGTCAACAGCGGAAGAGGGGAGAAGATGGAAGAAGCCCCCCGGAGTCCGGAGAAGCCCCCCCCGGAGTCCGGAGAAGCCCCCCCGGAGAGCGGAGAAGACCCCCGGAGAGTGGAAGACCCCCGGAGAGCGGAAGAAGAAGCCCCCCCTGGTAATTGAGCTAATAACGAAGACAGGGGGGGCATCCGGAGCAGAATAATAAAATATTTTAAAAAGCCTTGTGTTGTGTGTTTATTAACTTTTACTTTTTGCCTACAGGTGAATGGATAGGGGTACGATGTACCCCATATCCATTCACTTAGGGTGGGGGGGCCGGTATCTGGGGGCCCCCTTATTAAAGGGGACTCCCAGATTCCGATAAGCCTCCGCCCGCAGACCCCGACAACCAATGGCAAGGGTTGTCGGGAAGAGGTCCTGTCCTCAACATGGGGACAGGGTGCTCTGGGGTGGGGGGGCCCGTAGTGCGCCCCCCTGCCCAAGAGCACCCAACCCCCCATTGTTGAGGGCATGCGGCCTGGCACGGCTCAGGAGGGGGGGGGGCGCTCGCTCGTCCCCACTCCCATTCCTGACCGGCCGGGTAGCGTGCTTTGGATACGGGTCTGGTATGGATTGTAGGGGGACCCCCTACGTCGATTTTTCGGCGTAGGGGGGTCTCCTTACAACCCATACCAGACCTAAGGGCCTGGTATGCTCCTGGGGGGGAACCCATGCCGGTTTTGTTTTTTCAAATTGCCGTGGAGTTCTCCCTCGGGAAAGCATACCAAATGCCGTCGCTGGAATGGGCTTTTACATGGTGTGACTAGTTTACACTTTGTAGAACCAGCCCTAATTTTACACTTGCAAAATAACACTTACGGCGCAAAAAGGAAGCTGGAAAGCTTTGTGGATCGCCTTAAGTGCTAATTTGCATACTAGAAACGGCATTTCGACTCGAAATGCCCCCAGCGGCGGATGCGGTACTGCATCCTAAGATTCGGCAGTGTAATTCAATTACACATGCCGGATCTTCTGCCTAACTTTGGAAAAAGCCTTTTGAGGATCGTTTCCAAAGTTACACACAGACTGAACAGCAGTTAAGTCGGAGTATCTCTTTTGTGGATCTGGCCCATTGTTTTTTTCCCCTTTCGCTTGAAAAACACTATCAGGCTGAAGGGCATATGAAGGGCATATGAGATGGTATAATAAAAATGGGTGAAACACACACTTACACAACCCCTTTGTCCCTAGTGGTCTGTCCAGTGTCCTGCATTTACTTGTATATAATAAAAACTGTTCTTTCTGCCTGCAAACTGTAGATTGTCCATAGCAACCAAAAAGTGACCCTTTATGTCAAAAGTGATTTTAGAGCAGCTAGAAAACAGTGATAATAAATTATAATCACTTGCAGAATTGTGCGATAGCGATTTGTGGGGAAATTCGTCATAAAAAAATAAAAGTAATGACAGCAACAATTCTGCAACTGAGCAAATTTCAGTGATTTTGAGTTGATTACATTATTGAATAATTTTTATTATATTTATATTATTATTTGTTATAATTATTTATAATTATTTATTATAGTATAATATATGATTTTGTTTTTCAAACTTTTTCATACCCGAGATATCTACTAGACTCTTGTTTGGACAGATTTAAGTGAGTTATTCCTAAGAATTACAGGCCTACAATGTAAAACGCCAAATTTCCTTGCAAAATAATTGTACCGCTTTCAGCACCTAAAATCTGAAATAATCATACCGCCAGGGAGTTTAAAAGCGCCCTGCTAGCGGCCGAATAGCGCTGCAAAATTGACGGTAAAGCGCCCCTAAAAATACCACCAACGCACCCACCACATAGCATAGTCTCTTTAAGACTCTATAATAACAGAGTCAAGCTTTGAATCACTTAAAGCATTTGTTAACACCCCCAAAAATATATATAGATCTTCCTTTAAGCACATTATATGACACAGTGCTTGTCCTGTGTCATTTGGCCACTTAGAACACCTAAAAACCTGGCTGATCCTGCAAGTTTCTCCTTCTGTAAACTGACCATGGTAATCATAGCTGCTGAGCCCAGACACCATGGTCAGTTTGCGTGCATCTACAGCCTACTGTCCTGTGTCTCCTCTGTCTCCGGTGTCCTCCTTCCCCCTCCCCTACCTGCCTGTCAGCTTGTGACAGTGCCACCCCCTCTGCTCCTGCTGCTCAAAAAACTCTAACCTGTATGCACCATCTGTGCTGTCTCCTTATGTAGTGTCACCATCTGTGTGTGATTTATTAAAAAATGCTGTAAATACCTCATGTAAGAGCCGAGATCCACGATTACATGACTGACCGGGTCTTTCCTCCTCCCGTCTTAAGCGACATCAGCTGGGAAATCTTGGCCCTCCCACTGCATCTGACAGAGGAGGAAAGGAGAGACCTGGCCGGTCATGTGATCGCAGATCTCGGCTCTTGCATGAGTATGAGTATTTACAGCATTTTTTGTATAAATAACACACAGAGGGAGACAATGCATAATGAGATGGCACAAACTTGTTAGAGTGGCTTAACAACCACTTTAAATAAAATAGTTAATACCACAGCTACTTGAAATTATCTGCATAGACATCATTCCTCACACTGAAGTTCAGAGTTACTCTGGGAACAGATGTGAACAGATGAAGGAATCCAAGGTACAAAAACAAATCACCACCCCAATGGAACTGGAGTACACTGGTATAAATCAAGGAGGGTCTTCCCACATTAGCTGGGTCTTTTGGAGAGGTTTTATCCTCTTAGGTTTCTGAGGGAGGGAAGATGAGGAATTTATACTCCTTGGATGTGTCCATGAATCCATGGAGTTATGGGAAATGAAGTCCAATGGACCTGCGCCTGCATCTGAGCATAATGAGTAAACTGATGCTCAGGGGTTTCTTTAATAAAGCTGGAGAGTGCAAAATCAGTTTAATTTCTACAAAGAAATCAATCAGCTTCCACGTTTAAAAGGCAAAGCTTAATTGCACAAGCTGAGGTTAGAAGCTGATTGGCTACCATAAACAGCTGCTCCAGATTCTGAGTGCTCCAGTTTTAGTAAATCTACCCCTCAGTTACAGGATTACTGCACAGGATGTGCTAATGATTGACATTATCTTTCATACTTTGTAACAAATCTGTCCTATACATATATCCTAGTTCTCTACTTTGTATCACCAATAGTGAAGTGGAGTAATTTAAAGAATAAGGGCCCTTTCACACGGGGCGGATCAGTAATGATCCGCCTCCGTGTGTCTGTCAGCTCAGCGGGGATCCTCCGTAAAATCCCCGCTGAGCCGTCGGCTGACAGGGCGGTCCCCGCACACTGTGCAGGGACCGCCCTGTCTTTTCTCCACTCTCCCCTATGGGGGGATCAGATGAACACGGACCGCGTGTCCGTGTTTATCCGATCCGCAGACGAAAGAAAAAATAGTATTTTCTTCCGTCCGCAAAATCAGAGCTTTGCGGAGGCGGGTGATTACGGGTATCAGCGGATGTTCATCTGCTGACACCCGCAATCACATAGGGACCAATGAATGTCCCGTTTTCATCCGCAAACGGATGGATGAAAATGCGGACATACGGTCCGCACATGTGAAAGGGGCCATACTGTGCATCTTACAGAATAAGGAACACTTGCTTTAATTCCATTTAGAGCCAACACAGTTTCTTTAGTTATAGATGGGGGTAGGTAAGGATTGTACCCACTGTCATTTTTTTCACTGCTGTCTGTGTGCTAAGTGAGGTAGGTTCACTCTCTCTATTTGTTATGATAGCCATTATTACATAGACAGAATCTAATGGGGCATCCAAAATGTTACATTAGCCACTAAACAAGAGGTGAAGATACATCTTGCAAATAGAACATCTGTTCTGGTGACAGCTGTCTAAGATTGGATATCAATTCCTGTTGCATCTCTAAAGTAAAAATGAAGTCCTGCTAGATCACTTCAGGCTGGCCCCTTTCGCAGGTATAAAAATAATGCTGCGTACACACAACCGTTTTTCATGACGAGAAAGATGCAATTTTTAAATTGGTCATTAAAAACGATTGTGTGTAGGCTCCAGAGCATTTTTCTCTACGCAAAAAATTGGCATTAAAAATTTAGAACCTGCTCTATTTTTTCTCGTCGTTTTTCACGTGTGTAGGCTTTAACGACGGGAAAAACCGTGCATGCTCAGAAGCAAGTTATGAGAGGGTAAATTTGCATACATTTTATCACAATTGTGTGTATGCAAGGCAGCCTTGAGAGGAATCACGTTGAGAAAAACATCATTTTTTTACATGACATGAAAAACGGTCGTGTGTACGCGGCATAAGGGCCGGATTCAGGTAGGAGCGCGCATTGTGACGGCGGCGCAGCGTATCATATTTACGCTACGCCGCCGTAAATCAGAGAGGCAAGTGCTGTATTCACAAAGCACTTGCCTCCTAAGTTGCGGCGGCGTAGCGTAAATGGGGCCGGCGTAAGCGCGCGTAATTCAAATGAGCATGAGGGGGCGTGTTTTATGTTAATTATTAGTGACCCGATGTGATTGAAGTTTTTCGTTTTTCCCTAACGGCGCATGCGCAGTCTGTGGAATTTCCCAGTGTGCATTGCTCCAAAGTACGCCGCAAGGACGTCATTGGTTTCGACGTGAACGTAAATTACGTCCAGCCCCATTCACGGACGAGTTACGCAAACGATGTAAAATTTTCAAATTTCGTCGCGGGAACGACGGCCATACTTAACATTGGCTATGCCACCTAGGGGGCAGGTTTGTCTTTACGCGGCGTATCTCTTACGGAAAAGGCGTATCGTTACTGCGACGGGCAAGCGTTCGTTCGTGAATCGGCGTATCTAGTAATTTACATATTCTACGCCAAAATCAACAGAAGCGCCACCTAGCGGCCAGCGGAAAAATTGCACCCTAACATGCAACGTCGTATCTTAGCTAGGTTTAAGTGTATCTCAGTTTGAGCATACACTTAAACTTACAACGGGCTTATATTCCGAGTTACGTCGGCGTAACTGATACACCGGCGTAACTCTTTGTGAATCCAGCCCTAAGTGTTTATACTGTTTAACCACTTCAATACAGGGCATGTTCACCCCCTTCCTGCCCAAGCCATTTTTCAGTTTTCAGCGCTGTCACACTTTGAATGACAATTGCGCGGTCATGCAACACTGTACCCAAATGAAATGTTTATCAGAGCTTTCTTTTGGTGGTATTTGATCACCTCTACAATCTTTATTTATTGCGCTATAAACAAAAGAAAAGGGACAAGTTTGAAAAAAAACACAATGGGCCAGATTCATATAGACTTACGGCGGGCGTATCAGTAGATACGTCGTCGTAAGTCTGAATCCGCACCGTCGCAACTTTAAGCGTATGCTCAAACTGAGATACGCTTAAATGTTGCTAAGATATGGCCGGCATAAGTCTCCTACGCCGTCGTATCTTAACTGCCTATTTACGCTGGCCGCTAGGGGCGTGTACGCTGATTTACGCCTAGAATATGTAAATCAGCAAGATACACCTATTCACGAACGTACACTTGCCCGTCGCAGTAAAGATACGCCATTTACGTAAGGCGTTTTCAGGCGTAAAGATAAACCACCAAAAACATGGTGCAGCCAATGTTAAGTATGGACGTCGGAACCGCGTCAAATTTTTCACGTTTTACGCCGTTTGCGTAAGTCGCTGGGCGTAGGTTACGTTCATGTCGAAAGCATTGACTATTTGCGACGTGATTTGGAGCATGAGCACTGGGATACGTTCACGGACGGCGCATGCGCCGTTCGTTAGAAACGTCATTTACGTGGCGTCACACTTAATTTACATAAAACACGCCCACAGCTTCAACATTTGAATTAGGCGGGCTTACGCCGGCCCTAATATGCTACGCAGCCATAACTTCGGCCGCAAAATCTTTCTGAATACCATACTCGCCTCTCAAAGTCAAATAGGAGATACGCTACGCCTGCATAAAGGTATCTGAATCTAGACCAATATGTTTTACTTTTTGCTATAATAAATATCCACATTTTTTTTTTAAACAATTTTTTCTCAGGTTAGGCCGATATATATTCTTCTACTAATTTTTGGTAAAAAAAAAATGTATCGCAATAAGCATATATTGATTGGTTTGCGCAAGAGTTATAGTGGCTACAACATAGGGAATAGATTTATAGCATTTTATTTATTTATTTTTTACTAGTAATGGTGGCAATCTGCGTTTTTTGTTGTGACTGCGATATTGTGGTACACATTTTTTGGACCATTCACATTTATACAGTGCTATAAAAATGCATTGATTGCTGTATAAATATGACTGTCAAGGAAGGGGTTAACACTAGGGGCGATCAAGGGATTAATGTGTTCCCTAGGGAGTGATTCTTACTGTGGGGGGAGGGGGCTGACTGGGGGAGGTGACCAATCGGTGGGGACACACCATTGGTCTCCTCTCCCTGACAGGATGTGGATCTGTGTGTTTACACACACAGATCCACAGTCCTGCTCAGTTACTGGGCAATCGTGGGTGCCCGGCAGACATCGCGGCCTCTGGGCACATGCATCGGGTTCCCAGTGAAGCGGCGGGTGCGTGCGTGCCCCCTAGTGGCTCGGGAAGGCGCAACATCACATGGCATCCGCCCAGAACAAGAGGATCATCGTCCCGTCGTTATATGATGGCGGGCAGTGGGCTACTGGTTAAAATACAGTAATACACTGTCTCACCCTGCTCTGCACATGCTCAGTTGCTCTCCATTTTTAGGCATTTTTAGTCACTGTTGAATTTGTAGAGGCTGATCTACTGACTTAAAACGGAATTAAAGCCTCCTATCCTTTACAGCCAAGGAAGCTGCTTCTGGTTGACCTGCAACTGTCATGGTGCTGCACATGTGATCACTTATGACGCCAGTCATTTGATGGTTTGAGAGTTTGGTTGAGGACACAATCGAATCAAACAGTTTTTTCAAACCAGTAAATTGATTTAGGGTTTAGTTCCGCTTTATAAATTAACAGTTGGAGCTTTGGACTTCAGCAAAATCGCGAGATTCAGCAAAATGGCAGCCTTCAGCAAGATGAAACAGGAGCAATGCTGGAGGCAATGTACAGCACACACTAATTTTGGTAGCATAAACATTAATGTTCTATGCTAAAGAACATTATTTTTTATCAAGTTGTTATGGGTAAAGTTCCACTTTAAGGGATAATCTCCCCAAAGGCAAACTGAGTGCAAAATGTAATGTATAATGTATATAAATGTTACATTTAGAAATTTTTTAGTCAGGAAAAATTGATACATGTGTAAAGTACATTTTCTTGTAAGAAAAAAATATGTAAGTTTAACATGTGACAAGATGTTCTATCAATCGATACATAGCATCAATTGATTCTTTTTGGTTGCGAGTAATTGCAAAACAGCTATAGATGTCTAATCCAAGCTATACTTTTCTGATAGAGGAACATAGTCTGTTCTCGGGAAACCAATCATCTTTATACTAGCACCTGGGACTCTACTACAATCATTTTTCTTCCTAAATTTTAAACTGCATCTGCTATGATATTTTTACATTTCACCCACTGTTCATTTTATGTGCTTTCTCTTGGCAAAGAAATCAGACATTCAGGTTTTACATGCAACGTTTCAGTAAAAGATACACAAATCTGATTCTCTTACCCTAATTTCAGGTCCAATGTTCTGAGCATTGTGACAGAATGTCTAACTGATTAGTCAACCATGATCTGGCCTCGCCATCTGAAATATAAAGATAGAATGATTCACCTTTCTCCTAAGGCCAAAATATTTTTCATATCTTCATTAGACTTAACAATATCTCTATAACCTTAAGTCAAAAATGTACTGCACTTCTTTGCATCTATGACTTAACATGAAAACTATGCCACAAAGATATGTACTGCATATTTCTTGGAATATTTGAAAAATATATTTCCTGGCCAGTCCTCCCGTCAGCACATCATGGGTTAATCCCCTCCTCCGGTCCACCAGTACCACCTTCTTTTAGCTAATAAGTAGGGGGCCCCTCCTCCCAGTCCTTGTTCCTTTTTTTTGGTCGGACGATCAGACCACCTAAGACTCTTCCAGACAATCAAACTACGAATGAAGAGGAAGAAAGAAAAACCCCCCTACCGAACCATCCCCACCCAGGTTCAGCCTCTCCTCGGGTTGGAAGGTCCAGAAGTAATAAAGGTATGCCCCTTTATGACACTGGACGCTCAGGTGCATGAGCTGCGGGCGTTTTTCGCTTATAGGAAGCTTACTGTGATCATAGAGGCTGTGGTGTGTCTCCTGTCCTCTGCTAGGACATGCTGGCTCCTTCTCCTTACTCAGATCTGAGCTCCGTAGGAGCGCGCCGCCCCTCCTTCCTTCACTTTATGTTAGTCGGCGGTGACCTCACAGGGGGGCGGGGCCGTGGGCGTGCCCAAATCGGCTTTAAAAGACTCTCCAGGACAGGAGGCTCAGTGAGGTCTGCCACTGTCTGGGAGAGGAAGCACTAGGTAAGCCTCCAGCTGAGGAGGATTGTGTGAGATTGTGTCAGCGCTGCACTATGCTTTCAGGTCCTCATTGTTTGTTTTTGCTTTGAAGTAGCTTTTCACGATGGTCTAAGCTGTCATTACTGTGTGTCTAAAACTCCTCAGAACCAATCAAAACACTGCCCTGGATTTGTTTGTTTTTGTTCTGTGTGTCTTCCCGACTCACCTCTCACCCGGAACTTCATGTATGTACCTTTGAAACCGAAAGTGAAACTAGAGGCACATTATATGATTTAAAAATGATTAAGAATAGATTAAATTCAAAGGAATCGGTTAACTTTTATGTCTCTATACCCTGTAAACAGTCATTTTAGAAAAAATAAAAATAAAAAAAATAATAATAAATAAAAAAAAAAAAAAAAAATATATATATATATATATATATATATATATATATATATATATATATATATATATATATATATATAAAATAAAATTAGGTATCAATTGCTACACCGCCTGATGTGCGTATCCTGCTTCTTTACACAGCATGAGCTCACCATAGCCTCAGGATGCACCAAGTCACCGGACAGGTAGGAGGGGTCAACGGGGGCCACAACGTAAAAGAGTGCAATACCAAGAGCTAAAGGTAGTGTTTCTTGGTTGTCTTTTTAGGAGCAGAAGCCCTAAGATAAGACAGGAACGGAGAAAAAAGTCCCGCCACCGTTCAAAATCTCCGCAAGCGTCTGGCTCTCGGGCAACGCATAAGTCCCATTCTAGTCTAGCACGCAAATCCAGTCACTCTGCGACTGTAGCAGAGCCAAATGCATCAAGACCCCGCCCAGACGATGGTCTTTGTTGGGCATGTTCGGCACCATCCGAACCTGGCAAACTTCTATGCACCGGCTGCATTAAGGACGTGGCTACAGGTGGCAGAGGGTATTCAGTCAGCCGCAGCCACCAAAACACCTAGAAGATCTAAAGTTAGTAGCGCCAATCAATCAGTGGGCGATGAATCACCTGCCCGGGAGACGCTATCACTAGGCTCATCGGACTCTGAAGAGCCGTCAGAATATTTATTTGATTTTCAATATGTTGAATCATTTGTCACAGCCGTGAGGGACACCATTGACTGGGATCAAGATGTTCAGCCAAGCTGAAGGGAAAAAATAAAAATAAAATTTAAGGTTTTTTTTCCTAGCCGGAAAAGGCAAGAGATTACTTTCTCCCTCTTGCCGGAAATCCGAGAATGGTTCGAGGAGGAACGGGAAAAGCCAGAAAAGAGGGCAAACGTACAGAATCGTTTCTCAAGGTTGTACCCTTTTAAAACCCCAGAAGCAGACCTTTGGGACTCCCCATTGGGCATAGATGTGGCCTTACAGCGCCTGGCCCGACAGGTCGCATTGCCATTGTAAGACCCAATGGACAGACGTGCAGACACAGACCTAAAAAAGGTCTACTCAGCTGCAGGTGCAGCGTGCCGCCCGGCTATTGCCCTAACCTCAGTCTCCAGAGCACTCAAGGTTTGGACCACGAGAACCCAAGCAGCCCTAAAAGCATATACAGGGTCAGAATCAGTCATACAGACAATGGAGGAATTCGAGCTTGCCGCCGATTTCATAGCGGAAGCCTCTATGGACTTGACAAAGTTACTTGCAAAAATCATGGCTTTTGCAGTGACGGGCAAAGAGGGCCCTCTGGTTGCGACATTGGGGAGCAGACAGCACCTCAAAACTAAGTCTCTGCAATATTCCGTTTAATGGCAAGGTGCTGTTCGGAAAGACCCTAGAAGAAGCTATTAGTCGAGCTACAGGGGGAAAGTCGGGTCTAATGCCGCAGAGACCTAGGAAGACACAGCAGGCCACCCGGCCAGCCAAACCAGACTACAAAAGGGCGTATGACGCCAGGTCATACAGGCCAGGATGGGAATATACAAGGCCCTACTGGAAAAATCCACAAGATTCTTTTCGGCGGAAGGTAAAGTCTAGAGCGGCACAGACCGTGAAAAAACCCGAAAAATCTTTTTGACGGGTTAACCGCCCATCCCCCCCCCAGGTGGGCGCCAGGTTAATGTCCTTCGGGGAAGTATGGGCGGAAGAGGTCAAGGACCAGTGGGTCCGCAACGCGGTCAGATACGGTTCCAAAATATCCTTTCAGAAGAAACCACCCAATACGGTGGTCCACACAAAATAAACGACAGATCAGAGGAAACGGAACTGCTTACAAGAATATTTAGACGGCTTACAGCAAAAGAATGCAATTTCGCCGGTGCCCTTATCCCAACAAGGAAAAGGGGTATACTCTCCAATCTTTCTAGTTCCCAAAGCATCGGGGGATCTCAGACCAGTTCTGGACCTGAGAATTCTAAACCACTTCATAGAACCCAAGACGTTCAAGATGGAGTCTGTATTTACAATCATCTCTGTGTTGCAACCAGGAGACTGGTTGATATCAGTCGATCTAACGGATGCATATTTGCACGTCCCAATCAACGAGAGCCACCAAAGATATCTAAGATTCTTGGTAGGGGAAGATCACTTCCAGTTCAGGTGTCTGCCGTTCGGCATCAGCACAGCTCCGCGAGTGTTTTCCAAAATCTTACTAGCCGTTATTGCCGTCATTTGCCTGAAAGGCATAAAAATATTTCACTACCTAGACGACATCCTGGTAGTAGCACATTCGAGCGGAGAACTGGCGTCTCAACGCGAGATGGTTCTAGAAATCCTATAAAAATTTGGCTGGATCATCAACAGGCAAAAGAGCCAATTGATTCCCTCACAACAGATGGATTTTCTGGGACTGTTTTTCAAAACAAACAGAGGCCTTGTCCTCCTACCCGAACGAAAGAAGGCAGAACTGGTAGCCTGCGTCAGCAGCGTGATGAAGTCAACATCGCTAACGGCAAGAGATTGTATGACCCTACTCGGGATGTTTACTGCAGCAAGCCCAACCATTCCTTGGGCAAGATTCCACACAAGAGCCTTCAAGGCAACCTTCCTGAACCAATAGGACGGTACCTCTCTTCACCAGAGGATTCTCATACCAAGCCGGATTCGACAGAACCTAGCTTGGTGGAAGTCATCAGAGAACCTGTCGCGGGGCATGCCCCTCAGCCCCGGGTTCCGATAACTTAGGGTGCCGGTCTTTAGGGCTGGGGTGCTCACTGCCTCGGCAGGCAGGTGCAAGGAGTTTGGAGCAAGACGGAATCCCGACACTCCAACCTTTTGGAGCTGCAAGCAGCATACATGGCCCTGCAGGCCTTCGAGAAACTGGTACAGGGAGCTTGAGTTAAACTAATGTTAGACAACAAGACAGCAGTAGCATATATAGCCAGACAGGGCGGAACCAAGAGCTTGCCACTTCTGCAGGTGGCAACTAGTGTTGCTCACGAATATTCGTATTGCGAATATTCGGCTCGAATATGGCATATTCGAGTATTCGCGATATATTTCGAATTTCGCGGTGAATATTCGCAATTCCGAATATTCACATTTTTTCAATTTGATTTTTAAAACAGATCACATCCTATCGACGTCTAAAAGCATTGCTGGTATGATTAGAGACCCTGGGCCGAGTAGCTAAGCTGAGGCGATCCTTTTATGTTGCCAAATCATGCGAAAATGATTGCGAATTTTCGATAACTGTGGTAGGAGAACTCTGATTGTCTCTGATGCAAAAGGGGGGGGCTTTGTGTATGTTTATGTTATGAATATTTGTATGTTTGATATTATTTTTTTTTGTAAGAAGGAAAAAATTGTGCATACCTTAAAAAAAGGGGAGAATACAGCAGCAACTCAAAAATGTTATACAACATAATTTAATACAAGACAGAAAATGGAGTCGCTCTACAAGAATAAAAAATATGTCTAGTGACAAGACATGTGGGCAAATTATAAAATAAGCAAGCGCAAATAACTTGTGAAATACACAGTGAAACAAATATATAAAGAAATATAGTCCCAATAATAGAAAAATAATCTTTCATAAAAATGTCTTTGATATGTGAAGTGAAAAAAAGTCCAAAGCATGCAGCATGAACGTGTTCAATCTTCAAGGTGTTTGATTGACAAACGGCTGTGACAGATGGATAGAGTAAAGAATCACCACCAATGCAAAACACTTTTTATTTTCTATTGTAAAATATCAAGAATATTCTGAGCCAATCAGAGTGCTCCTTCCGCATTTGCCGAATATTCGCAATTATTTTGTATTGTAAAATATCAAGAATATTCTGAGCCAATCAGAGTGCTCCTTCCGCATTTGCCGAATATTCGCAATTATTTTGTATTGTAAAATATCAAGAATATTCTGAGCCAATCAGAGTGCTCCTTCCGCATTTGCCGAATATTCGCAATTATTTTGTATTGTAAAATATCACGAATATTCTGAGCCAATCAGAGTGCTCCTTCCGCATTTGCCGAATATTCGCAATTATTTTGTATTGTAAAATATCAAGAATATTCTGAGCCAATCAGAGTGCTCCTTCCGCATTTGCCGAATATTCGCAATTATTTTGTATTGTAAAATATCACAAATATTCTGAGCCAATCAGAGTGCTCCTTCTGCATTTGCCGAATATTCGCAATTATTTTGTATTGTAAAATATCACGAATATTCTGAGCCAATCAGAGTGCTCCTACAGCATTTGTCGAAATTGCGCAGTAAATATCGCATTCGCATGTTGCGATATTTCGATAAAATATCACGAATATTCTGAGCCAATCAGAGCGCTCCTCCAGCATTTCTCGAAATTGCGCAATAAATATATCGCATTCGCATGTTGCGATATTTCGATAAAATATCACGAATATTCTGAGCCAGAGTGCTCCTACCACAGTTATCAAAAAAAATCGCAATTATTTTCGCATTCGCAATAGCGAAAAATCGCAATCATTTAATTTCGATAAAATATCACGAATATTCGAATTTAGCGAATATATCTCGAATATTCGAATATATATTCGAGATATATCGCGAAATCGAATATGGCATATTCTGCTCAACACTAGTGGCAACCAAAATATTTGTGTGGGCCGAAGCACATCTGGAAGCCCTAACAGGAGCCTACATTCCGGGCAGCCAGAATTCCAACGTGGATCATCTGAGTCGGGAGTTCCCCGACAAGAACGAATGGGCCTTGAACCAGAAGTTCCTAGAACCAATCTTTTCCGAGTGGGGGACACCCTCAGTGGATCTAATGTCGACCCGAGTCAATACAAAGACACCCCAATTTGTGTCCAGGTTCTGTTGCAACAAAGCCTTGACCCAAGATGCCTTCTCCATTCCATGAGATTTTCCCCTAGTTTACATCTTTCCGCTGGTGCAGCTAGTAATGAGGACTTTGTTAAAGATTGCGAGGGAAAAGGTTCATACAATAATAATTCTACCCTTTTGGCCGCAGAGGCCATGGTTCCCTCTACTCCTACACATGGCGTTGGCTCCCCCAAGACGTCTGCCGCTAAAGAGAGATCTCCTATGGCAGTGCCAATGGGTTCACCCCAACCCGAACAGGTTGAAAACTGACGGCCTGGCTGCTGAATCAACCAGACTCCAGGCACAAGGCATTTCAAAGGAAGTAATCTCAACACTATTAAAGTCTAGAAAGGCCTCGACCAATGTCACCTACAACAGGATTTGGGCAAAGTTTACAACTTTTGCGTTGCAGAAAAATTTCGCTTCGGTGGATCCGAATGTGGCACAAGTACTGGACTTTTTGCAATCTGCTCTAAACAAAGGCTTAGCCTATAGTACATTGAAGGTACAAATTTCAGCTTTGTCGTGTTTTACAGGATACAGGTGGGCAGACGAACCACTGGTAAAACAATTCTTAAAAGCGACCATGAAAATGAATCCTCCAAGGAAGTCTCTATTTCCGGCCTGGGACTTAGGCACAGTGCTAAGAGAATGGGTGTAGGAACCCTTACAAATCTGGGGGGGGACAGCATTTTTACTCGCCAGGTATATTCTTATTCAGTAAACTGGGAGTTGTTTATAACGTGATATCAGAGACTGCAGACATGGTACAAGAGATGGTCAGAGACTGCAGACATGGTACAAGAGATGGTCAGAGACTGCAGACATGGTACAAGAGATGGTCAGAGACTGCAGACATGGTACAAGAGATGGTCAGAGACTGCAGACATGAAACAAGAGATGGTCAGAGACTGCAGACATGATACAAGAGATGGTCTGAGACTGCAGACATGATACAAGAGATGGTCACAGACTGCAGACATGATACAAGAGATGGTCAGAGACTGCAAACATAGTACAGGAGATGGCCAGAGACTGCAAACATACTACAGGAGATGGACAATGACTTTAGACATAATACAAATCGAGGTTGGTCAGAGACTGCAGACATGATACCAGAGATGGTCACAGACTGCAGACATGATACAAGAGATGGTCACAGACTGCAGACATGATACAAGAGATGGTCACAGACTGCAGACATGATACAAGAGATGGTCAGAGACTGCAAACATACTACAGGAGATTGCCAGAGACTGCAAACATACTACAGGAGATGGCCAATGACTTTAGACATAATAAAAATCGAGGTTGGTCAGAGACTGCAGACATGATACCAGAGAATGCAGAGATGGTCACAGACTGCAGACATGATACCAGAGATGGTCACAGACTGCAGACATGATACCAGAGATGGTCACAGACTGCAGACATGATACCAGAGATGGTCAGAGACTGCAGACATAATACCAGAGATGGTCACAGACTGCAGACATGATACAAGAGATGGTCACAGACTGCAAACATACTACAGGAGATGGCCAATGACTTTAGACATAATACAAATCGATGTTGGTCAGAGACTGCAGACATGATACCAGAGATGGTCACAGACTGCAGACATGATACCAGAGATGGTCAGAGACTGCAGACATAATACCAGAGATGGTCATAGACTGCAGACATGATACCATAGATGGTCAGAGACTGCAGACATAATACCAGAGATGGTCATAGACTGCAGACATGATACCAGAGATGGTCATAGACTGCAGAAATGATACCAGAGATGTTCAGAGACTGCGGAAATCATACTAATATTAATATTATAAAGATTTATATTGTAAAGTGCTGCGTAAACTGTTGGCACTATATAAATCCTGTATAATAACAATAATGATAATAATAATAATATCAATGCATCAAATACAGCCTACCAGTGCTCACCAATTGCAGCCCCATCAGTGCCCATCAAATGCAACCAAACAGTTCCCACCAAATCCAGCTCATCAGTGCCCACTCCAGTGGCCAACAGGATCCATAGGTCTGTGGCCAGTTCCCAGCAAGACCTACAGCCTGTGGATCCTGCTGGAAGCTGGCTGCGGATCTGTGGATCCTGCTGGGAGCTAGCTGCGGATCTGTGGGTCCTCCTGGGAGCTGACTGCGGACCTGTGGGTCCTGCTGGGAGCTGACTGCGGACCTGTGGGTCCTGCTGGGAGCTGACTGCGGACCTGTGGGTCCTGCTGGGAGCTGGCTGCGGACCTGTGGGTCCTGCTGGGAGCTGGCTGCGGACCTGTGGGTCCTGCTGGGAGCTGACTGCGGACCTGTGGGTCCTGCTGGGAGCTGACTGCGGACCTGTGGGTCCTGCTGGGAGCTGACTGCGGACCTGTGGGTCCTGCTGGGAGCTGACTGCGGACCTGTGGGTCCTGCTGGGAGCTGACTGCGGACCTGTGGGTCCTGCTGGAAGCTGACTGCGGACCTGTGGGTCCTGCTGGTAGCTGACTGCGGACCTGTGGGTCCTGCTGGGAGCTGACTGCGGACCTGTGGGTCCTGCTGGGAGCTGACTGCGGACATGTGGGTCCTGCTGGTAGCTGACTGCGGACCTGTGGGTCCTGCTGGAAGCTGACTGCGGACCTGTGGGTCCTGCTGGTAGCTGACTGCGGACCTGTGGGTCCTGCTGGGAGCTGACTGCGGACCTGTGGGTCCTGCTGGTAGCTGACTGCGGACCTGTGGGTCCTGCTGGGAGCTGACTGTGGACCTGTGGGTCCTGCTGGGAGCCGACTGCGGATCCTGCTGGGAGCTGGTCATGGCCTATGGGCCATGGCTAGCTTCCAGCAGGACCCACAGGTCATGAGCAGCCCCCAGCAGGAGGGAAAATAGATAGGATGATCATGTGGGGGTCAGCTGGGGGGGGGGGGGGGCAGGGTCTCTCACCTCAGCGATGGGCCTATGGCAGCTGCCAGCTCAGCAGGACAATATTGTATGATGATTTTGTATGCTGTCCCTGCCCAGGAACTAATACAGACCTTTGATTCAGAGTGGTTGCTTTATTTAGAGGCTTCTGATTGGTGTCTACCCTCATGGCAGATGTTCTTTAAAGGGAACATTGAAATTTGGAACCTGAACAACTGACTTGCTTTAGGGTGCATTCTCCAGGGCTGTTATCTTTACAATTGCTTCACTACTGAGTCCCATGTCACACTAGCAAACCTGCCGTTAGCAAGAAATCATAATTTACAGATTTACTCGGACACATCTGCTTTGTATGTGTTGCTTCGTTAGCGAGATGTTTCCTTGCTGACAAAAATGCTACAAAACTTGATTCACCAGTGAAGGAATACTCACATGCAAGCATGAGTTTTCTCACTCTCTGCTGTGTCCTTCAAAGCTATCCTGCTGCTGGCAAGTTTTTACAAGTGATTAGATCATCCCCGGTGTGAGATGGCTCTTAGTGATTCACTTGCCTATGGCAGCTGCCAGCTCAGGACAGGTCCTCCTCTTAGGCTTGCTGGCTGCGCTGCTCTCCAGACTCACTATATTCACCGGGAGCAGAGAGCTTGTGTGCGCAGCTGCGGACTACAATTCCCAGAAGCATTGGCGGCGGCCGTGACGTCACTGACGTCAGCTAGCCCAGACTGCCTCCGAGACAGATGAGTGACACAGTCGGAGAGAGTACACTGGGAAAAAGAAAATTGTAAGCAGGCGGCCGTGGCTCCTGGCGCCGTCACCAACCCCCCCGCGGTGACGTTATTGCTTTGTTTCATTGGCGGACTGCACCAAGTCCTCCTAACCTGGGGGGGATTTTACCATACCTGTCCCCCCTGCATTATTTCCTGGGGGGGATGCGTCCCCCCCGTCCCCCCCGGTTCCTACGCCCATGGCTAAGAGCACTACTTCTGCATCCTTTTGTACCGGCAGAATCTTGTCCATTCTGGTTCCTAACACTTAAACTGTTTTTTTCTCACCGCCGTAACATCGGCAAGAAGGGTATCCGAGCTAGCGGCCCTGTCCAGTAAGGAACCGTACTGTATCATCCTTCCAGACAAAGTAATTCTGAGGCCTTCACCAATAGCAACGCCCAAGGTAGTTTCAAAAATTTCACCTTAACTGGGAGGCAGTGCTACCTAGCTTTACATTACCTCCTAGGCAGGAAAAAAAAATAAAATAAAAAAAAAACTGGACCTCAGACCTCTGGACATGGTCAACCTTTTCTCAATTTACCTGCACCGTTCTCAACAAGTGCGCAAAACTGATTGCCTTTTCATCTTACCATCTGGGCCTAAAAAAGGACAAGCCGTTTCAACAAGAATAATCTCGACCTGGATCACCAAAGTAAGAAAGCTCACGTACGAGAAACAAGGGCTGACGCCTCCTCAGGCAACTAGAGCTCACTCTACCAGAGGGGTGGCAGCCTCCTGGGCAGCATTTGCCAAAATACCAGTTGAGGAAATATGCAAGACGGCCAGTTGGAGTTCCTGCAAGACCTTCGCAAAGCATTAGAAATCTAGACGTGACGTCATCTAAGGCGTCTAGTTTCGGAAATGCCGTGGTATCGGCACCTTTTCAGGCAAAATAAAGAAAGATTCACTTAAGCAGCATTTATTGTTGTCGTCCGAGTCTTATATACATTTTCCCACCCTAGGGTGTTAAATTAAATCCCATGATGTGCTGACGGGAGGACTGGCCAGGAAAACGGAAAATTGTTATTCTTACCTTCGGTAATTTTCCTTTCCTGGCCTGTCCTCACGTCAGCACAGCCATTCCCTCCCTATAGTCTGTCGTCCGCCAAATTAGTGGAACAAGGACTGGGAGGAGGGGCCCCCTACTTATTAGCTAAAAGAAGGTGGTACTGGTGGACCGGAGGAGGGGATTAACCCATGATGTGCTGACGTGAGGACAGGCCAGGAAAGGAAAATTACCGAAGGTAAGAATAACAATTTTCCGTTTTACTGTACACACATAATGCTCCTACATAGTCACAGCATTTTTTTTTTGTTTACTAACACATAACAAATCATTTCAGTACAGTCAAATCGAAGAACAAGGCCGCACTCCACGGAAATCTCACTGGTAAGTTTACTGTATATAGCTGGCTGTTGACACAGCCCCTGTCCCTAGGCCACGCCCATTTAACATGTTTCCCCCCCCCCTCCTAGGGCTCAAACGTAGAGGTGTTGAGGCGAAACATGTCAAAGGATGTTGCCTAAGTCAACAGCCAGCTATATGTAATAAACATACTAATGGGATTTGCGTGAGGCCACATTCTTTGATTTTGTTATATGTATTAGCTAGACAAGCGCTTGTGACCTGCACCCAGAGCAATGAATTTCCAGAGCTTTGAGCAGTGCAGTTTTTCTTTTGCCACTTCAGTACAGTGATTGCTAGTTTTTACATTTTTTTTTTTTTTTAAAGATGCAGAAAGTTATATATTACTGAACAGAAGTGAGCTAAGGGAATAATAATTAACCAATGCATCTACTTGTTAACCACTTAACGCCCGCCGCACACCTATTTACGTCCACAGAATGTCACGTACAGGCAGATGGGCGTATATATCCGTCCTTGCCTTCTAGTGGGTGGGGGGTCCGATCGGGACCCCCCCTTCCCTGCTGCGTGCGGTGGGCGGCTTACCTCGGGGAGCGATCCGGGACTACGGCGTGGCTATTCGTTTACAGCCGCTCCATCGCGATCGCTCCCTGGAGCTGAAGAACGTGGAGAGCCGTATGTAAACACGGCTTCCCCGTGCTTCACTGTGGCGGCGTATCGATCGAGTGATCCCTTTTATAGGGAGACTCGATCGATGACGTCAGTCCTACAGCCACACCCCCTACAGTTGTAAACACACACTAGGTGAAGCATAACTCCTACAGCGCCCCCTGTGGTTAACTACCAAACTGCAACTGTCATTTTCACAATAAACAATGCAATTTAAATGCATTTTTTGCTGTGAAAATGACAATGGTCCCAAAAATGTGTCAAAATTGTCCGAAGTGTCCGCCATAATGTCGCAGTCACGAAAAAAAATCGCTGATCGCCGCCAATAGTAGTAAAAAAAAAAAATATATAAAAATGCAATAAAACTATCCCCTATTTTGTAAACGCTATAAATTTTGCGCAAACCAATCGATAAACACGTATTAAGAAAATATTGTGTTGCGCTGATAATCAAGTAAAAAATTGCATACATATATATATATATATATACCATATACATAAATAAGAACCCCCTACACCTCAAATCAGGGAGGTATATGTGCAAAAGATAAACAAAAAACACTCAAAAACTATAATGTGAAAAAATTCAAAAATAGTTCATGGAAAAAACACAGTTCAGTACATAGGCTAATAGGAGACAGGTGTGAGATCCACAGTCCTCTGGTGTGCAGCTGTCATTATAGCAAAAAAAAATAAAAAATAAAAAATAAAACCTTTTCCTTCTGGACTCCCCGATTAACACAGGATATCAGCCGCTCATAAGGAGAAAAGAAAGATATATGGTGCAAATAACGTAATAAAATGGGAAATGAACCCTGCAATACAATGATTGCACTCACGGAACCTCGATGGTAAAAAGGCTCAACTGCAATCAGTCAATGAACGCCGCTCAGTGCTACGATCTCCTCAGAAGGACGGATTCGACCGTCGATCGCGTCACTCGGCTTCTCCCCCACGCGTATCGTCAATAGCCACTTGACTTATTCATGGGTTGCCATGTGACCATGTCAGCAGTCTATTTATACAAGCTGACAATGGAGGCAAGAGCAGAGGGGTGGATCCTTCACATCATTGCTGACTGGTGCGCTTTAGCCACAACATTTTAATGTGATCTTTACAAGCAAATAAAATACATATATACGAGACCATTTGGAACAAATTAAATGTTAAAATACATTATAAAATTAATTTATGCAACCTTCATTATGAACAACTAATAGCCTATACACGTCACTGCCTCCAGTGGTGAGAAGAATAAATACACCTAATATTACTCAACCACTTTCAAAAATAAATAAAAGAAGGCATAGATAATCACCCCCCCTAGTGGGTGATAGTAATATTACAAGAATTACTATAGACATGACATACAATGGAAGGGGATAAAAATCCCGCATACTGGTGAATCTTCACCAAAAAAACCACATGATCAGCTGATCAATAGGTTATAATAATAAACCCAGTCCATAAGATTATTAAAAAATATTAATAACAATATATAATGATAAAAATATATTGATAAAAATATATATATATATATTGATAAAAAATATATATATATGGATAAAAAATATAAAAATGTATATAAAATGCCCCTAATTAGAAATCTGCGATGAAGCAATTGAGGTCAAACTCGATGTTAAGGCCATTAGGTGCCAGGGTAGCCATCTCGTGAATCCACCGAGATTCACATTTACTCAGCTCCCTGACTTTGTGACTCCCCCTCCAGTGGGGTATATACTTGTCTATGGCCCAAAATTTTAAACCTCTTGGATCATTATTATGGCATTGTTTGAAATGTCGTGAGACATTATGTTCATCACAACCTTTTTCAATGTTTTATACGTGCTCCCTAATCCTTTTCCACATGGGTCTCTTAGTGCGTCCCACATACTGCAAAGAGCACGGGCACTGGAGCACATACACCACCCCCTCAGTCCTGCACGTTATTAGCTCTTTTATTTTATAGTCTTTTTTGGTCACATTAGATGAAAAACTGGAACGTTTTTGGCCATTTTGATTTGTCTTCCTACATGCAAAACAGCGTTTGCAAGGGAAAAAACCTTTTCCTTGCCAAAAAGTCAGAACCTCCTTTTTATTTGGGGGGTCTGGGACACTTTTTGCAACTAGATCCCTTAAAGTGGGAGCTCTTCGATACACAACTTTAGGTGCGACAGGCAATACATCCTGGAGCTGCCTATCAGCTTTTAAAATCGGCCAATGTTTCCTGAATATTGATTCTAGTTGCCTGTGTTGTACATTGAAATTTAGGATGATAGGTATTTCTTGTTCCACTTTTGCAAACTTTTTTTTATCTGAAATCAGGTTCTCTCTTGATACATTCTTAACTTCCTCAATCTTTAGTTGAATAAAATCTTCACTGTAGCCCTTTTGTGTAAACTTAGAGCCTACAGGACTGAGGGGGTGGTGTGCTCCAGTGCCCGTGCTCTTTGCAGTATGTGGGACGCACTAAGAGACCCATGTGGAAAAGGATTAGGGAGCACGTACAAAACATTGAAAAAGGTTGTGATGAACATAATGTCTCACGACATTTCAAACATTGCCATAATAATGATCCAAGAGGTTTAAAATTTTGGGCCATAGACAAGTATATACCCCACTGGAGGGGGAGTCACAAAGTCAGGGAGCTGAGTAAATGTGAATCTCGGTGGATTCACGAGATGGCTACCCTGGCACCTAATGGCCTTAACATCGAGTTTGACCTCAATTGCTTCATCGCAGATTTCTAATTTGGGGCATTTTATATACATTTTTATATTTTTTATCCATATATATATATATTTTATCAATATATATATATATATATATATATATATATATATTTTTATCAATATATTTTTATCATTATATATTGTTATTAATATTTTTTAATAATCTTATGGACTGGGTTTATTATTATAACCTATTGATCAGCTGATCATGTGTTTTTTTTGGTGAAGATTCACCAGTATGCGGGATTTTTATCCCCTTCCATTGTATGTCATGTCTATAGTAATTCTTGTAATATTACTATCACCCACTAGGGGGGGTGATTATCTATGCCTTCTTTTATTTATTTTTGAAAGTGGTTGAGTAATATTAGGTGTATTTATTCTTCTCACCACTGGAGGCAGTGACGTGTATAGGCTATTAGTTGTTCATAATGAAGGTTGCATAAATGAATTTTATAATGTATTTTAACATTTAATTTGTTCCAAATGGTCTCGTATATATGTATTTTATTTGCTTGTAAAGATCACATTAAAATGTTGTGGCTAAAGCGCACCAGTCAGCCGGCAATGATGTGAAGGATCCACCCCTCTGCTCTTGCCTCCATTGTCAGCTTGTATAAATAGACTGCTGACATGGTCACATGGCAACCCATGAATAAGTCAAGTGGCTATTGACGATACGCGTGGGGGAGAAGCCGAGTGACGCGATCGACTGTCGAATCCGTCCTTCTGAGGAGATCGTAGCACTGAGCGGCGTTCATTGACTGATTGCAGTTGAGCCTTTTTACCATCGAGGTTCCGTGAGTGCAATCATTGTATTGCAGGGTTCATTTCCCATTTTATTACGTTATTTGCACCATATATCTTTCTTTTCTCCTTATGAGCGGCTGATATCCTGTGTTAATCGGGGAGTCCAGAAGGAAAAGGTTTTTATTTATTTTTTTATTTTTTGCTATAATGACAGCTGCACACCAGAGGACTGTGGATCTCACACCTGTCTCCTATTAGCCTATGTACTGAACTGTGTTTTTTCCATGAACTATTTTTGCTGGTTCTATTTGAATTTTTTCACATTATAGTTTTTGAGTGGTTTTTGTTTATCTTTTGCACATATACCTCCCTGATTTGAGGTGTAGGGGGTTCTTATTTATGTATATGGTATATATATATGTATGCAATTTTTTTACTTGATTATCAGCGCAACACAATATTTTCTTATTTATTCACTTTGGTTTTGTGCACCTCACGTGTCTGCACCTTATCTTTAGTATTTTATATGGTTTTAGTAATAGCGCTGTAGTACCTTTTTACATAAGATAAACACTTATTGCGATTTTTTTTTTACCAAAAATAGGTAGAAGAATACGTATCGGCCTAAACTGAGGAATTTTTTATATATATATATATATATATGTGTGTTTTTGGGGGATATTTATTATAGCAAAAAGTAAAAAATATTGCATTTTTTTCAAAATTGTCGCTCTATTTTTGTTTATAGCGCAACAAATAAAAACCACAGAGGTGATCAAATACCACCAAAAGAAAGCTCTATTTGTGGGGAAAAAAAGACGCCAATTTTGTTTGGGAGCCACGTCGCACGACCGCGCAATTGTCTGTTAAAGCGACGCAGTGCCGAATAGCAAAACCTGGCCTGGGCATTTAGCTGCCTAAAGGTCCGGGGCTTAAGTGGTTAAAGACATATAAAAAATATCTTCTGTAGAACACCACATGGCATCCCTTCCCTGCAGCAAAACTTCTGATGGCTTTTATCCTCTATTCTCCTTTAAATTGATTCTGTGGTGGGGGAAAGAATGTATAAAAGCATGTCCAGTAAAATAAGAGTATTTATACTCACATGTTCCATGTTTATTTCTGCTCTCTCATGCTCCCTGTCTATCTATAGCCTGTTTACATCTGACACACTTTCTGTGCTGATTGCTGTGTGCTCTGGTTTCTCCTGCAAAGATCCTACATCAATACAGGACACAATAATAAAGCAGGGGCCAGTGAAAGAAATTACAGAGCATGATGGGAGACACTGGGGTTGATTTACTAAAACTGGAGGACAATATATCTGGCTTTGCATAGAAAACCAATCAGCATCCAGGTTTGTTTTTGAAAGCCTAATTGAAAAAGCTGAAGTTAGAAGCTGATTGGCTACCTTGCACAGCTCCACCAGATATTTCCCTCTCCGATTTTAGTAAATCAACCCTATAGGCATCTGATACTTCCAGAAGTGCAGAATGTGAAAATTCTTCAAATGGCTGTAACTCTTGGATATATTGAAGAGGAATAGATGACAGGACAAGAGAAAATAACATTTTTATTTTGATGGTCCTATTATTTTTCACGTTTTTAAAACCAGCAACATCTTAAGGGGTATAGGGAGGAGCCATGCAAATCATTTATATACAGTGTATGCTCCAGTGGCCAACTGTATGAAGACATGTTGATGTTTTGACACATATACAGATTATATAAAAATACACTATATTGTCAAACATATTGGGATGCCTGCCTTTACAAGCACATGAACTTTAATGGCATCCCAGTCTTATGCCCCATACAGA
Source organism: Rana temporaria (assembly GCF_905171775.1). NCBI lineage: Eukaryota > Metazoa > Chordata > Amphibia > Anura > Ranidae > Rana > Rana temporaria. Next base: position 308,938,999 of record NC_053489.1, read on the forward strand.
CGGTCGTTTTTTGTGATGAAAAAAAAATGACGTTTGAAGTGATGAAAAAAAACGACATTTTTGAAACTTCATTTTCAAAAACGATGGAGCATACACACCATCGTTTTGAAAAATGATGAACAAAGTGACGGCACTCTAAAGGGGAAGTTCTATTCGCCTTGAGGCTGCTTTTAGCTGGTTACTTGTTAGTAAAAGATGATTCGTGCTTTTTTGTCTGTTAAAGCGTGATGAATGTGCTTACTCCATTATGAATGGTAGTTTTACCTCCCGTCTCAAAACTTGCTTCTGGGCATGTGCGGGTTTAAAAACGTCGTTTTGCCCACACACTATCATTTTCATTGACACAAAAAATGACATTTTGAAAAACGACACAAAAAATTCGAGCATGTTCGAATTTTTTTTTGGTCGTTTTTCTGAAGACATAAAACGACATTTTCCCCACACACTATCATTTTAAATGACGTTTTCAAAAACGTCATTTTTTTTCATCACAAAAAACGATCGTCTGTATGGGGCATTAGTCTGAAGGTTTCAATATTGAGTTGGCCCACCCCTGCAGCTATAACAGCTTCAACTCTTCTAGAAAGGCTGTCCACATGGTTTAAGAGTGTGTCTATTGGAATGTTTGATCATTCTTTCAGAAGTGCATTTGTGAGGTCAGGCACTGATGTTTAATAAGAAGGCCTGGCTTGCAGTCTACACTCTAATTAATCCCAAAGATGATATCGGGTTGAACTTAGGACTACTTGCAGGCCAGTCAAATTCAAAAGATCCAAAGATCAACTGGATCAACTATAGGTAAGGTATAGGATAGTGTATATCGATGGACTAGTGTCTTTTTTCAACCTAACTATGTAACTGTTATGTAGACTTTTGTCCTATAGATGACAGTATTTCAGTTTCAGAATGGTTACGCGTTTTTCATCCATATATAGCCTAATATGTTACATTATAGAGCCATTTATTGCAAATTTCAGTAGCTGTCTCTTCTATTTTAGGCCTATCTAAAATTTTGAATAAATAGCTTTCCCATATTGGGCATATTTTCAAATTAAAATAAATGGCTCTAACTATTTGGCTATATCAATACTATATACCATTAGTTTTTAGATACATAAATAGATATACAAGGGTGATCTGCATGAAGCTTCCCTCTCTTTTAATGAGCAATAAACTCCTGTTTTAGAAATGTAACGGAAGTGATGACATGTAGATGATTGCCTTTAATAAGGCAATGTTGTACTTCCCATTGCTTAAAATTGCTTAATTTTGGGTCTAGTGGCACATCTCACCATATAGTGTCTAGGCAAATTCACATTATATATCTGCAAATATAAAAAAAAGTATATTTTTTATTGTGCAGAATATTTTATATGCAATTGTCATCTGCATAAACTGGAAATTAACTAAGCAAGAAGTAATTCTTACAATAAAATTCAACCCTCAAGTAAGCAAATTATTACTGGGGATGATTGCACATTCCTGTGCCCTTACAAAACAAGACCTGTAAAACACAACATGCGTCAAAGGTTAGGACCAATCAAGATACAGTTTGTGCTGATTTTTATTTTTTTTTGTAATAATATGCTTTATTGTTCTACAGTCGTCAGAGCATCAAACTGACAGTCACCTAAAAAATGGAAATATGTGCTGATAATAAGGGTACCAAGTCTGACATGTTCCTATATGTTGGATTTTCATAATGTGGTAGATAATGCTAAAATATATAGCACAGTTTAATAGATCCTTGTCTAAGCACACAGAAGAATCGATGTACAAGCAAACAGCTTTCTTGCCTCTCCAAGATTAGCGCCATCCATAACAGCAGCAAGACACACTCAATAAGCCTTTTCCACTTTTAGATTTATGCAACTGGGATAAAATGTAGCCTATGGCTGTGTTACAGTCCTACATAGAAGAAGAGAAAAAAAAAAAACAGCATGTCGACATTGCTTAAGTATACTCCCATTTTAATACAGATGAGAAAACAGTCTCATTTTAGCTGGAGAAATGTCACAGGAAATGAACCGTCCCTTAGATTGCTTTGTTAAAGCCTGATAGAAGATTTTCACTGAGCTCATTATTGGCATCCTCATAATGGTTGGGCATAGAAGAACACTTTTAACTTGAGATTGTTTTCTTGCCTGTTTTTTTTTTTTTTCCCTTCATGCAACTTACCATTTAAAGGTCCTTAATCCTATATATCCGGGTTTAAGGAGATACAATTAAGAAGGCAATTAAGGCAAATGATGCAGCAGGATGCTGATCAGCAGCTAAAAAGAAAGAAAATAAATCTAAGTGAGCAATCTTTGAGAACAAAATAAGTACATACGTTTTAAAAAATAAATTAAGAAAAGTACAGTAACAGAGAAAATACTTTACATACATAATGTTCCAAAATAGTTCTTAACATTATTTTATTTATTAGTTCTTAACATTTTTTATGCATTATTAACAAATAAAAAGGCACGTCTGTGCATTTCTAGTTTCTTTTTACAGATAAGGAGAATTTTATTTTGAAATGCTGAAAATAAATAGGAATGAGCTTGGGAAATAAAAATGCACCATGATTAACAAAAATAAATAATCCAGTATAAATATCCTACTATAAAACATAGCATTCTTTTACAGCAGCAGAGCTTATTTACTGGTGGTTTTTGGGCCACATTAAATGGTATTAGAAAGTAACATTAGTAATAAGAAAATAATAATGTATCAAGAATAATTTTAAACAGTTATAATTAATTTAGCTGATTACCCAAACCTATCCTGATTGTGTGAACTAATGAGATGCAAGCAGATATTTTAAAATGTACTGAGTACCTGATGAGAAAGGTAGGAACAAACTACTTTAAAGAAAACTGAGAGCCAGGTGGATTTACAGCAAAATGCAATTTACCCATATCAAGACCAAAATACACATATATATATATATATATATATATATATATATATATATATATATATATATATATATATATATATTTATATATGTTTTAGTTCTAAGGAGGCTTACTGGGGCTATGAATGAAGCTGTCAGCCAAAACCCAGGTATTTTGTTTTCAGCTGGCCATTCTCTTTTCACTAAAAGCAATCTGAGTGGCTAATTAGCAACTGAATCTCTGTTAGAAGAAATGGGAGGGGTCAACCCACCCCCCCCCCCACCACTTGCCAGTGTTTCTCAGGCCTACTATTCTCACCAGCATGCCCAAGAAGCGATCTAGCTGTTTGCATGCCTGGCCTATGATCTAGGAGGCCGGGAGTGACGTCACATTGTCGCTTCCAATTTGGGGCAGATGTGATTTTTTTTTTTTTAAAGCAAGAGATCAAAGTTTTTTTGTTTTCATTTTTTTGATCTGTGAGCGGGGTAAGCCCGGCAGCGGGTGTGTGTGGCCCCCTAGAAGGGTTCAGCACACAAAAACAATTAGGCACAGCAGATGGTGGTAGGAGGAAAACAAAAAGGTGCAGTTTTTATTTGAACTATATACAAAATAAATGTGACAGAAACAAAAGAAATGCAAAAATAAACTCTGGTCACTTGACTGCTCACTAAACACGTCGGTGTCCCTAACTAACACCTGGGTACAGCCTAGTGCTGCCCCAGTCCCTAACTCCCTGCTGGTAAGAGTCTTGGTATTAGTAGCCACACAGGCTTTGTCTCACTGCACAGAGAACACTCCCCAGACTATTCACACAGGCCTGATTCCAGGTTGGAGCATCTCTCTTAGAATGCTGGGAGTTATTGTAGAGGACCTAACGAGCCCACCTAATTCAGCTGGGCTCATAAAGTTGTCCCAGCAGGACTCCCAGCACTCCCCCTAGAGGTACAAACTGGAGATATATATAGGGCATCTTGGATGCAACCAGGGGATTTAACCTGCCTACTGTCACATACCCCCCCTCTTGTTTCAACCTTGGGGTTGGAACACCAGCATTCAGGCAGGCATGCACCCGAGACAGTGCGTCCACATTCCCCATTTGGATGCCAGGGCGATGTTTTACAGTAAAGTTAAATTCTTGTAGGACCAGGAACCATCTGTTTACTCTTATGTATGTTTCCTTGTTTTGGGCCATCCACTTTAAGGGAGTGTGGTCTGTAACTAGGTCAAAGTGCCAACCCAGCAGGTAGTATCTAAGAGAATCTAGAGCCCATTTCACCGCTAAACACTCCTTCTCAATGATGGCATAATTTACCTCATGGGACTTTAATTTCCTACTAAAATAAATGACCGGATGATCTTCCCCATTCCAGACCTGGGACAATACTGTTCCCAACCCCACGTCCGACGCATTCGTTTGTACCACAAAGTCCCTGGAGAAATCTGGTGAGTACAAGACCGGCTGGCTACATAAGGCTTTTTTAAGGCCTGGAAGGCTGCTTCCACGTCTGGGGTCCACTTAACCATGACCGAGTCTTTCCCCTTGGTCAGGTTGGTTAAGAACACAGCCTGAGAGGCAAAGTGGGGAATAAATCGCAGATAATAACCAGTGATTCCCAGAAAGGCTCATACCTGCTTCTTGCTGTTAGGACGTGGGCAATTCTGTATGGCCTCGACTTTATTGACTTGGGGTTTTATCACTCCCCTCCCAATTGTGTACCCAAGATATTTGGCCTCTTCCTGTCAAATGGTACACTTCTTTGGGTTGGCCGCAAACCCAGCTTCCCGGATAGAGTCTAGGACTGCTTGCACTTTTGGAAGATGTGAGGCCCAATCTGTGCTATGAATAATTACATCATCCAGGTAAGCTGCAGCATACTTCTGATGAGGCCTCAGAATCTGGCCCATTTTCCTCTGGAAGGTTGCCGGTGCATTCTGTAAATCAAACGGCATTCTTTTATACTGAAACGCCCCGTCTGGGGTTACAAACGCAGTTTTCTCCTTGGCTGATTTGGCCAGGGGAATTTGCCAATACCCTTTTGTGAGATCGAGAGTTGTCATGTACCGGGCTGTTCCCAGCCGGTCAATCAACTCATCTATATGTGGCATGGGGTAGGTGTAAAATTGTGTTACTTTGTTTAGTTGTCTAAAATCGTTACAAAAACGCTAGCTCCCATTCGGTTTAGGCACCAACACTATGGGACTGGACCAATCACCCCCAACATAAACATTTTCTGTACTTCCTCACATATTGCCTCCCGTCGGGCCTCTGGGATGCGATAGGGTTTTAGCTTACATTTAAATGATACACGCCCCCTACCCGCCGAATTTGAATTCCGCCGGGTGATTTACGTTACGCCGCCGCAACTTTACACGCAAGTGCTTTGTGAATAAAGCACTTGCCTGAAAAACTTGCGGCGGCGTAACGTAAATCAGATACGTTACGCCCGCCCAAATTTACGCCAATCTACGTGAATCTGCCCCCAGATGTCTCCATAAATAGGACCTGTCATCCCTTATTTCTATCACAATGGATGTTTACATTTCTTGTGATAGAAATAAAAGTGATTAAAAAATAATTAAAGGGACACAGTGTAAAAATAAAAAAAATGTTTAAAGCGTTGTGTAAACGGTATTTGCACCACACATGTGAGGTATCGCCACAAACATTATAGCAAGAACAATAATTCTAGTGCTAGACCTCCCCTGTAACTCTAAACTGTAACCTGTAAAAAAAAATGAAAGCGTCGCCTATGGAGATTTTAACTATCATAGTTTGCCGCCATTCCACAAACATGCGCATTTTAAAGCATGACATGTTAGTTATCTATTTACTCAGTTTAACATCATCTTTTATAGATTATAAGGTCCAAAAGAAGTAGGTTATATATTGTATTTTTTTTTGCATTCAAATTCATAAAAGTGTACTTTTAAAAAATGTATTTGAAAAAACACTGCACAAATACTGTGTGACATAAAAATAGCAACAACTGCCATTTTATTCTCTAGGGTCTCTGCTAAAAAAAATATATATGGGGTTCTAAGTAATTTTCTAGCAAAAAAATACAAATGTTTTCTTGTAAACAATAATTGGCAGAAAATGCCTGATGCTTAATCACCCAGAAACATGCACATATATCTAGTTCAACCCCTGAAGTGTATATTATATATTTTTTTTTTTTTTTTATATCTGCAGGCAGAATTCAACAACCTCAAATGAAATGCCATACTTTTTCTCTAAAGCACATGCTGGATTTTATAAATACACACATGTATGAAAACGTATGCCGTGTACACACGGTCAGACTTTCCGATGAAAAAAGTCAGACGGAATTTGTTTTCTCTAGTCGTCTTCCAGGACAGCCTCTTGAGACCTTGGGCTCCTCCCTCGGGGACAGGAAACACGTACACCCTTTTCTTTAAAGGGCGGTCCTCCAGGTCTCCTTCCTCAGTTATTGTGTTTCCTGCCAGAAGGGAAGGAGCACGTTTTTTAAGGGACTGCTAAATACTGTGTTTTTCCCTCTCTGCCTGGTACCTCTCTGCTCCTGTTAGGAAGAGAAGGTCACCGATTCCACTGCTGGCTGATGCTCAGAGAGAGCGGGAACCCTTGATGGCGGCATCTCCCCCCTACTTTCCCCAGTACCTGTGTGCGTTAGGCTTCTGTCCAAGGAGGCCAGCGCGGTACAGCAGCGATGGCGGCGGCGAGAGACGCTGGCTTAGCCATGCCGCTCTGCACTGCAGACTTCCTCCTTCCGGAGCGGCGCTGAGGGGCGGGGCGGATGCGTTCCAAAGGGTGGAAGTGCGTCACTGGAACAGCGTCATCAAGGGGCGCCGTCGAAAGTTGGTCCCATTCGATTCAGGCGCGGCAGTGGAACGAAGGCACGCGGAGCGGTGTGTTGCAAGGCAGCCGGGCTGCACAGGACACCAGGACTTATGGAGGAAGCGAGGCTGGCTACAGACTCCGGGTCCACCGGCTCCGGCGTCTCCCAGGTAAGGGGGCGAGGCTGACTCTTACTTACCTCTGGGGGACCAGGTCTGAAAGATCTCAGGACCTTTTTTCCCTCCCTGGGTGGGGAACCTGTGGTGGAGGGATCCCCAGCACTCTTTTTCACTGACACAAGCACAGTGGTGTATAGTCAGGGGGTATTTTATTCTCTAACGGACTTGCTGCGGTGTTTGTGTTTACTTTCAGATCAAAGCTCAGGACAAAACACCAGTCCAGGCCCCTAAAAAGAAAGTGCACTGTATGTGGGGAAAAATTAGGTTCCAACTGGAAAAAGCCTCTATGTGCAGAGTGCATCTCCAGCTTGGTTAAAGATGACTCCGTGGCAGAATGTCATAAAGTCTTAACATCCGTTAAGGATGAGTTGGCATCCACCTTCAAGTCCTTCAGGGGAATGATGGACAGGGTGCAGATGCTGTCCCCTGTTTATAGGACCTCTAGTGCGCCGTCCCTGGCAACTCCTGTTGGAGGGGACGAGCAGGAGGAGGAGGAAGCAGGAGGGTCTACTCGATCCCAGGCCTCCTCCCAGGTAGACTCTGCATCTGGCTCTGAGCTAGAGGAAGACTCCTCCAGGGGGACTAGGTACAAGCTGTCTCTGGAAGATGTAGGAGACTTGCTTAAAGCCATTTATGAAACCTTAGAGATCCGAGAGGAACCGGTACAGTTGTCTAAGCACGACCAGCTTTACCAGGGCAGTGCTATAAAGACCAAAGTTTTTCCTGTTCACAAGTCGCTTGTGGAAGCAATCTTGTTGGAGTGGGAGCAGCCAGAAAAGAGGCCTTTTTTTGCGGGAAATTTGAAACGAAGATTTCCCTTTGAAGAGGACGCAACGCAGCCCTGGAACAAGGTTTCAAAGCTGGATGCGCCTTTGGCCAGGGTTTCAAAAAGAACTGACCTGGCTTTCGATGACCTAGGGTCACTTAAGATCCTATGGATAAAAGGGGTGATATCCTCCTAAAAAGGGCATGGGATGCTTCTACTATTGCAATGAAACCAGCACTGGCGGCTACTTGCGTAGCCAGAAACTTGGAGTGCTGGCTAAACCAGCTCCAAGCCCATATCACAGCCGGTACTTCCAGGCAACAGATTTTAAAGTCCTTTCCGTTGCTCTTGAAGGCAGTGGGCTATCTAGCGGATGCTTCCTCAGTCGGTGAAGCTAGCAGCTAGATCAGCAGCGTTAGTTAACGCAGCCAGAAGGTCGGTCTGGTTGAAGACCTGGACCGGGGACGCTGCGTCTAAATTAAAACTCTGCGGTTTGCCTTTTTCAGGCGACCACCTGTTTGGTCCCGGTCTCCAAGAGGCATTGGAAAGAACGCAGGACAAGAAAAAGGCCTTTCCCGAAAGAAAGAAGGAAGGGAACAAGCGCTTTTTTCGAAGGTTTAAGCAAAACCAGAAAGAGGGAGATTCCCGTCCTAAAAAACACTGGGCAGGCCAGAAGGGACGTGGAAGAGGAGGTATCTTGTTTAACCCTCCTCAGGCTCCCCCCGAACCCCAGTGACGCTCAGGTCCCGGTGGGAGGAAGATTGGGGGAGTTCCTCTCGCAATGGATGGAATCAACTGCCAGTCCGTTTGTGCAAGATCTCATAGAAAACGGCTACAGGCTAGAGTTCTCCGCTCCCCCCCCTCTGGTATTCTTGGTCACCCATCTCCCAAGAGATCGGGAAAAAGCGGAGGCCTTAGGCCTCCTTCTGGGAGACCTCTTAGACCAGAGGGTCCTAACGGAGGTTCCCCCGGAGGAAGAAGGTCAGGGGGTGTATTCACACGTCTTTGTAGTGAAAAAGCCCCCAGGGAAGTACAGGCTAATATTAAACCTGCGTCCCCTCAACAGGTGGGTCAGGTACAAACGCTTCAGAATGGAATCGATATTTTCGGTGACCAGTCTGATTTTCCCAAACTGTTTTATGGCCACTGTGGACCTAAGAGATGCGTACTTACACATCCCGATTCGCCAGGAATGCCAGAAATTCCTGCGACTAGCGGTGAGGCTGGGTTCAGTCACCAAGCATCTTCAGTTCAGGGCTCTTCCCTTTGGGCTTTCATCCTCCCCAAGGATATTTACCAAAGTCCTAGCGGAAGCCTTGGCACCCCTGAGACTCCAGGGAGTAACAATAATTCCATACCTAGACAACCTGTTTGTAGCCCATTCAGATCCTAGGTTAGAAAGCGACCTGAAGGTAGCCCTGTCCTTCCTGCGTTCCTTGGGATGGCTAGTCAACAAGGACAAATCGCAGCTAGTACCGTCCCAGGAGGTAATATATCTGGGATACAGGATTTCCTCGGTAGAGAAAAAGGTTTTCCTTCCCCGGGAAAAAATTCTCAAGTTAGATCAAGCTATTGCTCTGCTCCAGACAAATCAGGAGATCAGCATAAGGGAGGGGATGCGAGTTTTGGGCCTAATGTCGGCCTGTTTCCCAGCGGTGCCCTGGGCCAGATCCCATCTGCACCCTCTTCAGGCGCTCATGCTCAAACATTGGAATGGAAGGAAGGAGGGATTGGACCTCCCAATGCCCATCCCAAAGAGCATCAAGAGAGATCTATGGTGGTGGCGGTCCAGAGAGAACCTAGAGAAGGGCCTTCTCTGGGACCCTCCAGCAGCCCTGGTGCTGACCACCAACGCCAGCAAGGAAGGTTGGGGAGCCCACCTAGGAGAAACTTGGACCCAAGGGCAATGGTCATCCTCAGAGATCCTCCGATCATCGAATCAAAAGGAACTGCTAGCCGTTCTAAGAGCCATTAAGGTTTTCAAGTCCTACCTAGTGGGTCAGCACCTACAAGTCAGAACAGACAATGCTGCCACGGTAGCATATATAAACAAGCAGGGAGGAACAAGGAGTCCAACCCTCCAAGCCACGGCTACACAGATTCTGACCTGGGCAGAGAAGAATCTGGTGCACCTTTCAGCAGTTCACTTAAAGGGTTCTCTAAATACCCTAGCAGATTTCCTCAGCAGACAAACTGTGTGCCAGGACGAGTGGTCTCTAAACCAAGAGGTCTTTGGTCAGATAGTGTCTCTCTGGGGACTACCAGAGGTGGACCTGTTTGCAGCAGAGGGGAACAGGAAGACTACAACGTACTTCTCCATTCACCCACAGGACAGAGCCAAAGGCATAGATGCCTTTGCCCATCCCTGGCAGTTCAACCTGGCATATGCATTTCCCCCAGTAAGGCTGATCTCCAGGGTGCTTCAAAAGTTCCTCAGAGAAACGACAGACCTAATTTTGGTCACGCCGTTTTGGCCCAAGCGGCCATGGTTCGCCAGCCTGAAACGGCTGGCCATGTATCCGCCCTGGACGCTTCCAGAGAAATAGGACCTGTTGTCCATAGGTCCACTCCTTCATCCTCAAATAAAGAGCCTGAGACTGACCGCCTGGTTTCTGAGGAACAGCTACTGAAGGCACATGGTTTTTCAGATAGGGTTGTTATGACCCTCCTGGAGTGTCGGAAGCCTATAACTAGGGCGATTTACTCAAAAAATTGGAAGAAATTTAATTCCTGGAAGGTACTACAGGGGATGAACCATTCCGACATTCCAGTGGTGCTAGATTTTCTGCAGGCGGGGGTGGACCTAGGCTTATCGGTCAGCACCCTCAAGGTACAGGCGGCTGCCTTAAGTATCTTTTTGGATGTTCCTCTTCAACAAGATCGTTTTGTCAGAAATTTTTTCAAAAGCTTGACAAGATCTAATCCGGCTAGGATCAGAGCCTGCCCCTCTTGGGATCTATCACTGGTATTGAAGGCTCTTACTAACAAGCCTTTTGAACCACTGGAAGAGTCTTCTCTAAAACATGTTACTCTAAAAACAGCCTTTTAGTGGCTATAACCTCAGCCAGGAGAGTTAGCGACCTTCAGGCCCTTTCTATTAGGGAGCCCTTCCTGACGGTGTTTGACGACAGGATAGTCCTTAGGACGGACCCCAGTTTCTTGCCAAAAGTGGCATCGACCTTTCATAGGACTCAGGATATTATCCTGCCAACCTTGTTTTCCTCTTCAGGCGATGATGAGGGGGAATTCCTGTCCTTATTGGACGTAAAAAGGAATATTTTATTTTATTTAGGGCTCACAAAGGAGTTTAGGCTTTGTGACTCCCTTTTCGTTAATTTTTCAGGTGCCCGCAACGGTCACAGAACATCAAAATCCTCTATTGCCAGATGGCTTAGGATGTTAATTATGGAGGCATATCAGTTAGGGGGTAGAGAACCACCTACAGTTAAAGCACATTCTACCCGGGCAGTGGCGGTTTCCTGGGCAGAGAGAGCCGGAGCTTCCCCGGAAGAGATCTGTAAGGCGGCAGCCTGGACATCTTACTCAACCTTTGCAAGGCATTACCGGTTGGACCTTATGTCAGACAAAGATCAGGCCTTCGGACGAGGGGTGCTTCCCTAAAAACGAGTAAGTTCTTGCTTGTCATCTCAAGAGGCTGTCCTGGAAGACGACTAGAGAAAAACCGGAGTTAGGCTTACCGGTAACTCTGTTTCTAGGAGTCTTCCAGGACAGCCGGAGTTTTTCCCACCCGGTGTCTATTTAGGAACTGGTATTGTGGTGATGATCTAACGATGTGTTAGTAGATTATGTCTTTCAGGATCTTCTGGTATTTCTCGGGCTAACTGAGGAAGGAGACCTGGAGGACCGCCCTTTAAAGAAAAGGGTGTACGTGTTTCCTGTCCCCGAGGGAGGAGCCCAAGGTCTCAAGAGGCTGTCCTGGAAGACTCCTAGAAACGGAGTTACCGGTAAGCCTAACTCCGGTTTTTTTTAACCACTTCAGCCCCAGAACGATTTTCCACCTTAATGACATTTTTTGCGATACGACACTGCACTACTATAAATAGAGCTTTCTTTTGGTGGTATTTGATCACCTCTGCGGTTTTTATTTTTTGCGCTATAAACGAAGAAATGTGTAAATTTTGAAAAAAAAAAGTCATTGGCCCCGATTCACAAAGACTTACGCCGACGTATCTAATGATACGCCGCGTAAGTCCACGGATGCACCGTCGTATCTATGTGCCTAATTCACAGTACAAGATACGCCTGAATTTTGACTTCCTACGACCGACGTAAGTCTCCTACGCCGTCGTATCTTGGGTGCATATTTACGCTGGCCGCTAGGGGTGCTTCCATTGATTTACGCGTCGAATATGTAAATGAGCAAGATACGCCGATTCACAAACGTACTTGCACCCGTCGCAGTAAGCTACACCGTTTACATAAGACGTCTGTCCGCCCTAAAGATAAACCACCAAAAAGCTGGTCTAAGTCATGTTAGGGTATGGACGTCGGAACTGCCGTCGGATTTTACGTCATTTACGTAAATCGTACGTGAATGGGGCTGGGCGTAGGTTACGTTCACGTCGTTGCCATTGAGCCATCGTATCTTAGGGCGTAAATTCGACGTGATTCTGAGCATGCGGGCGCATGCGCCGTTCGTTCGGGAATTCAATTACATGGGGTCACGGCTAATTTTAATACAACACGCCCACTACCTTCCTAATTTGAATTTACGCTATGCCAACGTAACTTACGGAGCAAGTGCTTTGAGAATCCTGTACTTGCCTCTCTATGTTACATTGGCGTAGCGCAAATGAGATGCGCTACGCCGATCTAAGATAAGCCGCTCTACCTGAATCCAGCTAATTGTGTCTACAAACTGTGAGATAGATTTAGGGACTTTTCTTTATTTTTTTTATTGGTAATGGTGGCGATCTGTGATTTTTAGCATGACTGCGACATTGCAGCAGACAAATCTGACCATAAATGACACTTTTTGGGGACCAGTGACATTATTACATTGATCAGTGTTAGGCCCCATACACACGATCGAATCCATCCGCTGAAAAATCCCAGCGAATGGGTTTCAGCGGATAGATCCTATGGTGTGTACACTCCAGCGGATCTGTTTCCGCGGATATTTATCCCCTGGGATGGATTTCCAGCGGATAAATATTTGATGACATGCTATCAAATCTATCCGCTGGAATCCATCCCAACGGATGGATCCGCTGGTCTGTACAGACTCACCGGATCCATCCGTCCGAAGGGATCCCCCGCATGCGTCGTAATGATTTGACGCATGCGTGGAATTCCTTATATGACAGCGTCGCGCACGTCGCCGCGTCATAATCGCGGCGACGGCGCGACACGTCATCGCCAGAGGATTTCGGCGCGGATTTCGATTTGATGGTGAGTACACTCCATCGCATGGAAATCCGCGGAAATCCTCAAGAGGATTTATCCGTGGAAACGGTCCGCTGGACCGTATCCGCGGATAAATCCTCCCGTGTGTATGGGGCCTTATACAAATGTATAAATGGCAGGGAAGGGGTTAATACTAGGGGGCGATCAAGGGGTTAAATGTGTTCCCTCAGCGTGTTCTAACCATAGGGGTATGGGCTGCCTGGGACATGATAGAGATCACTACTCCAGATGACTGGGAACAGCAGATCTCTGAGACATCAGCTGTCAGATCGGGGATCCACCTTGTTTCCAATGGCAGATCCTGTTCTGCCTCTGTGTACACGTCAGACCCACGGGCGCGCTCCCGCGGCATGCAGCACGCTTGCAATCTCACATGCACCGACCGACGTATGGGGACGTCGGTTCGCGCAGGAGAACATACCTGCCGCAGTATAAGTGCGACGTCTGGTCGGCAAGTGGGTAAAAAAAAAGCAAGGCTTTAATATCGCTTTAACATGATGATTGTAAACACTCTTTTGCTATTACAGTTACATGTAAATTAAATAAAATTTTCATTTACATTAGTATTGCTACTTCTAGTAATTGTATGGAAAATCCTATACAGTTGCAACATAATAATGTGATACAAAATGCAAAATATAGCCCCAGGCATATAAAATCTTCTTATAAAGTGTTCCTTGCATTGCAATTTTAAGAATCTAGAGAAATGTAAAATTAAGTGAAATGTTACTTATTAAAAGTCAGTGCATGTATCCAATACCTAAACAGATGTACAAAGGTGTTTAAAGAATACATTAAAAATGTGTAAATGCTCTCATAGGTATGTTTTGTGTCATTCCTTGGAGAATTTGTTACTAATAAAATATCCAGTGTTAATAAAATACTATGAATATTGTGCATGTTTCCCCAGATACAGTAAGGCTAGGTTCATACCCATGCTCATGGGACGGGTTTTGAACCGTAACCAGTTTGCATGACATGTGAAAGAACATGCTTTCTATCGTGCCTGTTCGCATATGTCCGGTGCAGAGTGCAGATTCAGTGCAAATTGAAAAAGAGTCCTGTCAGTTTTCTGAGCAGTGCGGTCCGGCTCAGGTGCAAATTCAGGCCTATTGACTTCTATAGGGACGCTTTTGAATTGCACATGTCATTCAGTTGTGAACAGGATAAAATCCTGACCTGATCCTGATGTAAACCTGACCTGATACTGATGCAGTCCTGACCTGGTCCTGATCAAAAACTGACCTGAAATGCTGAACTACTTTGTCAATTAGCTGTGAAAACTGAGCTTTAATTCGCACCACTCATGTGTGAATGCTGTGCGTTCAACGCTGGTTCTGTTGGTATTCCTGATGGCCACAGGACGGGCTGCAGGCTTCTCCATATCCAGCAGCCTTGGATACAGTACATGGAACCCATGAGAGACCTGAAGGACACTACATTATCAGATGAGCATAACTTTAACTGACATTTTATGGGTGCCTTTTATCTTTGCTAGTGAATCTTTTAGTAATACTACACTCAGGTGGCGCTTCCTACGCCCCCCCCCCCCTTTTTTTGTTTATTACACAGAGTTGGCTTTCTCTGAGGATAGCTGCCGCCATTATTCTATTTTATCACATGGACATTTGATTTTCAGTAGTAACATTAGTGTGTGACTATGGGGTTGATTTACTAAAGGCAAATCCACTTTGCACTACAAGTGCACTTGGAAGTGTAGTCACTTTAGATCTCAGGGAAGATATGAAATGAGGGGATGATCTGCTGATTTCTATCATCCAGTCATGTATAGTGTTGCTCACGAATATTCGCATTGCGAATATTCGACTCGAATATAGCATATTCGAGAAATCGCGCTATATTTCGAAATTCGCGGTGAATATTCGCAATTCCGAATATTCGATTTTTTACAATTTTTTTTTTGAATCAGATCACATCCTAGATATCTCCATCGACGTCTAAAAGCATTGCTGGTATAATTAGAGACCCTGGGCCGAGTAGCTGAAGCGTTCATTGAATTTTCCAGAAAGATCGCAATGCGATTATTCGGCAAACGCAATATCGCGCGATTATTTTCCTCGCCCCGATCTTCCGCATCAGAGCGATTTTTACAGTTTCATTTTTAAAACAGATCACATCCTAGTGATCTCCATAGACGTCTGAAAGCATTGCTGGTATGATTAGAGCCATTGGGCCGAGTAGCTGAAGCGATCATTTTATATTGCCGAATAATCGCAATGCGAATATTCGGCAATAGGAATATTGCGCGATTATTTGCTCCGCCCTTTTGCATCAGAGCCAATCAGAGTTCTCCTTCCACACTCGTCACAGGTTAGCAACCAATAGGAACCTGCCTGCATGGACATTATATAAGCTCACTCCCAGCACCATTTCATTGCAGATTCAGAAGCTTGCTATAGAGTGTGGAGGCTGTTTCTGTGTTCCTGGTTTCCTGGTTTCCTGTGTCTTTGTTCTTGATTGATTTAGATCATCACCAGCATTGCTATTTAGTGATTCCAGTGGATCTTTTCCAGTATATCAACTGCTTTTTTCAAAGCAATAGACCCAAGAGCTTTTTTCAAAGCTACGTTTTGTGCTGTTTTGTGCTGTTTTTTTCATTTGTGTTACTGTTTGATCCTGCAATCCTCCCTGTTCAGTTATATTTGCAAGAGATTTCAGAACACATATTGATCTGAGCTTTATAAAAGAGCTTTTCTAAAAGCTAAGTTTTGTTCATCTTGTGTTACTGTCAGATCTTGCAGGTTCACTGTTCAGTGATATTTGATAGGCATCTCAGTTCAAATTTTGTTTAGTTTTCCCTAAAGAGCTTTTATAAAAGCTAAGTTTTGTGTTCAGTTTAGTTAAATTTTGTGTAGTAAGTGTACACACTGTTAGTGTACATTTATTTCATCTAGCTTAGCTTAGTGTGTGTTTAGTGTCTGTGTTTTGTGTTTAAAAAAAAAAAAAAAAAAAAAGTTAGTGTTTGTTTAGTGCTTTTTTTTTTTTTCTTTAATTTTGTAGTCCTTGTCTGGTGTACTACTTTTCTTATAGTTTAGTAGCTGTCTGTGTACGTCTTTGTCTGCGTGCCTGTCTTGTAAAAAAAACACAAAAACACATTTTGTTCACATTTTCCCCCCCAATAAAGTTTAACCCCCCCACACACATATCAGCAATTATGAGCGGCATCCGTGGCCGTGGCAGTAGGGGTAGGGGAGTTACTCCCAGTGCTGGATCGCTGCCAGCACGGGGTACCTCTCGTGCCCCTACTAGTGGTAGAGGATCGGGTGCAAGGGGAGTACGCCTGATCCGGGAGTTCTTCCCATCGGGCAGCCGCCCGATATTGCCATCTCAGGCTCAAGTAGTGGTGGACTACATGGGGCACAGCAGTGCCACTGAGTCGTCGGTCCCGACTCACAGTAGTACCACCATTACACCGTTGCCTGTACTACCCCCCCCCCAGCCCCCAAGAGTCCAGCATCTTACTGTTCGACAGCGACAGTGATAGGGATCTCTTGGGGGAGGCCATGCATCAGGCAGACCTCCAGCTCTGTCCTGATGGTCAGGACCTTTTTGAAGGGATGGATGAGGAGGATGGGATACCTGCTGGCAGTATCCCAGAGACATCCCTTCAAACTGGTGCTGCTGTTTTGGTGCAGGAAACAGCAGCACCTAGTCAGACCCAGGCGTGGGTGAGGGGACAGCGGAGCCAGGCTAGAGGCTCCATGTCACGTGGTTCCCTCAGACCAACACATCTCAGCCCTTGGTCTGACATCTCTGGGGGCGAAGAGGGTGACCCATCATGGTTGCCATCTGACGCGTCGGCTCACTACGTCAGTGACGACGGGGAAGGTAGGCACCCTGGTGAAACGGTGCGCCAGGTCACCACCAGGGAGACCATCGTCAGGGTCTCCACTGGTGATGGCAGCAGGAGGTGTCAGGAGGAGGAGCAGCAGCAGCAGCAGCAGCAGCAGGCAGCTCCACCTGTGCGCACCGAATCCCAGCAGGTGCAAGTAAGCGTCACCCCATCTGACAGGAGGGCGGTGCTGAAGTCACCTGTCTGGAATTTCTTTACCCTGGTGGCAGACAACCCTACCGTGGCCATCTGCCGGATTTGTAAAGTGAGGGTGAAGAGAGGGAAGTGTTTGGCTCGGGTGGGTACCACAGCCCTGAACCAGCACCTCAGGATAAACCACTGGGCGTTGTATGAGGAGATGAAGCGTGGTGGTGGTAGCAGCGCCACCACCACAAGTGAGCAGGGTACAGCAGCCCCTGCCACATCTTCATCTGTTTCCAGCAGGTCATGCCCCCCCGCTCCCTCTAGTAGAGGTACTGGTACCGGCAGCCAGACCTCTACTTCCACAGCACCCTCCACGTCTGTGTCCCGCACTGCCGTCCGGCGCCAGGCGTCGATTTCAGACGCCTTTGACCGCACCACTCCCTTCCCCCCTGGAGACCGACGTGTGCGTTCCCTCAATGGGCTCCTGGCAAGGGTTATTGCCCAACATCTGCTGCCCTTCAACATAGTTGACAGCAACCCCTTCAGGCAGATGTTGGAGCAGGCCCAACCCCAATGGCGTGTCCCCAGCCGCCATTTCTTTGCCAGGACTGGTGTCCCTGCCCTACACCAGCACATTGTTCAGAATGTAACCCTGTCGCTGGATCACGCTGTCAGCGACAGGGTTCATCTGACAATGGATGGCTGGACCAGCAGGCATGGGCAGGGACGCTACATCAGCTTCACGGCCCATTGGGTTTCCCTCCGAGGCGTCGGTGAGGGATCGTCGGCAACCGATCTTGTGGTGCCGCCCCGGGGTGTCCAGGGGAGAACTGCTGGTCTCCCTCAAGCCACTGTCTCCGCAGCTGCTGAGCCTCCCAGCAAGCGCCCCCGTAGCTACTCAAGTGTGGGGCACGTGCGCTGTCAGGCCGTGCTCCAGCTTGTTAGTTTAGGGGACCGGAGACACACTGCAGAAGAAGTGCTGAAAGCACTTCAAGCTCAGGTCCAGAAGTGGCTGACACCCCGAAGGCTCCAGCCAGGTATGGTTGTCTGCGATAACGGCAGCAACCTACTCGCCGCCCTCCATGCTGGCAGTCTGACGCACGTGCCCTGTCTGGCACATGTCCTCAACCTGGTGGTGCAGAAGTTCCTGCGCACTTATCCAGGGTTGAGTGACATTGTGGCAAAGGCGCGTAGGATTGCCAGCCACTTCAGGCGCTCCCCAACCGCTACCGCGTCCCTGTCCAAATTGCAGCGGAAGTACAATCTGCCCCTTCACAGGCTGATTGTGGACAGTGTGACGCGGTGGAACTCCACCCTCCACATGCTGAAGAGGTTGTGGGAGCAGCAAAGGGCGGTGAGGGAGTACCTGATGGAACTAGGCACTCAGAGGGCTTCACCACAACTCCCTTTCATCGCCTGTGCGCAGTGGGGGCAGATAAACCAGGTCTGCCAAGTGTTGTCCTCCTTCGAGCAGGCGACCAAGATGGTCAGCAGTGAGCAAATTGGCCTCAATAGCGTGCTGCCAATACTGTTCATGCTGGAGAGGACACTAGATCGCCTGCTCGAGGCTGGGGAGAGTGCCTTGGTGGAGCAGGAGGAGTCAGCAATGCTCCACCGAGACCAGGGCCAGGACCAGGAGGAGGAGGAGGAGGATGATGATGAAGAGGAGGAGGAGGTGGTTGCTGGTGTCGTCCCGGAGTCAGGGCCTGGTCAGGAGGGAGAGCCGGTGTTGGGGGCACCGATAGTCCGGGGGTTGGGCATGTCTGAGTTTGACCAGCAGCGCCTCAGGGAAGAAGAGTCGCACCTCATTCACCTGGCCAGCATTGAGGAGTCACAGCGGGCTGTGCTCTTCCCCATGGCTGCCCACATGCTCAGATGCCTCAGGAGGGACCCCCGGGTTAAGACCATCAAGACGAGGGATGATTTCTGGATGGCCACCCTTTTGGATCCCAGGTGCAAGGGGAAACTGGAGCAGTTCATCCCAGCCAGCCGGAGGCAGCACCGGATGGAGGAACTGCAGGCAGCCATTGTCAGACGGTTGGAGCAGGCAACTCCCCGGCCTCCAGTTGTCCCCCCTCATCTCACCCAGCAGGTGGCTGCACCCAGCTGCAGCCGAGCAGGGGACCTAATGGAAGAGATGAGGATGTTCTTCCAAACCGAGCGACCCAGTACCACCACCAGCAGCAGCAGCAGCAGTCACCACCAGCGGCTGGCCCACATGGTGGCAGACTACATGGCGTCCGTCGGTGCTTCTGACAGTATGAGCACCGACGACCCCATGGAGTACTGGGTTGCCAGATTGGACACCTGCCGCGAGCTCGCTCAGTATGCGCTGGAGTTATTGTCTTGCCCCCCCTCCAGCGTACTATCTGAGCGGACATTCAGCGCGGCAGGTGGGGTGGTCACGGACAAGAGGACCCGTCTGTCCACAGAGTCCGTGGACAGACTCACATTCATAAAGATGAATGAGTCCTGGATCGGCGGTGACTTTCTGGCACCCGTCGTCGGTTCAGGGCGCTGAAGGGTCCCTTGCCATGCATTCCCTGATGAAGCCCCGGACCTGATGTATTTACAGTGCTGAATATAACTATTTCAACATCAGAGAAAATCAATGTTAATATTTGGTACAGTAGGCTTTCTTTGCAATTACAGCGGTCAAAAATTTCTTTTATTTTTACACCAGCTTTGCACACACTGGAGGAGGGATTTTGGCCCACTCCTCCACACAGATCTTCTCTACATCAGTCATGTTTCTGGGCTATCGCTGAGAAACACGGAGTTTGAGCTCCCTCCAAAGATTCTCTATTGGGTTTAGGTCTGGAGACTGGCTAGGCCACGCCAGAACCTTGATATGCTCCTTACAGAGCCAATCCTTGGTTATCCTGGCTGTGTGCTTTGGGTCATTCTCATGTTGGAAGACCCAGCCTCGACCCATCTTCAAAGCTCTAACTCAGGGAAGGAGGTTGTTGCCCAAAATCTTGCAATACATGGCCCCGGTCATCCTCTCCTTAATACAGTGCAGTCACCCTGTCCCATGTGCAGAAAAACACCACCAAAGCATGATGCTACCACCCCCATGCTTCACATTAGGGATGGCGTTCTTGGCATGGTACTCATCATTATTCTTCCTCCGAACACGGTTAGTGAAATTATGATCAAAAAATTATATTATAGTCTCATCTGACCACATGATTTTCTCCCATGACTCCTTTGGATCAGTCAAGACAATTATGTCAGCAGTTATTTCACACCCTATATACTCTTATTAAGACTGCTGTACATCATGGCAACTCCTGCCCATGTGATATGACTCTGTATCAACTACTACTGTTAATACTACTACTGCTGCTTCTGCTGCTGCTGCTGCCCAGTCAAGACACCTATGTCAGCAGTTATTTGACACTCTATATACTCCTATTCCTACTGCTGTTCATCATGGCACCTCCTGCCCATGTGATATGACTCTGTATCAACTACTACTGTTAATACTACTGCTGCTTCTGCTGCTGCTGCCCAGTCAAGACACCTATGTCAGCAGTTATTTGACACTCTATATACTCCTATTCCTACTGCTGTTCATCATGGCACCTCCTGCCCATGTGATATGACTCTGTATCAACTACTACTGTTAATACTACTGCTGCTGCTTCTGCTGCTGCTGCTGCCCAGTCAAGACACCTATGTCAGCAGTTATTTGACACTCTATATACTCCTATTCCTACTGCTGTTCATGATGGCACCTCCTGCCCATGTGATATGACTCTGTATCAACTACTACTGTTAATACTACTGCTGCTTCTGCTGCTGCTGCCCAGTCAAGACACCTATGTCAGCAGTTATTTGACACTCTATATACTCCTATTCCTACTGCTGTTCATCATGGCACCTCCTGCCCATGTGATATGACTCTGTATCAACTACTACTGTTAATACTACTGCTGCTGCTTCTGCTGCTGCTGCTGCCCAGTCAAGACACCTATGTCAGCAGTTATTTGACACTCTATATACTCCTATTCCTACTGCTGTTCATGATGGCACCTCCTGCCCATGTGATATGACTCTGTATCAACTACTACTGTTAATACTACTGCTGCTTCTGCTGCTGCTGCCCAGTCAAGACACCTATGTCAGCAGTTATTTGACACTCTATATACTCCTATTCCTACTGCTGTTCATCATGGCACCTCCTGCCCATGTGATATGACTCTGTATCAACTACTACTGTTAATACTACTGCTGCTTCTGCTGCTGCTGCCCAGTCAAGACACCTATGTCAGCAGTTATTTGACACTCTATATACTCCTATTCCTACTGCTGTTCATGATGGCACCTCCTGCCCATGTGATATGACTCTGTATCAACTACTACTGTTAATACTACTGCTGCTGCTTCTGCTGCTGCTGCTGCCCAGTCAAGACACCTATGTCAGCAGTTATTTGACACTCTATATACTCCTATTCCTACTGCTGTTCATGATGGCACCTCCTGCCCATGTGATATGACTCTGTATCAACTACTACTGTTAATACTACTGCTGCTTCTGCTGCTGCTGCCCAGTCAATACACCTATGTCAGCAGTTATTTGACACTCTATATACTCCTATTCCTACTGCTGTTCATCATGGCACCTCCTGCCCATGTGATATGACTCTGTATCAACTACTACTGTTAATACTACTGCTGCTTCTGCTGCTGCTGCCCAGTCAAGACACCTATGTCAGCAGTTATTTGACACTCTATATACTCCTATTCCTACTGCTGTTCATGATGGCACCTCCTGCCCATGTGATATGACTCTGTATCAACTACTACTGTTAATACTACTGCTGCTGCTTCTGCTGCTGCTGCTGCCCAGTCAAGACACCTATGTCAGCAGTTATTTGACACTCTATATACTCCTATTCCTACTGCTGTTCATGATGGCACCTCCTGCCCATGTGATATGACTCTGTATCAACTACTACTGTTAATACTACTGCTGCTTCTGCTGCTGCTGCCCAGTCAATACACCTATGTCAGCAGTTATTTGACACTCTATATACTCCTATTCCTACTGCTGTTCATCATGGCACCTCCTGCCCATGTGATATGACTCTGTATCAACTACTACTGTTAATACTACTGCTGCTGCTTCTGCTGCTGCTGCTGCCCAGTCAAGACACCTATGTCAGCAGTTATTTGACACTCTATGTACTCCTATTCCTACTGCTGTACATCATGGCAACTCCTGCCCATGTGATATGACTCTGTATCAACTACTACTGTTAATACTACTACTGCTGCTTCTGCTGCTGCTGCTGCCGCCCAGTCAATACACCTATGTCAGCAGTTATTTCACACTCTATATACTCTTATTAAGACTGCTGTACATCATGGCAACTCCTGCCCATGTGATATGACTCTGTATCAACTACTACTGTTAATACTACTACTGCTGCTTCTGCTGCTGCTGCTGCCGCCCAGTCAATACACCTATGTCAGCAGTTATTTCACACTCTATATACTCTTATTAAGACTGCTGTACATCATGGCAACTCCTGCCCATGTGATATGACTCTGTATCAACTACTACTGTTAATACTACTACTGCTGCTTCTGCTGCTGCTGCCGCCCAGTCAATACACCTATGTCAGCAGTTATTTCACACTCTATATACTCTTATTAAGACTGCTGTACATCATGGCAACTCCTGCCCATGTGATATGACTCTGTATCAACTACTACTGTTAATACTACTACTGATGCTTCTGCTGCTGCTGCCGCCCAGTCAATACACCTATGTCAGCAGTTATTTCACACTCTATATACTCTTATTAAGACTGCTGTACATCATGGCAACTCCTGCCCATGTGATATGACTCTGTATCAACTACTACTGTTAATACTACTACTGCTGCTTCTGCTGCTGCTGCTGCCGCCCAGTCAATACACCTATGTCAGCAGTTATTTCACACTCTATATACTCTTATTAAGACTGCTGTACATCATGGCAACTCCTGCCCATGTGATATGACTCTGTATCAACTACTACTGTTAATACTACTACTGCTGCTTCTGCTGCTGCTGCCGCCCAGTCAATACACCTATGTCAGCAGTTATTTCACACTCTATATACTCTTATTAAGACTGCTGTACATCATGGCAACTCCTGCCCATGTGATATGACTCTGTATCAACTACTACTGTTAATACTACTACTGCTGCTTCTGCTGTTGCTGCTGCCGCCCAGTCAATACACCTATGTCAGCAGTTGTTTCACACTCTATATACTCTTATTCCTACTGCTGTTCATCATGGCAACTCCTGCCCAAGTGATATGACTCTGTATCAACTACTACTGCTAATACTACTACTGCTGCTGCTGCTGCTGCTGCTGCTCAGTCAAGACAACTATGTCAAAAGTAATTTCCCACTCTATATACTCCTATTACCACTGCTGTTCATCATGGCACCTCCTGCCCAAGTGATATGACTCTGTATCTACTACTACTACTACTACTGCTGCTGCTGCTGCTCTGTCAAGACACCTATGTAAAAAGTTAATTCCCACTCTATATATACTCCTATTACCACTGCTGTTCACTGATACCACTGATAGTTAATTTATCCCTTAACTACCCCCATTTGTGAGGGTCGGGGTTTTCCTTTAAAGTCCCATGCAAATCAATGGAAAATGTATGTTCCCACATAACTTCTGTACGCCTGGAGATATTTCAATAATACCCGCTATACATATTACTTATATGCCAAATAAAAATATATAACAGTTAAATTAACCCTTACCAACACCCTTATATAAAAGATGGGTATATTTATATTACTATGATTTTCCTCCCCAAAAGGTTAAGATAGGAAGACCGGGCAACGCCGGGTATTCAGCTAGTAATAGTATAAAATGTTTTCGGTTATTATTAAGCTAGATGTGTTGATGTTGATGTTGATGTGTTAGATGTGAAGTTAGATGTGAAGTTAGATGTGTTTAAAAAACTAACAATTTCAATAAGAAATGAAACCTTTGCAAAATATAACATTTTTTATTAAAAAAAAAAAAAAAAAATTAGGACATTAACTTCTGAAGCTCTGTCACCTCATCCATGTTTTTCGCCAGTTGTTGCACCAGTTGTTGATTTTGGCGCATCAAAAACAGTATCTGCTGCTCATTTGCCATTACTCTCTTCGTGAGGTTTTTCATGGCAGCTTGCTTCACCTCTAGCTTTTTTAGAACTGTTAGGATATAAGAAAAAAACATTTGGATTTCAAAGACCGTTACGAAAGATTATTTTCAGCCATAAAAATAATAAAGTCTGACTTAAGAGACTCTATGAAAGAGGATCTGGCAGAGGCAATTCTCTTCCTTAGAACTCTACATTGCATTTATTTGCATTTGCTAAGCCTAGAACTACATTTCAAGATTAATATAAACCATTTCTAGGTTTTTCATATTTTTTTTTTTGGGTTCATTATAGATAAGCTTTGTTTTGGTTCTAAAACAGCCAAATAATGTGGTCTGTATTTTTGAACTGTTAAAGATCATGTTCCTGATGTTTAAGCCTGCTGCTACTATCCAGTCACTTGATTGTTTTCATTGTGTTTGTCTTTTGCTTAAACTGTGCAATACAGTAGACTGTTGGCTTCCCAGCCAGTAGTCCTGTGGTAGTTTGCGTTTCTTTCCCTCAAGGAATCTATAAAATACATTCGCATATTAATACAGAGGAGTCGGAGTCGGGGAGTCGGGGAGTCGGAGTCTGAAGTACATAAAACTGAGGAGTCGGAGTCGAAAAATTTATCTACCGACTCCACAGCCCTGCTTTAAATGCTGTCCATTTTTAGAGCTACATTTTATTGTTGAAATTTTATTAATATATGTGCACATATTTACCCTCCTGATTGACGGTATAATTAACCGTCTCATCCTGCTCCTCTTCCTCGTCACCCACTACTCCACCAGAAGTTTCGGGGGGGGGGTGCAGCTCCTCCTCTTGCTCCTCCACAGGAACTGGGGGTGGTGATGTGGATGGCCCTGGCTGCTCCTCCTCATCCCTCTCCTCCTCTTCCACATCCTCCTCCTGCTCCTCCTCTGCGGCCTGTCGCCTTGTGCGCTTGGGGCGCACAGTTGGTAGCGGAGCTCCTATAATAACACAATGTTCATATATTATAAAAATGTTTTCTAATGACGTATGCAAATTCTGTGTACTCTACTGTATTGTATATGAATACAAATTAATTTATATAGACAGTTAACCAATGGGACAATGTTATATTAAAGGGTCTTGTGGGCACTACAGGGGACTGAGCGTGAGCTGGGCTGCCACCATGGTAAAATGAGCTGTTTTTGTCTCCTTTGTTTTGTTCAGACGATCTCATGTTAAAAAAAAGTACTTGATGGAGTACACAGGATTACTATAACAACCCCACGCCTAACACAGGAATTTAGTGGGAATCTATATATATAAAACTCAACGTGTGTGTGCATGTATGTATGTATGTTCCACCATCACGTCCAAACGGCTAAAGATATTTACATGAAACTTGGCACACAGGTTACTTATATGTCAGCCACAAATATAGGATTGGTGGTTTAACCCATACCCACCCCCATTTGCCTTGGTCAGGGTTTTTCTTTAAAGTCCCATTCAACTCTATGGGAAATACATGTTATTTCATAACAGCTGTAGATATTTCGATAACACTTGGTCACATGTTATCTATACGTCCACTTAAAGTATAGGATCGTTAATTTATCCCTTAACTAACCCCATTGGTGAGGGTCGGGCTTTTTGTTTAAAGTCCCATGCAAAGCAATGGGAAAAGTATGTTCCCACATAACTTCTGTGTTCCTGTCTGCTGTCCCATGTTTTTTTCCAACAGTACTATGAATACCTTGGCTGGTGGTGATATATGTTACAACAACATGGCGTCTTGGTTAACAACATCTGACCTTACATTAATTACATATGACCTTCCATAACTGTCCCCAAGGGACCCGGGCTGGCTCAACGCGATTGCCACTGCGCTGACAAGCCATTCACCTCTGCAGCTAGGGGTTCGGATCCCGCTCTCGGCTACATGTGAATTGAGTTTGGTGGTCTCAGCTCGGCCCCCGGTGGGTGTGCTATGCGAGGTAAGCCTGCGCTTAGTATGCCCACCTCCCTCCCACAAAAACCACCACACTTACACACGCACTCGCAATTGGGTTAACATGCACGCACTCTGACCATGCGGTCTCTAAAAAGAGAGGCGAAGGACTAACGGGGCTGGTTGAGCGGGCAAATCCTCTCACTCCCTTATAGGGAGTCCCTCTGCCCCGTGGGGCTTCGAAGCGGAGCAGGTAGGACGGTCTGTGTGGGAGGACCCCCTCACACCCGCCATTGCCACCCGGGGCATGGAGAAAGGTGGCAGATTACCTCTGGGGGAGGCCTGCCTACTCCCAACTCCTGCAGTCCGGCTCCTCTCTCGAGTACACGCACAAAATACACTTTAGGGAAAAAAAAACATAACTGTGACCAATAACTTACCAGGATGATATTTATTCCGGATACGCCTGACCCGGTTCATCTGGCGCCTCTTCAGGTCGGACCACTTTTTGAGGATCGCCATGCGAGTGTGTTCTTCGCCTAGTTCCTCAATCAGGGAGCTTATAACTCCCTGTTTTTCTTGCTGCCTCCGCAGCTCATCGTATCCTGTTTCCAGGAACTTCTGCAAGATGAAGAACAAAGTATATTGTAATACTTTTGTTGACAGCCTTATGGATATATGACATAAATGTATGCTATTCAACAATTGGAAGCATTCTCGCCTTATTAATCAATGACAGGGGTAACATGACAGATTTTATATACTGCCATTTCCGTCGCCACCTTTTTTACATAAATATAGCAGCCATTATCATTTGCATAATTATGAATATATACTAACTTTTAAACTAGACTAAAATGCAGTTGAAGATAATGAAATAACAGTGGTCAAAATACTTACACAAATCAGCAACTTTTCCTCAGATACAGTGAAATTACTTCCAACCATCTTGCTCTGCGATTGCGTTGCGATCATAAAGTTGGAAACTGGCAAGGGTCCAGGAAATGGTCGCGTGTTGTTCGCGTGTTGATTGCGCTGCTTGGACCGAGATGGGTCCATATGGCTTCGGCTGTATGGACCACAGTAACTCTTTTCCCTGTCAGGAGCCTAACGCCCCGGGGGGTCAGAGACGGGACCTTTTCGGAGGACCACTGACGTATGCAACCGTCGCAGTTTTTTGTGATGTCACTCTTTAGGTGTGTGCAAATTTTTCCTTGCACCGGGTGGAGTTTTTGGGTTGTGTTTTGCACGCCACAGGCTTTTCAACAGAAAATAACCAGCTGGAGGCAGAATGGTTGCAAAACACTACGGGTTTGTTACCTAACTCTGGGTTTCAAGACCAGTCCACCTCCAGCTGTTGCAAAACTACTACTCCCATCAGCCACGGTCTGTCAGTGCATGCTAAGAATTTTACTTTTGCTGCATCTAGGGTGCCACAGTTTAGAGACCCGTGCATAAAGGCCTGAAAAATGTGGGCCTGCAGAACTTACAATACTAGAAGTGCCAGCATTCCCAGGCATGCTGGAAGTTGTAGTTCTGCAACATCTAAAGGGCAATATGTATTCGAACGTCCTTGGGCCTTGAGGACACTGAAGTCAGGACGTTCGCATACGTCCTATGTCCAAAAAAATTTTAAATTCATTATGCTAAATAACAAGGAAAAGTGCCTAAATACACATTTGCCAACCAGGGTGTCTGCAGCTGTCCAGGCATGCTGGGACTTGTAGTTTTGTAAAAGCAGGAGACACATTTTTGGTTAAATACTAATATCTGATCATATATACTAACTTTTAAACTAGACTTAAATGCAGTTGAAGATGATGAAATAACAGTGGTCAAAATACTTACACAAATCAGCAACTTTTCCTCAGACTTTGAGAAATTGCTTCCCACCATGTTGCTGTAATATTGGGAAACTGGCAAGGCTCCAGGAAATGGTCGCGTGTTGTTCGCGCAATTGCGCATGCGCGATCGAAAAATCGCAATCGCAATATGTATTTTGGTTAAAATATCATACATATTCGATTTCAGAGTGCTGCTACAGCAGTTTTCGAAATATCTGCAATAAATTTCGCATTCGCATGTTGCGATATTTCGATAAAATATCAGGAATATTCTGAGCCAATCAGAGCGCTCCTCCAGCATATCTCGAAATTGCGCAATAAATATCGCATTCGCATGTTGCGATATTTCGATAAAATATCAGGAATATTCTGAGCCAATCAGAGCGCTCCTCCAGCATATCTCGAAATTGCGCAATAAATATCGCAATCGCATGTTGCGATATTTCGATAAAATATCACGAATATTCTGAGCCAATCAGAGCGCTCCTCCAGCATATCTCGAAATTGCGCAATAAATATCGCATTCGCATGTTGCGATATTTCGATAAAATATCACGAATATTCTGAGCCAATCAGAGCGCTCCTCCAGCATATCTCGAAATTGCGCAATAAATATCGCATTCGCATGTTGCGATATTTCGATAAAATATCACGAATATTCTAAGCCAATCAGAGCGCTCCTACCGCAGTTATTAAAAAATCGCAATTATTTTCGCATTCGCAATAGCGAAAAATCGCATTCAATTAATTTCGATAAAATATCACGAATATTCGAATTTAGCGAATATATCTCGAATATTCGAATATATATTCGAGATATATCGCGAAATCGAATATGGCATATTCTGCTCAACACTAGTCATGTACAAGCAAAAATGCTGTTTTTTATTTTCCTTGCATGTCCCCCTCAGATCTACAGCGACTGCACTTCCAAGTGCACTTCCAAGTGCACTTGTAGTGCAAAGTGGATTTGCCTTTAGTAAATAAACCCATATGTTTCTTAACTACCTATGTACCCTACTCTAGAAACCACCTCTAGCCACAAACACAGTTCCGTGCACCAGCAGTTACTGTGTGTTTTCACATGTGTGAACCCAGCCTAAAGCAGAAGGTAAAATTAAATCCTAGATTCCCATTCTACCTTCTTGAAGAAAAGTCAGTTAAAAAAAAAGATTTAAATAGTTAAAACAATTAAAAACCAAAAACTCTTTGGCCAAATGTGATATTTTTTTTTCAAATCTATTAAAATTTATAATTACTGAAATTTCTAATCAAAAAGGCAACAATTAATATACACAAGGTAAACAAGGTAACTAAAAGACAAACGGGAGAATTCAAAATGACTCTAATGCCATTTTTCGTGTGGTAGTCCCCTTAAAGTGGATGTAAAACCTTGCATATACCCAGTGAAGTGAACAGCCTCATATGATACACAGAGATTAAACGAATCTCCCTACATGTATATCTGCTGCCTTCAGCTTTATATATTCTTTAGAAAGTTCCTGTTCAGCACTGCAGTAAAGCCTGGGCATACAGCCAAGACAGCTGATTGGAGTAAAGGCAGATACCCCCTCTCCTCATAGGTAGACTTTCAGAACTGTTCGTGAATAGTTCAGCACTCTGCTAATCTATTTGTAGCATCCTCCCCAACACAAAAGTCAGGCTGCTTTTTTCTGATTTGAAAGAGAACTTGTCAGAAGTTATCAGGCTGATAACAGAAGAATGGGGCAGGAGACAGCCACGGGACATAGTGCTTTGAAGAGAGATAGGAAAAAACTGCAGCTCAAATTTCATGAATCTGGTTTACATCCACTTTAAGTAAGAACTACCTGCTCCAAACTCAGGCAAGTATTTGCACCATTGTCTGTAACAATACTGACATGTACGTAAACTTCAGGTATTTCTTACTACTGCCACTTTAAGAATCTATCGCTGTGCCAATGCCAATTTTTTAAAGAAATACCACGAGTTCTCCATTTAGGAAACACAGTAATTAAAGCCGAGTTCCACCCTAAAAATTTACTTTCCATGCCGCCTATCAGTGCCCATCAATGCCACCTCATTAGTGTGACCTCATTGGTGCCACCTCATCGGTGCCCATCAGTGCCGCCTTATCAGTGCCCATCAGTGTAGTACCATCAGTGCCCATCAGTGAATGAGAAAACATACTTATTTACAATGTTTTGTAACTGAAACAAAAAAAAAACGTGTTTTTTTTTCAAAAATTTTGGTCATTTTTTTATTTTTTTAGCAGAAAATAAAAATCCCAGAGGTGATCAAATACCACCAACAGATTTGTGGGAACAAAATGATAAAAATGTTGTTTTGGTACAGTGTAGCATGACCGCGCAATTGTCATTCAAAGTGCAACAGCGCTGAAAACTGAAAATTGGTCTGGGCAGGGAGGTGTATAAGTGCCCTGTATGGAAGTGGTTAAATTTGCCTAGTCAGACTTAATGTGCTGAATAATTTAAGTATAAAGCACAGACCAGGGTTTGGCTATTCATTTATACCTTATATTTAGTGATCTGTCCCAAAAGTTTAATACACTTTAGTGGTTAAAGGGTCACTAAAGGAATTTTTTTTTTAGCTAAATAGCTTCCTTTACCTTACTGCAGTACTGGTTTCATGTCCTCATTGTTCGTTTTTGCTCTGATGTTGCTGTAATTCTGCTCTGTTGTGGAAACTTCCTGGTTGTCTGGCTCCTTATGAAAAAAGGCATAGGAGACTTTAGTTTCGTTTTCCTAGCCATGACTCTCTATGGCACTGTCCAGCACAGAGGCTTGAAATAACATGCAAAGACTAAATTAGTTTCACTTTCGTTTTTGCATCTAAGAGGCACATTATATGATTGATTTTTATCTATTTTTAATCGTTTTTAAAAGGAATCAGTTAACTATTATGTCTCTATACCCTGTAAACAGTCATTTCAGCAAAAACATTTTTTTCCTTTAGTGATCCTTTAAGTCTTTGACTGTAATATCTTTTTATTTGAAAGGCCAAGACACAGCGGACGCAGAAGAAATCACACTAGTGTGAGCAGGGCCTTACTAATAAAGAACTAAAAGTTTTAAAATGTATCAATCAATATTCAGCAGAGTCGCCAGAATACAAACATGTGTTTTTGTTTTGTTTTTCTCGTGTATTCTTGTTTATTCCTGTATTCCCTTGGTTACTAGCGCAAGCACACTATTCAATACATACTCAGGCCAAATAGGCTTTTTTATTTACTTCACCCAATTACTGTTCATCTTATTGCACCCAATTACAGTCAATGAGAAGAGTATTGGACAAATTAGTCAATGAGGTCAAAAGATGACCCCCGTGTTAAACAATGGCCTTATGATGTTCTGACCACAAAGGACTCTATGGTGGTGAAAGGATTTTTACTGATTATCCAATGGGCAGTATTTTATACAGCTGAATTAAATGAACTGAGACATTTCAAAAGAAAAGTACTAGTTCTCTTGAACTAAGGATGTTCTAATTTGTGTGAGGTAATAAGGACTGGTTTAATTAGTCTCATGCTGTAGGACAACGGTAACATATTAACTCATGTCCTAAGTGATGTAAGTCACACAGTAGATAATCACATATCCTTATGTTCCTATCCATCTTACTCCAATATAGCCTATGGCTGGACATAAATGGGCAGATATCTCCCAGAAAATGATGTGCAGGGAGATATCTGCTGTTTTTTTTTTTGGCAAATAACATGAGCCCCAGGACTTGCGGCAATCTTTGCCTAATGTGTTCAGTGGTACATGAATGGAGCTTCTGATGTTTCATTCTTCTACAGATGGAAAATCTTCTGTTGCAATAATGTCTTCTGATTACCTGAGGTGCTCTTTGGTCCTCTTGCAGTTCACATGCTTGGAATCAGAAGCATTATTTATAATTATTGAAGCATCTTCCACCATACAACCTTTAGTCCTCAAAGATCATGATCTTTAACCACTTTCTGCCTGCACAATGCCTTGTGCTGAGAGAACAATTATCTGCCTCCCACCTCTGACATTGCACACAGCTGCTCATCGTCAGACTGAGGGTAATAGCTCCAGTGTTACCTAACAACTGGAAACCAATGAGAGTGCGCATAATCATGTGGTCTCAGCTGTAACATCGCATGTAGCAGCCTGTAGGTTCACTGACACATAAATAATATAGCCTAAAAAAAATATATATATATATATATATATATATATATATATATATATATATATATATACACAGTATCTCCCAAAAGTGAGTACACCCCTCACATTCTTTACATGTGACAACACCGAAGAAGTGACTCTTTGTTAGAATGTAAAGTAGTGAGTGTACAGCTTGTATAACAGTGTAAATTTGCTGTTCCCTCAAAATAACTCAACACAGCCATTAATGTCTAAATTGTCAATATTTTGTGTGGCCACCATTATTTTCCAGCACTGCCTTAACCCTTTTGGGCATGGAGTTCACCAGAGCTTCACAGGTTGCCACTAGAGTCCTCTTCCACTCCTCCATGAGGACATCACGGAGCTGGAGGATGTTAGAGACCTTGCGCTCCTCCACCTTCCATTTGAGGATGTTCCACAGATGCTCAATAGGGTTAGGTCTGGAGACATGCTTGACAAGTCCATCACCTTTACCCTCAGCTTCTTCAGCAAGGCAGTGGTCATCTTGGAGATTTGTTTGGGGTTGTTA
The DNA here is from genome assembly GCF_905171775.1 of Rana temporaria. NCBI lineage: Eukaryota > Metazoa > Chordata > Amphibia > Anura > Ranidae > Rana > Rana temporaria. The sequence goes on from NC_053489.1 coordinate 308,971,672, forward strand.
TCATGTTGGAATACTGCCCTGTGGTCCAGTCTCCGAAGGGAGGGGATCATGCTCTGCTTCAGTATGTCACAGTACATGTTGGCATTCATGATTCCCTCAATGAACTGTAGCTCCCCAGTGCCGGCAGCATTAATGAAGCCCCAGACCATGACACTCCCACCACCATGCTTGACTGTAGGCAAGACACACGTGTCTTTGTACTTGTCACCTGGTTGCCGCCACACACGCGTGACACCATCTGAACCAAATAAGTTTATCTTGGTCTCATCTGACCAAAGGACATGGTTCCAGTAATCTATGTCCTTAGTATGCTTGTCTTCAGCAAACTGTTTGCACGCTTTCTTGTGCATCATCTTTAAAAGAGGATTATTTCTGGGACGACAGCCATGCAGCCCAATTTGATGCAGTGTGCGGCGTATGGTTTGAGCACTGACATGCTGATCTCCCACCTCTTCAACCTCTGCAGCAATGCTGTCTATTTCCCAAAGACAACCTCTGGATATGACACTGAGCATGTGCACTCAACTTCTTTGGTCGACCATGGCGAGGCCTGTTTGAGTGGAACCTGTCATGTTAAACCACTGTATGGTCTTGGCCACCGTGCTGCAGCTCAGTTTCAGGGTCTTCTTATAGCCTAGCCCATCTTTATGTAGAGCAACAATTTTTTTTTTCAGATCCTCAGAGAGTTCTTTGTTATGAGGTACCATGTTGAACTTCCAGTGACCAGTATGAGTTAACACACCTGCTCCTCATTCATACCTGGGAACCTGTAACACTAACGAGTCATATGACACTGAGGAGGGAAAATGGCTATTCAGGCCCAATTTCAACATTTTCACTTAGAGGTGTACTCACTTTTGTTGCCAACGGTTTAGACATTAATGGCTGTGTGTTTAGTTATTTTGAGGGGGACAGCAAATTTACACTGTTATACAAGCTGTACACTCACTACTTTACATTGTAGCAAAGTGTCATTTCTTCAGCGTTGTCACATGAAAAGATACAATAAAATATTAAAAAAAATGTGAGGGGTGTACTCACTTTTGTGAGATACTGTGTGTATATATATATATATATATATATATATATATATATACACATACATACCGTGGGTAAAATGAGTATTGAACATGTCACCATTTTCTAGGTAAATATATTTCTAAAGATGTAATTGACATTACATTTTCACCATGTGTCGTTAACAACCCATGCAATCCATACATACAAAGAAACCAAAAAAAATACGTTCAGAAATGTGGTTATGTGTAATAAATTAATTCATCCTTCCTTCAATGATATGAAGTTTTCCAGTACCATATGCTGAAAAGCAGCCCCACATTATGATGTTCCCACCTCAAAACTTCACTGTTGGTATGGTGGTGTTTTTGGGGTGATGTGTAGTGCCATTTGACCCCCAAAAATGGTGTGTATTATGGCATCCAAAGAGTTCAATTTTGGTCTTATCTGACCAAACTATATTCTCCCAGTATTTTACAGACTTGTGAAATGTTGTGCAGAAAGCTTTAAACAAGCTTCAACATGCTTTTTCTGAGTCATGCATGGTCATGCATGGTGAGCGTGCATACAGACCATGGTGGCAGAGTGCATTACTTTTGAAACAATTGTACCAGCTAATTGCAGGTGTTTCTGAAGCACTGCACAAGTACTACTTGACTCTTGGAATACTCTTCTGATAATTATTTCCACTCCTCTTTCAGAAGTCTTGTGAGGAGCACCTGGTCATGGCTTATGGTCCCAACAGTGCTCACTGGAACACTCAGAAGTTTAGACATTATTCTGTAACCAATGCCGTCAATAAGTTTTGCAACAATAAGGTTGCAAAGGCCTTGACAGAGCTCTTTCGTTACACATTTGTAATAAAACACCTTTTTATAGATCATCAGTTGACACTGAACCAGCTGATATTAGTTTTCACTAACATAAGGATTGCTTTCTAATTACTGATAGATCTGAGCTGGTGTCTTGGCTTTCAATGCCTTTTTGCATCTCCTTTTCTTCATGTGTTCAATACTTTTTTCCTGTGTCATTCCATTTTATTGCACGTACAGTAACCTAATTTCATGTCAATGGCACCTTTAGAAATACATTTACTCAGAAAAGAGGTGATGTGTTCAATACTTATTTTACCTACTGTATACATCATATATATAATGGTTGTGTGTGTAAGCTATATAAAGCAGCACTCACAGAGCTTGTCATTATTAGAGTCTGATTTTTCAGTAGAGAGCAGCCCACCATTTTTCTTTTTTCTCACTCCTGTTAAATCCTGTGAGTGCTCCTTTTGTACAGCTTATACATGAAAGGATTTTATCTGCACTTAGACCATCTTATCTCAGAAGCTATTAAGTCCATTTCTTCCGCCTTTTTTTTTTTTTTCATTTCTCAGCCTTTAAGAAAAACACTGGTTCACAGGTAACACTGGAGTGGATTTCCCCCCTATCTCTCTATTTAGGTGGTGACTCTACATGTTTGGTAAAGAGCCACTAATGTTAGCTGTGAACCAATGTGAAACATGAACTTCCAGTGAAGATTTTTCTCCATTTTATCTATTTGTCTCTATATATCTCTCTAAAGATATAGCTGAACTGTGAATAACTGACACAGTCATAGCACATGGACATTTTTCAATATATTCAAGTGTTTACTCCTTGTAGGCCTTGCTGTCAAGTTGCTGATCACATTACTATACCAGCACTTATGGATATTACAATTTTCTGGATTTTAAGATTTTCCCATTAATGCAAGCTGAATGCAGATTCCTATATTCCTTCTCCTCTTAATCCCCGCAGGGTTGGTTTGTGGCTAGGACTTCCCATCAACTTAACACACATATAGTATATCTACTATACAACAGTGTATAAGACTGTAATAACATACACACAAAACCAGCGCTCACTACCAGCAATCCTAAAAGTCCCAGTCCATATAGATGTTTTTCCAAAAAGTTGTGTGTATGTTATCTCCAGACTGAGATTGTGGGGTTCTGTCGACTGCTGCTAAAATATTGGGGAAAACATTTGGTTAGCCCATAGTGCGTTAAAGTGTACATTAAAACTGTAATAAACTTGCTCCAACTGCTGTTGAAGCAGATTACAATGGTCTGAGAAATACGGAGAGCCTCCACCCCACTAGCTGTATGAACATAATTCGTTGACAGCACTATATATGAACATCTGTATGTGACGATAGCTTTCACTGTGATATTTGTTTTTAATATTTGTGATATTTGTGATATTTGTTTAAATTTACGCAACTTGGCACCTGAAAAATCCCAATCTGTTGACACCCTAGATAACAATTCTTCCAAATTTTGGAAATATGCCAGACCTCATTTACATATAAAGTGTACCAAACAAAAGCTTAAAAGCTTAAAAATTTAAACAATATTATAAAATAAGCAATTAGCAATATGGCAAATCAGTACCAGAGGTAACCGTGGCATACTGACATTGTTTAGCGTTGCCTGGGCATCTATGCTTCAGTGAGTTTGGTCACAAAAGGATTAAACAGATTTATGATTTAACTAATTAACAGTTAATAATAATTTAATTAAATTGCAGTTCATTGAGAAAACTTTGATATTGTATTCTTTGTATTCAGACCAAAAAAGGTGGGTATTTTCTTAGCCATACCTGAACTTTTACTTTGGAAAAGGACACCATTTTTTAAGCATGACATATGTTCGTGCCACGCCCCCCAGCTTTACTTTCCATCATTTTAGACACGCACACCATCAATATTCACATTCATCAATACCCATTTGTGAGAAATCTCAGATCGATGCTAGTGTTCTGTGACGCCAACTACTTTCTCTTCTAGGAATAGTTTCATCTTCAATCCTTTGGAACTAATTTAAAGCCCAGGTGAAAATAGCAGCTTCAATCTTTCTGACAGATGCTTTGAATGCTATATTTTTTAAATCAGGGAAAGTTCCTCTTTAAGCAAAAGGAAACAGAACTGTCAAAAGCATTCCCAGTCTATCTGTCTAAACACTAATTTCTCCAAGCCCCCAAGCTTTATATGTTGAAAATCCATGCTAAAAGCCTTGATTTTTGTATTCAATTTCTAACGTTTTTTTTTTTTTATCTCAAAAGAGTTCCGGTATGTGTCAAATGTGTACTATAACAAAAGATGTGTTCTACACAGAAGACCTTACAATCAAACAGCACATTTTGTAGGAAAAAGGTCATTTTTTACCCTGCTAACAATTTTTAGAGCTGTCTGGATATTCTATATATTCTAAGGTGGTGGCACAGGTGACACTGAACATCACCCACTAAACAAGAATATACACAATGTAATATTGACTGCTTTACTGTAATGACCATTAAAACAGGAAAAACACAAAAGCTCAAAATGTATTTATACTGCAAGCAATAAAGTGCATCATACAACCTCCAACAGCTTAGTCCAGATCTCTATCTCTTGGGAAACCAGAGCTCCCTTGCTGGGTGATAGGCCTTAGGCCTTCAATACGTGACATCCTTTAACTGTTATCTCACTAAAGGGGCAATTGGGTTCTCTTTGGACTGGAGCCTGCATTGTGACTGACTTTTCTGATAGCTGCAGCCACAGCAATGTCAAGGCATACAGAATCTCCCACACCTCTGCTATTTCCTTTGTCTTTACTCCTGTTACAAGCATTCTGATGTCTCAAATATACCTCTTACAAAGTTCCACTGATCAATAAAGTGGATTTCATGGTTGTTAGAAAAAAAATACTCAAATTTGGCTGGCTCTCCACATAATGGGGCTGTTGCCTATTTTATATGTAGGCTGCCTGGATAACAAATCTCAAACCAGAATGTATAACATAAGAAATGGCCAAAACAACCAGAAATTATTAAGCTGCTATTCAGGCAGATAAGTAAAACTCTTGTCTCAAGAATAAAGGAAAACAATGTAAGGGATGTAACATTAATAAATATTTTTTTTAGCTTTCCAAGTTGATGCTGTAAGCAGGAGCTAGTGTATTTTTTCTTTGTGCTAAACCATAAAAAGTGTATTGCGCGTCCTTAAAAAGCAGGTAGCGATAAGCACTTCCTCTTTGACATCAGTGCTTCTTGGCTTCATCCCTAAGCTAAGCCTGGTGTTAACATAAAGGTATTGTTGATTCAACACAATAATAAAATTCTTGGGAGGTTTATCCATCGACTTTGTACTTCAATACCTCTCTGCTCATGTGTTCAGAGCTTATCTGATCACTTGCATGTAATATTTGATCTTACTGAGCTTCTTGAATTGAAGTTGTGTTTTGAAGCATTGCTGTAAGGTTCTCTGCCTTGGTTTTCAAATACAGTGTAATTATTATTTTGCATGCTTCTAAAGCATTGAATAATCAAGTAACAAGTAGACAGTTTTTTTTTTCTGAATCTTCTCTCTGTCCTTTCTCTCAACCGTACCCTCTTTTGCTTTCTCTCACCGCCTTCAACTCCTACTGTAATACATCAATTATCAATTATCAGTACATTAAAATGGAATTCATGAAGGGCCTACTGCACTTCTCACAGAAGATTTACTCTGTGAATGAGAAATGAAGCCTTATCCTCTGTTATGTTTCCACAAAACTCAAAGGATGTTTCAGATATGCAAATTAAAACTATAACAATCGGGACAGAGATCTGCAAACAAAACACTTGGGCTCAGTTGAACGCAGAGAGGCAGTGGGAGGAAAACATATGCATTATTCAGATTACCTCCTATTTCCACAAGGAAAAGTCCCTTCTGTGAACTGTTTTAAAATGTAAGTCAAAAAGGCTACACATAAAAAATAAAGAATGAAAGATAGATAGATAGATAGATAGATAGATAGATAGATAGATAGATAGATATGCAATCATTACAAGTTTAGGTGTGCTCATTGATTAAAATTGTCCACATGCCAGAACTGAATGAAATCTGAATGCTGGCTTCTTTCTGGCTGTACAACAGAATAGGCTGACATCTTGCTTGAGAAAGTTGAACTGCTTTTGACTTTTTGTGACCATACAAACCAACACATCAGTGCACTCCATCTGAATGTCATCTAGGTCAATATTTATCAGATGAGACTTAAAGAGATCTGTCTGTTTGACCCCAACCTGAGCCATCTGATGACAAATATAATGACTGCATGCTACAAAAGATACAGCTGTCAGGCAATCGCAATCCCCATCCTATTTATTTTATTAGATTCGGGAATCATGTTTGTGGGATAATAGCTCTGCAAAAGCTAGTATTGATTGGCTTGTGTTTGACCAATTTACTATGGTTACGGTTTTTAGAGGGTGGTTGTATGCACATGCACAATCTTTATATCTTTATTTACATACACTCCCTCGATAGCCTTTGTTCACATTTGTTAGGTCAAAGTGTGCGTACATCATCACTTCTGCCTCACAAAGATGTGTACCATGCCCAAGTCCAGTTTAGCTGTACCTGAGCCAAACTCTTCAAGTGGGCCAGGGAACGATATGCTGAACTGTGCCTGAGTACAGTAGGGATCAATCTCACTATTCAAAAGACAAGACTTTGGGGGTCAAATATGCCTTAGTACTGCATGGATCACCTAGTGTAAGTAAGCCCAAAGTAGAAAAGCAGGTAGATGGGTGCCAGACAGAACTTTTGATTAGACACAAACTCAATGACCAAAAGTTTATTTAAAGCCCAACTCAAAACGGGGGTACTGCAGTGTAGCTTGAACTAAAGTGCAGACTAATGACCAGAAGAAGCTAAAGGCTCAAGGCTGACTGTTACAATAAGGCTATATTTAAATGGGTAGCTAGGAATCCACTGATTCTCACTAGAGAAGCTATACACTGCATGCACACAGTCTGTGCGAGCAGCGGCAGCTGTCATCAATGGCTGTCAGATTTGTACTCTATACAAATCAATGGCCAATCATAAAAAGTGGTTACATGTGAATAGAAGCCATGACTGACCCTGGATGCAGACATTTGTTTCTGTGGCCGCACACAAACTGGCTGCAGTTTGAATGTGGCCATAACACATACCACAACTGCCTCCAAATGTGACATTTAGCCACCTTTGAATGATGCAAACCATCAGCTCCCTGGACACCTGTGTGAATGACATTGCTTTTAGCTGTGGCTTTTTGTGATGTTTGTCTTGAGCAGGACCGATCAAGCACTTTAAATTAATTCAGCTGTACCATGACTATTTAAGGTATGAGGTTGCTAGTGCTTTTGGGTTATGACTAAGTGAAGAAATTTGGAAAACGCGTCAACCATGCTCCCCTCTCCACTACCATGATGCTGTTGCTGTAATCGTTTTTTATGTTGGATGTTTTTTTATACAATAAAGCTATTTTCCTTAACTTTTTGGAGTGCAGACATTTGCTTTTTGTAACCTGTGTGAGTGAGACCTAAATCAACATTAATATGGTAGTCATCACAACAGTGACTTTTTTTTAAAACATAGTACAAAGGCTGTGTGATTAATTGTTTTAGGGTTCTTCGCTTTTTCTTAAGTCAGGTCAGGGATGTGGGGGGGGAGGGGTAGTGGTAAAATAAATGTTTGTAAACCAGAAGTAGTTATTATTTTATTATTTATAAAATCACTTTTATTATCAATATGAAAATAAAGGATTTTCTTATTTTTTTTTATAAAGAAACCTACTTTTCCACTGATATAAACTGTTGTGTAGGTGACTTATAAACATTACGATCATTATCCAATCCTACAGAAATAGCTTGAACTGGATGATGAGCATCTAATGACTCTGGGTACCTGTATGTGTCAGTGGGGTGCCTGTAATCGTATAGGTAAATAGATTGAAAAAAAACAAAGCTGTCAGCACACACCCACACTCACAGGCACTCAGACACGTACATTTTATTGAATAGAATCTTTCTGAACAAATCTAATGAACTGCAGTTACTATTTAGAATGGGATTTACTCCCATACTACGTCTCTTAATTATTGATGTAACCCTCAGCATCATGCATGATTCATGATGAGCCTTTCCCAGCAGACACTTTAATGTGCTTCCTGAACACAGTTTCATTCGTTTTCCTAACATTTTAGTGGACAGCTATGTTGACATGTGCCATTTATAGTTGACAAACCTATCGTTGTGTTCAAGCAGTTTAACATTTTCTTTCCTGTGAAGCTCTATAAAACACTACAGGTCAATGTATCTAGTTTTTTACAAAATCCACTATACTTTTACTGTCATTTACAGTGCAAGATTTCTAAAGATGGACAAGTGAACAATCAGATAACAGTGGAATTAATGTATTAATGTTCGGACTAAAGGCTTTGGGTTTTGTTTGTGCTTGATCCGAAGATGACAGGTCTAAATTGGTGATCTTTTCCATCACTGGTATTGTCTTAACATCCTTTGAAGTTAGTAAAAACAAAACTCTTGATACCCACACTAAGCTTCTTTCCACCGCTGCTCACTCTATCACTATACACCGTTTCTGTATCTCTAAAAAAAAGGAAAACCATAAGTAACTATATCAGTATCACATACCTCCCAACTTTCTGAGATGGGAATGAGGGACACCTATTAGCAAAGGTATGTAGGCAAAGGGCACACCCCCCAAGGAGAATTGTACAAAAAAATTATTGGTTATAGTTAAATATACAGTACATGTGCTTTTTTACCACTACCATTCCTTTATATTAGCTTTTGGAATTTACAAATGCAGCAATCTAGAAATTGGATGAAAGATTTAGCATTGGGAAACAGGTTTTGATAGATAACAAGTGCGTTTTATACAGTGCCTTGAAAAAGTATTCATATCCCTTGAAATGTTTCACATTTTGTCGTGTTACAACCAAAAACCTAAATTTATTTTATTGGGATTTTATGTGATAGACCAACACAAAGTGACACATAATTGTATAATTGTGAAGTGGAAGGAAAATGAGAAATGGTTTTCAAAAATTTTAACGAATATGTGAAAAGATTAAGGAGAGAGAAGATAACTTGCAGGCTGATATCTAGAAAGGGCGCTTTCTCCTTCCCTCTCTCTCTTGGTTTTTTCCCTTTTTTTTTCCCTCACTCTCTTTCACACAATTTGAAGTGACAGGGAGGACAGAAGGTCCACCACTTCACTTCCTTAAAAAGTAAGGACACGGGGATAGGGATGGGTTATATTATAAAAGGGATACGTTTTTTAGGGGGTGTTTAATCCCCCCCCCCCTTTTTTTTTTCTCTTTCTCTTCTTAACACTTTAAATTTGTATTTTTTTTTTACTTTGGCCCTCTTTTCCCCTCCCCCCCCTTTTTTTTTTTTGACTAGGGAGAGGGGAGAGGAGAACGTACCTCTAGTTTAAAGGACATCACTATAGAGATAGCATTGTAAGGATGGGCCCAGCTCTGTACCCACACAAATGTTTTTTGTTATTTTTGTAATATGTAGTTTGTATATGTTGATGTTATATGTATGAAGAACCTGTGAATTTTATAATGACTGATATTTAAACTTTTGTAAAGAAAGTATGTAAAGTTCTTCTAATTATGTGAAAAATAATAAAAACAATTTAAAACGAATATGTGAAAAGTGTGTCGTGCATTTGTATTTAGCGCCCCTGAGTCAATACTTTCTAGAACCATCTTTCAGTGAAATTACAGCTGCAAGTCTTTTTGGGATGTCTCTACCAGCTTTGCACATCTAGAGAGTGACATTTTTGCCCATTCTTTTTTGCAAAATAAATGAAAGCGGAATTCCACCCACTTTTACACAGTGGTCTTAAACTAAAGACCACCCCTATATTTTTTTTTCTTTCATACCTTTTTTGAAATACGTTTTGAAGTACGTCTGTCCTAGCTCAGCCGCAGCGCAAGACGTCAATGTCCTCTTCTGATTTTCTGAGAAGTCTGCACTAAGAGGTAAGTCAGATTTCAGGCATCCCCTGCAACAAACATGTCATTTTTGGTGAGATACTCCCAATAGGAAATCATCAGTAAATGTATTGGAGCTGTTTAACCTGTGAAAGAATATGTATTTCTCTTTCTGGTTCTTCTGTTTCTATCTGGTTCTGATATTAAAACAGCCAACCTGGTGAGCTGTTTTTTTCTCTCCTATGCCTCACCAGTGTGAAAGCCAGAGTGCTTTCACACTGTGGCGGTGCGCTTGCGGGACATTAGAAAAAGTCCTGCAAGCAGCATTTGGGGCAGTTTGGGAGCGCTGTAAACAGGGAGTGCCCCTGCCCATTGAAATAAATGGGCAGTGCTGTCAAAGCACCGGCAAAGCGTTTCAGCAGCGCAGCAACACAGGCGCTTTTAACCCTTTCTTTGGTCGCTAGCGGGGGTTAAAAGTCCCCCGCTAGCAGCCAAAAAGTGCAGCTAAAACGATGGTAAAGCGTCGCTAAATCTAGCAGAGCTTTACCAGTAACGCTGGCTGCTTTCAGTGTGAAAGCAGCCTGAAACAACACAGCTTGGTCACTTTCCTGACCTCAGCCTGTAACTGGGCTGTAAAAAAAAAACAGCAGGCTGATGAGGTCATCTGTTTTTATCAGATGAGAATGTTCATTGTCATCACATATGTAAAGAGGACACCTAATGGGTCCTTTCCTCTCACTCCCAGTCTGAGGACTGTGGAAGCAACTACAATCTTCCTGGAATTTACCCATAATAAAAAGTTTCTGTTTGGAAGATTGGTGTGTTGGCAGCAAATACTGTTCAGTGACAGTAAATAGTGTCTGCAATGCTCTCTTTTTAGAAAACTCATCATGCTCTGTGAATCCACTGTCAATGGTAGCAAAAACAACAACAAAACAGATATAAATGATCAATTTAAAAAATGTATACACTTTATCAGAATGCTGATAAATTGTAAATGGAGATGGTTGGATATCCAGTTGCTGTCAGGCAATCACATGCTGTCAGTCAGGCTTGCTGTAAAGAGGCTATCAGAGAAAGGGTTATGCCGCGTATACACGGTCGTTTTTTGTGATGAAAAAAAACGTCATTTTTTCTCATGAAAAAAAAACGAAGTTTTTCAAACTTCATTTTAAAAAACGACGTTGCCTACACACCATCGTTTTTTCAAAATGCTCTAGCAAAGCGCGGTTACGTTCAGCATGTACGGCGGGACTCTGTTCCATTCAAGCTCGCATCATAACTTGCTTCTGAGCATGCGCGGGTTTAAAAACGTTGTTTTAAACGTCGTTTTAGCCTACACACGGTCATTTTTTATGACACAAAAAACGAAGTTTTGAAAAACGACATAAAAAATTTAAGCATGCTCGAATTTTTTTTTGTCGTTTTTCAGAAGACATAAAACAACATTTTCCCCACACACGGTCATTTTAAATGACGTTTTTAAAAATGTCGTTTTTTTCCATCACAAAAAATGACCGTGTGTACGCGGCATTAGTGTGCACATATGCTATGTCAGTTAAATGGAATAAGACATCAGAAGAGATAGGAAAGCATTTTATGGCACCACAAACACTAACTAAAAGATGACTGCACTCATTAATAATTAGCTATATCCTTGCTAAAATGATTTCTTTAAATATACACTGCTGTAATATGTTTCTGCTCATGAAATGCTTTAATTCTTTTCTTTGATATTATTTCTGTAGTGTAGTAATGGATAGTAAATGAATGGCATCATCAGCAGGGAATGAGATGGTTAACTCTGCTTTTATTGAGAATCCAGGATGCCTGCTGCAGGAAGTGGACGAGAAAATAGCAGAGAGCAGATTCTAGTAGAATAAGATGAAAGCATGAGATCTGAGAGGTAAAGGTAAGATGAAGCAAGTCAAAGTAGAAAGGTGAGGAAATTAGGCTCGGTAAGATAACAATTATGTGTTTTACCATCATGCTGTTTCCTCTCAAATTGGACACACTATCTACAGTGTTGGCATTGTGGCTGTAACTGAAGGAATATAAGGTTGAGGAATGATATGCCAGTATTTTGATATGTTCATATTGAATTTGTTTTTCGAAGAAATAGGTCAATCATACATGCAAAGAGACTACAGGGAGTTCATTTATAATGTAAAACTAATAAACCAGCAGCTGGTACAGTAACTATGCATGCAATACTGTATATTACACAAATTATCTTCAACAAAATGTAAATCATTTCTTCATTTACAGTGAGTTTCTGTCTCTGTTGGACTCATTGTAAGACATTTCCCTACCACTATAGTGCAAACAATGTAACCATAGGTGTGCGCAGCCTGTTGCATTAGGGTGTGCACCTGAAAGCTCAAAAAAATAGTACCAATCTCTCACTGTTTTCATTCAAAAAGGAAAGGAGCTGGTAAATGACAGTAACCTGTCCCCCACTCATCCTGGAATATCATCTATGTGTGCCCCCTGCAGTAGCCAATGGGAGAGGGGAAAGCCAGCCATGCTGTGGAAGGGGACACTATTCAGCAGGGGGAATCTGCACTACAGGGAGTGATTAGGGTGTGCCTGGGCATACCTGGCACACCCTGTGTGCACGCCTATGAATGTAACCCTTTTACTGCCCCCAATATACTTCTAAACATAAGTGACAGCATGGTGGGGTTATCGAATACTCCTGCAGGCTGCAGGCATCGCCCCCTGTGATGTCATCAACTGAAGCAGGCTGGTCCGCCGATGTCACCTAGTGAGATCACTGGGTGGTGGGAATATAAGTATAAAGAAAGAGGACGCACTGACCTAGTGCATTATCCAACAAATTTATTTAAAAAAATGATAAAACCAAAAAGATTTCTACTCACAAACATAGACTTGTAAACCCATCAAGCCACATGGGTGACTAGTCTCTCCTAAATAAAACATGCTGGCTGGCGTGTTTCGAAGGACCAACCTTCTTCTTCAAAGCCTGAAGTGAGGTGGCCCCACCTCTTAGCTGTCAGACGGCTTAGCAAGCAGACGGCAAGAGCCTTCCGCGCGAGGGACAGCGGTGGAAGCAAGCGTTAGGATTGGGAAAAACGTATGTGTCATTACTCACCATCTACACTTTTTTAAGTGAATGGGTAGGGGTTCTATGTACCCCATACTCATTCACATGGGGAGACAATATCTGGGCACCCCCTTGTTAAAGGGGGTTTCCAAATTCTCGAATAAGCCCCCCACCCTCAAACCACCACAACATCCACCCAGGGTTGTGGGGAAGAAGCCCTTGTCCCCATCAACATGGGGGGATTTGAGGGATACCAGACCCTGAAGGCTGTTTTTTTGCAGATTTTTACATTCAGCAGTCAGCAAGAAACCCCGCTGGCAGCTGATGACTCACCAGTTGTTAAGGATGCAGCGGATGGCTTCATGGCCTGCTATTTGAAAACCAGCTATTCACAGTTTGTTAAAGAGAAATAAAAATGCAAAATGCATGTAAAACGTATCAAAAACACATGTTCAAAACACAGCTGAAAACCACATCAACTGCATAGATGTGAACCTCGGGTAACTCATGAATCAGCAAAGTCAGTGCAGTGCATATAAGCATTAACTTCACTGTGAATACTATTCTAGTTCACTGTAGGGAAAGTGGCTAGGGTATGGAGTAAAAGGTACCTCTTAGCATAAGCAATAGGCAAAGGTCTCTGTGTAGTCGTAATTCTTCAGCCGGGTAGCGTTGGTGTCCAGTTGTACCATTGGTGCAGAGAAGAATAGTCCCAGTCAAACCTGTAGACAACAATACAATACTAGATGGCTGTATGGTCAGTTCCTAAAGGACTCTCTAGCAGCTGATATTTAATCTCCACAGTAGCAGCTCACCATTCCCAGCATTATTCCAGCTCACAATGCCGTCACACACAGTAATTAGTCCACTCTTTGCTCTGCACCCAGGTGACTCCTGCTGTCGGCCTCCCCTAGACTCATCAATCTGAATCCTGCTCAGGCCGTCGTGCAGTAGTGGTGGTAGACACTAGACAGTGGTGTGCACTGTCCAGGCTCCTTTAAGGCAAGCGGAAGCTGTGTCTTTTACAGCATGAGAAAATGCAACTCTTTCCCCTTCTCCTGGCAATCTCCCTCTGGAAAATACAGTGCAATGCTCAATAGAAGTCATCAGTATGGCTCCCTTTCTGAATTTAATTTCCCACATTCCAGCATAAAAGTCTAAAGAGCTCCTTGACTTCCTGGCTCCCCCTGCTGGAGGGAGGCAGACAGTGAGACGAATCAACATATCAGTTCAGTGATAGGGTAAAGCGATGCTGCAAACTGACATAACTTGCCCATCTTAGCCAAGTACCTGGCTACATATGCGCACTGTGATGCGTCACAATAGTTTTTTTTTTCCTTACTTCAAACATAAACTTTATTTAATTTTACATTTCAGGTAACTCTATGTGCCAGAGCATTTTGTGATGTCTCATAGTGTGTCAAACATGTGGAAAATGCAATTATTTTACTAAATAGTGCATTGATCAGTGAGATCTAAAGCAATAGAACACAAGTCAAAATGATCTATCTATTCACTAGGACTTTGATGAGCAATGCTGCCCAAAACAGTCCACCAGGGCTGGTGTGAATAAGCCCTTATATTTCTCTTTTTTTTTACAAATAAACATTTAGTACAGAACATGCGTCTTCAGGCATGCTTTATCTTAATAAAATACAATGCAAAACAGTAGATTCTGGTGCCAGAATATTGGCAATAGCATGTGCATATAAAGGCAGGTGTCCCAATACTTTTGGTAATATAGTGTATGTTCAGATACCCCTAGCTGCATCCACATTATACTTAGCATTTTTTTTTTTTTTTTTTAACAGCTTCACCTTAAGTTTATATTAGGGGGAATTTTTATTAGAAATGACGTTACAGGGAGGGTTGATGGTAAGGGTAAAGCCCTGTACACACGATCGGATATCTGATGGAATCTAATCCAATGTATTTTTTCATCAGATATCGGATGAAGCTGACTTTCATCAGTCTTGCCTACACACCATCGGTTAAAAAAACCATCATGTCCAAACAAGGTGACGTAAAACACTACGACGTGCTGAGAAAAATGATCAATGCTTCCGAGCATGAGTCGACTTGATTCTGAGCATGCGTGGATTTTTGACCGATGGACTTCCACACAGACGATCATTTTTTTCAATCGTTTTTTTATCCATAGGAAAATTTTAAAACATGTCCTATTTTTTCTCACCGATGGAAAACAAACCGATGGGGCCCACACACGATCGGTTTGTCCAATGAAAATGGTCCGTTTTCATCAGACAAACCGATCGTGTGTACAGGGCTTCAGTGTTGGTTAGGGTTACAAGTAGGATAAATCTACAGGGGTTCTTAGGATCAGGGCTGTGGAGTCGGTATGTTAAATGTTTTGACTCCTAAATGTTCCGACAATCTAAATTTAGTAGGAGTCAGAGTTGGAGTCAGTGCATTGTTTGCTGACTCCGACTCCGGCTCCAGGTACCCAAAATTTCCTCCGACTCCGTCTCCAGGTGCCCAAAATTTCCTCCGACTCCACAGCCCTGCTTAGGATATGACATTTCTACTGTTCCAAGCACCAAAAACCAGCTCCAGTCTCCCCCAGCACTAAGGGCCAGATTCACAAACGAGATACGACGGCGTATCTCTGTTTCTAACTATGCGACTGATTCATAGAATCAGTTACGCATAGCTAGCCCTAAGATCCGACAGGTGTAATGGACTTACACTGTCGGATCTTAGGATGCAGTACCGCGGCCGCCGCTGTGGGGAGTTCTTGTTGTAAACCAGTGTCGGGTATGCAAATTAGCACTTACGGAGATCCACTAAGCTTTTTCCCTTCGTTAAGTCGCCGTAAGTGTTAGTTTGCCGTCGCAAAGATAGGGTACCTTTTACAAAGTGTAAAGTTAGTACACCATGTAAAAGTGTACCCGTCTTTCCCGCGTCGCTGTCAATTTTTTTTTGAAATTTTTGTTTTCCCGGCGCAACTCTTTTTTTCCCGATGCAACTTTTTTTTACCCGTCGCGATTCACAAAACCTTGGCGCATCGTAACTTTGCGCAAAGCACGTCGGGAAATTTGCGTCGGGAGCATGCGCAGTACGTCCGGCGCGGGAGCGCGCCTAATTTAAATGGGACTCGCCCCATTTGAATCGGCGCGCCTTGCGCCGGCCGGATTTAGGATAATCCGGCCGCAAATTTCCAGGTAAGTGCTTTGTGGATCGGGCACTAACTTGGAAAAATTGCGGCGGTGTAACTTAAATCGGAAAAGTTAAGTTGCGCCCGGGCTACGTGAATCTGGCCCTAAGTTTTTAGGGTTAAAATGTTATTCTGTAAAAAAAGATAAATAATTATACAAGTACAATCATGGTAACTAAGGTATTGGGTAATAGCCCTAAGGGACAAATGTCAAATACGTTTTTCTTCCAGTTCCCATAATAAATAGTGCTCCAGTTTTATCTAAATGTAGAATAACACATAGCCTAGTTACTCCTATGTAATAATTGCAGATGTGCCTACAGTATTATAATTATATAGTAAGAGTTTCCATTCCTTGAAAAATGCAATATTCTAATCATTTGATCACTGCAAAATGTATGGTGTTTCAATCACACTGAATCAGTACCCTAAGAGCCGGTTCACACTAGGGCGACACGACTTCCAGCGCGACTTTCAGAGGCGACTCCGACACGACTTGAACATGAACCACAGGGCGATCTGGGGCGATTTACAACACAACTTGAAGTCGTCTCCAGGACAGGAGACTTTCCAGTGGCCAATAAAACAACAATCAGCTCTGGGAGAGGGAGGGGGAGGGAGGGGTGCAGGAGATGTTTCCCTGAGAAATGTATGTTATCTTCCTAGAAAGTAGCTTCAGATAAGACAGTGATCCGACTTCTGAGGCGACTTCCATTGAAATCAATGGGTACAAATCGCCTACAAGTCGGATTGAAGTAGTACAGGAACCTTTTCTGAAGTCGGATCGCCTTGAGTAGTGTGTATTAACACCGCTCCCATTCATTTACATTGTTTTTCTCTACAGCGCGACTTGGGACGACTTGAGGCGACATGAAGTCGGATCGCAAGTCGCCCCAGTGTGAACCGGCTCTAACAGGATGAAATGTAATATAGGGGCATATTTACTGTAACAAAATAGTAAATACGATATCTGCCAAATATTAATGCATGTTTCTTTAGCATAAAGAAACTGGTTTACTTGCAATAAATATTTGGTCAATGAATATTTGGTAAGGCACTACTTATAAAAAAAAAAAAAAAAACATAGTATGATTGGGAAAATAAAAAAAAATCAGTAAGGATTGCAATGTGCATGACCAGCTGAATATTTTGTCCAATAAACTATCTTTTACAGACCCTTCAAACCTGACTGGAAAAATTACTATCTTAAGGGGCATTATTTGTTTGAGCACCAGGTTCAAGAAAAAATAGTACTCTTATTTATCCTGACATACGTCTGTTGTGATCTATGTGCTGGGGCGTTTAAATTGCATTTTCTCCCTTTTACTATCTGAGAATCTGAGGTCTGGGCCTAAAACTGTGCTAAGACACACAGTGGGTGGGTGAGAGGAGAATATTGCTACCAAACGTGAAATGGTGCTTTCCTATTGATTTTCTACTGAAATGCTTTCTTTTTCCATTTAGAAACCCAAGCCTTGCTTTTGATGCCTGTGGCTAGCTTACGTAAATTAGTGATTATTGATATTTTTTTGAGCTCAGGAAAAACAAGGAGTTATTTTAAAAGCATCTGTATGCGTGTATCATTCAAAACAATCTGAAGCCGATGATGCCAGTGCTGCAGTTAAAAACATACAAGGAAAACAACAATGGTTTCAGGAACGCACTCACATTCATTCATTTTATAGGTAGAAGAAAAAAGGATGTATCTGTAGTTTATTTTCATTTTGAAGAAGCACATCATTGATCTAAGACATGTGAATAAAATAAATCTTCTAGCTGAAGATTTAACTCCACAAAGAATACTCCTGTGGATTGAATTTTGTTGAGGCTTCACCTTTGTAACCTGATCACAAGCTTATCCAAAATAGCTCATGTCTCCAACTCTGTCAGATATCAAGGTCATTATGAAGTATAGCACCTGCAGGATTGCAGTATTTAATAGGTCTGGGGACATTTGCCAGAGCCAACTTCAAATGCGCAACTTGTTATACTTTGTCCAAAGTTCACCATCATTAGCATTAACTGAGATTTCATAAATTGAGAAGAAAGTTGTGGTACTGGGATTTTTATGAAATTCAAACGTATAAAAAGACGTGTTATTTTTTTCTGTTCCATAATACCTTGTTAAAGATTTACCTTTCATTGAGTAAAAATATCCATAAAAAATGAAAAAAGACAGTGTACTGTATGACATACAAAAATCAAAAGCAATAACACTGTAACACCCAAATCTGACACATCATAGAGGAAGCTATTTAGTGCAATGTTTTTTCAAGTCATTAGATATGACCGACAGGTCATGTTTTCCGGAGTTCTTTCCCCTTGTACAAGTTATTTATCCTGTATTGCTTGTTAAGTATTTATAATGGCTGTTTCACCTGATAGACAATCTTAAAACACAGCCTACGGGGGGTTCTTAAGTTGGTAAGACTGGTTCAGCATACAAAAGTCCATTAAAGATGTCTCCAATGTTTAGGCTGAACTAGATTTAAATCATGATTGGGGAATTAAATATGACATAATCATAACCTCTCTTGCTATTTTGCACCTGGACTTCTTAGCAAGGGGGCAGGGGGAGTTTATTATTGGACCCACCCCAATACGGGTACCCGACATAGACAAAATACCACACATCTCCTGGTCTTTGTGACACTTTGGTCACCAGCAGCGCCAATCACCCTTATTGTCTATCCATAATCATAATAATGTCTAACTTTTGTATTTGTTGGTTTAAAATCCTTCTGAAGAAAGCAATATATTTTCATATATTATATTAGTATATGAGAAATCAAATAATCATAATACAGACACATTATTTTGCCTAAATACAACGTTTTAGTACAGACTTATCTTGAATATACAGTTACGTTTTGGGCTCTCGTCCACACCACAACAAGCGTGTGCTGGAGCTGGAAAGAGTTCAAAGAAAGGCTACTAAATAATAAGAAGCATGGAATACCTGAGTTACAAGGGGACACTAAAACTGAATTTATTTGATCTTGACAAAAGACATTTGAGGGAATGCAGAAATAACCCACATATAAAATTTGATAAAGTGCTTTAAGGTCACTGGAAAATAGGAGGTGTGGGGAACCTTTGCAACTGGAAGAAAAAAGGTTTAGCTCCAGTTCTAGTAGTTAGAGTGCATTATTTCCAAAGCGTGTTGGATGCTTTTTTAAGAATATCAGTGTTGCTTGAAGATTTAAGTGGGTTTCACAGCCAATCAGAACCCGACGAAAGAAAATTCGTACGAAAATTCCTACAAATATTCTCGTACGACAAGGGCTTTTTTGGTTGTTTATTGTTTCTGATCATGCGCAGTCTTTCTTTTCAGATTTTTCTTGTACGAAAATCGTCTGAAAACTGTACACACTAAACGAAAATCATTAGTTCTGTTCCCGTACTAGCAATTTTTAAGAGTTTGTCCCTTCGGGAATTTTCATAAGAAAATTTGGGAATTGGCTGTCGAAAGATGTGTACACACTATACCCAAATTGTACGAAAATTGTTTATCCTGGGATTTAAAAGTCAGAAAATGTTTTTCCTTGTTAAAGAATTACTGTATATACTCGAGTATAAGCCAACCCGAATATAAGCTGAGACACCTAATTTTACCACACAGATCTGGGAGAACGTATTGACTCAAGTATTAGCTTAGGGTGGGAAATGCAGCACTGTAAGTGGAAAAGAGGGTCAACAATTCCCATTTGCAGCCTCACTGTGCCCATCTGCAGTCTCACTGTGACCATTTGCAGCCTCACTGTGCCCATCTGCAGCCTCACTGTGCCCGTTTACCTTTGATCTCCCCGCCTCCTCCTCATCAGTGATAGACGGAAACACTGAACACTGATCCCAGCATTGTATCAGTGTTCAGTCTATCACGGATGAGGAGGAGGCAGGGCTTTGTTACAATGGATGGCCACCAACTGCAGCATGACACAGGGATACTTGATCATGGACGAGGAGGAGGCAGGACTTTGTTACAATGGACGGCGCCGACTGCAGCATGACACAGCGGGATACTCGAGTATAAGCAGAGGGGGGCTTTTTTAGCACAAAAAAATTGTACTTGAGTATTTACAGTAAGTTTTGCTTTTTGTTTTTTACCGCACTATTGATTTAATAATATCTAAAGCAAAAACATTTTTAGTTAAAGGGTTAAAACCCCATTAGGCCATCTGTGTTCTATTATTTTTTCTCCTTCATTTCCTAACCTGTAAACAACTCAGGAAATTAAATATAATCTCCCAAAAGTAAAGGGAAATTGGACAATTGTTCCCCAATTCCTGTGCTAGTGACGACTTGCTTTCAATACCAGTGACACTGATCAAAAAGACAAGAACAATGGGTGAATCATAGCAGTGGGTACACAGACAAGGAAAAAAAGTAAGAAGATTAATCAACAACAAAACAAAAAAGTTTTGGCTTTGGATGCACTTTAACCACTTG
The DNA here is from genome assembly GCF_905171775.1 of Rana temporaria. Taxonomy (NCBI): domain Eukaryota; kingdom Metazoa; phylum Chordata; class Amphibia; order Anura; family Ranidae; genus Rana; species Rana temporaria. The sequence goes on from NC_053489.1 coordinate 308,992,177, forward strand.
CCGTCGCCGCACCGTCATAATACGTCCACAAGGTGGCTCTTCTAGGCGAGAGCACGTAATATGACGTCCTGCCTATTAGCCGCCACTAGGGGCGCACGAGCGCCGCCGGAGGCGATCACCGCCGGGCACACGCGATCGCTCGGTACAGAGCGGGGAACGGGAGCTGTGTGTGTAAACACACAGCTCTCGTTCCTGTCAGCAGGGGAAATGCTGATTTTCTGTTCATACAATGTATGAACAGAAGATCAGTGTTTCCCCTAGTGAGGCCACCCCCCCCCCACAGTAAGAACACACCCAGGCATACTTAACCCCTTCCCCGCCCCCTAGTGTTAACCCCTTCACTGCCAGTGGCATTTTTATAGTAATCTAATGCATTTTTATAGCACTGATCGCTATAAAAATGCCAATGGTCCCAAAAATGTGTCAAAAATGTCCGAAGTGTCCGCCATAATGTCGCAATACCGAAAAAAAAATCGCTTACTAGTTACATTACTAGTAAAAAAAAATATTAATAAAAATGCCATAAAAATACCCCCTATTTTGTAAACGCTATAACTTTTGCGCAAACCAATCAATAAACGCTTATTGCGATTTTTTTTTACGAAAAATATGTAGAAGAATACGTATCGGCCTAAACTGAGGAAAAAAATATTTTTTTTATATATTTTTGGGGGATATTTATTACAGCAAAAAGTAAAAAATATTCATTTTTTTCAAAATTGTCGTTCTATTTTTGTTTATAGCGCAAAAAATAAAAAACGCAGAGGTGATCAAATACCACCAAAAGAAAGCTCTATTTGTGGGAAAAAAAGGACGCCAATTTTGCAAAAAGTACTCTGGTCTTTGGGCAGCAATATGGTCCGGGGGGTAAGTGGTTAAGGCCCCTTTCACACGGGCTGTCCAATCAGATCTGCCTGTCAGTTTTTCAGGTGGACCTGATCGGACTCTCCAGTCTCTTCTATGGAGCGGTCGGATGTCAGCAGGCATGTTTCTGCTGACACCTGCCACCATCCGATCCGATCCTGTCCACCAAAAACTAATTGATGGTGGTCCTATTCCCCATACGTCTGGTGGATCGGATTGGATGGCATCGGATGGAAACGGACAGGCGGTCTATTTCTATCTGATGGCTCCATAGAGCAGAGTGGAATCGTGTCCGAATCTGCTCCACATAGTGGAGCGGACACAGACCTGTCATACGCCTGCTCATTGGGATCTAGCTGCAAGATCTCCTGCTGAGCAAGCGGATTTCACTTAGTGGAGACTTTGTGAAAGGGGCCTAAATTATAAATTATTCTCAGAGTGCAGATTTTTTTGTTTTAGTAAAGATCCAGAGATCCAGTAGTGAAGTATTAAACTCAAAAGGAAATATTTTTTATATATATATTTTAGTTTATCAATACTTAGATGTGGTGTTTGCATTTGTTTTACACTTTCTTTTTTTTTTATTTTCACCTGGTAATCCTGTTCTTTTTCAACAAATAAGCTCTCCTGTGAATGTATCAGTTAAAACGGAGGTCTGGCGTTTAAAAAAAGAAATAAATTAAAGTCAGCAGCTATTAACACTGTAGCTGCTGACTTTTAATAAGGACACTTACCTGTCCAGAGTGCCCGCGATGTCGGCAGTCAAAGCCGAGCAATTGCTCGGGTCTCGGTTGCCCCACCGCCATCCTCGTGAGGGAATCAGGAAGTGAAGCATTGCGGCTTCACTTCTCGGTTCCCTACTGCGCATGTGCTAGTCGCGCGGCGTTATGTGAATGGGTGGATGTCTCCTGAGACACACACAAGGTCCCAGAAGACACCACTCCCCATTTCCCAGGAGGCAGCACCAGGAGGAGAAGAAAGAAGACCACTGCGTACAAGGAAATCACAGATTAGGACGATCTGCCTAATAACAGCCACTTTTGGTATGAATAAAAAAAAAATATTTTTTTTTGGTTTAATACAGCTTTAAGGGTTGAAGAGGTTGTGGGAGATGCTGGCTGAGACCTCCTGTGAAGTCTCCACTGTTGAATAGCCCATCTCAGAAGTACAGGAGATGGGACCAATGCTAGTCACGACTCCCTCTTAACCTAGGCATACACTGCTCTAATTGAACCATCTGAATATCAGTGGAAACGTAACACTATGTAAACATCACACAAAATTAAGTAACAAATATGTCAAGACAAAAACTATACCCCTGCTTTTTGCACTGCTTGTTAAGAAAAAAAATCCATACAGCTTTTGGACTGTATCTGTAAATTAAATTGTCTCTGCTCTACTGTTTCTGTGGGTTGCAGACTACAATCTATCCATTATACGCAGTTCTTGGTTAGAGGAGCATACTATTAACACTATGGGACCAATTTAGCACCTTCTGCACACATTTTTACTGCAAAATATAATGATAATGATAAGAATAATGTGCGTATGACCTAAGAGAAATAGGGACGTGCCATTTCTTTTAATGCTAGTCTCCTGGCTTGATGCTCGTCTATGTAAAACCTTGGGACAACTTTGAGGCATGTAGGAAGTCTGAACCCTTGGTTTGCATACTTGCTCTGTCTGAGAAATTATAAAAAAAATGAAAATGACCATTAACGGAAAAGCAGATCTAAAGTCAAATTGTATATGGACCATAGTTTGTAGACACCTGACCATCACTCCAACACAATAAAGTATGTAGTCTCCCCTTTTCAAGATATTGAGCTCACAATTAAGGGTATTGAAGCATATGAAGACATTTTAGAAAAAAAGTTAATTGATTTATTAAAACTGGAGAGGTCAAAATCTGATGCAGCTCTGCATAGAAACCAATTTTATTTAGTCAAATCTTAATTGAACAAGCTGAACGTAGAAGCTGATTGGCTACCATGCAGAGCTGCACCAGATTTTGCACTCTCCAGTTTTAGCAAATCAACCCCAATGTGTGCTTTCAACCTTAGAGAAAGTCCTTTTCTGTTCCAGCTTGACATTTTCCCTGTGCACAAAGCCAGGTTAATAAATACATGGTTTGACTAGTTTGCTGAGGAGGAACTCAAGCGGCCTGCACAGGACCCTGACTTCAACCCTGCTGCACATTTAAAAAAAGGACTGGAGTACTAATTTCAAGCCAAGGGCTAGATTCAGCAATGATTTACGCCGGCGTATCTATAGATACGCCACATAAATTCAAAGCTGTGCCGGTGTATCTTCTTTCTGTATTCAGAAAGCAAGATACGCCGAAATTAGGCTAAGATCCGACTGGCGTAAGTCTCTTACGCCGTCGTATCTTAGGGTGCATATTTTCGCTGGCCGCTAGGTGGCGCTTCTGTCGTTTTCGGCGTAGAATATGCAAATGACCTAGATACGCCGATTCACAAACGTACGTGCGCCCGGCTGAGTTTTTTACGTCGTTTTGCGCAAGGCTTTTCCGGGGTAACGTTGCTCCTGCTTCTATGAGGCATATGCAATGTTAAGTATGGACGTCGTTCCGCGTCGAATTTTGAATTTTTTACGTCGTTTGCGTAAGTCGTTCGCGAATAGGGCTGGACGTAATTTACGTTCACGTCGAAAGCAATGACGATTTGCAGCGGGATTTCGAGCATGTGCACTGGGATTCTTTCACGAACGGCGCATGCGCCGTTCACAAAAAACGTAAAATACGCAGGGTCAAGTGAAATTTAAATAAAACACGCCCACAACATCCCCATTTGAATTAGGCGGGCTTACGCCAGCCCACATACGTTACGCCACCGTAACTTAGGGCGCAAGTTCTATCTGAATACGGAACTTGCGCCCAAATTTACGGCGGCGTAATGTATCTGATATACGTTACGCCGGCACAAAGCTAGAGCATTCTATCTGAATCCAGCCCCAGCAGGTCTTTTTGTTTAACAAAGAAAGAGAGAATAAAGTTCTATCAAGAGGGTCAAAACTAGGACACTATTGATGGTACAAAAAAGCTTTAATAAATTTAGAAAATATTGCATCAACTTCTGAAAAAATTGAAGACTGGCTGTGTATCTCACAGACTAATTAAAAATAGGACAACATTGTCTTATAATGACATCAGTACCTAACCTCACAAGACACACTCCAAAACATTGTGGAAAGATATCCCAGATGAGTTGAGACTAATATAACTGCAAATAGAAGGTGGGGGGGGGGGGGGGGGGACTCTTTATTTATGCCCAGCATAAGGTAGTTACACAAAAGTAACCTGGTTTCAATAATCACTGAAGCTTACTAGAAATCTTTAAAGCAGATCTTGCATATCCTCCAGTGAAATAAATGTAAATATGTACAGTAAATTCTGCATTACCCTTTTGCTGTAAAATCCTCAATAAACATTCCTACAGGCCCATGAATTCCCACATCTTTTTCTAATTCCTTTTTCTAGTGGTGCATGGAAATGAAAATTCCGGTGCCAAAACCGAAAATTCAGGATGCACTTGTCTGAAACCGAAATTAATGTTTTTTTTTTAAATATGTATATTTTTATATACAATTGTATATTATATGGGACTTTTTAATTTATATCATGAATTTAAATTTATATGAATTGACTTTTGGCCATTATCTGCTACTTTATCATACACTGAGCAGTTTTTGAAGCGCTTTTGCATAAAAATATAAAAGTACAAGAAAAGCTTAAGAAAAATGCATCCCTTTAAATTCTATGTTTGTCTTCACACTGGTCCGTTGAACTTCTGTTGCAGTGTTAAAAATCTTGCATGCTGCATTTTTGGTGCATATTTGGTCAGTTAAAAAAAACTGCACCAAAAAATGCACCACACCTGAAAATAAAAAAAGAAAGCGTAAAACAAATGCAAACACCACATCTAAAGCCACGTACACACGACCATTTTTCATGTCATGGAAAAAAAAAAAAATTCTCAACGTGATTCTTGTCAAGCCTGCCTTGCATACACACAATCGTGAAAAAAAATGCTCTAGCAAAGCGCGGGGACTACAACACGTACGATGGCACTATAAAGGGGAGGTTTATTTAGAATGGTGCCACCCTTTGGACTGATTATGCAAATTTTCCTTCTCATAACTTGCTTCTGAGCATGCGTGTTTTTTTCCCCGTCGTTAAAGCGTACACACGACCGGTTTTCACAAACGTGAAATTAGAGCATGTTCTAAATTTTTAATGCCCATTTTTCACGTCGAGAAAAATGCTCTGGAGCCTACCCACGACAGTTTTTAACGACCAATTAAAAAAATTGCATTTTTCTCGTCATGAAAAACGTTCGTGTGTACCCCGTGTACACACGACCGTGTGTTGATAAACTAAAATATAAAAAAAAAATTGCCTTTGAGTTTAATACCAGTTTAATGCTTCACTACTGGATCTCTGGTTGAAATTGCTGCAAAAGCACATGATTTTGCCGGCAATCATGCTGCATTTTTACCACGATTATTTGTACGTTTTGTATAGGTCATGTGACTCAAAAACCGAACCAAAAAGCAACATGGGTGCCTTTTTGAGTCACATGACCTATGAAAAACGAACCATAAGCACGGTAAAACTGCACCAAAAAACGCGCCCACCCCCATTGAAAACGCAGCATAAGCACATGATTTTGCCACAATTTCATGGCAATTTTGGGCAATTTTACCATGATTATGGTGCGTTTTTTATAGTTCATGTGATTCAAAGACCAAACCATGCAACATGGGTGCTTTTTTGAGTCACATGACCTATGAAAGGTGAACCATAAGCGCGGTAAAATCATGGCAAAATCACGGTAAAATCGTGGCAAAATCATGTGCATTTTTGACAGCCATTGTCATCCTTTTTTTCTATTGGCAAAATGCAGATAACCCTATTTTTAGCCGAAAATGTTCATCAGCCTAAATTTCGGTGCATCCCTACCTTGTTCTTCTGCTGTATGCCTGGGCATGCACTGACATATTCCTTTCCTAAGTCATTGGTAGCTGGTTGTCTCTTCCTGTTTCTTGCAAGCTAGTTTGGGTCCCGGAAGACTGCAGAAAGAGGGTGGAGAAAGTGGGCAGATATAAACCAAAGATTACGAAAAAAAAGGTTAAAAAAAAACATACCGATAAGAAAAAGTCTGCTTTTTAATGACAAGAGGATCAAAATGGGGTATTATGTTGTTTGAGCTGAAAGAATAATTTCAGGCCCCGTACACACGTCCGAGGAACTCGACGGGCAAAACTCATCGTTTTGCTCGTCGAGTTCTGTGTGAAGCCGCCGAGGATCTCGGCGAGCCAACTTTCCTCATTGAACAACAAGGAAATAGAGAACATGTTCTCTATTTGGCTCGACGAGAAACTCGTCAGCTTCCTCGGCCGAAAGTGTACACATGGCCGGGTTTCTCGGCAGAATTCAGCTCCGATCGAGTTTCTGGCTGAATTCTGCCGAGAAACTCGGACGTGTGTACGGGGCCTCAGGCCTCTATTTACACCGTTGTATGTTTGTGTGGTGAGCATGTGGCATGTTGTGTGTGTGTTTTACATGCATTACCACTGATGCATTCCTACCAAACGTGTTTTTCTGGAAACCACATTATTAATGCAGCAAGCAAATAGTTTTTTTCGATAAACTGCACCTGCAACCCACCAAAAAAGGTAGATGTGAACAGCAACTAACATTTCCCTTAACAGTGAGGTGCTTGTGTCTTTGTCATACATATATTTGACTGCAAGTAGTAGTATTCTCTGTCAATATGTAAAATTTCACAAATGGCACAACAGCTAGTTAACACTGGTGAAAATAAGTGTTCTGCACAATATGTAGACCCTCACTACAGTTACCCACACACAACTATTGTAAAATACAGTACCTAACCTGATTTTATTAAGTATAAAAATCCCATTAAGCTGAGAACACCTGATCATTCCAGTCCTTTGCAATATGTTTTAACCGTGTGGCTGTCTTCATTCTAACATAGCAAAGCATACATTTGAAAAAAAGGAAAATGTGTTCTAGTACTATCACATATTACATTAAATAAATACAAAAAATAAGCTTTAACAATTGTTATAGTTATACGGTAAACAGATGTTTACTTTTCACAAAGCGTTTAAGGGAAAGAACATTATGGTACTTCACAAATAAGACAGGGTTCAGCATGTCTTCTTGGTTGGATTGAGAGGATTTCTCTAAAGAAGTACAGTATATTTCTACAAAATGCTTTAGGGACAGAAGATTAAATGGACATGAACAGGTTGGTTAGATATTTCAGAGATCGAACCAACCTAACCATTCAAGAGATGCATGAAATTGCATAACAGAAATAGGAAAATAGTAGGGCTGTTACTGATTAAAATTTTCGTGCTCGATTAATCGTTTTTTTTTTTTAATCGATTAATCGACAAATTTGGATTAATTATAGCGCACATACAGATCCAACTACTTTTAGCTGATCTCCTTGCATTGCAACTCTGCATTAGTCAGTGGTAAATGTGGTATACATTATATACAATCACCCGTCACTAGTTAGTTTCCACAATCCATGACTTAACTTCACAGTTCACACAAATATGTTTTAAATTCAAACTGTAGCACTGACATAAGTCATTTTTTCTTATTAAACTTTAAGAAAAACGTAGAAAGTTAGTTTAACTTTAATTATAAAACTTATCTAGTATATTGACTGTCAGTCACTTTATAGTAGGCAAGTAGACATTACTTTAGCCAGTCACGCAGACATACCAGAGTGTTTACATTTTCTGGAAGCAGACATGATCGCATTTTATTGACAATATACCATGAAGAACTGAACAGTCTTTCGCACGGAACAGATGTTGCGAATACACAAAGAATTGTCTGCACAAAACTGCTAAGGACAGGAAAACGATGGTTATTTTTGCCCCCTTCCCCTGATGGAGCCTGATGCATCCTCCTGCTCCACAGATGCAAAGGTACCTCGATCCAATGGGTGCAGTTTGCTCGCATCCAGCAGGGTAAGTCTCACTGTCCAGGCTGTCCGGTGACGTCAAGAATTTTAATCGATCAAAAGATTTTGATCGATCAAAAAAATTGAAGATTAATCGAAGAATTAATCTTTAATTTCCCCAGCCCTAGAAAATAGATATCCAATACAGAAAGAATGCTTACTTTGTTATATATCAAACAAAATGCTATTGTATTTATTATTTACTTCCACATGTTATGTACAGCTTCAGAATATATTATATTGTTTTATTACATAAAATGGCACTATACATTCATACCCTTTGTCCCAGATGTCTTCACCTGAACCACATTGGTTCCACATCTTCTGTTTGCAAATCTAGTTGTACTGGAAGTCTATACACTAATCATGGTGGACACTTTTATTCATAGCTCCTGTATCAGGGCATTTTTCTACCTGTTCTGCTGCTATGTCTGTAAACCAATCCAACTTCCCTGGAAGAGTGTCCATTCTCCAAATGACACACTTTTATATTAGGCTGATTAGTGATACTTTGCCTATTAGGCACGTCCCACAAAGTTTACAACATGCTAAGATTAATTTAGTTAATGTGTTGTATGTACAGTAAGTGAATGTCTGTTTTTATGTTGGAATATCACAGGTGGCTGTGAGCCAGTGCTACAATGAATAGTGCAATATTGTATGGTATTTTATTATATTGTACGAAGATTTTTTTATAAAAAAATAAATAAAAATCTTAAATAAAGAGCGTTGAGTGGTATATAGCAACAGTTCTCAACAATTGTTGTTTACAAGAGGATTTAAGCGATCAGGGTTGCCATCAGAGAGTGGCAGCCCATTCACATGTAGGGGCCCCAGGCCTCCTGAGTGTCCCGGCAGTGTTCCCAGTTCCAGGTGCCTGCTTTCATTGCCCACAGTCCACCACTTTCAAATTACTGGTTGCTAGAATCACCTGGCATCTAGCAACCAGTGAAGTGCATGCAGAGGTCCCAGAGTTCAGAGCAGAGGAGTAACTTCCTCCTCCAGACCTGACCTGTGCCGTGGACCACAGCTGGGACTTGAGAAGTAGGTGTGCGACTGGCCAAGGCTTCTCCCCAGGGCTGGGACAAGGGTACAGTGATTAACTGTGAAAGGAGGACGCAGTCTGTGGGTACTGCTGTAACCAGTGCAAAATATAATATGTATCACATTAGACAGAGAGGGGCTTTGGTCCCGCTTGTAGGGCAGATCATAGTCCTACACCTGCCCCCTGTCTGCACTGTACTATTCCCCCAGCAGAGTTGAACTGGTAATGCTCGTGAGGTTGGCAGTACGACTCATCAGACATGTCCGCTGGCCCGAAATCCCGTGCATGCGTCGAAGTGATTCGACGCATGCGTGGAAGCTTTGAACTTCCGGGTTCGCGCACGTCGCCGCGTCATCGTCGCCGCCACGTCGCCGCCACGTCACCGCGTATTCTGTCCGCGGGGAATTTGGTCTGATAGTGTGTACACACATCAGACCAAAATTACCCAGCAGACATGTCCGATGAAAAGGGTCCGCGGACCGTTTTCATTGGACATGTCTGGTCGTGTGTACAAGGCCTGACAGTACCTTTGATTACAGCATCTGTCACTTGGCTTCCTGTCCCCTCTTCTGCGGGTAGTGCATCATATCCTTCACCCGCACTGTGTCCTGGGAGCTTTGCTCATTGCTCCCAGGAGTCATTGCGGAGCCTCGCCGCCATCTTGCTACACCCCACACTCCTGCACAGTAATGATAGAGTGAGAAGGGGGCAAGCGGACATCTTGTTACACCCACCGGAGTTTTAGATCTCACAGTTATTTTATGCAGGGTTTTTTATTCAGCCATATATACCTACAGGGCCGATCCACCCTATAGGCTCACTATGCAAGCCGCTTAGGGCCCCCCAAATTACTAGAAGCCCGCATGGTGAGAAGTCCCCGCACCCTCACGGCCCTTCACCCCGCTTCTCAACTCGCTGACTGCATGGGAGAAGAGGTAAGAAGTCAGCACCCCCCGCTTCTTACTTTAATGTAAGATGTCATTTTCGACAGCAGAACACCCCCTCCCCCCGCTTCTCAACTTGAACTAGGTTCACACTGCTGCGAATTCAAAATCACACGGCTGCGATTTTGCCACGATTTTGCCGCGATTTTGGCCGCGATTTACATTAGTACAGGAACTACTTTTTGAAATCGCAGATGCGGCGTCGCACTGATTAGGACAGTGCCATTGCCGACAATTGCCGCCGATTTGACATGCGATTTGACATGTCAAATCGCATCTCAAATCGTTCCAAATCGTACCCAGTGTGAACCAGGGCTTAATGTGACATGTCATTTTGCTTAGGGCCCCAGGGAGGTCAGGATCGGCACTGTATACCTACCTAATAGCTTTTTTACTGTTTTAAAGTAAGATTCCGGAAGTGAGATCGGTAACATTTGTATTTTATATAGAATCTTGGGGAGGGTTAACATTTTAAAACTATTTATTCTCTCTAGTATAGATCTCTGTCTACGCGCAATTTTATTTAAATCCGTTTTAACATCATTCAATAGTGGTATAAAATTATGTTGGTAGATTGATTCAGGTGATGATGTAATATTGACTCCTAAATATTTTAACTCTGTGTCACTCCAGATAAAGGGGAAGTCTAGTTTGTATTTACATTCCTCCTGTGTTTTGACATTTATGTTAAGTATTTCCGATTTTAGGGGATTCATTTTGAAATTTGATACCTCCCCATATGTTTTGAGAGTTTTTAATAAGTTCGGGAGAGTTATCGTTGGGTTCATTATGTAAAGCAGAATGTCATCGGTGTACGCCACGAGTTTATGTTCCTCTTCATAAACACAGAGCTCCACGTCCTGTCAGGGAGAGGAAACAGATGCTGTGTCCCTTGTACATAGGGACACAGCATCGGTCACCTCCCCCACTCAGTCCCCTCCCCCAACAGTAAGAATCACTCCCAGGATATACATTTACCCCTTCCTCGCCCCCTAGTGTTAACCCCTTCCCTGCCAGTCACATTTATACAGTAATCAATGCATTTTTATAGCACTGTTCGCTGTATTAATGTGAATGGTCCCAAAAATGTGTCAAAAGTGTCCGATGTGTCCACCGCAATATCGCAGTCCTGACAAAATTCGCAGATCGCCGTATTACTAGTAAAAAAAAAATTATAAAAAAAAAATTCTGAATTCTATCCCCTATTTTGTAGCCACTATAACTTTTGCGCAAACCAATCACTATACGCTTATTGCGATTTTTTTTTACCAAAAATATGTAGAATACGTATCGGCCTAAACTGAGAAAAAAATCGTTTTTTTTTTTTAAAAAATTGGATATTTATTATAGCAAAAAGTAAAAAATATTGTGTTTTTTTTCAAAATTGTTGCTGTTTTTTTGTTTATAGCGCAAAAGATAAAAACCGCAGAGGTGATCAAATACCACCAAAAGAAAGCTCTATTTGTGGGAAAAAAAGGACGTAAATTTTGTTTGGGAGGCACGTCGCACGACCGCGCAATTTAAATTTAAAGCGACGCAGTGCTGAAAGCTGAAAATTCGCCTGGGCAGGAAGGGGGTATATGTACCCAGTAAGCAAGTGGTTAAACATCTCAAATGACCCAGATACTATCCCATTTATTTTAACTCTAGCAGTTGGGTGATTGTAAATAGAATTTATCCACCCCATCATCTTAGGTCCCACCCCATATGCCTCTAATGTATTCAGTAGAAATCCCCAGTCTACTCTGTCAAACGATTTTTCCGCGTCTATTGACAGTAGTACCCCTGGGGATTTACTTTCTTTTATCTTTTGTATCAGTAGAAGCGTTCTAATACTATTATCCCTACTTTCCCAGCCTGGGATAAAACCCACTTGATCAGTGTGCACCAAATACCTCATTATTGGCTTCAATCTACCGGCTAATATTTTTGCGAACAGCTTCACGTCGGCATTCAGAAGGGAGATGGGTCTATAGCTGGAACACAAAGAGGGGTCCTTGCCTTTCTTAGAAATTATCAGTATCGCGGCCTCCAGTGCCTCGCAACGAATCTCCCAGTTAGTGCTGATTCCATTCATAAAGGAACATATCGCTAAATTTCTTATAGTATGCGGTCGTCAGCCCGTCGGGACCTGGGCTTTTCCCCGCAGGGGAATCCTTTAAATTTTTTCGTATTTCTGCTTCCGTAATGGGATCTTCTAAGGAATTAAATTTATCTGCTGGTATTTTTTTTAAGCCGATTTCTGTTAGTAGTTTTTTAGTATTATCTAACCGCATTTTTACCTTGTCTGGAGGGTCGCTTTGGGTTATCGAGTACAGCTTCCCATAATATTCTTGAAATACTCTTGCAATTTCAGGGGTTGTATATACACCTTACCATCTTTACCCGTTTGTATACTTTCAATAAAGTTAGTCCTCGTTTTTTTTTTAACAGTTTGGATAGGTATTTTCCCGACAGGTCTTCCCATTGATACCTCTCTTTCTTAAGTCTATAAAGGGCCGTTCTTTTTTCTTGTTCAGTGAGATCCCTTAATTCCTCTCTTTTAAGAATGATGGCACATTCAACTTTATGAACACCTGTCTGTTTATGACACTGTTCAAGGTCAAAAATTATTTTATGTAACTCATTACATTTCCTCCTGCTTTCTTTTTTTCCGCTGTTCCAATTGCAATAATAATTCCCCTAATATAGGCTTTGTGAGCCTCCCATACTAATGATGCTGACATATGTTCTGAACTGTTTGTTTTAAAATACAGCTCTAACTCCTCTTTAATCCTGTCTGCGACCACTGCATCTTGTATTAGCTCTTCATTAAGTCTCCAGATATTATTTCTCTTTTGCACTCCCTCTATTTTTAAGTTTATTGACACAGGGGCATAATCTGACAAGGTAACTATTCCTAGATCAGAACCTGTCACTGCGTCCAACAAACTATGATCCACCAAAAATATGTCAATTCTTGGATACGTCCCGTGTACAGCGGAATGGAATGTATAGTCGCGTATTTTAGGATGTTGTATTCTCCATACGTCCATTAATTGATGTTGGTGTAGTTTCTTTTTAAGTGCTTTCCATTGTGCATTCCCAGTCCGCTGCACCGGTGACGTACAATCGACTTCTGGGTCCAAGCAGAGATTCAAATCCCTGGCCATAATTACCCCGCCTTTCTTAAAGTCCATAAACTTCTCGATTACCCTCTTAAAGTGGTTGTAAACCCACTTTTTTCACGTTTACCTACAGGTAAGCCTATAATAATGCCCCAGATGCCCCAGTTGAAGTCCACTTGCTTTTACTACTTTTATGCTACAGTGATCACTTTTATGTTATTTGGTTTTACTACAATAAAACTGTATCCTCTTTTATCTGCACCATCCGGAGCATTGTTTTTTTCTTTTCTCCTGCATGACCTGTTTGGATACAAAGTTTTTTCATACTCCATGATTGTGCCTACTCTCCTTTAAGTGGATACCACTTTTTGCACCATCGATTGTCGCTTTGGAATAAGTCGATCTTCTTTTTCTGCTGGGAATCTGAGTCTGAGCGAATTTACCCACGGTGAGGTTCCAGTCCAGGACTACAGCCATTCATCTGGATATTCTGTGTGGAAGTCTACCATTGGGCCCTCGTCCAGCTGAGCAGACTCGAGTGGAGTCCTTCCATGCGCTTATGATCTGTTGTCGCTGACAAGCAGATCCACGCTATCCGGTAAGAGTATTCCATCTACTCCTGTTTTACCGTGCAGAATGTCCCCTCCATGACGATGATGTGGTCATATGTTTTCTACTGATGGACTTTTTTTCTGTGTTTCTATTATTTAATGGACACTTATTTACAGATTACTGTGGTTTAATTGCATTTATCCATGGTTCTTTATGCACTTCCTTAAGTGTTTTTTTCACTAGCGCTACATGTTTCTTCACTATTTCTATTCAATTTTTGTCACATTGCTTGTGTAGCTGCTCACTTTATATTTCTAGATTAGCGCAGTTTTTTCCTTTTTTTGCAAGCCTATAATAAGGCTTACCTGTAGGTATAAAGAATATCTCCTAAACCTGTACGGTTTAGGAGATATTCCCCTCGCAATGCGCCGCTGATTGCACATGCCGCCGGACTTTGCCGAATTAAAATCTCCCGCGCGCACGCGCGGGAGTGACGTCATCGCCGCTCCAGCCAATCACAGCGCTGGAGCGGCGATACCCGGAAGACACGCCGGAGCAAGATGACATCTCGCCCGGCGTGGACCAGGTAAGTGTTCTTCACCTCGTTCCGAGGTAAGTATTTCATAATCAGCCAGTATGCGGTGCATACTAGCTGATTATGCCTTTTGCCTTGCAGGTTTGAAAAAAAAATGTTTATGCGGTTTACAACCGCTTTAAGGAATTTCATTGAGTTCTTATTTGGTCCATAGATATTTGCTATGGAATAGTCAGCTTTATTTATTTTGCCCCTGAGCAACAGATAGCGCCCTTCCGGGTCTGCTATTCTCTCCCCAGGGACAAATCTTACTTCCCTAGCAAAACCCATGGCAACTCCCTTAGCACGTTTAGTTGGAGAGTCCCCATAGTACCAAAGCAGATAAACGTGTGAGCAGATTTTAAGATTTGAATCCTGCGAGATGTGTGTCTCTTGTAGTAGTACTATATCCGCTTTGAGATATTTTAATTCTCTCAAAATATTATCCCTTTTGATAGGAGTGTTCAGTCCCCATACGTAATCCTCACCTTAGCGATTTGCCTACTGCCAATATTATATTTACATAATATGGCACCATACAATTTCAGTATACACGGCCCATGAAGAAGTCTTTCAGATCAAATGTCTTGTATATGGTTTTAAAATATGTTTTTATATATACTAATTGCACTTTGGTCATCTTTTACATGTGGGTTTACCCCAAGAAAGGAGTCTGTTAAAAACATTCACTGCATGAGGAAAGGAGGGAGAATAATATACAAAGGAAATAGAATCAGGCAGCAGATGACAGACCAGCTTAGAACAAATGTATATTGGCTAGCATATGAACCTGTATATATGAAGTCAGTGTTGGTTTTTGACTGTCTAACTTGTTGGATATGTCAATGCAAGTAGATGGTTTACAACAAGATTCTGTTGTGTATGATGCCACGTTCACACGACCGTTTTTCGGGTTGTAAAAAATGACATTTTTAATGGTCTAGAAAACCCGATCATTAAAACGGCCTTGCCTACACACGATCGTGAAAAAAAAATGCTCTAGCAAATCGCGGTGACGTACAACATGTATGAGAGCACTATAAAGGGGAAGTTCCATGCGGATAGGGCTGCTTTTGCTGATTTTGTGTTAGTAAAAGTTTGGTGAGAGACGATTCACGCTTTTCAGTCTGTTACAGCGTGATGAATGTGCTATCTCCATTACGAACGCTAGTTTTACCAGAACGAGCGCTCCCGTCTCATAACTTGCTTCTGAGCATGCACATTTTTTTCACGTCGTTAAAGCCCACACACGATAATTTTTTACGACGTTAAAAACGACAACGTTAAAAACGTTGTGAAAATTTAGAGCATGTTCGAAATTTTTAATGCCCATTTTTTACATCGTGAAAAATGCTCTGGAGCCCACACACAATAATTTTTAATGACATTAAAAAAAAAAGTCATTTTTTACAACCCAAAAAACGGTTGTGTGTACGCGGCATAAGGCCTCATTCACAATAGCACTGTCATACCTGCTATTATATGCATTTAGAGGATATTTCTAAACACATTTAAATGCATGTAATGATTTTTCAATGGTGCCATTCTCACTGTATGTTTACATGCATTTAGATGTGATCAGTTTAGCTTCATTTAGAGAAAATCACATTCTGTGCATTCAGGATCTGTTTAGAAACTCTAAATGTGGGTAAATGCATGTAATGCAACTATACGCGTCCGAGTGCAATTAATACTGCTTTAACAGCAGGAACATCAAAATACATGAAAAGGTGATCTGGAAGCACTTTATACTGTACTTCCCAGATATTTTCTTCTGCATTTACAAAAGCAAACGTGTAAATGAAGCCTAAGAGCAAAGACTAGGGAGAGAAAAAAAAGCTTCAACATACTAAAATGTTATCTCAGATTTCTGTGTATATGTAAGGGAATGAGAGAATGTACCTGGGATCAGTTCGCAGAGCATTCATTAAACCCATTACGAATTCTTCAAGTTGAAAACCTTATTCCGAACCCCCTTAAAGTCTATGGAGGAGAATTATGACAGTCAGTTCTAGCCATTTTCATGGCTAATATGCAAGGGAACGTAAAAAAAAAAAGGACATGTGAACCTAGGCACTGCCATGTCAGACACAAATCAAAGCAGAATTTTTTTTTAAATAATAATGTACAGTGGGAAGAGTCTACCTTTTAATACAACTTTGAGGTGAAAACTCAAATGCATTCAATTACATGCCTGGGAGCTGCCTTTGAGCTGTATGTGATGTCACAGGATAATACTAATCGTACATTGTCAGCAACATCGTTTTCTGGCATCACATATTTTGCATGTGTAATTGATGTATTACCAATTACATTATTGCTTGGCCTAAACACAGAGGCAGCCCAGACTAATTCATTACAACTTACAATAAATTGCCTTTTTAGATAATTTTGGCTGCAACATCTAAAATTGTTCATCCAGCAGTAATAGGTCTGATATGAAGGGTGCAAGTAGAAGGCACCACAGATCTGAAGGTAAAGAAATGTTTTCCTAAAAAAAACAAAAAAACAAAAAAAAAACACCACTTTGTACAAATTTGCAAGTGGCACAATAATCTACTGTAAAGTTTCTCGCTTTACCACACTGCATTGTCTTATAAGTTTAATAAAATGTCAAAACAGAGCACACATCCCCACATTCCCTAAACCCCTTCCCATCCCTGTATTTCCAAGTATTCCCCAAATTATCGAAGTATAGACTTCAACTGTATATTCAGTAGAAATTGCGTAGCGTCAATATAGGACATGAGCACTTAAATAGGCAGAAAATAGAAAGAAGTCCGCAGTGCGGATCTTTTTTAATGTTTTTTGTTGCCTTTTTTGTTTGGGTACTTGCTTTGTGCACTGGTCCAAATCATTTGGTGGCGTGGGGTTGTTTTTCAGGGGTTGGGCTTGGCCCCTTAGTTCCAGTGAAGGGAACTTTTAGGCCCCGTACACACGAGAGGATATCCGCTGGAAACTGTGCGTCGAATCATTACGACGCATGCGATGGGAGGGGAGAGGACGGACTTATCCGGTGAGTCTGTACAGACGACCGGATCAGTCCGCTGGACTGGATTCCAGCGGATAGATTTCTTAGCATGCTAAGGAATTTTTATCCGCTGGGAATCCGTCGGCTGGATTTTTATCCGCCGGGAAATGTCCGCTCGGACGTACACACGACCGGATCTATCTGCTGTAACTGATCCGCGGATCAATCCCAGCGGATAGATCCGGTCGTCTGTACGAGGCCTTAAGGCATCAGCATACCAGAACAATTTCATGCTCCCAGCTGTGTGGGAACGGTTTGGGGATGACCTGTTCCAACATTACTGTGCACAAAGCAAAAAATAAATAAAGAATAATGCCGCATACAGACGGTCATTTTTTGTGATGAAAAAAAATGACGTTTTAAAAAACGTCATTTAAAATGATCATGTCTGGGCAAAAACGTCGTTTTATGTCTTCAAAAAAACGACTAAAAAAAATTCGAACATGCTTGAATTTTTTGTGTCGTTTTTCAAAACGTCATTTTTTACTTCACAGAAATTGACCGTGTGTATCAAAAAACATCGTTTAAAACGACGTTTTTCAACCCGCGCATGCCCAGAAGCTAGTTATGAAGCGAGCTTCAATGGAAAAAAGTGGTGAAACGTAACCTCGCTTTGCTAGAGCATTGTGAAAAAACGATGGTGTATGTAGGCAACGTCGTTTTTGAAAATGATGTTTCAAAAACTTTGTTTTATTTCATGATTTAAAACGTCATTTTTTTTCATCACAAAAAACGACCGTCTGTATGCGGCATTAGATCAGGCAAGTCTAAAATGAGAGAAGTGGAGGGAGCAGTTTTTTACTTTTTTGTGATGTCATTTTGCATTTACAGTTTTGTTAAAGGGGTTGTAAAGGTACAATTTTTTTTCCTAAATAGCTTCCTTTACCTTAGTGCAGTCCTCCTTCACTTACCTCATCCTTCGATTTTGCTTTTAAATGTTCTTATTTCTTCTGAGAAATCCTCACTTCCTGTTCTTCTGTCTGTAACTCCACACAGTAATGCAAGGCTTTCTCCCTGGTGTGGAGTGTCGTGCTCACCCCCTCCCTTGGACTACAGGAGTGTCAGGACGCCCACTAACACACAGCTCCTTTCTCTATCTGCAATGTAGAGAGCATCCTGAGGCCTCGTACACACGATAGGTTAACCAGAGGACAACGGTCTGATGGACCGTTTTCATCGGTCCAAACCGATCGTGTGTGGCCCCCATAGGTTATTTAACCATAGGTTAAAAAAAAGCCAACTTGCTTTAAATTTAACCTATGGATTCCTAACCGATGGGAAAAAAACGATCGTCAGTAGGCACAACCATCGGTTAAAAATCTACGCATGCTCAGAATCAAGTCGACGCATGCTTGGAAGCATTGAACTTCGTTTTTTTCAGCACGTCGTTGTGTTTTACGTCACTACGTTCTGACACGATCGTTTTTTTAACCTATGGTGTGTAGGCACGACGGACCATCAGTCAGCTTCATCGGTTAACCTATAATAATGGTCCATCAGACCGTTCTCATCGGATGGACTGATCGTGTGTACGAGGCTTGACTCTCCTGTAGTCCAAGAGAGGGGGCGAGCATGACACTCCACACCAGGGAGAAAGCCTTGCATTACTGTGTGGAGTTAGGGACAGAAGAACAGGAAGTGAGGATTTCTCAGAAGAAATAAGGACATTTAAAAGCAAAATGAAAGGATGAGGTAAGTGAAGGAGGACTGCACTAAGGTAAAGGAAGCTATTTAGGAAAAAAAAATTGTACCTTTACAACCCCTTTAAAGGAACACTATGGGCCAGATTCACGTAGCTCAGCGCATCATTAGGCGGGCGTAGCGCAATGCAGATACACTACACCGTCGAAACTTAGAGAGGCAAGCAGCCTATTCAGCAAGCAAATGCGCGCTGCGATGCGCCATCGTAACGTAATTTAGACGGCGTAACCCGACGTAATTCAAAGTGGGAAGGAGGTGGGCGTGATCCATTTAAATGAAGTGTGACCCCATGCAAATTAAGGTCCGAACGAACGGCGCATGCGCCGTCACGTGATCGCATGCCCCGCGTCCCACTGCGCATGCGCCCCAATTCGCCTATCGTATTCCCCCACGATAACCCAGCCCACCGTTTCCGCCCAGGGCAAAAATCCGCCCAGACATGCGCCAGTCAAGTGCAAAAGTACACCTGCTGGTTTTGGTCGTTTGGTGTGGCTACTTTTGCTTTCTTCTTATCCAAAAATGTCTGAGGCTGCGTCTAAAGATAGGAGGGATAAAAACTTTAGTATTGAGGAGAAGGCGGTCATTATTGATGCCATGACAAAATATAATAAGTTCCTCCACGGCAAGGAAAGTGGCTCGACCAGCAAGGTCCGTAAGGATCAAATCTTGGCACAGATTGCAGCGGAGGTGAGTGCCCTTGGCTATGCCAACCGGACCCCAGACAAGATAGCGAAGAAGATCAACGACCTGCGGCGTCTTGTGAAGGAGAAGGTGGCCAAGATCAAGAAACACAGAAGGGGCACCGGAGGTGGACCAGCCCTGAAGATAAGACTGACACCTGATGAGGAGGTCATTGCCAGGTGCCTGGAGAAGGAGCAGGTGGAGGGCCTGGAGGGCTTTGAGTCAGTTGATCAGCCCTTGAGGACAGGTGAGTGTGTTTTATCTTTTATCTGGTGTCTAGCATGTGGGGGGGGGGAGTGAATATGTGACAAGTGTGTGGGTCCACCAACATGTGAATGTTTTGTGTCATCCACAGATGTGCAGGATGAAGCGGGCCCATCCTCGGCTGCTGGGCAACCAACCCCATCCCAGGATACCAGTGTCCACACCTCTCCATTAGAGGAAGTGGAGGAGGAGCACGGGCACCTGGATGATGGCATATATCTGGGGGATGAGACCACCGTCGCTGGACCCTCCCATACCTCCACCTCCATAGGGGATACCCCCCCAAGGGACTCAAACTTCATTGGAACCCCCCCAAGGCCCTCAAATGTGGGATCCCCCCCAAGGGCCTCCACCCTTTTGGGAAGCCCATCCTCCCTAAGGGAAGTGCCCTCAGGGGCCTCCCCATACATTCGTCCCCAAGCCACACCTGCACCCAGGAAGGCAACTAGGAAGACGAGGGGTGATCCTGACGCCTTAGAAGCCACTTTGGCTATGGACCTGGCCAGACAGACCCACCATGTGGGTTCTGTGGCATGTGATATGCGCTGGGTGGCAGCCAGCCTGGCCTCCATGCAGCAGACCCAGGCTGCTTTCACTGCCACCATGACCGAAAATGTGCAGGAGGTCAGTGCCAACAGCACTGCATTGGTGACCTGCGTTAGGGACCTGGATGACACAAATTCAGGCCTTGTGGCAGAGGTCAGGAGCCTGGGAGTGGCCATACAGGCCAATACAGCAGCCATTGAGGCGGTGGGGAATCAGACCACTGCGGTCCTCACCCGCATAGCCCTGGCTTTAGAGGGTATCCAGGCAGCCAGGGAGAGACCGGGGGATGTTCCTCCTCCCAATGACCCACCCCCCCCACCCGCGGCTGCCCCCAGGCAACAGAGGGCACGGAGCCTTGGCACTAGGCGTAGTCCACGTCGGGCCAGATGAGTGCCAGTTAGATTATTTTCTTTTTATACTCGATATGATTTTTGGTTATTAACTGATACTCATGATATGAGTGATATTATGTTATTATGATACTCGATTGGAGTTGTATTTATTTTATTATTATTCGGGATATATTTTTTGGAAATTATTTTCTGAGAAAGATACAGCAACATAATTGGAGCCTTGACGTGGCGTTGCTGCTCCCAAGTACCGCACGGTGTACTTCGGTCTAATCCAATTTATTGTGGTTTGGGGGGTGGGGTGTGTTAGGGACCACAGTGGTGTGCATGCGTGCATTCTCATTGTGACATGTTTCATGTGCGTGTTGCACGTGAAAATAAGCCTAACACAAGGCATCTCCTAACTGCTCTTCCCTCAGCAGACGGGGGACCCTCGGTTGGGGGGGAATGTCTGGTTTGGGGGTCAGGTCATGACGGAGTTCAACCTGCAGGCCCCTTCTCATGGTGAAATTGTGCAGAATGCAACATGCACCGATAATCTGGCACACAAAGTCTGGGGCATACAACAGTGTACCCCCAGACCTATCTAGGCATCGGAACCGTGACTTCAGGAGGCCAAACGTGCGCTCCACCACTCCCCGGGTACGTATATGAGCCTCGTTGTAGCTTCTTTCTCCTGGTGTTTGTGGGTTCCGGAATGGGGTCATCAGGTGGGGTCCCAGGGCATATCCAGAGTCACCTGGAAGGGAAAAGACAGGAGGAGGTTAGTCATGCATGTGCCCCTCGTGATGTCTGCATCATGGGGGGGACAGTCATGCCTGACACCCATGACACTCACCAACCAGCCAGCTGTCCCCATACACGTTCTCTTCAAATTGTCCTGGGATGTCGCTTTGCCGGTAGATAGGTAGATAAAGCTGTCATGGGTGGCCCCAGGGTGTTTAGCACAGACATGCCATATGAGGCCTTGAGCATCGGTTATTACTTGTACATTAATTGAATGCCAATTCTTCCTGTTACGGTACATATGCTCAGCGTCACGGGGGGGCTGGAGTGCCACATGAGAACAATCAATGGCCCCCACAGTGCGTGGGAATCTGGCTATTTTATAGAAATCGGTTCTTGCCTTCGCCTGCTGGACCTCCTGGGTGGGTCTCACAATGTGGTGGGACATCCGTCTCAGGATAGCGGGTACAACCTGGTGCACGCACCTACTCATTGTGGATTGGGACATCCCAGCCAAATTTCCACTGGTTCTTTGAAATGATCCACTGGCTAAAAAATGCAGGGTTGCCATGACCTTGAGCAGTGGCGGCACTGCTTGTGATCGATGTGTTGGGCTGGTGAGGTCATCCTGCAGGGATCGTACTATTTCCATGATGGCTTCAGTGTCAAATCTCAACAAGCGAAACACCTCCGATTCAACCATGCCAAAGAGGTCCATGCGATCTCGGGGTACCCTTTCCTGTGCCCTCCTCCTCCTCCTGCGTGCTTGTAGACGCCGTAGTACTATGACCACGGCTGCCCCTGACATGTTGGCACACAGATGTGTTGTCCTGCAAGTGTTGTTGCTCAGCTCCTCTGTCACGCTGCTGCTGTTGCTGCTCTCCAGCTGACCTGTGCAAGTCCGTTGCAAAGTTACCCCTGCTTTTATGAAGGGTAACTTTAGATCGGACGAGCAGCTTACGCGCACCGCGCGTAGCCTACGACGGACAATCGTACGCATGTGAATCGGCATTTCTCCCTCATTTGCATAATTGAATAGCAAATCAATGGGAACGAACAATACGTCTAGCCTAAATATGCGCCTAAGTTTCGCCGGCGGAGGACAGTTGCGTTGGACGGGTGAAGCCTAATTTCGCGTGTATGTGCTTCTGTGGGTACGGCGCATCGATACGACGGCGCACATCTACACTTACGCCGCGTATCTCGAGATACACCGTCGTATCTCTTTGTGAATCTGGCCCTAAAGGTTTATTTTTTATTAGATCAATTGATTGCTGTAAGCTAGAGCATTTAAATATCACTTACCTCGTTTTTCCTTTTGACCTCCAAAATACAGTAATCCAGGTTTGAAAATGCCATTTCCTGTCACTCCTCTTCTTGCTTTCCACCAGCATCTGAGCCGTTTTGCATGGTGGAAAGCAGAATGTGCTCACCCCCTCCCTATGACCACAGCCCTGCGTGAAGATGCTCTCTTATCCCTCACAGGCATGGAGGCTAAGCCTAATGGGAACTGTAGTTCCCATTAGGCCGTGATGTAGCAAGAATGAATGCGCACCGCAAACTAGGAAGTCAGTGAGAATAATGATTCAGGAGTGACGGAGGTGAATAAAACAGGTATCAAACTAGTTATAATGCAAAACTTTATGTTTTACTTTATCAGCTACTGTCAGACTTTAATTTAAGAGGAACATATTTTTGTCTTTACAACCCCTTTAAGTTATCTATATTTATTTCATTTTTTTAAAACTTGAAAGTTTGTCCCTGCCGCAGTGAAGCAAACATGGGCAGGAATGACAATGCAAAATAGGCATATTAGCATATTAGCCTACAAACCTTGAACCTAGAAAACAAGAAATCCTAGGTCTGAACCTTAGATTGTCCCCATGCAAAAACAATTATGTTTTTTTTTTTACAACATAAGGCTGCCAGCAATGACACTGGTCTTGCAGAGATGAGAGCCACAAGGAGTAGGAAGTCTCACTAAGGGAACCCAATGAAAAATAACAGGAAATAATAAGTAAAACTTACAATAAAGTTGTGAAACAGATCAATGAAGGGATTTATGAAACCATAAAATCAAAATATTTATCCAGTGTTGAATTCAAAAGCAATATTGTAAAGCGGATAAATAAAAATTCAAATGTGGATGATTTAATGGCAGCAAATCAAGAAAACAATTAAAGGACTAAAAGTTCGGCCAAGGTGAAAACTGCTAGAAAAGCAGCAGAATTAAAGAGTCAGATGAATACAATGAGCTGTCCAAAGCCCCAAAAAATAAGAAATCTGACATTCAACTGGCACAGGTGATGGCATTAGCTATTACTAAATAATATCCATATTATTAATCAACACTTTCTTTTCACCATTTGATAGGGGAAGGTCAGCAATGAAACCCAAATCACAAACTGTGGGCAAAATGATATATTGTGTATAAAATATACAAGCACAGCTTCATTATTGGTAAGGGAATATTACATGTAATATTAAACATGACAGAAACAATCCTAAATGGCATATAAATTACATATAAAGATTAAGGGGTAGATTCACATAGATTTTGGCGGGCGTAGTGTATCTCAGATACACTACGCCGCCGTAAGTTAGAGCAGCAGGTCCAGTATTCAAAAAGAAGTTGCGCTCTAACTTACGGTGGGTTAGTGTAACTGGGCCGGCGTAAGCCCACCTAATTCAAAATAGGCTGGTTGGGAGCGTGTTCTATGCAAAATACTATTGACCCCACGTATTTGACGTTTCTAACGAGCGGCGCATGCGCCGTCTGTGGACGTATCCCAGTGCGCATGCTCCAAATACGCCGCAAAGACTCATTGGTTTTGACGTGAATGTAACTTATGCCCAGCCCCATTCACATACGACTTATGCAAACGACATAAAAGTTGAAAAATTTGACGCGGTTCCGATGTCCATACTTAACATTGGCTGCGCCATGTTTTTGGTGGTTTATCTTTACACCTGAAAACGCCTTACGTAAACGGCGTATCTTTACTGCGACGGCCGGGCGTACGTTCGTGAATAGGAGTATCTAGCTGATTTACATATTCTAGGCGTAAATCAGCGTACACGCCCCTAGCGGTCAGCATAAATATGCAGTTAAGATACGACGGCGTAGGAGACTTACGCCGGACGTATCTTAGCAACATTTAAGCGTATCTCAGTTTGAGCATACGCTTAAAGTTGCGACGGCGCGGATTCGGACTTATGACGGCGTATCTACTGATAGGCCCGTCGTAAGTCTTTATGAATCTGGCCCTAACACAGCAATATTCAATACTAATAAATAAATAAGCCCCTAAGCCATAGAGGACAATTGCTTATAGAACCAAAGACACAGTGGCAGCCTGTCCATTAGGGGACGCCCGGGCACCGCCCCCTTTCTCCACACGATCCCTATATAAATAATGGATAGATTCATGCATAATAAGGCTTACGTGTAGGTACCGTGAATGTCTCCTAAACTTGCAACGTTTGGGAGATATTCACTGTATTAGCATGTGCCGATATCATCAACATATGCACACAGAAGAAACAACTCGCTAGTGCCATTTCTTCAGCTGCTGTGCCGTTGCCAGCGGCTCCCGGCATGTGCAAAAGTGACATCATCGTGGCTCTGGCCAATCACAGCGCCAGAGCCCACGATACCCGGAAAAAACTCCAGGAGACATGTCACCGGCCACAGTGGTGTGCCGGGCTTGCTGCTGGGGCTTCAATCTAAGGTAAGTATTTCTTAATGAGCTAGTTTATGCCTTTGTCTTGCAGGTTGTTTTGTTTTTTGTTCGTTTTATTTTTTTTCGTGGGTTTACAACCACTTTAAGATGTAAAATCTTTCCACCCTCCTCCCAAATTCCCCAAAGATACACAAAATGTTGCCACCTAAAGGACATGCAGTGAAGGGTTTACATCTATGTTAAAGGACCAGTGCCAGAAGATCCACACTGATTTGGCTCCATTCACGTTATCAGCAGCACTCCCTATGCTTTCCCTATCACAGCTAAGCACATTGTCAATATGTGTAACAAAAGGTAAAGGATAGTGAATATAATATAAAATCAATCCATTATATGTATCAAAACATAATGTCCATAACAATTCAGTAAAAATCCCTGAATATAAATCCTTTACAGAACAGATGGTTTAGTCGCCATTTAAATTCACCTGCAGTGTATAACAGTACCACTTAAAACACTTTTGTTTCTTGGATAACAAAAAATGATGTGTCCGGTTGCCTGGATTCACTTGGTGCTTGGTGGATTCACAAAATGATTTATTTTGGTGGATTTGGACAGATTTTTTATGGACATTATGTTTTGATACATATAATTGATTTTATATTGTTTTTACTATAAGTGCTGCACTTTACATTATTGTTACACATATACACAGGGTTTGTGGAGTCACTCTGCGTGCCAGCTTCTGTGCCCTATAGGCACTCACATATTTATATTATTTTTGGACATTGTCAATATGACTACTTGAAACCCTGCCTTTTTATATTGAGGGGCTGGTACTTAAGAAAGCCCCATTATTTGCTACTCTAAGCCACCTTACCTAGGTTACGAAGCCAGAAAATACATTATTGATGGTTAGTATTGCGGTATGGTATATCTCAAACTTAACCTTGACTGAAACCTGAAGTTCATTCCTAGTTTGTATACTGTAACAAATGTGTAATTTACAATGAGCGCTTTGGTGCCAGCACGTGACTGTGGTTTTATGACCTAGACATAATATAGTGAATTGTAAGCTTTTATAGAGAATATTAGAGCACAGTTTATGGGGGAGGATTTGAAATGTTTGCAGGGCATTCCCCACACATTTGACTAGGGTTGTCCCGATACCGATACTAGTATCGGTATCGGGACCGATTCCGAGTTTTTTCGGCGGTACTCAGACGCCGATACCCCGCCCCGATACATAAATAGAATACTTGCCGCCGACCGCCGCCGCCGCCCGCCGCCGAACGCCGCCCGCCGCCACGAAACGCCGTAATCCGCCGCCATTCGCCGCATCCCCGCTGCCGCCGACTTTGTAATACGGGCGGGAACATTACAGCTTTGAATAGCTGTAATGATTCGCACCACGCATAGACACTCCCCCTCGCTCGGGTGAACTGTCCAATCCCGAGCGAGGGGGAGTGTCTATACGCAGCGCGGCGCCAATCATAACAGAGATTCAAAGTTGTAATGTTCCCGCCCGTATTACAGAGTCGGCGGCAGCGGGGATGCAGGTAAGCGTGACATGGCTGGATGGGGGGAGACGCTGGATGGGGGGAGACGCTGGCTGGATGGGGGGACGCTGGCTGGATGGGGGGTGACGCTGGCTGCATGGGGGGACGCTGGCTGGATGGGGGGTGACGCTGGCTGTATGGGGGGTGACGCTGGCTGTATGGGGGGTGACGCTGGCTGGATGGGGGGTGACGCTGACTGGATGGGGGGTGACGCTGGCTGGATGGGGGGTGACGCTGGCTGGATGGGGGGTGACGCTGGCTGGATGGGGGGTGACGCTGGCTGGATGGGGGGTGACGCTGGCTGGATGGGGGGTGACAATGGCTGGATGGGGGGATACATGGCTGCATCTGTGGGGGGACATCGCTGCATTTGGGGACACATTTTAAAAAAAGTATCGGTATTCGGTATCGGCGACTACTTGAAAAAAAGTATCGGTACTTGTACTCGGTCCTAAAAAAGTGGTATCGGGACAACCCTACATTTGACTGTTGGGTCATCTGCTGATGTTTACCATGGTTATTAATATCATACAAAGTGATAACCAGATGACAACGTCATATCCGGCACCTCACCCCCAAGTAGTGATTTCAATATGTTATAGCAGGGCGGTACCCTGCCAGAGTCCAGGTCTAATAAACAGCCAGTTCACCAATAAGTCAGCTGTGTTCTGGGCTTTAAGTAATCACCAGACCAAGAATCTAGGCTCCCAGTTGGAGACGACTCCACCCTGCAAACAGGAGGTCTGGGCATGGGAGTCCGGAGGGCTTCACCTAGGAGAGAGAGGTTGGAGCCAGTGTAGCACAAAGCTACTTGCTGTATGCACGGAGGTGCTGAGCGTCTGGTCTGTGGGAGACAGACCAAGGCCCTAAAGCATAAGGTCTGAGCTGGAGAGCTGCGTTTACAAGCCAGGAGGGCTGAAAAATCATTTACTTTGGTAGCAGGACTGAAATATTGAATACACATGACAATGTACAAATAAACTGTATGGCCCGGATTCACAAAGCACTTACGCCGATGTATCTCGAGATACGCCTCGTAAGTGTAACTATGCCCGTCGTATCTGTGCGCCATGCCCACAATCTGAGATACGCCAAAAAATAGGCTTCCTACGACCGACGTAACTTGCCTACGCCATCGTATCGTGGGCCCATATTTACGCTGGGCGCATTTGCTGCTCCCATTGATTTTCTATGCACATATGCAAATGAGGGAGATATGCCGATTCAGGAACGTACTTGCGCCCGGCGCATAATATACGCGGTTTGCGTAAGTCGTACGTCCGGCGTAAAGTTATTCCCCATATATGAGGCGCAACTCGTGCTAAGGTATGGACCAGGGATCACAGCCGTCGTATTTTACGTCGTTTACGTAGTACGTGAATAGGGCTGGGTGTAGGTTACGTTCACGTCGTAGGCAGTGATCCGTCGTATCTTAGGGAGTAGTTCCGACGTGATTCTGAGCATGCGCACAGGGATGCGGCCACGGGACGGCGCATGCGCCGTTTATTTTAAGTACTTCTATGACGCTTGCCCCATCATTTGCATGGGGTCACGCCTCATTAGCATGGCTCACGCCCACTTCCACCTACGCTGGCTTACGCCGAGGAAACCCAGCGTATCTTTAAGAGCGAGTGGGAGCGAGTGCTTTGTGAATCCAGTGCTTGCCTCTGTGCGCTGCGTCGGCGTAGCGTATATTAGATACGCTACGCCCGCATAAATATGCGCCAATGTATGTGAATCCGGGCCCTTATGTTTTATATTTAAGTGTTTCTATTACTACTTTTGGGCACCTTGATAATCCCACAAATACCTGTTGTCTCTATGGTTATTTATAATTTTTGCTGCCTGCATACTTGCCAGATTGGGGTGATTTTTCTGCCGCTGTCTGCCTTTCATTAACATGGTAAATGTTACTTACAACTAAGAATAAGGGGATTCATTAATTTTATAACTGACTTGCCCACTGCTTCCTTTTCAGGACCTGTCAGTCTGGCCCCCACTTATTCCAATGCGCTCTATATATAAAATCAACTATTAAAGTGTTCAACATAGCATAATTATTATATGATAAAGCATGAAGCACAGGCAGCTATGACCCGGACAGCTATATTAAGAAGCTTTATTGTTATGAATATCATTTCTTATTATTATACTGTAGATGTTTTATTGTATAATTATTGTAATTAGAAGTCTGGCGTTTCAAAAAAAATGCATAAATTAGCACCTCCAAAATCTTTACTGAATTCCGGAAAGTTCACACTCTTTATACTTTAAAATGAGAACTTCAGTGATGACTGTTACTATATCTGGAGCTTCAGCTCTGCATATTAAACACTCATATTCCCTTTGGAAAGATAAAAAATAAAATGTTTAACATTTTCTTATATTCTTACACAAGCTATATTTTCTTTTTGCTGTCTGATAATAACAAACATGGCTTATTTAATGATGGTAGTTTTTTATACGCTTATTTCTTTATAATGCCTGAAAGAATTTGTTGCCCATAGAAAAAAGTGGCACATGTGACTTTTTATGTTATATTTACACTATGTTGGTCTGTAATTTACAGCTTTTCTATTGCTGGGTATTAAATCAAACAAATATCTACCGGTATCTATCTCCCTTCAGGAAGCTACATTTGGTCATATTTGACACTACTGTATTAAGGGACCATTGCTGGTCACTCTGTAATGCACACATTATCAATGATCTTAACGTTGCTCTGTCTGCAGCTGCCAGCTGCTCTGACATTGACAAATAGGGCCCAGTAGGTAGGATCTATGGAGCATCACTGACATACCGAACACAAACTATATTGTGTATCCTTGCAATATCCCACAAGCCACTTGCGTGTATACGCATCACTCAAATAAATTTGATTTAAAGCTGCATAAACAGAACTTTGGAAGAGAAAAAGAAGAAAAAAGGAAGCAAAGGAGGACATGTCTAACTGGCTCTCAGTACATATATCATTTTCATATCAAGGTCACTCACAGTAATGTATTCCCATGAAAACTATGTGACCAAGGGGCTGTAATTGCCTGTTCTAGTCACCCATAATTTTTGTATTGTTTATTTCAGATGCAACACTTTATCTATTTAGATAAAAGGCTTCCGTAAAAAAAATAAATGATGTGACAGCAGCATCATCTGCTGGGCTCTTCTAGGATAACACAACAAAAAGAATCCAATTTTATCTATAAGGCACAGCTTGTGTTTGTTTATCCTTTTCAATGCAAGGATGTCTCTTTATGGTTACTTATAGTCACAGTTAAACATGGGTAAATAACCTAGTTGACGGCAGTTTTAAAAAAAATAAAAAATACTATAGGCTTTAAGACCTCTTTCCACGCTTTGTTATTGCATGGGGAAAGTTACCGGTACATCATTTACAGCATGATTGAGGCCTGTCTTTCTGAGCGCCACAGGTTTTACTATTAATTCTGGCAGGTGATTTGGGAATTTGGTGACTGCGAATGCTAAAAGCTGTTCTTGTGACATTTAAGCATATGGCTGGCTTTGCAGAAATAAATCATTTCTAACAGGCTGCAAGCTTTTGCTTCCTGTTGAGAAGTAAATTATTCCTGGAAAGGAACTCAGCTCCCATTAACCTACCAGCAAATCGCCGGAAGAAAATGATTTTTAGGCGGCAGGTTGACCAGGCAAACCCCATTCATTAGTAAGGTAATGGCCAAAGACTGGCACTGGCACGGTTTCCATTTGAGGTTGAAGGGGTAACCAGTACTGAGGACTTCAAAAAGCTCTTTATGGCTCATTATTCCAGTTAATTAAATTAGATCTTGCATTAGTAGTCAGATGATTAGATGTTATGTTAATATATAAATCTACATTTGTGCAACTTTTATGTAGAACATTGATTAAAATACACATACAGTTGACGGTTACAGCATGTACACAATTTTAATAATATAGTAATGTCAATAACAAATATAGTCATTTCTGTAGCTTTTTGCATCAAAAATACGATCATGGAAGTTATGACTAAAGAATGGGTGTGATTTTTAATTTAAAGGGTAATTTTTATGAAAAAAAAAAAAATAGCAAACAAAAAAAAATAATATAGTATATACAATTGCAACACAAGTCATATTGTAATTGAATGTTAATAAGAATTAACTTTCCTTTTCAATCTGCAGCTTTGTCATTTTCTGCAAATTACTATGCAGAATGGCTACCTAGATGTGTTCTGTACACAGAGGCCCAGATCCACAAAGAAATTACGCCGGCGTATCTATTGATACGCCGCATAATTTCTACGATGCCCCGTCGTATCTTTGTTTTGTATCCACAAAACAAGATACGACTGAATGTGGGCTTGATCCGACTGGCGTACGTCTTAGTACGCCGTCGGATCTTAGGTGCATATTTACGCTGGCAGCTAGGTGGCGCTTCCGTTGATTTCCGCTTAGAGTATGCAAATGAGCTAGATACGGCGATCCTCAAACGTACGTCCACCCGGCGCATTTTTTTACGTTGTTTCCGTAAGGCTTTTTTCGGCGTAACATTACCCCTGGGTCTATGAGGCGTACACAATGTTAGGTATGGATGTCGGGACAGCGTCTAATTTTCTGTAGTTTACATCGTTTGCGTAAAACATTCGCGAATAGGGCTTTGCGTAAATTACGTTCACGTCGAAAGCATTGACTATTTGCGTGATTTTGAGCATGCGCACTGGGATACCCCCATGGATGGCGCATGCGCCATTAAAAAAAAACTTAATTTACGTGGGGTCAAGATGTATTAACATAAAACACGCCCACAACTTAGTCATTTGAATTGCGCGCCCTTACGCCGACACATTTACACTACGCCGCCGTAACTTACGGCGCAAATTCTTTCTGGATACGGAAAATACGCTCTAAGTTACGGCGGCGTAGTGTATCTGAGATACGCTACGCCTGCCTAAAGATAGGCAGATCTTTGTGGATCTGGCCCAGAATGTGTAGTGACCACTCCCCATGAAACATAATTTCCTGCTTGTGTGTGTTTTTTCTCCATTCCATACAGACATGGAATTTCCGTCGGAAAAAAAGAGCACATGTTCTCTTTCTAACTCCATCGGAATTTCCGACAAAAAAAGTCCGATGGGGCATACACACGGTTGGAATATCCGATGAAAAAAATTCCATCTGACTTTTTCCATCGGAAATTCCGATCGTGTGTACGAGGCAACCAAAAGTTGAAATAAGATATATACACTATATTGTCAAAAGTATTGGGACACCTGCATTTACACACACATGAACTTTAATGGCATCCCCGTCTTAGTCTGTAGGGTTCAATATTGAATTAGCTATAACAACTTTAATGCCTTGTACACACGATAGGAATTTATGATGAAAAAAGTCTGATGGAATTTTTTCATCAGAAATTCCTATTGTGTGTGGGCCCCATAGGATTTTTTTCCGTAGGAGTTTGGAAATAGAACATGTTTTATTTTTTTCTAAAGGAAAAAAATCCTATGGGATGTCTGTGTGGAACTCCGACAGAGAAAAAAACACGCATGCTCAGAATCAAGTGGACGCATGCTCGGAAGCATTGAACTTCATTCTTCTCGGCTCATCATAGTGTTTTATGTCACCGCGTTTTGGATGGTCGGAATTTAGTCTGACAGTGTGTATGCAAGACTGATGGAAGACAGCTTGAATGGAATTCTGACAGAAAATTCCATCAGATTTTAGCCCATAGGAAATTCCTATCGTGTATACAGGGCACAACTCTTCTGGGAAGGCAGTCCACGAGTTTTAGAAGTATGTCTATGGGAATGTTTGACCACTCTTCCAGAAGCGCATTTGTGTGGTCAGGCACTGATGTTGGACAAAAAGGCCTGGCCAGTCTCTGCTCTAATTCATCACAAATGTGTCCTTTCAGGTTGAGGTCAGGACTCTTGGCAGGCGAGTCAAGTTCTTCCACCCCAAACTCGTTCATCCACGTCTTTATGAACCTTGTTTGTGCACTGGTGTGCACTGGTGCGCACTGGTGTGCACTGGTGCGTAGTCATGCTGAAACAGGAAGGGGCCATCCCCAAACTGTTCCCACAAAGTTGAGAGCATGAAATCCAAACCCCTAAAAAATTACCACATACCATAATCACCCTCCACCAAATGATTTGGACCAGTGCACAAAGTAAGGTCCATAAAGACACGGATGAGCAAGTTTGAAGTGAAGCAACTTGACTGGCCTGACCTCAACCCGATAGCATACCTTTGGGATAAATTAGAGCGGCGACTGTGAACCATGCCTTCCCGTCAGAGCCTGACCTCACAAATTCGCTTCTGGAAGATTGGTCAAACATTCCCACAGACACATTCCTAAACCTTGTGGACAGCCTTCACAGAAAAGTTAAAGTTGTTATAACTGCAAAGGATGGGCCAACTCAATATTATTCCCGACGGACTAAGACTGGGATGCCATTAAAGTTCATGTGCGTGTAAAGGCAGGCATCACAATACTTTTGACAATATAGTGTATGTGTTTTCTTACTGTTTTTGTTTAAATCTTGCTTTTTCTTTTGAAATCTTTATTTGCTCTAAAATACCTGGTGATCCTGCTAGTTCTCCATTCTATCCATTCTATCCATTTCAGTATTACCACACCAGAAGTACTGTATATCAGTGAATGAATGAATGAATGAAAAACTTATAAAGCGCGGCGCATGCGAACTGAATCGCTTCTGGGCGCTAGTTGTTCGTGTCTCATGTCATCAAAAGAGCAGAGTTTTGATTCGTCTTCTGAAAGTCAGGTGGTTTTCCTCCAACCGAATGCTGGTTGGTAAAGCGTTCCATAGTCTAGGACCCTGAAAAGCAAACCTTCTTTCTCCTTTGGACTTGTATTTGGTTTTTGGTACCCTGACCAGATTTTGGTCGGTGGATCGCAGAACGCGATTCGAATTGTGAGGTTCTATCTTGTCGCAAAGATATTGCGGAGCCTTCCCATGGATGCACTTATGTGTCAGGCAGAGTGCTTTAAATGCAATTCTGTCTTTTACTGGCAGCCAGTGAAGGGTTCTCAACGAAGGTGAGATTGATTCCCATTTTTTTTTCCCAGTCACAAGTCTGGCGGCCGTATTCTGTACGACTTGCAGACGAGAGATTTGGTACTTTGGGAGTCCGAGGTAAAGGGCATTTGCATAGTCCAGTCTGGAATTCACGATTGTTCCCACCACGACTGCTACGTCTTCTTTGGGGATAAATGGAATAAGTCTGCGTAGTAGGCGCAACAGATGGTGCGCTCCGCTGACTACTGACCCTATTTGTGCGTCCATTGTCATGAAGGTGTCGAAGATGACCCCGAGACTTTTGACTTTGGAGCTAGGGGTGATGATTTGGCCCAGAATGGGCGGGGGTGTCCAGGTTGTTGCCAGTTGACTCTTTCGGCTGGCGTGAAACATAAGGAGTTCTGTTTTTGAACTGTTGAGTTTAAGATAACTCTTAGGCCCCATACTCACGAGCAAACATGTCTGCTGAAACTGGCCCGCCGGGCCTTTTCCCAGCAGACAAATATTCCTGGACTTGTTTTAAAACAGCCCGCTGGAATTCAGCCCGCTCGGACATGTACGGTCGTCAGTACAGACCTACCGTACATGTCCAGCCGCCCGCCGTGCCTCGCATGCGTCGAATGACTTCGACGCATGCGTGGAAGCATTTTAAAGGCGGGCCGCCCACGTCGCCGCGTCATTGTCGCGGCGACACCGCGTCATCGACGCGGCGACACCGCGGACACGCCCCGCGTATTGTTTACGCGCGGACTTCTGTACGATGGTGTGTACAACCATCGTACAGAAGCCCTCTGGCAGACATGTATGGTGAAAACGGTCCGACGGACCGCTTTCACCATACATGTTTGTCCGTGTGTACCCGGCCTTAGTCATCCAGTTTTCTATCAAAGAGAGACATTTCTCTAAACTGAGATGATGATCCTTTTTGTTGCAGATGCGAAAATACAGTTGCGTATCGTCTGCATAAGAGTGATAGAGTAGTTCTTGGCTACTGATAATATCAAAGAGAGGGCGAAGATAGATGTTGAAAAGCACCGGTGACAGGGGGGATCCTTGGGGGACTCCACATGACACCGTGCGCTTTTCCGACGTGAAACAACCCAATTTAACTGTTTGTGATCGGTTTTCAAGAAAGGAAGAAAACCATGGTAAATCACCTTCTGCGACTTCTGCTACCTTGGCTAGTCGCATCAGTAACAGTTTGTGGTCTACCGTGTCAAAGGCTGCGCTTAGGTCCAGCAGAACCAGGAGACAAGATTCTCCTTCGTCTGCGGCCTCGAGGGCATCGTCCCATATTTTGAGTAAGGCCGTTTCTGTCCCGTGTCCGGGACGGAAGCCTGATTGTAATGGATCCAGTAGATTGTGGGTATCTAGATGCTGTTGCAGCTGTTGTACCACTACTTTCTCCATTATCTTGGAGAGAACATTAAGGCCTGTTATGGGACGGCGGTGAGTTGGGTCCTTGGGATCCAGGTTAGGTTTTTTCAAGATGGGCTGGATTGTGCCCTCTTTCAACAGGGATGGCACTGTGCCTTCCTTAAATGACTGGTTTATAAGCTGTGTGATGGGTGGTGCCAGGATGTCGGCACATTCCTTCAGCAGTTTGGTGGGGATGATGTCATTGGGCGATGTGCTGTTCCGCAAAGCACCAATGATATTTTTTGTGGTATCGATGGAGATCGGTTCCAGAGTGAACTTTGTTGATTGTAGAGCGTTTCTGTGGGTGTTTTGTGGTTGATTGACGGTGGGGTTGAGGGGGGTATTGTTTTGCATGATGCTTTCCCGGATTCTTTCAATTTTGTTGATGAAGAAATCCGATAGTTCATTGCAGAACTCTTGGGTGTCTGAGTTGGGGACTTCAAGACATCCTGGGTTCATGGTCTGGGTGACCATCTTGAAGAGTTCGCGGGGGCGGTTTAGGGCGCTGTTAATCGCCAAAGAAAAATGATGTTTCTTGGCTTTGAAGATTTCTTTATGATATCGTGTTGTTATTGCCTTGTAGATGATGAGGTTATCCTCTGCAGGACTTCTTTTCCAGGCGGCTTCCGCCCTTCTGCGCTCTTGCTTCAGAAGCGACAGCTGGTTGTTGAACCAGCCGGACTTTCTTTTTCGAATGCAGGCTTTGCGTTTCGGTGCTACTAAATCGGCTGACTGTAGCAGGGCTGCGTTTATGGCGTCCAGTGTATCTGCGGCTGTTTGATGTGGATGGATTGTTTTGATTCTGTTTCCCAAGGTAGATTTGAAGAGTTCCGAATGGAGCTTCTTCTGAGATCTAGCCCAGTGTATTGTCACCGGCTTGGGTGCTTTTATCACTGGGGGAATTTTGGAGATTATGAAATTAATTGCATGGTGGTCTGTCCATGGCAATGGTTCATTTTCTAAAATGCTTATTTTCAGATTTTGTCTGAAAATTAGGTCGAGTGTGTGACCTGAAGCATGTGTTGGCCCGCATATAAGTTGCTGTAGCCCTAATCCCTCCAGGTGATCAATGCAGGCGTCCGCAATGGGATCCTGTGCGGAGTTGGCCCACAGATTAAAGTCCCCGAGCAGCAAAAGGTGTTTGCTGTTAAGGGTATAAGTGGATATAAACTCCGTTAATGATGGCAAAAACTGCGATTTTGGCCCAGGTGGCCTATAGCAGAGGAGAATGTGAACAGTCTCCTGGGGGGAAGTTTGAAGTTGAAGAGTAAGGGTTTCCATGAATGGAAGAGGATTTTGAAGGGCTGGCTTAGTGATTGTAATGCGATTCTTGTGGATCACCGCCAGGCCTCCTCCTCTTTGCCCTATTCTGTTTTCCGTTATAATGCGATAGTTTTCTGGCACCAATTCTCCGAGAATGGTGTTGCAGTCGTCTGAGAGCCAGCTTTCTGTAATAAAGAGGCAGTCTAGATCGTTTTGTAGTAAGAAATCGTGGATTTCTAATCGGTGTTTTACTGCCGATCTTGTGTTGATCAAAGCACATGATATGTGCTCGAGCTGGGTTAAATAGTTAAAATTTTTGATGGTCGATCGTCGATCGAATCTCAAAAGTTGCTCTATTTTTAAGGCCTTTTTGGTGACGGCTGGTAATGCTGTTGCGAATTGTCTCAGACCCCGAATAGAGTGCGCAGAGTATCGCAGATTAGCCATTGTCGCCAGTCACATTGTCATCAGTCTTTCCTAATTGCGGCGGCCGCGAATGAGGCCTGGTCTGGCGCGGATGCGGGAAGAGCCGCGAGACGCCGGACGTGATGGGTGGAAGACTGTCCAAGTGAGCCGTCACTCGTTGAGTCTTCTCTCCCCGATTGGTCCAGAGGAAGGCGAAAAACCCCCGGCGTGCTGTGCCAATCTGCAGCGATCGGGGGAAAAAATTCCTTCCTGACCCCTTAACGGCGATCGGTGCAACCCTGGATCAATTGGCTAGGGGGGTGTGGTGGACCCTGCCTGGCTGCACTATCCCTGGGGAGAGCCGACTCGTTTGAGAGCGTCCTGCTCTCACTATCCCTGGGGTGAGCAGACTAAGATGAGAGCGTCTGCTGCACCGCTGAATCTATATAGCAAGAGTTCCAACTTTATTAGCTGCAAGCTTGTTCTGGATCAGTGATTGAAAAAAATAATGAAGACTCCTGTCTTACCTCCTGTTTCAAATCCTGGTTTTTAACTCGCACTTTTGATCAAAGAATGCACTTCTGATCAGAGAGTCCACATGTGAAGCCACCATCAGTGATAGTTGAAGGGAAAATGTATCCCATGAATCTTTTATAACAAGGGGTTTCATGGGAGATGGGGATTTTTAAAAGTGTCCTGATAATTAGCCAAACAAAAAATATAATATAAAATCAAACTTTCAAATAATAAATGATATGCGACTATATTTTCATTTGATATAGATACATATATATATAGATGAAAATGAAAATATAGTTGCATATCATTTATTATATACAAAATGAGGACCGAAGAGGGAGAATACAGCACAAAATGTAGTGTATCATTGTAAAAAAAAGAGGGGGGTAGGGAAGGGGGAAATGTTTTTTCCGTCAACTTGGAAAAAACACGTTCATCCATACACTTCCTGGGATTCCCCAAATGCAATCCATGTACGATATGTGAACATGTATAGCATGATATGCTTTTCAGAGGATTTGTACCTTTATTGTTTTTAAAGTTTTGTATAAATAAAATGTATTGATTTCACATTATATTTTTTGTTTGAATAATTATTATTATCTGGGCGCTTTTAAAAATCCCCATCTCCCATGAATTTCCTTGTTATAGGAGATTTATGGGAAACACATTTTCCCTTCCAATATGCACTTATAGGGGATTGTGCCAGAATGGTATGTACAGGTACCCCCACCCAATATTCTATATTTGTGATAGTGTAGTCAGTTTGCATGTCTGCTCTACCTTCTTGGGGATACAGACTGATGTGTGATGCATGGCGTACCTGTATCTCTGAAATAATTTTTTTCTAGGCCCCCTGCCCAGCCCTTCTGAGTTGTTAGACAGTGGCTCCAAGCAGGCACCTCGCTGTCATTCTGCAGCTACCTGTAGCCAATCATCCCACTTATATCATCCCACTTTCTTTAGACATGCCCCCCGATATGAGAGAAAAGAAGTATTAATAGGCCTTAACATAAGAAAATAACATAAAAATAAAGGTGACTAAAAAAAATATTTGTAACAAAACTAAAAGCAATTACATTCAATTTAAAAATGATATTTTCTGTAATTTAATTAGCCTGTGTAGCATTATGTTCACAAATAATTTAACGTGCCAATGTGAAATCCAATTACTATAGGACTGTTTCAGATTAACAATTCTAGTATGAATGTATACCATTTTTATATACAATTGGAAAGATACTTTCCTTCAGTGTATTTGCTGTAAAAAACAGTCATTTGTTTTAGAGCTTTGTTTTAGTATGGAAACTATTGATAAGAAATATTTAGAAGCCGCACACAAAACACTACAGCTTTATTTCTCATAAACAAAACTTAAAAAAGAAAGAATACATAAAAAATGCTTTCTTCTTGCCTTTATCTTTTTATATTAAATCAACTGTAAGAAATAAACACACATGAAACATAATAATGTTAGTCCTTTAGTAAAAGGGTGTTTAGTTGAGGGACATGTAGGGGAGCAAGAACATATGGAAGAATGCCAGAATGCATCTATGCATCTAAGTAGATATGTTTAAAGCTCTTTTCTGGGTTGCAATGATATTTTTATAGAATTGTATTACATTTTTTTACTCATGTAGGAAGTGTCCTTGATATTTAGATATGCTTCCTTAGGATTCTTAAATCAAACATATTTTGCACACAGTTGTATCCCAGCACTTCCTGTGGAATCGATGTGTCCCCAATGTTTTCTGTGGGATGGTTGATGGGTTGACATCATTGATTCCACGTTGCCCAATTTGGTGGGAATTCAGCAATGATTGGAGTTCCTCTGTCCCCCTCTCTTTTGCACCCAGCAAAACCTTCATTCCAACAGCCGCACAGAACAGACATTGTGGTCCTTACCAATAATGCAACCAGACACTGTTTCACAAATGTACACAGCAAGGAAATTGGGTCATAAAAAACTTCAAAACTTTCTGTACTCTATTAAAACACACTACATAAAAAAATTAAATAAAAAAATAAATGGGTTAACGTGGTAATCAAGAAAAGCATACTGGTTAGAGAATCACCCCTCCATAATAAAAAATAAATAAAAAAACACTGCATGAAAAAAAGAAAATTACTTAAAAATTATACTTACTTTATACCCCAAGGTCTGCCAGTGTAACCTATGTTAGGGCAACATCATGGGCCTTCTAGATGAGATCCTGAAAACACAGAGGAACCCAAATCTTGACTAGGGATGTTCCAACGGTGTATAGGATATCCCACAATATATCCTCAGAAGGTCTAAAGTGGCCTTGCCTATTAGACACATGCAGATGCTGGAATATAGAGTAAATATGTTTTTTAGGTTTTCCCCACAGGTGCTTTTCCTTGTTTTTTTGATGTTGTGTTTTGTTTTTTTTGTGTTGATTTTTTTTACACAGTGTCTTAAAGTGGTTGTAAAGGTACTTTTTTAATGTTAGACATTAAAAAAGTTATTAAGTAGGTTTATATGGCGGAATAAACAACCGCGTATAAGCATGGAAATTTTAATAAGAGACGAGGCACACAGAGGTCTGGGGGTACCGGACATTAACACATATTATAGGGCTATTTACATGGCACGGGTGGTGGATTGGGTTAAAGAAAATAAAGAGAAAAGGTGGGTTAAATTGGAAAGTAGCCTAAATAAGTCAATGTTGGGGAAAGAGATTTGGATCCCGGCACAACTTAGACAGCAAAAAGAGCACATGCACATGATTACACTGACATCTATGTCAATATGGGATAGGGGACACAAAAAGGAAAAATGGGATTATAATTCCCCATTAATCCCACTAACTGATACTAATTATTGTGCACCAGGGAAAGTAAGCTTGTTTGGTAATTGGATAAAAAAAAAAAAACAGATGCACAACAAAGGGACATACTAAAAGATGGAAACATTTGTACTTATCAGGAATTGTTTGAGCTAAATAGGTGGCAATATTTTCAGCTGAAATATTTCGTGGAATCCCTCCCTTATCCGATTAGGTCAGAGGGAAACTTGCTCCCATTAGAGCATTTGTGCTCAGCGCCGAACGGAAGGGGCGGGATTTCTCCGATTTATAAAATTTTGGCGGGATTATATATCTCTCCAACAGGTCACCCCACAGGTTGTGGCCCAAAAAGGAAAAAGAAGCCAACATAGAGCAGTATTGCAATGTAAAAGGCAATTTATTAGGACATCAGTTGCACTCACATTTATGTAGAAAAAATTAGGCGTTTGTTTTTATAGCCGGCCGGCTCTCTCGTACCGCTCGTCCTTCCGGATGGCAGTGAAGGTACACAAAATGGTGACGTCAGCACGCCGCTCCTCCCTACGCCGTTTTGTCCAATAGCAGACTTCCTCCAAGGCCCCAATACATAAATGTGAGTGCAACTGATGTCCTAATAAATTGCCTTTTACATTGCAATACTGCTCTATGTTGACTTATTTTTCCTTTTTGGGCCACAACCTGTGGGGTGACCTGTTGGAGAGATATATTGTGATTATTGAGGTGGAGACCAAGTTGCTGGATTGTCTGAGACACAACAGGGCTGATGAGCCAAATGCGCTTTTTATCTCTTTGATTAGGGATCCACTTAAGTCGGTAAGCAGATTAGTGATAGGAGGTGGAGGCTTTCTTCTATCCTGCTAAACAGACACGGTTTCCTGGGATACTTTCAGCACTCATCTGTGATTTATTTTGGAATTGCACGGAGATTGAACACTTTATGAACTTTGTTTGATTCATCACATGTGTGTTGCACTGAGGCTTCATGCATGCACATGTTACTATATATATGTTTTTCTTTCACATGAACGTTGATCAGCATTACTTATATGGGTGTTATGCACATATTATCAATGTATGTTTTAATTCATATGCTATAATTTTGGTCACTCTTTTTGATTTATAGTTCACGCAGCGAAGCATAATTTTTATTTATATTACATCAATTACTAATTGCGCGCTGATAGAAATTAACTTCAAATGTTTAGCACGCTGGTATATAACCCCGGATATAGCACACCACTATCAAAGGGAAACCTCCAAATTTTGTTGGAGGGGCTGTTTGGAACCGGGAACTATGTCACACCTATGGTGGACCTGTCCAAAAATCAAAATCAAAAATCAAAATCAAATCAAAATCAAAATCAAAATATACTGGAATAAAGTCTTATTAGTAATCAAGGAAATCACAGGAATTAAAATACCTGCTGACCAGTGGGTCTGTTTGTTTCATGGGACAAAAATGCCCATTAAACAGTATATGAGAACCATGCTTCCCCATATACTAAGTGCAGCAAAAAGTCTGATCCCCAGACAGTGGAAGGACCCTAAAAGTCCAACGGTGAGGAACTGGCTCTGTAAAATAAACAAAATGTATTACACCGAACAGCTCAGGTTTATGGGGGAGGAAGGAGAAGGGTGATTTAAACTGAAATGGCAGCTTCACCGAGATTTGTATACAGGATGTTATAGAGCAGGAAGGGCAATAGGCAAAGGGAGACACAAGACAAGATGGATAGTCGGAGAGAGGAGGGTGGGTTGGCTAGGGAGCGGTTAGGGGGTGGGTTTTTCTTAATAATTGGAAATTAAAGTATTTTTGTATATTTATTCTGGGCCGGAATAGGCTCATTATATCTAAATATATACACGTAACAATAAAGTTCTGAAGCATTTCCAACTATGATGTGAACTAGGACGGAGACTGCGAATGAACGCACAAATGATTAAGTCTACTGGAAAAAAAAAGTAAAGGTACAATTTTTTGTTTCCTAAATAGCTTCCTTTACCTTTGTCCTGTTCTCCTTCACTCACCTCATCCTTCGATTTTGCTTTTAAATGTCCTTATTTCTTCTGAGAAATCCTCACTTTCTGTTCTTCTGTCTGTCTTGGATAACAGAAGAGTCAGGACGGCCACTAACACACAGCTCCTTTCTCTATATGCAACGTAGAGAGCGTCCTGACTCTCCTGTAGTCCAAGGGATGGGGCGTGCACAACACTCCACACCAGGGAGAAAGCCTCGCATTACTGTGTGGAGTTACAGACAGAAGAAC
Source organism: Rana temporaria (assembly GCF_905171775.1). Lineage (NCBI taxonomy): Eukaryota > Metazoa > Chordata > Amphibia > Anura > Ranidae > Rana > Rana temporaria. The sequence goes on from NC_053489.1 coordinate 309,034,534, forward strand.
AGGAAGTGAGGATTTCTCAGAAGAAATAAGGACATTTAAAAGCAAAATCGAAGGATGAGGTAAGTGAAGGAGGACTGCACTAAGGTAAAGGAAGCTATTTAGGAAAAAAAATTGTACCTTTACAACCCCTTTAAGGCCGTACACACAATAAGAACATTGAAAGAAAAATGTTGTACGACGTACAGTCGGCTGATTATCTGATCATTGGTATAGCGTTTTTGACAGCCGATTCCAACTTTTCAGAGACCACAACTTGAAGGTGCAGGCTAGAATTTTTTTATCATAAGTAAACACAACATCCGATTTTCATTTGTTTAGCACAGGTTTTTTCCCAAAAAAAATCATAAGAGCAAGACTACGCATGCTCAGAAACGAAGGAATACATTACAAAACAATTCAACACATTACATCAAGGTTGTATTCAGTCGTGCAAGAATTTTTATAAGTTGAGTAACCTCTTTATTTTCGATATGAGACTAGCATGCAAAAAAAAAACAAAAAAACAGACAATTATTCGTCCGTTAAGCTCATCGCCTGTACCAGGCTTTACAAACAAGCAATCCTTGTCTTTCGATGCAAACTCAACTTTAAATAAAAAAAAAAAAAAATTGGAAACCAATAAACAAATACCTAATTTTCACGTCAGTTTTGATTAACTTAGAAATGTGATTTTCAGACAGTTTTTACATATGACCTTGTTGTGCTGCACATGCTGACATATGCAAGTTCGAGTGACAAGTATCTGGGGAGGAGGAAGGTGCTGACATCACCCCTTGTTACAACTTCCTATTTTTTTCATGTTTTTCAGGTTAATTATAAAATAAAACGATTTTTGTGTGTTATTTGGGAATGTTTTGCTGATTATTTTTAAGACACCGTCATTTCGTTAAAGATTACTATACCAGAACTGACAAAAATATGCTTTAGCTGTGATCGCCCCAGTGTCTCCTGGGAACACAGCGTGACGCTGCCCAGGAGACGGTTCTCTAGCCCACCAGAAGCACTTTTGCGTGATATGACACATGGATGTCGTCACAACGGGGCGTGACCTTTTCAGTACGCCGGCCGTTGTGATGGCAACCATGTAGTGTTGACGGCGCCGCTCACCGTCAACACTGCACATGCGCGGGATAGAGCGGTGAATGCTGGGACATCAGCATTCACTGTATCCTGGAAGGATTTGCTTGTGGGCTTCAAGCAAGATGGAAGCGATCAGCAAATATTTTTATAAATGATCTTTTTCGGCAGAATGACAATGCGGACGGCTATTAAAATAGGACAGGTGAGTACACTATTAAGAATATTAAGAGCGGCAGATGCATATAAAAAAAAAAACGGATTCCCGCGAAACCCCTGCTTTAAACTTCTCCATAACGTTATCCCTGACATGTCTGATGTGTTCCTTGGCCTCCATGATGTTGTTGTTCACTAAAGTTCTTTAAAAAACCTCTGAGGGCTTCACAGAACAGCTGTATTTATACTGAGATTAAATTACACACAGGTAGACTCTGTATACTAATTAGGTGACTTCTAAAGGCAGTTGGTTCCAGTTGGTTAGGTGTATCAGAGTAAAGGGGACTGAATACAAATGCACGACAGACTTTTAAGATATAATTTTCCTTCCACCTCACAATTATGTGCCACTTTGTGTTGGTCTATCACATACAGTAAAATCCCAATAAAACACATTTACATTTTTGGCTGTAACATGACAAATGTGGACAATTTCAAGTGGTATGAATACTTTTCCAAGGTACTGTAATAAAGTGCAAGCTGCAGTGCCAGTTGGCGTTTTGATTATTGTAGTTATTGATTAATGAGGAAAAATATAAAAATCGAATTGGTTACCTTGTTTTATAGTCTATCATTATTATTTTTTTATAGTGATGGTAAAGCTGCACTCTAGACAAACAGCTAAATACACATATAAGAATATGAGAACTACAATATTTATTTTTCCCAGGAATTTATCATTTTGTCCAGACAGGCTTGAGACTTTTTTTTTTTTTTTTTTTTTACAGACCTGCAAGGCAGTAGAGCCAGCTTGGTGACTGAACTTATTTCTACTGCAGTCCAGCAATACAGCTTTCTCACCAACCTGCCCCCTTGCCTGTGACTGGACAGTGAATGAACATCAGAATACTGATTAGTCATCCCTCTGCTTCCTCCTCCTGTTAACATGTACACCTGATTGACTATTATTACTGCCCCTCCCTTTTCCAGTTTCACAGATGATAACAGCAAGATGATAATTAGACACATTCAGGTATTTATACTAGCTGCATTTATAAATAGTTACAAAGTATGTTCATAAAAAAAACGTTATAAATGTATGTGTTTTTATATCTGCCATAATTTCAGCTGCAATGGATGGTTTACAAGCAGCCCACGGTGGTTCACCTTTTAGAGAGCTATTAAAGTGGAGGTTCACCCTAAAAACACATTTTTAACATTAGAGCCAGCATAGTAAGGGCATATACTTTCGGCAGGTTTTTTTTTTTCTCCGTACTTACCTTTATATTCTGATTTGGTCCAGGGCTTCGGCGTTCTGATGACTCCGGGACTGGGCGTTCCTATCCCTGCCTCAGGGTCATGATGACTGCGGGACTGGGCGTTCCTATCCTTCGGTTCGATGATTGACGGCTTGTGAAACAGGTGACCTGTAGCACAACGCGCGTCACCAGATTTCCGGAAATAGCCGACACTATACCGCGCCTGCGCCCGCCGTGTAGAGCTGACTGCGCAGGCGCCGTATAGTGTCGACTCGCAGCTCGGCTATTTCCCGACATCTGGTGACGCGCGTTGTTCGACAGGTCACCTGTTTCACAAGCCGTCAATCATCGAACGGAAGGATAGGAACGCCCAGTCCCGCAGTCATCGGAACCCGGAAGCCCTGGACAAAAACAGAATATAAAGGTATGTACGGAGAAAAAAAAAACGCCGAAAGTAAATGCCCTTACTATGCTGGCTCTGCTAGCGGGTGAACCCCCGCTTTAATAGGTGGTGAGGGGGCATTATATTGTCTTTTCACCATCCCTAAAAGCTGTGTCCTGCACCGTAGCCACTGCCCATTCACTTGAATCGGCCTCCAAAATCAACAGAGTGTTTAACCTTTGTAGGTATGCCCCGACGCGGCTGCCTTTTGTAGATTGTGGTCTTCGCCATGAAGGTGACACACTGAACAAGAGGGAGTAGCCTTGTTGTTAGCAGTTAGATGATGATGACCTAGTTTTCTGACATTAATACATTTCCTGAGCTTTTTCCTACTTTGGGGTAGTTGGAGCATGTAAAAAAAAAAAGCCACTTAGCTGCCCATTTTTTCTGCCCCCAACCACAAGCCTAAATATGCTTAAAAGTATCTAATACTACCAGGGGCGGACTGACAACTCATGGGGCCCCCGGGCAATAGAAGATTATGGTGCCCCAGGGGGTTACAGATGGCCACCACGCCAGGAGGCAGTGCAGAGGCGGGGCAGCTAAAATCTCTGGATTTTCACTTCAAAAGCATGTCAGTTTCGGACATATCAGGGACATATGTAAAAAAAAAACACAGATTTTTACATACTGTCCCTGGTTTTACTGAGCCTGGCAACCCTGATGGGGCCCCCTAGTGGCATGGGGCCCTCGGGCAGTGCCCGAGTGACTCAATGGTCAGTCCGCCCCTGAATACTACTGCCTGTACAATCACACAGGTTTATTAGTTGAGATTTAGAACATAGAGCTGTTTTCAAAAGCCCTGCATAAGCATGATTTTAGCAAATGCACCACAAACATCTATCAGACTCAAAGCAAAATTAGCTTTGTCTCTAGCTCGGAACTGCAAGACCTCTTAAATAATTCCTAACATTTTAAAACTATGGGCCATCGTTTGCAATAAATAGTACAAGATCAGAATGTTTGTATTTACTGCAGAGGAGGAAAAAAAAAATTGGAAAAGAAATACGTCTTGGAGGCCGTGTGATCTCCTGCCTACGTCTTTCATATGAATAATTTACTGCCTTCAAAACAAAATTTCTCTCAAGTGAAAGCTGACTGGCGTTTAAAACAGCTTGGTTTTGGTTAAGTGAGCTGTATAATCGTTGGATTTTAGATTACCTAATGATCAGCAGCACTATGCGGCAGTCCTAAAAAACTTTTGAGAAAAAGTAAGAAAGAGCTGAGGAAATGTATCAATGTCAGCAAAGTAGGTCATCATCTTCTAACTACTAACAACGAGGCTGCTCATTCCTCCCTCTTCAGTATCGCTTTCATGGCGAAGACCACGTAAAACATTTTACCTTGACTGGAGCTCTCATGGCACCTAAAAGAAAGTGATAGGGAGAAATGTTTGAAGCTGTTGCAAAGAACTGGAAAAGTGTTACTCAGGACCCAGGATCTGACAAAAAGTCATAAAAAAGAGTGAACTAGTATGAGCCAGATAACACATTTTCTGCACCGAGGAGCCAGATGGACAGACAGTGAGTCCAGCAGGAATACACAGACAGTGTTCAGATTTTCAATGAGGATTTATTTAAAGCTGCACTCTAGGCACACAGCTAAATACTAGTGATTAAATATACATATGAGAGATGTTTAACCACTTCAATACAGAGCATTTTCAGCCCCTTTCTGCCCAGACCAATTTTTAGTTTTCAGCGCTGTCGCACTTTGAATGACAATTGCGCGGTCATGCAACACTGTACCCAAATGAAATCTTTAGGGTTTTTTTCCCCACAAATAGAGCTTTCGTTTGGTGATATTTGATCACCTCTGTGGTTTTTATTTTTTGCGCTATAAACAAAAGAAGAACGACATTTTTGAAAAAAAACACAATATTTTTTACTTTTTGATTTAATAAATATCCCAATTTTTTATTTATTTTTTCCTCAGCTTAGGCCGATATGTATTCTACATATTTTTGGTAAAATCGCAATAAGCATATATTAATTGGTTTGCGCAAAAGTTATAGCGTCTACAAAATAGGGGATAGATTTTTGGCATTTTTTTTTTTTTTTACTAGTAATGGCGGCGATCTGCGATTTTTATTGTGACCGTGACATTGCGATGGACATATTGGACGCTTTTGACACATTTTTGGGACCATTCGCATTTATACAGAGATCGGTGCTATAAAACTGCACTGATTATTGTGTAAATGTGACTGGCAGGGAAGGGGTTAACACTAGGGAGCGATCAAGGGGTTAAATGTGTTCCCTAGGGAGTGATTCTAACTGTAGGGGGCGGGGACTCACAAGGTGAGGAGACCAATCTGTGTTGGGAACACAGATTGGTCTCCTCTCCTCTGACAGGATGTGGATCTGTGTGTTTATACACACAGATCCACGGTCCTGCTGTGATCACGTGCCCGGTGGCCATCGCGGCCGCCGGGCACGCTCACCGGGTCACGAGTGATGTGGCGGGCATGCTCGCGCCCCCTAGTCGGCCGGGAAGCCCAGGACGTCATATGACGTCCACCCAGGATGGGAGATGCCTCCTGTGGACGTCATATGTACATAGGCGGGATGGGAAGTGGTTAATCTGCATACATTTTAAGAAATGCCTAATACTGTCTATTTTTAAGAATGTTCCCTCCCACCTCCTCCTCCTACCTATCCTGCCTGCCCAGATTCAAAAAGATCTGTTGTACTTACCTATTTTTAGGTTAGGTTCACATCTTATGTGGATACATTTGCGCAGGCAAAGCAACCCATTCATTAGAATAGGCTGTTGTAGCTGCAGGAAACGTGGAGAAAAAGTCCCCGACCTTGCAATATGTGGTTGTCGCACCCTAGAAACACGCTGAATTTTTTGTTGAGTGGAGGTGCCATTAAGAATCACTGGCATCCCCATATGTCTACTAAAGAGCAATGCATTTTGGCTGCAGACGCTTGTGGGTGTAGGAACGTGTGCGGTTGTGTCCGCACCTACAAATGTGTCAACCTAGGCTTGAATATTTTCAGCCTGGTCACTTGATTCTGCAGTTCTGGCCCCCCTGTGTCAGTGAGCGGGTGTTGCAGTGAAGGACAGGGAGTGCCGACAACGTCTGGGACATGGAAGCCTATGAGTGACTTTACAGCTCCCACTATTCTCAGACATTGTCAAGCACTCCCTAGCCACAGGATCACATAACCGGACCGGATTTAAAATAGGTAGGTATACAGATGTGTTTTATGCAAGCTAGGTAGTGCCATCTTAAGAGCATTATAGGCTCCCGGGCAATACAGTGAACTGGGACCCTGTCTACACAATCACGCACGAGAATAAAAATGCAAATTATCAATAAGGCTATATTTATTGGTACTTCCAACAAAATCAGTGTTTAAACATTAACACAGCGTTTGTACAATATAACACAAGCTTGAAAAGCACAAAATTGAAAAACAAGAAATTAGATATTGAAATGGGACAGTACAAAAGCACTAATTATTTATTAAATTAACAATACTTCTTTGTAGAGAATTCCTTTATACTTGGCTTGAAGTCAATGTTTTTTTAGTGAAAGCCAGTTCAAATGCTGCTGCCCCATTGTGCTGCGAAGCTCATTTTTTATCAGTTAGGCAGCACTGATGTTAGGCAGCACTGATTGACACTGATGAGCTGGACTGATGGGCACTGATGAGCTGGATTGATAGGCAGCACTGATAGGTGGCATTGATGAGCTGCACTGCTGGGCACTGATAGGTGGCACTGATGAGCTGCACTGATAGGCAGCTTTCATGGGCACTGATAGGGGCGCTGGCACTGATGAATTGCAGTGATGGGCAGCACTGATAGGTGGCACTGATGAGCTGCACTGCTGGGCACTGATAGGTGACACTGATAAGCTGCACTGCTGTGGCACTGATAGGTGACACTGATAAGCTGCACTACTGGGCACTGATAGGTGGCACTGTCACTTATAGGTGGCACTGACTGATGAGCTGCACTGATAGTCCCTGCCCCCCCCCCCCCACCCAACGTTAACCCACTTCAGCCAGAAAACACTGCTGCCAAAATAGAAAAGCAACTTATCCACCTGACAGTGATTTCCCCAGTGCCCATGCAGAGCTTACTTGAATTTTACAGCTTCCTTCTATTCGCACCGCCCGCACAGCACTTTCTTATCGAGCCTCTCGGGCCGGCCTGTGAATGACGTCACGCTGGCCGGGACGTCAAGCTCCACCCTACCGTGTCATGTGTGTGTTGGAAGGACTCCAGGAAGAGGAGCACGCTCAGCCTCGGCGCACTGGTACTGCACCGCAAGAGGCTGTGCATCGATGACTGCAATGCAAGGCAATGAAAGTAATAACGGCGAAGCGGCGATTAAGTGTAATGCAGATGCCTGTACAATGTAGCGGCCGGCGGCTAGCGGTGATTGTATCTAGAGAGTGACTTACTGATTCGGGCCGCTGGGCAAGTGGGGCCCTCGCGCAACTTTCTAAGAAATGCTCATGTGAAAAGACGGTAATGCGAGATGAAAACTCGCTTCCTCAGGAGAAGCACACAGGGATATCTGAAGATAGAAAGCACATGAGAGGTTAAAAGATATAAAAAATAATAAAAAAATTCCCTTTCCGGCTTGATGTTATGCCGCGTACACACGGTCGTTTTTTGGCATGAAAAAAAATGACATTTTTAAAAACGTCATTTAAAATGATCGTGTGTTTGTGCTTCACATTGTTTTTCGGCTTCTGAAAACCGACAAAAAAAAAATTCAAACATGCTGCAAAAGTTTTTATTGTAGAAAAAATTAATTTTCGTGTGTGGGCTAAAACAATGTTTTAAACCCGCACATGCCCAGAAGCGAGTTATGAGACGGGAGCGCTCGTTTTGGTAAAACTACCATTCATAATGGAGTAAGCACATTCATCACGCTGTAACAGACAAAAAAGCACGAATCGTCTTTTACTAACAAGGAATCAGCTAAAAGCAGCCCAAAGGCAAATAGAACTTCCCCTTTAGAGTGCCGTCGTACGTGTTGTATGTCACCGCTCTTTGTTCAACATTTTTCAAAAACGATGGTGTGTGGGCAACGTCGTTTTTAATGCTGAAGTTGGAAAAACATCGTTTTTTGGACATGCTGAAAAATTTCTTTTTTTTTCATGCCGAAAAACGACCGTGTGTACGCGGCATTAGAATTATGAAAACTGTCCAAAGGCCTTCACATAAATAAAATAATATTATTAACTTATAATTAAAATCCAATAGCTGAAACATCCAAATGTGTAACAGGCCAGAAGGGGGCCATCCCAGATGCACATCAGACTCTACTCGGGAGTTGTAGAGAGGTGGGGAAGGTGGAAAGGACTGTTTTTGTCTTTCCCCGGGAGTTGCAAGCCTATTTTTACTGCACAGCCTTTGGGTTGTCACTTGGGTCAGGTGGCTTCACCCATGGTGTCCCCCATGTACTGTGCGATATTCACGTCCCCTTCTGCTTCTGCCACAGGGGGCAGATGGGCTTGCACATAGGAGAGAATTGGCGCTTTCACCAGCAGCGATGTGAACAAAACTTAAAACAAGGAAATTCTTAAAAACAAGGCACTGGTAAAAACTTGAGACTGTTAAAAAGTATTGTTAGTTCATATTGCAACACTTGAAGGCAGCCCAGTGCAGATGGGAAGCAAATCTGGAATCGGCTGGGGAGAGAACACAATAGCGCCACTCTAAGTGCAGTATGTTGCATATCATTTATTGGACAAATAGAGCAAACGTACTCACAAACATTGGATGAGATAAGGCATGTAAAATCATGGAACATCCAGGGGATGAGCAACCCGGAAGTGCCGTCATCCACACGGCCCATCGCTCACCTGGAACTGACGTTACAGCCCCGGCTCAATGTGTGATCGAGATACAGGAAACATTGGTATCCACCGGCGCCACCCGCTCCACTACACTGCAGCTATCCACAAGTGACTGTCCTCCGGATGTTCCATGGTTTTACATGACTTATCTCATCCAATGTTTGTAAATACGTTTGCTCTATTTTTCCAATAAATGAAATGCAACATACTGCACTTAGAGTGGCGCCATTGTGTTCTCTCCCCCCCCCCCCCGACGGATGGGCTTGGCATCAACTACAGCTTCTGGTTCCGGAGACTGTTTTTGCATCTTGGCCAGGACCCCTTTGACCTCATGACGCAGCCGTATGCTCACTGTGTGCGGAGGTTTGGCATTGCGCTCGCTGTGAGACTTGGGACCTGATGGAGTGGACGTGACGTGGGTACCTGGTGGCCCTGTCCCATCCTAGGCCTGTATGTCATTTTCATCAGCCGAGTCATTTGGGTGGCGGCACTTGTTGCCTCCCTCTTTTGCATTATGCTCTGACACACGCCCATTGGCTGATTTCTGTCATGGTGATACTAGAGGGGCAGGATTGTCAAGCACCTGGACTTTATTAGCCCAGGGCTTGACTCAGTTGCTTTCCATCTGCAGCTGGGAGCGGACAGTGCATGTGTGGCTCCAGCCTTTATCACAGATCTCCAATAGGTATGGTCTTTTTTCATTTGTCATGTATTAGGGCACTTCATTTGTTTTGTATTGATTTGTGAGCTTTTTTGCCTGGAAATGTTCTTATCCATATGCACACCTGTATTGTTTGCACAATTTATTTTGGTGCAGTGGATCTTATTGACTCAGTGATACCAACATCCCTCACTACGGGCTGACAGCTTAATAGCTGCACACATCAACCCTCAATAAGTATGTTTTTTTTTTTTGTGCAGCACTATGTCTCCATTATCAACAGCACTAGTCACTTTGTTTTAATAAAATACCAATTTTTCTAAGCACAGCATATGTGTCTTACTTTAGGAATAAATAATTGTACCAGTAATCAATTGGTTTATTTGTACATTCACTAGGTCATTTTTGATGTGACAATTTGAAATGTTTGTTTTTTGTCTTTTCATTGTGATCTGTTGGGACACCTGGAGATCCACATATTTGGCACCTGTCCTTTCCATCTTCCCCACCTCTCTACAACTCCCAGGTAGAGCCTGGTGTGCATCTGGGATGGGCCCTTCCTGGCCTGTTACACATTTGGAAGTTTGAGTTATTGGATTTAAATTCTAAATTAATTACATTATGTTATCTATGTGAAGGCTTTTGGACAGATTCTAATTAATTGTAAGTTTCTAATATCAAGCCAAAAGGGGCAATTTTTTTATTTATTTTTTAAATATATATACCTTTTAACTTCTCATGTGATTTCTATCTTCAGATATCCCTGTGTGCTTCTCCTGAGGAAATTTTAATGTCGCAAAACATGTGGAGAATGGACAGCATCAGCTCAGTTGTCATATGTTGATGTCAGGTCTTTTCAAACTTGAAGGTTTTTGAATGCCATTTGATGATCTTTTTTCACTGTTGATATACATGTGTCAGGACCTGTGTCATTGCTTGGGTAACCTGCTGGTGGCACTGTTGTTTTTAGCACCAAAGGGTGTAGTTATGGTGGCCACCAGCGGGTGTCTCCGAGCAGATGGACATACAGGTAATCAGGTGGCACCTGATATGGACTACTGGGAGTATGTAAGCCCGCCCTTCACTGAGGCTCGGGGCTTCAGTATTTTCCTGCAAGCCATGTCCCTGCCAGAGCCTGATCCGTTCCTGTTCCTAGTACCCTGATCTGACGACCTGTTACCCTGGAACCTGCTTCCTGCTTCCTGCTGCCACTACTGGCTTCCTGCTCTCCTTGTCTCTTGTCTTTGCCTGTCTTCTCATGTGTGTTCCTCCACTTGTATTTTTTAGTTAGTTAGTTAGTTAGTTAGGTTAATACTTTGGCTTTCTTGTTATATTCACTTTTCACTTACTTGTTGATCTACTGGTGTTGATATTGCATGTGTGTCATTTTCCTAATAAACATATTTTTTTACTTATCCATCTGGTCCTGATTCCTTAAAGCAGAATTCCACCCAAAAGTGGAACGTCCGCTCATCGAATTTCCCACCCCCCTGTCTTTGACAGGTATTTTTTCCTACTTCCGGGAGTCCGGGCCATGGCCTATGACGTCAGCGTGGGGCTCCCTCCCCTGGCCGCCGGGCAAGGAGGAGAGAGGGGCGGGCCTTGTGCATGTGCAGTAGGGTTCCTTGCGTTAATATCAAAAAGCTACACTGCTGGGTACCATTACCCGCAATGGCTGTGGCAGCACCCAACAGCAGATAGAAACATCAGCTGTGGGTGCCAACATCGCCGGACTCCAGGACAGGTAAGTGTCCATTTATTAAAAGCCAGCAGATTTGAAACATGGTGGTGGTAGCATCATATTGTGGGGATGCTTTTCTTCAGCAGGGGCAGGGAAGCTGGTCAGAGTTGATGGGAAGTTGGATGGAGCCGAATACAAGACTATCTTAGAAGAAGACCTGTTAGAGTCTGCAAAAAACTTGAGACTGGGGCAAAGGTTCACCTTTCAGCAGGACAACAACCCTCAACATACAGCCAGAGCTACAATGAAATTGTTTAGATCAAAGCACATTCATGTGTTAGCATGGCCAAGTCAAAGTCCAGACCTAAATCCAATTGAGAATCTGTGGCAAGACATTAAATATGCTGTTCACAGATGCTCTTCATGCAATCTGACAGAGCGTGATCTATTTTGCAAAGAAGAATGGGCAAAAATGTTACTATCTAGATGTGGAAAGTTGGTAGAGACATACCCAAAAAAACTTGCAGTGAAAGGTGGTTCTACAAAGTATTGACTCAGGGGTGCTGAATACAAATGCATGCCACATTTTTCACATATTTATTTGTAAAAAAAAAATGAAAACCATTTATCATTTTTCCTTCCGCTTCACAATTATGTGACACTTTGTGAGAATACAAAAAGTGTAGATGTGGCGCTGTTCCTTTTAAAAAAGCTATACCATATGGTGCTTAGTGTGCTTGAAATATATAAAGTGACAGGTGCTATAAACCACTGAGTGAATAAAATAAAGATGTGCGTCAACCTTTAAATAAATAATTGAGGTAGGTAGTGTTTGTGTTGCACCCTCTACAGAGTGCACGTTATAATAAATGCCTTGTGCTAATGACTAATGGATGACCCCATGAGTGTTGATTGTTCCTGCTATTTGTTCCACATGTGTTAGTGCAATGAGAAGGTTTTGCCCCCCTGCTGTAAAGTGTAATAAGTGCTAAATAATGTGAACTGATTTATGCCAAACAATTATTAAAATTGATACGTGACATCTATATTAGAAAACGTAATTCAAATGTAAAACAATACGTAAACAACAAATTGATAAAACAAATTAAAATCTTTTTACATTGAGTGCAATAATAAACAAAAATAATTAAAGTGACTTGAGCTCTTTAAAAGTGTCCAGTACTCTTGCGAGAGAAATATATAGTATAATAGTTATTTTTCCTCTTAATTTGGTGATGATAGGATTGGTGATCTTATCCGTTCTCTTACAGTAAATGCACTCACCGAATTGCCTTACCCCACCAGGGGCGTTGCCCAGCCACAGTATACGCCACTGTGTAGCACTCTGAGGCCCCGTACACACCATAGAATCCATCCGCAGATAAATCCCAGCAAATGGGTTTCTGCGGATAGATCCTATGGTGTGTACACGCCAGCAGTTCTTTTTCCGCGGATAAATCTCCCCTGGGATGGATTCCAGCAGATCGGATATTTGCTGACATGCACAACAAATCCATCTGCTGGAATCCATCCCAACGGATGGATCCGCTCGTCTGTACAGACTCACCGGATCCATCCGTCTAAAGGGATTCCCCGCACGCGTCGTAATGATTTGACGCATGCGTGGAATTCCTTATATGAGAGCGTCGCGCCCGTCGCCGCGTCATAATCGCGGCGATGGCACGACACGTCATCGCCAGAGGATTTCCGTGCGGATTTCAATGCGATGGTGAGTACACTCCATCGCATAGAAATCTGCGGAAATCTTTGAGAGGATTTATCCGTGGAAACGGTCCGCTGGACCGTATCCGCGGATAAATTCTCTCGTGTGTATGGGGCCTTAGAATGATTGCTAGTAAAGTTCCACCAATGTTAATATGCAAAAGAGGAAAGGATGCCTATAGCGTAATCCTGCTTTACAAACACTTTATTATTGAAAATGTGGAGATATACTCACATTTTACGTTTGAAATACAGACATATAATTGCAAAACAAAAGATGCTGTGGAGAAAATCCTATTTTCGGCTTTGACCAGAAGTGACACAAACCGTACTGAAACTCCGCCCTATGCGTTTCGTTACTCAATACTGTACACATATTCGCCAGCACACCAAGGATCATTTAAAAAACGTCCAAAAACGTAATGCATAATAGCGATCCAAAAAGCTAAATTTCGAGGTCACGCAGGACCTCTTCGTCAGGCAAAAGATGCTCAATACGTCATTTGGAGCGTGCAGCGCCCTATTAAGCTAATCCATGTGACTACGGCGGCCATTTTTTATAAGCTTTTGGAGACTAAATGTCAGGGACCTGCCAATAGGCTCCAGGGCGCACACGCATGCGCATGCATATTAATGGACAGAACTAGCAGCAGACATTTGTGCCTGTGCGCATGCGCGCCGCAAATGTTTGCATCTGTGCGCCAAATGTGCACGCGCATGCGCCAAATACACGCGCTCGACGATTGCACGCACAGCGGGAACGCACGCGTGCTCGTTAACGCACGATTGGCGCCACTCTGCCTTTAAAAAACCAGCAGCTGCAGTGACATTTTGCTGTCTGATCTGCAGCGTTGTACCTGAAAACCTGTGACCTGTTGAACCTGTTACCCCAAACCGACCCGGCTCTGTCTGACCATCTGAACCTCTCCAATCTGACCCCTGGCTTGCTCTGACTCTGCTCTGCTCTCCTGCCCACCGTTACCAGACCCTGTGCCTTGAAATCTGACCACGCTTACTCTTACAAGATTAACCACCTGATTACCTACTTGACCCAGCTTGTTGACCCTGATATCAGCTATTGTTCTGCACCTAACAATGCTTGCTTCACCAGCTCCTGCTATCTCTATCCAGTACAAGTAAGGGGCAATATTGTTGAGAAGTACAAGTCAGGGTTAGGTTATAAAAAATATATCCAAATCTTTGATGATCCATAGGAGCACCATCAAATCTATCATAACCAAATGGAAAGAACATGGCACAACAGCAAACCTGCCAAGACAGATATTTCTCCTGATGCCCATCCTGACCTTTGCTTCCTTACCAGATTTTTTCTACTGTCATCCACTACATCAGCAAATTATGCCTGCTGCCAACCACCAGTCATGACTTCTCCAGTGTGGCTTCCAACTTGTTCCTCCCCACGCTGTTCAGTACAACTACTCTCTTGTACCTTGGGTCTGCTACAGCCAGAGTATATTGTTTTATGTACTGAGCCTTGAGGACAACCTAGTACCAATAGCCCTGGTTGACTTAAAGGAAGAGGAACTGATAAAGGCAAAGTTACACTCCCCTACTATTCACTCTGATTCAAGTGTTTGCATCTGGACTTTACAATTGTACCACACTGGCCAGTGGCAGGGGCTTTGAAAAGACCCTAAGACTTTTCACACCTTACTTGGTCTTCGCATTGTCTTTGTTGTATTGTAAAAATGTGTTTTACTTCATGACTTCATGCCTTTTTTGTTGTTGTTGCCTCACTGGTTGTGTACTCCAAAAAAAAATTCTCCTTCTTCAACCTTGGTGTATCAGAGCAGCTGCATTTGATCACATCTAGTGTCTTCTATGTTAATTAGGAGAATACGTCACTTTAAATTAGCTTTCAAGGTGAGATTAATGTGATACCTGTATCCTGTCTGCTGAAAATTACTAGTGCCAATGTCCTAGACAATGGCAGATTTTCTCCTTTTGTTCTCAAACACCAAATTAATGAGATGCCCAAAGGGACCAGGGCATTTAGTAAAGACCCTTGCTTAACACACCTTACACTGGTTTCCTGGACATAGCAGCAATAATTACATAGCTCCCAACTGTCCCTGATTTTGAGGGACTGTCCCTGATTTGGAACAATGGGCCAGATTCACGTAGAGTGGTGCATATTTAGATCGGCGTAGCGCATCTCTGTTACGTTACGCCGGCTCAATTTCGTGACGCAAGTACCGTATCCACAGAGTATTTGCGCCCAAATTTGCGCCAGCGTAACGTTAATTCCGAGGTGTAAGGCGGGGTAATTGAAAGTGGGAAGGAAGTGGGCGTGCTCCATTGAAATGAGCCGTGACCCCATGCAAATGTAGGGCCGCATGCGCGCATGATTATGCACCTCACTGGGCATGCTCAGAACTCGGCCCGGCGCAATCAGTGAGATAGGAACTAGGCCCGGCGTACTTAGTGAGATACGCCCTGTGTATAAATAGGCCCAGACAAACACCCTTCCATTGCAAAAGTACATCCATGTGTTTCCCTTCCTGAAGCAAGGTGCTTTTGTTCTGTTGTCTGTGGCTGTTTGTTGGTTTGTGTAGGAGTGTTATAGTAAAGATTTATTGGAGTAGGAGATTGTATTAGCTGTCTGTTTTTTCTGAGTGTTTTTTGTGTCTGTTTTTTCTGTGTGTTTTTTGGTGTCTGTATTAGCTGTCTGTTTGTGCTGTTTGATTTTGGTGTCTGGTTTTTGCTGTCTCTTTTTGTGTCTGTTTGTTCTGTCTGATTTTTGTGTCTGTTTGGTGCTGAGTGTTTGGTGCTGATATGGCACCAAAGAGGAGAAAGCTAAACTTCTCTGTTCGGGAGAAGCAAATCCTTGCTAGGGCCATCACCCGACATGGGCGATTTTTGCATGGCCCTGAGAGCCGGGACATCACCACGGCCAGGAAGAAGGAGATCCTCCAGGACATTACTGATGAGATCAATACCTTGGGGGGGGGGGGGAGACAAGGACGTCAGTGGGATCGCAAAGAAGATTAATGATCTGAGGAGCGTGGTCCGTGCTAAGCTGGCCAAGCTTACAGCACATGCCAGGGGCACTGGAGGGGGACCACCTTGCACCATCAGGTGGACTGATGAGGAGCGTGCAGTGGCCCAGTGCTTCCACAGCCAGCAAGTGGTGGGCCTGCCTGGCTTTGACTCCGATTAGGCCGTGAGGACAGGTAAGTTATTTTTTTTTCTATCTGGCGAGTAGCATGTGTGGGGGGGGAGGGAATATGTGCCAAGTGTGTGGATCCTCCAACCTGTGTATGTTTTGTGTCATCCACAGATGGCCAGGAGGGTGCTGGGCCATCTGGCCAGTCTGCTCCATCCCCCGGACATCAGGCTGCTGAAGAGCCCCAAGAAAGGCAGGAGTCCTCAGGAGAGGGGAGTGGCCACAACTCACCTCATGAGGAGGTTGAGGGGGAGGAGGTTGAGGGGGAGGAGGTTGAGGGGGAGGAGGTTGAGGGGGAGGAGGTAACCATTGCCAGTGAAATACTTCGGCTTTTGGATGAGGCTCCCCCTGTGGCTGGCAGCAGTCAGGCCTCCATCAGGGGTAGCCCCTCCCACTCCTCCCCCAACAGGGCTCCTCCCCAGGGGGCTCCCCTCCTCCCAGGCCACAAGCCTCATCTGCAGGCAGGAAGGCCAACCAGAAGACCAGGGGGGTGGCAGACTTTCTGCCTGAAAATCTTAGGAGGGACCACCATCTGGGTCAGGTCACCCGGACTTTGGCCCAGATGGAGGACAGCCTGGTCTCCATAAAGGACTCCGTGAATGATGTGAGCTGCAACTCCTTGGCGTTCATAAACTGCTTTATCGACCTGCAGACCGCCACAGCAGGCGTGGGTCACAAGGTGAATGCCCTGACCCAGGCTGTCCAGGCCAATACCCAGGCTGTCCAGGCCAATACGGCAGCCCTCACTGTGGGCCTCAACAGAATAGCCGTGGCCTTGGAGGGCAGGCCAGCAGGTGGACAGACACCAGGGGAGGCTCCTCCTTCCCCTGATTCCCCCCCCATGAGTCTCCCCTGAGGGCCCGTGGCCGTGGCCGGCCCAGGCAAGGGTCACACTGTCGTTAATTTGGGATGTGCTTTTGATTTCATGTTTTTCTTATTTTTTTGTGGTTTTTACTTTGATTATGATTTGTTTTATGTTTGTGAATGATGTATGAATGTGGGGGTGACATTCCTGCTGTAAAAGGGGTGTCACCCTCATTTGTGGTGGAGTAGGGATCCCCAGGACCAGGGAGAAGTGATCCCAGGTCCGTGTGAATGGTGTATGAATGTACAGTGACATAATTGGAGCCTTGGCGGGGCGTTGCTGCTCCCTAGTACCGTGCGGTGTACTTTGGTCTAATCCAATTCGATGAGGATGTGGGGTGTGTGTGCTAGGGACCACAGTGGTGTGCATGCGTGCATTCTCATTGTGCCATGATTAATGTGTGTGTTTACTGTGCAAAGATGCCTTCTGCGAGGCGTCTCCTGGCTGCTCTTCCCTCAGTAGACCGGGTAGAGTTGGTCAGGGGGGGATTGTCTGGTTCGGGGGTCAGGTCCTCACGTATGTCAATCTCCAGGCCCCTTCTTACTGCGAAGTTGTGCAGCATGCAACATGCCCCGATGATCTGGCACACAAAGTTTGGGGAATACAACAGGGTACCCCCAGACTTATCCAGGCATCGGAAACGGGACTTCAGGAGGCCAAAGGTGCGTTCCACCACTGCACGGGTACGTATGTGTGCAGCATTGTAGTTTTCCTCTCCTGGGGTTTGGGGGTTCCAGAATGGAGTCATGAGATGGGGTCCAAGTGCATATGCAGAGTCACCTGGAAGGGAAAAGACAGGAGGATGTTAGTCGTGCATGTGCCCCTCGTGATGTCTGCATCATGGGGGGGACAGTCATACCTGACACCCATGTCACTCACCAACCAGCCAGCTGTCCCCATACACGTTCTGTTCAAATTCTCTTGGGATGTTGCTTTGACGGTATATGTAACTGTCATGGCTGGACCCTGGGTGTTTGGCACGGACATGCCATATGAGGTATTGGGCATCGGCTATCACCTGTACATTGATGGAATGCCAATGCTTCCGATTGCGGTACATGTGCTCTGTCTCACGGAGGGGCTGTAGTGCCACATGTGTGCAATCAATGGCCCCCACGGTGCGTGGGAATCTGGCAATTCTGTAAAAATCTGTCATTGTCTTCATCCGCAGGTCCTCCTGGGTGGGTTTGATTATTTGGTTGGCCATGCGTCTCAGGATTGTGGGGACAACCTGGTGCACACATCTGCTAATGGAGGAATGTGCCATCCCAGCCACCACTCCACTTGCACGCTGAAAAGAGCCAGTGGCAAGGAAATGCAGTGTTGCCATTACCTTGATCAGTGGCTCCACTGCATGTGAGCGATGTGTTGGGCTGGTGATGTCATCTTTCAGGGTTGTGGTTAATTCCACGATGGCTTCAGGGCTGAATCTGAAGGTGCGATACACCTCAGAAGCAGCCATGCCAAAGACATCTATGCGTGTGCGGTATATCCTCTCCTGTGCCCTCCTTCTCCTCCTCCGTTCCCTCCTCCTTCTGCGTGCCTCTAAAGTCACTAGTATAGCTATGAGCATGGATGCCCCTGGCATGTTGGCATACAGATTGTTGTCCTGCAAGTGTGTGTACTCAGCTCATCCCTAACGGTGTTGCTTTAGCTGACCTGTACACGTCTGGTGCAAAGTTAAGGCTGCTTTTATAAGGTGTAACTTTCCGCCGGGAAAACAGCTGATGCGCACAGGGCGTAGCCTGCGCTGCAAAAGCTTACTTTTGTGGATCGCCGTATCTCCCTCATTTGCATATTTGACTAGCAAAACAATGGTGCGCCTAGCGTATTTTGCGCCCCAAGATGCGCCGGTGTAATCGTTTTACGTCGGACAGAAAAAACTGGTTTTCAGGCGTATCTCGTTTTAAAGGATATGGCGCAGAGATACGCACGGCGCATTTTTCAATTACGCCGCGCATCTCTAGATACGCCGGCGTAAGTGCTTTGTGAATCTGGCCCAATGTCCCTCTGTCCCTCATTCCTCCTCATTTGTCCCTCATTTTAGTCTGATCTATATAGATGTATATAAAATGCACTTTTTATCTATCAAAAAGTGTTTTACAATGCTAAACCTTTCATCCAATTTCTAAATTGCTGCATATGTAAATTCCAAAAGCCAATATAAAGGAATAGTAGTGGTAAAAAAAATAGTAGTGGTAAAAAAAAACACTTGTGGGTTTAACCAATCTTGTTTTTTGTACAATTCTCCTTTAAGGGGCATGGCAAGGGGTGTGTCCTATGCCTGCATACTTTTGCTGATAGGTGTCCCTCATTCCCAATTAAAAAAATTGGGAGGTATGATAATAATAGTACAGAGTCACTTTATATTGAAGAGGTGTGCTTGGGGCAGAGGGGGCCAAAACCAAGGATCCCCATGGGCCCATACAGAAAAAAATTATTGTAATGATTAAATGATGCAAACTTCATGGTATAAACGTATACAGATAGTTATTAAAGTAATGCAAATAGCAACCACCAATTGGATATTACCATTCTTTAATTTAACACAAACTCAGACAGACTGGGAAACATGTTAAAAGTGTATACTGTATAACACATGCACGGTGTACCAAACCTCTTCAGCACATATTTACATGTATTAGAATGCCAGGAGGCTAAAGGCTTTGCTAGATTATGTTTTTCTGGTTATAAAAACATCCAGATACCTTAGGCATTCATATTCGCTAAGGGAAATATGAAAAATGGGTTACAGCATATTATCCTACTTGTGAATGCATAGTTATGGATTATGGCCCTCGAAGAGAAGACATTTCCTACAACCATGTCTTTTCAAAGGACAGAAAATGACAAATAAAATCAATCATTTTGTTCAGGTCTAGGTGCCCTCTTATTACACTGCAGTGTTTCAGTGCTTCATTACAGTAAAAATAGAAGGCATTTCACAGTCTATCTAGAGAGAATGTTTAAAGACCACTAAAACAGAACATTGTAGTGTTGCTTATAGCAACCATTTTTTCCCCTTTCTTTCTTTAATCACCACAACAGAAAAATGAATTTTAACTGAAAATTCTATCTCACTTTTCAACTATGAATCAATCAATTTAAAATACCCATGTGTTAGGAAGACTGAAACAAAACCATAACACATATACACACACACACACACACACACACGCATACACATATTATATATATATATATATATATATATATATATACACACTGCTCAAAAAAATTAAAGGAACACTTTGAAAACATATCAGATGTCAACGGGCAAAAATCCCATGCTGGATATCAATACTGATATGGACTTGGTAATGTGTTAGGAATGAAAGGATGGCACATCGTTTGATGGAAATGAAAATGATCCACCTACAGAGGGCTGAATTCAAAGGCACCCCGAAAATCAAAGTGAAAAAATTGTGAAGCACGCTAGTCCATTTTGCTGAAATTTCATTGCAACAACTCAAAATGGTCCTCAGTAGTTTGTATGGCCCCCAAGTTCTTGTATGCATGCCTGACAACATCAGGGCATGCTCCTAATGAGACGACGGATGGTGTCCTGGGGTATTTCCTCCCAGATCTGGACCAGAGCATCACTGAGCTCCTGAACAGACTGAGGTGCAACCTGGCGGTACTGGATGGACCAAAACATAATGTTCCAGAGGTCTTCTATTGGATATAGGTCAGGTGAGCGTGGGGGCCATTCAATGGTATCAATTTGTTCGTCCTCCAGTAAACTGGCTGCATGCTCTCGCCACATGAGGCCAGGCATTGTCGTACACCAGTGGGAACCCAGGACCCACTGCACCAGCGTAGGGTCTGACAATGGGTCCAAGGATTTCATCCCAATACCTAATGGCAGTTAGGGTGCCATTGTGTAGCCTGTAGAGGTCTGTGCGTCCCTCCATGGATATGCCTCCCAGACCACCACTGACCCACCACCAAACCGGTCATGCTGAACGATGTTACAGGCAGCATAAAGTTCTCCGTGGCTTCTCCAGACCCTTTCACGTCTGTCACATATGCTCAGGGTGAACCTGCTCTCATATGTGAAAAGCATGGGGCACCAGTGGCGGACCTGCCAATTCTGATGTTCAATGGAAAATGCCAATCGAGCTCCACGGCGTCTGGCAATGAGCACAGAGCACACTAGAGGATGTCAGGCCCTCAGGCCACCCCCATGAAACCTGTTTCTGATTGTTTGGTCAGAGACATTCACACCAGTAGCCTGCTGGAGGTCATTTTGTAGGGCTCTGGCAGTGCTCATCCTGTTCCTCCTTGCACAAAGGAGCAGATACCGGTCCTGCTGATGGGTTAAGGACCTTCTACGGCTCTGTCCAGCTCTCCTAGAGTAACTGCCTGTCTCCTGGAATCTCCTCCATGCTCTTAAAACTGTGCTGGGAAACACGGCAAACCTTCTGGCAATGACACGTATTGATGTGCCATCCTGGAGGAGTTGGACTGCCTGTGCAACCTTTATAGGGTCCAAGTATTGCCTTGTGCTACCAGTAGTGACACTGACCCTAGCCAAATGCAAAACTAGTGAAAAACAGTCAGAAAAGATGAGTAGGGAAAAAATTGTCAGACACCTCCACTTGAAAAAAACATTCCTGTTTTGGAGGTCATCTCATTGTTACCCATCTAGTGCACCTGTTGTTAATTTCAATTAACAGTAAAGCAGATGAAACTGATTAACAACCCCCTCTGTATACACCCCTCCCCCTCTGCTACTTAACTGACCAGGAGTTCTGATTCAAACATGTTCCTTTAATTTTTGTTGAGCAGTGTATATATATATATATATATATATATATTTCAGTTTTGAGTTTTAATGAGATAGAGTCACCTGCTGATTTTTTGATGGTAGGTTATGCCTCCTATACTTATTACATAGCTTTAAGAAATGCTCACTTGTAGATGAGTTTCTCAGGCATTTGTTTTTTGTAAATTATGGGGAATCTATCAGATGGCAAATGTGACACTGTAAAGCCCTGTACACACGAACGGTCTATCTCAGTGGTCATCAACCCTGTCCTGCAGGGCCCACTAACAGGCCAGGTTTTATGTATTACCTTGGGGAGATGCAGTCTAGAATACGGCAATCACTGAGGAGCAAATGATATCACCTGTGATGTATTTCAGTTATCTTGCAAACCTGGCCTGTTAGTGGGCCCTGCAGGACAAGGTTGATGACCACTGGTCTATCTGATGAAAACAGACCGCTGGACCGTTTTCATCGGACAAACCGATCGTGTGTGGGCCCCATCGGTTTGTTTTCCATCAGTGAAAAAAAATAGAACATGTTTTAAAATTCTACTATGGATAAAAAACCGATAGAAAAAAATGATCGTCTGTGTGGAAGTCCACTGGTCAAAAATCCATGCATGCTCAGAATCAAGTCGACACATGCTCGGAAGCATTGAACTTAATTTTTCTCAGCACGTCGTAGTGTTTTACGTCACCGCGTTGGACACGGTTGGATTTTTGACTGATGGTGTGTAGGCAAGACTGATGAAAGTCAGCTTCATCGGATATCCGACGAAAAAATCCATCGGATTAGATTCCATCAGATATGCGATCGTGTGTACAGGGCTTTAGATTTTCTGCACCTCCCAGCATCATCTGTATTCCCCAGCACACCTCAACAAACCCCAGCACATCTATGTACTGTGTCATACATCTCTTCACCCCCCACACCTCTGACCCCAACCCCCCCCCCCCCCCCCCCCCACACACACACTCCTTTGCACCTCCCAGCATCCTCTGAGTTTTCCAGCACACCTCAATACTCCCCAGCACAGCTATGTACTGTGTCACACATCTCTGCTCCCCCAACCCTTCAACCCCCCCCCTCCACACACACACCTCTGCACCTCCCAGAATCCTCTGTATCCTTTCAGCACACCATTGTACACTGCAGCAAGCACACTTGGCACATCGCACACCCCTACGGCCCCTTTCACACAGGGTGGGCTTGTTAGCAGGATCCGCTTGCTCAGCAGGGGATCTTACAGACACAGCCCGCTGATCTCTATAGGGCAAGCAGATGGAAACAGATCGCCTGTCCATTTTCATCCAACTGTCATCCATTCTGATCTGCCGGACGAATGGGGAATGTTTTTTAGTGGATAAAATTTAAAGCGGATGGTGGCAGTGGTGGCAGCTTTACACCCAGCGCTCCGTAGACAGCTATGGATGGACCGATCCGCTCTGCCTGAAACACTGACAGGCGGATCCAATCAGTCCGCCAGTGCGAATAGGTCAAACACATCTGTGCTCTGTATCCACTATATGTGCACCTCCAACCCCCAACACATCTCTCTGCACAGACACACACAAATACACATACTCTTTCCCAATACACCCAACCGTGAACTTCCAGCAGATCACCCCATGGCCACTCACCTGCAATTCTGTGGTGCCTGCATCATCTCTGGCTGTCAGCTCACTAAGCATTGAAGGGATGGGTGGGGGTGGGGGGGTTGATTGGCAGCTCTGCAGTGCCCATGGGTAGGGTTGAGCAAACCCGAACTGTAAAGTTTGGGTTCGGTACGGACTTTGGGTTTTTCCCGAACCCGGACCCGAACCTGAATAGTTGGAAAAAGTCCGGGTTCGGGTTCGGTGTTCGGGTATGTTTCGGCGCGCTGCACGGCAGCCAATCGCCATTCGTGTTACAACTGTGACTGGGAACTGATCACAGCCATGCCTACTTATGGCATGGCTGTGATTGGCCAGTGCAGCATGTGACCCATCATGTGACGTGCCTCTATATTAGATAGAGGCACACAGCACAGATCGTCACTCTGCTTCACTGTAGATAGGGAAAGGCTGGTGGAATCTGCTGCATAGGGAAAGTTAGGTGTATCTGGCTGGATTTCACTTATGTGAGGGAAAGGTTCCTGATTGTTCTTCTGAGGGAAAGTGTTATTTCTGGATCAGTAGAACAGCATAGACCTATCAAGAGGCACACTTTATTAATTTGAAATCTGCATCATCTTATTGTATCTGGCTCGTTGTCACTGCTGCACTTATGTGAGGGAAAGGTTCCTGATTGTTCTTCTGAGGGAAAGTGTTAGGTCTATGCTGTTCTACTGATCCAGAAATATCAAGAGGCACACTTTATTAATTTGATATCTGCATCATCTTATTGTATCTGGCTCGTTGTCACTGCTGCACTTATGTGAGGGGAAGGTTCCTGATTGTTCTGAGGGAAAGTGTTAGGTCTATGCTGTTCTACTGATCCATAAATATCAAGAGGCACACTTTATTAATTTGATATCTGCATCATCTTATTTCTGAATATTTCAACAACAGTACACCTGCCACAGCACCTGTGCACCTGTGATATATTGTGTTTCTGTCAAGTTCCTTAGCAGGCAGGCACAGTTTGCTGAAATATTTGTTCTGTAGGGGCAGTCAGCACAAAAGGTGACTGAGTATTTCAACAACAGTACACCTGCCACCCCACCTGTCATATACTGTGTTTCTGTCAAGTACCTTAGCAGGCAGGCACACTTTTCTGAAATATTTGTTCTGTAGGGGCAGTCAGCACAAAAGGTGACTGAGTATTTCAACAACAGTACACCTGCCACCCCACCTGTGATATACTGTGTTTCTGTCAAGTACCTTAGCAGGCAGGCACAGTTTGCTGAAATATTTGTTCTGTAGGGGAAGTCAGCACTAAAGGTGACTGAGTATTTCAACAGCAGTACATCTGCCAGAGCACCTGTGCACATCTGTTCTATTCTGTGTTGCTGTCAAGTTCCTTATCAGGCACTGTTTGCTGACATATTAGTTCTGTAGTGCCAGTGACAGTCAGTACTGTATAGGTGAGGTGACAAGTATTTCATCAACAGTACATCTGCCACAGCACCTGTGCACATCTGTTCTATTCTGTGTTGCTGTCAAGTTCCTTATCAGGCACTGTTTGCTGACATATTAGTTCTGTAGTGCCAGTGACAGTCAGTACTGTATAGGTGAGGTGACAAGTATTTCATCAACAGTACATCTGCCACACCACCTGTGCACATCTGTGCTATTCTGTGTTGCTGTCAAGTTCCTTATCAGGCACTGTTTGCTGACATATTAGTTCTGTAGTGCCAGTCACAGTCAGTACTGTATAGGTGAGGTGACAAGTATTTCATCAACAGTACATCTGCCACACCACCTGTGCACATCTGTGCTATTCTGTGTTGCTGTCAAGTTCCTTATCAGGCACTGTTTGCTGACATATTAGTTCTGTAGTGCCAGTCACAGTCAGTACTGTATAGGTGAGGTGACAAGTATTTCATTAACAGTACATCTGCCACACCACCTGTGCACATCTGTGCTATTCTGTGTTCCTGTCAAGTTCCATAGTCAGGGAGAGTTTCCTGAAATATATTTTCTGTAGTGGCAGTCAGCACTCTATAGGTGACTCTGTATATTTCACCAGCACAGTCTACCTGTCCCCTGTGATATACTGTCTGTGCAGTACATTGTTTAGTGCTGGCTTCCTGCTTCTTGCTATAGGTGGATAAATATATAGGTGAATATCTGCCTATTTCACCAGCTTACACTTTTTTGTATTTAAAATTTCTCAAAATTAGGGCAAGACCCTAAATTTGAGAAATATGAGGAAACTGTCAAATAAGGGACGTGGCCGCGGGCGTGGTGCTGCTGGTGGAGCTCCTGTTAGAGGGGGAGGACGTGGTCGATCTGTGCCAGCTACAAGCACAAGTGAAACACCTTTCTCAGGTGCGAGTAGCCGACAGAGCCTGCAGCGGTATTTGGTCGGGCCTAATCCAGCTCTACGAATGTTGAGGCCAGGAGCAGAACAGGCAGTAGTAGATTGGGTTGCTGACAGTGCCTCCAGTTCCTTCACATTGTTTTCCAACCAGTCTTGTGCTGAAAGTTCAGAGTTGGCGCCTGCAGCCGATGTCCACCATCAGTCTTTCACCTCACCCCCTTGCAAATCAGCCAAGCAGTCTGAGCCCCAAAGCATGCAGCAGTCTCTTCTTCTTTTTGATGAGTCTGTTAGCATGTGTTCCCAGGGCCATCCAACTAGCCCAGGCCCAGAAGGGGAAGAGATTGAGTGCACTGATGCCCAACCACTTCTATTTCAGAATGAGTTCATGGGGGGGCCATCACAGCACGTCTTGCATGATGATGATGATGAAACACAGTTGTCAACTGCTGGTGCTTTTGCAATTGTGCAGAGCGACAAGGAGGGCAGTGGTGAAGACTGGGTGGAAGATGATGTGCAGGACGATGAGGTCCTCGACCCGACATGGAATCAACCTCGTGCAGGTGACCCATGTAGTTCGGAGGAAGAGGCGGTGGTCGCACAGAGCCACCAGCACAGCAGAAGAGGGAGCAGGGTGCCAAAGCAGAGCGTCCGTCCCCTAGACAGTACGCCTGCTACTGCCCAACCCAGCAAGGGTCCGAGCACACCAAAGCCAGGTCCAAGGAGTTCCCTAGCGTGGCAGTTCTTCACACAATGTGCTGATGACAAGACACGTGTGGTTTGCACGTTGTGCAATCAGAGCCTGAAGCGAGGCATAAACGTTCTCAACCTGAGCACAACCTGCATGACCAGGCATCTAAGTGCAAAGCACAAGCTGCAGTGGAGTAGACACCGCAAAAACCAAGAAAGGTCTCTGGCTCTTCCTGCTTCCTCTTCTGCATCAGTCTCGGGCCTCTCTGCCTCTTCATCCACCTCCGTAGTGACAGTGCCACCTGCCACACCTCAATTAGAGGACCGGCAAGCAACACTACCACCTGGGTCACCAAACATCTCCACAATGTCCCATGGAAGCATTCAGCTCTCCATCTCCCAAACACTGGAGCGTAAGAGGAAGTACCCCTCTACCCACCCCCGAGCCCTGGCCCTGAATGCCAGCATTTCAAAATTACTGGCCTTTGAAATGCTGTCATTCCGTCTGGTGGAGACGCAGAGTTTTAAAAGCCTGATGGCATTGGCTGTCCCACAGTACGTCGTGCCCAGCCGCCACTACGTTTCCAGGCGAGCCATCCCTTCCCTGCACAACCAAGTGGGGGACAAAATCAGGTGTGCACTGCGCAACGCCATCTGTGCTAAGGTCCACCTAACTACGGATACGTGGACCAGTAAGCACGGTCAGGGACGTTATATCTCCCTAACAGTGCACTGGGTAAATGCAGTGGCGGCTGGGCCTGAGGCCGATAGCAGTTTGGCGCATGTCCTTCCACCACCGAGGATTGCAGGGCGCTTCAGTTTGCCTCCTGTTCCTAACTCCTTCTACTCCGCTTCCTCATCCTCTGCCGCCTCCTCATCCAGTCAGCTTAAGAAACTCACCACCAACTTCAGCACAGCCATGGGTAAACGCCAGCAGGCAGTTTTAAAACTTTCCTGTTTGGGGGAAAAACCACACACCGCGCAGGAGTTGTGGAGGGACATGGAACAACAGACCGATGAGTGGTTGACGTCATTGAGCCTCAAGCCAGGCCTGGTGGTGTGCGATAACGGGCGAAATCTCGTAGCAGCTCTGGGCCTAGCCGGTTTGACTCACATTCCATGCATGGCGCATGTGCTGAATTTGGTGGTGCAGAGTTTCCTGAAAACTTACCCCGATATGCCACAGTTGCTGCAGAAAGTACGGGCCGTCTGTGCGCACTTTCGGTGTTCTCACCCTGCTGCTGCTCGCCTGGCAGCGATGCAGCGTAACTTCGGCCTTCCCGCTCACCGCCTCATATGTGATGTGCCCACAAGGTGGAACTCCACCTTGCACATGCTGTGAGAGCAGCAGCAGGCGATAGTGGAGTTCCAGCTGCAGCACGCACGCGGGAGTCGCTCTGCGGAACAGAACCACTTTACCACCAATAACTGGGCCTCCATGCGAGACCTGTGTGCCTTGCTGCGCTGTTTTGAGTACTCCACCAACATGGCCAGTGCCAATGACGCCGCTCTCAGCGTGACTATCCCACTTCTATGCCTCCTTGAAAAAACCCTACTGGCGATGATGGAACAGGATGTGGCACAGGAGGAGGAGGAGGAGGAGGAATCGGGATCATTTGAAAGGCTTTCAGGGCAGTCATTCACAAGTGGCTCCGAGGGTGGGTTTGTGCACCAACAAAGGCCAGGTAGACAATTGTCTAGCAAGGGCACAGTTCTGGAGGATGACGCGGTGGAGGATGAGGAGGAGGAAGACATGGAGGAGGAGGAGGAACCATGTTCACAGCAGGATGGCATCCAGACCAGCTCATGGCCAGTACTGGTGCGTGGCTGGGGGGATACAGAGGAAACAGATGATACACCTCCCACAGAGGACAGCTTTTCGTTGCCTCTGGGCAGCCTGCCGCACATGAGCAATTACATGCTGCAGTGTCTCCGCAACGACCGGCGTGTTTCGCACATTATGACAGGTGCTGATTACTGGGTGGCCACGCTGCTGGATCCCCGTTACAAGGACAATGTACCGTCCTTAATCCCCTCACTGGAGCGTGAACGCAAGATGCGCGAGTACAAGCGCACGCTGTTAGACGCGCTGCTGGTGCAATTCCCACCTGGCAGCGGGGCCACAGTGGAAGCAGAAGGCGAAGGCAAAATAGTAGGAGGAAGAGGTCGCCAACGCAGCAGGGGCACCGCCAGCACCTCAGAAGGCAGGGTTAGCATGGCCGAAATGTGGAAAAGCTTTGTCAGCACGCCACAACAAAAAGCAGGAGGCAGTATTTCAGCAACATGGTGGAGCAGTATGTGAGCACACCCCTACACGTACTGAATGACGGCTGTGCCCCCTTAAACTTCTGGGTCTCCAAATTGGGCACATGGCCTGAGCTTGCCCTTTAAGCCTTGGAGGTGCTGGCCTGCCCTGCGGCCAGTGTATTGTCTGAACGTGTATTTAGCACGGCAGGGGGCGTTATCACAGACAAGCGCAACCGCCTGTCCAGATCCAACGTGGACAAGCTCACGTTCATTAAAATGAACCAGGCATGGATCCCAGAGGAGTTGTCCGTACCTTGTGCAGAATAGACACCGGGCCGGCCTTACCCAGCCATTTTTTTTTTCTGAGCTTTCTAGGGTTGCCATTTCATCGCTTTCAAAGCAAAAACATTAATTACACAGGTTCTCTGGCTGATTAAGGTGCTGTTAATGAAACTCACTTGGTGCCTTATCGAGTCTATCGACATTAAATTAGCCCCAGAACCTGTGTAACTCTGTGTTCAGGTTTAAAGGGATGAGGTAGCAACCCTAGATCTGTCTAATTATTTTGGGGTTTACCCTAATTTAAAAAATAAATCAATTAAAAACCAAAACCTGCTGTGTTGGCTACCTCCTCCTCCTCCTCCTCCTACACCGCCGCTTCCACCTTCAGTCACATTCTTAGGCTTGCGCACTGCAACTGCTTTCTTTAAGTCCCACCAGAGGTTCTCAATCGGATTTAAGTCTGGTGACTGCAATGGCCACTCCAAAATGTTCCAGCCTTTAATCAGCAACCATGCTCTAGTGGAGTTGGAGGTATGCTTGGGATCATTGTCCTGTTGAAAGGTCCAACGTCTCCCAAGCCTCAGGTTTGTGTCGGACTGCATCACATTGTCATCCAATATCTCCTTGGTACTGAAGAGAATTCATGGTACCTTGCACACGCTGAAGCTTCCCTGTACCTGCAGAAGCAAAACAGCCCCAAAGCATGATTGACCCCCCGCCATGCTTCACAGTAGGCAAGGTGTTCTTTTCATCATAGGCCTTGTTCTTCCTCCTCCAAACATAGCGTTGATCCATGGGCCCACACAGTTGTAATTTTGATTCATAAGTCCACACAACACAATCCCAAAACGTGTGTGGTTTGCCCACATGACTTTCGGCATACTGCAGTCGACTCTTTTTTTTTCCTTTGGAGACAGCAAGGGGGTGCGCCTGGGAGTTCTGGCATGGAGGCCTTCATTACGCAGTGTGCGCCGTATTGTCTGAGCAGAAACTTCAGTACCCACATCTGACAAATATTTTCTCAGTTCCTCAGCAGTCACACAGGGACTTTTCTCCACTCTACGCTTCAGGTAGCGCACAGCAGTCAAAATCTGCATCTTCTTTCTGTCACGACCAGGTAGCGTTTCAACAGTGCCCATTGCCTTGAATTTTGCATTTACTACTGTATTACAAAACCAATTGATATCATTTTAGTTGCATATGGTTCTTTATGAAGTCCTTGTAGGATTTCATTCTGAATACAATTACAAATGTACACTAAATTCCTTAAAACCCTTTACAGCATTGGGGGGTTGAATAATTTTGAACAAAACTGTATGGACCTCGTCCTCCAAGGTCAAAATCATTATATTTTTTATTTTTATTTTTTTTAGGTTATTTTGAGTTATTTTCCTATCCATTTATTTCCAGAGTACTTGCCATGCTCTTCCCGACATTTTGCTGCCATTTGCAGCCCTCCAGCACTTTCCCTTAGTTTTTTAGAGACATTTTTGTAGTCAAAAGTCCGGGTCCCCATTGACTTCAATGGGGTTCGGGTTCGGGTCAAAGTCCGGGTTCGGGTTCGGTCCCGAACCCGAACTTTTTTTCAAAGTCCGGGTTCGGGTCCGAACCCGAACATCCAGGTGTCCGCTCAACTCTACCCATGGGGTCTCTAGCACCTTATAGTGTGTACTATGAAAATAAAGATTTTGGGAGCAGGGAAGTTTTTTTTTAGGACTGGAACACTTTTGAAATGCAGTACATTGAATGTCACCCCACCCCATGGCACCTGTATGAGATCATTGTATGTCATCAATGTACTACTCCCTCCTGAAGCCAACACTGCATTTTACCATGCAGGCTAGTTTCTCTAATATCACAACAAAGCACTCAGGAAGATTTCACCCCCTTCATGACCAGGGCACTATTTTAACTAGAAATTGCTTGGTCATGCAAATCAAATGTATACCATTTTTTTTACACAAATATAGCTTTCTGTAGGTGGCATTTAACCACCACTTGTTTTGTTTATTTTTTGCTATAAAAATGAAAAAATACTGGAAATTAAACAAAAAAATAAATTTTCTTAGTTTTTGTAATACAATTTTGCAAACAAATAATCTTTCTTCATAAATTTAGACCAAAATGTTTTCTGCTACATTTTGTTTGGTAAAAATAAACCAAATCAGTGTATAATATTTAGTCTGTGTGAAAGGTCTACAAACTATGGTATATACTGTATATTTACAAATTGATGTATTGATGGCCTATCTCATTTCTTGAGGCCCTAAAATGTCAGGACAGTACACATAACCCCCAAATGGCCCCTTTCTGGAAAATAGAAAGTCCAAGGTATTTAGTAGGAAGCATGGCAAGGTTTTTATTACAATTGTTTTCACATACTGTCACTGTAGTGGTGGTGTTTAGGGATACCGACTAGTGACAGAGTGTAAAAAAAAAAACTGTTAACATTTATGTAGCGCCCTGCTCCTGATGACCAGGTGCTATGTTTAAATTTAGTGGGTGTCTGAGCTGGTAGTTAGCTCAGACTCTGATGATTTTTTTTTTATATCAAATCAAAGTTTAATGAGCATGTAAAAAACGGGTTACAGACAGTGTTCTAGTCGGTGCAACATGCACCACAAGCAAGGATACATTGCAATGTCAGGTGCGCAGACTTGACAGACGGGATAAATGAAAACATGTAACATGTGGAAATATAGAACAGCACATGGGGACGGGGTAGGTCGGAGGTGAAGGTCACAGCCCAATAAAACTCAGCAGGTACATATAGGGGGTGTTAAGCAGAGGAGGTATTGCAGGTAGAGGCATCTCCCAACCATCTATCCCAAATCTTGTTATATTTACCAGGGCAACCCCTGTGGGCATATAGAAGTTTTTTAAAGGGTAGGGTGTCGTTGACAGCTTTGATCCATTGTTGTAGGGTGGGGGGGGGGGCCCCTAAGCCAGGTTCTCGCTATCTGAAGCCTTGCAAGGAACAAAGTCTCTTGTAGCAATGTGTTGAGATATTTTCCGGCCTCAGACAGCGAGAATATTCCGAGCAAACACTGACGGGGGCTAAGGGAAATGGGAGAACCCATGCGATCGTGGAGAAATCGGACCACCTGGGTCCAAAAGCCCTGCACGCAGGGGCACCCCCAGAGAAGATGGTAAAAGGTGGGATCAGGGGAGTTGCAGCCCGGGCAGTTAGGATCGCCGCCCGGCCTGAATTTTAGGATGCGACGGGGCGTTAGGTATGAACGGTGCAGGATATATAATTGGGTAAGGCGGTCAGAAATTTTGGGGGAAACCAATCTGCAGTTGACGAGAGCTTCATCCCAGTCCTCCGACGACAGCACCCCCAAGTCAGGAGCCCAGTGAGCTTTAACCCAGACTCTGATGATTAAGGCTAAACCAGACTCTGTTCCAGCTATGGCTGTGCTCGGAGGGTTTTCCCATTGTTTGCCTGTAGGTGGCGTTACCACCACAGGCCAATGTTGGAACACAGGCAGGCCAGAGTGTATTGGGTGTTTTTCCCCAGGAACAGCCCAGTGGGAGTGGTCTCCCCGCTGGGCATTCTGGGGAAGGATACTTAAAGCGGTGGTTCACCCTGCTGAACAACATTTCAGCATACAATTCGGCATCGTAGCGCGAGCTACAGTATGCCGGTCTTACATTTTTTATCCCCGTACTCACTGTTTAATCGTACATAGACGATTCCGTCTGCCGCGGGGAATGGGCGTTCCTAGCAAGAGGGAGGGTGATTGACGGCCGACTCTGGCACGTCACGCTCCCCGAAGACAGCCGGAGTAGGTCTCGGCTCTTCACGGCGCCTGCGCACAGGCTATGCGCAGGCGCCGTGAAGAGCCAAGCCTATTTCGGCTATTTCCGGAGAAGCGTGACGCGCCAGAGCCGGCCGTCAATCACTTTCCGTCTGGATTGGAACGCCCATTCCCCGTGGGCAGTCGGAATCGTCTAGGTAGGATTAAACAGTGAGTACGGGGATAAAAAATGTAAGACCGGCATACTGTAGCTCGCGCTACGATGCCGAATTTTATGCTAGAATACATTTTTTTTTTTTTTTAATAGGGTGAACCCCCGCTTTAAGGGGCAGACGTTATTTTCTCGGGCTCTTTGCCTCGTGGCCCTCCTGGCTCGAGGTATGTGATGGTCCATTTTCAGCCCCAGGACCTCGTTGGCCCGAGGCTGCATTTCCGCCAGGTAGGCCCAGTTGTCTTGACTGGGGCCTGCACTTTGAAGGTGATCCTGTGCTGTCTGTCCTGCGGAAGGAAGCAACTCAATGGAGGACACCGGGGGAGGACCTGTCCTGGAGAGGACCAAGCGGAAGGCTGGTATCTAAGGAGAGGTCTGGTAACTTTATTGGAGAATGCACCATATTCTATGATACAGTGTTGCCGGGTCAGCTTAAAGGCTCTAAACTGTACGGCTGGAAATCCGGGTACTAAATCCTGTGGCAGAGGATTATGGAACAGTTTATTTCGACTTTTGAAGAAAGGTCTGTGGCAGAGACTGTATTCTTTTTGTCCGTGCATCATCCCGGCTGCTAGGCCAGTGAGAGGGGCCTATCCGGGTGAGCAATACCCACTCTGAGGAAAGTGGTGAGTGTGACTCTGAAACTTAGAAGTTCCCCAGTGATCTACATCGTGTGCCTGAACCTACCCCTGACCCTCCATCCCTCTACCTATACACGTTTGTGTGAAATAAAACCTACAGAAAAAGGATTTATAACTTGTGTGGACATTGAAGTTTCTTAGACGCTCAACTCATCCCCTAGACAACGAAGAGCGAGGTAACGTGCAAGGCCCAAATTTAAACCAGCAGCTCCTACGGGGGTAGTGCTACAATTATTTTTATTTTTTACTTTTTTTGCACTTCTCGGGGGGAGGGGGCGGCGGTGATTAGGGATTCTTTTTTTTTATATACACTGTTGTTGCTTCTAACAGTGCTGATTTCTATGATAAACAACAGTTTAAACTTTCAGGAATTATGCTTTCTAGGGTTGTCCCGATACCGATACTAGTATCGGTATCGGGACCGATTCCGAGTTTTCTCGGCGGTACTCAGACGCCGATACCCCGCCCCGATACCTAAATAGAATACTTGCGTCCCCCCCCGCCGACCGCCGCCGCCGCCGCCGACCGTCGCAACCGAAGCCGCAATCCGCCGCCGTTACGCCGCATCCACGCTACCGCCGACTGTGTAATACGGGCGGGAACATTACAGCTTTGAATCGCTGTAATGATTTGCGCATAGACACTCCCCCTTGCTCGGGTGAACTGTCCAATCCCGAGCAAGGGGGAGTGTCTATACGCAGCGCGGGGCCAATCATTACAGCGATTCAAAACTGTAACGTTCCCGGCGTATTACACAGTCGTCGGCGGCAGCGGGGATGCAGGTAAGTGGAACATGGCTGGATGGGGGCAGACCAGGGCTCGAGTCCTGCGGGAACGACGTCCCCGCACACGTCGTTCCCATTGCAGGACTCGAGCAGACGCATTGTGACAGGCAGCGAATTTACTACTGTACCCGAGTCCTGTCTCCTTCCGTCCTTTTCTGTCACCACGGCAACACCCACGCTCCCGATGACGTCATACGAGTGCGCCCGGCTTGTCCCGCCAATTGCTACACATCCATCGCAGAGGCTCCTGCCCAGTGCCCAGCTCAGCTACTTCCATCGCCTCCCGCCCGGTCCAGGTCCCTTTGCGGTCCTTGCTGCATTGCTGTACTCTCTTTGGGAACACACGAACGCGCTCAGACACTCGACTGGAGGACTTCTCACAACAGAGGTACCCTTGAGTTACTATGCTGTTGTAAAAAGTGCAATGTGCAAGAAAATAGCCAAAAGTTCCAAATCTTATGTGCTATGTGCAAACCTTATTATTATTATAGTAACTTAACTTGCCAGCAAGTACTATAGCAATGGTAAAGTGAAAATACAGAACAAACTAGTCCTTAATAACACAAATGCTAAATATGATAAAAGTGCCAAAACAACTGTGCAAAGCATGTGTGGCAATCCAACTGATGCAGTACAAAATAACTTATTTCATGATATAGTATATAGCAATCATTCAAAAATGTGAAAGTCCATTGGATATGTGCTGAATGTGGTGACGGTATCTTCTCTATAATATCCACACTGTGAGATAGTGAATGGGTGGCCCGTTACCTCACTGCTGTGAGGTTACAGCATGTAAAGTGAACCCACTCCTGATCCTGTTTTAACCGTGCTGTGTAATGTAAAGGGGGTCCAGAGGTGCTGTGTAATGTAAAGGGGGTCCAGAGGTGCTGTGTAATGTAAAGGGGGTCCAGTGATGCATGGTGCTATGTAATGTAAAAGGGTGTGAAATATATATGCATATGAGCGTATCTTTTTTTTTTATTTTTTTTGGGTGGGGGAGTGGATCTTGGGTGGGAGTTCCCACACTTTTTTCCCCAGGACTTGACCCCTGGGGCAGACGATGGCTGGATGGGGGCAGACGATGGCTGGATGGGGGCAGACGATGGCTGGATGGGGGCAGACGATGGCTGGATGGGGGCAGACGATGGCTGGATGGGGGCAGACGATGGCTGGATGGGGGCAGACGTTGGCTGCATGGGGGGAGACATGAATGGATGGGGGGGAGACGATGGCTGGATGGGGGGGAGACATGAATGGATGGGGGGGAGACGATGGCTGGATGGGGGGAGACGATGGCTGGATGGGGGAATACATGGCTGGATGGGGGGATACATGACTGCATGGGGGGATACATGACTGTATGGGGGGATACATGACTGTATGGTGGGATACATGGCTGCATGGGGGGATACATGGCTGCATGGGGGGAGACATGGCTGGATTGGGGGATACATGGCTGCATCTGTGGGGGGACATGGCTGGCATCTGTGGGGGGACATGGCTGCAATATGTGGGGGGACATGGCTGCATTTGGGGACACATTTAAAAAAAGTATCGGTATTCGGTATCGGCGACTACTTGAAAAAAAGTATCGGTACTTGTACTCAGTCCTAAAAAAGTGGTATCGGGACAACCCTAATGCTTTCTATTGTGATGCTGTGATTGGCTACAGATAATCAAATGGTATAGGGTGCTGGGTACCGTGTGATAGCTGTGGGCCAATCACATCATCACAATAGGAAGCTGTCATGAATGGAAGCCATTCAACTTCAGGGACCCTGAAAAATATAGGAAAGCACTCTTCACAAACTCATAGTCAAGTACACTTGACAGGGAATTGGCCAGTATTGGAGACACTATGAGAGCAGTCCCAATCAGAGCAATGTCTGGCACTTACAAAAGCACACAGTCAACAGGAATCTTTACAGGGTCATTACTCACAAGTCCCCAGGACAGCTTCCTCCGAACACCTCCCAGTGAGTGAGAAAAATCCTTCTCAAGATTAGATCCCTTTGGCGAAGTCCTGCAACCAGTTCCAGGTCCATTCCTGGTCTCCAGCCCCAAGACCTTTCAGTACAACAGAACAATCCAAAGCTTGCCTCAGAGGGGCAACATCCCTCTCTAAGGCTGAGCACTTCTCCTTACTGGAAAGACAATCTCTCCAGCACTTCAGACTATTTATCAATATCCCAAGCCACCACACCTCCCCAGGGATTGGCTATGCCCTGATACATTTTCAGCCTTGTTATTTGAATTCTCCCTCCCTAAGCTCTAGAAACTTCTTCTAGATGTGGGGGAAGCATTTAAATTCCCAGCCTGTGAAACCTTGAGCAGAAGAGACAAAACAATCACTGCTCCTTTCATTATAGAAGGAGCCAAAAACTTGAATAAATTTACCTAGCAGCTCAATATAGGACGGCACATTAGGGATTTTATTAGTAAGGGCGATTTTGCATAAAGCTAAAATCATTGGCAATGCCACAGAGGTGTGCCTGTAGTGGATGTGTAGTCAGAGGCTTACCTACAGAGGTCGCAGGAGTCACAATTGCGACCTGGCCCCATGCTCCAGGGGGCCCGTGCGACCCCCCCGTACACCTGGATAAAAGGAGTGTCAGGGGCTAAATCATCTCTATCCCTCAGGCATTCAGCGGCAGAGGAAAATGGAGAAATCGGTTTCCCAATGCCCCTCCTATCCAGCTTCTTTCTGCTGCCCCCGTGTGCTTTCCAGCCTCCTATGCTCTCTCGGCCCCCCAGTGCTCTCTCCTGACCCCCACTCTTCTGCTGGCTGCTCCGGGGGGGGGGGATGTTTAGGGAATGAGAGCGGGAAGGGACCATTGTGTCATTTACCAGCCCCTTCCTTGTCTGAATGGATCAGTGAAACTGTGTTTACTATGCTTCAGTTTGTGAATGAATGGAAAGCTCTGTACAAAGCTATTCCTGTCCATTCATTTAGTGCAGCGGAGGCTGCAGAGATGGAGATTGAGGGCTGTGTCCTCAATCTCCTTTCCCTGTCTCAAAGGTGAAACCTCAGAGATCCATTTAGACCCCTGATATCTCACCCAACCCCCCCCCCCCCAACAGGGCTCCTCTGAAACTGTAAAAAATAATTAAAAATAATATTGTAGAAAAAAGATGGTAAAAAATAACATTATATATATAAAAAAAAAAATATTGCCACTTGTGGCAGAACTACCAGGCTTGTACTTGCAACTGGGCCTTGGCATTCTGCCACCAGGCTCGAAGGGAAGTGGGGCCCTTCATGGTTTCTTGCATTGGGGCCCTGGAGGTTCTAGCTATGCCACTGTGTGTAATAAATGAATAAATGCAGAAAGAAATAGAAAAAGTATAAGAACCTTTCTATGCTTAGAAAAATATGTCTATAGAGTATATATATATATATATATATTAAAAAGAATGAAAAAATGGTGCAGATTCAATGGACCACTTGGTCTCTTTTCTTCTGTCACTCTATGTAACCTGTGATTGCTGGCACAATATACTGTAGGTTCCTTTTGAATTCTTAACAGAGACAGATTCTGATCAGATGGTACAATGACATAGGAAATGAAAGAATAATGATAAGAAGCAAAGGGAACCCAGCTGCTTATTTGCTCAGGGGCTCTCTGAAAACTGTCTTTCGCTGCATGTTCATGTATTGAAAGTGACCAGTAAAAAAATAATACAACTGAAGTTTTAATCTTGAATGTCTTATTTCATGGATATTACTACCACAAGGGTACTATTCACACATCTTTAACCAATCTTCCACTTCAATTCACTTAACAAGCTGGTGCCATATGATTAAAATACATTTTATCACTGTTCCTTCCTGTTTTCCAGCTTAATGCACAAAATGAAGACTGTTCAGAAGAGCTGAAGAAAGACAGCGTAATATATATTCCATTATCCCAGGCTAGCACTAAGATGCTGTATCTAGGAGGAAGAGGAAAATATTTCATGGCGGAGAATGCATTACTTTAAATAAGTATTCCACTTTCCTACACAAATTGAGTTATTATCCAGAAAACAATAGCACAGACCTTTACTTCAACAACACTATGTTCCATCACAAACTAATGAACAATAATGCACTGTATATTTCAAAGTGAAAGTGTCAAATGCTGCCATTATTCAAATTCCTTCCATGTTCAAGGTCTTTAGACTCACGATCATGAAAGGAGACGGCACAGCAACACTGGGGCTTTAATAAAAAAAAAAAGCAACTTGTTTTATTGTCTTCCAAATATTATAGCTTTCAATCTTCTGCAACTGTTTTAGCACCATGGAAACGACTGTATAAGTCTCGCTCTGAGAAGACTGAAGGGAAAAATGAGCAATATGTCATAATGTCTTCATCTTGAAGAACCAGATGTCAATACAGTAACTACACTGAAATTAATAACACCATTTCACAAGGATAAGCCATACAGGCAACGCGTATACTTGTGTCCTTGAGGAAATTAAGGCTGCGAGTCAGTGCAAGCTGTGCCATTGTTAAAATGTGGGGTTTTGTGATTAGAAAGACGCTTGCCGAAAAAGATGAATGCTTTAAACAATGCTTGCTTAAATAAGTTTGAATACCCAAGGAAAAGAGCTGTGTGAATGTGTGTGATTATTGATGAATACCTGTAATATTTTGCAGTGCACGTTTTGTGTGTTTCTATTATTTACCGCTGCTATAAAGGCAGAATTTGCATATAGCCCAAAAGAGATTGGATTCATTATGGGTTCTGCCTTTTTTTCTCTCTCCCTTTGTCTTTTTCTGCATAATAAAAACAATATAAAGTTTTGCAATTATTACTTTTCAGTTACAGTGTGACATACACAACCTTTTTTATGTAGAATCCAGCCAGCATCTGTTTTTTAAGGATTAGGGGTTGTTCACATGGGTGGCCAGTGAGCGGTAGAAGCAGGCAGGCAACCCACCCTAACCACACACCTAAACTAGGGAATGGAAGGAGAACAATAACTACAGGTAGATATTGATGGTCGGACTTTGAGGCCAAGGAAGTATGTTAAAAATACATTTTAATATCATCAATATAATACACAAAAGCACATAATAAAAAATACAAATATAATAATTGACCACTGTATACAAAATCCTTAGAAGTCGCCGACGCACGTTTCGCCGTGGGGCTTCTTCAGGACGATAACAAGGATTTTGTGGAGTAGTGTATAACAGAGAACAAATGGTTATATATCAGATGGTCTCTCGATGGATGCATCCATAGGGCGCGTATAGCAGTCGATGTAGCAAAATCGACAAGAAAACTTGTCGTAGGATTTTGAAAGGATCTTGTAGTGACTTTGAGTTCAAAACAAGATTAAAACTTGAGTTAGGCGTCACCGGTATAATTACGCATCATCTGTACTAAGATGAGTGACCCTGCAGCTTACTGGGACAACAACCTTCTCACAAACGACAGGATTGGATACCATTCACAACAAGCAGGTCCCCACTGTACTGGTTCCTATGCTGGGCATCAAATTTTCAGCCTATAAAGGTAGTGTCAAGCGGCTATCCAAGAATCGGATGTGTGTCCCAGGGTGTATAGCTAAGATACACAAATGACACAAATAAACTAGGGAATGAAGCCACTTAGAGCTGTACTCAGCTGTATGGCAACAATTAAACAGAATGTTGCTTTTGGCAGGTGGCACCATTGCCAAATGTGACCCCTTCAAGTAAATGGAGCCATGTCACAAACTGGTCTTTCTTGTGGTTTGGGATACCCTAGGCACCAAAACAATTTAAGAATAGCTTCCGAGCAGTAACAAGCCTTTTGGCCACAGCCACAAAGTAGTCCTTACAATGAGACAGTCAAATAAACCTCTGACTTTAAAGCAGGCACAGTTCCTCTGTAGCTCTCTATGATGTTTGACACTGTATAAGGTAGTTCCACAATACCTGCAACTCTAGGTGACAGGCCCTTCTCATAATGTCCTGGTGGAAGCTTTTGCCCAGCTCTCCTGCAACACAATTCAGTGAGGGATCTCTTCTTAAGCCCAACTTCAATAGGTGTCTTTTCCTCAGTCTTCCAGCCCATAACACACACTAAGGCATTGCACAAAGTAGCAAATTCCCTAATGCAGGGGAAGCCCTAGAAGAGAGAGCCCGATCAGCTTCTCCTAAACATTGAGGCTGGGATCACACCCAGTGCGAACACGGCTCACAGTAGGGGTCCAGTGCGTCCCTGTTCTCCGTTTCAGGGAGGAATCAGGCCTGAATTTTTGCCTAATTTCGGACCATAAACGGAGCCAAAGATGCACAGCACCCCTGTGCAATCTGCTACACAGCTGCCACGGACCATTGAGAGCCGGTCACAATCTCCTATCGTGCGAATTGGATGCAGGGAAATCTACATCCAATTCGGAACTAGTGCGAATCCAGCCTTATCCTGTCCCCAGCCATACCTTCTAAGCTGCACCAATTGAAGGAGAGCCAGAGCAAGAGATACAAGAGACTAAATACATTTATTGGTAAATATCTCTTGAGCTAGCTTCCCCAGAATTGTCTGGGCTGGAAAAATATTC
Organism: Rana temporaria; assembly: GCF_905171775.1. Lineage (NCBI taxonomy): Eukaryota > Metazoa > Chordata > Amphibia > Anura > Ranidae > Rana > Rana temporaria. Next base: position 309,075,300 of record NC_053489.1, read on the forward strand.
ATAACTCTAGAAGTTGTTCCTCCGACATTATTTACTGGAACATTCTTCCACCAACAGGTCAGAATAATCAACCACCTGGTGTGTGGAGAACCTGTAAAATCCTGCCATACTGTGTTTTAGCTCAACTCATTACAGCACAGCAATAATACAATAAACTTAGCCAGCCCAGAGCAGGTGCCCTGCAAGTATTTAAAGTGAACACACCTACAATTTTTTAAGTGAAATTTTGCAACTCCTTTAGTAAATAACACTCAGTATAAGAGTCACAGTGGATGAAGCACTGCAAAGCAGGGGCAGGGCCTAATAAACATATATTATTGTCCTCATGTAAATATATACTTATACAGAAGCACGTTTTTTAAGAGAATAGCGCGTTGATAAAACTATTTGCATGAATCTCTGTTTTATGTATATGTAACAAAATAAAATGACTATAAATTCCTTTTAATTCCAGGGGTACAAAAAAGAAAATCTGCCCAGGACAAACTGCATTCTGTTGGATGTTAAAAAAAATTATACCAGAAGGAGAAACAAGGAATGGGTTAGTGACATACCGGTACATATCCAGGGTGAAACGTGGTGCAAATAAAATAGCAGAGAAGGCATTTTTGAGAGTAAACTGAAAGTAGTTTAAAATAAGGTTAATGAGATATCTAGAAGCAGTCACATTAAAGTATGGCTAGGTATGTGTTCCACAGAAAACAACTTCTATTATGGGGCTTCCCCTAGCAGATACATTTATATATGAAGGTTCAGCTGAAGTCTCAGATGTGGCCACAAAGGGTAGCCTCATGCAGGGCTGCATTGCTTCAACATATTTAATTGTCATGTTATGGAAGAGCACATATTGTTGAGGCTAGAGAACCAAAGTCCAGGTTGGGATGAGTTAGCATGTAGGACTTCCCCAACAATTCCATCCCTCTAAATAGAATAAAGGGGCTGGGTGGGCTCTCTCTATTGGTAGAGAATGATAAAGAAATATATATGCCCAATGTGGTGTAGAGACCACCCCACAGCATGGCCGTAAATACACAGCTGTATTGGTTTAATTTGTGTGGGAAGTGATTATTTCCCCTTGCCTTTCCAGGAGAAAGAGAGCAAGATGTAATTCCTAAAAAGCCTACCATTTTGCAGGAAAAAAAAAACACAATCTATCCCTGCTTCTGTTCACTGTAATCAAAAAAGTATGTCCAGCAAAGAGAGGTGGAAATTTTTCTGACAGACAGTGCGAATTCCAAGGGATTTTACAAACTCTCTACCCTAAAGGTATGAATGTGGAGTGCAATCCTTTGGTATTTCTATGAATCTATTGGTTCATAGGTCTGCTTTATTTGCTATATATAATTGACTCTTTTTTTACGTTTGTGTGTGTGTGTGCTGGTTTCATTATTGCATTCATATGTTACTATATGCATTTATATAGTATGTCATATAAATATTTGCCATTAATCATATTTATTATGTATTAGCAGTTTTTAACAGAATCTACTGTATTTACTATATTTGGAAAATCTTGTATGAACCCTGATGGAAATTTATGCCGCTATTCCTGTAAAGAACACCCACTTTGGATCTTTAGATCATTGTTGATATTTTACCCTATTGTATCATGTACCCAGTTCATCAGTAGGCCCAATGTGCCGGTGTCTACTTGCCATTTTAGGGTTGGCAGATGTGAGCTCAGGATGCCTTGCCAATTGGTTCAAACTGGGCCACAGACAAACCAGAAGTGATGTATTGTGACAGTTTCTGCACTGAATGACCCAACTTGCATCAGAAGAAGGGCCAAAAAAGCGGAGCTCCTGGCTCTTCAGAAAAAAATAAAAGTCAGCAGCTACAGTTTTATATTACAAATTTGAGATCACTTACCTGTCGTATTGCACATGCATGAAGCGCGCTGCACTTTGTGAATCGTCCGCATCCCCCCCCCCCCCTGAAAGGTGCCAATAGTGGCAGCAGTGGCTGGAGGAGGCAGATAGGCAAAGCTTCCCCTTCTCGACAAAGGGATCTTAGAACTTACACTGTGTAGCTGAAACATTCTGTACTGCTGTTTTTCACTGTATACATTACAGTGTGTATATACAGTCTCTATATATATATGTAGCGGCCTGCTACTTTCTAGCTGCTGCTGCTTTCAATTTAGAGGGTGGTCTGAGAGTTAGTTGACTCAGACTGTATGATTCTTCACTAAATTTGGACATCTGTTCCAGCCATGGCTGTACTGTGAGTGACCACTATTGTTGTCGGGGGGGTGGTTATCACTCCAGGCCGAGGGTGGCAGCAGCCAGGTCAAGGTGTTTTGGGTGTTCCCCTTCAGCAGCCAATCAGAGGGAGTTGATCGTCCCGCTGTGCATGCTAGGGAGGAGTACTTAAGGGACAGACATCATTAGTCCGGGTTTGTCACCGATCCTGGTCTGTTGTTCCACCACCCACCGTGTGTGGCCCTCCTGGCCGGGGGTGCATGTTCAAGTGTTCCTGGCTCTGGGACCACGTTGGTTCCGGGGTTGTGATCTACTAAGTAGGCCTGGTAGTCAGACTGGGTCTACGTTTGCAGAGTGGTCCTGTGCTGTCCGTTCTGAGGGAGGAAGCCACTCGATGAAGAACCTGTTTTGGAGAGCACCGAGCAAGAGGCTGGTATCCCAGGAGAGGCCTTGAACTTCATTGAAGGATGCACTATTACTGAAAGGCTGAGTGATGGTCACCGGTCAGTCTTGAGTTCACAAGAATCTAATCAAGAGAGATCCGAGTGCTTAATGCTGTGCTGAGAAGATTCTGGACGCACTATTACTGAAAGGCTGAGTGATGGTCGCCTGTCAGTCCTGAGTTCACAAGAATCTATTCAAGAGAGATCCGAGTGCTTAATCCTGTGCTGAGAGGATTCTGGACCAAATATTTATGCATCTTTGTGTAGGTCTGTGGCAGAGACTTTACCAAGTTTCCGTGGCGACAAAAGCTACGTTGCTGGAAGCAGGAGTGTTACCGAACAAAAGTTATACACCTGAACCTGTTACCTATTACCCTTCCACCTCTTCAACTACTACTTTTATTTCTTTTACCACGTTGGGTAAATAAAGCAAAGAAAAAGAAGTCTAAAGTGTGGACATTTTTTCTCAACTCTCATCTGATACCCTAGATGGCAAAGAATAAGAGGTAACATTCCGCCCAAAACAATCCAGCAGCTCCTTCGGGGGTAGTGCTACACGTGGGGGCTCATCCGGGATCAGCTGTTACCTCTCGCAATGGAGAAAAGTGTTTATTTCGTCATTGAGAGTCTGAAATTGTTGAGGTGTTGGACTGTGCTCGCAAATAAGAGGTTAAGGTCAGGTAGTTTGGCTAAAGGCGTTGACCGCAAGTGCAACGGAGTGACGTGTTCAAGCAACGTGCCAAGAAAATAACTGTAGGTGGGAGAAGTTACCCACCCCTGCGTGAGACGTGAGTGTGTCTGGCATGAAAAGGGAGTGCGCATTGCCCGATTGCGGGGAGAGGATCGTGTGCAAATATGTTGGTGTATCCAACACCATCAGAGAAGCTGAGGCCTATTATGTCTTTGGCTGAAGTTAGCCCAAGTTCCGCTTCAACCGGAGCTTCGTTGGTGGACACTGGGATCCGAATGAAGCCGCGGGGGCGTTTTGTGCTTTATACGAGCGGCAGCATGGAGGCGCTCGGCGTGTCCTGCTCAAGATGTGAAGGGCTGGCAGTCCGAATCCAACCTTTCGCCCGATGTCTGAGATGTGGCGAGTATCTATTTGAAGTAGACCAGCCTACTGAGTCGCCCTGTGCCTATCAGGTGGACTGGATCACAGGGGCCGTGACTGCGGAGGAAGTTACTTGGCCCGCTACTGCTTCGGCTGCTACGTCTGCTGTGTCCCCTATTGTGAGCGACTGTGACAAGAGTGATGGAAGTGTTGCTGAACCGAGTGTGAACACACTACAGAAACCGCATGCATGGCAGTGGTACCTGCTCGGCCCGCTGCAAGGAAAGTAACAATGTTAAAGCCTCCCATGGCCATTGTCGAGGCCTACCCCAGCGTATACCAGGATCGGACTCCCAGGAGGATGTTGCCCTCGTTGAGACCGCAGAAGGAACTGGTAAGCAGGCTGGGGACAATGTAACTAAAGTTGTGCGCACCTGCTTGCCCACAAAGGAGTACGCAGACTCCGAACTGGATTCATCCTCTGATGCAGGGAATGACCATTGGTTTGAGCCAGAGTTGCCTGAACTGACATGGGGTAAAGGATTCCGTGCTGCAACTACCCGCAACTCAGGGAGATGTTCACCCATGGACTCTGGGGATACAACACCGCGGGCGGATATCCCAAAAACTAATTGGGAAGTTGTGTATGACACAGGTGTCATCACTGGAGGGAAGGATGTGCTTCCAACCATGACACCTACCTTGAAGAGGTCTCCTGAGGCCTGTGTGATGTCGGGACTGGGTCACTCCCGCACACTGCCCAAACTTGCCCGTTTACAAAGAATCTTGATTAAGGCCTAGTACACACGAGAGGATTTATCCACGGATACGGTCCAATGGACCGTATCCGCGGATAAATCCTCTCAAGGATTTCCACGGATTCGGATCCGATGGAGTGTACTCACCATCGGATCGAAATCCGCGCCGAAATCCCCTCGCGATGACGTGTCGCGCCGTCGCCGCGATGATGACGCGGCGACGTGCGCGACGCTGTCATAAAAGGAATTCCACGCATGCGTCGAATCATTACGACGCATGCGGGGGATCCCTTCGGACGGATCGATCCGGTGAGTCTGTACAGACCACCGGATCGATCCGCGGGAGCCAATTCAAGCGGATAGATTTGTAGACATGTCTACAAATTTTTATCTGCTGGAATTGGGAAATTTCCGCGGATAAATATCCGCAGGAATGTACACACCATAGAATCTATCCGCTGAAACCGATCCGCTGAGATTTTTCAGCGGATGGATTCTATCGTGTGTACGGGGCCTAAGAGGGTAGCACTCGATTATGGGTGGGAGTTCCCCTATGTGCCCGAGGCCACCATAGTTACATATAGTTACATGTAGTTAGTCAGGTTGAAAAAATACACAAGTCCATCAAGTTCAACCATAAGAAATAAAATAATAATATCGTACAATCACATATACCCAATTCTATACCCACAGTTGATCCAGAGGAAGGCAAAAAAACCCAGCAAAGCATGATCCAATTTGCTACAGCAGGGGAAAAAATTCCTTCCTGATCCCCCATGAGGCAATCGGATATTCCCCTTTACCTATAAATGTTAGTACCCAGTTATATTATGTACATTTAGGAAAGAATCCAAGCCTTTCTTAAAGCACTTTACTGAGCTGAAAAGGAGATTGAGAAGAATCAAGAGAAATGGTATCAAGATGCCATTTGGGACTATCTTAAAGTGCAAAGACCCCCCCTCAGTACTGATTTTTCTTTTATTCTCGATCACCACCGCTTTGAAGGTTGTCGGGAGTCTTGGAGCTATGGCCGGCACATTTATTCTGATCGGGTAGTCATTCAGAGGCCTGGAAAGGATGACCGGATCTAATCGATCACCACTGTTGATAACCAGGGAAAAACCCTTACCTTGCCCGATCCCAGGTTCTATTTGTAAGGAGAATCGGCAGAACTTGCTCGCAGGGTTTGTTTGTTTTTTTCCCTTTTAAAGAAGTCCAAAAAGGAACTATGCTTTCTTCCTCGCAATTGCCTATCCAGATGCACAGTACCCACTCTGGCTAGAGTGGCGACGAAAGCTACGTTGCTGGAAGCAGGAGTGTTTCCGAACAAAAGTTATACACCTGAACCTGTTACCTATTACCCTTCCACCTCTTCAACTACTACTTTTATTTCTTTTACCATGTTGGGTAAATAAAGCAAAGAAAAAGAAGCCTAAAGTGTGGACATTGAAGTTTTTCTCAACTCTCATCTAATACCCTAGACGGCGAAGAATTAGAGGTAACATGCCGCCCAAAACAATCCAGCAGCTCCTTCGGGGGTAGTGCTACATATATAAATTTTATATATATATATATATATATATATATATATATATATATATATATATATATATATATATATACATACATACATACATTTTGTTATCCCTTAATACTTTTTAGAATAGATCTAAAAAGCCATTGTGGGAAAATTCTGAAATCACAGCAGATATCCCACCATGAGCCAGACTTTGGGTGAAAATAGGTATACAATTGAAAGAGCAGATATTAAGAAGTTTGTGCTCTAGACTTCTGTGTACTTAACATTTAAATTGATTGGCTGGCAAACATTTTCTTGTACCATCTGCTGCACAGCATTACACTTCCTGTAACTAAAGATGTCAAAGCCCAGGAGGATATGCATTAACACGAATAAATTCATTTAATATAATTGAGCATAATTGAACATGTGATGTTTAACATAATAATATTTAGCAGATGTGCAAATAATAAGATAGTTATTCATAATAAGCCACATGCGGCAAATGTCTTTTCAGTCACAGAGCATGGCATTTAGAGAAGGAGACTTCAAGACTAGTTTGTGTGAAAAGTAGATATAAAATCCATACCTTTTTACAGGGAGAAATCTGATTATTTTGTGTACAATGTTACCTGAGTGTCCAGGAAGTGGGTGTTTTTGCAGCCTGCAAACTACTGGCTGCAATTTTTAAATATGAAATCAGACTTTGCATTAAAATGCAAGGTCTGCCTATTCTTTAAATCCCTCCTCCCCCACCTTTGGCCCTCTGACCCCCTTAAACAAAAATAAAATAAAAAATTACACATTAAGAGAAATGTAAAGAACTACTTACCTTACACCTAGTTTCTGCCAATGACACCTCTGCAAGGATGATGTCACAGATCTTCTGGCAAAATCTGTTAAAAGGTTAGAATCCCAAATATTGCAAGAAGATGCTTGTGCACTGTTCTTTTTTGGGAATTTAAGTCTTTGAATCTGTGTAAGACCCAACTACAGTAGACTAAAGCAACTTGGAGATTACACAGAGCTTACTTTCCATAGGGTGGCCATAGATGGATCGAAATTCAAACTGACCAAATTTTGATTAATGCATGGCCACTGCAAATTAAACAGAAGCGATCTACTAATCGACTTCTGTTCAATCGTCCTGTTGGATGAAAGCTGTGTATTCAGACAGAGGGGAGCTCTCCCCTCTGTCAGAATACAATAATGCATCGGGGAGGATTTTCCCAACCACCTCAAATGTTTGGATGGGGGAACCATGTACTGTATTACCAGCTTTAGTCAAATGGAGTGGTGGAGGAGATAAAGGGAGATAAATATAAGCAGCTGCTGAAAGGATCCAAAAGCTATATTTAAATCAACATATTAAGACTGTACAAAGCCTCAAGGTATTGCCTAGACAAGGTCCTCTTCGAGGCAAGGATGCTAAAGTGCACCCCCAAGCCAGGCTTTTTAACTACTTGCCACCTGCACTATAGCCACAAGACGGCTACAGCGCGGGCCTTAATTGCCGGTAGGTTGTCAATGGATGTCCTCCCATGCATGAGCTGCCTGAGTGTCCCTGAGGGTCGTGCGTGGCGCGCTGTGTGATCACGGAGTCTATGGGACTCAGCTGATCACAGATCAGAGTATCCTTGCCCCTGCCCCTTACCACGTCATCAGCTGTCAGCCAATGACAGCTGATCACGTGATGTATACAGAGGATCGGTAATCTGTATTTTTTTTTCCCTCACGCTGTCAGCGTGAGGGGGGAAAAAAGCCGATCCCCAGCTTCTGTCAGAGGGACATCGGTCCCTCACAGATAGAGCAGAGAACAAGGACTTAGAGTGTTATATCTCCTAGATGACATCTTTCCATTGGCAAGTGACAACATTTTTCTGTGAGTTTATCCAGATATTTTGATTTTTAAATCTGCAGACAGATTTATGGCAGCAGAGTGAGGGGTGGGGGGGCAGAAAACAAGCAGAACATCCCCTTTTGGGTGGAGCTCCACTTTAACAAACATTTTTAAAAGGTCTATTTTTCTGTATGTGGACAAGTTCAGAGTTTTCAATGTTTGGCACAATATTCTCTTCCAGTGATTTCTTGTATGTGGCTGATCAGGTTGTTGGCTATCACCATTTCTGTGTCCAAATGTATTTATTTAGTTATTTAGTTATTACAAATACTATAGTACTGTCAATGTACCCAGCACTTTACATCTGTATTATACAATCACAACAGTCCCTGCCCTCGAGGAGCTTACAATCAAAGGTCCCTAACCCACATTCATACATACACATACTAGGGCCAATTTAGACATGTCTTTGGAGTGTGAGAGGAAAAAGGTGTACCCAGAGAAAACCTACTGTACACAGGCACAGGGAGAACAAGCAAACACCAGGCAGGTAGAAGGTATCTCTGGCCCTTTCTTTCAGCAGTGGGACAATCTATCAAGATCTTACTGTTTATGAGAGTTTGTGGTGGTGGTAAAAATCCTCAAACCAATGGCATACCCTTCAGTCTTGTCTTATGGATCACAATAAAACCCCAATCTGACAGGCTAGATAAGCAACTGTCAGGGCAACAATATCCAACAGGATCTCTTATCTCTTGGGAAAAACTCTTAAAGGGTCACTAAAGGAAAACATTTTTTTTAGCTAAATATCTTCCTTTACCTTATTGCAGTTCTGGTTTCATGTCCTCATTGTTCGTTTTTGCTTTGAAGTTGCTGTAATCCTTCTCTGATCTCCACACTTCCTGGTTGTCTGTTTCCTGCTGAAAAAACTCATGGGAGCTTCTCTCTGTGGTCCAAGACGTGCTCGCCCCGTCCTATGGACTAGAGCAATGCGTCTCTACGTGAACCAGAGACTTCAAGGGGGTGTGAGCATTGTGTGTCTAAAACACCATAGTACCTCCTCCATTTGAATAAGTTTCGTTTTTCATCTCCTGCACTGCCCCGCCCCCTTGCTGTCTGAACAGCTTCAATACGAACACACTGAAACACTCTCTCTATTACTCTATTAATACTATTCTGTCTGTTTTCCTTGCAGACAGACATTTTAGCCCAATTTTTTTTTTCCTTTACTGATCCTTTAAGCTTTGTCCCCAGGATGTTTCCTTAATGGCATGGCAGTTGATAGGCAGGGGTTATTAGACTTAAAGGGTCACTAAAGGAAATATTTTTTTTAGCTAAATAGCTTCCTTTACCTTACTGCAGTCCTGGTTTCATGTCCTCATTGTTCGTTTTTGCTCTGCTGTTGCTGTAATTGTTCTCTGTTCTGGACACTTCCTGGTTGTCTGTTTCCTAAGGACCACAGTACTGGGAGATTCTAGTTTCATTTTCCAAACCATCACTGCTCTATGGCTCTGTACATGCACACAGGCAAGATAACATGCAAAAGCGAAACTAAATGCAAAAATGAAAGTAGATGCAAAAACGAAACTACAGGTACATTATATGATTGATTTTTATCTTTTTTTTATTAATTTTAAAAGGAATCAGTTAACTATTATGTCTCTATACCCTGTAAACAGTCATTTCAGCAAAAAAAAAAAATTCCTTTACAACTCCTTTAAGCTTTCAGTTTAAACATACTTGGACAAACATAGGTCTATCGTCAGATTTTTTTTTTTTAAATGGGGGCAGACCTTATGGACCACTTGGAAAATTTTTGTTCTCAGTCTTTTGTGTTTTACACTGCTCCTCCATTACAGAATCTGCAGAAAGTTCTTTGACTTTGACAGAAATAAATCCTTTTTTTGCCTTCTAAGCAATGGTGGCATTCTTGTAGCAGACCTGAACCTTAATGTTTGCTTCCTTAACCACTTGCCGTCCTCCGCACGAACATTTACGTCGGCAGAATAGCATGGACAGGGAAATGGGCGTACAGGTACGTCCCTTTAAATTTGCCGCCGTGTCCCCTGCCGCAAGCTTTGTGATCGTGCCCTCGGGACCCACGGGATGTCTGCCGGTGTCCCGCGATCATGTGTCACAGAGCTTCAAAAGGGGGAATGCCTGTGTAAACAAGCATCTCCCCATTCTGCCTAGTGTCAGGACACTGATCGTCTGTTCCCTCTCATCAGGAGCAGCGATCGGTGTCTAACAGTTAGAATCCTTCCCTAGGACACACTTAGGACACACTTAGGACACACTTAACCCCTTCAGCGCAGTCACGATAAAAATCTCTGATCGCTGCCATTACTAGTAACACAATTTTTTTTTTAAATTTATAAAAATGCCATAAAATTATCCCCTATTTTATAGACGCTATACATTTTGCGTAAACCAATCAATAAACGCTTATTGCGATTTTTTAACCAAAAATATGTAGAAGAATACGTATTGGCCTAAACTGAGGAAAAATACCTTTTTTTATATTTTTTGGGGGGATATTTATTATAGCAAAAAGTAAAAAATATTGTTTTTTTTTTCAAAATTGTCGCTCTATTTTTGTTTATAGCGCAAAAAAACCCCGCAGAGGTCACCAAAAGAAAACTCTATTTGTGTGAAAAAAAGGACACCAAATTTTGTTTGGGAGCCATGTCGCACGACCGCACAATTGTCAGTTAAAGCGACGCAGTGCCGAATCGCAAAAAGTGGCCAGGTCCTTGACCTGCATATTGGTCCGGGTCTTAAAGCGGGGGTTCATCCTAAAAAAAAATTCTAACATTACATTGAGCTCACTTACGACATTGAATTGACAGTATGCTGATCTTTTTTTTTTTTTTGCCGTACATACCGTTGTGTCATTATTTCCCCCCCCGGCTTCCGGGTAGTGAATCCCGTGGGAGTGGGCGTTCCTATGCACAGGCTAAGTGATTGACGTATGACAAAAGCTTCCTCCTGGCGCATACGTCACGAGTTGCCGCGTCACGAGTTGCCGAAAGAAGCCGAACGTCGGTGTGCAGGCGCCGTATAGCGAAGTATAGTGTTGACTAGCAGTCCGGCTTCTTTCGGCAACTCGTGACGCGGCTGTATGCGCCGGGGGGAAGCTTTTGTCATACGTCAATCACTTAGCCTGTGCATAGGAACGCCCACTCCCACGGGATTCACTACCCGGAAGGCGGGGGGGGGGATAACGATAAAACGGCAAAAAAATAAAAAAAGATCAGCATACTGTCAATGTCGGAAGTGAGTTCAATGTAATGTTAGAAATAAAATAGCTACATTAATTTTCTTTTATTAGGATTTGTGTTTTATTTTCTCCTGTTGAGCCTGCCAGCAAGTCTGTTATTTTTCAATTTAACAGACCAAGCTGTCCAGCAAAAGTGGTGATTAAAGGATAGAGACACACCATTTACCACTGACATGGGGCTTACGATTGTCAGCTTTTATTCATTTATGTAAAACCTTTATCCCAAAAAAAAAAAAAAAAAATCTGTATCTGCCTAAAAACTGTTAGCATGAGTTAGGCTTCAATTAGTCAATCAGTTAACTAAATATTCCATGTGAATTACATTTTAGCCTCTTATGCCCTGTACACACGATCGGATATTTGATGGAATCTAATCCGATGGATTTTTATTCACTGTCTGGACCTTCGCTCACTGCTTTGTTCTCTAACTGCACCCATACGCAACACTAAGATAACTCAATATGCCGATCCCAATAACAAATCAGCGGCTCCTGCGGGGGGTACCGCTAAACGTGGGGGCTCGTCCGGGATTCGGCTGTTACCGTTGGCAACCAGAAAGTGAGAGACTATCTACTAAAGAGCGAAGAGTGTCCAGTGTTTAGTACTGTGTTTGAACTGTCCGGCAACGAGGGAGTTAACCTCTCGCATCGCTAAGCTTGGGCGTACGTGCGGCCTAGCACGCACCTACAACGTGCCTGGACAAGTTCTTCCAAGTGGGAGGAGCCACCCTCCCCTGCATGAGACGTGTGGTGGGAATTCGCGCCAAGCAGCAAAGCACTGCCTATCTGCCGAAGGGAAACAAAAAAAAGAACCGAATAGTGATGTCCGCCTTCCGACCACCGGGCGTTGCCGCCCAGAGATTGAGGCCCCCAACCACTTTGCCGGGGGTCTCCAGCGCATTTGTGCTGTCTGGGGTGCCTGTGACTGATACAGGCATCCGCCTGTCTACCCAGGGACAGTTCGTCCTCCTGTCTAGTGGAGGAACGGAGATGTTGGGCCTGACCTGTCCCCGTTGCGGGGATCTGTCTGTGAAGATCCAACCCTTTGCCCGATGCCAGCGAGGAGGAAGCAGTATGGTCGGAACCCTCCCCATCGGTGATGATCGTGGAACCAGAAGTCCGGGACCCCAAAGTGATTTCAGTGTCGTCCACCCTGACCCTACCTTCGGCTACCTCGCCACCTTCCTCATTGGAGGTAAGCCTTGGGGAAAACCCGGACTTAGAAAGTGTCCTATCCAGTGTCACAAGCTCATCGGATGTGACAAGCATTCAGGGTGAGATCATTTCGGAGACAACTGCGACTTCCACAGCAGTTTCTGTATGGCGTGCCCCTACTGGAGAAGGATCCACTCCAGCCTGCCGCAGCCGCGGTCGAGGCCTACTTGCCCAGTGTCCCTCAGACTGGCCGGGGGACTCCACAACAGTCAAACCCTGCGGTCCTTTGTCAGCAGAGGAGTGGCGTCTAACGGACTTTAATCTACTGCCAGATGATTCAATGATCGATGACTGTGACCATCCCCCGGAGTCGCAAGGCTCCAAGGAATCCAGTACCTCTGATGGTACTCAAGCGGAGAAGAAACGTTCCAGCCAGAGCGCACTGAGCGGGTCCCAACAGCCGTCCGTGGATGTCCCGCGTCTGACCTGGGGAGTGAGTGAGTCAAGTTTTGTGTCTGTTACTGTGCTCTCTATCCCCGTGCCCCTTGTTGCTCCTGTTCTGAAAAGGGCACCGGACGCTTTGGTGTTGCCGGGACGCGGGACTCACGGACCCTGCCTAGTTTGGCTCGCTTGCAACGTGTGGTGATCCAGAAGGTTGCCACTGAATACGGGTATGAATACCCATATGTTCCACCCCCTCTCCTTTACCAGATTGATCAGGAGAGGGTAAAGTGGTGTCAGGATGCCGTGTGGAGTCGTTTGAATGTCCCGCCAGAGGAACGTGAGACCCCTTATGCCTTTATTTGTGCGGGAAAACGTTTTGAAGATTGTCTTCGAGATTGGAGCTGGGGCCGACACATTTACCAGGATCGGGTTGTGTTGAAGTACCCCAGACAAAAAGATCAGACTTTCACCGTGCAATCCACTACTCCAAGAGGAGACACTGTTTGGTTGCCTGTCCCTTGTTATAAGTAGGAAACATGCGGACTTTGCATGGTTTACTAACTCTGCAGAAGTTTTGGGCGAGGACTTTGCCCCCACTCTGTTTGAACTGTTTTTCCCAGTTTCCCCTTTCCTCCCTACTCCTCCAGATCCACATAGACTTTCATGTGAAGAACTCATGGGAGGGGTTTGGGTTCAGTCAGTTAGAGTGGGAACTTGGAAACTTCTTAGTGCCAGTTTTGGAAAATTCAAGAACTATTTTTTCCAACTTTTTTTGTTCACTTCCTTTTGCTGCTACTTCTGCACCTTGATTTTTGAACTGCTGCAGTACCAGCGCGCTGACCGCTAGGGGCAGTGTTCTGCACCGTTGCTTTGAAAAAATAGAAAATGTAAAGTTTTATTGTTTTAAATTTCTTGCATAGAAAAGAGTATTTCTCTCACAGCACTTACACCTTAGGATTTCTTGGGAGGGAAGGAGGTTTTGTGCTCGGGCTCGAGTGCACAGCCTCAATCCTGACCCCGGAGGTTGTAAATACATAAGAAAATTATTTTGATATCAGAATGCATATTGTGTATTTGCATGCTACTTCATTTTTCCTATACAGGTTTTTTTTTTTTGGACCCACCTACTATTAACACTGCGGAGAATGGGCAGCTAGATAGATAGGGTTGTGTATGTTGTATGTCTTATGCTACTTTAGATGTGGTAATACAATGTGTGAATTCTGTCCTTCCTTCTTTTCCTCCTTTTTCTGTCTGATAGCAGGTATCAGGCCAGCATTCAGTATGGGCACTACGCTAAAATTAGTGGGGAATGGGAGAGTTATTTTGCTCCCATTCACAATTTGCTAAAATTGGGACTTCTGTTACTCCAGAAACGTCCACTGGGTCAGTCTGTGCTCCAGGGATGCAATACCATCCCTGGCCAGCAGTTGGCACCAGGGGTTCTGGCAGAGCAACTTTCCCCAGCAGCCAATTAGAGATGTTTCTCCCTCGCAAGGCATGCTGGGGAGGGGTATATCTGTGACAGGTGTCATGTGATAAGCAAGTTTCGCGGGGTCCCGGTTCCAGGTGCGGCATCCACCTTCAGGGTGCATGCATCCATGGACCCCGCCAGCGCGGCCCACCAGGCCAGAATTGCAGTCTACATAAACCCTCATCCGTAGGTAAAGGGGGACTCCAGTGACTTACTGGGTTCCCAGTTTTATTGAGAGGATCCCAGGCTGGGTGCCGTTCGATTGGGGGGGTCGGCTTGAGGGGAACCCGGAGGCAGGGTGTCCAACAGGGCTTGAACGAACCAATCGGGGATCTGGTGACCGGAATGTTGACCGGTACGTTTTTGCTGTCATCCGTTGACCTATGCTAAAACCTACTGGGAGGATTCGCTCCATCTATCCATCTAGATCACCTGAAGTAATTGGCCTGTGGCAGAGGCCCTAGAGTCAGATCTGTGAGAGAGATCTGTTCCTCCCAGCAAATCCTAAGTGACACTTCGGCTGCCAGGCTTGTGAGAGGGGTCTGTCCGGGAGCACTTTACCCACTCCAAGTAGAGTGGCGACGAATAACAATTTGATACTCTATTGAGCAAGTACTGCTCAATCTCTATCCGGGCCTGACACTGGAAGGTTCTCCTTTTTCTTCATCAAACCTGCTCTTCCCATTTAATGTGGATGTTGGCCGTGTTTGGCCTGGAATAAAGCATTGGAAAACCCTTTATTCATTGTCTGGACCTTCGCTCACTGCTTTGTTCTCTAACTGCACCCATACGCCACACTAAGGTAACTCAATATGCCGATCCCAATAACAAATCAGCGGCTCCTGCGGTGGTAGCGCTACAGACAAATAGACGGTGCACTTTGCAGTTCAACATTCTTCAGTTGCCCTCATCTTTCCCTGATCTGGCCATAGTTTGGTTGGATATCATAAGATATCATAACACCAATGGATAGTCTAAAAAATGTGAAGTATTTATTTTAATATCATTTTATTTACTCCTGCCCCTATATCATTAAGCTTTATCATTTAATTGCATATAGCTGCTATAAACACGCTAGGTTGTCAATAGATTGTTGCCATTGAAATGTTGTGTGGTATTAAATGAAATGTGAATTTTTCATAGCCACACCCCTATTTTACTGCATTACCCTGGTGATAGGCAAACAGCATGGGCACACAGGACCTGAGTTGGCCTTAATGTATTTGTAAAGGTTACTATTAAAAATAATATTGGTGTTGTGCATGCAGAGACAAGCTTTGACATCCATGCAATATTGCAGCTATGTATAAGAAAATGCCTTTTTTATCGTCAGTTCTCTAGAAGTAATGTACAGTAAATGCTGCAGCACTGTTCTCTAATGCTGTGTAAGTGGCTGGATACAGGCACCCTCACACTCACTCACTTCTTCCATTCCATTGTCGCCACTCTCTATAGGCTAAGAAAGCCTGTACACCAACATCCCTATACCAGCAAGGTGACAACTAAACCCCTAAAAATAATCCAGGCATCACAAAACAGGCAGGATCTACAAGAGGAAAAAGCAGAAATGCAGGCACCACTTCACAAACACTTGGCTCCCAGGTAAAGGTAAGTTATTTTTTTATCCTATGTATATGTAACCTTTACAAACACTATTAACATGACATTTTACAGCTAGGTGTAGCACTGGTCTCTCATTGATTCGGCGCTATTGTAAATTTAGGGGTGTCTGAGCCATAGTTGGGCTCAGACTCTGTTAATTCAATTTACATTTGCCTCTGTTCTGGTTATGGTTGTGCTCAGTAGAAATTTTCCCTTGTTGCCTGTGGGTGACATAACCACTTCAGGCCCATGTTGGAACTCGGGCAAATCATAGTGTGTTAAGTGACCCTTCTCGGCAGCAGCCCAGTGGGAGTGGTGCCCCGCTGTGCATACTGGGAAGGGGTACTTAAGGGTCAGACGCTGTTTTTCGGGGGCCTTCGCCTCGTGGCCCTCCTGGCGCGAGGTAGGTGTGTGTGATTCCAGTCTCTGGACCATGTGGGTCTGAGGCTGTGTTCCTATCAAGTAGGCCCAGCTATGCTGGTGGGGCCTATGGTTCTACAGGGGATCCCAAGCTGTCCATCCAAGTGAAGGAAGCTTCTTAGTGAAGGAAACCGGGGGAAGGACCTGCCCTGTAGGAGACAAGCAAGGCACGTGGAGGAAGCTTCTTAGTGAAGGAAACCGGGGGGAGGACCTGCCCTGGAGGAGACAATGTCTCGAGATAGGCCTGGTAACCTCATTAAGGGAAAGGGATCCGCTACGCAAATTGTCTTACAGTCCGCCGGATCGGCTTAAAGACTCTTTGGCTCTAAAGCAGGAAGTTCTGGACTTTAAATCCTGTGGCAGAGGGTTCCTGACTATCCATTCTGTGTTCTCAGACGGTCTGTGTCAGAGACAGTTTCTATGCTGTCCGTAATTCATTTTGGCTGCTAGGCTATGTGAGAGGGGTCTACCCGGGTGAGCAATACCCACTCAGGAGTGAGTGGCGAATATTGGAACTTTGAATACTTTTTGTGCATTTTGTACCGCGTACCTGAACCTTCCCCTTCTCTTTACACTCTCTGCTTCCTTCACAAGTTTATGCAGCAAAAATAAAACCGAACAGTTGAAGGTTTTACATCTTGTGTGGACATTGCAATTACTAAAAACTTTCTTCCCTAGACAACGAACTTAGAGGTAACGTGCAGCTCCTTCGGAGGTAGTGCTTTAACATTATAAAAATATAACTGAAAAATTACAAGTGAAATATTTTTCTCTACTAATCTCCTCTAAGGAAATTTGTCTACTACTTGCACATTGTATAGCTTTGCTTTAAAATGTTCTGTTCTGTTACCAGAAGTGTAATGCCTAGGACGTTTAGATATGGGAAAACATGTAACCCACACCCCTCTTTCCTATATGACTGTGCGAGTGCTTAGGCAAATTTTGATTAGATACCTGGTACCATTAAAGCAGAACTACACTCACCTTGGCTCCAGCAATGCGATGTCCTGAAGATCCTCGCTGGTGGTTGACATCTTTGAGTGGCCGGCTTCCAGCTATTGAACACCAGCCGCTTTCATTGGCTTGGGGGGATGATGTAACTCCCAGACATCTGCAGAAATCCCATCTGCTTTGGCATTGCTGAATTTTTACAGGGAGCTTTCACATGTACAGCTCAATGTACAGAGGCAGACATTCAGGATTGGGATTTTTAAAGCGGGGTTTCGGGCATATTTTTTTTTTTTACAATATAAAATTAATTACAGTCAATAAAATAAAAAAAAGTCCTAAAATTGATAAATCCCCATTCGTAACAGAAATCACTGCAAGCACTTACCTGATATCCTCTCGGCAATCTCCATCATAGCTGTGGGAATGTGAAGCCTAGTTCCTGTGTCTTCCTTGTTTTTCAGAGAAAGGTGCATGCTGGGTAACCAGCATGCACCTCTCGATCTCGCGCATGCGCCGTTAGTTTATTTTGTTGTCAGAGTAAAGCGCACAGACTCCTGGAAAATTATGACACTCATTTCCCAGGAGGCCACTCGGCTTAGGAAGGGCAGAAGACCCACCGAGGTCCAGGAACTAGGCAGGTTAGCAAATCTGCCTAGTAACAGCAATTTAACCACTTACTAACCACCCTATAGACGATATACGTCTACAAGGCGGTTGCTTAACTCTGGGAGGACTTCCATGGATGTCCTCCCAGAATCACGCTCCCACGCACCCTCTGGGGCGCGCACAAGGGAATGTTTGGCGCCATTCCACGAGCGTGTGCAGTTTTGAAGGGTGACATGTTGGGTATATATTTACTCGGCGTAACTTCATCTTCACATTTATGCAAAAGAATGAAGAAAAAATACGAAATTTGCTACATTTTATAACAGAAACAAAGAAAAAATCATTTTTTTTTACAGAATTTTCAGTCTTTTTTCTCTTATAGCGCAAAAAAATAAAAAAACTCAATGGTGATTAAATACCACCAAAAGAAAGCTCTATTTGTGTGAAAAAAAGGACGAAAATTTCATTTGGGTACAATGTTGTATGACTAAGTAATTGTCATTCAAATTGTGAGAGCACTGAAAGATGAAAATTGGTCTGGTTATTAAGTGGGTTTACGTGCCTGGTGGTCAAGTGGTTAAAGGCAAGAATTTTTTTATTTTTTTTACAACATGTTTTATTTTAGGTTACAAGGAAGCTATTTAAATGAAGTTTAATTTTAGGGTGGACCTCCGCTTTAATGCAGAAGAAACAAATCATGTCTCTTCTGTATTAAAAAATCCTGCCTGTTTGCCCATTTTTATTTATTACCAAAAGTTCCACTTTAATTGAGGGCTGGCAGAGACTCCTCGGTCATGTGCAATCTCCATGTAATGACTTAAAGGGGTTGTAAAGGTTTGTCTTTTATTTTCTAAATAGGTTCCTTTAAGCTAGTGCATTGTTGGTTCACTTACCTTTTCCTTCAATTTCCCTTCTAAATGTTTTTTTCTTTGTCTGAATTTCTCACTTCCTGTTTCTCCTCAGTAAGCTTTCCACCATCATCCGAGCGGTGGAAAGTCATTTAGAACAGCTTACTGAACGTCTTACTGAGGAAGAACAGGAAGTGAGAAATTCAGACAAAGAAAACAAAGAAAACAAATTTTTAGAAGGGAAGTTGAAGGAAACAATGCACTAGCTTAAAGGAACCTATTTAGAAAATAAAAAACAAACCTTTACAACCCCTTTAATCTTTCACAGGGTAATTCTCCCTTGATCCTGATGGTCAAGCGGAACAACGGGGAAATGAAGGAAAAGTAAGTGAACTTGAAGGGCTGACATTAAAGTGAACCTGTTCCTTTTTTCCCATACATGGACAAAGCAAAAGTTAATTTTAAGATCATATTTAGCAGCAGGCCCGAGTTATGTGAAAATTAAAGAAAAGAAGAAACAGGTTAATGGTTTTCATAATGATACATTACTCCACAGATCTGACCACTAAAAATCCTGATCATACATCACTTTTTCCTCTGCTCTTTTAGGATGTTATCTACCAAGGCATGATCTTGTTTCATGGAAGAAATGGCCCCACTAGGAATACTAGTCATCAGTCATTTGCTCCTTCCTTCGATATGTCAGAAATATGCAGCATGAAACTGTCATAAAAGATGACTTACTCTCAATTCCCTCCAGCCCATTAGTTATGCTGCTATCAGTGAATCAATGAGAACAGTTAGGAAGATCTTTATGCTATCCCCCATGGATAAGATGTAAATAAGCCAATAACATTAGCCAGACGATCATATTATGCCATTTAGATAGTGGGCCAGATTCAGAAAGAGATACGACGGCGTATCTCCAGATACGCCGTCGTATCTCTGAGTGTGCTCGGTCGTATCTATGTGCCTGATTCATAGAATCAGGTTACGCATAGATATCCCTAAGATCCGACAGGTGTAAGTGTCTTACACCGTCGTATCTTAGGCTGCATATTTACGCTGGCCGCTAGGTGGCGCTTCCGTTTGTTTACGCAAGGAATATGCAAATTACTATTTACGTCGATTCAGAAACGAACGACCGCCCAACGCTTTTTTTTTACATCGTTTGCGTTCGGCTTTTTCCGGCGTAAAGTTACCCCTGCTATATGAGGGGTATGTGCGGCGTATCCTATGTTAAGTATGGCCGTTGTTCCCGTGCCGAGTTTTGAAAACGTCGTTTGCGTAAGTCTGTCGTGAATACGGCTGGACATAATTTACGTTCACGTCGAAAGCAAAACGTAAAATATGCAGGGTCAAGCCAAATTTAAATAAAACACGCCCCCAACATCCCCATTTGAATTAGGCGGGCTTACGCCAGCCCACATACGTTACGCCGCTGTAACTTAGGGCGCAAGTTCTTTCTGAATACGGAACTTGCGCCCAAAGTTACAGCGGCGTAACGTATCTAAGATACGTTACGCCGGCCGGACAGATACGCTCAGGTATCTGAATCTGGCCCACTGACTTTTAGAGTGATCTAACCACAGAGTTTTTGTAGAATGACAAAAGATTATCAAGTATAATAAATGTGCTCACTAAAAAGAAGTTCTTTTGTGGGTCTTTTAATTCATTACCTTTCTTATTTACTTGTTCAGGCTTCCTCCAAAATACATGTTAACCCATACAAACCTATCAGGTATCAACCTGACAGCAATGAGAGCAATAAAAGGAGGGTTGCAATGTACCTGGTTGTCCTTAGTTACTATACTCTTCTCTTTGCCTTATTAAATAAACCTAAGGGGCCAGATCCACTAAGAACTTACGGCGGCGTATCTATTGATACGCCGCGTACGTTCTACGATGCGCCGTCGTATCTTTGTTTTGTATCCACAAAACAAGATACGCCTGAATGTGGGCTAGATCCGACTGATGTACGTCTTAATACGCCGTCGGATCTTAGGTGCATATTTACGCTGGCCGCTAGGTGGCGCTTCCGTTGATTTCCGCGTAGAGTATGCAAATTAGCTAGATACGCCGATTCTCAAACGTACGTCCGCCCGTGGCATTTTTTTACGTTGTTTACGTAAGGCTTTTTTTTGGCGTAACGTTACCCCTGCCTCTATGAGGTGTACGCAATGTTAGATATGGACGTCGGGACAGCGTCGAATTTTCCGTCATTTACGTTGTTTGCATAAAACGTTCGCGAATAGGGCTTTGCGTAAATTACTTTTCACGTCGAAAGCATTGACTATTTGCGACGTGATTTCGAGCATGCGCACTGGGATACCGCCACGGTCGGCGCTTGCGCCGTTCAAAAAACGTGGGGTCAAGATGAATTAACATAAAACACGCCCACATCTTAGTCATTTGAATTTCGCGCCCTTACGCCGACACATTTACACTACGCCGCCGTAACTTACGGCGCAAATTATTTCTGGATAAGGAACCTCCGCTCTAAGTTACGGCGGCGTAGTGTATCTGAGATACGCTACGCCTGCCTAAAGATAGGCAGTTCTTTGTGGATCTGGCCCAAGGTATTTATTAGAAACAAAGACCAACAACCAAATTTGAAATTAGACCTTAACCACTTGCAGACCAGGCATTTTCTGGCACCTTTTTGTTTACCAGTTTAAATCAGTATTTTTTGCTAGAAAATTATTTGTAACCCCCATGCATTGTACTTTTTTTTTTTTGGGGGGGCACACGTTATTTTGCATAGCAGTTTTGCAAATGCAATTTTGGTATGAATTTAATGAGATAAAAGTATAACACAATATTTACCCCAATGTTTTTGTATAATGTGAAAGATGGTGTTATGCCGAGTAAATAGACACCTAACGTGTCATGCTTTAAAATTGCACACGCTCGTTGAGTTTCAACAAACTACGGTACTAAAAACTCCTTGGGCGACCCTTTAAATACCTTTACAAGTTACCTGTTTAGAGTTACAGAGGAGGTCTAGCACTAGAACTATTGCTATTGCTCTCGCTCTAACGTTAGCGGCAATACATCACATGTGTGGTGTGAATACCATTTACATATGCGTGCGCGACTTACGTATGTCGTCAAATGGAGCGCTTAAAAAAAAATCTTATTTTTTTTTTTTTTTACACTGTCCCTTTATTTTATTTTTATTTTTTTAGCACTTTTATTCCTATTAGAAGGAATGTAAACATCCCTTGTAATCGCAATAAGAATGACAGGTCATCTTTATGGAGAGATCTAGGGTTAAAAAGACCTCAAATCTCTTCTTTACCTTTAAAACCAAAAGATCAAAAGAAAAAAAATCTGTATCTTTTGCTTTTAAAAAAAAGATTTACTTCCAGTCCAGAAGTGACAATGTTGCTCTGGTCCACCTAGACCATAGAGGCAATCAAAGAGTATCTGGCCGCACCGTTGGATCGCTTCTCAGGTGAACTCCCACCACTTCGGAAACTGTTACAGTGACTCATGAGAAAGTGCCACCAATTGTCGCCACTGTGCCCATCAATTGTCACCACTGTGCCATGCCAAACGCAGCCACTGTGCCATCAAACGCAGCCACTGTGCCATGCCATCAAACACAGCCACTGTGCCATCAATTGTTACCACTGTGCCATCAATTATCACCACTGTGCCCATCAATTGTCACCACTGTGCCCATCAATTGTCACCACTGTGCCCACCAATTGTTGCCACTGTGCCCATCAATTGTCTCCACTGTGCCCTGTAAAATGCTGCCAGATTGCCCCCCCGCCCCGAAACTTACCTTTCTGGGGTCAGCCATCCTCCTTCTACCGTCCCTTGATGTCTTCTCCCGCCCTCGATGATGCTTCAGCCAATCAGGTTACCGGTAACCAGAACTGGTGAACCTGATTGGCTGAGACGCCTGTCAGTGTTAGCCAGGGAACGCATGTGTCCCCTGGTTAACTATTTGGAAGCCGATTACAGCCCTCAGGCTGGCTCTAATAGGCACTTCCAAAGCCAACCAGCATGCCGTTATTCAGATGGCCGGCGCTCACCACGGGGCTAGCCATCTGAATAGTGGGCGGCAGCAACAATACATAGATTCATGCAATGCATGAATCTATGTATTGTATTCAGCGGCGGTGCAGGAGAGAGAGGGGGCGGCACTCCTGCGCCCTCTATTAACGCACTGCCACTACCCCACACCATTACACCACCACCAGCCTGTACTGTTGACACAAGGCAGGATGTTGTTTACGCCAAATTCTGATCCTACCATCTGAATGTTGCAGCTGAAATCGAGACTCATCAGACCAGGCAACGTTTTCCTATCTTCTAATGTCCAATTTTGGTGAGCCTGTGTGAGTTGTAGCCTCATTTTACTTTTACTAGCTGACAGGAGTGGCACCAGGTGTGGTCTTCTGCTGCTGTAGCCCTTCTGCTTCAAGGTTCAATGTGTTGTTCATTCGGAGATGGTATTCTGCATACCTTGGTTGTAACAAGTGGTTATTTGAGTTACTGTTGCCTTTCTATCATCTCGTACCAGTCGGCCCATTCTCCTCTGACCTCTGAGATCAACAAGGCATTTTCATCCAAACAACTGCCACTCACTGGATATTTTCTCTTTTTCTGACTGTTCTCTGTAAGCCGTAGGATGGTTGTGCTTGGAAATCCCAGTAGATCAACAGTTTTTGAAATAATCAGACCAGCTTGTCTGGCACCAACTACAACGCCTTGTTTCAAGTCACTTAAATCCCCTTTCTTCCCCATTATGATGCTCGGTTTGAACTTCAGCAAGTCGTCACCTTGTCTAGATACCTAAATGCATTGAGTTGCTCCATGCGATTGGCTAATTAGCAACTTGTGTTACTAAGCAATTGAACAGGTGAGTGTATTTTACACATCTAAACCATGCATATAAGGTCTCGGTGGTCCCTGTAGAAATCTGAATGTGGACATTTGTGTATGATATACAACTCTAACATATTGTTGATTTGCTACTCTACAGGTGTCCTAGTGCTTATAGGATTAACCATTTCACTCACAGAGCCTTTTAAAGGAACTGCTCCTATTCTGAGAGCGTACCACCACTATTGTTATATGATTATTACATCCTTATATGGCAGTATATTGGGTTTTAGTAGTGTAAGGGGTTAGCTCGGTAGCGGGGGGTGTGACCCCCTGGAAGGGTTTACTACACACTGATTTATACAGAGAAACAGCTGAAGAAGGTTGAAAACAAAGAATTTGGTTTATTCTTCCATCTTGCTGGAAACAAGTGCAAGCATCCAAACAGCATAAACAAAATCAAACACAAAATAAACCCTGGCCACTTGGGGCGTCTACCTTCACCACACAGGAACCTATCTATGGAGTCTGGCACAGCCTACTGCTGAGCAGACACTGCTGGTCATACAGCAGGAAAACAAATAGTCTTTTTGATTTTTATCACACAGAAAAATCAACAGCACCTCCCCTCTTCAGAAGTATTTCTGTTCACTGCTCTCCTTCACTCAAAAAGCCTCAGGATGCAGCAACCAGTAGTAATCCCCTGGATTACTTATAGAGACCTTAATTGCCTCATTCTGAACAGCTGAAGTTTTCCAACGCCCTTAAACCTTTCTGGCTACTTCTGCAGCCGACACCTGATAATAATTGGTGTATTGTCTAAACAAGGCAGAAATGTATCTCCCGTCTGTGACAACACCCACAGATTTACCTGTCTTCCTGTTACAGTAGGTATACCTTTTGTTTTCAACTTGTCTGTGTTTCTTGGAGTAAATGATGATATGAGCATAGATAAGCATGCAGAAAGCAGATTTTGAGACAGTCTGCTAGACAAGTGTAATAGCTATACCATGGACATTTTGGGACACGCACAACAACAAACGTTGCATATAAATGTTCACTGCAATGTGAATAAGGAAACTGTAACTGGCCTAGAATGCACTTTAAAAGAATGATTATGTCTGGTGCAATGTCTCCTGGGGGGGTACCTCTAAACTAAGCAATGTCAGTAAGGGTCTCTGTGTGGCAACTGTACTGGGCAGTCTTTTGTCCTGAATGTACAGTCGGGTAACGTTGGGGCTCAATGATACCATTGGTGTGCATGAGAACAATCACAAAAAGGCCTGCAAGCAGTATTACTTCATCTGTTACTTTCGAATGTGATGCGATTTCAGCCATACAAACTGTATGGCTGAATTTGCATCGCACAGACATGCGATGTCTGGCATTGCATAACTGTGAACCCAGTCTCAAGGTAAATGGTGCAATAATAGCTGAAATATGGGCTCACAGAAAATACACAATTATCAGTGTCCTGTATTTTTGATGAATACTGTTCATACAGATAAAGCTTCTTTATAGTTTTTCAAATAGCGCTTCATTCTGAAAATATAGATTCATGTGATGGAACATCCTGTTCTTGCACTTCTGAGAAAAAATAAAAGGTTTAAATGTTCATCTTTGTAGTGTTTACTGACTTGTAAAGAGTATATTCAACAGCTTTTAGCACTTAAAGATTCCAGTGACTAATGGTAAAGGTTTTATCATACCTTTTTGTTCTTTTTTTTTCATTTATTTATTTTTAAGTATATGTAAACTCCAAATCTATTTTTATCTATGTTTAGCATCACGTGTCACTGTATACAGTTTTCCTAAAGCCTAGGAGAAGTTAAAATACAAAATATAAAATATATGTAAAATAAAGGCATATTTAGGCTCTGTTGATGAGAGCCTGGGAAAGCACACCAGAAGATTATGATGGTGGGAAGAGTGGCGACTGGCGAGGCATAAACAGACAAATATTTCTACTAACAGAAGAAAAATCAGCACACGGGACAAATCCTACTGACTGTAATGCTGCGTACACACGATAGGTTAGTCTGATAAAAATGGTCTGATGGACCGTTTTCATCAGACCAAACCGATCGTGTGTGGGCCCCATCGGTTATTTATCCATAGGTTAAAAAAAATAGGAACTTGTTTTAAAATTATCTGATGGATAAAAAACGATCGTCTGTGGGTATGTCCATCGGTTAAAAATCCACGCATGCTCAGAATCAAGTCGACACATGCTTGGAAGCATTGAACTTCATTTTTGTTCAGCACGTCGTTGTGTTTTACATCACCGCGTTCTGGCACAATCGTTTTTTTAACTGATGGTGTGTAGGCAAGACTGATGAAAGTCAGCTTCATCGGATATCTGATGAAAAATTCAGACCGTTTTCATGGGATGAACCGATCGTGTGTACAGGGCATTAGTTATGTCCCTTGTGCTGATTTTTCAGATTTTTATTTTAGCTTAGGCTTTACGCAATACATTTTTTATTAAAAGGGTTGTAAAGGTTCGTTTTTTATTTTCTAAATAGGTTGCTTTAAGCTAGTGCATTGTTGGTTCACTTACCTTTTCCTTCGATTTCCCTTCTAAATGTTTTTTTTCTTTGTTTTCTTTGTCTGAATTTCTCACTTCCTGTTCCTCCTCAGTAAGCTGTTGTGGCTGACTAACCCTGCTCGGATTATGGGGGCAATCTTACTGAGGAGAAAAAGAAAGTGAGAAATTCAGACAAAGAAAAAAAAAAACATTTAGAAGGAAAATCGAAGGAAAAGGTTAGTGAACCAACAATGCACTAGCTTAAAGGAACAAACGCTAAGCTGTACTGTTGTTAGCTTGCTGTGCACTCTTTCTATTGGACATTAGGCTGTCTATCAAAGAATGCATTGACCAGATAGAAAGCCCAACAGCCAACTGAAAAAGAACTCCTGGCAGGTTGTCAAAGCTACTTCTAATTTCAATGCAGCAGCTTAGCATTACAAACAAAACAAAATGTAAAACCAGGGCTTTCTTTCAGGTGGAACTCAGTTCCACCACCTCTGGCTCAGACCCTTTGGGGCCTGCTCACCACAATCACTTGTAAACACTGAAGTTGAGTTTCTGAGTTTACAAGTGACAGCTCTGCACTTTGTATGTAACCCCCTGAACTCTGCACTCTGTATGTAATGCAATCCTGGTATTTAATACCCCTTTAAGACCCTCCTACTGTTGTGATGATGTGATTTGGAGGGTGTGTGGGGGGAGGGTTATTTTTTTTTGGGGGGGGGGGGTCGTAGTAGAGTTCCAGCACCTATTGTTTGAGGAAAAAAAGCCCTGTGTAAAACTGTATACATTGAAGTATGATGCCAAACAAACTGAATGAAATTAGCCAAATTTGATACCAATAAAAGCCAATTTAAGCCAAAATGTTTTATTATGTTTTCAGTATAGTAGGGAAGGGTGGCACCTCTACCAGAATGCATCCCTGTGCCATTAATGGGAACAATTATATTTACTCCCTGTCAGGAAAGGAAACAATTAGAATTATCTTCA
Source organism: Rana temporaria (assembly GCF_905171775.1). NCBI lineage: Eukaryota > Metazoa > Chordata > Amphibia > Anura > Ranidae > Rana > Rana temporaria. The sequence continues at coordinate 309,102,250 of NC_053489.1, forward strand.
ATGGGGACATAAATAAAATATATAAATAAAATGTGAGTATAATTGGGAATAACTAACCAACATGGGGACAGGAAATGAGGGAAAATCTTTCCAACAAAGTCAAAAACAGAAATAAAACCTGGCAGAATATTTAACACTTGCCTACTCTTCCTAGAACTGAATTTGACATGTCCTTTTAAAATAACTGTGTTACATTACTAATCTACATCAACAGCAAAAAAATACAAATAACATGTTTTCTGCTATGGCTATGCAAACTCACAGCTAAGCCAAACATGAGAAATAACAACCAGCTCACTTAAGGCATCTGTGAGTTTACAGCACTTTGGGAAAACCAAGCTGAGAAATGACACCTCAGAGTGAGAGTAGGTGGATTGGGAAAACAACTTATCAGAGGTCACTTTGACTTTTACACATCAGTGGAAATCCCCATTCACTTTGCAGAAGATGAGTAAGAAAAAATATTTTTACTGTGCATTTTGTTCATGCATTTAGGAAAAAATAAACATGTTTTAGCAGCTATCTTGCTTTTGTATACTATGATTAGACTTCCATATTCTATGGGTCTATTGATTCACCAATAACTTTGCCCCATTACTTATGAAGCCAATGGTATACATACTATAAATCAATATATACCATGTATGTTGTGTGAAAAAGTGTTTGCCCCCTTCCTGATTTTTTCCTAAATGATTCAGATCAAAAAAAATATATATATTACACAACGATAACCGGAGTAAATCCAGGATGCAGTTTTTAAAATTATTATTTCATTTATTAAGGGAAAAAAGCTGTTCAAACCTGCCTGGCCCTATGTGAAAAAGTAATTTCCCCCTCCAATGCTTAATCATGAATAAACTGTGATTAACCACAATTTAAAAAAAAAGTTAAATTTCACTTGCCACACCCAGGCCTGATTACTGCCAGACCTGTTGAATCAAGACATAACATAAATAGAAGCTGTCTGGCAAAGTGAAGCATACTAACAAATCACAAAAAGCCACTCATCATCCCACAATCTAAAAAAAAATCAAGAACAGATTAGAAACAAAGTAATGTACATGAATTGGTCTAGGAAGGGTTTCAAAGCCATTTCTAAGGCGTTGGAACTCCAGTGAACCACAGAGAGAGCCATTATCCACAAATGGAGATAACTTGGAACAGTGGTGAACCTTACCAGGAGTAGCCAGCCTACAGAAATCACTCCAAGCGCATGACGATGACTCATCCAGGAGGTCATAAAAGAACACAGAACAGCATCTAAAGAACTGCAGGCCTCACTTGCCTTAGGTAAGATCAGTGTTCATGATTCAACAATAAGAAAGAGACTGGGCAAAAAATGGCATCCATGGGAGAGTTCCAAGGCCAAAACCACTGCAGACCAAAAAGAACACAAAGGCTCATCTCACATTTACCAAAAAACATCTCGATTATCCCCAAGACTTTTAAGCAAATATTCTGTGGACTGATGAGACAAAAATCTAACTTTTTGGAAGGTGTGTCCTGTTACATCTGGCATAAAACTACTACAGCATTTCATAACAAGAACATCATACCAACAGTCAGACATGGTGGTGGTAGCGTGATGGCCTGGGGCTGCTTTGCAACTTCAGGACCTGGAGGACTTACCATAATTGACAGAACCATGAATTCTGAGCTCTACCAGAAAATCCTAAAGGAGAATGTCTGACCATCAGTTCATGACCTCAAGCTCAAGTGCACTTGGGTTATGCAGCAGGAAAATGATCCGAAACACAACAGCAAGTCCACCTCCAAATGGTTCAAACAAAGCAAAATTTAGGTTTTGGAGTGGTCTATTTAAAGTTCCGGACTTAAAGTGGATGCAAACCCAAAATGTTTTTTTTTTGTTTTTGCTGTCACAATGTAGAGTGTAAGATTTCCTATCATCTGTGCCCAGTCTTGCCACAAAGAGTTAATCAAATATGCAAAAAAAAAAACAGAAAGAGGGCAAATACTTTTTTGGGGTATTGGTGGGGGGCACACAATGGCCCGGATTCACGTAGATGCGCGTAACTTTGTGCGGGCGTAACGTATCATATTTATGTTACACCTCCGCAACTTTTACAGGCAAGTGCCGTATTCTCAAAAGAAAGTTGCGGCGGCATAGCGTAAATAGGCCGGCGTAAGCCCGCCTAATTTAAATTGTGAAGAGGTGGGCGTGTGTTATGTAAATTAACCATGACCCGACGTGATTGATGTTTTTCACAAACAGGGCATTCGCCGTCCGTGGAATATCCCAGTGTGCATTGCTCCAAAGTATGCCGCAAGGACGTATTGGTTTCGACGTGAACGTAAATGACGTCCAGCCCCATTCACGGACGACTTACGCAAACGACATACATTTTTCAAAATTCGACGCGGGAACGACGTCCATACTTAACATTGGTAAGCTGCATGTACGCCACCATATAGCAGGGGTAACTTTACGCCGGGTAAAGCCTAACGTAAACGGCGTATCTGTACTGCGTCGGCCGGGCGTACGTTCGTGAATTTGCGTATCTAGCTGATTTACATATTTCTAGGCGTAAATCAGCGTACACGCCCCTAGCGGCCAGCGTAAATATGCAGTTAAGAGACTTAGGCCGGTCGGATCTAATAGAAATCTATGCGTAACTGATTCTAAGAATCAGGCGCATAGATACGACCGCTCAAAGATATGCCGTCGTATCTCCTTTGAGAATCTGGGCCAATGTGTTCCCCTGGTATTTTTTACCTTAAAGCGGTGTTCCACCCATAAAATGTAGCTGATAGCAATAAACTGCATTTGTAACTTTTTTTTTTTTTACTCACCCCTTCTGCACTGTTCTGCCACTTCCTCTCAGCAGTGATTTACGTCATTTCTTTCGGCGCCTGTGCTCGCTATTGCTCCTGGGAGATATGTGTCATTCTTTCCCAGGAGTCAATGGGCAGCGCCGAGGGCTATCATCGCGTTATTTGTAATCTTGGTTGCCATCACAACGGGGCGGGCACTTCCAACACCGCCGCCCGTTGTAAGAAGTTTACTGCGCTGCGAGGTGTGCTTACTGTGCATGCACAAGAATGGGCGGTGGTTATTCAGCAGCACCGTATCCCGGAAGTTTATCCTTGTGGACTTCGCCTTACCACAAGCAAGATGGAAATGCTCAAACAGGAGGAATATAAGGTTTGTTTTTTTCATAAAATACGAACAATGGTGGCGCAATTTACCGGGCTAATGAGTGCAACATTAGTAAACTATGATTATACCAAATGGATTTAAAAAAAAGCTTGACACTTGACATGAATTAACGCCCAAGCGCTTGATGCCTGTAAACTCACCTAAACACAACTAAACTCATTACACACCTTTACAAGTGTCAGACATTTTTTCTGACAAAATGCTGCTGCCAGGAGGAAAAGCTTCTAAGAAAGTTTGTAAAACGTCCTGTGTGCATGAGACCTAAACATTAAATAAATAAAAAATATTATTATTTCCTATACATTCTAAAGTCAAAAAGATTTGCCCAGTCTTACCTTTAAAAAAGTTAATTTTGCCATTAATTACAAAGTGCAATTTGGACTCTGAGATTTGTTTCAATAATAAAGACACTCAGTTATAACAAATCAGTAGCACAAATAGTCTCAGTAGCATGTACAAACCTGCCATCAGGGATCAAGTCCCAGTAAGACCTGCATGCCACATTTGAAGAAAAAAGGAAAGTGGTAGATTATGGTTTGCTTCAACACACTTTATTAGTCCAGAACCACTGGGTGACTCAGTATAGTCAGGCATCCAGCAAAGTGCCCTATGCATTAGAACACACAACATTTCCATAAACAATAATGAACGAGTGCAGTGCTGACATATATACATAAAACAAAAACAATAAAAATGATATAAAATCACATGTACTGATCTTCTCATAACGTGTCTTTTTATAATCGTTCATTCCTTGAAATGAACTTGAACCAACATAATTGTGCCACCATCCACCTTTACCCTTATGCAAATGACCTTTTGCGCTTTCACCTTATCAATATGATCTAAAAAGTTTTTTTTAGGTCATATATGACATTTTCCCCTTTAAATAATGCCCCCCAATCATTTGCTCATGCCTTTCTCTCTCCTCCTTATCCTCCAATCCTCCAGACCGATCAAGCAAAGCCAAGAAGAAAATCCCAATAGTGTTTTATCATATAAACTACTTAATTACATTAATCCAGCTAAAACACTCTGATTTAGTGCACTTCTGTCATGTACCGGGTTGTCAGGTCAACTGCGGGCAGGTGACAGATGCACACTGTTGGGGGTCAGGAGAGCACCGCTAAAGTAGTGGATCCTACGGCTGACTGCTGCGGATGGAGCTCTGGGTGGTCCTTTGGAGCACCAACACAGATCACACTAGGAGCAAGAGCATGAGATTCCCCAGGGCGCGGAGTCTAAGAGTCAGCAGGTGTTCACCAGAGCCCCTAATGGTGGTAATGGACTTTGCTGCAACTGGCTGCGGCTTGCGGCCCCCAGGGTCTTCCAGATCACGCTCACCGTAGGCTACTGGAGGATAGAGAGGAAGCAGCAGACCAGGACAACAAGGGATCATCAGGAGATAAACCTAAAGGTCGGGGAAACGAGCAGACAGGGATAGCCAAGAACACGCCAAAGGTCAGGGCATGAAACAGACAGGGATAGTAAAATCAACTTTGGCCCCACAATAGAGGCACAGGCCCATATTTCTGCACCTAGCATGTTCCTCGGGGGATAGCCTGGTCCTGCACAGCCTAGGTTCCTCAGCTGGCAGGAGGTGCTCCTCGAGTCAAAGAGAGGGCAGCTCAGGCTGCCTAAGGCCCGGGGAGTGCTGGTGTCTTTTTTCCAGGGTCCTCTTCTGAAAGCGAATATCGATCTGGTCACACAAGGAGATGACACAGTCCAGATCAGCAGGGATGGTTCTTCCTGCTAATATATTCCTCACTCTGTCAGAGAGACCATGTAAAAAGGTTGCAACTAAGTCTGTATTATTACAGTTCAGCAGTCAATGTACAAAAACGAAGAGCATATGTAACGGAACCCCAAATGGGACAGGGGTTAAATCCGTTCACGATATTCCATTCCACCCAAGACAGCTTATCGACACTCCACAATCAGGCAAACGAACACGGCCCATAAGAATTTCCCCCAGACACGAGACACACAGCTCTGTTCTGGTTTCAAATGTCAGACTTCTTTAATGGCTAGCTCTCAAGTTTATATACAGTTTTCAAGGCATGCTTCAGTGATCACAGGAACAATCAAACTCTCCACCCACACCCTGGGGGGGCTTCAATACACCTTCAGATGGCTAATTGCTAAACATTCTAGACATGTCGGCGCCGGTCTATAATTATCATGACCTAATCACTCCACCTGGGACATTACATTCCTTCATTAACAGAATTCAAACAAAACACCATCACACAATGATTTCTTCTCAATCCACATCTTTAGACAGACGGTCCGTCTCCGACAGAAAGGTATTCACACCTCTGAGCATCAATAGGCTTTAAGCAGTGTTATCACACAATGAAAGGCCTTTCAAGAGCCAGCCACATTTAACATGTCAACAGTCTACACAGAGAGATGAGTCATAGAATAAACCAACCACCTTTCGGTGGGAGACTGACACAGGAGGGAACCCCAAACGGGTTGACCTCTAAATTAGTCAGTAGTACCAGTCCTTCAATGCTGGTATCCATACCGTACCCCAAATAAATTGCTCCAAACAGAGCATTACTCACCCCGCCAACCTCTGTCTCTCTCAGAGAACCTGCCTGCCACTGGGGAGAGGCCTGGACTGGCCCTTCTCCCTGGAGTCCTTTCAGCCGCTGGAGAGAAGACAGGGTGACTGGGCTCAGTCCATCATGTTGTTGGGAATCTGGGCCAACTGGCCCCCATCCCTGGGGTATACCAGTGGAGACTGAAGTCCCATCCACTGGTGGTAGAAAATCCCCTGATGCTTGCAAAGCAAAGCCGACATCCTCCTGTCTCGGTGACGCACCATTTTCTGGGGTTGTGTCAGTCAAGACTGAAGTCCCATCCACTGCCCCAGGAACTCCCTCTTCCATTAATAGTGTGTCCTGTAGGCTACGGTGGAGCCATGCTGAGGGAAGATTACTTAGCCATGCAGGTTTTAGGCGGCGTACACACGGTCGAACATGTCCGCTGAAACTGGTCCGCGGACCAGTTTCCACGGACATGTCCGACCATGTGCACCGCCTAGCGGACAGGTTTCCAGCGGACAAAAGTTTCTTAGCATGCTAAGAAACTTGTCCGCTGGAAACATGTCCGTCGGACATGTCCGACGGTTAGTACACCTAATCGGACATGTCTGCTGGTTATGATGTGTAACCAGCGTCCCGAAATCCCGCGCATGCGTCAAATTGATTCGACACATGCGTGGAAGCATTGCACTTCCGTGTTTGAGAACGTCGGTGTCTTCTACGTCACCGCATTCTCTGTCCGCGGGGATTTTGGTCTGATGGTGTGTACACACATCAGACCAAAAGCTCCCAGGAGACATGTCCGATGAAAACGGTCCGCGGACCGTTTTCATCGGACATGTCTCCTCGTGTGTACGGGGCCTTAGAGTGCAGGCCCTACGGCTGATACACAGACCAGAGGTAAGCAGACAGACGGGCATGAAAGTATTACATAAGTGGGGGTAGTGAACTACTTTTTTGCAATGATGTTATATTGGTCAGGCTGCGCACTAACACCATTGCAGCCATTGTGTGATTTGCTGGGTGCTCAGTGTGCACCTGTACCTTTAAGAAGGAGTGGGCTCCCATCAGTCCATCTGCCCTCCACCTACTCATCAGAATGCATGTTCTTCCACTGTGGAGTCACTCATCAGTCAGTGATAGGAACTACAGATACCAGGGGGCCTTGAGGTGGCCTGTAGCTTATTCATGTATTAGCAAATGTGTGCAGACTAAACCCCTTTTTTAATGCATACTGTTAGACAGGCTGATTCAGTTGTCTGTGGGCTGGTCGGTGAGTAGGTTTGGTATTTTTCCTTGGATTTATCCTTGGCCTTGATTATTCCTATTTGCCCTCCAATGCTGCTCGCCGTAATTAGCAGGTACGTCAGGTAATGGAGCAGCAGGCGAGAGAATAGTCAGGTTCAGTCTGAAGTTGGTATTGGTAAAGCAGACAGGGTCAGGCAGAGACATGGTCAAAGGGCAAGCCAGGGGTCGATTCAGGCAGAGTTCAAGCATAGTCAGATGGAGGACAGCAACAGAAGATCAGACACAGGAACCGGTAGCAGGTTAGCAAACCACTGTAGACCATAAGGCAAAATCCTAGTACAGCAGTGGTGTTTAAATAGCCCATCTATGGGAGGATATGCGCACAGGCGCATGCCCCGGGGTGCACAGCTGTGCGTACATGCACATTAGCATGACGCCTGCGAATAGCTATTCTTCATCTGCACATAAAAATGCACCTAGGCACATTTCGTCTCTCCTGACAACTTCACATTTGTGCACAAACAGTAAAGCATGTTATTCAGGGAAATCCATGGCTCATAACAATCAATACAGCACATTACTTCCGGGACTGTGGCATGCACCCACAATTTTTGCCCAAACACGTCTCATCACTCACTCATGTGACTTCCTAAAGGAGATTGTGATTGGGTAATATTGCTCCATATTTATAGCTCCCAAATACCAGGCTTATTGTCTGTCATATTTCAATGACCTCATCTTAGCTGTGGACTGACATAATTTTTGAGTATAGCCTCAATTGAAACTGATAAATTATAAAATACAATAAGTGCCATCATCCAGAATAAATTAATGCAAAAATGGGACCGGATGAACTAGGGCTGCTAGTGCCGTCTAACCCGTAAATGATCACTGGTCATGGGATTGTTGACTAGGACTTTTCTGGGCACTGATAACACAACAAAGAATTAACATAAAAAAATATTTAATGACATAAAAAACTGTACAATACTAAAAACATTAAGCCAAACCCCACAATAAAAAACAGTGTTGTAGATAATGGAAAACCGTCACATGTCTGTTATAGTGGAGAGGGCCAAAACCTTGACCGGTTTTGCGGTAATACCGCTTCTTCAGGTGGATCTGTATAATATACAATATAGTTTACAAAAACTAGCAACAATATGCAGAAACAAAGTAAACATAAAATTATAACATTTAAACATCATGAATACAGTCAATTGTCAAAGGAGAATATATTCCGACTGCTCACCAAAAGGGGTTCATGGACCAGGCATTGGCTCAGATAGGGATACCCCCCGCGGCGAACGAGGGGGAGTTATGTGACACACTCTAATAAAAAAAAATATATATTTAGTGATTCTAAACAACATAAATAACCTGGTTAGGGCCTTCCCCCTGATTCCTTCTCCCCTCTCCCCCCCGTCCACCCTTCCCCTCTTTTTTCCCCTGCCCTCACCCTCCCTCACCCCCCTTTCCCTTCCCCTTTCCCTCCATCACCATCCCTTTCTTCCTTTTGTCCTTCCCCCTCCCCCTCTCTCCCTTCCCCCTCCCCCTTCCCCCCTCTCTTTCCCCCTCTCCTTCTTTTCCCCCCTCCCACACTGACCACCATACTACACTGCACTACACTGATCACCATACTACACTACACTGACCACTACACTGATCACCATACTACATTGAGCACCGTACTACGCTGTCCACTACACTGATCACCATACTACACTACACTGACCACCGTACTACACTGACCACTACAGTGACCACCATACTACACTGACCACCATACTACACTGTCCACCATACTACACTACACTGACCACCGTACTACACTGACCACCGTACTACACTGACCACTACACTGACCATCTTACTACACTACACTGACCACCGTACTACGCTGTCCACTACACTGATCACCATATTACACTACACTGACCACCATACTACACTACACTGACCACCATACTACGCTGACCACTACACTGATCACCATACTACACTGACCACCGTACTATACTGTCCACTACACTGACCACCATCCTACACTGACCACCATACTACACTACACTGACCACTGTACTACACTGACCACTAGACTGACCACCGTACTACACTGACCACTACAATGACCACCATACTACACTACACTGACCACCGTACTACGCTGTCCACTACACTGATCACCATACTACACTACACTGACCACCATACTTCACTACACTGACCACCGTACTATGCTGTCCACTACACTGATCACCATACTACACTGACCACCGTACTATACTGCCCACTACACTGACCACCATCCTACACTGACCACCATACTACACTGACCACTGCACTGACCACCATACTACACTACACTGACCACCATACTATACTACACTACACTGACCACCATACTACACTGTCCTGCTGCCTACAGTATTCCCTTTCTCTCTCACTTCCCCCCGGGGCCAGACAGTAGCACTAGGGAGTCTTGTCCAGTCCTGGCCTGCATCGGTCTGGCTGGCGGATTGGAGGAGGCGGCCGCGGTGGTGGCGGAGGCGCTCACATTTTTGGTTGTCCGAGTCCCAGCGGCGGAGGCGAAGGCAGCGGCGGTGGAGGAGGAGGCAGCGGCGGTGTGGCAGCGGAGGAGGAGGAGGCAGCGGAGGCGGCTCACATTTTTGGTTGGCGGTGGAGGCAGCAGTGGTGGCGGCGGCAGCAGCGGAGGAAGAGGCAGCGGAGGTGGCACACATTTTTGGCTGTCCACTACACTGATCACCATACTACACTACACTGATCACCATACTACACTGACCACCGTACTACGCTGTCCACTACACTGATTACCATACTACACTACACTGACCACCGTACTACACTGACCACTACACTGATCACCATACTGCACTGATCACCATACTACACTACACTGACCACCGTACTACACTGTCCACTACACTGATCACCATACTACACTGATCACCATACTACACTGACCACCGTACTACACTGACTACTGTACTATACTGTCCACTACACTGACCACCATACTACACTACACTGACCACCATACTACACTGTCCTGCTGCCTACAGTATTCCCTTTCTCTCTCTATTTCCCTCCCCCCCAGGGCCAGACAGTAACACTAGGGAGTCTCAAAGTCACTCACCTTCTTCTTGTCCAGTCCTGGCCTGCATCGGTCTGGCTGGCGGATTGGAGGAGGCGGCCCTGGTGGTGGCAGAGGTGCTCACATTGGTTATCCAAATCCCAGCGGAGGAGGCAAAGGTGGCGGCGGTGGAGGAGGAGGCAGCGGCAGTGGCGGCAGCAGCGGAGGAGGAGGATGCAGTGGAGGCGACTCACATTTTTGGTTGGCGGCGGCGGTGGAGGAGGTGGAGGCAGCGGCGGTGGCGGCAGCAGCGGAGGCGGCACACATTATTGGCAGCGGAGGTCACTGTGGCTCACATTCTCCCGCAGCGATGGAGGAGGAGGAGGTGGCGGCGAAGGCAGCGGAGGAGGCGGAGGGGAGGAGGCAGTGTCCGGCGCACTGTGGTTGGGCGTATGGGGGTCAAGTCCGGAGGCGGGACTTCAGCAGCAACCGCTAATGCAGACAGGCCAGCCCTACACCTCACATGACCGCAATACGCCCAATCACAGGGCGTCGGACACTCAACATGGCGGCCGGAGTGCTGGGGACACACGAAAGTTACGGAACCTAAATATAGGAGGAAGCAGCGTGAAAATTCGCCCCCCTAAATATCACGCCCGGGGCCAAGGTGCCCCCTGCCCCCCCCCCCCCCCCCCCAAGCTACGCTACTGCTTGGAACATCTACTTCTCCAGACTAACATCCACTCATCAAGGCACTTTGATATTTGCATAATAACTCCCAGAAGCTATTTTTTTTTCATCATGGCTGAGAGCTCTTGAGAGGAAAACTGAGGCAAGTTGCTGTAATGATTTTGAAAGCTATGTACAGCACCCCACTGGCCACGATCTGCTTACATTGCATAGAGACTAGGGATGAGCCGAACACCCCAAGGTTCGGTTCACAGCAGAACATGCGAACAGGCAAAAAAGTAGTGCTAACATGCGAACACCGTTAAAGTCTATGGGACACACACATGAAAAATCAAAAGTTCCTAATTTTAAAGGCTTATATGCAAGTTATTGCCAAAAAAGTGTATGGGGACCCGGGTCCTGCCCCAGGAGACATGTATAAATGCAAAAAAATAAGTTTTAAAAACTGATTTTTTTTTCAGGAGCAGTAATTTTAATAATGCTTAAAGTGAAACAATAAAAATGAAATATTCCTTTAAATATTGTGCATGGGGGTCCCCTTAGTCTGCCTGTAAAGTAGCATGTTTCCCATGTTCATAACAGTCCCGTAGCAAAATTACTAATTAATAAAGGAAAAAAATTCATTTAAAATTGCTTGCTGCTGTAATGTTTTGTCAGATCCCGGCAATATATATAAAAGGATCATTGAAAAACCCTGCACCAAAATTTAAGAAAAAAATGGCATGGGGGTCCCCCCAAAATCCATGTTCTTCAGGTCTGGTATGGACTTTAAGGGGAAGCCCACACCAAAATAAAAATAAAATGTCCTGGGGGTCACCCTCCCCATGTTGAAGGCATGTGGCCTGGTATGGTTCAGGAGAGGGGCACTCTCGTTCCCCCCCCCTTTTTTTCTTCGACCTGCCAATCTATCCAATCAGGACACAAGACACCAGCTAGTGCTGGTGCGCTCGTTCCTGGTCGGAGAAAGGTCGGGGTTAGGTAAGTAAAACGGGGGCTCGGGGGGGGCTGCAGCACCACAGAAGGTTTTTTCCCTTAATGCATGGAATGCATTAAGGTGAAAAATCATGAGGATTTACAACCTATTAAAGTCAAACTCCAGCTAACACTTTTTAATGGATTTTGGGGGGACCCCCCCGCTGCATTTTTTTTATTATTATGATGCTGGGTTCCCCTTAAAATCCATTACAGACCTGAAGGGTTTTGGCGCAGGGTTCCCCTTACCCACTTCAATACACTATATTATATATACTACACTGCCTGAATAAGGATTCTACACTGAATATCTAATCTATACTATATGCAGAGTATATACTGTATATTACTAGTGGGTTTTAAGAGGAGTTTTTCAGCTGTAAAAACACTCTAACTCTGATAAAATCTTAAAAAACGCGCTATTTGGACTTAATCAGAGTTTTTGAGCCATAAGCTCTTGTGGGAGTATAGTTTTCCAAAAACAAAAACAAAAAAAAGGCTACAACTAAAAAATGATGAAAAAAGTTAATGCAAAAACACTGAAAAACTCATTCTATAGCTACAGATTTCTACAGCTAACACTACTGGTGTTTTTATAACGTCCAGTGTGCATGAGGATTTAGGTGGGGGGTACTGCTGCATATAGAAAGTTATTAAACGTTATGCATAGAATGCATAAAGGTAAAAAACCTTGAGCATTTAGAACCATTTTAACTCCTGAACTAAGCTGCACATATTTCAACCACTTTATATAAAAGTATTGTTTTGCCTCAGATACAATTTGTACTTAATATAGAAAAAAAAGATTCATAAACTTACTAGAAAAACTGATGAAGACAGACAGATACAATAATAATTTCCTATAGCCACAGATAATTTGCCTTGAGCTAAAAAGAGTGTTCAAAATAATATTCCTCCAAGTAAAAGAAAGAAAAGGAACAGAGAAAATGAAAGCATAAATACAGAAAACATGTTGCTGCTATATATTGTTTCAAGGCTGTATAATGGAACATTGGAGGCGGATTTGCTGTTTGATCAAAAACAAATATATTTTTCCTTATGCTTTGGTTATATGCAGTTCATCACCCCACAATCCCACTGCTCCAGAACAGAAGCCATTTCTTTATTTCTGCTTCTGAAGATTTTTCTTTTGGCTTTCTCTTTGGCAGCATCTGCGATGGTCTATGCAAAACCGTTTTACCCCTGCTTAGAAATCAAATGGAAATTGGCAAATGAAAAGAACAAGTTTATCACAGGCTTTTAATCCATATTATATTTAGACCCAACAGTCACAAGAACATTTCCACTTACTTGATAAAAATATATTTATCTTTTTTTTTTTTTTCTTGGCTTCCTTATTCGTTTTTTTTTTTTTAATTCAGAAAGGTGATTGATTGATTCAGTCTCTCCTTAAGTTGCCTGAGAATAATAAAAAAAAAAGTAATTACAATATTATGAAATGCATAGGCTTAGATTTATGAAAAGGCTGCTGAAGTTTTGTCCTTGAGATTCAAATTTGCATCAACTGGATATGAATGTAGGTTAGGCATAGCCTTAGGACTAGTGAATAAAAGTTTTTGTAGATATTTAATTACCTGTTTAACCCTTTATACATGTATAGTTTATTTATTTTTTCTAGGTGAATACTTATGGAAAGAGTGTAGGCCATATTCTAACAGGTTTGCATTTTAGTTTTATATTGTTGTAAATTGCGTTTTAATGCAGTATAGGCTTCCTATTATGAGACATGTCATATTCTATATTAAAATAAATTGGACAACCTTTACATTTCAGGACTATGAAATAGGTAAGCATGTATTTTTTCCTTCTGCGCAAAATTGAATCGTTTACATGGATCTAACTGAAACCACAGACTTCAGGGCAAAATCTCAAAGGGTCCTTTCATATCTTATTCAGCAGTCAAGAGATCCAGTTGCTGCTTTAGGCTGTTTTTAATAAAATAGAATATAGTTTTCTTTTCTAATAAGGTGATGCATTACTGTATTTTTTTTACCATGTAGCAGTGATACAAATACATAGCTCTTAAAAAAACAAGACCATGACTTGTACCTCTACTCTTAACTAGTGAAAAGAGTTCCTTGGTCACAGCATACACAATTTTTTTTATATTATCAGCATTCTAATAACAATGCAAACAATTGGATATATTGGCAAATCAATATAAACTCACTTAAATAATCTCCTTTCATGTTGTGAGTCCTGCCTGTCTCCTGGCCAGTGTCTGCTGGCCATCTATTTTCCACAACTACTTGTATTCCCTGCATGCTTTGCTGCTTCTCCTCTGCTGTTTCCTTTTAATTTCTAAGAACTATATATCCCATGGTACCTTGCTGCCTGCAAATACCGATTCCTCCACCTCTTGAAACTCCTCCACTCAAAACCTCTGTAGGTCAGAAGGCATTCTCTCTGAAATGTGTAACACAGCAGTGCCTACTCGCAAGTAAAGGTGTGCGGATCTTCAAGATCATTCAGATTAATAGTCGTAGGCTAGAAATATTTTAAATACAATTATATAAGTGAATATATGAGTTTAGATTTTGATCATAGATACTGTACGCTTGAACCTACCTTCCTGTGTACCCCTCATTATGTGTTCAAAGAATGTTCAAGATCACCAATTTTATTGATGGGGCTCATGACCACTGTAAAAAAGATTCTTCTAAAACTATTGTTTTTTTTTCCTTCCCTACTGATCATACTAAAACTAAACGTGATCAATGTAAAATGTAAAATTTTACATTATCCAGATCTGGTATGCATTGCAGGAAGATTCAATATCACATGTCTCATATGCCACAGCAATGCAACCCAACTAGGAATCTTACCTCATTGCAGAACTAGAAATCTTACCTCAATGGCACATACTACAAGCACAGTAGCCTCTCCAACTTTCTATAGCAGATAACTTTTTCTGTCAGTGTGTAGGCAGGTGCAGCCTATTTTCTCTATTAATAGCACTGCAGTTGGAGAGGAAGTCAAGAGGAACACAGTTCATGAGGAACCGCCACCCCATGTGACTCTGGCAGACATCTTGGGTCAGGCAGAGCCCCAAGTCTGCATTTGCAAGTTGGTAGAGTAGGTACAGGTACCCTGCCTGGTAGGGACAGTCTAAGAAGTAGCAGCATAGAAAGGTTCCTGATGAGGAGGCAAGGTGTAGTACTGAAAACTTCATTGGACACCCGCCTGTTGGGCACAGGATAGCCAGGCTGCATTCTTCTCCTCTCTACAGACACTGACATTCGACTGCATTCTGATCTCTACATGCTGTTGGAACTGTGAGCTTTCCCAGTTGGGCTGCCTTCCCACCAGGTTATTTGTGAACTGTTTCTGCATTATTTTAATACAAGTTGTTTCATTGCACTGTGTGTTATTGGATAATTGGAAACAATGTAACTGATAAGAATGCAGCACATTCAAAAAGCACAGGAAAAAAATGAGCTGACAAGATTTCTGGTAAGAGCGAGTATTTTTTTGCACTTCTAGAATAAATATATCAAAACACTTTCAATGGTACATTCAACAGACCAAAGGGAACTACAAAGGGGTTGGGATTTACATGTGCTTTATAGTCTGGACCTAAAATGGGTAACAGACTTTATGAGAGGTACCTAAAACTTTTTTCATGGTTACCTTTCAAGTTTTCGATTTTCTCGTTGGGAGTCTCAATTTTCTCATTGCGATTCTCGTCAGGCTGGTTTACGACTAAAAAAAATGTTTGTGTGTATGCTTTTCTGAGTCTTAAAAGCCTGCGCATGGTTAGAATCACACTTTCGGTAAAACTAGCGTTCGTAATGGAGACAGCACATTCGTCACGCTGTAACAGACTGAAAAGCACGAAGACTGAAAAGTGTAAATCGTCTCTCACCAAACTTTTACTTAACACGCAGTAACATGAGATTAGCAAAAGCAGCCCCAAGGGTGGCTCCAGTGGAATCGAACTTCCCCTTTTTAGTGCCGTTGTACGTGTTGTACGTCACCGCGTTTGAGAACGACAAGATTTTGGCTTGACAGTGTGTATGCAAGGAAAGCTAGACAAGAATCCCGTCAAGCTTGACAAGAATCCCGTCGAGAAAAACAACGTTTTTTTTTACGACGGGATTCTCGGCCGTGTGTACAGGGCTTGAGTGTTCTGGATAAGCTCAGAAACACCATTATTTATCCTCAGGCCCCATACACACGAGAGGATTTATCCGCGGATACGGTCCAGCGGACCGTATCCGCGGATAAATCCTCTCGAGGATTTCAGAAGATTTCTATGCGATGGCGTGTACACACCATCGCATTGAAATCCGCGCCGAAATCCTCTGGCGATGACGTGTCGCGCCGTCGCCGCGATTATGACGCGGCGACGGGCGCGACGCTGTCATATAAGGAATTCCACGCATGCGTCAAATCATTACGACGCGTGCGGGGAATCCCTTTGGACGGATGGATCCGGTGAGTCTGTACAGACGAGCGGATCCATCCTTTGGGATGGACTTCAGCAGATGGATTTGTTGAGCATGTCAGCAAATATTCATCTGCTGAAAATCCATCCCAGGGGAGATTTATCCGAGGATAAATATCCCCAGGAGTGTACACACCATAGAATCTATCCGCTGAAACCCATTTGATGGGATTTATCTGCGGATAGATTCTATGGTGTGTACGGGGCCTCAGTCTTTAAGGATCTAATATTTTTAGATTTGATGTAGCTTATAAAAATACATTTCCTATGCCAACTTTTGGACCTAATTTCTTGACTACAGCTAATGCAATTTATCTTCCTTCATCCTCTACCACATAGAACACAATCCTCAGTTTTTCTTTTGAGATGGAGAACTAGCAGACTGTCTGGGAGCTTTTTTTATCCTATTGCCTACTGAAATTCCAACAATTATTGTAATAAAACCTACTTATGAAAGCAATAAGTAAATGCTAGTTTTCAAATCTACTGGTAGATGGCCATTTTGCTGCTTCATTTGTTGTTAAAATACAACCTTTCAAAAAAAACGCATTACTTCTTATGACTTGCCACTATATAGTTAAAGCCATTCTGTATTGCTTGCAAAATCCCACTCCTGAATTATGGACAACATTATGAATATAATTATGTGGCCTTTACAAGTGTTATTTAGAGAAAATATAACGTTGTGCCATTTGTAAAAGTATCCTATATTTCTTGACTCTGCAACTAATGGCTCTGCCCTGAGATCTGTACTCAGCAGTAAAGTACCGGTATTAATAGACAATGTTTTCATAAAAGTAAATCATCACAATAAAAGGAAATAACTTACGGAAGAGGTCCACTGTGAAAATGCTTTAAAGCCATGTACGTCAGAGTCTCAGTCCTGCATTTTAAATTAGACTGAGACATATTTCTCAGGGTTGATGTAATACATAAAACTTACATGCTTCCTTATTTATCTGAGTTCCATATACCTACCAAAAAAGCCACTTACATTATTTTTTGAGTGGTGGGGGGTTACATTGTTACTGAGGGAGTAGCCAATGTTTCTGTTCTATTAGGTGCTACTTTCTGTGCCATTCCTGATATTGTTGGGAAATGAGGAAGCACAGTAATGTAAAGACTTTCTTAGATAATGAAGCATTTTTGTAATTATATTAATTAGTGTTGTAAATCAACATTTTTGTATGTTACTTGGCAACCTGCATAATTAGGTGTCTGACTGAGGTACTAGTAGGATAATAAAAAAAAAATGTGACTGTAATCCTAAAGTCACAAAATATATTTGTTACACACAGCAATTTAGTTTTGGGGTACAACGTTAGAAAACATAGCACACAATATGAGTGGTATTTCTCAGCCATCAAAGTCAGTAATCATGGAATTATCATTTTAAAGCTTTTCTGAAAAAAAAAAATGAAAAAGCAATTGAGTTTTTGTGTTTAACCACTTCAGCCCTGGAATGATTTACCCTCTTAATGACCAGGCCATTTTTTGCAATACGACACAGCGTTATTTTAAATGACAATTGCGCGGTCGTGTGACGCTGTACCCAGATAAAATGTATGTCCTTTTTTCCAAATATAGAGCTTTCTTTTGGTGGTTTTTGACCACCGCTGCGATTTTTATTGTTTGTGCTATGCACAAAAAAAGAGTGACAATTTAAAAAAGACAAAACAATATTTTTTACTTTCTGCTATAAAATATATCCAATAAAAATATGTAAAAAGTCAAATTTCTTCATCAATTTAGGACAATATGTATTCTGCTACATATTTTTGGTAAAAAAAAAATCCCAATTAGCGTATATTGATTGGTTTGTGCAAGTTATCGTGTCTACAAACTATGAGATCTATATATGGCATTTTTATTTTTACTAGTAATCAGCGATTTTTAGCAGGACTGCGACATTGCGGTGGACAAATCAGACACTAAGTGACAATTTTTGGGGACTAGTGATACCAATACAGTGATCAGTGCTAAAAAAAAATGCACTGTTACTGTATAAATGACACTGGCAGGAAAGGGGTTAACATCAGGGGCGATCAAAGGGTTAAGTGTGCTTCTAGGGAATGCTTTCTAACTGTGGGGGATGGACTGACTGGAGGAAGAGAGACGTCTGTGTTCCTGATTAGCAGGGATCACAGAGCTCTTTCTTCCTCTGTGATAGAATGACGGTCTTCCTTGTTTTCATGGGCAGACCACCGTTCTGCCTCTCCACAAATGATCAAGGGTGGCTGGCAGCCATCGCAGCTGCCGGACCCACTGAATGGCAATCACAGAAGAATTGGTCCCTGGCAGCGCGCACGTGCCCCAGACCCTGGAAGACGAAACAGTGCACGGGTACATTGTTTCGTGCAGCTGGGCCGCCTTGTCAAAGTATATGTACAGTGGGAAGCAGTTAAAGCTGTAGTAAACCACAGTTGAAGTAAAAAAGTAAAGTAAGTTGAAGTAAAAAAAAAAAAATGTCATAACGTGCTAGTATGCATCGCCTACTAGTACATTATGTGAGACTTACCTTAAAAAAAAGCCCTCCAGCTCTACGCTGTCACCAATGAGAGGGCTTCACTCTGTCTTCCTTCTGGGTTTGCGGCCTCAAGCTACACAAGTGGCCAGTGGAGCAATTACGACATGCCCGTCGTTTAAGGCACGGGCTCTGAAAGGTCCGTCATTTTATGCCGGACCTTCAGATCGCATACGCCGCAACGTCACCCGGCTGCATGCACTCTAAATATCGCCTTTACAGTGCAAGTTTAGAAGATATTCACAGTACCTACAGATAAGCCGGTAAATATTTTATTACAGTATTTGCCGGCGTATAAGACGACTGGGCGTATAAGACGACCCCCTAATTTTCCAGGAAAAATGTTGGTTTTGGGATATACTCACCATATAAGACTACCCCCTTCCTAATAGTCTTTCTGGAAGCTGAGGGGTAGCCAGAACTGCTGACAGAAACAGGCTTTTTCAAATCTCACTGTGCCATTACATTACATTACATGCCTCACTGTGCCATTACATTACATGCCCCCACTGTGCCATCACTTGCCCCCACTGTGCCATCACTTGCCCCCACTGTGCCATCACTTGCCCCTCACTGTGCCATCACTTGCCCCCACTGTGCCTGAACTTGCCCCCCACTGTGCCTGAACTTGCCCCCCGCTGTGCCTGAACTTGCCCCCCACTGTGCCTGAACTTGCTCCCCACTGTGCGAACAGTGCCATCACTCACATTTTGATTTGACTTCCAGGCCGTGACAGTCCCTGTCTGCTGCGAGCGTCAATGATTTGAGAAGCAACAAAACCGTAAAACTCGGCAACCACCGGATTTTTGTTCTCCCATAAAGGACTTGCCCAGGCCAAGGCCTTTTCCGAGAGCAGCGAGATCAGGAAGCTTAGCCCACCTTCGATCTCTCAGTAGGAAAAGCATGTGGCAGCAACTCGAAATAAATGCCCACTTGGTTAAGGAAGCCTCGGCACTGAGTTGGCTCACCCCCAAAGCGCTGTGGAAGGGGGGCAGAACCGGTCATACCCCGAGACACCGCAGGCGCAACAACGGGTGCCGGGGTAGACTCTGGCACAACAACCGAAGCGGCAGCGTAAGCGGTAACAGGAGCGACAACCGGCCTAGCAGCAGCAGGAGCGAGATGAGCAGTGCGTGCAAGCAGGGTTTGCAACGCCTGAGCGAACTGACCCGGCAGGTGATCCTGCTGATCAAGTCTGGCAACCAGCATGGGTAGTGAGGATGGCCCTGTACCGTCAGGATTCATGGCTTGGGCCTAATGTCAAGGAAGCATGAATCAGAAGTACAAAACAGATAAATGAATAAGAAGATTTTATTGGAAACCAAACAGCAAGATCAAAGTCCACACTGACGGTCGAAACAGCCAGAAGAGTCGTCCAACGGTGCCAGGGTCGATAGCCAGGAATGAGAGTCAGCCAAGCCGGAGTCTGTAGCCAAAGACGGGGTGAAACGAAGCCGGGGATCAGGAACCAGAAGGAACGTCCGTAGCCGGGTCGGTAACCAGGAGCAGGCAGCACGATCACAGAAGGGGTGTCAGACAAAAGGCCCAAGCGAGGAAATACTGCAGCTGCCGTCATATATATATATATGCTGAGCAGCCAGCTCCTCCCAGTGAAAAGGAGGAGCCGCAGGGTGTGACAGATTACAAGAACCCCATGAAGCAAGATGGCTGCTAGCACATGTCAGTGATGAGAAGCCTGCAAAGAGGTAAGACCATGACACTGTCCTGTGATAGGCGGAACACAAATTTTCCCAGCAGCGCCTCTGTTCTGTGTTCCGCCTATCACTGACGTCTTCTCATCTCGTCCGAGGATGAGAAGGCATCTGTGATAGGAGGAACACAGTACAGAGGCGCTGCTGGGAAGATTTGTGTTCTGCCTATCACAGGACACTCTGAGAAGAAGGAGCGGCTTTTAAATCATTGACGCTCGCAGCAGACTGTCAAACTGTCAGACGGTCACCGGCGTATAAGACGACCCCCGACTTTGGATGCATTTTTTTGCATCCATAAAGTCGTCTTATACGCTGGAAAATACGGTATATCATTTCATGTGACAACACTGAAGGAATGACGCTTTGCTACAATGTAAAGTAGTGAGTATACAGATTGTATAACAATGTAAATTTGCTGTCCCCTCAAAATAATTCAACACACAGCCATTAATGTCTAAACCACTGGCAACAAAAGTGAGTACACCCCTAAGTGAAAATGTCCAAATTGGGCCCAATTTGCCATTTTTACCTCCCCATGTCATGTGACTTGTTAGTGTTACATGGTATTAGGTGTGAATGCGGAGCTGGTGTGTTCAATTTGGTGTTATCGCTCTCACTCTCTCATACACCTTAGATTGTAAGCTCCTTGAGGGTAGGGACCGATATGAATGTACAATGTATATGTAAAGCGCTGCGTGAATTGACATCACTATATAAGTACCTAAATAATAATAGTAATAATACTGGTCACTGGAAGTTCAACATGGCACCTCATGGCAAAGAACTCTCTGAGGATCTGAAAAAAAAAATGGTTGCTAAACGTAAATATGGCTTAGCTTATAAGAAATTTGCCAAGACCCTGAAACTGAGCTGCAGCACAGTAGCGAAGACCCTACAGCAGTTTAACAGAACAGGTTCCACTCAGATCAGGCTTCGCCATGGTCGACCAAAGAAGTTGAGTGCACGTGTTCAGCGTCATATACAGAGGGTTTTTTGGAGAAATAGACATATGAGTGCTGCCAGCATTGCTGCAGAGGCTGAAGGGGTGGGGGGTCAGCCTGTCAGTGCTCAGACCATGCCCGCACACTGCATCACATTGATCTGCATGGCTATCGTCCCAAAAGGAAGCCTCTTCTTAAGATGATGCACAAGAAAGCTTGCAAACAGTTTGCTGAAGACAAACAGACTATGGATTACTGGAACCATGTCCTGTAGTCTGATCAGACCAAGATAAACGTATTTGGTTCAGATCAAGCATGTACTGTGACATACTGAAGCAAAGCATGATCCCCTTCCTTCAGAGACTGGGCCGCAGGGCAGTATTCCAACATGATAACGACCCCAAACACACCTCGAAGACGACCACTGCCTTGCTAAAGAAGCTGAGGGTAAAGGTGTTGGACTGGCCAAGCATATCTCCAGACCTAAACCCTATTGAGCATCTGTGGGGCATCCTCAAATGGAAGGTGGAAGAGAGAAAGGTCTCTAACATCCACCAGCTCCGTGATGTCGTCATGGAGGAGTGGAAGAGGACTCCAGTGGCAACCTGTGAAGCTCTGGTGAACTCCATGCCCAAGAGGGCTGAGGCAGTGCTGGAAAATAATGGTGGCCACACAAAATATTGACACTTTGGGGTGTACTCCTTTTTGTTGCCAGCGGTTTAGATATTAATGGCTGTGTGTTGAGTTATTTTGAGGGGAGAGCACATTTACACTGTTATACAAGCTATACACTCACTACTTTACATTGTAGCAAAGTGCCATTTCTTCAGTGTTGTCAAAAGGAAAGATAAAATATTTACAAAAATGGGAGGGGTGTACTCACTTATGTGAGATACTGTATATATATATATATATATATATATATATATATATATATATTCAAGCTCTTTAATGCACACAGTTTTGAGCTTTTTAACGCACACAGCATCTGTCTTCAAACAGCTGACGTGGGGATAGAGGTAACTTTACCGTATAGTGAACCTCTGCCCTGCAATAAGGAAATGGCATGGCAACAATACAAAACAAAGTAAAAAAACAAGAAAAATTGCCATATGGACTATTTGTCTCATGTTTACAAAACGGGACTAAAATTCTCTTTTTCCAATTACCCTTACTCTCACATTGGTGAAATCATCCAGTCTCGTCGTATATAAGTATGTACGGCAGCTGCCATTGTTTACGTCCGAGACGAAGCTACGCCACTAAATACGGTGAAACGCGTTGACGTCATCACCCTGCGCCTGTCAATCGATGTCTAAAGTGTGGTGCATGGGAGAACCGAGCAAAGGAGCAATAGAGCAACGAAGCGAGTGCCCATATCAACGCGGAGCACCGACAGCAAGGACTGGGCATAAATATTGGAAGCAGGTCACCGACTGGCCACATATACACCCTAGGAAACGGTACCGGAACATTCAATTCGGACTGAAAGAGGCCATTGATGTTATTCCATCTAGCCCCACGGCTTAGTGACTCCCCTCACGGGGTACTCACATTCAACAACGAAGGAATTAAGCAGCCAGATCCAAAGGTGACAACAAGCAACTCTTCGGTAACGTATCATGACTACTGACCAATTGTTTCAGTTACCAGTTGCCTGAACTGCCCTATACTGCTGCCTTACTAAAGCTCCAATGCCCTAAAGATACTGTTGATATTGGGACTGTCGACTAATCAAATTGCTCTTAGGCCCCGTACACACGACCGAACATGTCTGCTGAAACTGGTCCGCGGACCAGTTTCAGCAGACATGTTCGGTCGTGTGTAGGCCCGAGTGGACAGGATTCCAGCGTACATTTGCCCGCCGGGCCTTTTTCCAGCGGGCAAATATTTCCAAACTTGTTTAGAAACAGCCCGCTGGAATCCTGTCCGCTCGGACATGTTCGGTCGTCTGTACAGACCTACCGTACATGTCCGAGCGCCCGCCATCCCTCGCATGCGTCGAATGACTTTGACGCATGCGTGGAAGCATTGAACTGGCAGGGCCGCGCACGTCGCCGCGTCATCGTCGCGGCGACGGCACGGCCTCGTCGCCGCGTATCGAGTACGCGCGGATTTCTGTATGATGGTGAGTACAGCCATCATACAGAAATCCCCGGGCAGACATGTACGCTGAAAACGGTCCGGCGGACCGTTTTCATCGTACATGTTTGCCCGTGTGTACAAGGCCTTACAGTGTGTACACACAAGTATTACTTCCATCCGAAGTTATTTAGATGCCCCCAGACTACATTAATATAACTCTGCTTCTTCTCTCCTTTGACTCTCCTTCCACACACTAGATCCAGCCCCTTGTTAAAGCTCTTATTGGCAGTGCCAGGGTAGATACTATTAAGTATCTACACATGGAAACGTTCCTCCCTGACAATTACCCATAAATAATTTATCCAATTGGATGAAGAGCACACAATTTGCGGCTGGATTTATAAACGTCCGGACTAGTGTTGTGTCTATGTTATTTGTGAGTCCTGTTAGTCATTTATGTCCATGGCAATCTATTTTCATATGATTCAATTTTTTAAGACATTTTGCATAAACTGCACTTTTTTCATGCCATCTTTGGAATAAAATTATTTTGTATTAATTCCGACCAGATCATTACTTGTTGTAACCGCTTTCAATTGGCCTTCTCTTAGGCTATCCCCCTCCCCTTCCCCTTTTTCTTTTCTTGTCTTCAAACAGAGCCTCTCTCACTAGCAGCCACTGCTCCAACTCCACCTACCATTACTTCCTGCTCTCACCAGCCCATCATTATATAGGCTGCGTGCACCTGGGTACATAAACTCTTGGCTGTCCACAAGACGCGGACACAGGGTTGGATGTCCCGTTCCACCAAAGACTCTTAGGGATCTGCTATATCTGAAGGTTTCAACATGTACTGTCACTTTAAGGCTGGCTCCACCCAGCAGTGATGACAAGGGTCAAGGGGCATAGTAGCCATCTTGGAAGAGCACATGTAATGAAGCTGATAAGATGTACTGTCCTGGGATGCATGCTGCAGTGTACAGATGACCTGAAATAAACATCTATTGTTTCAGACCAGAGTCTTGTGTCTCTCACAACACAGAGGATATAACAGTGGCGACGAGGATGGGATTTACAAAGTGTCAATCAGTCTGAGAGAGAGAGAGAGACAAATACATTGTGGATTGTCACCTGCCTAAGATTCATAAGGATGCCCATCAGCCACCCGGACGTCCAATTGTCTCAGGAAACGGATGTTTAACTGAACAGGCCAGTGCTATGATTGATGACTATTTAAGACCTCATGTGGAGGGACTTGTGTCCTACCTCAAGGACACTGGGGACCTCCTGAGGATCCTGGATGGTCTCAATGTTCCTCCGGGTTTGTGGCTCGTTTCCCTGGATGTTGAGGCCCTCTACAACTCCATTCCTCATTACTTGGGGCTGTGTGTTGTGGAAGGCTTCACATCGGAGAGTAGTGAGGCCTCCCCATTTACAATCAATTCATCCTAGTTTTGTCTTGACTAATAATATTTTTCTGTTTGGTGGCTCTCACTTCCTCCAGGTACAGGGTGTTGCTATGGGGACCAAGTGTGCCCCCTCTTATGCAAACCTGTACCTGGGGGGGTGGGAGCGTGACCTCTTTCATCAGGACTCCATTCAGACTTATCTTGAACAAATACCGCTCTGGAGACGGTTTATTGATGACATTTTTTTTGTGTGGACAAGTTCTAGTGAGGACCTTGAGGCATTCATTTCCAGCCTCACAAACAATCGGTTCAATTTATAATTCACTTCTTCAAGTAGTCAAACCAGGCTGACTTTTCTAGATGTAGAAATTCAAATTCTCAGCGATGAAACCATCGGCACACCCTTATTCCGAAAACCATCGGCTGGGAATTCGTTACTACATGCCTCCAGCTCTCATCCCGAACCTTTAAAAGCCAGCATCCCCTATGGACAGTATCTCAGGCTTCGGAGAAACTGCAGCTCTGAGTCCGACTTTGAACAAGAATCTCAAATACTACGTAGGCGGTTTTTAGAACGGGGGTATAGCAAAAAGTGCCTTAAAAAGGCTTTTGCCAGAGCCAAATTGCAAAACAGAAGTTCTTTTCTGTATGATTCCAAGCCCGAAAGATCAAACCCTGGCACCAGATTAATCACCCGGTTCTCTGGTCATCATCAACAGATACGGGATGTTCTTGAGAAACACTGGTATCTCTTGATGGGTGATGAGGCTGTATCCAAGCATCTTAATAACCATACCCAGATTACTTTTAGACGATCTAGGTCTCTCCGAGATAAGCTGGTCCATAGCCACCACTCCCCTCGGAAATCTATTCCGCGGGGTTTGGTGGGTACTAGACCTTGCCACAAATGTTCCTTTTGCAGGTACATCCATTCTGCTTCCAAATGGCTGCACATTAAAACCAAAGTTTTCAGTCAATTGCCAATCAGTAGGCATTGTCTACATTATGGTATGCATTTGTAATGCCTTCTATATAGGTAAAACTAAAAAAACATGTTTTCACCGCATTCGGGACCATGTATCTTTGATTCAAAAGAAAAGAAAAAAATGGAGACCCCAATGAGCCAGCATATGGGCTTATTTCACCACTTTGATAGTTTAGAGATGTGTTTCTTTGCCTTGGAACATATCCCTCAGGAGACCGTGGAGGAGATTATGATAAACAGCTCCTACAGAAGAAAGCTAAATGGATTCACCATTTATCAGCCCTCAAACTGCCGGGTTTGAACGATGGGTTCAGCTTCAAACCATTTCTCTAATATCTATGCCTCTTTGTTTTCTTTATTTTTTTATTATGTTTTTTCTGTTTCTATTGGCATTTGCTGATAAATGTATATGTGCAGTGTTATTCACAATTTGTATCTAATGTACAGTCAGTGTATTATCTCAACACAGATTTTCTACTGGGCTTTGTAACTGAACCATTGTGGGCACTCAATTCAAATGCGTTTAGTATCCAACAATGCTGACCCTTGGACATTTGACCTATACATATGTCCATATACCTCTATATTAACTTTTGCTATTGGGTCTATATGTTCTTTTGCTTAATCTTCTTTGGTTTCACCCCATCTTTTTAAATATGTATAAAGGTCTCTTTCTATATCTGCTACCTTTTTCTGCCTCTTAGATGGCCACTTTTCCGACCCTCCCCCAACTGTTTGACTGGCTATATGGGCACTAGGGGGCGCACTCGGTTTTAGGGAACATTGGTCTAAACTTTCCCCCTGAGTGATCCCTTACAGCTCTCAACTAACACCCCTGTTTCATTGCCTCAATTTCCACCAAGAAGCTGGTCAGGCCCCATGGCTGGTGGTCGCCAGTCTTCTGTTTGGGCGACCTTTCCAGGTTCCAACATGGCGCCCACACCATCAGCGTCATCTCCCACGCCGTCTATGTGCTTGTGCGCACGCGCTGCAACTGGACACGCCCATCAGGGCGGGCGGCGGCTTCGTGTACACACCTGCACTCCACGGCCTCAAGGCGATTGGCTAAGGGATGTCTCCTGACAGCTGTTAACAGCCCGCCCCCGGCGGCGACGTCAGACGCCGCACCTGGGGGGTATTTAAAAGCACAGCTTTGGCTGCTACAAGTGACTGGGCTGTTTGGCCCTGGACGCTATCACTGATGATAATTCAGCTTCATTTCTTGCGGTATATATACAGGTATGTTTTATTCATCCTATCCTTGTCACTCTTTGCTAATTTATGAGCTATGGTGCTATGCAGGCTTTGCAGGCTTCATGTCTCTGTCAGTATATTTTCTCAAATTCAGTTTGTGACTGTTTACTGTTTGATTAAACAGCTATCCAATTTGGACTGTTTTGGCTGCTATATATGCCTTAATTGACGGCAGAGATTGCAATTCATTGAAGGTCTCTTCATCACTGCAGCCATTTCACTTTTGACCCGATGTCTGCACAGCGATCTACCAGGTATTTACTACACAAATTGAATGTTTCATTCAGGCACAGAGATTAACCATTTCTTTGTCCTTGACCTCCTTTTTTGGTTTGCTTCTATGCAACCATTTTGGATTTATTTTTTATTTTTTTCATTTTTGCCTTTATTTACAACATGTACTGTCACTTTAAGGCTGGATCCACCCAGCAGTGATGACAAGGGTCAAGGGGCATAGTAGCCATTTTGGAAGAGCACATGTAATGAAGCTGATAAGATGTACTGTCCTGGGATGCATGCTGCAGTGTACAGATGACCTGAAATAAACATCCATTGTTCCAGACCAGAGTCTTATGTCTCTCACAACACAGAGGATATAACAGGATCTCCAAACTACAGAGTCCCATCCGACAATAGCAAATTCTGGAGAAAACTGCCTGAGCAGTTTTCTCCATTTAGAATCTACTCTCTGTAGTTTTGCAGTCAGCAGACATTCAAACTCTGTGCACATTTTCAATCCCTTTCCATAGGGACAGAACCTCGCTCTGCCCATCATATATAAACTTTTTTTTCTCATTTGTGGGAATTTCTAAAACTCCTATAGTTTATTTTGCGTCATCTGTGTTTCATTGGGGGGGGGGACTTTTCTTGACTTCCTATTTTGTAGACAAAACAGGTTGTTTGAATAAGCAATTCCCCTCATAGACAACTGTTACTGGAACAAGTGTTCCCATTAGAATATCTATCCTCACCTCAAGCTCTGGTCACAAACAATCCAAAATTTTTAATCTTTCCTCATTTTCAGTCCCGGTGAAAATTTCACCATGACAAATATAAAAAGTTTGGGCCAGATCCACAAAAACGGGCGTATATTTAGGCAGGCGTAGCGCATCTCATAAGCGATACGCCGTCGTAGATCAGAGTGGCTCGTAGGGTATCCACAAAGAACTTGCTCCCATATGCGGGCCGGCGTAACGTAAATCTGCCGGTGTAAGCCCGCGTAATTCAAAGTAGGCTTGGAGTGGGCGTGTTGTATGTTAATCTAGTATGACCCCACGTAATTGACGCTTTTTACGAACGGGGCATGCGCCGTCCGTGGACGTATCCCAGTGCGCATGCGCGAAATCACGTTGCAAATAGTCAATGCTTTTGACGTGAACGTAACTTACGCAAAGCCCTATTCACAAACGATTTACACAAGCAACGGAAAATTTTACGCTGTCCCGATGTGCATACCTAACATTGCGTACGCCTCATAGAGCCAGGGGTAATGTTATGCCGAAAAAAGCCTTACGTAAACGACGTAAAAAAATTGCGCCGACGGACGTATGTTTGAGAATCGGCGTATCAAGCTAATTTGCATACTCTACGCGGAAATCAACGGAAGCGCCACCTAGCGGCCAGCGTAAATATGCACCTAAGATCCGACTACGTACTAAGACGTACGTCGGTAGGATCTAGACCATATTCAGGCGTATCTTGTTTTGTGGATACAAAACAAATATACGACGGCGCATCGTAGAACTTACGCGGAGTATCAATAGATACACCAACGTAACTCTTTGTGGATCTGGCCCTTTATCTCCTAACAAGGGTAAAGACAGCAAAAAATCCAAGGGGGTTCTCTTTCCACTTTATCCAAAATATAAAACAAAGTTTTAGTATACAGTTTATTATTGTTGCTTCCCAACTCTGACTCTTGGTCACTAACAGAGCGTGAAACTGACCTTGCATGGCACTTTCCACCTGTGTCACCTACGTTAAACCATTGAGAAAAAATTAAGAGAAGTAAAATTAATTAGTGATATCTGCAGTAAATACAGCCAGCGAGCAAATACTAGTGTGGCAGTATGTCACTGGTGTAAGAATTAGTGGCAGATGCTATAGGAGAACACTGTGATGCACAATATGTAACTAACGTGATGATAGATGAGAAGAAATAGTCCCAATGTACACTGTAATAAGCACAGTGACTGACAAAGACCAGGAGTAGCATTGAGGAGAAGTGTTCAGCTCCAGTGCACATATAGTTAGATGCTGATAAATGCAAACAGACTGTGCGAAAGAGACGGAATGCACAAAGGAACATGGAAGGGCGTGCAAGGTTACATGGGAGAGCCCTTTGAATGTCACCAAAGCAATTATACCATACACTATTTTAGCATGGACTGTCAACGTATTCTGAAGCAAATTGGTATAATGCAGGTTTAATCTTGAAATCTGGTGAATCAACAGAATGTTAACATTAAAATTAAGACAATAAGTAAACATAGAGAAGAACTGAGTTACACACTAGATGGGTGCAGGTATATTAAATTGATAAGTGGTGTCCTTCAAGCATTGAGAAACTACAGCAAATGCTTACATCATATATATAATGTTATCTGGGGAAATCAGTAAAAAAAAATAAGTAATTGCACAAAACTAGTGGAACATTTTCAGAAGTTGAAACAAATATTGCTGATGGCAGGTGACCTTAACAAAGTGTTAGAGTCTGACGTAAATGTCTCTGTAACTTTTATCACCTTTTTTCACAAGTAGAGAACAGCAAGGGTAACCAGGTTGTTCAGATTGATGAACTCAATGACTTTCTGCAGATCGCACATCTAAAGAAAGTTGCTATTGTGCCATTTATTTGTATAAACAGAAAAAAATCTTTGAACTATTTATGGAGGTCATAGATTGCAAGTAAACAGGGTTGCTAAAGTTCAGGAAGTTTGCAAGTTGAATTACTTTTTTTTTTTAACAGCAGTGGCAGCTTCACAGGCACACTGTTCTGCACACCACCTCTAATGCTGCTATACCCTTACCAAGCTGAGCTGATAGCTATTGTGTACACACACACAAGGTAAGTGTTTGGAACAACTGTGGTCCATGCTGCCTGTCTCCTGTGGGTTACTGGAAAGTATGTGTTCAACCTCACATCCCCCAAACCTATTGCACCTACATACTTTATCACTTCTGCTAGTTACCATATAATTGAATCTTCTAAAAGGCCTGCCACTATCAATCCATGCCTTTAGCCACTAGTCAGTCTGGAGCTATTAAAAAATAGTGCAAGGAGACCAGCAGGTATACAGTATATTGCCAAAAGTATTGGGGCAAGTGCCTTTACACGTATGTAGCACCTGACGTGACCACGCTCAGCTGTACCTGGAAGCCACGGGCAGGTGAATCGAGGAGCCGGCCGGCTCGATCTTTTATATGCACATATGCATTTGACTTATTGTAAGTGCGCATTTTTTATCTTTTAATAAATTCACGTTGGATTTTATGCTATGCGAGCTCCTCTTCTCTTTTTATAGTGCATCCTGCATTATACATCGATTGAGGCTGTATCGTATTGATGCCTTCCCTGTTGGACACCAGCGTATATGCGTTTTTGATCTCCTGTCATAAGAGATCAATTCCATTTGGTAAGAGGCAGTACATCATTAAGGTGGAGGTGTTTCCCTATCATCACTCTTCGGGTTGCTGTATTCTCCTTCACCGTTTGGAGATTGAAGTTTCTATGGTTTCGGTTTTGGACTATATGGGATTTATCCACCTGTGATATTTGTTCTTTTTTCATGGACTTTTATTTGTTAATCACAATTTTATTGTTTTTTTTGTTGTTTTTTTCATTCCCTGTTTATTATTGAGAGTGTCTGATCATTCATTACTTATATCACAATTTTTTGCATGTATGTGTTAATTTATATTCACGTTTGTCACTCATAAGTTTGGCACAGTTTCATATTTCTCATGGTTTCATGCATTTAACCCTATTAGCACAGCTTGTTTTTTCCTTTTCTTGCATTTGTGTAGTATAACACTTTTAGTTGCTTGCTTGCTTTCCACTGAATAAGCACAATTTTCTTTTTCCCATTGCTAGTTGATGGCTAGGCCTGTTTATTTTCATGCTGGGCTAGGAGTTGCTCAGGAAGAGTTGGGTGACTGACAGGTGGCATCATCATCACTTCCCCCTTCCTTCTAGATGGTCCTGGAAGGAGAGGAGGGGAGGAGAGGTGGAGCTGCCTTAGGTATCTGGGGAGCCTTGACCAATCCCAAACATGGATTGGCAGGGTGCAGGCCTCCTTAAAAGCTTGTGGTCAGCCCAGCTGGGGAGGAGCTGTTGGGTGGAAGAGCTGGAGTGAAAGGGTGTGGAGGCTGTCGGCCCACAGGGAGCTCCCCAGTCTGGGGGGTTTACCCTGGGATGGGGTTCAGGTGCATCCGGGAGGAGTCAAGATATCCCGGAACCAGAGGCACATGAGAGAGCAGGAGAGAAGACAACAGGAGAGAACACTCCAAGAGTCTCCAGGAGGACCCGAGGTCGCAGTCAAGAGGGCTGGTGAGTGGACACAGTCTGGAGGACTGGAGAGGCACATATGAAAGAACTGGGAGATTGCAGTTTAACCACTTAAGACCCGGACCATTATGCAGGTAAAGGACCTGGCCAGTTTTTGCGATTCGGCACTGCGTCGGTTTAACTGACAATTGCGCGGTCGTGCGACGTGGCTCCCAAACAAAATTGGCGTCCTTTTTTCCCCACAAATAGAGTTTTCTTTTGGTGGTATTTGATCACCTCTGCGGTTTTTATTTTTTGCGCTATAATCAAAAATAGAGCGTCAATTTTGGAAAAAAAAAACAATATTTTTTACTTTTTGCTATAATAAATACCCCCAAAAAAGATATAATTTTTTTTTTCTCAGTTTAGGCCGATACGTATTATTCTACATATTTTTGGTAATAAAAATCACACTAAGCGTTTAACGATTGGTTTGCGCAAAATTTATAGTGTTTACAAAATAGGGGATAGTTTTATGGCATTTTTAATAATATTTTTTTTTACTAATAATGGCGGCGATCAGCGATTTTTTTCATGACTGCGGCATTATGGCGGACACATCGGACAATTTTGACACATTTTTGGGACCATTGTCATTTTCACAGCAAAAAAATGCTATAAAAATGCATTGTTTACTGTGAAAATGACAATTGCAGTTTAGGAGTTAACCACTAGGGGGCGCTGTAGGGGTTATATGTGACCTCATATGTGTTTCTAACTGTAGGGGGGCGGGGCTGGAAGTGTGATGTCACTGATCGCCTTTCCCTATATCAGGGAACAGACGATCAGTGACATTGCCACTGTGAAGAACGGGGAAGGTGTGTTTACACACACCTCTCCCTGTTCTTCAGCTCCTGTGACCGATTGCGGGACACCGGCGGCGATTAGGTTCGCGGGTCCCGCGGCCACGAAGCTTTGGGCCGTGTCACTTAAAGGGGACGTACAGGTACGTGCCTGTGCCCAGCCGTGCCATTCTGCAGACGTTCTAGATCAGAGGGATGGTGATGCAGGACCCTGGTCAGTTGAAGACTTGTTTCAGCAACGAGTTTGAGAGCGGTTGGCATTATATGGTGCTAACCCATCAGAGACCGCCATACAGAATGCCATTAGAGACATTTAACTACAGGATGAGAGACAAGAGAGAGAACGAGAGTGACAAGAGAGAGAACGAGAGCGGCAACATGAGCAGAGAATGGCAGAAATACGGCAATCTGAGAAAACGCCTAAAGATGCAGCGACTTTCCGTAAGTTGCCCTTTCGGGCGTTCAAACTATTTAAGGAAGGAGAGGAGGAAATTGAAGCATTCCTGCATGACTTTGAGAGACTATGCCAGATACATGAGGTACTGTCCCAAGATTGGGTCGCCTTACTGGCGAGTAATTTAACTGGCAGATCGGCAGATGCGTATCAGGCCCTGGAGGACGAGGACGCTAAAGACTATGACCAGGAAAAAGAAGCTCTGCTAGCCCGATTTGCCATTACACCCGAAGCCAGCCGGATTAAGTTCTGAGAATCCCGGAAACAAACCAACATAACATACGTGGAGTGGGCACATCGTCTGCAGCGGAACCTTAAGGGCTGGTTTTAGGGAAGCCACGCTCATACCATAGAGGACATCACCCAGCTAGTACTCTTAGAACAGTTCTTTAACCACATTTCTTCAGTAGTACGGGATTGGGTGCGAGATAAGCGACCATGGACTGTACAGCAAGCGGCTACTTTGGCCGAGGTCAGGCAAAAGCGAGCGCTATCCACTATCTCAGCCCAGTTTACCAGCCCGACCCAATCCTCCTACCAGACCTAAGTGCTATACCTGTAACCAAACCGGTCATCTGCA
Source organism: Rana temporaria (assembly GCF_905171775.1). Classification (NCBI taxonomy): domain Eukaryota; kingdom Metazoa; phylum Chordata; class Amphibia; order Anura; family Ranidae; genus Rana; species Rana temporaria. The sequence continues at coordinate 309,135,745 of NC_053489.1, forward strand.
GCGATATTGCCTTACCCGATCCACAAGTTACAGAGAGACTGCTCATCCATTCAGACCAGCTACAATTTCACCATACAATATCAGCCAGGGCCTCAAAACGTGAATGCGGATGGGTTATCCCGGCAGACAGACCTGGAACCTTAAGACTGCTTTTCCAGGGGGGAGTATTGTCATGGACCTTGGAATGCTGAAGTGTTTCTCCTTGAAATCTGTTACACAGTGGGGGGTCTTCTGCCCTGTCTTAAGGCTAACCCCCCCTCCAGACGGCTCCATGGTCTGGAGGAAAAGCATTGTTCTGTGTTTGGCTGTTTGTGTACTTTGATTGCCACCTGGGACTTCTGTCTCATTACACATATCAGTCCTCCTATTCAAGCTATCGGACCAATCCCTGCTGACCCTGTTTCAAGTCCTCATTTGCATGGCCAAGAGGACCTAATTGAGAACTACAATGCAGTGTTGCCAACCTACCAGATTGAAATTTACTGGCACAACACCCAAAATTTACTGGCACAGGCAAATTTTTACGGACATTTTACAAAAGTTACAAAATTACAGTTTTAAGTGCAAATTTCAGTATTTAGGCTACAAACAAGTACACTATGCAAATAGCAATGCGATTTAAGGTAGATATTAAGGTAAGAAAAAACATATTTCTGTTATTTTCACTATAATAGTCCCTCGGTTTCTGTTCCCCATCACCTCCTGCCACCAGCTCCTGCCCCCACCACCATCACATCCTGCCCCCACCAGCTCCTGCCACCATCACCTCCTGCCAGCTCTTGCTACCATCACCTCCTGCCCCCACCACCTGCACCCACCAGCTCCTGCCATCACCTCCACCACCACGTCCTGTCACAATCACCTCCTGCCACCATCACCTCCGGCTATCTCCTGCCACCATCATCACCTCCTGCCACCATCATCACCTCCTACCGCCACCATCACCTCCTGCCAGCTCCTGCCCCCACCATCATCTCCTGCCACCATTACCTCCTGCCAGCTCTTGCCACCATCACCTCCTGCCCCCACCACCACCTGCACCCACCACCTCCTGACAGCTCTTGCCACCATCACCTCCTGCCCCCACCACCAACTCCTGCACCCACCACCACCAGCTCTTGCTGCCACCACCTCCTGCCAGCTCTTGCCACCATCTTGCCACCTCCTGCAACAATCAGCTCCTGTCAGCTCTTGCCACCATCACCTCCTGCCCCTACCACCATCACCCCCTGCCAGCTCTTGCCACCATCACCTCCTGCCAGCTCCTGCCCCTACCATCACCCCCTGCCAGCTCTTGCCACCATCACCTCCTGCCAGCTCCTGCCCCTACAATCACCCTCTACCCATCTTACCACCATCACCTCCTGCCCCCACCACCATCTGCACCCACCACCTTCTGCCATCACCTCCTGCCCCCACCACCTGCACCCACCAGCTCCTGCCATGACCTCCACCACCACGTCCTGCCACAATCACCTCCTGCCACCACCAGCTGTCAGCTCTTGCTACCATCACCTCCTGCCACCACCACCTCCGGCCATCTCCTGCCACCATCATCACCTCCTGCCACCATCATCACCTCCTGCCGCCACCATCACCTCCTGCCACCATCACCTCCGGCCAGCTCCTGCCCCCACCATCATCTCCTGCCACCATTACCTCCTGACAGCTCTTGCCCCAACCACCAACTCCTGCACCCACCACCTCCAGCTCCTGCTGCCACCACCTCCTGCCAGCTCTTGCCACCATCACCTCCTTCCCCCACCACCTGCACCCACCACCCCCACCTCCTGCCACAATCAGCTCCTGTCAGCTCTTGCCACCATCACCTCCTGCCCCTACCACCATCACCCCCTGCCAGCTCCTGCCACCATCACCTCCTGCCAGCTCCTGCCCCTACCATAACCCCCTGCCAGCTCTTGCCACCATCACCTCCTGCCAGCTCCTGCCCCTACCATCACCCCCTGCCAGCTCTTGCCACCATCACCTCCTGCCCCCACCACCACCTGCACCCACCACCTTCTGCCATCACCTCCTGCCTCTACCACCACCACCTTCTGCCACCACCACCTCCTGCCAGCTCTTGCCACCATCACCTCCTGCCCCCACCACCACCTGCACCCACCACCCTCACCTCCTGCCACCATCACCTCCTGCCAGCTCCTGCCCCTACCACATCACCCCCTGCCAGCTCTTGCCACCATCACCCCTGCCAGCTCTTGCCACCATCACCTCCTGCCAGCTCCTGCCCCTACCATCACCCCCCGCCAGCTCTTGCCCCTAGAATCACCTCCTGCCCCCACCACCATCTGCCACCACCAGCTCCTGCCACCACCACCTCCTGCCAGCTCTTGCCACCTTCAACTCCTGCCACCAACACCACCTCCTGCACCCACCACCCCCACCTCCTGCCATAATCAGCTCCTCTCAGCTCTTCCCACCATCACCTCCTGCCAGCTCCTGCCCCTACCACCTCCTGCCCCATCATCACCCCATGCCACCATCACCTCCTGTCAGCTCTTGCCACCATCACTTCCTGCCCCCATTACCACCACCTCCTGCCAGCTCTTGCCGCCATCACCTCCTGCTCCCACCACCACCACCACCTCCTGCACCCACCACCCCCACATCCTGCCACAATTGGCTCTTGCCACCATCACCTCCTCCACCACCTCCTGCCAGCATTATCTTCTGCCACCATCATATCACCCACCTCCTGCAACAGTGCCACCATTGCCTTCTTCCACCATCACCTCATGCCCCCACCACCTCCTGCCAGCATTACCTTCTGCCACCATCACCTCACCCAGCTCCTACCAAGGTGCCAGCATAACATTCTTCCACCGTCACCTCATGCCCCCATCACCTCCTGCCCCCACCACCTCCTGCCACCACCAGCTTCTTTATTACCTTAAAGCAATGGCTGTGCTGGGCTGGGCTTGGCTGGACTTGGCTGTGCTGGGCTGTGCTGGGCTGTGCTGGGCTGTGCTGGGCTTGGCTGTGCTGGGCTGTGCTGGGCTTGGCTGTGCTGGGTTTGGCTGTGCTGGGCTGACACAGCTCCATCCTCTGCTGCCTATGACGAGTGCACTGCACGAGCCAACTACTGCCATAGTGTCCCTCCTGAGTCCTCCTGACTCGATCGTCTATTCAAAAATGGCCCCGGGCGGCGCCATTATGTTACTGCGCATGCGCCGCCCTGCCGAGCGCATACAAGCTTTCCCGAGCCCAGTCGGCTTCGGAATGGCGCATGCACAGTTGCATGGTCGGCTCGCGGCCATCTTTTTTTCCGGGCACCCGATGCCCATAACGGACTTTATGGACACCCTGAAAAGAGGGTCAAATTTACGTGCTGTCTGTAAATTAACGGACGGTTGGCAACACTGCTACAATATACTTTACAATTGACCAATAGGAAAGTGGTTGTTGGGTGCAGGGTGTTCAAACTGCTGTATAAAAGTGTGTGTGAACTTACATACAGCCTGCCTGGTGTTTGTTCTGAGCTAACACAAATGGATTCGAATGGCACATAGCTGTAGTTCAAATCCCGGAGCATCGGATGGCCGAACCATCAGACGTTGCGATCTGCAATCTGATCCAATAGTAGAAGAGGAGTGTCGGGAGAGTGGAACCAAGCGAGCAAGGGTCTCGTTACACAGTGTTTTTCCAGTCAAATTACCAGAGCTTAGGGAGAACAGCGTGGAGCATGAGAGAGTGAAGACTTATTGCTGGGGTCTGCTCAGGACCCTATACAGACAGTGTTGGGAGACCAGTATACGCGGATCTGTGCTATGCTTGCCTACATGAGAACAGAGCTGTGAGAACCCAAGTGAAAGACTGAGCATAGAAAGCTCCCATGCCTTGTAACTTAAGCTGTGAAGACCGGTTGCTGTGTGCGCCCACCTCAGAGAGGACCTGATAGCAGTGGCGTCGCTAAGGGGTGGCTATTGGGGCTATAGCCCTGAGTTTGGGACCCATAGCCCCGAGTCTCTTACTGGGTGGGTTCAGTCCCACAATTGGCAACACCAGTCCTGAATGCAGGGGACAGGGGCAGATTGAGCCATGGTAGCGCTGGCTTCGGTTCCGCCTCCACCTGACTCTACTCTTGGCCACTGGTTGCTAGAGCCACCTACTGGTAGAAAACTTTAAACTACACAGGTATGCGTAATCTATAACCAGGTGTGATGGTGGGGACCAAACAGCTTCAAGAGTCGAGGTAAAGAACAGAGGACCCATCTAACCAAGCAGCTCCTTCTTGGGTAGCGCTGCACTAGGTGCTGTATAAGTCTAGCTATGAGGTTGAACAGGGTGCTCAGCTTCCGCCACAGCCAATGGAACACTCAGCTAGCAAGGAGATGGTTGTTTTATTAGATTTTACTTTTCTCCATCTCCAAGCATTTGTCTGACTGCCTGGAATATTTTAGCTGACACACCCCATCTCTCTGCACACCTCGTGAGAAGCTTGTCTCTGGCAAGCACTTTGAGTTGAAATGCGAAATGTAACATATGTTACCTTTTGCTACTGATGTGTTGATAAGTTCTGGGTCAGTTCAGGATGTGACATGGCTAGGGGAAGACAGAAGGACCCATCGATCAAAAGATCCTAAGGGGATAACGTTACACTTGGTTATTTTTAATAAGGAGTATTTTGTGAGTACAATCTACAGGCTGTGTACAGTGTATTACAATAGGTATGCTCATACTCTATTTAGCCATTCACCTTTAACCACTTGCTTACTGGGCACTTAAACCCCCCTCCTGCCCAGACCAATTGTCAGCTTTCAGTGCTCACACTCTTTGAATGACAATTGCGCAGTCATACAACACTGTACCCAAATGACATTTTATAATTTTTTCCCCAAAAATAGAGCTTTATTTTGGTAATATTTGATCACCTCTGCAGTTAAAAGGCAAAAGTCAAATAATAAAAAATAATAATACAAAACCTGTTTATATTTTGTTTAAAATTTTGCAAACAGGTAATTTTTGTCCTTCATTGATGTACACTGATGAGGCTGCACTGATGGGCACTGATGGGCTGCACTGATTGGCACCAATGGGCTGCATTGATGGGCACTGATAGGCGGCACTGGTGGGCATTGATAAGTGGCACTGGTGGGCACTGAGAGGTGACACTGAAAGGCATTAATAGGTGTCACTGGTGGGCACTGAAAAGTGGCACTGATAGGTGGCACTGATAGCTGGCAGTGATGGGCACTGATGGGTGGCAGTGATGGGTACAGGTAGGTGACACTGATAGGCATCACTGCTAGGTGGCACTGATGAGGCACTGATTGGCACCACTGGTGGGCATTGATAGGTGGCACTCGTGGGCATTGATAGGTGGCACTTTTTTGCTCTGGTGCGCACTGTGGGCACTGGCAGGTGGCATTGGCAGGTGGCACTGGCAGGCGGTAATGGTGGGCATAGATTAAGCAGATGTGCCTCTTCCTCTTTGGGACCGATGTCCGTTGCACAAGAGCCTGTCATCGGCTTTTTTTTCTCTCGCGCTGTTAGTGTGAGGAGAAAAAAAAACGATTACCAAAGATTTGTTTACATCACGTGATCAGCTGTCATTGGTTGACAGCTGATCACGTGGTAAGGGTCGGGATCAGCCCCTTACTCAGATCTGTGATCACCCGAGTCGCAGTGACTCTGTGATCACAGCTCGTGCCGCACACGCCCTGCAGGGGCACGTGGGGAGCATGAGAAGGGGAGGACATCTATTGACGGACTCCCGGCAATTCAGGTCCGCGCTATAGCCGAATGACGGTTAAGCCATGCATAATTTTCAGCAATGTAAGTACATAAATTTTTGCAGTGCCATACTACATACACCACGTCTTTCCTATGACTAGGTTTCCTCTTTCACATGTTCCAAGTTTGCGAGGTATATCAGCACTAAAGATCATTTTCACCAATTATATTTATGTAAGTACTGACTAGGGTTGTCCCGATACCGATACCAGTATCGGTATCGGGACCGATACCGAGTATTTGCAGGAGTACTCGTACTCCCGCAAATACCACCAATACTAAAATAGAATACTTGTTCGACTCCCCCCCCCCCCGCCGCCGCCGCAAACCCGTTGCCGCAAAGCCGCCGCCGCCGTTAATCAGCGTGCGGGGAACAGCTTTCGTTTGAATAGCTGTATCCCCGCCGCGTATAGACACTCCCCCTTGCGCGGGATTGGACGGATGAGCTGTCCAATCCCGCGCAAGGGGGAGTGTCTATACACAGCGGGGATACAGCTATTCAAACGAAAGCTGTTCCCCGCACGCTGATTAACGGCGGCACGTGCGGCATCAAGGTATGGAGGACATGGCTGGAATGTGGGGGACATGGCTGCATTTGGGGACACATGTAGTGATCATGTATAGTGTCCAACACAGAACCATAAGATCCAATGTACTGAAGTCAGAGAGTAAATTAGGTTGTTCCGCAACAACTCACACCAGGTTCTCCAGAGAACGCATTTAATGGATCTTCCAATAACATACAAAGTCCACAGATGATACAAGAATCCAACAAAGTAATGTAGTGTCAAAGTCTCATCTTAGAGAATACATGTTCTGATCCCTTCTAGATCTGTGCCTTCACATGTTCATGCAGAGAATACATGGGGGTTTCTTCTCTAACTGATAGCCAGAAATTCCCAACATTATATAATTGAAAGACAGCAGGACATATTTACCTGCCACTCTTAAAAGACAGGATGTGACTTCAGCCGAAGTCACTAATTAGTATGCATCCTTGCATACTAATAAGCCCCCCTCTAATAAGTAATTAGATTGCATGAGATCTGAATAGTGGTTTGATATGTAAAAACGGCTCCATCCTGTTTCTGCCTTTTTTGACAATAGACAAACCTCTTACAGGCCTGATGTGTAAACTAGACTTATCATTTAATTTAATTAAACTGATTGAGTAATGTTTTGAGACTCTTCCTGTCTGTTTGAATGACAGGTTTGAAATCCCGCCTGTATATGTTAGACTCATATAATATAGATATATATATATATATATACATATATATATATATATATATATATACACATACATATCCATATATTACAACATATACTACTACATATTCCCCCACTTGGATCGGTTCTAACTACTAGAACTCATCCATAAATCAAGCATTATGGTTTGAGGTACTGGATGCTTTACAATGGCTCATATGAAATATTAAGTTCAGACTGGTTACATCTCTCTTCACCAACCTCTAAAATATCCCCATGAAACAGTTATTAGATAATATAACTTTAGACCATGACTGCAAAAGGATTCAGTAAACCTCCGTGGCCAGTATAGCTGTTAGGCCTTATTTCAAAGATTGCTCCTTGTTTTGTAAATCACATCACGATCTTGAATATTGTGCAAAAACGAGCTGATGTCACCGTCCATTCAGACTTCATCACATCTCTCACCATCTTACTGAAAGTAAAGCTTGGTATGTTTTGGGGAGGTCCAATCCACATAAGTCCAGGATTCTCTCATCTCCAGGCTCAAAGTTTTCATTTTTAAAGATGCTTTTACACAAACACCAGCAATTCCTGAATTTCTTCCATCTTCCATCTTTGTAGTAAGAAGAACCATTAATGTATCAGCAGTCCCTTTCAAGGTCAAAAAGGTTTGGATCCGGACCGGCAGTAACAATTCTGTGCTGCAAACTTTTTTCTTGCACTTGACACCTTCAATCATTCAAACCTTCAATATTCTGAATTTGTTGATTGCCAGCAACAATTTGCTTTCGTAACGTGCTGTAGGCCGAACCCTTGTTGCCTTTAATAGAGCTGTTTTGTATCATTCAGTCCATAATTCCACAGAATGGTATGCCAACATGGGGGGCGTGTCTGAACGTGCACCAGGACGGACGTGCTTTGCAGAGCTCCTCTCACCCACCGCTTATCCATCCCCATCCGCCGCTCCCTGCTGCCCTAACAAGGCTCCAACCCCTCGTTAGACACCCCTGGACAGTATCAGCCACCAACCTGGGGTCTCGCTGCTGGTTTTGGTCCCGGACCTTGCTCCTGGACGAGGCTGGGCCTTGCTCTGCCGGAGCCCTCCGCCATCTTGGGGCCTTCCGATCCTCCGCTCCTGCCGACACCCGGGTGTAGCTCAGACGGCCGTCCATCCTCTGTGGGGGTGACCCACGGATCCATCCGTGCTGCGAAGCCTGGAGAGCCTGCCACCAACATCCGTCCCTCCGCGGCCTTCCGCCTTACGTCAGCCTCCGGCCTCAGGTACGGCTCCTTCTCCGCCCGCAGTCCGCGACACCAGTGCCTATCTGCCACCAGCCTTGCCCAGCGGCAGCTTGGTCCCCCCTTCTCCTTTTAATAATACCGCCGACTGACGGTTCGCGGTGATCCCCCCCTGGATACTCGAGTCCCGCAGCTCCGGCCTAATCTCGGAGGTCCGGCGGCCATCTTGGTTCACCCGAATCATAGGCCCTCTCCTCCTCGCACACTTAGCTGCTCCTCATCACCCGCCTGGTTCCCCACAAGGCATAAGCAGCTTTCTACACTTATTTGGGAGCATATTTCAATAATATACAGCTGTATTTAAGCAGGCCTAGCAGTGGCACGGCGGCCATCTTGGTACACCCCATCCTGTTTTTCATTGAGACTTTCACATCTCTACCACTGATAATCCCTGCAAGTAACTAAACTTCCATCACTCTGAACATTTCCTGAAACGTACCCACGAATTGTATACTTATACTTTGCTGGAATTTTTCCCCCTTTTTTTTTTTTTTTTTTTTTTTTTTGTACTATCCAGCCGTTTCTTTACCTTACTGAACCGCTTCCTTTATTCAAGTTACTTTGCGTACACTAAAACCTGGTGCACAGTTACTCTCCACATGTCGCTATGAGATAGCGCTTAAACGGCACTCCGTCTAGCTACCGACCTGAATATAACTAGCAATGCCTTCTAAAGGCTCTGCCTCCCGCTCAACAATAAACAAACGCTCCGCCAAGGCTTCAACATTACATCAGGCCGCTGTAGGGTCCATTAAACGGTTTCTGGCGGCGGAAAGGGAAAGCCCCAGCTCTATGATCAATAAAACCAGAGCTTCAAGATCTCTTATTTCTCCAGCCTCCCACGCTGCTTCTATCCGTGAAAGTTCGCCAGCTTCATCCTGTGGCTCAGACGTAATGGATGACCCCGGTTCCCCTACCGGTTCCGATATGTCCTCTTTACTGAATGAACTTAAAAAGGAAATGGCGGGCATGTTCCATAATATGGAGAAATCGATCAAAAAGGACATCTCTGCGGTTCGCTCAGACATGGCCCACCTTCTCGGAAGAGTTGAGGAAACAGAGCAACGCCAGGACTCACATGAAGTATTTGGTTCAGTTTAATACCTCCTTTTTTACTATTAGTTGTTTTGTTTGCCACATTGAACATTTCTTGGCACGTTTCTGATGTTATTATATTGCGCTTAAACTGAACCGTTTCCTGTTTTTTTTTTTTTTTTTTTTTGCTCTTTGGCGCCTCCCCCCCCCCCCTTTTTTTTTTTTTTTTTTTTTTTTTATTTTATTTTATTTTTTTATTTTTATTTATTTTTTTATTTTTCTTTTATTTTTTGCGCCATGTTGAATGCATGTCACTTTAACAGGTTGACCCAATATTTGGAGAATGCTACTTTCATGTTTTATACATTGCTGGTTTCTTTATATGATAATTTCTTTTTTACAGGTCGTTAGCTGACGGAGCTTTTAGCTTCACTTTGATATCCTTGATGGGCACATTGTTCCTTGCCCCTCTCCTTTTGGGGTTGCTGGGAATTGGCGGTCTAGTTTTTCTCCTTGTTATTTTTTTCGTAAATTTTTCTTTGACTGCCGGTTCCCCTCATTCCCACTGGGACTTCCGCAGATTTCTGCGTGTTTATCACCTCGATCCCAATTGTTCCACGAACTGTTGTGATACTGATCATATGTTTTTGTGTTTTCCTTTTCTTCTCTTCATCTCCCCTTCTTGTCTTCTCTTTCTCCACCCTCTCCCCTTCCTTCCTATTTCCCTCCCTACCCTAACCTGCTGGCACGCATGGCTATTTGATTCGGTGAGGTGTTTCCTCCTGAGGACATGGCCACCCTAAAAATCTCTTCATACAATGTAAGGGGACTTAGTGTAGCTGCTAAGAGACATCAATTGTTGCGGGAACTAAAGGATTCTGCCTGCTCTATTGCTTTCCTTCAGGAAACTTACTTGACCCACACTACATCTGTTAAACTATACTCACCACAATTCCCGCAATGGTACTATAGTTTGTCAGATACTAACAAGGCCAAGGGAGTGGCCATTGGATTCAACAGAAGTACATCATTTCGATTTATTGATATGTTAGCAGATGATCATGGTCGTTTTCTTTTTGTCAAAGGCTTTATAGGCAACACTAGTTGTACTCTGGCCAATATTTACTGTCCCAATCATAATCAACCTGCTTTTTTTATCCAAACTCTTACAAAGCTTTCTCGTTTTGCTGAGGGAATGGTTGTTCTTGCGGGGGATATAAATATGCCTTTAGATCCTACGATAGACACCTCACTAGGCCGTTCAAATATCCCATTCAAAAGACTAACACAGGTAAAGAAAAAACTTTTAGATCTCCAACTCATGGACGCTTGGCGTCTACTGCACCCTAAAGGCAGAGACTATTCCCATTTCTCTAAATCCCACAATTCTTACTCAAGAATAGATAATATTTTTCTGGATCACTTCCACCTCCCCCTTTTACGTTCAGCCTGCATAGGGACTGCCACTCTCTCTGATCACGCTCCTGTTTCTATCTGTTTGACAATACCCGATTTGCCTAATCGCCCCAATATTTGGAAACTCAATGATTCACTCATTACAAATCCGACAGAGGTCTCCATTCTAACTAAATCTCTTTCCCAATACTTTGAAGAAAACTCTGGTTCGGACACCTCCCCTTCTCTATTGTGGGAAGCGCATAAGGCGCTAATACGAGGTAATCTTATAGAATTGGGGGCGAGGAAAAAAAGGGAGCATGGTCAACAGCTTAAACAGGTCCTGCATCAGATTGCTGAGTTAGATAAACAACATAAACTTTCTTTACACACTTCTCACCTGGAAGCTCTCACCCTTAAGAGAGAAGAACTTAAAAACCTCCTTGCCCTTGAAACTAAGCGAAAATTTCACTACATATCCCAGAAGGTATATGAATGGGGTAACAAACCGGGGAAAATGTTAGCTAGATCCCTCACGGCCAGAAAAACCCTTTCTTTCATACCCAAAATAAAACTACCATCCGGAGATTTAGTACACACCACTCCCCAAATTTCGAAGGCTTTCAAGGAATTTTACGCTGCCTTATATAATGTTGAACCGCGCATGGAGCTCCCGGGCTGGCAGAACCCTATTCCCACTTTCACCACTCTTCGCTCCTCCCAATGGAAGAAGACCCCCGCCAAACAAGGGCGGATCTCTGCTCCAAGCTCGTCCCAGAAAAATGGGTGAGGCACTCCAGTGAACCCAATCACTTACCCTTCTAGCATTTCTCCTCACAGGAAAAAAGTATTTGGTTCAGTTTAATACCTCCTTTTTTACTATTAGTTGTTTTGTTTGCCACATTGAACATTTCTTGGCACGTTTCTGATGTTATTATATTGCGCTTAAACTGAACCGTTTCCTGTTTTTTTTTTTTTTTTTTTTTGCTCTTTGGCGCCTCCCCCCCCCCCCCCCCTTTTTTTTTTTTTTTTTTTTTTTTTATTTTATTTTATTTTTTTATTTTTATTTATTTTTTTATTTTTCTTTTATTTTTTGCGCCATGTTGAATGCATGTCACTTTAACAGGTTGACCCAATATTTGGAGAATGCTACTTTCATGTTTTATACATTGCTGGTTTCTTTATATGATAATTTCTTTTTTACAGGTCGTTAGCTGACGGAGCTTTTAGCTTCACTTTGATATCCTTGATGGGCACATTGTTCCTTGCCCCTCTCCTTTTGGGGTTGCTGGGAATTGGCGGTCTAGTTTTTCTCCTTGTTATTTTTTTCGTAAATTTTTCTTTGACTGCCGGTTCCCCTCATTCCCACTGGGACTTCCGCAGATTTCTGCGTGTTTATCACCTCGATCCCAATTGTTCCACGAACTGTTGTGATACTGATCATATGTTTTTGTGTTTTCCTTTTCTTCTCTTCATCTCCCCTTCTTGTCTTCTCTTTCTCCACCCTCTCCCCTTCCTTCCTATTTCCCTCCCTACCCTAACCTGCTGGCACGCATGGCTATTTGATTCGGTGAGGTGTTTCCTCCTGAGGACATGGCCACCCTAAAAATCACTTCATACAATGTAAGGGGACTTAGTGTAGCTGCTAAGAGACATCAATTGTTGCGGGAACTAAAGGATTCTGCCTGCTCTATTGCTTTCCTTCAGGAAACTTACTTGACCCACACTACATCTGTTAAACTATACTCACCACAATTCCCGCAATGGTACTATAGTTTGTCAGATACTAACAAGGCCAAGGGAGTGGCCATTGGATTCAACAGAAGTACATCATTTCGATTTATTGATATGTTAGCAGATGATCATGGTCGTTTTCTTTTTGTCAAAGGCTTTATAGGCAACACTAGTTGTACTCTGGCCAATATTTACTGTCCCAATCATAATCAACCTGCTTTTTTTATCCAAACTCTTACAAAGCTTTCTCGTTTTGCTGAGGGAATGGTTGTTCTTGCGGGGGATATAAATATGCCTTTAGATCCTACGATAGACACCTCACTAGGCCGTTCAAATATCCCATTCAAAAGACTAACACAGGTAAAGAAAAAACTTTTAGATCTCCAACTCATGGACGCTTGGCGTCTACTGCACCCTAAAGGCAGAGACTATTCCCATTTCTCTAAATCCCACAATTCTTACTCAAGAATAGATAATATTTTTCTGGATCACTTCCACCTCCCCCTTTTACGTTCAGCCTGCATAGGGACTGCCACTCTCTCTGATCACGCTCCTGTTTCTATCTGTTTGACAATACCCGATTTGCCTAATCGCCCCAATATTTGGAAACTCAATGATTCACTCATTACAAATCCGACAGAGGTCTCCATTCTAACTAAATCTCTTTCCCAATACTTTGAAGAAAACTCTGGTTCGGACACCTCCCCTTCTCTATTGTGGGAAGCGCATAAGGCGCTAATACGAGGTAATCTTATAGAATTGGGGGCGAGGAAAAAAAGGGAGCATGGTCAACAGCTTAAACAGGTCCTGCATCAGATTGCTGAGTTAGATAAACAACATAAACTTTCTTTACACACTTCTCACCTGGAAGCTCTCACCCTTAAGAGAGAAGAACTTAAAAACCTCCTTGCCCTTGAAACTAAGCGAAAATTTCACTACATATCCCAGAAGGTATATGAATGGGGTAACAAACCGGGGAAAATGTTAGCTAGATCCCTCACGGCCAGAAAAACCCTTTCTTTCATACCCAAAATAAAACTACCATCCGGAGATTTAGTACACACCACTCCCCAAATTTCGAAGGCTTTCAAGGAATTTTACGCTGCCTTATATAATGTTGAAGGTGGCTTGGCCTCTCTACCACTCTCAGAAAAACGTAAACGGATCCTTACTTATCTTAGGGAGGCCAACCTTCCTAAACTGTCTAGGTCAGCCCTTAATGACCTTGAAGCCAACTTCTCCATAGAAGAATTTCAGTGTGCACTGAAATCCTCTTCTTCAGGTAAAGCCCCTGGACCTGATGGTTTCACACTCCTATATTATAAAACGTTTGGTGATATTTTACTTCCTCATCTTGTAGCCTACGCAAATTCCGTCTCCCATAAGTCTGCCCTTCGCCCTGAATCCTTATCCGCCCACATCACAGTCATCCCCAAACCAGACAAAGACCCTACCCTATGCAGTAGTTACAGGCCCATTTCCCTTTTAAATATCGATACCAAACTCTTTGCCAAGGTTATAGCGAATAGGTTACTTCCCCTTTTACCCAAATGGGTTTCGGCTGATCAGACTGGTTTTATCCCTAACAGAGAGGCCAGAGATAATTCTCTTCGCACTCTGTCCTTGATCCATTATGTTCGGAAGTGCTCCCAGCCCACCCTCCTTCTTTCCACTGATGCTGAAAAAGCATTTGACAGGGTGGATTGGGACTACCTTAAAACTACTCTCCGTCATTTTGGTCTTGGCCCTAAAATGTTTTATCGAATTTTTTCTCTTTATTCTAACCCCACTGCACAAGTACGTATCAATGGCTCCTTAAGTGACTCCTTTTCATTACATAACGGGACTAGACAAGGCTGCCCTTTATCCCCTCTTTTATTTGCTATCTCGCTCGAACCCTTCTTAGCCACAATTAGAAATAATAGGAGCATTAATGGCATTAGAGTTGGCACTAGAGTTCATAAATATGCAGCTTACGCTGATGACATCCTATTCTTTATTCAACAGCCACGTATCTCTTTGCCAAATTTGATGTCAGAATTCTCCTCCTTCCAGACACTTTCTAATTTTAAGATTAACCTTTCCAAATCTGAGATTTTAAATATAACAGTTCCCCAACCGATAGCTGATCAGCTGAAACCCCTATTTCCTTTTCGTTGGGAACCAGCACGCATGAAATACCTTGGCATCTACCTGACCCCTCACCTTCACTCCCTCTTTAGACATAATTATATCCCTCTTCTTAACACCATTAAAGATGATCTCCGAAAATGGTCTTCTTTTTCACATTCATGGTTAGGTAAAGTTAATATAATCAAGATGAACATACTTCCCCGCGTTCTCTTTATATTGCAAATGATCCCCATAAAAGTTCCTATGGATTTCTTTACTCTTTTACAGACCATGATCACCCGCTTCATATGGAAAGATGGGCGTCCTAGGGTTTCCAGAGAGACTCTTTTCAGGACCAAATGCTCCGGGGGACTATCTCTACCCAATTTTAAAATGTACTATCAAGCAGTCATACTTTCACGTATAACGGACTGGAAGTATGCTTCTACCTCCAAATTATAGGTTCAACTGGAGCACTCCCTGAGCAATTCTGATCTCTCTGCGACCCCTTGGATTCCACGCTCTTTTAGAACTCTTTCCCCTAATACTTCGCCTCTTACTCTAATCTCCTTACAAGTATGGGACGGTCTTCATAAGAAATTCACATGGTCATACGATTCTCTATTAACCCCATTAGTATTTCATGACTACTTTGCACCAGGTTCCATTGACCCAGGTTTTCAAGCTTGGTCTCCAGGTGGACCTCTCCTCCTACATCATGTTGTCTCTGCCAATTGCCTTAGACCTCTGCCCGAGATTTTGGGTCATGGTTCACCCTCAATCTTGGACAGATGGAGATACAATCAATTGAGTTGTTTTATTCGATCTCTTCCACATCCATTACGGGGTATTCAGGATCTCAATGGCATAGAACAGGTCTTTCTTCATAAGGACCCCCCTATACATTGTATTTCCCAATTTTACAGGGCCCTTAATGATTTGCAATACCCTTTATACCCGGGATACTTATCCAAATGGGAGGGAGACTTGGGAGCTAATATCTCAGATAAAGTAAAAGACAAAGTGCTTAAACTTACACATGTCTCCTCCTTGGCTTCTTCCATGGCTGAAATTAACTTCAAGCTTCTAACTAGATGGCACTACACGCCTGTCAAACTCCATCACATGTTCCCTAATAACTCTCCACTCTGTTGGAGGAACTGCGGTCAGAACGCTACCCATGCCCACATCTGGTGGCTCTGCCCTTCCATTCGGCCTTACTGGGTGGAAATATTAGACATGATACACCAGATCACCGAAGTGAAATTGCCACTTGAGCCGTGGATAGTTCTTTTTCATGCCACTTCAAGACCCATAGGTAAATATAAACGTTCACTTATCCCACATCTCCTTAATGCAGCTAAAGCTGTTATCCCCCGTCTCTGGGGCCAACCCACAATCCCCACCATTAAATCATGGTTACAAAGAATCTCCGAGATTAGTCTCATGGAGGAACTCACCCATATTGCCAGAGACACTAGTGAGCAATACTCCAAAACCTGGGCCCCCTGGTCCTTATTTATTTCTACTCAACACTATAAAGATATAATTTCCCTACCCCCTCATGATTCTCAAACTTCATAAAACCTCATATCACTGATTTGGGGTCCCTGCTTGTACTAAATGTAGTGACCCTGGCCTCTCATTGAGGTTTTACTGAATATAATGATTTTGCCAGTTGTCCGTTACTATTGCCATGTGTGCCGGCTTCATCCTCCCCCCTCCCACTCCCCCTAATATCTCTCTCTACATCTCTCTCCTTTCCCTCCCTCCTTTTTTCTCTCTCTTACTCTGCATTTAATTTTATTTATTTCTTATTTTATATATTTTCTTTTTATTATATAATTATTATTATTTTTTTTTTCTGATAAAAATGTTATATAGACTTGAACTACTTTGGTTCTTTGTAATAACATGTTGATTACATTTATCTGTATACTATTCGTATGCTATATTTCTCTTGTATCTTACCTTGTTGTGGTATTTGAATGTACCTTTTTTTTCTTTCAATAAAAACATATTAAACAAAAAGAATGGTATGCCAACATATATATATATATATATATTCCCCCATGCGATGGTTTCGATATTATTAGCTTGACATCAGTGTTTATCAGATCTTCTGTGCGGACAAATCAGCAGTGGAAATTCTTGCCAGTATTTTTTATGAAGAGTAGAAAGGTCTCTTTCATCCATATGTGTCATAGCCTTCAGCATATTATAAATAACTGATTCAACAATGTTTCAAATCATGACTAGAGTGATGAATTTCACTCACCCCTCTTATAAATTTAGGAAAACCACCCAACCTACTATAATGTATGCTATGCCCAGCCATTTGTGCAACATCACCTCAGATGTAAATATATTGATATCAATATGCATTATTTCATATGTACAGATGTTATAAAATTATTCTAGATTTAAATGCTTTGCTCTGGTTTTAAGATTAAGTTCAAGAAATAAAACATAATAAAAAAGCAAAATATATCGGGGAAAGGGAGAAAATGAAAATAAAATAAAATAGGGCGTTGGGTAAGTCCATTGAAAATAAAAAAAAAAAAAAAAAATGAAGAGAAAAAAAAAATTTGAATGTTCAAAAAAAAAAGGTCCATTGCTTGATGAAAATTGAGAGAGTGTCCATGAATACTTTATAATTTCTTGTATAGTGATATTGTCCATTCAGTGTCTCTCCCCCACTAGTCAACAATTACTCCTGCTTTTTACATGCGAACGCGTATCTCCAGCAATGCACTGTACCTGAAAGACAAAAAACTCTCAGACAAAATCTCATTAGCAAAGACCTTAAACAAAGAACTATTTACATGTTTACACTTTAAAGCTAATTCACCCCCACTGCTATAGAAGTGTCATTTTCATTCAAAAACAGATCTGTACCATTCAACTGTTCTAATAATGTGTAATATTCTATTTTCATCTTATCATACTCAATCTTCAGATGGTCATATTTCTGTTTTAACTGAGGAAATGGTATCCAGGTCCTTTTCTTATTATTATTTTGGTCACCTCTGTTTATCATGTTAATATCACCAATGTTTGACCCAGAGTTTCCCCTTTTGATGTGATCATTAGATACTATCTTCTGATCTTTCTGTTCAGTGTTTGTCCTAAACAATGTGGCTACATCAATTCTGACAGCTTGCTCATTTGACCTTCTCCATAAATGATCTGCTCTCAATAATACATCTTTTAAATCATGAGGATTCGGGGTAACTAATAAAATATTTTGTTTGATATCTTCATGCAAAGCATCTAGCAACATATTGATATGTATCGAGCCTCCCCGCTCAAATCCTGTGCGACAATTCATAGGGAGATTCACCCTGCATTTGATCAATCTTCCCATGAATCGTAACATCGGAACGCACTCCGTACAGAACACATAATAATTCCATTAATATGTCCCTTGTCCTCAGAGGCTGAAGACAGATCTGTTTGATTCTTATCCAAAGACCATTCCCTATAGAATGTTGCAAAACTCTTTCTAAGTCAGATGGGTTGAGATTGTACAAATCTCTGACATTCTGCAAGTCACAAAACCATTTTAAAAATCTGTTAATATCATGGCAGGGAACCATTCCTATTTCTTTAAGAATTGCATCCAGTTCTTTTGGTTTCAAATGCTTCATTACAAGCTGAACTTCCCTTGTATTATTATTATTATTGTTATAAACCGTGGTGGTCACAGTGGGTGCGGCTGGCAATGAATTATCAGATTTAATATGAGGTTCTGTTTCATTTGATAGAACGTTTGTATTTTGCTGCAGATTGCTTAATCCAAGATTTGATGCACATCTGCATTCCTGAGATCTCTTCTCCAATTCCATAATTCTTAATTTTAATCTCTCATTTTCCTCTGATAATTCATCACAACGTTTAGATTTCTCAAGCAAAGCTCCACCAATAGTAACTGCATGCAATTTTAAATTTACTGTCCCAGTTTCTGATTGGTTTTGTAACCTCTGACACATTTTATGGCTATTATCAACTGCACTCTGTAACTGCGCAATTTCCTCAACTTTATCATTCAAAGAACTTTCCATTTTTAAACAGCAAGATAACAAGCCCTGCACAATACAACCTTTTCTTTTACTTTCTGAAATTTTGCTATCAAAAACACTTTCCTCTAAAAATTCCTTCATCATAGTCCACGTCTGCTTACATTTTTCTGGCATTTCATAAGGACCGCCATGACGCTTAATACATTTTAATACCCATCTGTTAACTTTATCAGAACTGACACTAGCTTCACACTGAGTAAGCATTTTGACTAAAGTACTAATAATTTAAGATAAAGGAAATATTTTACTCACCGCATTTGAAGCTTCACCTTGCCAGTTCCCGTCTTCTAGTACACGGCAGTCCCTTCTTTCTTCAGTTTCCAGTCTCCAGAGAATAATTCTGGGGTTCCAAACTTGTATA
Source organism: Rana temporaria (assembly GCF_905171775.1). NCBI lineage: Eukaryota > Metazoa > Chordata > Amphibia > Anura > Ranidae > Rana > Rana temporaria. The sequence goes on from NC_053489.1 coordinate 309,154,729, forward strand.
GTCTTGTATATCAGACTCTCTTATGTCACAACCAGACAATAGAGGTCACAGCACAGCTCTTGGGTCTCCATCAGACTTCTGTCCAACTCACAGGATTTTTCATCCTCACCGACTTCTGTTACTAAGTCCTGAAAATGTGCTTCTGGTCTCTTGAACGGCACCAATGTAGTGATCATGTATAGTGTCCAACACAGAACCATAAGATCCAATGTACTGAAGTCAGAGAGTAAATTAGGTTGTTCCGCAACAACTCACACCAGGTTCTCCAGAGAACGCATTTAATGGATCTTCCAATAACATACAAAGTCCACAGATGATACAAGAATCCAACAAAGTAATGTAGTGTCAAAGTCTCATCTTAGAGAATACACGTTCTGATCCCTTCTAGATCTGTGCCTTCACATGTTCATGCAGAGAATACATGGGGGTTTCTTCTCTAACTGATAGCCAGAAATTCCCAACATTATATAATTGAAAGACAGCAGGACATATTTACCTGCCACTCTTAAAAGACAGGATGTGACTTCAGCCGAAGTCACTAATTAGTATGCATCCTTGCATACTAATAAGCCCCCCTCTAATAAGTAATTAGATTGCATGAGATCTGAATAGTGGTTTGATATGTAAAAACGGCTCCATCCTGTTTCTGCCTTTTTTGACAATAGACAAACCTCTTACAGGCCTGATGTGTAAACTAGACTTATCATTTAATTTAATTAAACTGATTGAGTAATGTTTTGAGACTCTTCCTGTCTGTTTGAATGACAGGTTTGAAATCCCGCCTGTATATGTTAGACTCATATAATATAGATATATATATATATATATATATATACATATATATATATATATATATATATATATATATATATATATATATATATATATATACACATACATATCCATATATTACAACATATACTACTACAACACATTTAAAAAAAGTATTGGTATTCGGTATCGGCGAGTACATAAAAAAAAGTATCGGTACTTGTACTCAGTCCTAAAAAAGTGGTATCGGGACAACCCTAGTACTGACACATGGCAGTGGCTCTCTGAAAGTTTAAATCTGATAAGTGGTTGTGGAACAAAAATTTCAGTTCTTTGTATTAACACTTTAATATATAAGGCACAGCAGGTTTATAGGTAACCTATGACACCCAGCAAAATTGGGTAAAGTGGGTAGGACCAGGGCTTTTTTTCAGGGGGAACTTGGGGGAACTCAGTTCCACCACCTCTGACTCAGACCCTTTGGTGCCTGCTCACCACAATCACTTGTAAACGCAGAAGTCTGGTTTCTGTGTTTACAAGTGACAGCTCTGCACTCTGTGTGTAACCCCCCTGAACTCTGCACTCTGTATGTAATGCAATCCTGGTATTTAATGCCCCTTTAAGACCCTTCTACTGTTTATGAAATATGAACGGGGTCGTGGTTGAGTTCCTGCACCTATTCTCTGAGAAAAAAAGCTCTGGGTAGGACCATAAGAACCCAAAAATTTAAGAACTGTAAAATAAAAGGAGGTGAAAAAAGATAGGTACATTTTAAAAACCCCATGGCAAACACATTATAAAATAAGGAAAATATTGGTTGAAATTAAAAAAAACTCTACCTGAAAAACGAGTTTTAAATATCTTTTAAATATGTTTTTGTTAAGCCCACTTTATACTCTACCCTTCCAACGTGGTACCATAAAGGAAGAACAAAAGAGAAAACACAGTTTCTACTGTATATACAGTGAATACAATACAGTGTCAGTGAAAAAAACTACCAAGTCAGGCAATTCATTTATTTTTATGTTGACAGAATGTCAGTTACGATTTGATTTGTGTCTGATATCCTAAATCTAGATCTTTTCATTTCATGAATGCTTCTCATGCTCATTCAATTACTCTGTCAGTCCCATTGAAAGCCAAATCAAATCTCCTTAATATTTCTGATGTATCAATTCAATATCCAGGTGACAAATTCAATATTACTCACATAAGGCATATCAATGACAGATATGTGATGTGTAAATCATGTGCTTACTGCGTCACAGGCTATTCCTCAAGGTCCCAGATCTATTGATGTTAAATGTCTAGCCCCAGGCTGATCTCACAGCTCTGTACTTTAACCCACAGTGATCATCTTCATTTAATTTGACACATCATAACATAAATGTTCAGCTTTTACACCACCCACACATTTTCTGAGTGCACAGGTTTTGTGCTTTGCAAATCAATTCCTGTTAGAATATACTGAAGACACAGGAAAAAATAGCAGCTTTGCGGTATAACACATTCGGCAGAGCAGTACAATTTAGAGCACAGTAAAGTGTAAAAAGGTAACTCTCTCTTATTGAGTTATTCAAAATGAGATACCAGCTTATACATTTATGAATGCATGCATACCTTATAAAGCAAAATATATTTACTGTATATAATCAAGGACATGCAGTCAGGGGAAGCACGTGAGGCAGAGCGTCACCTGCCATGAACATGAAAAAAAAAAAACGAACTTCGAGGGTCGTAGTTCTGTGACTTGGAGTCAGGGCCGGACTTACCATTGGGCTTGACTGGGCTCAAGCCCATGGGCCCCGCCCAATAGGGGGCCCCCTTTTTTTTTTATTTTTTTTTTTAGGGGTCCGGAGATCCCCAGGGGCCCGGAGGCAACCCCCCCTTTTTTTAATATATTTTTTATATAAAAAAAGTTTTTTTATATATTTTTTATTTATATATATATATATATATATATATTTATTATTATTATTATTATTATTATTATTATTATTATTATTATTAAAGGGCCCAGGGGTCTCCAGGGCCCCTGAATGGCAACCCACTTTATTTATTTTTTTTTATAAAAAAATTTACATACATTTTTTTTACATATATATTTTTTTTATTAAAGGGCTCAGAGGTCCCCAGGGCCCCATGTGGCACCCCCCCCCTTTTTATTTTTTTTTATAAATGTTTATTTTTTTATTTTTGTTTATATTTTTTTATTTTTTATTAAAAGGCCCAGAGGTTCCCAGGGGCCCAGGATGGCAACCTCCCTTTTTTTATGTATTTTTTACAAATGTTTATTTTTCACATTTTTTTATTAAAGGGCCCAGAGGTCCGAAGGCCCCGGATGGCTACCCCCCTTTTATATATATATATATATATATATATATATATATATATATATATTTTTCTCCTTTATTTCTTCTTTTTTTTGTAAAGGCCCCCCGCTTCTCAATTTGCGGCAGCCCCCCCCCCGCTTCTTAATTTCAGGCGGCAGCACCCCCCCCCTAGGTTCTCTGCTCCAGGGGGCCCATGCCTTAAGCTGTGTAAGGGGCCCCAAAATTCCTGATGGCGGCCCTGCGCATACCTCCCAACACGCACGGATTCTGCAGGACTTTCCTGCACAGACAGCTTCTTTCCGCAGTCCCGCAAAAGGGTTAATTTTCCCGCACTGCAAGAGGAGGCAGCACGGAAGCAGGAGGAACCGGAACGGGGCGTGGCTGCTGAAGGGAAGAAAGCCAGTCGACAGCCGGGCTAATGACAGTCTGTTGTGGCCCCAGCTGTTGGCACAGGTGAGAGGCACTCCCCCCCGCTCAACAACTGCAAAATCCCCCCCCCCCGCTCAACAACTTTAATGCGCACCCCCCCGCTCAACAACTTCAATGCCCCCCCGCTCAACAACTTCAACTCGCCCCCCCCCCCCCCCCCCGCTCAACAACTTCGATCCCCCCCTATTCTCGGCTCCAGTGGGCCCCTTCAACACTCAAGCCCAGGGGCCCCCACCACCCTAAGTCCTGCCCTGCCTGGAGTCACAGAGAAGCCAAAATTTGGGGCTCCTGGGACCTGTCAAAAGCTACATACAGAGCTGCCAGTTTAAATACAAGCAGGCACACTTTGCAGCAGACTGAGAGGTTGAGCTCACAGTGCTTCTCACTTCTTGTCAGAAGCACTGAGCTCAATGGACAGCTTGCAGTCTTGGACCAATGGTAAAGTACCATTGAAACAAGCTGTCCAATAAAAATGCTGCAGTGGAGGCTCTCCTCACAATGCAGTGTAATAGAAGGGGGCATGTCTCTAAAAGACAAATGCTCCCTTCCAGCCCAGCCCTCTTAACTAGAAGGAAAATGTCATGGATCTGCAGTAATGTTCATGTCTGTCTGTCTGTGTTTTGCACAGAGTGTTCCCAATCCTGGTCTTCTGGGGTCCCTCGGCAGCTGTCTCAGCTCCTCCCCACAAGCGCTAACCCCCTTCATGGGAAGCTCTCTCCCAAAGGGGGTTAACTCCTGTGATACAGCCGGCGTTAAGGTGAAAAAACATGAAGCTTTACAGCCCCTTTACCAGAGGCAGTATTAGTTCAATAAGAGTTATTCCTCCTAAGTAGATATTCTAAAGTGCAGTTACCCATAACAACCGATCATAATTCATAACCCATAACAACTGATCATAATTCATACTGCTTAAGTCAGATTGGTACAATACAGATGCTGATTGTTTGCTATAGGTTACTACCAGGGCTTTTTTTCAGTGGGAACGCGGGGGAACGCAGTTCCGGCACCTTTAGCACTGAATACATGTAATGGCAAAGGGTACCGGGTATTCTGGCAGGAATCTATTTTTGTTTGGGGGGTCTATTGTTGCTGGTTGGACAATTGATGAGGGAGGGGTCTATTGTTACTGGCTGCTGGGAAATCTGTTGTTGCTGGGGGTCTATTGTTACTGGGGTGGTATTTTGTAACAGGTGGTCTATTGTTGCTGGGGGTGTCTATTATTGCTTGGGGGATTTATTGTTGCTGGGGTGGGTCTAGTGTTGCTGGGGGTGTCTATTATTACTTGGGGGATTTATTGTTGTTGGGGGCTCTATTGTTGCTGGGGAATCTATTGCTGCTGGGGTGGGTATAATGTTGATGGGGTGGGTCTAATGTTGCTGGGGGTATCTATTATTGCTTGAAGATCTTTTGTTGCTGTGGGAATTTTTATTGCTGAGGTGGGGGTCTATTTTCACTGGCTGCAGAGGATTTATTGTATTACTTTTCTTGTTATCATCAACGCATACCATACAAAAGCACCACAAAATAAAATTTGGTTCTGTATTCTCTAAACGGATCGGTAATGGGAGGTGGGTAGGGGGTGAAACCAATGGGAGGTGCTCGGGGGTCGGTAGAGGGGCGGAGGTAAGTAGTGATTTAGAAGGGGAGAGTTCCTGCACCTATTATCTGAGAAAAAAAGCCCTGGTTACTACACTAGACAATTAGCATGGAAGAAGTATTATACTTCTTTACTAAATAAAGACAAAAGCTTGACTTATCCATGTAAATGCCATTCAACATACTTATTAAAACAAGAACAAAATCAATAGTGAAAGCAGTCTTTTCCCTGACCTGTAACAAAATAGAGAGGTTGGTTGACTTATATTTGAATGGGTGTTTTTATCAGTGAAAGGTTCATTTTGATTGGTTAGTATGAGTTGAGCTTTGAACCTAGTCATTGCAATCCTTTACTGCACAAATGTGTTGATGTCATTTTAGCATATCTGAATACATCATATTCTTGTTCCCCTTACACAAGCAACTCAGCTCCTTTTGCCCTAAGGCTAATAAAGACATAGCAAAATACTTTCTGTGTCTATCTACAAGAGCCTTGACAGTAATTCCTTTCCTTTAGAAAAATGGTACCAGGGATTCAGCATCTTCAAGCAGACCACATGAGACAGTGGGCCTGATTTACCAAGCCTTTACTCCATGACTCATGGAGTAAAAGCAGGAGTAGCAGCCGTTTGGCCATTTACTAAAGAAATACGCTGCTAGTGCAGTGTATTTCCCTAGTTACTAATGTGCTCCGTGCGCCCAGGAGAGGGTGCATTGTGCACCAGTACAGACCTGGCGCACGGCACATTAAACTGTAAATTGCGGGGGTTTGGGCGGGAGTTTATTAGGGGGGGAGGTGGGGGGATGCAGGGGAAGTGAAGTGACATGTGTTTTGAAGTGTTTGGCGGGCCGAATTGAAAGGGAAAGTGTTTTTTGAAAACAGATCCCCGTACGCTTGCACAATGCGCCTGAACCTCGGGAGGTTCATTTGCATACTGGGCATGCGCAGAGAGAAAAGTCAGGGATTCCCGTGCGCCTTGTCAGTACGCCGTGAAAATCTTGGTAAATACCAAGCGGCGTACCCGTGATTGCGCTGCGTGACGCGGCGCACGGGAATCTCCGAGCTGTTTTCAGCCCTGAAGGGGAACTCCGCGCCAAATTTCAAACTTGAAATCGGCGCGGGTCCCCCTCCAGGGCTACATTAGGCTCTTAGGCTTGGTCCGGAACGTGAGGGGTTAAACCCGCGCCGATTCGGCGCGGGGGTCCCCCCCAGATCCAAACCAAGCCCTCATCCCAAGCATGCAGTCTGGCCCGGACAGGAATGGGGGCGGGGACGAGCGAGCGCCCCCCCCCCCTCCTGAGCCGTACCAGACCGCATGCCCTCAACATGGAGGAGTGTGTGCTGTGGGGGAGGGGGGCACTGCCCCCCCACCCCACAGCACTCTTGCCCCCATGTCGATAGGGACAAGAGCCTCTTCCCGACAACCCTTGCCATTGGTTGTCGGGGTATGCGGGCGGGGCTAATCGGAATCTGTGAGCTCCCTTTAATAAGGGGGCCCCCAGATGCCGGCCCCCCACCCTATGTGAATGAGTATGGGGTACATCGTACCTCTACCCATTCACCTGGGGGAAATGTAAAGTAAAAAAAACACACCACACAGAATAAAATATTTTATTAATCTGCTCCGGAGCCCCCCCTTTCTTCTTTAGCTCTCTTACAAGGGGGGGTTTCTTCTCTCCCGATCTTCTGCCGGTGCATTGCCATGAAATGCGATTTGCCATGAAATGTGATGGTCCGCCTCCATCACATCCCATTGGCTCACTCCTGTCACGTGACATATAGACACGTCATCAGTCTCAGCTAGGCTATTGGCTATCATAGGGAGAGGATCTCCTCCCCCTGTAATAGCTGCACGGAGCTGTAGTAGTAAATTTAGCTTACTCGCGCACCCAGAGAGGTCAACCCCCGTGCATCTCTTCAAAGGGCTAAGAGAGAGGAGAGGGGGGCAGGCAGATGGGAGGCTGCTCCATTATACAGGCTGCCCATGGTGTGTGTGTGTGCTGCTGGCCACACAGCCCGAGAGCAGGAGGAGGGGAGAGGCAGCCTATAGATGTGTGTGTGTGCTGCTGGCCACACAGCCTCAGAGCAGCCTATAGATGTGTGTGCGATCATTGTTTCTATACATTCTAACACCAGCAATGCACTCACTGCAACACAGGCTGCTCCTCACAGAGCTGTGCATATCACACTGGCTTCTCCTTCCTAACACTATATACCATCTCCGTGCAGCTTCAACTATAATAGGGAGAGGAGATCCTCTCCCTATGATAGCCTAGCTGAGACTGATGACGTTTAAATATGTCACGTGACAGGAGTGAGCCAATGGGATGTGATGGAGGCGGACCATCACATTTCATGGCAAATCACATTTCATGGCAATGCACCGGGACCCTGGGCTTCGGTGATTTCTGCCGGGGGAGGGCGCCATCCCTCGGTCCTCTCCGGAGCCTTCCGCCGGATGCCCCCACCCCATTTAAGCTCTTTTACATTAGGGGGGGGCATCCGGACTTCGGGGTCTTCTGCCGGGGGATGGCGCCTATCCCCCGGTCTTTCCGGTGCCTTCCGCCAGGGTTCCGGTCTTCCTGGTCTTCTGCCGGGGGTGCGCCAACTCCCCGGTCTTTTCTCTGCTCCCTCTTCTGCCTGGCTCCCCCGCGGAGCCAGGGCTTTCTTCCGTCTTCTTTCTTCTCTCTTCCTTCTTCTGCCTGTCTCCTCCGGGAGCACAGGGCTTGTCTCCGCTGTCTTCTTCCTTCTCTTCCATTGGATGTTGACACGACGAGGTCCGGCGCTGGAATGCCGTCTGAGCAGTGGGCATGGACTTATATAGGGCAATGCCACCATGTGACCTCAACCCATGTGACATCACATTCCCATCATGCCCAGGGAATGTGATGTCACATGGGTTGAGATCACATGGTGGCATTACCCTATATAAGTCCATGCCCGCCGCTGACACGGCATGTCAGCGCGGAACCTCGTCGTGTCAACATCCAATGGAAGAGAAGGAAGAAGACAGCGGAGACAAGCCCTGTGCTCCCGGAGGAGACAGGCAGAAGAAGGAAGAGAGAAGAAAGAAGACGGAAGAAAGCCCTGGCTCCGCGGGGGAGCCAGGCAGAAGAGGGAGCAGAGAAGACAGAAGAGAAAAGACCTGGGAGTTGGCGCACCCCCGGCAGAAGACCAGGAAGACCGGAACCCTGGCGGAAGGCACCGGAAAGACCGGGGGATAGGCGCCATCCCCCGGCAGAAGACCCCGAAGTCCGGATGCCCCTCCCTAATGAAAAAGAGCTTAAATGGGGTGGGGGCATCCGGCGGAAGGCTCCGGAGAGGACCGAGGGATGGCGCCCTCCCCCGGCAGAAATCACCGAAGCCCAGGGTCCCGGCGGAAGATCGGGAGAGAAGAAACCCCCCCTTCTAAGAGAGCTAAAGAAGAAAGGGGGGGCTCCGGAGCAGATTAATAAAATATTTTATTCTGTGTGGTGTGTTTTTTTTACTTTACATTTCCCCCATGTGAATGGGTAGAGGTACGATGTACCCCATACTCATTCACATAGGGTGGGGGGCCGGAATCTGGGGACCCCTTTATTAAAGGGGTCTCTCAGATTCTGATAAGCCCTCCACCCGCATACCCCGACAACCAACGGCCAGGGTTGTCGGGAAGAGGCTCTTGTCCCTATCGACATGGGGACAAGAGTGCTTTGGGGTAGGGGGGCAGTGCCCCCCTCCCCCACAGCACACACTCCCCCATGTTGAGGGCATGTGGTCTGGTATGGCTCAGGAGGGAGGGGGGCGCTCGCTCGTCCCCACCCCCATTCCTGTCTGACCAGACTGCGTGCCTGGGATAAGGGCTTGGTTTGGATCTTGGGGGGGACCCCACGCTATTTTTTTTTTGCGCGGGTTTAACCCCTTATGTTCCAGACCAAGCCTAAGAGCCTGGTATGCACCTGGAGGGAACCCACCTTATTTTTTTTGGGGGGGTCTGGAGTTCCCCTTCATGAACAGCGATCTGTCATTTACACATGTCAGTCCCACCCCCCCCCCTACAGTTAGAACACACCCAGGGAACATATTTAACCCCTCCCTCGCACCTAGTGTTAACCCCTTCCCTGCCAGTGGCATTTTTTGAGTAAGCAATGCATTTTTTACAGCAACGATCGCTAGAAAAATGCCAATGGTTCCAAAAAAGTGTTCGATGTGTCCGCCATAATGTCGCAGTACCGATAAAAATCGCTGATCGCCCCAATAACTAGTTAAAACAACAAAAAAAAAAAATTTTTAGACGCTATAACTTTTGCAAAAACCAAACACTAAACGCTATTTGCGATTTTTTGGAACCAAAAAGATGTAGAATACGTATCGGCCTAAACTGAGGGGTTTTTTAGTTTTTAGAATATATATTTTTGGGGATATTTATTATAGCAAAAAGTAAAAATAATTTTTAGATATGTGGGCGGGACTTACGCAAGTCCCGCCCACATATATAAACATCGTTCAAACCACACATGTGAGGTATTGACGCGTGCGTTAGAGCGAGAGCAATACTTTTACCACTAGACCTTCTTTGTAACTATAAACTGGTAACCTGGAAAAAAAAGAAAAAGGTCGCCTATGGGGATATTCACGGAATTCATTTTGGCCCCATTGCAGGAGTGTTTCCAATAGTAAAGCGTGACATGTAAGGTATCTATTTACTCAGTGTAACATCATCTTTCACATTATCCCCAAAAATTGGGCTCACTTTTGTGTTTTGGTAATTTTTAACCACTTGAGCCCGGACCATATTTCTGGTCAATGACCGGGCAAGTTTTTGTGATTCGGCGCGGCGTCGCTTTAACTGACAATTGCGCAGTCGTGCGACGTGGCTCCCAAACAAAATTGGCAACCTTTTTTTTCACACAAATAGATTATTAAATGTGCGTGTTTACTTCTGTCTTTAACACCTCCCCTTCAGGCTGGAAAGCATCAGATCAGGGGAAACAAAAAAAAAAAAAGCTCTCATTCCATTGCAGCTTGGTTCCTACATGTGTGATGAACTGAGCATGCTCAAACACTTAGAAAAAAAATATCCTTTCTTTTTAAAAGGTGAAAAACACTCCTTGGATGCTCATAGAGCGTGGTTTGGGTTAATTGCAGGTGTGCCCAATTACAAGCTCACCCAAACTAGAGACTGCAATTTGTTCATGTGATTTCAATTGCTTCATTACTAGCACTGTTATAAAAAGCTTGGATCGATCAGTCCTCAGCTGCCCTCAGAAGGGGCAGGCTGGCAGAAATGCTGTTGCTAAACACAAATGTGGTTTGTTGCATGGGTTTTGTTTTATTTTGCCAATGGTTTGGGTTTATTTTTAAATGATGTTCACTTTGATGTATTTGTCTATGTGGCCTCATTTTATGAAAAATGTGTGAAGCTATGGTTATTTAGAATTTTGAAATGTATTTTTGTTTGTGTTTGTTTGTTTGTCTTTTTTTGCTTTCCTTGTTTTGTTGACCAATAAAAATTACTTTAAAATTGTTAAGTTTGTCTTTTGTTACTTTTTCATGCTACATATGTTGACAGCTGCAGCTGAACTAGGTTAGGGCCTAACAAATTATGTGTGATTTTTGTCTAAGCTTCTTTCCTGGTGTGTAATCATGAAATGTTTGCCATGTTTATTCTCCATGACTTTAAAGACAAAAACTGGTAAGTATTTTATTTTTTCTGCAGTGGTCCTCAGCCCTCAAGTACCCCCGACAGGACATGTTTTGTGGATTTCTCTTATCAAGAATTGCTGTCCAGACTGTATTTTAAAGCACATGTGCAAGATGAAGGAAAACCTGCAAACATGGCCTGTGGGGGGGGGGGGGGGGTTTGCTATTGGTGGACAGGCTTGACGTGCTGATTTACAGCACTGTGCTTAAATCTAGCGCAAGGCAATCCTATTCAAATTGTGGGTGTTTGAGGGAAGCCAAGTGAGTGTTAGAACCCCTGCTTTGTGTTTTTTTTTATTTTTGTGTTGAGCTTTGTGTCCCTTTTCTTAAAATTGGCTTCACTTCCTGTCACACAGCTGAACAGGAAGTGAGGTTAAAACCCTACCAGTGTCATTTCTTGGGGACACAGGTCAATCTAACTAGTGTCCCCATTAAGCAAATTGCACTCCAGCACTGTTGTGTACACCCCAAATCATGGGTCTTCAAACTACGGCCCTCCAGTTGTTCAGGAACTACAATTCCCATCATGCCTAGTCATGTCTGTGAATGTCAGTGCATTACAAGGCCTCATGGGATGTGTAGTTCTACAACAGCTGGAGGGCCGTAGTTTGAGGATCCCTGCCCCAAATGATTATTTAGTTTGGGGTTTAGTAAAGGCAAAGCCACTCTGCAGTACAAGCATAGTTGCTGAAAATCAGAGGAAGCACTGATGGTTTTAACATCCAATCCTGTAGAAGCAAAGTTGTTTTGTTTTCTTCCTTGCTTTGCACTTGTAGGAGTGGATTTGCCTTTAGTAAATGGACCCCAAAGTCCAAGATCCCTAATAATTTGGGGTGTACACAGCAAAATACTAGAGTGCAATTTACATAATGGGAAACTATTTAGATTGATCTCTGTGTCCCCAAGAAAAGATATTAGTAAGGTTTTACCCTCACTTCCTGTTTGGCTATGTGACAGGAAGTGAATGAATTAGAAAGGGTGAAGACACCTCACAAATGTTGTCACTATCAGGGGTGCAGACATCCCCAAAAAAATGAGCAGATAATACTTATTTGCAAATTAATAATTTTTTAGTTAACATTGGGTGGGGTGCTCTAACACACACATTCCTACATATTAGCAACGCTCTATCCTGGCCTATTGGCATGGTTATATTTTCTTAGGCCTCTCAATAAAACTCTATGAAATTTGTGCTTAAACTAGAACCAGGGGCGGACTGACAACTCATGGGGCCCCTGGGTAATAAAAGAGTATGGGTCCCCTCTGGCTTACAGATGACCACCACGCCAGGAGGTAGTGCAGAGGCGGGCAGCTAAAATCTTGGGATATTCACATTAAAAGCATGTCATTTTCGGACATATCAGGGACAGATCTAAAAAAAACACAGATTTTTACATACTGTCCCTGGTTTTACTGAGCCTGGCAACCCGGATGGGGCCCCCTAGTGGCATGGGGCCCTCGGGCAGTGCCCGAGTGACTCAATGGTCAGTCCGCCCCTGACAAGAACTATAATCAACAAGTTTTATTTTCTTTAATTTTGGATAGAGTGAGGGAGGGTTATAGGCCATGTCAGTTTATTTTGTATTATCTGTGTCCAATTGGGGAGATTTGCCTTCACTTCCTGCCCCATAGCCAAACAGGAAGTGAGAGAAAAACTATGCAAATTAACCACTTCCCGCCCAGCCTATGGCCGATTTACGTCCGGGAAGTGGTTACACAATCCTGACAGGACGTCCTGCAGGATTTCATGCCGCGCGCGCCTGTGGGGGCACGCAGCGCGGCGATCGGTGATGCGGGGTGTCAGTCTGACACCCTGCATCTCCGATCTCGGTAAAGAGTCTCTCACGGAGACGGAGACTCTTTACCACGTGATCAGCCGTGTCCAATCACGGCTGATCACGATGTAAACAGGAAGAGCCATCGATGGCTCTTCCTCACTCGCGTCTGACAGACGCGAGTATAGGAGAGCCGATCGCCGGCTCTCCTGACAGGGGGCGTTTGCGCTGATTGTTTATCAGCGCAGCCCCCCCTCGGATGACCACACTGGACCACCAGGGATGCCCACCCTGGACCACCAGGGTGTGCAAAATAAAAAAAAATATAAAAAAAAAAAAGCATTAAAAAAAAAGAAAAAAGATGCCAATCAGTGCCCACAAATGGGCACTGACTGGCAACCTGGGAAAATCAGTGCCACCCCACAGTGTCCATCAGTGCCACCCCACAGTGTCCATCAGTGCCACCCCACAGTGCCCACCTATCAGTGCCCACCTGTGCCACCCATAAGTATCCATCAGTGCCACCCATAAGTGCCGCCCATAAGTATCCATCAGTGCCACCCATAAGTGCCGCCCATGAGTGCCCATCAGTGCCGCCTATGAGTGCCCATCAGTGCCGCATAGCAGCGCCGCCAATGAATGCCACCTCATCTGTGCCCGTCAGTACTACCTCATCGATGTCCATCAGTGCCATCTCATCGGTGCCCATCAGTGCCGCCATATCAGTGCCCGTAATTGAAAGAGAAAAACGTATTTACAAAAAAATTAACCTAAAAAAATAAAAACGTTTTTTTGTTTCAAAATTTGCAGTCTTTTTTTAGTTGTTGCGCAAAAAAAAAAAAACGCAGAGGTGATCAAATAACAACAAAAGAAAGCTCTATTTGTGGGGAAAAAAGGACGCCAATTTTGTTTGGGTACAGTGTTGTATGACCGCGCAATTGCCATTCAAAGTGCGACAGTGTTGAAAGCTGAAAATTGGCTTGGGCGGGAAGGTGCGTAAGTGCCTGGTATGGAAGTGGTTAAGGGAATCCAGTGCCCCCCCAGAACTAGTGTGTGGGTCCCCTGAAAATTACTGGGCGGGGTTATACAAAAACAGGGTGTGACCTTGACAGGAAGGGGTGGGTCATTTTTCTATTAGGAGGTGCAGATATGTAGTCAGGCCTAGGGCAGAACCAAACCTAAATATACTACTGCATATTAGGGCTTATTTAGACCGGAACCGATTTACAGCGTGTTTTTATATTGTGGGAGGAAACCCACGCAGGCACAGGGAGAACATGCAAACTCCATGCAGATGCTGTCACGGGCGGGATTCGAACCAACGACTCTTTTGCTGCTAGGTCAAAGTGCTATACACTACACCACTGTGGTGAACGAACATGATTGCAGCTGAAAGCATGAGATCTTTTATTTTTTTTTTCAATACCATGCTTTCCAGCCTTATTGACCCCGCCTCTCTCCATAAAGAGGACCTGTCACACACTAGTCCTATTACAAGGGATGTTTACATTCCTTGTAATAGGAAGAAAACTGATCATTTTTTTTTTATTTTTTTATTTCAGTGTAAAAAATTATAAAACTAAATAAAAATAAATAAGAAAACCCCAAAAAAATTTTTTACAGCGCCCCGTCCCGACGAGCTCGCGCACAGAAGCAAACGCATACGCGAGTAGCGCCCGCATATGAAAACGGTATTCAAACCACACAAGTGAGGTATCGCCGCGATCGTTAGAGTGAGAGCAATAATTCTAGCCCTAGACCTACTCTGCAACTCAAAAAATGCAACCTGTAGAATTTTTTAAACGTCGCCTATCGAGATTTTTAAAGGGTAAAAGTTTGACGCCATGCCACGAGCGGGCGCAATTTTTAAGCGTGACATGTTGGGTATAATTTTACTCGGCGTAACATTATCTTTCACAATATATAAAAAAATTGGGCAAAATGTATTGTTGTCTTATTTTTTAATTCAAAAAAGTGATTTTTATCCAAAAAAAGTGCGCTTGTAAGACCGCTGCGCAAATACGGTGTGACAAAAAGTATTGCAATGACTGCCATTTTATTCCCGAGGATGTCTGCTAAAAAAAAATATATAATGTTTGGGGGTTCTGATTAATTTTCTAGCCAAAAAATTGTGATTTTCACATGAAGGAGAGAAGTGCCAGAATTAACCCGGTGGGCAAGTGGTTAAAGTACTCATGGCTATAAAGAATAGAGTCATTGCTCATTAAAAAAATAAATAAAAAAAAAAAAAAAGGGGGTCCCTCCAAATTAAATTACCAGGCCCTTCAGGTCTGGAATGGATATTAAGGGGAACCCCGCCGTAAAAAAAACCCCAAAAAATGGCGTGGGGTCCCCCCAAATATCCATACCAGACCCTTCAGGTCTGGTGTGGATTTTAAGGGGAACTCCACCCCAAATTGAAAAAAAAAATGGCGTGGAGTCCCCCTAAAAATCCACACCAGACCCTTATCCGAGCACGTTGACCTGGCCGGCCGCAGAAAAGAGGGGGGGACAGAGTGCGGCCCCCCCCCTCTCCTGAACCGCACCAGGCCACATGCCCTCAACATGGGGAGGATGTCCCCATGTTGATGGGGACAAGGGTCTCATCCCCACAACCCTTGCCCGGTGGTTGTGGGGGTATGCGGGCGGGAGGCTTATCAGAATCTGGAAGACCCCTTTAACAAAGGGGACCCCCAGATCCTGGCCCCCCCCCTATGTGAAATGGTAATGGGGTACATTGTACCTCTACCATTTCACCCCAAAAAAAATGTCAAAGTGTTAAAAATGACAGTAGCCGGTTTTTGACAAATCTTTTAATAAAATCTTCTTTTCTTCTTTCCTTCGGGTTTCTTCCGCTGCTTCTTTCTCGTCCACATCTTGCCCGACGTCTTCTTCTATCTTCTCCGTCCGTCCTTCAGCCTTCTGGTCACGCATCTTGCCCGTTGTCTTGTCCTGTCTTCTTCTCCGTCCTTCCGCCAGCCTCCTCGCATCTTGTGTCTTCTCCGGTCTTCTTCTCGGTCCGCCAGCCTTCTCGTCCCCGGACCCAGCGTTTGAATTTGAATTGGGCCGCCGTGTTCCCGCTCCTGGGACCCGCCCCCCTCTGACGCCACAAGTAAACTCCTTAGAAGGTCATGTGCGTCAGAGGGGGGCGGGGTCACATGAGTGTGACACGGCGGGAACTTCTTCTCCGGGCGGCGCGATTGAAATTGAATTCCCCCGCTGTGTGACGCTCTGTGACCCCGCCCCCCTCTGACGCACATGACCTTCTAAGGAGTTTACTTGTGGCGTCAGAGGGGGGCGGGTCCCAGGAGCGGGAACACGGCGGCCCAATTCAAATTCAAACGCTGGGTCCGGGGACGAGAAGGCTGGCGGACCGAGAAGAAGACCGGAGAAGTCACAAGATGCGAGGAGGCTGGCGGAAGGACGGAGAAGAAGACAGGACAAGACAACGGGCAAGATGCGTGACCAGAAGGCTGAAGGACGGACGGAGAAGATAGAAGAAGACGTCGGGCAAGATGTGGACGAGAAAGAAGCAGCGGAAGAAACCCGAAGGAAAGAAGAAAAGAAGATTTTATTAAAAGATTTGTCAAAAACCGGCTACTGTCATTTTTAACACTTTGACATTTTTTTTGGGGTGAAATGGTAGAGGTACAATGTACCCCATTACCATTTCACATAGGGGGGGGGCCAGGATCTGGGGGTCCCCTTTGTTAAAGGGGTCTTCCAGATTCTGATAAGCCTCCCGCCCGCATACCCCCACAACCACCGGGCAAGGGTTGTGGGGATGAGACCCTTGTCCCCATCAACATGGGGACATCCTCCCCATGTTGAGGGCATGTGGCCTGGTGCGGTTCAGGAGAGGGGGGGGGGCCGCACTCTGTCCCCCCCTCTTTTCTGCGGCCGGCCAGGTCAACGTGCTCGGATAAGGGTCTGGTGTGGATTTTTAGGGGGACTCCACGCCATTTTTTTTTTCAATTTGGGGTGGAGTTCCCCTTAAAATCCACACCAGACCTGAAGGGCCTGGAATGGATATTTGCCGGGAACCGCACGTCTTTTTTTTTTTTGGTTTTCACGGCGGGGTTCCCCTTAATATCCATTCCAGACCTGAAGGGCCTGGTAATTTAATTTGGGGGAACCCCTACACATTTTTTTGTTTGTTTTATGAATGAATCCCTTTAGAATTGTCAGAGCCGACAATTCATTATAGCCGCGTGTGAATTTTTAAATGACTTTTTTCCTTCTGAATGTCACTTTGTGCAGGGGGAGTTCTAAGTGTGGGAAAAATGCGCTATTTCACATGCTGACATTACACCCCCCCTAGGTACAAAATTTAAAGGAATATTTCACTTTTATTGTTTCACTTTAAGAATTATTAATTTCACTGCTCCCGAAAAAACGGCCGTTTTAAAAAATAAAAAAAGCATTGATACATGTTCCCTGGGACAGGACTGAGGTCCCCAAACACTTTTTAGGACAAAACTTGCAGATTAGCCTTTAAAATGAACACTTTTGATTTCTCCCATAGACTTCTATAGGGAGTTCGGCGCGGCTTTACATATTAGTTTCAATGCGCCGGCTGCTACGCTGGTTCATGCGCCCAATTAAGCCTCCACCCGGAGTACTAATTAACGCATGAACCAGCGCAGCGCACATAGCATAGTAAATCAGGCCCAGTGAAAAGCTACTGGGTGTCTGAACTCTGCATATACATTACAATGCTTTTGTGATCAGAACATAATGTCAACTATTTTATTTGAACAAGTCACTTTCTTTACCATCTCTGTGACCTTAAATGGGTTGTAAAGGTTTGTTTTTTATTTTCTAAATAGGTTTCTTTAAGCTAGTACATTGTTGGTTCACTTACCCCTTTCCTTCGATTTCCCTTCTAAAATTTTTTTTTCTTTGTCTGATATTCTCATTTCCTGTTTCTCCTCAGTAAGCTTGCCCCCATCATCCGAGCCATTCTTAAAGAGGGAATCACCGCTCCAGGTGGGTATGCTGAGCAATCACTGGCTTCTCAGGAAATAAAGGGTGTTCCATGACTAAGCACTGATCCAGAGCGTGAAACGCGTTGGCTGCTATCCCCATTTTTTGCTGTATTTTTGTAGTGCATTTTCTGTTCTGTTTTTACAATAAAAGACAACCGAAAGGTCTATTGGAGTGCGGCTGTCCATTTTCCTAGCCTCTATCATCCGAGCCATTCTGGCTAGGGGTTAGGCCCGGCCCTTTCAGACAGACGGCTGTTTTGCCGAAGTAAAAAGCACTACCAATGTGTTGTGAAAATTCAAGGCTCCAGGCACTGCGATTAGCTGCATTTGCACATTGCGATTACATGCGTTTACGTGTGTTTAATTGCGGCCGCGTTTAGCTGCGGTATTCATTTCCATAGCAACCCCTTTTATTTTTTGGGATAATGATGTGCTTCCTGTTGTTCTTGTTTTTTTTCCAACGCTGCTATCCGCAGTTGACAAAAAAGACTGCGATTACCTGCGGTTATGTGCATATAGCTGTGCTACATCGCACCTGGACGCATTCAATTCTATTTTTTCTATTCGCACCAAACCGCATGTAACGAAATCGCACGTAAACGCTGTGTGTGAATGGGGCCATAGGAAAACATTGTGTGCTTTTAGCTGCGGTAGAAAAATAGAAAATCCGCAGCTAAAAGCACCATTCTATCCGTCCGTCTGAAAGGGGCCTTAGTCAGCCAAAACAGCTTACTGAGGAAAAACAGGAAGTGAGAAATTCAGACAAAGAAAAAAAACATTTAGAAGGGAAATCGAAGGAAAAGGTAAGTGAACCAACAATGCACTAGCCTAAAGGAACCTATTTAGAAAATAAAAAACTAACCTTTACACCCCTTTAATGTTGTACAACCATCTCCCCTTTCTGGAATTGTAAATGAGTGGACAGCTCTTTACGCAAGGTCAAGTAATTGCAAGAGTGAAATAAACAAAATACCCTCTAACTAATACACTTTTACATTGCAGAATTCAATAGAGATAAAAACCAACAAATGAACATTTCTTATCTCTTCCACTAACTAGTATATGTTTTGCCTTTGCTGTGCCTTAATGTCGGTAAGGATAGAAAACATAAATTCCATGTGTCTCCATTGCTGATGCATTGCTATAACACACTGAAAGGTGTAGTCACAGATAGCTAATAATGAGCTGGGAGAGTGAATATTTTACACAAATCTGCTTCACTGCCTGCACAGTCTTTATTGCAGTCCATTCCGTCTTCATCACAGAACGGCTGCCCCAAGGTCTGCAATAATTTAGAACATCATTTCCACTTCAGTTAACAAGTCCCGTGCTGACAAAGCGGATCTCAGTGTAAGTTCTGACTGAATTCACGTGTTTGCTCCATGTTATCTGGGGGATTGTTGAGGACATCAAGTAAACTGGGAAACTTGAAATATAAATCGAATTCAAGGTGATGCACTTCAAGTCAGTTGGTGAGTCAGGGTAATTTCATTTTAGATATAACGTACAATACAAAAAAAGAACAACTTTCTCTAAAAAAACAAAAAACAAAACATAAAATCACACTTTCTGCATATTTCCTGTTTAACTTGTTTGGACTAGTTGGTTTGATTTCTTTTTCTTTTTTAAGAAGGAAACAAATCTGAAACCACCTTCATTTGAAAAATACCAATAATATATAGTCTACCATTAGCAGACACATGCTGATACCAGCCTATATGTTCTAAAGTTAAGGGCAGGAGATTCAAGATAGCGGGTTAAAATATATTTTTCACTTGTACAGTGTTTGTAAGCCAAGTATTTAATATTTTCTAAGGTTTTCCAAAAAGGAAAGGGTTTTTTTCATATCAGTATAAACAGGGCCGGATTCTAGACAAGGCCAACAAGGCCAGGCCTCGGGCGGCAGTGGGTGCAGGGGCGGCACTGCGGCTGAGAGGAGAGGACACTTTCACTTTCATATCAGGAGTTCCCCCCTGTCATGCGGATGATGAGAGGAGAAAAAACAGAGGGAAGAGGAGGCAAGATAGTTCTTGGCAGCAGCAACCCCCCTCCCGGTTCTCAATGTCATTTTGTCATTTTCGGCAGCAGCACCCCCCAATGCTCAATGTCATTTTTGGCAGCAACACCCCCCCCCCCGCTTCTCAGTGTCCTGCCGAAAAAGTTCCCCCCGTACCGAGCTGGCGGGGGCGGCATTGAAGGACCCGGGCTTGGGGCGGCAAATGCAGTAAATCCGGGCCTGAGTATAAAGAAGAAGGCTGTTTTGTAATCTAAATAAACTAACCAGATTGCAGCTGTAGCATTACCCCCGAAGGAGCTGCTGGTTTAGATTTTGGGTCTACGCTCTGCCTATCAACCCCAGAAATTTGGCTTGAACCCTCCCTTGGCACAACTGGACAAAACAAAGATTTTGGAACCCACTGGCAGTTAGGAACCACAATGATATCATACAGTGATAAAAATACAGTTAAGTGTTATTACCTCGTACTGGCCACCTGTCAAAATGGTAAAGGATAACGCTTCACACAAAATGCAGTTCAACCAAGAAGTGTTTACTTGGTAAAGAAAAGATAAAACAGGGTTAAACAAACAGCAGTTGACTTCTTACAGGGCCCTGCAAGAGTCAATGGTAAGAGATTAAGTAACACGTTTAACCAATATAAATCAAAGTCAGACCTGTGTAAGAACGCGGTGGAGTGATCTCCCCAATGTAGTACTACCAGGGCTCAGGTCCTGCGGGAACGCGTGGGAACGGAGTTCCTGCACTTTTTTCACAGCAGGAACTCAGTTCCCTTTGCAGGACTAGAGCAGACGAGCCGCCCGAGCCAATCCTTCACTAAGCGGTGATGCCCAGCTCGAGTCACTTGCTTCTTTCTAAATCCCGCGATAACTCGCAGCAGACCTCCTCAATGTCTCCTGGGAACAATGACAACAGCTCCCAGGAGACATTGCGACATTGAGGAAGTGACGAAATACCCGCACACTACCCTATGAATCCATATACAGGAAGTGACCAGTAACATAAAGGATTACTAAGGTACAGTGGATCGGGGAAAAAAAATATGTGGTTTAGTAATTATGCATATGAGCGTATAATTTTTATTTATTTTTTTGGTGGGGGAGTGGATCTTGGGTGGGAGTTCCTACACTTTTTCCCCCAGGACTTGACCCCTGAGTACTACCAGCACTGGAGTACCTATCCACTAGGCCTCACCCAGCTCTCAGGAACAACAATATTGTACAAATGAGTATAGAATAACTATACTATGTATATGAGTCTATATATTCTTTGGCTCCCCCTAGCGGGCATTTCTCAGACACATGTCCTACTATGTTAGCTCAGTTAGTCAGACTGAATCCTTATAATCATTCCTTTTGGTTAACTGAAGTCTTCGCTAGCTTTAGTTGGTGCACGTTAACAATTTGTAATCCAATAGGTGTGAAGAAAAAGAAGACGCAAACATTCAAATTAGCGTGCTGGCGACACAGGCACCAATTCAATGCACAGTCACTGTTAGATGCAATGTATCCCTGCATGTGGCATGTTCACCCCCGAAGAATAATAGTGAGTCTATCAGATCCACCTTCCTGCGATAGAGCTATTATATCTTTGGGCAGGTGCCCGCTCACCAAATGAGGGCTCGCCTCTACGGTACGCTCCACCTGTAGTGTGCCGGTACTCGGTCTCTCCACCACTGGCAGTCTCTGGTCCTCCGCGGTGCCATCACAAAGGGGCCATGGATAGGCGACTCTGGTTGCTGTGGAGCGTAGGTCGCACACTGCGTCAAGGATCCCCACTCAGGATAGGCGATCTGCTCTGGCGACTGTAGGCCCAGGCTTCTTAGGCCTAAGCGCCCTTGCAGCAGGCCCCAACACAGGCTTCCTGCTTGCTCGAAGATGCCGTCCCAAGAGGCCAGATGCAAGCCTTCCCTTCCTTTAAGTAGTTCTTCCCAGAAGGCTGTGCGTGTTGCAATGCGCTCTGGTAGCACAGTAGCACTGTGGGTATTGTAGTCTGTTAAGTACCCAAGGCAATGGAGTCTTTATCTCCCTGTACTTCAAGATCCATAATGCATTGTTTTAATATAATTAAACCAAACAAGTTGTAGAAGTATCACAATTGAACACCGGAGGGAGCTGAGTTCCTTCTCACTCACAAACTGTAGTCTATTGGCCACATTGCAAAGTGACACCTTGCTACACAGTTATTAGCAGTTAAAAGAGTTTTAAAGTCAGAATGTTTTTTTTATTTTAATGCATTCTATGCATTAAGATAAAAAGACTTCTGTATGCAGCAGCCGCCCCATCACCCCAAATACCTACCTGAGCCCCATCTCTCTCCAGCGATGTCCACAAGTCCCTTGGCTGTCTGGGACTTCCCCTCCTGATTGGCTGAGACACTGCAGTGGCACCATTGACTCCCGCTGCTGGCTATCCAAGTAAGTTAGCCAATAAGGAGAGAGAGGGGGCATGGCCGAACGGCAGCTCTGTGTCTGAATGGACACACAGTGCTGCAACTCAGCTCAGTTGCCTCCATAACAAGCTGCTTGCTGTGGGAGCACTCAACAGGAGGGAGGCAAAGAGGGGGGAGGTTGGGAATTTGAATGAGGTGCGCGTGGTGGAACCAAACAAATTCACATAGGTATAAACATCTGTATGTTTATTAGTAAACCAATGATTGACATGACATAAAACAGTATGACATGCATGTAAGCATAGGAGGTATCAATATCCATAGTAAAAAATATATATCTAACAGCATGGCACAAGGAAATAAAATTGTACATCATACTCCCCCTTTGTGCAGGGTAAGCGATACCATAAAATGGGATCTAGGAGAGGGTAAAACCATCTAAAATTCTAGATGTATGTTGGATGCATCAGAATGGGCTTGATGCGTTTCATGGACTTTCATCCACTCATTCGGAGCAAAATGCATCAATGTTCTGTAAAGGGATATAGATATCAATATATTCTGGTGTAAATACCCACATGGGGAAAAGGGAGTAAATTGGAGATGGCTGGCCATGCTGAAAAATACTTGCATATAAACCGATAATGGAACACTGCGATACCACATGCCAGGGGTCGGCCAAATGAGCCTGGCCCAGGAGCTGGGAAGGGGACCCAATAGGAAAACTGGGAGCATACACACCATCCCCCATGGAATGTCATATATGAGAGAGTTCTTCATGTCGTGATGAATGGGACTTCTATAATATATGAAATTAAATAAGTGGTATGTATCCATGACAATGTAAGTCAATGGGACAAGAATAGGATGAAGCCCATAGCCACAGTGAGGAAATTATATGAAAAATATAACCAAAGTGAAAAGGAGAGCAGTGACCAGATCAGGGATACGAGAAATTAGGGAAAAGATCTCTTAAAAAGGGGAATAAAAAGAAGAGAAAAGAAAACAGGAGTGAGTAAATGTTACAAATACTGACAGGATGTCACACGCACAGCATCAGGGATGCAGCATCAAAGGACGATGGGAACGCCAGCCCAATCCCCCGCATTCAACTGGTGTGGAAGGGAGGGGGAGAGAAAGGGGGCCCACTGCACATCGCAGCTTCTGGACAGCCAGACACACACCGGCCCACCGGTGCATACAGTATAAGGATGGGGGCGTGAACCTTCACTCACATCCCATTTAAAGTCCTAATGTTTCTCCCCCACTTTTTTCATACAGATTAGGGGTGGAGGTGTGTTATGTGACCCAGAATTTTCTTATGGCTGACCCTTATGGGTCAGACCATAATTTTTTTATGTCATATACAGAATATATAATTCAAAATAGTGCAGCGCTATAATTCCAACTCATATAAAGGAAAATTAGGTGAAAAAGTAAAGAGAAAATGAATAAAAATAAGAACCCCAAAAAGGTATATGAATCTGTGGAAAATTCATAAGTGAAATCAAATCAGAAAAAACGTGTGCAGAGTCCCATCTAAATAGTAACAAAGAAAGTCCATATGAAGGTAATCTTTCAAAATGTTCAGAGCCAGTGTGCAGACTGTGAAAACCCGCAATAAGGCGCTCGGGGTGTCCCTGCCGGAGACAGACATACTGAGGAAGAGCCCCGGGGGACCTTCAGTGCCAGAGCCCGGAATGTGATCAATAACATTGGGAAACTGAAGGATTTTCTCCTGGAGCACAGGAAGGACTATATCAATGCCTGCAGGTTTCTGTCTTTTAATTCTGAGTCATCTGAGACTGTGATCCGCAGTCGTGGCTCTCTGGTAAGCAGACTACCAAATCACTGGGTGTTTATGTTTAACCCCCCTGGCGGTATTTTCCGAGTCTGACTCTGGGTTATATTTCTGTGCTGCGATCGGTAACCCCGAGTCAGACTCAGGCTCGCCTCGCTGAATCCACATGCATGGTTTACTTACCTTGTCCCTGGATCCAGCGATGCCACCGCGCTGTGTGAGCGAGCGGGTGCTCGCTTGATTCACACAGTGCCTCTGTGTGCCGCCGATCTCCGTTCACTGCGCCTTTACGACGCACGGGGGCGGAGCCAAATTCAAAAAGGTAAACAAACACCTTACATACAGTATACTGTAATCTTATAGATTACAGTACTGTATGTAAAAAATACACACCCCCTTGTCCCTAGTGGTCTGCCCAGTGCCCTACATGTTATTTTATATAATAAAAACAGTTCTTTCTGCCTTCAAACTGTAGATTGTCCATAGCAACCAAAAGTGTCCCTTTATGTCAAAAATTGTTTTAAAGCAGCTAGAAAACAGCGATAATAAATTATAATCACTTGCAGAATTGTGCAAAAGCGATTTGTGGGGAAATTCGTCAAAAAAAAATTAAAGTAATGACAGCGACAATTCTGCAACTAAGCACATTTCAGTGATTTTGAGTTGATTACATTATTGAATCATTTTTATTATAATTATATTATTATTATTTGTTATAATTATTTATAATTATTTATTATATTATCATTTATAATTTTGTTTTTAAAAAAAAATCATACCCGGGATGCCTACTCTTGTTTGGTCAGATTTAAGTGAGTTATTCCTAAAAATTACAGGCCTACAGTATAAAACACCAAATTTCCTTGCAAATAATGGCACCGCTTTCAGCACCTAAAATCTGAAATAATCATACCGCTAGGGAGGTTAAACACAAATAGGTAGATTCAGTAGATAAGCCGACCTAACTCTGAATCTCTGCCGCCGTATGTTTAAGCGTATGCTCAAACAGAGATACGCTTAAACAAAGCTAAGATAGGACGGCTTGCGCCGTTCTATCTTAGCTTGTAATTTTTCTGATGGCCGCTTGGTGGCGCTTCCATTGCGGCCGGCGTAGATTATGTAAATGAGCTTGTACGCCGATTCCCGAACGTACGCCAGCCCGCCACAGTCGAATTACGTCGTTTCCGTAAGGCCTTAGGCGGCCTAAAGTTATTCCACCTATGAGGTGGAATAATAATGTTAAAGTATGGCCGCCGTTCCCGCCGGGAGGTTTGAATTTTTTATGTCGTTTGCGTAAGTCGTCCGCGAATCGGGATTTACGTCGTTTACGTCCACGTCGAAATCAATAGGCCCGTACGGCGTACTTAGCCGCAATGCGCCCTGGGAAATGTAGTCGCCCGGCGCATGCGCAGTGTAAAAAAACTTCAAAAAACGTGAGGTCAAGCCTCATTTCAATACAACACGCCCCCCTCCAACCAATTTGAATTAGGCGCCCTTACGCCCGCTTGTTTGAGGCTACACCGCCATAGATTAGCAGGTAAGAAGATTGAAAATCAATACTAGCCTAGCTAATTTACGGCGGTGTAGCCTAAACAGGCTACGCTACGCCATCCTAAACAGGCTACGCTACGCCATCCTAAAGATATTCCTGTGTACCTGAATCTACCTAAAAGTACTTGGGAAGATTGGTGACACTTCTTCAATTTTGTGGAATTTCCTTTTTGCAACATTTTGAAAGATTACCTTCATATGGACTTTCTTTGTTACTATTTAGATGGGACTCTGCACATGTTTTTTGTGATTTGATTTCACTTATGAATTTTCCACGGATTTATATACCTTTTTGGGGTTCTTATTTTTATTAATTTTCTCTTCACGTTTTCACCTAATTTTCCTTTATATGAGTCGGTATTGTAGCGCTGCACTCTTTTGAATTATATATTGCTTTTAAGTTTTTTAGTGCTGAACTTTATTGCTAGCTGCTTCATTTATTATTTTTTTCACTATATTTTATCAATTTTTTATTCAACACACGATACACAATCAATTTTTTTATTTTTATTTTAGCGCTGCGTCAGCCTCCCTCTCCCCCTCCCCTCCACACCAGTTGGATGCGGGGGATTGGGCGGGCTTTCCCACCATGCATCGGCACCACACCCCAGGCGCTGTGCATGTGATGTCCTGCGGGGCGTCCATTCGTGCACACATTTGGTATATCAGCTTGGCTGACAAGTGGAGAGTTACACCGGCATTCTTCCGGGATGTCTCTTCTTTTGTGCCTTGCCAGCGTGACGCTGGAGGGGAACTGATGGTTATGCTGGGTTCATATCCTAGTCCCCATTCACTGGTATTCTATTGTTGAGGCAACACATCCCATGCTCCTCCAGACCACTGCTTTCTCAGCCTGGTTCCCTAATCTACTTGGACTCACTAAGATAAACCCACAGTGAGCATTTTGTGCATATTATTTTAACTTCTGCTTTTCTTTTGAGACAGTATTTGTAACATTCCCTCACTCCTGTTTTCTTTTCTCTTCTTTTTATTCCCCTTTTTAAGAGTTCTTTTCCTTAATTTCTCGTATCCCCGATCTGGTCACTGCTCTCCTTTTCATTTTGGTCACATGTTTCATATAATTTCCTCACCGTGCCTATGGTCTATTGACTTATTTAAATTTCATATATTATAGAAGTCCCATTCATCATGACATGAAGATCTCTCTCACATATGACATTCCATGGGGGTTGGTGTGTATGCTCCCGAATTTCCTGTTGGGTCCCTTCTCAGCTCCCAGACCAGGCTCATTTGGCCAACCCCTGGATTGTGGTATCATACGGTCCCATTTTTGGTTTATATGTGAGTATTTTTTGGCATGGCCAATCATCTCCAGTTTACTCTCCCCCCCCCCCCCCATGTGGGTATTTACACCAGATTATATTGGTATCTCTATCCCTTTACAGAACATTAATGCATTTTTTTCCTGTCGAGTGTATAGAAGTCCATGAACCGTGTCGAGCCCATTCTGATGCATCCAATATACATAGAGAATTTTTGCCTTTTAATATTATATTAATGTTGTGCAGTGTTATTCCATGACTAATGCTATAAATTGGTATTTGGCACCACCTAGTGGCTAAAACGTGAAATGGACTTCATTTATTTTTGTTTTCAAGAACATGGTGAAATATTATGCAAATGACCTACCCATGAACACTCTGGGCTGAAGTGCATGCTGGGTAGTGGATAAAAGGCCCTGAGGTGGCCATCTTGGGTCTCTTGTCCCTGGCCTGCCAGCAGAGCTCTGGTTGTGTGTGGGTTCCATAGAGCTCTGGCCTACATCATGCAGAGCAGAACAGCACCCCTTTGATTCTGCTTTATACCACAGCTAGCTGGAGCAGCAGTGTGGTCTAACCAGAGACCGTTGAAGGAGGTAACTCCGGACTCCCGGTCATCTGTAAAACAGAACAGCGTGACAGTGTGGTCGCAGCAAACAGATCCTGTGGAGCGGAGGTATCCATCTGTCTGAACCTCGTGTGGTGAGAGGGCTGATGCTCAGAACTTTTTACTCCTTTTCACACACCTAGACTGATTGAATAGTGTTGCTGGGACCGGTAGTTCCACGGAACAGTTCAGTTCAATAGAGTCACCTGTGCACAGGCCTCAAGCCTGATTTAACTATTTTGTGACTACCGCTCGAGGTACATTTCTAAGAAGAAGTACACAGGTACTTTTCACAATTTAAGCTGCTGTTCTATGTTCTACATTGCTTTATTGATCAGAGAATCCTTTGGATTACAATATTTGTCTCACAATAGCTAGCAGAAGACAGAAGAAAAAAGACCAGAAACTATACTGTATTCTTACTGCAAAGCCTTGCAGTGCTGTTACCATTTACTAGAGGCTGTAGGGGGAATATTGAGTTAATTATACTGTGATATATCATTCTTGCCAAATACTGTGTGCTTCATAGTGAGTTTCACAGTGTCTACATTGTGTGCTGGAAGTGGGAAGGTGCCCGGTGCTGAGGTTGTTGCCAGAGCATTAGTCCCACTTGGAGACACTCCTGCCGAAGCAATACAGGTGGCTCTCAGGCGATTGCCACCTACAATCTCTTGTCTCATTATTGTATACCAATTGTGGTTCCATGTTAACGATAAAACCTGTTCTAGTAAATTTACCCTTTTGTTTTAACACAATTTGTTGTGAGGCTTGTTAATTCTCCAAACAGGTGTAGCAGTGTATGCCCGGGTAACAACACAGGTAAAGTGAATATAATCTGTGTCTATTCACCTGTCTTTTATTATTGAGCTTCTCACACTAGCACTGCACCACAGCTGTGTCGAGGGGAGTGAGACCAAATTTTTGGCAATCACCTGAGAGCCACCTGTATTGCTTCGGCAGGAGTGTCTCCAACTGGTGCCCAGCTTATTTTTCAACCCCCCCCCATACAACCAAGAACCAGACTTTAAGGTGGAAATGTTAGCCTGTCGCACCTATTGAAAATGTGATCACAACAGGAGGAGAAGTGCTGCATATGGCTACTACCATTACCAATTCATTCTAGAACCATTCGTCCTCTGACTTAACTATTATTGGTTGTTGGTTCAGAATAAGTATGCAGCCTGTGAAGTCAAAGTTCCCATATTTCATATTTGTTCCACATCAGTGATACCACATATCAAAATGGAATAAAATTATATAAAGTGAATATGTCACATTTATGTACCAACAAACACATTATACATTCCACTTTCTTCTAGAGTGCCCTGGGCAAAACAGACTTCTGCTTTAAAGATGTCACTCTAATTTTGTAGTAGACCACCCTAGGATTTTGGGAAAATCTAGAATTAGTCATTTTAGCGGTCTCATTTTGAAAATATCTGAGCTGATTTTAATGACTTTATTTTATACAGATAATTGTTCAGACACCTAAAAATGAAGTAATATTCTTAATAATAGCTGTCATTTAAAAAAGGATAGTAAGAGTCCAAATTCTCATAAAAAGTCTCCATCTGCACATTACCCAGTTATGACCTTGATAGATAGATCTTTCAGACTTGCCAGCTGTTACAGTGTTTCAATGCATGTCTTGAAGCTCCTTCTGGTTAATTGGTTTAAGCCTTAATTTTTCTTAGTCGTCAGTGCTGGCAGTGACTAACATATTCATCACACAACATTTTGCTGCCTTCATTGTGCTAACACTTTTCACATCTTGTTGCTGGGAATGGGAAATTTGATTGTGCTGACATTAGCTCTATAAAGCCTGAATATTTTACAACTTAAGCTTAAACGCATGGCATGATTCATTACCGAGCAACTTGTTGCTTTGTACAGAATTTTCTATACTTATTTGTATATTTACCTATGTAAGCAAGAAGTGATCTAGGCTATTCTCAGCATGCTGCCTGCATAAGCAATAAGGGTTGTACCTAACACAGATGGTTATGTATTTGGGCTAGACTGCACCATACACTTTTCAGTTTAGCACAATACAGACACATTAGTGAGGACCTGACCTTGCAGGCAAGATGGAACTCAGACTGCTGACTAGTACCAGCATTTCTCACCAAATGGAAACAATGTCACAAACAAAGGTATAATGTATTTTGCTGTCACTCCATTTTTTTTTTTATTAAAGCTGACAGTAAGGTCCGTATTTAAAAAATCAGTTGTGTATTATTAAAAACAACAAGAGACTTATTTGAAAATTACCCAACACTTGCCTGGCATTCACACAGTTTTTCCACACTCATTCTATTTTCTAACAAGATTCGCCCAATGAAAGTTTCATCAAACAAAAATCTCCCCCATATATTCTTCTATAGGAAAAGTACTTTACTGTACTAGTCATTCTATTTTCACTCAGTGAATGTGAATTTTCTCATAAATGTTTCACCATTTTAAAACCTGGTTTAAAGTGGAAAAGCAGTTTTTTAATTGCCTCTGCGGATTTTCAGCTCACAGAGGTCGCGGAACCTGTGTCAGCACAGGGTCAGCACGTCCATGGTTTTGTGTTTTTTTTCTCAAAGGAAAAAAGGACTAGTATGTTGCAACGTATTACATTTTTGTTCTTGGATTTAGATACACTTTAAATACAGAAGAGAAAAGTAAGAACACAATAGTATACAGTCTGGTGGGGGTATCTGGATCACAAGACTAGCTAAGCATAATTGCAAACACATTTGCCATGTAAAAGAGTTTTTCTATATTTGATCTGTGTATTTTTATCTTTTACCTACATTTTTTTACTTCCGAGATGTGTACAATGCAGCTAATTTCACTCCTTCTTCGGCCTTTTTCTACCCAAAATGGTCACTACTGAAAACACTTCCTTCTTCCAGCACTGCCCACCAATCATGGAGAGAGAAAAACAAGATGCAACAAGGAAGAACATTCTGCAGGGCAGCAGGCCAGGCTATACATCAGTTTTGTATCTGTCTTCATAGTTCAGGGACTATCTTGTTTCTAACTAGGCTGTTCATGTTACAGTTTTCTGTAAGATGGAACCAGGGGTTCCCCATGCATAACAAGAGACAGTAACCACAAACCCAGCACTTGAACCCAACAGTACCTTCTCCTAAGTGATAGCTTTCTTGCTGCCCATAACTGTCCATAAAAATTGGGGCGACAGCAATAAAGGGAGAACGCTCAACCGTAATATGTTACATAATCACCTGTGTAGCGCTACCCCTGAAGGAGCCGCTGGTTGATTTGGGATCTACTCTCTTTTGGCTCAGCTCACCCCTATTAACTAGCTCAAACCCTCCCTTGACACATCAGAAGCCTGCTGGTTGAGATATTGTGACCTCTGTTGGGCTGGGGTCAAAATATCAGTAACAGTATAACAAAAGAATTACCTGCTGTTAAGGACGGTTCCTCCAGGCAAGAAAATACACTCTACACAGTGAATATATGTTTAAATAAAAAGGGTAAGTTTACTTTATGGAAACTTAAGGGAAAAAGCATAGGTTTGAATTATGAACACAATGGTAAGCAATGACTCACTATGATCTGGACTGCAAGGGCCCTTGCAGGAATCAGTAATTTATGACAGTAAGGAAACTTAACTAGGGATGGTATCACTCATTTAAACTAGGGTAGACAGTCTATGCTCGCGAGCGCCCTCTAGCGGGCAATCCTACAGAACAGTTAATGATCACGATGCGGCCGGTTGGTGCACATAAGAAATTGTAATCCAAGGCGGCAGTTGATGAGGGAACTTAAACAACCAGATGTCTGGAACAGCGAACGTTGGTGAGCCGACACTCGTCAGTGTCAGTCACTTCCACGAACACTCAAACAGTTAACTGGGCCTCTAAGTTTCGGGTTGAGGCCGAGAACGGGTCTCCGGCCTGTGAGGTGGCCCTAGATGTCTGTGTTAACAGAGAGTCAGAAGTTGAGCAAGTGCTCTCTCACCCGACAGGCCGATCCGCCTGAATTATCCTCAGGAGGCGCGCTGGTGAATCACCACTTCACAGTACAGAGATCCCGGACGAGGGTGCTCCACTGGTTCGACTGACAGCTGGATTTCCTCTACGATCTCCGGATACACGGGCTGGAGGCTGGAGTCTTGCTTCCTTCCAGACAGCTGGTCTCTCAGTAGATTTAGGCCTAGGCTTATGGCCTAACCGTATGGCTGTGCTCTGTCAGCAGCTCCGCAGAGGAGAGAAGTGCAGGTCCCGAGAGAGAGCGAAATCAGCAGCGCCCTTTCTTTAAGTAACCTCCCCCATAAGTCTGTGCGGAGGTGTCTCGTGTTCAAAACGCAGGGAATTGTGGGAAGTGTAGTTTGTTTCTCCTAAGAGTCGATGGAGTCCATATCTCCTGCTACTTTCAATCCCACAATGCATAACTCCTTAAAGGTAACTTGCATATTTACAATGGTGTTCCAGCGGGGATAGTCTGTCGTAAGGTTCTGACAGGATGACCCTGCTACACCTGCAATTGGCCTAATAACATAATAAACCCCCCACACCCATTACATTAATAGAATTTTAGGTTATACATGAAGGTCACAGAAGTACCACCCACTCCCTTTAAACTGAACCACATGCTGCCTTAAAGGGGTTGTAAAGGTACAATTGTTTTTTCCTAAATAGCTTCCTTTACCTTAGTGCAGTCCTCCTTCACTTACCTCATCCTTCCATTTTGCCTTTAAATGTCCTTATTTCTTCTGAGAAATCCTCACTTCCTGTTCTGTCTGTAACTCCACACAGTAATGCAAGGCTTTCTCCCTGGTGTTGAGTGTCGTGCCCGTGTTCGTGTCTAATATTACCTGCATTGTCAGGAGACACTATGCAGCATTTTTATTGTGAAGCTGTTTTCCCATGTCATCACATACTGCAGAGAGTGTATAACAACAAAACCTGGGGAATGCCCAGGGAAAAAACAAGCCTCCTTTCAGCCTGGGCATCCTGTAATCTGTGGTCCTAACACTAAACAATGAGCGTCCCCACAGTGGAGGCACATGCATTCTAATGGATAGATAGGGGCAGGTGGACTGAAGGGGAGCCACCCCTCCTTAAAGGTACAGGAACACACCAAGTACCCAGCATATAGCACAATGGCTGCAAAGGTGTTGGTGCACTGCTGGACCAATATAAGCAACACAGGTGAAATATAAACGTGTTCACCGCCCCCATCTATAGCTGTAAGTGGCATTGGAAGGCTAAAGCAGATAACAACAAAACCTGGGGAATGCCCAGGAAAAAAACAAGCCTCCTTACCGACCAGCCCGCAGAACAACCAATTAACCTGTCCAACAGTATGCGTTAAAAACAGGGGTTTTGTCCGCACGCATTTGCAAACGCATGCGTGAGCCACAGAGCCGCGCCAAGGCACCCTGTAATCTGTGGTCCTAACACTAAACAATGAGCGTCCCCACAGTGGAGGCACATGCAGAGAGTGTGGCTGAGCGCTAAGAGTAAAGCAAAGCATCTTGGGACATGTAGTTCAGGGAGCCAAGATTTGCATTCAGCTGAACTGTTTTGGACTACAAATACCAGCCAGCTGGGAAAGGAGAACAGGATTCTGGGAGAGGTGATAAAAAGCCTGTGTGAGAGCGGGATCGCTCTCTTGGGACCCTGACCTGGAACCGCAAGCAGGTGACTCTGTATCAGTGTGTGATGTGACCGGGTCACGACCAGAGGAAGAGAGAGAGTCATTGCGTGCGGGTGCAGAAGCATCCACTGCCAGCTTCTAACTGTCCAGCGGCAGCCTGGAGGCTGCGCTTCACACGTCCATGCCAGATCCAACCAAGCTGCAGCATGGTGTGTCACAGGGAAACACTATCCCTTGAGTCAAGCTCTACAGAAGCCCATCGCCAATTCCTATACTGAAAGTCATACTGAAGCCTCGTACACACGACCGAGGAACTCGATGGGCGAAACACATCGTTTTCCTCGTCGAGTTCCTTGTTAGGACAAAATCTCCTCGTTCTCAAACGCGGTGACATACAACACATACAACGGCAGGGGAAGTTTGACTCCACTGGCTAAACTCTTGGGGCTGGTTTTGCTAATCTCATGTGTTTGCGTGTTAAGTAAAAGTTTGTTAAGAGACGATTTGCACTTTTCAGTCTGTTACAGCTTGAAAAATGTGTTATCTCCATTACAAATGCTACTTTTACTCCCGTCTCATACTTTATTCTGAGCAAGTGCGGGTTTCTTAGCATACGCTCGAGTTTCTCGTCGAAAACTAGCCCGTCGAGGAACTTGACGAGCCAATTTGAGACTCCCGACGAGGAAATAGAGAACTTGCTCTCTTTTTGGCTCGTCGAGTTTCTCGACAGTTTCCTCGACGAAAATGTACACACGACCGGTTTCCTCGGCAAAAAAATATCTCCCAGCAAGTTTCTTGCTGGTTTTTGCCGAGAAACTTGGACGTGTGTACGAGGCCTGAGAGTCATTGGGACTGGTGAGCGGGCCCATTCTCATACAAGAAGAGACACTGCATGCAGACACCATAGTTTTGTTCTGTTAAGTGTAGCCCCAGGTCCTACAGGCTTAGGCCCCTTTCACATGTACAGATCCCTTGAAGATCCGTACATGTCTCATCCTCTTGCTCAGAGGGGATCGCTCCGTTATTCCCCGCTGAGCCAGCAGATGACAGGGCGGTCCCTGCACACTGTGCAGGGACCGCCCTGTCCGATCTCCACTCTCCCCTATGGGGGGATCGGATGAACACGGACCGTCTGTCCGTGTTCACCCAATCCGCTCTGCAGACGGAAGGAAAAATAGGATTTTCCGCCGTCTGCAGAATCAGAGCATAGCGGACAACGATGAGATTGGGTGTCAGCGGATGTTCATCCGCTGACACCCGCTATCTCATAGGGATAAATGTATGTCCCTTTTTCATCCGTAAACGGATGGATGAAAAAACGGACATACGGTCTGCTGGTGTGAAAGGGCCCTTACTCTTTGTTGAGCCATAACAGTGTTCCCTTTTCCACAGGACACCACAAGTATACTTTGCAACACACTGCTTGTTAAGACATAATCTGGCTACTTCACCTTCTTCTAATTACCAGGATATCTCAATTACATCACTTGAGAGCTGGCAGAACAGTGGTGTAGTGGTTAGTACTTTCACTTAGCAGCAAAATGGTCACTGGTTAGAATCCCGACCACGACACCATCTGCTTGGAGTTTGCATGTTCTCCCTGTGTCTACGTGGGTTTCCTCCCACACTCCAAAGACATGCTGGTAGGTTAATTTGGATGCTGGCCAAATTGGCCCAGTGTATATATGTGTGTACAACTGTGTGTCCCAAGCATGTCAAGATCCTACGGGGTAAATGACCACACCAGCAAGGAAGACACTGTCTGCAAAAAGCACCCAGAGGCGATTCAGTTTGCATGTGTAGTGCTATACAAGTCATTCATTCAGAGCTAGCTGAAGACACAAGGTTTTATTTCCTCTGAGGGACTACAACATATCCACCCTCGCAAAAGGGATTAAAGCAGTTACGCTATTTGCTAATTGAGCGGGTTTAAATACTCAAATGTTTATTTAGTCTCACCAAATTAGGTACAGTGTTATATCCCTCTGTCTTTCTGGGCCTGTGGTGTTGAGGTACAGAAGGGAGGGGGTTGACATTAAAAAGGTCATTCCTCTGCCCTTCTTTTGCCTGTTCACATAGGTTTCTAACTAAATGGAGTATTGTGTGAGTAATCTATATATCCTGCAACCACTTACTGTTTCTGTTCTAATGTTTTATATTATCTGTATCACTTGCCATAGTAAAAATGTATCAAGGGCTAAGTTCATGTTGCTGGAATCTAATGTTTCTAACACTTCAGTAAAGTAAAGCATTCCTCCTCATTGCATGAGACAGCAGCGGGCATCATTGGCTTCCGCTGCTATCAATCACAGGCATTCAGCCAATAAGCAAATAGGTGGGTGGGGTCAAGCATGGTTCTTTGTGTGATGAACACACAGAGCAGTGGCTTGGGAGCGAGCCTGCTCGGGTGTCCCCAGAGCCAGCTGCCTGTTCTGGGGGCACTCAGCAAGAGGGAGGAGCCAAGAGCGACAGCAGGAGACCTGAGAAGAGGTGCAAAACCACTGCACAGAGCAGATAAGTATGACATGTTTGCTTTTGTTTTAATTTTTATTTTTTATTTTTAAGCCAAGCCTTTAATATCACTTTAGGTTTGAAACTATGAGTTATTTTCCTATGGAATATGAGTTGTCTTCACTGTATTCTGAACAGTGTGCTTACATTTACTCTTTGTTAAATATGTGTTAAATATGTGTCTTAAAATAAAATATTGAATAGCAAAAAAAAAATAGAAATAGCTATAGGCAATCTTTAAGGCATATTACATTTAGCTGTTTCTATTCTCTAAAAGGAAAAATGGGAATAGCATATCCCCTGATGAAAAATACAGAGACTACAGAACACCCCATCTTATAAAAGTACATAAGTGCTTTGACCTGCTCCGAAGTCTAGCTACACTGCCTGTGTTCACTGTAAGGTACAAGAATGTGCTTCATGCTTCAGTGTTGAATCCCTTTGAACCTTCTACAAAGGAAATTTGCTTAAAGTGAACTTGCCGAAAACATCCCATTTACTCCTACCCTTCAGTTCTTGACCATTTAAAGATATCTGAACATTTTCAAAGTAAAGGGAATTTACAGAGAGCATCCACTAAGGGTATAGTATGGCGGGCAAAAAGAAAAGACATCAGAAAGCCCTGAATAACCCTTCTATGAGATGCATAACACCAGCCTGGCCCCCTGTTGAACACAGGACTGGAAGGAGATTGTTCAGAATTAGTTGGCATTCTTTGGTTAACAAAGAAAGCTAGCACATAATTAGTCTTTCCATCCTGTAACTTTCAGTTTATTCCTTTCACTGATTGGCTCTGACTCCCATTTTAACCTTAGATTGTGTTTGCTATTTATGACACACACATTACAGAAGGTTTGCAAATGTAGCACTACGATTATAGGAGTTGCTGAAGTTAGAGTTCCCCACTGCTGCACAGCCAGTCATAGAGCATTTCCTTCATTCACTCAAAGCAGAAAACAGTCTTTGGCTTATTTGGTTGTTTTATTAGGGGATGATAACTTGGTAGGAGTAGGGAATTATGGGATGCCCAGTGTGACAACAAACTTCAGGGACAACTTCCTCCCTATTTACAGATTCCTCTTCTCACTTCCTCCTGCACACAGTTGATTCCTTTATGTAGAGCTCCTGTTCCTGTTGGTTGACTCTTGAGGGAACTAAGAGTATATCATTAGTTCAGCAAAGACCCATTACAAGCAGGAACTCGCAGTCCCTTTTGACAAAGTAGCACAAATAGAGAGAACAGCATAACACATAGTTGCATAGTTACATAGTTAGTCAGGTTGAAAAAAGACACAAGTCCATCCAGTTCAATCACAAAAAATAAAAAAACAAAATAAAAAACACAGTAAAATCCTATAAACCCAACTCCATACCCACAGTTGATCCAGAGGAAGGCAAAAAACCCCAGAAGAGCATGATCCAATTTGCTACAGCAGGGGAAAAAAATTCTTCCTGATCCCCCAAGAGGCAATCGGATTTACCCTGGATCAACTTTACCTACAAATCTTAGTACTCAGTTATATTCTGTACATTTAGGAAAGAATCCAGGCCTTTCTTAAAGCAATCTACTGAGCTGGCCAGAACCACCTCTGGAGGGAGTCTGTTCCACATTTTCACAGCTCTTACTGTGAAAAAACCTTTCCGTATTTGGAGGTGAAATCTTTTTTTCTCTAGACGTAAAGAGTGCCCCCTTGTCCTCAGTGTTGACCGTAAAGTGAATAACTCAACACCAAGTTCACTGTATGGACCTCTTATATATTTGTACATGTTGATCATATCCCCCCTTATTCTCCTCTTCTCAAGAGTGAATAAATTTAGTTCTTCTAATCTTTCCTCATAGCTGAGCTCCTCCATGCCTCTTATCAGTTTGGTTGCCCTTCTCTACACTTTCTCCAGTTCTCCGATATCCTTTTTGAGAACTGGTGCCCAAAACTGAACTGCATATTCCAGATGAGGTCTTACTAATGATTTGTACAGGGGCAGAATTATATCTCTGTCTCTGGAGTCCATACCTCTCTTAATACAAGAAAGGACTTTGCTCGCTTTGGAAACCGCAGCTTGGCATTGCATGCCATTATTGAGCTTATGATCAACTAAAACCCCCAGATCCTTCTCCACTACAGATCCCCCCAGTTGTACTCCCCCTAGTATGTATGATGCATGCATATTCTTAGCCCCCAAGTGCATAACTTTACATTTATCTACATTAAACCTCATCTGCCACTTAGTCGCCCAATTAGACAGAGCATTGAGGTCGGCTTGTAAATTGGCGACATCCTGCAAGGACGTTATTCCACTGCATAGCTTGGTGTCATCTGCAAAGACAGAAATGTTACTTTTGATCTCAGACCAAATATCATTTATAAATATATTGAAAAGTAAGGGTCCCAGCACTGAACCTTGGGGTACACCACTGATAACCTTGGACCATTCAGTGTAAGAATCATTAACCACGACTCTCTGAATTCTGTCTTTCAGCCAGTTTTCTATCCATTTACAAACTGATATATCCAATCCTGTAGACCTTACCTTACACATGAGCCGTGTGTGCGGAACTGTATCGAACGCTTTTGCAAAATCCAAATATATCACGTCCACAGCCACCCCTCTGTCCAGGGTTTTACTTACCTCTTCATAAAAGGAAATCAGGTTTGTCTGACAACTTCTGTCTTTCATGAATCCATGTTGTCTGCTGCTTAAATAGTTTTTTTCCAGCAAGAACTCATCCATGTGGTATTTTATTAAACGTTCCAGTATCTTCCCAACTATAGAAGTTAAACTAACAGGTCTATAGTTACTTGGTAAAGACTTTGTTCCCTTTTTAAATATGGGCACCACATTGGCCCTGCGCCAATCCAGTGGTACTATTCCTGTCTTTAATGAGTCCCTAAATATTAGATACAGTGGCTTTGAAATGACAGAGCTCAACTCACCTAGGATCCGTGGGTGGATGCCATCAGGTCCAGGTGCTTTATCCACCTTTATTCTGTCTAAATATTTCTGGACCATATCACTTTTGAGCCATTGTGGATTTGGGGCTGTGTCACTCCCACCCCCATTTTGGACATGAGCTCCCCCATGCTTCATTGTATACACAGAGCTGAAGAAAACATTTAATAAATTTGCCTTCTCTTTGTCCCCAGTCACCCACTCTAGATTATTTTGTAAGGGGCCTACATGCTCAGACTTCACCTTTTTACTATTAATATATTTAAAGATTTTTTTGGGGTTTGTCCTACTATCTTTTGCAATCTGTCGTTCGTTTTGAATTTTTGCATCCTTGATTTCCTTTTTGCATATCCTGTTATATTCTTTGTAACATTTAAACAACACTAGTGTTCCTTCATTTTTATATTTTTTAAAAGCTACTTTCTTATTGTTTATAGCTTTTTTAACTTTGACCGTGAGCCACATAGGTTTTATTTTTAGCCTTTTAAACTTATTGCCCATGGGAACATTTTGCAGTGAGGTTCCACACAGTCTTTTTGAAGAATTCCCATTTCTGTTCTGTGTTCATCTGTGCCAATAGTCCCTCCCAGTCCAAGTCCTGGAGAGCAGCCCTCATCCTTGGAAAATTTGCTCTCTTAAAATTTAGTGTTTTAATATTTCCTGTATGTATTTCTTGCTTATAGTTAACATTAAATGAAATCATGTTATGATCACTGCTACCCAGGCGTTCCTTTATCTGAACATTAGTAATAAGCTCTGCATGGTTTGAGATTATCAGGACCAACAGGGCATCATTCCTAGTTGGGGCCTCAATAAACTGCACCATAAAATTGTCCTGCAATAGGTTTTTAAATATTTGTCCTTTAACTGTCCCAGAAGTGCCATTAATCCATTTAATTTCTGGGTAGTTAAAATCCCCCATTATTATCACCATCCCAGACCTTGCAGCCCTTTCCATCTGTGCAAGGAGCTGAGTCTCCACCTCCTCATTAACATTGGGTGGTTTATAACAAACTCCAATGATTAATTTTGAACTACGCACATCTGTATGCAGTTCCACCCATAATGCTTCAGCCTCATCACACTCTCCATCAACCAGGTTCTCTTTCACGCTTGCTTTGAGGTCACTTCTCACATAGAGACAGACCCCTCCACCTTTCCTTTTTACCCTGTCTTTCCGAAAGAGAGCATAGCCAGGAATATTAATAGCCCAGTCATGTGAAGATTGAAGCCAAGTTTCAGCAATACCGATTACATCATAGCTCTCCTCATGCCCTAGAGCTTCCAGCTCACCTGTTTTGCTTGGCAGACTTCTGGCATTGGTGAACAAACACTTAAATGTATTGTTACATTTTTCTCTGGTGTTTTTCATATAATTTATAGTAGTACAAATGGCACTATTATTTCCAATGGCTGTTTGCAACATGGGAACTTTCTTGTCACCTGCCATAACCCTCCCCCCATCTATCCCCATTCCACTCTCCATTAATGTCTGACCACTAACTGACCTGTCTGCTCGATGTAATTCTAATTCACCCTCCCCCCTCAATCCTAGTTTAAATACTCCTCCAGCATTCCCATAAACCTCTCCCCCAGCACAGCAGACCCCCTTCCATTCAAGTGCAAACCGTCTTTAGCATATAGGTTGCACCCCAATGAAAAGTCAGCCCAGTGCTCTAGAAACCCAAATCCCTCCTTCCTACACCAGGTCTTTAGCCATGCATTCAGCTCTCTAATCTCCCCCTGCCTTTCCTGTGTTGCGCATGACACAGGCAATATTTCAGAGAATATCACCTTGGAGGTCCTTCCCTTCATCTTGCAGCCTAGTTCTTTAAATTGATTCTTAAGGAGCCTCCACCTTCCATGTATACTGTCATTGGTTCCAACGTGGACCAAGACAGCTGGGTCATGCCCAGCCCCTCCCAGTAATTTATCCACCCGGTCCACCACATGCCGAACCCTGGCACCAGGGAGACAGCAAACCATTCGGTTGAAGCGATCCTGGCGACAAATTATTCTATCAGTCCTTCTGATTATAGAATCCCCTATTACCACCAACTGTCTAGGCCTACCTGCACTCCCCTCCCCACCTCTACTAGATGGGTTGCTCTCCCGGCTGTTAGGGGTAGCAGTAACATCTAGGGCTGCCACCTCTGTTTGCCACCTCCACATCATCACCCAACTTGGCAAATTTGTTTTGATGCACAAATACAGGACTGGCCTTCCCTTTCTTCACGCCCCTTCCACTCCCTCTAACTGCATTAACCCATCTCCCTATCTGATAATCCTGACTTTCCCCTCCACATCAACCTTACTGACCACTTGCTCAGCGAGCAGAGGACCCCTTTCAAGGTTGTCATTTCTACCCAGTGTTGCAACTTGCTCCTCCAGATCTCTGATACGAGCTTCCAGAAGGGCAACCTGCTCACATCTGTCACAGCGGTATCCATCTTGGAGCTGTTGCACCAATTTTGCATACATGTGACACACTGTGCACTGAGCAAAACCTTCAACCCTGCTAGCACTCATTTCCCAGTTACAATATAATTACTTGTATGAAGATTAAGATAATACTTACAGTTTTAGAAGACTCCTGTCTTAACTCTTGTTTTAAACTCCTGGTTTTTAACTCTTCCACTTGTATTCAAAAATTCCACTTCTGATCAGAAATTCCACACCAGATCTCAGCAAGGAGCCAGCTCTTATGGAGTTTTTACAGACACTTATATACTCACCTGTTAACAATTAAACACTCCCCTTAATTAGCAGAAAGGAAAAAAAAGCTGTTTAAAAAGTGTCAGAGAAAAAAAGACAAACAATTGAACACTTGCACACACTTGAAC
Organism: Rana temporaria; assembly: GCF_905171775.1. Taxonomy (NCBI): domain Eukaryota; kingdom Metazoa; phylum Chordata; class Amphibia; order Anura; family Ranidae; genus Rana; species Rana temporaria. The sequence goes on from NC_053489.1 coordinate 309,195,870, forward strand.
ACATCTCTTTCTGCCTTCCCAGTCCTCCTGATTGGCTCTCTGCCACAGTCTTGCCCAACTCACACACACACATTAAGATTCCCCAGTGCAAGATTGGATGAAGAAGTGGCACACTGCTGTCTTAAAGAGAGACCTGCTACAAATGGCAGTCTCTCCCCTTGTCTGCCCCTGCACCGTGCTGATGTAGTCACTGTCTCTCCTTGCTGTCTCTACTGCCTCTCGTGCTTGAATCCCTCCAACTGTCTCCTGTGATGGGATCCTTTCAGACCAGCCTCCCAAGTTCCAGCCTGAGCTAAATCCCCCCATGTGAAAAGGGCCTCATTCTCTGCCCAAAAGTATTTACTTAATTTAAGTTAGAGTAGGGAGTGATTACAAAACCCTGTCAGGTTTAAAATGTGAAATCGCTGCGCTGGTCTAATTGATGAAACAGCTGCTACTCAAGACCAGGAATAAAGTAAAAAAATGTATTAATATACATGGAGCGCTATTTCCTGTGTTAAACCATATAAAATGTGACAATATATAATTTATAAAGTGATCATTGAGCATGAGATAATACTTGATGCAAATATGCTTCAATATAATGAAAATTAATTAAGTGTCTGATGCATAAACTACAATATAAAAACCATGCTCAAAAAAGTGCAAAATGAATAATGAAAAATGCTAAATGTTTATTCATTTTGCACTTTTTTGAGCACGGTTTTTATATTGTGGTTTATGCATCAGTCACTTTATTAATTTTCATTATATTGAAGCACGTTTGCATCAAGTATTATCTCATGCACAATGATCATTTTATAAATTATATATTGTCACATTTTATATGGTTTAACACAGGAAATAGCACTCCATGTATATTAATATATATTTTTTTACTTTATTCCTGGTCTTGAGTAGCAGCTGTTTCATCATTTCACATTTAAACAGTAAAGCACTCCACATATATTAATACAGGTTTTGTTTACTCTCTGCTTCCTAATGGGAGGATGTCCCTTTACTTCTTGTACTAGAGACATAAAAGGAATACGCTGACATTTAGAATGGGCTGTGAACACATGCAAAATCAGATAGAAACCTTTTTAATGCAGCACCCCACACAGCATTAGGGTGACATTTAAAATGAAGGGCACGGCATAGTGGACCGTGAATTACCATACCTTGCACAGTAAAAGGCATTTTTCTACAACAACAACGTTTAGGTGTAAAGCCAACCTAAAAGCCTTATAGACTCCCACATCTATTGTAGGCTAAGAAAAAATAAAACATGTTTTGGCTAAAGATATACTTTATCTGTGCAAAGGTTTAAGCCTAGTTCTCCAGACTCCAGAAAACGAGTGTAACAAATTCATATTCATAGATGCTTTTCAGAATTTAGCACTGCCATCACAGGAGCAGCCCCTTTCTGCCGCTAATCCCATAATCTGGCCTTTTACTAGAAAACACCTGAGTGAATACCTGTGTTCTCAAATTTCTAGCCTGTCTTCTTAGATTAGCAACCATTCAGACACAAAACCTGGCAGAAATATATATATCATCCAACACTCTCCCAGATGGCCTGTCACACACAGTGTATACTCGCAGTTTTAAAAATCTTGTTCCAATTCAATCAATGGCAACGGGAGCAAGCTACCACAATACATCACAGACCCTATAATCAGTTAAGCTAAAACAAATTATCTGTTGCCGATTGTTACTATAATTATTATTATTATTATTATTATTATTCATAAACATACAGACAATTGGATTGATTTACTAAAACTGGAGAGTGCAAAATCTGGTGCAGCTGTGCATGGTAGCCAATCAGCTTCTACAGTAACTTTAGCTTGTTCAATTAAAGGGTCACTAAAGGAAAAAAAAATGTTTGCTGAAATGACTGTTTACAGGGTATAGAGACATAAAAGTTAACTGATTGCTTTTAAAAAATAATTACAAATAGATAAAAATCAATCCTATAATGTGCCTGCAGTTTAGTTTCACTTTTAAACTGGTTTCATGTTCCTGTGAACTAGAGAGACACACAGAACAAAAACAAACAAATCCAAGGCAGTGTTTTGTTTTTAAAATTAATCTGATTGGTTCTGTTAAGTTTTAGACACAGTAATGACAGCTTAGACCACCGTGAAAAGCTCCCAGTACTGTGGTTATAAGGAAACAGACAACCAGGAAGTGTGGAGATCACAGCAGAATTACAGCAACTTCAAAGCAAAAATGAACAATAAGGACATGAAACCAGTACTGCAGTAAGGTAAAGGAAGCTATTTAGCTAAAAAAAAATATTCCTTTAGTGATCCTCTAAGCTTTGACAGAAAAAATAATTCTCTAGTTTTAGTAAATCAACCCCAATGTATTTTAACTTTGAAAGGCACATTCTTGTTTACACTTTTATTATTACAAAACCTTGCCTTGGAAAATCTTACAGAGGAGTTTATCTGCAGTTTGTTTCATTTCATTTAATCACTCACATAAGCAATATTACGATGCAATGATTTGAGATGATACACGTCCACATATCTGACAACCTTCTGAAATGGAAATATGGACAACCTTTAGCACAAAAGACACCTTTCTGTCACACCAATCTATCATAGAGTTCATCACTGATTTAACATAATAATGAACACCCGCTAGGGTGTTTTTAGTGCTACTTTTCTTTTACATTGTCCTAAATTCACTTGTGCAATATTCTGTAGGATAGTTAAAATGCAATATAAAAACAAGTTTTGAAATTAAATATTTTATATATTTGTATAGATCTCTACACCAGAGTGGAGAATTAAAGAAGAATAAGGAACATTGGGGTTTGGTGACAAAGGAGGGTCTAAGGGACATTCGGTAGCTATGCGTGCCCCAACCTCACATGCAAAGGAAAATGTTATCTCTGAGGCCCCGTACACACGACCGAGTTTCTCGGCAGAATTCAGCCAGAAACTCGATCGGAGCTGGATTCTGCCGAGAAACCCGGGCGGGTGTACACTTTTGGCCGAGGAAGCCGACGAGGATCTCGGCGAGGAAATAGAGAACATGTTCTCTATTTCCTCGTTGTTCAATAGGAAATTTCGGCTCGCCGAGATCCTCGGCGGCTTCACAAGGAACTCGACGAGCAAAACTATGTGTTTTGCCCATCGAGTTCCTTGGACGTGTGTACGAGGCCTCACACACTTAAGCAAGCTCTTGCTTGCATTCCCCATCAAAGAGCCAAAATTCTAGGATACTCCATAGTTCCTGACTATTAAACATATTCAAAATTATTCTGTGGTTGGTGACTTTATATAGTATTTGAAACTGGACTCCTGGAAAAAAAAAATCTGTTAAATGTGCTCAACAACCACAGAGGATATACCTTTACTTTGTGTGCACACTATACTTTTTTAAACCCAGTTATTACATTGTAAAAATAGCAGTAACATCATAACTGTGCTGTACATAGCCTGCGCAGAGAAAAGAGTTGTGGGAGGGACCCAGCAGTCCCACTCAATACAGGTTGCCTGTAGAAAATTACAGAAGGGGTGGGGACAAGAGTAGTCATCCGACACAAGGAGAGAAGAGACTGGTCTACATTAAAGAAAGCTGCTACACAGAGAAAAAATTACACACTGGATTACTGCACAGATCTGGAATATATACACAAAGCAAACAACGTTTTAAGTAATAATAGCTATCCCTTTTGATTTAGACAGCATTTGCTTTCCTGGAGTTCACCTTTATTGCCTCTTGTGATATATTGATTCCCCCCCATATTCAACACCAAACTTACTAGGACACTTTTATATGTTGAGTTGTATGAGGGCATTTTACTGTCATATGATAGATGGAAATACCATACTGCCCCCCATGCTTAATACTGCTGCAGCCTGCTTATGTTTTTTGCCTCACACATACCGCTGATGCCCACCTGTGTTCTTGACTCTGCACTTGTCTTCCTCCTGAAACTGTTGCTGCTTACAGCTTGTTGAAGTTCTTGACCTGTTATATGAAGGTCTGAATGCCACACATGCTATCCTGTTGCTCTTCTATCACCTAACACTACTACCTGGAACACCTGGATTGGAGTGGCATGAGAATCTGCTCTGTTGCATTAGTATAGGGTATAACATGGTTTCATGTTAGGGTATAGGGATATAGTACGGTTTTACATTAGATGTTTTTTTAATATTGATAAAAGTTGTTTTATGTTTATGGTCGTTGCCCTCTGACCGAAAGAGATGTGGATCACATAAACACGCGACAAGACTTACAACATAAATAAACCTGAAGTGTGCCTTGGTGGTCTGGTCAGTATGCCAAGAAAAGGAGGCATACCCAAGGTAAGTAATGGGTAGTTAATTGAAGAAGGATATGCTGAGAAGTGCCCTGAAAAAGGGAAGGGCAGGAGGGTGTCAAATGCGATTGAATGCGCAGACACACGGACATGAGGTGAGCTGGGAATAGTCGGCCCAGTGACGTGTAGTACCGCACACTGAACCAACAAAGAGCATGTGTGAGTGGGCTGCTTAAATACCCTCCGGGCTCCTCCCATAAACTCAGGCCACCATACTGGCCTTCTTATATATATTAATACAACGTAACTTTGATGGTATTCTGTTTTCAGTTTTTATTTGCTTGCATCTATATACTGTTACTGAGCTCTGTAGTATTGAGGGTTTTGTTTTGATCTAAATTGATGTAATTATTGATTTAATGGATATAAATAAAAACGTAATTTCAGTGACGTCATTTCTGGTCTCTTCGATATCCAGAAGTGTGGTGAGGAGGCAACCTATTGAGCCCTATTGTCTTTATGAAATGTTTAACCTCCTTACAACCGCACGCCATCAAATGATGGTGGGCGGAATCCCCTGTTGTTCTGACAGGACGTCATATGACGTCCTGTCATTAGAAGCTGCTAGGGGGCGCGCACGCGCCGCCGGTGGTGCGCGCGAGCACCCGTCGCGTTACTGGGAACACAGTGCGCGTGCCCAGTAACTCTGTAACTGAGTAACTGAGCAGGCACGTGGAGCTCCTGTCAGGGAGAGAGGAGACCGATCTATGTCCCTTGTACATAGGGACACAGATCGGTCACCTCCCCCAGTCACCCCCCTCCCCCCACAGTTAGAACACTGACTAGGCTACACATTTAACCCCTTCCCTGCCCCCTAGTGGTTAACCCCTTCCCTGCCAGTCACATTTATACAGTAATCAATGCATATTTATAGCACTGTTCACTGTATAAATGTGAATGGTCCCCAAAAATGTGTCAAAAGTGTCCGATGTGTCCGCTATAATGTCACAGTCCCGAAAAAAAAAAAATCGCAGATCGCCGCCATTCCTAGTAAAAAAAAAAAAAAAATCATAATTATGTCCCCCTATTTTGTAGGCAATATAACAAGCCAGTCACTATACGGTTATTGCGATTTTTTTTAATTTTTTTTTTTACCAAAAATATGTAGAAGAATACGTATCGGCCTAAACGGAGATATTTTTGGTATCAGGAATAGGATTAGATTGATTTTGGCTTTCTAGCGTTTTTATTTCAGACGTGAGATTGTCAAGGTGCTGTGATCTCCTTCTCCCCTCTCTAGCTCCCAGTTGAACAAAAATTCCCCTTATGAACGCTTTGTGGGCGTTCCATAGAACAAAATTATCATTAACAGAGCCTGCATTAAGAGCAAAGTATTCTTCTAAACTTTTCTTGATATGTTCTGAATATGTTGGGGAGTGGATGAGGGAAGCGTTAGCTCTCCAGATCCGAGCATGTGGAGAAGAAGGTGAGTCAGACAATGTCATGATAACAGGAGCAAGGTCGGACCACATAATGGTAAAGATTCCAAGTGCGGAGACTTTGGGCAGGGACCATTTATCCTACCAAAAATATTCAATCCGGGTATATGAGCTGTGGCGAGGGGAAAAGAAGGAATAGTCTCTCTCGGTGGTGTGGTGGCATCTCCAGACGTCATATAGATCATGTGATCTTATAAAGGAGCCCATAGGGAATGGGATCCTGCTGGAACGGGACGAATCGTCAATTGAGTTGTCTGGAACTATATTGAAGTCCCCACAGATGAGATGCCCCTGCTTAAAGTGGTTGATTTTTTTCATCAGCTTGGATAGGAAGCTGATTTGCTTTTTATTGGGGGCATAAACCCTCACATTAGTATATCTGAGGTTGCTGATGGAGCAGTCCAGGGCTAAGTATCTACTATTGGTATCTATCAGACTATTGTGGAGTGTGAAAGATAGTGGGGTAGATTCAGAAAGAATTTACGCAGGCGTATCTATTGATACCCCGCGTAAATTCTAATCTGCGCCAGCGTATCTTCTTTCTGTATTCAGAAAGCAAGATACGCCGACATTAGCCTAAGATCCGACTGGCGTTATTCTCTTATGCCGTCGTATCTTAGGGTGCATTCTCACGCTGGCCGCTAGGTGGCGCTTCCGTCGTTTTCGGCGTAAAGTATGCAAATTACCTAGATACACCGATTCACAAACGTACGTGCGCCCGGCGGTAGTTTTTTATGTCGTTAGCGTAAGGCTTTTTCCGGCGTAACGTTGCTCCTGCTTCTATGAGGCGCACGCAATGTTAAGTATGGACGTCGTTCCCGCTTTGTTTTTTTAATTTTTTACGTCGTTTGCGTAAGTCGTTCGGGAATAGGGCTGGACGTAATTTACGTTCACGTCGAAAGCAATGACAATTTGCGTCGGAATTTCGAGCATGCGCACTGGGATTCTTTCACGAACGGCGCATGCGCCGTTCGTAAAAAACGTAAAATACGCGGGGTCAACCTAATTTAAATAAAACACGCCCCCCCTTAATATCATTTAAATGACACGCGCTTACGCCGGCCCCATTTACGCTACGCCGCCGTAAGTTAGGAGGCAAGTGCTTTGTGAATACAGCCCTTGCCTCTCAAACTTACGGCGGCGCAGCGTAAATACGATAATACTGGGCGCATCTACCTGAATCTAGCCCAGTGTGTTTTTGATGGCATTTAGGACCTTGTTCTTTTTATCAGGTCCTGAGGATTTAAAGAGGTTGGTAAATTACTTGTTATTGCAATGTGGCTCTGCAGTGATCTTGAAGTGCGTCTCTTGCATAGGGATGAGCTTTGTATTCGAGTCGAACTTATGTTCGACTCGAACATCGTATGCTCGATCGTTCGTCGAAATACGAACAAAATGTTTAGTTTGCGCCAAATTCGAGTTACGTTTCACAGACCATAATTCACTGCGGCATCGCTGGCTGATGATTGGCCAAGCATGCACTATGACCCGCATGCTTGGCCAATCACAGCTTGCAAAAAACGGAGAGCCATAATTGGCCAAAGCCAGGGTGGCTTTGGCCAATTATGGCTCAGGGGGTTTAGGTCGACCTTGTTTAGTGTGTTGCGGTGGTTGAGAGGACAGAGAGAGTGTCATTTTTTGCAGGTAGATAGAGCAGGCAGGCAGGCTAGTTAGTTAATGTTACAGTGTGTAAAGGATATATATACATCCCAGGTTATGTACATATATTTATACACTGTGGGGTAGATTCAAAGAGAATTTACACCACGTAAATTCAAATCTGCGCCGGCGTATCTACTTTCTGTATTCAGAAAGCTAGATACGCCGACATTAGCCTAAGATACGACTGGCATAAGTCTCTTACGCCGTCGTATCTTAGGGTGCATTCTCACACTGGCCGCTAGGTGGCGCTCCTGTAGTTTTTAGCGTAGAGTATGCAAATTACCTACTTACGCCGATTCACAAACGTACGTGCGCCCGGCGGTAGTTTTTTACGTCGTTTGCATAAGTCGTTTTCGTCGTAACGTTGCTCCTGCTATTAGGAGGCGCAGCCAATGTTAAGTATGGACGTCGTTCCCGCTTCAAAATTTGAATTTTTTACGTCGTTTGCGTAAGTCGTTCGCGAATAGGGCTGGACGTAATTTACGTTCACGTCGAAACCAATACGTTGTTGCGCCGTACTTGGGAGCAATGCACACTGGGATATGTACACGGATGGCGCATGCGCCGTCCATACAAAACGTCAAGTCATCATATATTTACATAAAACACGCCCCCCCTTCTACATTTGAATTACGCGTGCTTACGCCGGCCCCATTTACGCTACGCCGCCGCAACTTACGGAGCAAGTGCTTTGTGAATACAGCACTTGCTCCTGTAAGTTACGGCGGCATAGCGTAAATATGATACGCTGTGCCGCCGTATCATTGCGCGCCCATACCTGAATCTACCCCTGTATAGTTTAGCTAGATCAGTTCTTCCTAATTTACTGGCAGGCAGGTGATTGTGCTAGCTGCAGTATTCTTACTTGGTTTATTGCCTGTGTCCTCTGTAGTTTGCACCTAAAGCTACTTGGTGTGTACTGGCCGTGTGCGCTGTAGCTTGCACCTAAAGATTTAGGAGCAGTGATTTTAATGATGCTTAAATTAAAAAAAAAAAAAAATAATGAAAAATGTCTTTAAATATTGTAACTGCTGGGTGTCTATAGTATGCCTGTGAAAACATCTTTGAGAACCCGAGTCTTGCCCGAGGGAACATGTATCAATGGAAAAAAGTTTTAAAAACGGTTGTTTTTTCAGGAGTCCGGAACGTTTTTAAAACTTTTTTTCCATTGATACATGCTCCCTGGGGCAAGACCCTGGTTCTCAAAGACGTTTTCATAGGCATACTATAGACACCCAGCAGGTACAATATTTAACCACTTCCATACCAGGTACTTACGCAGCTTCCCGCCCAAGCCAATTTTCAGCTTTCAGCACTGTCGCACTTTGAATGGCAATTGCGCGGTCATGCTACACTGTACCCAAACAAAATTGGCGTCCTTTTTTCCCCACAAATAGAGCTTTCTTTTGGTGGTATTCGATCACCTCTGCGATTTTTTTTTTTTGCGCAACAACTAAAAAAAGGCTGAAAATTTGGAAAAAAAATTACGTTTTAATTTTTTTCTGTTAATTTTTTTGTAAATAAGTTTTCTCTTTCAATTACGGGCACTGATATGGTGGCACTAATGGGCACCGATGAGATGGCACTGATGGACATCGATGAGGTAGTACTGACGGGCACAGATGAGGTGGCACTGATTGGCGGCGCTGGTATGCGACACTGATGGGCACACATAGGCGGCACTGATGGGCACACATAGGCGGCACTGATGGGCACACATAGGCGGCACTGATGGGCACACATAGGCGGCACTGATGGGCACACATAGGCGGCACTGGGCACTCATGGGCGGCACAGATGGGCACTCATAAGCGGCACAGATGGGCGGCACTGATGGATACTTATGGGTGGCACAGATGGGCACTGATAGGTGGGCACTGGGCATGGATGGGCACTGTGGGGTGGCACTGATGGACACTGGGGTGGCGCTGATGGACACTGGGGTGGCGCTGATGGACACTGGGGTGGCAGCACTTATTTTTGCCAGGTTGCCAGTCAGTGCCCATTTGTGGGCACTGACTGGCATCTTTTTTCTTTATGCTTTTTTTTTTAGACTTTTTTTTTTTTTTTTTTTTGCCATTTTTTTTTTTTTTGCCCACCCTGGTGCTCCAGGGTGGGCATCCCTGGTGGTCCAGTGTGGCGATCCGAGGGGGGGCTGCGCTGATAAACAATCAGCGCTAACCCCCCCTGTCAGGAGAGCCGCCGATCGGCTATCCTCTACTCGCGTCTGTCAGACGCGAGTGAGGAAGAGCCATCGACGGCTCTTCCTGTTTACATCGTGATCAGCCGTGGTTGGACACGGCTGATCACGTGGTAAAGAGTCTCCGCCGGAGGCTCTTTACCGAGATCGGAGATGCAGGGTGTCAGACTGACACCCCGCATCACCGATCGCCGCGATGCGCGCCCCCACGGGCGCGCGCGGCATGAAATCCTGCAGGACGTTCTAGAACGTCCTGTCAGGATTTCATAACCACTTCCCGGACGTAAATCGGCCATAGGCCGGGCGGGAAGTGGTTAAAGGAATTTTTCTTTTTTTTTTTTTTCCATTTAAGCATCATTAAAATCACTGCTCCTGAAAAAACGACCGTTTTTAAAACATTTTTCCATTGATACATGTTCCCTGGGGCAAGACCCGGGTTCTCAAAGACGTTTTACAACAATAACTTGCATATTAGGCTTTAAAATGAGCACTTTTGAATTCAAACGTTCGAGTCCCATGGACGTCAATGGGGTTCTAAATGTTCGTGCAAACGTTCGGTCCGTTCGAAGGTTCTGGTGCGAACCGAACGGGGGGGTGTTCGGCTCATCCGTACTCTTGCACAAGAAGAACGTTGCAGAGAGAGGTTTGTGCCGCCTTCCACATAGAGGCTCTTTTAGCTGGATGGTTTAGTCCTTTCACGAGTTATGTGAGGAAAAAGTGATACTTACAGTTCTTGGTGGTTCTCTTGATTCAGCAGGGAAACTTAAGATGGTCCTTAGATCCTGTGGTTCAGGGAAATGTGCTCTCAGAAGTCAGGTGCTCTCCAGGGATTCAGGTAAGGAGGGAAGCAGAAAGGAAGTTAACAGTCAACGTAAGTATTAGCAGTAATAAAGGGTTGTGGGGAAACACGAGGGTCAGTAGTAAACCAGATGAACTACTGAACACTGTGGAGGGTATAAGTTTGTGGACTATCTGCAACGAGCAGGCACTGAATCGCAGTACATATGTAAATTGAGCACAATAGGTACACTAACCTCATGATCACTTGGCAGCACTGGGACGCGTCCCATCGGAGAGTGAGTGATTATTGTTTGAGGTGGACAATTGAGGAGAGGCGTCCAAGTCAGGGATAATCTTCCATTTCTTGAGAAGTAGAATGCCTTCTTCCACTGTATGGATGCTGTGCTTCACTCCATTATTGGTGACCAGGAGTTTGGTCGGAAACCCACATTGATAGGGTATCTTATGATTGTTTAGAGGTTTAGTGATGGTTTGGGGTTGTCTCCTTTGTTGACGTGTGTATTGGGAGATGTCGGCAAAGAGCTGTAGCTTTGCTTATGGTGGTGGTAATTGGTCAAGATGTCTTGTTTTGGATAGTAGCATATCCTTAGTATGATAGAAGTGTCGCAGGGAACTTCTGGTGGGAGAGGAGACAGTTTTGGTAGGAGGTGGATGCGACCGATGATCGTTTCCACTGGTGGAAGGTCCAGCAGAATTGTTGAAATCAGGCATATGCATTTTGATTGGCTGGTACGATCGAATCTGGTATTGCGCTTTTGCCGGGCTGGTGGTGGTGGAGGATGTCCCAGGAGTTGAAGAAGGGTCCGAGGAGCATTTCTGAGGCTGTATGGAAGAATCATCTTCATTAGGCAGGTCAGTGTAGGCCCAGCCTCCGTGCGGGGAGCGATCGCGGGCGCTATCTTGGATTTAGTCTCCAGGAGGAAAAGTAAATAAGTCGGTTAATTTCCGAGGTTGGCGGTATTCTTTCCGCTTGCGGGATGTCCCGGTCTGATTTCCCAGAATGTGGGGGTTAGAATAGTGCATAACTGGAGTTTGGGTTAGTGCTGCGGGTGATGTTATCTCCGGTCAGTGCAGGAGCTGTGTATTCAAGCGTCCATGCAGTTCAGCGGTTAGCCACGCCCCCCTTATCACATCTTTCAGAACCTCTTCACTTTTATTTCTTCAGAGATTCTGTCCAGCTGCTGGGAATCATATCCCTTTTCTACTAAAACGTTCCTTTAATATTTCTGACTGAGATTCATAGCTTTCAACTGTAGAACAATTTCTTTTGACATGCATTAGCTGTCCCTTAGGAATATTTTTAAGCCATGCTGGGGGGTGACCACTTCGCACAGGTAAAAAACTATTCTTACTATTTTGCGCCCATAGCAACGCCTTTCCTTTGGGTAAAAAACAATTGTTATACCAAAAGTAATTATGTGAAAGACAAAAATCTAAAACGTCCCTTAAAAAATCTTTTTGGTGATGAGGTAGATCTTCTCTCTGACTTAAGGCCCAATTAAGAGCAAGTAGGGCGTCGTCATGTTGTATAACAGTATACAATGACGATACATCTGAAGTTACCAAAATAACCTCTCCCCGACCATCTAATTTGATATCTTGAAGGGCCTGTAATAGGTCTTTTGTATCTCTCAAGTATGCCTTTGTAATTTCTACACTCTTTTGTAAAAACTGGTCCAAATATTGGCCCATCCTTGAAGTAACAGATCCTATGCTGTTAACGATCGGTCTTGCGGGGGGATTTTGGGAGTCTTTTTGTATTTTAGGGAGAGTGTAAATTGTGGGGATCCGTATGCTGCTTGGTGTCAGGTACCTTTTTTCTTTCATGGTTAATACATGTATTTTGTATCCCTGTTTAATAAGAAATCACAATTCTCGATTATATTGGGGTGTGGGGTCATTATCCAATTTTTGATAAGTTTCAGCATCCGACAGCATTTCTGTCAGTTGGTTATAATAAAATTCTTTGGACAGGACCACCACCCCACTTCCTTTATTGGCTGGTCTGACTATTACATCATTTTTGGTTTCAAGCATTTCTATGCCGTAATGTATAAACCTTGGATTAACTCCTTTCTTAGGTACTATCTTCTCCATATCTCTTAATACCAAACCCTTGAAAACCTCAAGATGGTGAATTGCTGTATTGGGGGGATTAAACAAAGATTTGTTTTTGAGTCCACTGTCAACGGCAACTGATGAATTAGTACTCCCTCCCACGGGATTGGAAACTTTGTTCAGAAAATATTTTTTAATGCTGAATTTCCTCATTTATGTGTGGATGTCAACATACACATCGAATTTATCAATTGGTCGTTTCAGACTGCACTTTAAGCCAAGATGTAATATATTTGTTTCCTTATGTGTTAGCTCTACTCCACTCAAGTTATATATTCCAGTTAGTATGTTTCCAGTCTTCTTTTTTTGCTGAACTCTTGATCCTGCCCTACAGCCGCGATTTCTTCCTTCCTTGGATTTTGTTGCTGTGCACGATCCCTCTCCCAATTTTGTTGGTCCCTCCAATTAGGTTCCATGTATTCAGGTCCTGGTTGATGGTAAGAGGGAAACTGTTGGGGGTACTGTGATGGAGGCTCCCCCTTTGTGGTGGGTACCCTCGTCCTCTCCTACTGTTCCCCCTTCCTCTCCATAAAAAAGGACGCAGTGAATGGGGTACATTTCTATCTTCATAATTCCATAGGGGTTAAACCTATTGGTCACAGGGATATGGTAAGTGTCATGGTGAGAGGAGTCTGCAGTGAAGAGCACAAAGCATATTCAAAGCACCTGTGGTTTTATCTGAACACTGATGCACCTTCTGTTCTTCACATTTTTCTCTTATGAACTGTTGTAAGAAAGATTGATCATGGCAGAGGAGTGATAATTAGCGCTGCTTTAGTGAATTACAAGACTTATTGAAAGGACTTGTGTATTTTACTCATTTTGTTTATATATATATATATATATATATATATATATATATATATATATATATATATATATATATATATATATATATATATATATATATATATATATATATATATATATATATATATTACAGACCGTGGAAAACAGTGTAAGTGATATCATATTTTGAATGTTTCCACATTTTGGTTTTTAGCTGATCTGTGCCAGCAACAGCTAAAAGCAGCAATCTTGGACACATGAAGCGTGTATCAAAAAATGCATGTTTTGTGCAAGCAGCAAGGAAATTATGTAAGTACAAAATTTTGTAACGCTGAATTACATTTAGAAACATCACCAACTGATGACAGCCTTGCTTCCAAAGTAAATAAATACATGTTACCATGAGACAACAGAATAAAGAAGGATTCTAACCTAGTATAATAAGCAGAGAAGAGGAAACGTTGCCACAACAGTGGCTCTTGATAGCTAAGGGATAAAGCCATTAGTGGCTAATGCTCTCTAGTGAGCCAGCGATGTCCCTTACATTTATTTTACACAGTGCCTGAGGAGATTTCATTTGTCAATTCAGTTCGGTTCCATTCTGTGTTATTAGAGACTCCTTCAGAAAGTGTTAAGCTCTTATTTCAAGACTTTTGAGCCGACAGCTAACATAAAATTAATCATAACTCTCAGGAACAAGCAATCTCTTTTCAGGGGCAGCAGAGGCAAAGTAATTTATGGTAATGAAAATGCAACTGTTGTATTTTCAGCAATACGCTTCATTTTATGCTCTCAGCACAGAGATCTTTGGCAACAATAATCTGTTCATCATTCATGTGCTGACAAATCCTTACAATTCAAATATTCTTACTTTAACATGCTCACGGACTGGCTCTCTCCTAGGCGCGCTAGAGTCACTTCCCCTTCCATGAGATTAATATTACAGCCTAGGCTTGAATATACATATCTTATTTCAGCTCTGAATGAAGGTGTAAAATTTTGTGTATAATGTATTATATAACTGGGACCCTCGGAATGCTTTTCATAGCTGCTCAAAAAAGCCATAAATTACAAACACAATACAATGGGTTGAAAATGGATCCCATGGCAGCCAGCTTAACTACAGTATAGGAAATATACAGTAATAAGACTCATCTTTTTATGGTATTGCTTTTTGTATATTGTTATGATCAGCAAGAAAGTATTCTATCAAATTGCTGAAAGGGTATGGAACCCCATTCTGTCCAAATGTTCTTAAAGCAAATAGACAATTAGAGGCTAATTCACTGAAGTGGGAGAAGAAGTGGGTTTTCGTGTTAAAACATCCAATCATGGGCATTGGAGTTTCAGGTTTTTGCTGCACTTGATTCAATTTTTTTATTTAACTGCCTAATTGCACTGTGTCTTTAATAAATGATCCCCCTAGCTATAAAAAAACATGGAGGGCATGGCCAGGTAACATCAGCAATGCCTGTATGAATAGTAAGCTTTAAGTGGATGTAAACCTTCCATACACCCAGTGAAGTGAACAGCCTCAGATGATACACAGAGATTAACCAAATCTCCCTACATAGGATTTAAATGTGTATCTGCTGTCTTCACATTTATATACTGTTGAGAAAGTTAAGATCGTGTCAGGAGATCGTGTTAGGCACACACCCCCTCTCATCACAGGCAGAGACTCTCAGAGCTGTTTTGTAATAGGAGCTGCTCTCTGCTAATCTATTTTAGCAACCTCCTTTGACAAAAGGTTCAGGCTGCTTTTGTCTAAAAAGTAAAAAAAATATGTCAGGAGTTCTCAGGCTGATAACAGAGGAACCGTTCAGAAGAGAGCTATAAGACTTGGCTCATTGAAATGAGATAACAAAATACTGCAGATATATGTGCCCAGCTCAAATTTCATGAATCGGGTTTACATCTACTTTAATTCTAAGCTCCTGACAAGCAGCTTAATACACAGCTGAAATATATAGGGACTAGTTTACCTGCTAATTGATTCTGAGTTCTGATCAGTCAGCATTTTGATCCTGTTATCCCTCCCATACACTGTAGCAAGGTTTACAACACAAAAACAACTTGGTCCAGACCACCCTTAAAAGTAGCTGATTGGACAAGGGAGGAGCAGTATACTAATAAGTTATCACTCAGGCCTCTCGCTCTGTCAGCATTTTCACTGTCAACCCATAAACAGGTCTTGACTGGCTCCCTCTTCCAGTTTGACTCCTGATGTACAGGTAATTACGGTGGTCTTATAAAACATAACAAAATAGCCACTACCAAGTTCATCCCTATCATAATTTATATTCATACTGTGAAGCCCTTTCCCATTAAACAAGTGGAATTATGGTAGGCTCTTTAGGACTGTCACAGTCATGGAAATTAAGAGAAGACCAAAGAGAAAAGGAGAAAGAGAGAGAGAGAGAGAGAGAGAGAGAGAGAATGAAAGAGAGAGAGAGAGAAGAAGCTAGAGAGAGAGAGAAAGAGAGAGAGAGGGGGGGAGGAAAGAGAGAAAAGGAAAGAGGGTGAGAATGAGAGATAGAGAAAGAGTAGCTGAAGGAGAGAGAAGGAAAGAGGGAGAGGGGAGAGAGAGAGAGTAGGTGAAGGAGAGAGAAAGAGAGAGCAGGAGAATCTGAAAGAGAGAGTAGGCAAAGGAGAGAGAAGGAGAGAGAGAATGAGAGAGAGGGAGTGGGTGAAGGAGAGAGATAGAGAGAGGAGGAGAGAGAGAGAATGAGAGAGAGGGAGTAGGTAAAGGAGAGAGAAAGATAGAGAAAAAGGAGAGAGGAAGGGAGAGAGAAGGAGAGAGAGAAGGAGAGCGAATGAAAGAGGTAGAGAGAGTGCGAGAACAAGAATGAGAAGGAAAGATAGAGAGAATGAGGAGAGAGAAAGGAAGAGAGAGAGAGGCAAAAGAGAGAAAGAATGAGAGATGGAGAGAAAGAATGAGAGATAGAGAGAAAGAGAGAGCGAGAGAGAGATAGAGAGAGAGAGAGAATACAGCTGGAAGAGGCACTTCAGGAAAATTCTTTCTGGGAAACATGGAAGAATATTGGCTCAGCACCCAGGAAAAACAACCTCCACATCCAAAATGGCGACATCTGGCTCAACTACTTTAAGGACCTCTACAAAAATATTCCAGAGGAGGCTCTAACTGTAGAACAAAAATACATCATCAAAAGACTAAATGACATGGAGGAAAAAATTAAGGACTTCCAGAACCCCCTAGATGTACCGATTACACCACAAGAAATTGGGGAGAAAATCCAAAACCTGCAAACCAAAAAATCCAGTGGGATGGATGGAATCCTGCCAGAGATGATTAAACACGGCTCCCCAGAGGTACACGCTGCAATGTGTAAACTGTTCAATCTGGTCCTGAGTGCTGGTTACTACCCTACAGTATGGAACCAAGGCCTCATAACACCCATCCATAAGAGTGGAGACCAGTATGATCCATCCAACTACAGGGGGATATGTGTCAGCAGCACACTAGGGAAACTATTCAACAGTATCCTCAACAAACGGATCCTCAAATTCCTGACACAACACAATGTCCTCAGCAGAAGTCAGGCGGGGTTCATGCCAAACCATCGCACTACAGACCACATCTACACCCTGCACAGCCTCATCAAGAACCATGTCCACCATACAAAACATGGGAAGATATTCGCCTGCTTTGTGGACTTTAAGAAGGCATTTGATTTAGTGTGGCACCCAGGCCTGTTCCTCAAACTATTGGAGAGCGGAATAGGAGGGAAAACATACGACGTCATCAAGAGTTCATACACTGAGAACAGCTGCAGCGTAAAGGTGAATGGGAAAAGAACTGAACACTTCCGACAGACCCGAGGGGTCAGACAGGGCTGCAGCCTAAGTCCAACCCTCTTCAACATCTACATCAATGAACTGGCTGCTCTAGAATCCTCCCCAGCACCAGGACTGACTCTACATGACACAGAGGTGAAGTTCCTATTGTACGCAGATGACCTCCTACTTCTGTCACCAACAGAGAAAGGCCTACAAGACAGCCTGGAAGTTCTGGAGAAATACAGCGCCACATGGGCACTACCAATCAACTTGAGCAAAACAAAAACCATGGTGTTCCAAAAGAAAAATACAAAACAAACAAAGAGCCCTTCCTTCACAATAAACAACTGCACTGTGGATGAAACTAACAGCTACACATACCTCGGCCTAGACATTACCCAATCAGGAAGCTTCAAGCCAGCCATAGAGGCACTAAAAGACAAGGCATGCAGAGCCTACTATGCCATCAGGAGACGGCTGTACCACCTAAAACCACCCGTGAGAGTCTGGCTCAGAATATTTGATAGCGTCATTGCCCCAATCCTTCTTTATGGCAGTGAAGTTTGGGGTCCTGTCACCTACCCAGACCAATCCAAATGGGACCCCAGCCCAACAGAAATATTCCATCTGGAATTTTGCAAGCACCTCCTCCAAGTCCATCGGAGCACCTCCAACAGTGCTTGTCAGTCCGAGTTGGGCAGATTTCTCTTACTTCTTGCAGTACAGAAGAGGGCGCTATCATACTGGGACCACCTACAAAACAGCAGTCCCAACTCCTACCACCATAAAGCCTTACTGGACAGTAAGAACCAATCCAAGCCGCGTGGCCTACAACCAGGCCCGGACTGGGATAAAAAATAGGCCCGGGCATTTTGGATTGAGCAGCCCGTGACATGTTAACCGACCCTTTCCCCACTCTCCACCCTGACGGAATCCCGGAGGTGTGTGGTTAGGCAAGGGGGACCAGGAAAGAGCATAGGGGGTGGAGAGCACAGGGAATAACCTTGAGAACATAGGTTGGGGTGAGAGCACAAGTGAGGCAGAGAACACAGGGAGGAAGAGGAGAGCACAGGGGGGCAGCGTAGAGCATGGGGGAGGTTGAGAGCACAGGGAGGTGGCGGAGAGCACGGGGGGGGGGTGTGTGTGGAGATCACAGGGGGTGGGCAGTGCATGGGGGGGACGTGGAGAGCATGGGGGGGTGAGGAAAGCACAGGGGGCGATGTGAAGAGCACAGGGGGGGATGTGGAGAGTGGAGAGCACAAGGGGGATGTGGAGTGTGGAGAGCACAGGGGGATGTGGAGTGTGGAGAGCACAGGGGGGATGTGGAGTGTGGAGAGCACAGGTGGGATGTGGAGAGCACAGGGGGGGAATGTGGAGAGCACAGGGGGGGAATGTGGAGAGCACAGGGGGGGAATGTGGAGAGCACAGGGGGGGAATGTGGAGAGCACAGGGGGGGATGTGAAGTGTGGAGAGCACAGGGGGGATGTGGAGAGCACAGGGGGGATGTGGAGAGCACAGGGGGGGATGTGGAGAGCACAAGGGGGATGTGGAGTGTGGAGAGCACAGAGGGGATGTGGAGTGTGGAGAGCACAGAGGGGATGTGGAGAGCACAGAGGGGGGATGTGGAGAGCACAGGGGGGATGTGGAGAGCACAGGGGGGGTGTGGAGAGCACAGGGGGGGTGTGGAGAGCACAGGGGGATGTGGAGAGCACAGGGGGGGATTTGGAGAGCACAGGGGGGGATATGGAGAGCACAGGGGGGGATATGGAGAGCACAGGGGGGGATATGGAGAGCACAGGGGGGGTGTGGAGAGCACAGGGGGGGGATGTGGAGTGTGGAGAGCACAGGGGGGGATGTGGAGAGCACAGGGGGGGATGTGGAGAGCACAGGGGGGATGTGGAGTGTGGAGAGCACAGAGGGGATGTGGAGAGCACAGGGGGGGATGTGGAGAGCACAGGGGGGGATGTGGAGAGCACAGGGGGGGATGTGGAGAGCACAGGGGGGGAATGTGGAGAGCACAGGGGGGGGATGTGGAGAGCACAGGGGGGATGTGGAGTGTGGAGAGCACAGGGGGATGTGGAGAGCACAGGGGGGATGTGGAGAGCACAGGGGGGATGTGGAGAGCACGGGGGGAGGAGGAGAGCACATGGGGGGATGTGGAGAGCACATGGGGGGATGTGGAGTGTGGAGAGCACATGGGGGGATGTGGAGTGTGGAGAGCACAGGGGGGGATGTGGAGTGTGGAGAGCACAGGGGGGGATGTGGAGAGCACAGGGGGGGAATGTGGAGAGCACAGGGGGGGAATGTGGAGAGCACAGGGGGGGGATGTGGAGAGCACAGGGGGGGGATGTGGAGAGCACAGGGGGGATGTGGAGTGTGGAGAGCACAGGGGGATGTGGAGAGCACAGGGGGGAGGAGGAGAGCACATGGGGGGGATGTGGAGAGCACAGGGGGGGAATGTGGAGAGCACAGGCGGGGGATGTGGAGAGCACAGGCGGGGGATGTGGAGAGCACAGGGGGGATGTGGAGTGTGGAGAGCACAGGGGGATGTGGAGAGCACAGGGGGGATGTGGAGAGCACAGGGGGGGATGTGGAGAGCACGGGGGGAGGAGGAGAGCACATGGGGGGGATGTGGAGAGCACATGGGGGGATGTGGAGTGTGGAGAGCACAGGGGGGGATGTGGAGAGCACAGGGGGGATGTGGAGAGCACAGGGGGGATGTGGAGAGCACGGGGGGAGGAGGAGAGCACATGGGGGGGATGTGGAGAGCACATGGGGGATGTGGAGTGTGGAGAGCACATGGGGGGATGTGGAGTGTGGAGAGCACAGGGGGGATGTGGAGAGCACAGGGGGGGTGTGGAGAGCACATGGGGGGTGGAGTGTGGAGAGCACAGGGGGGATGTGGAGTGTGGAGAGCACTGGGGGGGATGTGGAGAGCACAGGGGGGGGATGTGGAGAGCACAGGGGGGGGATGTGGAGTGTGGAGAGCACAGGGGGGATGTGGAGTGTGGAGAGCACTGGGGGGGATGTGGAAAGCACAGGGGGGAGGAGGAGAGCACGGGGGGGATGTGGAGTGTGGAGAGCACAGGGGGGGATGTGGAGAGCACAGGGGGGATGTGGAGAGCACAGGGGGGGGGATGTGGAGAGCACAGGGGGGGGATGTGGAGAGCACAGGGGGGGATGTGGAGAGCAGAGGGGGAGTGTGGAGAGCACAGGGGGGATGTGGAGAGCACAGGGGGGGGTGTGGAGAGCACAGGGGGGGATGTGGAGAGCAGAGGGGGAGTGTGGAGAGCACAGGGGGGATGTGGAGAGCACAGGGGGGATGTGGAGAACACAGGGGGGGATGTGGAGAGCACAGGGGGGGATGTGGAGAGCACAGGGGGGAATGTGGAGAGCACAGGGGGGATGTGGAGAGCACAGGGGGGGATGTGGAGAGCACAGGGGTGATGTGGAGTGTGGAGAGCACAGGGGGATGTGGAGAGCACAGGGGGGATGTGGAGAGCACAAGGGGGGTGTGGAGAGCACAGGGGGGGATGTGGAGAGCACAGGGGTGGATGTGGAGAGCACAGGGGTGGATGTGGAGAGCACAGGGGGGGGATGTGGAGTGTGGAGAGCACAGGGGGGATGTGGAGAGCACAGGGGGAGGAGGAGAGCACGGGGGGATGTGGAGAGCACATGGGGGGGATGTGGAGAGCACATGGGGGGATGTGGAGAGCACATGGGGGGATGTGGAGTGTGGAGAGCACAGGGGGGGATGTGGAGTGTGGAGAGCACAGGGGGGATGTGGAGTGTGGAGAGCACAGGGGGGGATGTGGAGAGCACAGGGGGGGGTGTGGAGAGCACAGGGGGGGGTGGAGTGTGGAGAGCACAGGGGGATGTGGAGTGTGGAGAGCACAGGGGGGATGTGGAGTGTGGAGAGCACAGGGGGGATGTGGATGTGGAGAGCACAGGGGGGGATGTGGAGAGCCCAAGGGGGGGCTTGGAGAGCACAGGGGGGGATGTGGAGAGCACAAGGGAGATGTGGAGTGTGGAGAGCACAGGGGGATGTGGAGTGTGGAGAGCACTTGGGGGCATGTGGAAAGCACAGGGGGTGGCGGAGAGCACAGGGGGGAGGAGGAGAGCACGGGGGGATGTGGAGAGCATATGGGGGGATGTGGAGTGTGGAGAGCACAGGGGGGATGTGGAGAGCACAGGGGGGATGTGGAGTGTGGAGAGCAGAGGGGGGACGTGGAGAGCACAGGGAGGGGGGAGAGCTTGGGGGGATGTGGAAAGCACAGGATTTGGCAGAGAGCACAGGGGGGATGTGGAGTGTGGAGAGCACAGGGGGTGGGATGTGGAGAGCACAGGGGGTGGGATGTGGAGAGCACAGGGGGGGATGTGGAGAGCACAGGGGGGATGTGGAGAGCACATGGGGGGGATGTGGAGAGCACATGGGGGGGATGTGGACAGCCCAGGGGGGGTGTGGACAGCACAGGGGGGGGAATGTGGACAGCACAGGAGGGGGATGTTTAACAGCACAGGGGGGGATGTGGACAGCACAGGGGGGATGTAAACAGCACAGGGGGGGATGTGGACAGCACAGGGGGGATGTGGACAGCAGGGGGTGTGGACAGCACAGGGGGGACCTTTCCGAGACCTGCAGGAGGAAGATTGTTCTATATGCAGCAGCCCCCGCTGCTCCTTTTATCCAGGTTACAGGAGGGGGGCTGTACTCACGGTTTCTGTCATCCTGTGTGTGCAGTACAAGGCCGGCATCGTGGGACCTTTCTCGGCAGGACACAGCAGCTCTAGCTCCTCCCCATTCTTAGTCACGCCCCCGGCACCGACGGCTGACCAATACGGGCGGCCGTATCGTAGGTGTCATCTAGCTCTAACCTCTTTGGTTCCGTCCTCCCGGCGCCGATGGCTGAGTTTAGCTGACAGCCGGGCGGCCGCGGAGAGGCTAGCTGAGTGGTGCAGGCTTAAAGCGCAGCCCAGCTCTCTTGGGCCCTGCAAGGACTTGCGGCCTAGTGGCCCTAGCGGCCGACCAGGCATTTGCCCGGTTTGCCCTATGGCCAATCCGGGCCTGCCTACAACAACTTATAAACACCTTGTCTCCCCAAAACTCTCAACAATTCGGCCTGACAAAATCTCAAATAAAAATCATAACTTATAACTCCAAAGAAAAACATGTTGGAGAATGGAGACACGCAATAACAAACTCCAAAAAACTATTGATTTACCAGTCACTGCAGAGAGACTACAAACTGGCCCCGTACCTGGAGGTGCTACAAGACCCCAAAGAAAGACAGACAATGAGCCTGTACAGACTGAGCGACCACAGCCTGGAAATGGAATCAGGGCGGCACAGACAGACCTAGCCCAGGGAGAGGAGACTGTGCCAGCAATGTGACCAGGGGGTCCTGGAGGATGAGGAACACTTCCTGCTACATTGCCCCAAGTACTCATCAGTGAGGGACACTCACTTCCAGAGACTCTCCGCTCTCATCCCGGACTTCAATTCTACAGAAGAGGAAACTCCAAATTCTACTGGGAGAAGAGGAGCCAATGGCGAAGATAGCTGCCCAATATGTGACAGCGTGTCACAGACTGAGAGGGACATGAGAAACTGAGGACTTAAACAGACTTATGTCCATTCCCCTTTACATTACCCCCCTTCCCCTTTTCTTTGCTTTGGCAATGCTAACATGTATTTGGTCCTGCCAATAAAGCTTATTTGAATTGAATTGAATTGAATTGAGAAGGAGAGAGGGAGTAGATAAAGGAGAAGGAAAGAGAGAGAAGGAGAGAGAAAGAGAGAGAGAATGAGAAGGAAAAAAAGAGAGAGAAAATGGGAGAGAGAAGGAGAGAGAGAGAAGGAGAGAGAATGAAAGAGGTAGAGAGAGAGCGAGAATGAGAAGGAAAGATAGAGAGAATGAGGAGAGAGAAAGGAAGCGAGAGAGAGAGAGAGAGAGAGAGAGAGAGAGAGAGAGAGAGAGAGAGAGAGAGAGAGAAGATAGAGAGAAAGAATGAGAGATTGAGAAAAAGAATGAGATAGAGAGAAAAAAAGAGCGAGAGAGATAGAGAGAGAGAGAGAGAGAAAAAAAGAGCGAGAGAGAGATAGAGAGAGAGAAGGAGAGAGGGAGTAGATAAAGGAGAAGGAAAGAGAGAGAAGGAGAAAGAAAGAGAGAGTGAGTGGGAAAGAAAGAGAGAGAAAATATGAATTGAAAAGGTTTTGCATCCTCAAAACCTGACCTATAAAAAAATAAACACAATAAACAACACAAAATCCTTCTGCCCAGACAGTAAAAGAAACAGAAAACAAAATGCACACAATCTCACCACTTACAAATTATGAGCTTGTGAGGAACCCACGCTCTTCTAGTCACTAATATGGCTTCTAATCAGCAATCTCTGCTTTGTAGCATAGCCCCCAACAGTTTTGCAGACGACACACACTGCTTTTTCTAGAAGTGAAGTGCTTAGCTGAACCAAATACTTTTACCTAAACGGTTTGTGGAAACCTACAACAATATTGTCAATGTCTCTTTGGATTGGTGCGAAGCTAAAAGCAATTAACAATCAGTTTACTCGTTATATGTTTAATACCCACTAAACGTGGTATTAAAAAAATATAAAAATAAAAGTAGATATACAAGCAAAATAGTTATTGAAAATAAATTATTAAAATTACTTTCTGCTCTGGGGCTGGAGGAAACATCTGGTTGAATTTAGACCTTAGCTATACACTATCTAATTGTCAGGTAGATTTACTAACCCCCCAGCCCATCCAATTAGGAATGGGGTAAGACAGCCGCATCCTAAACTTGTATGTACAAACAGGTTTTAATTTGGGAGAGTTGTAAAATGGCATAGCTGTGCATGGCTATGGCCCCATACACACGAGAGGATTTATCCGCGGATACGGTCCAGCGGACCGTATCCGTGGATAAATCCTCTCGAGGATTTCAGCAGATTTCTATGCGATGGCGTGTACACACCATCGCATTGAAATCCGCG
This sequence comes from Rana temporaria, assembly GCF_905171775.1. Classification (NCBI taxonomy): domain Eukaryota; kingdom Metazoa; phylum Chordata; class Amphibia; order Anura; family Ranidae; genus Rana; species Rana temporaria. The sequence continues at coordinate 309,220,003 of NC_053489.1, forward strand.
CCGAAATCCTCTGGCGATGACGTGTCGCGCCGTCGCCGCGATTATGACGCGGCGACGGGCGCGACGCTGTCATATAAGGAATTCCACGCATGCGTCAAATCATTACGACGCGTGCGGGGAATCCCTTTGGACGGATGGATCCGGTGAGTCTGTACAGACGAGCGGATCCATCCGTTGGGATGGATTCCAGCAGATGGATTTGTTCTGCATGTCAGCGAATATCCATCTGCTGGAAATCCATCCCAGGGGAGATTTACCCGCGGATAAATATCCGCTGGCGTGTACACACCATAGGATATATCCGCTGAAACCCATTTGATGGGATTTATCTGCGGATAGATTCTATGGTGTGTATGGGGCCTATGAGTTACTAATTTGTGATTACAATTAGTGATCTTAGCAGTGATTTATTCATACTTGGAAATCAGACATGACTATTGAATTCAATATGAATGCAAAGGTATATTTAAAAAGGACCACAAAAGAGAAGATCTTATGCCCCATACACACGATCGGAATTTCTGATGGAAAAAGTCAGATGGACTTTTTCCATCGGATATTCCTATCGTGTGTAGCCCCATCGTAGTTTTTTCATTGAAAATTCCGATGAAATCCATCAGAGTTTAGATATAGAACATGTTCTATTTTTCTCAGATGAAATTCCGTAGCCAGATCGTGTGTACGGGGCATCAGTTAGGGTTTACACAGTACTTAAAGGTGAATCTTAGTGAATACTATTCTCTAAATCAGGTAAATCATACTTTTAATGTGACCAATGGCCATCTGTAGTAATCTGAATCTCTACTCCTGAATTGTCATAATGTAGTCTTTGCTCTCTGGAATTAGTTGTTGTTTTTATTTTTTACTGTCATGCCAGAGCAAAGTTAGGTGTAATATAAAGCTACATGGCCCCCTATATCCTGCTAGCAGATAACAGACATTTGACCGTTCTCTAAGGCCTCGTACAGACGGGCAAACATGTACGATGAAAACGGTCCGCCGGACCGTTTTCAGCGTACATGTCTGCCCGGAGATTTCTGTATGATGGCTGTACACACCATCATACAGAAATCCGCGCGTACTCGATACGCGGCGACAAGGCCGCGCCGTCGCCGCGACGATGACGCGGCGACGTGCGCGGCCCTGGCAGTTCAATGCTTCCACGGATGCGTCAAAGTCATTCGACGCATGCGAGGGATGGCGGCCGCTCGGACATGTACGGTAGGTCTGTACAGACGACCGAACATGTCCGACGGACAGGATTCCAGCGGGCATGTTTCTAAACATGTTTAGAAATATTTGCCCGCTCGAAAAAGGCCCGGCAGGGGCAAATGTACGCTGGAATCCTGTCCGCTCGGCTGTACAGACGACCGAACATGTCTGCTGAAACTGGTCCGCGGACCAGTTTCAGCAGACATGTTCGGTCGTCTGTACGGGGCCTAACAAATATGCTGACAGAAAGAAAACGATTCTATTAAAGTGCATAGAGTAGGGGTAGGTTAAACCATCTGTCATTTTTTTATGTCTGTGTTCCTACTGGAGAGATTCACCTCTAATTTGTGGTGGTGACCATTGTCACCAAGTCCGAAATTGAGGGGAAATCCACAATTAACGAGAGCACGAGCTACAGGGATATCCAATGGACAAATGTTACTTTACTACAATTTTCTTTTATTTCCTGGAAAGAATAGGAAGTGAAGAAAAATCTCCCCAGAGGAGCACAGACTTAAATAAAACTGACTGCATAACATGCACACCAAACCATAGTGCCAAGAAGAAGCACCTGGCCTATACGTATGAATAGAAGGTCCATCAACTTGCACTGAGAGTGCACTTCTGATGACTTATGGTTGAACATCTGCTGTATAAATAGAAACATTCCACAGCTACAGTGAACTCTTCTTATGTGTTTAAGATCCAACCAAAATCAGCTGATTTCCACCAAAAATCTGCTTTCAGATTGCTTCTATTTTTCTCCTCCTTTTAAAAATATAGGGCCAAATCCACAAAGCAGATGCGCCGACTTAACTCGAGATTTCTAATTTTACTCCGCGCGTATCTTTGCGCCCGATCCTCAAAACGAGATACGCCTTAAAATCCGTTTTTTCCGTCCTACCTAAAATAATTACACCGGCGCATCCTCGGACGCAAATTACGCTAGTCATGCCGCTGTTTTTGATAGGCAAAGATGCAAATGAGGGAGATAGGGCGATCCACATAATTAAGTGTGTGCGCCGTAGATTACGCCCTGTGCGCACCTGTTAGTTTCCCTGCGCAAATTTACACGTTATAAAAGCAGCCCTAATTTTACACATGCTGTGTAAAGGTCTGCTGAAGCAACAGCATTGAGGAAGAGCTGAGCACACATATTTGCTGGACTTCAATCTGTCTGCCAACATGCCCGGGCCATCCATGATCCTAACGGCACTCGCTACTTTAGAGGCGCAAAGAAGGAGGAGGGCACAGAGGAGGAGGGCACAGGAGAGGGTATACCGCCCACGCCGAGATCTCTTTGGCATGCCTGCTTCTGAGGTCTATGGCAACTTCCGTTTCAACCGGGAAGCCATCCTTGAATTAACCCGAATCCTGCAGGATGATCTCACCACCCCAACCCAACGATCCCATGCCCTGCCACCTCTCATCAAAGTAATGGCAACACTCCATTTCCTTGCCACTGGCTCTTTCCAACGAACATGTGGAGGTCTGGCTGGGATGGCACAATCCTCCATGAGCAGGTGTGTCCATCAAGTAGTCCCTGCAATACTGAGACGCATGGGCAATCAATTCCAAAAACCCACCCAGGAGGACCAGCGATTGCAAACCATGACGGACTTTTACTACATTGCCCGATTCCCACGGACCATCGGGGCCATTGATTGTACCCATGTGGCACTACAGCCCCCCCCCATGAGACAGAGCACCTGTTCCGGAATCGGAAGCACTGGCATTCCATAAATGTCCAGGTAATCGTAGATGCCCATGGCCTCATCTGGCACGTCTGTGCAAAATTCCCTGGATCCTGCCATGACAGCTATATATTCCGGCAGACCAACATCTCAAGAGATTTGTAGCTGAACCTGTATGGAGACAGCTGGCTGATTGGTGAGTGACATGGGTGTCAGGTATGACTGTCCCCCCATGATGCAGACATCACGAGGGGCACATGCATGACTAACATCCTTCTGTATTTTCCCTTACAGGCGACTCTGGATATGCCCTGGGACCACATATGATGACCCCATTCAGGAACCCCCAAACCCCAGGAGAGCAACGCTACAACGAGGCTCACATACGCACCCGGGCAGTTGTGGAGCGCACATTTGGGCTGCTGAAGTCCCACTTCAGATGCCTGGATAAGTCTGGGGGTACACTTTTGTATTCCCCAGACTTTGTGTGCCAGATCATCGGTGCATGTTGTATTCTGCACAACTTTGCCATGAGAAGGGGACTGGAGATTGACATACGTGCTGACCTGACCCCCGACCCAGGCAATCCCCCCCTAACCCACTCTACCCGGTCTGCGGAGACGCCTCGCAGAAGGCATTTTTTCACAGTAAACGCACATGAATAATGTCACAATGAGAATGTTTCTTTTCACAGTAAACGCACATGAATAATGTCACAATGAGAATGTTTCTTTTCACAGTAAACACACATTAATTATGTCACAATGAGAATGCATGAATGCACACCACTGTGGTCCCTAGCACAGACATATCACATGCACATCGAATTGGATTAGATCCAAGTACCTCCCCCCCTTTGGTACTTGGGAGCAGTAACGCCACGCCACGGCTCCAATTATGTTACTGTGCATTCATACACCATTCAGGAACCTGGGATCACTTCTCCCTGGTCCTGGGGATCCCTTCTCCACCAAAACTGAGGGTGACACCCTTATTTTATCAGGAATGCCACCCCCCCACATTCACACATCATTCACACACATAAACCAAATCATAAGTACAGTATAATAAACAAAATCATAAAAAAAAAAAAAAAAATAAAATAAAAAAAAAGTACCCCTGCAAATTAATTCCGGCGGCGAGTGCTCCGTCTGGGCTGCCCAAGGGCACGGCCACGGGCACGGCCAACTGGAGGATCTTCACGGGGGGAAGGTGTTAGCAGGGGAGGGAGTATCTTCATGGGGGGGTGAGTGAGCAGGGCAAGAAGGAGCCTCCCCTGGTGTCTGTCCTCCTGCTGGCCTGCCCTCCAAGGCCACTGCTATCCTGTTCAGACAGCCAGTGATGGCAGCCGTATTGGCCTGGCCAGCCCGGTTATTGTCCTGCACAGCCCGGGTATTGTCCTGCACAGCCTGGGTCAGGGCAGTCACCTCCTGGGCCACGCCTGTTGTGGCGGTCTTCAGGTCCCACAAACATGTGATGACCCCCAAAGAGTTTGTGGCCACATCACCGAGTGACTCCCTCATTGCACCCAGTCTGTGCTCCATCTTGGTCAGAGTTTTTTTTATCTCACCCAGAGTCCGGGTCTGCCGGGCATTGTCCTTCTGCAGACTGGCCGGCAGACGCTCAAACACCCCCCTGGTCTCCTGGGTCGCCATCCTGCCTGCCCCTGAGGCTTGTGGCTCTGGAGGAGGGGAGAGAGTGACCCTTGTGGTTTGCAGCCTGTTGGGGGAGGAGTGGGAGGGGCTACTGATGGTGGCCTGACTGGTGCCAGCCTCTGGGGTAGGCTCTGGGGTAGCCTCAAGGGTATCCTCAAATGTCATTAGATCAGAGGCCAGAAGGATTTCCCTGCCAAGCTGCAGATCTTTTTCTTCCACTCCCGCATCCTCCTCCCCCTCATCCTCCTCATGAGGGGAGGTTTGGCCACTCCCCTCCCCTGGGGACTCCTCAGCAGCCTCTTGTCCTTGGGGTGGTGCAGCAGCCTGGCCTGATGGCCCAGCATCCTCCTTGCCTGATGGGCCAGCAATCTCCTGGTCATCTGTGGAGGACACCAAACAATCACAGGTTTGAGGATCCACACACTTGGCACATCTTCCCTTCCCCCACCCACACATGCTAATCACCAGATAGAAAATCAAAAAACTTACCTGGCCTCACAGGAACATCAGAGTCAAAGCCACGCAGGCCCACCACCTGCTCTGTCTGGAAACACCGGGCCACTGCCCATTCCTCCTCAGTCAGCCGGATGGGGCATGGTCCCCCTCCTCCAGTGCCCCTCCTATGGGCAGTGAGCTTTGCCACCTTATTGCGGACCACGCTCCTCAGATCATTGATCTTTTTCTGGATGCCAGCGGGGGTCCTCGTCTCCCCCCCCGCCGCATTTATCTGATCTGTAATTTTTTTATATATCTTCTTCCTTTGGGCCGGGGAGGTGTTCCGGCTCTCAGGCCCATGTAAATATCGCCCATATTGGATGATATACCTGGCAAGGATTTGCTTCTCAACATGTGTAAAATTAAGCTTCCTGCGCTTGGGAGCCATCACAGACACCACCCAGCAACAAGAAAACTCACAGGACAAACAAACAAAAATACACACACAACAAACAAACAAAAATCAAAACACACAAGCAGACAGCTACTACAAAGTCAAAAACAAACACCCAAAAAACAAACACAAAATCCAAGCAGAAAAAAAAAAAAAAAACACTTAGCAGAAACAATCAAACACAAAATACACTTATCAGAAACAAACAACAACTACAATCTATACTCCTCCAAAACTTCTCTATCACACACAACTCACCAACAAACACTGACAAACGTTCAGAGCAGAATCAACTTGCTCTAGGAAGGGAACACAGGGAAATACTTTTGCAAGGGAAGTGTGTTTGACTGGGGCTATTTACACACAGGGCGATCCTCAGTATGCTTGGCCTTTTACCTATCTCACTGATTGCGCCGAGCAAAGTTCTGCACATGCCCAGTGAGCAGCAGATTTGTGCGCGCATGCGCAGTACGGCCGGCCCTTCATTTGCATGGGGTCACGGCTCATTACAATGAAGCACGCCCACTTCCTTCCCACTTGCAATAACCCCGCCTTACGCCTCGGAATTTAAGTTACGTAAGCGCAATTTTGTGCGCAAATGCGCTGTGGATACGACACTTACGACACCAACTTAGGGCGCTGTAACTTAAATGACATAAGTTTTGAAAAACTTAATTTCCGCCGCTGGCTGTGGATTTGGCCCATAGGGCCTGATCCACAACGAGCGGGCTTAACTGAAATACTCGGATTTAAGTTACACCGCTGCAAAATCTCTACCTAAGGCCCATATTCTCTCTAAAAATCCGCGGGCTGCGCTTAAGGCACTTACACTCCGCTGTCCCAACTTACAGGAGCAAGTGTTGCTCCGTAAGTTGGGACGGCGGAGTGTAAATGCCCCGGCGTAGCCTGGCGGATCTCCAAGGGGGCGGCTTGTATTAAAATTAAGCGCGCCCCCGATTCTAATGAACTGCGCATGCGCCGGGCTTCAAAAAGCCCAGTGCGCATTCTCCAGTTCTCGGCGGAAAACGTCAATGACGCCGACGTGTGCGTCATTGACGTAAAGTCGTATTCAAGAACGACTTACGGAAACGACGTACCCGACGTAAAAACACGACGCGGACCCGACGCCATCCGTAACATGGCCTACGTGGGACTTGCGGAAACTTACTCCTCATATAGCCGGAGTAATTTTCTGCTTACGCAAACGACGCTAGCGACGGTTACGCGACGCAAACTCGTTCGGGAATCGGCGTAGAAGGATCATTTGCATACGCAAATGAGTCCTTCACGTAAATGCCATCTAGCAGCGGCCGGCGTCATTACATTTAAGATCCGCCAGTGTAAGTGACTTACAGATGGCGGATCTTAAGTGTATCTATGCGAAAATGATTCTAAGAATCAGTCGCATAGATACACGGGCCAAAAAAGGGAGATATGATGGAGTATCCTGAGATACTCCATCGTAACTTCTATGAGAATATGGCCCTAAGTGGCCGATCCACAAAGCACTTACCTAGAAATTTTGAGCGGTGTAACTTAAATCCGTCCGGCGCAAGGCGTTCCTAATTTAATGGGGCGAGTCCCATTTAAATTAGGCGCGCTCCCGCGCCGGACGTACTGCGCATGCTCCCGACGTCATTTTTCCCGACGTGCTTTGCGCGGTTTTACGTTGCGCCGGGTTTTGAGAATCGCGACGGGCGTAAAAAAAAAAAACGAGTTGCGGCGGGAAATTTTTTTTTTTTTTTTTTTAAATGACAGCGACGCGGGATAGAAGGGTCTACTTTTACAAGGTGTAAACAGTTTAGGCCTTGTAAAAGCAGCCCTAATTTTGCAACGGCAAATTAATACTTACGGAAAAAAAACGAAGCGTAAAAGCTTTGTGGATCTCCGTAAGTGCTAATTTGCATACCCGACGCTGGATTTCGACGAGAAATGCCCCCAGCGGTGGCTGCGGTACTGCATCCTAAGATCCGACAGTGTAAGTCCCTTACACATGTCGGATCTTCTGCCTATCTATGTGAAACTGATTCTGTGGATCAGTTCCATAGATAGAAACAGGGATACGACGGTGTATCAGTAGATACGCCGGCGTATCCCTTTTGTGGATCAGGCCCATATTTTTTTTCATAAAGTGTGCACACCCACAAATACAGACATCCCCTGCTCTCAATTAACTGGTGTCAGCACAGTGAAGAATGCTTCAATCTCCAAAAAATATTCTTAAGCAAAGAGGCCAACAAAAGGCAGTATTGAAATCAGCCTTCTTTGCAAAAGCTTTAAGCCTCATACACAAGGTCAGACTTCAAAAAATGTCAGCTCTTTTCTGCTCTTTACCGCCACCTTTTGGTCAACTTCTGCTATTATTGGTTGATTTTAACATTGGTTCGGAGCATACGTGTTTGTACTTTGGACAAAAGTCAGATGGAATTCTGTACACACACAATAGAACTTTGCACCGTAGGACTTTTGTTGCCAAAAAGTTTGTCAATTTGCAGAGCGAACTTTTGGCCGATGAAAGCCGAAAAAGTTTGTCCAATGGAGTGTATACACGGTCAGATTTTTTTGAAAACCTGCTCATTTTGAAGTTTGTTGTCAAAAAGTCTGACCGTGTGTATGGGGCTTACTTCGCAGAAACTACTGGACGAGGAGAGGTACTACATACAATGGTGCTGGGACAGCCAGCTGTCAAGGAAAGCCAAGATGAAGTGCGCAGTTACTTGATTAGCTCCTGGACGACAATGTATCATACTGTACATTGACAAACATTGCTGTCAAATGCTCCTTTTTATATTATAATGCAGCTCTGCAAAGGCTATGTCTATAATGAAAACCCATTTCAATAGGATCTGTTGCGTTCAAAGAAAATCAACACAAAGCATGTCACATGCTACATCATTAATCATTTCGGGCCCGGAAGGTTTTACCCCCTTAATGACCAGGAATTTTTTTGCGATACGGCATTGCGTTACTTTAACTGACAATTGCGTGGTTGTGCAACGTTGTACCCAAATAAAATTTTCCTTTTTTCCCCACAAATAGCTCTTTCTTTTGGTGGTATTTGATCACGCTATAAACGAAATACCGTATATACTCGAGTATAAGCCAAGTTTTTCCAGCACATTTTTTTTGTGCTGAAAATGCCCCCCTCGGCTTATACTCAAGTCAGGTTAGGTTTCCTCTCCCGCCGCCATGTCAGCTAAGGCTGTGCGACTGTGTATAGGAAGTCCGCGCCGTCCACGTCGTCCCGCCATGATGAGGAGGAGGCGGAGATTTGTTACAATGGACGCAGCGGACTGTAAACAGACAGACAGGACAGCTAGAGCTATATCGTTACTAGTGTATGGGGATCCATTGCTGACCATAGACGTCAGGCACTGGAGTACATCAGGGGCTCAAGTTGCTATGGCAGGAAGCGCGGTGATCTAGCAGCAGTGGCGAAGCCTGGCTCGGCATTACGGTTGCCATATAGACGAGTCTTCTGTGTGGAGCTGTGGCCTGGAACAAAGTAAGGAAATTAATGGAGAGAGTTGTCTTTGTGTGCTTTCACTTTATTATTCCTCTATATCGTTCCTGTCAGCTCTGGGAGAAGGGGAGGGGAATTCAGAGTAATGGAAGCTGCTTGGTGGACAGTTTGCTGTGAGAGGAAACACACATGCTGCCAGTGTGTGTGGCCCCTTGGCTGGCAGTATATGACTAGGGGTGGGTAGAGTATACTCTGTATTATTTTACCGCAGGGCTGTGTACCCACCACTTCAACCTTTGACCCTGGGCACCCACCACTTCAACCTTTGAAAATGGGCACAGTGAAGCTGCAAATGGGCACAGTGAGGCGGCAAATGGGCACAGCAAGGCTGTAGATGGGCAGTGTTAACCCACTTTTCCACTTATGATAGCTGCTGCCCACCCTAGGCCTATTCTCGAGTCAATACGTTTTCCCATTTTTTTGTGGTAAAATTAGGTGCCTCGGCTTATATTCGCGTCGGCTTATACGGTAAGAGCGATAATTTTTAAAAATAATTAAACAACATTTTTTACTTTCTACTATATAACATAACCAATAAAAAAAAAATGAAAAAAATCTAATGTATTCATAAAATTAAGTTTGCTCCTAGGGAATGCTTTCTAAGGCTGGATTCACACCTATTTGGTGCTTTTTGCATTTTGCTGATTTGCACTACAGAATGTGTTCCATGGGAAACCATGTACAATAGACTGTAGTGCAAATCTGCAAAATGCAAAAAGCACTAAAACTGCATAGGTGTGAATCCAGCCTAACTGTGGGGGGGGTGGACTGACTGGAGGAAGAGAGACATCTGTGTTCCTGATTAAGAGCAACTCAAGATCTTTCTCTTCCTCAGTGACAGAACAGCGAACGGTCTGCCTTGTTTACATAGGCAGACCGTTGTTCGTCATCTCCAGCGAACCATTGGTTGGCAGCCGCCGGATCTGCTGATTGGCTCCCTCCAGGGCCATTATGGGAAAAATTTCTAGATACCATTCAAAATACATGTGCTCCTCAGGCTAAGACTGAAGTTGGACTTTAGGTCTTCTTCCTAAAACTTAAAAGATTAATGGAAAGAAAATCCAACCTAGGTTGGCATGTGCGTTTTTTTGATCGCTATCTTAAAGAAGAAGTTAATTCTCAAGGCCTAAGAGTACACATTTTCCCAACCTTTGACATTACGGATGCGACGTTCAAAGAAAAATGGGAACATACCCTCAATCAGTGTTCAGTTAGTATGATGGGAATACTTAGAGACAAACATAGCTCAGATCTAGCCGAGTTAGACAGAGAGTTTGAAACATTAAGAGCTACAGCTAATCAGTACTCTTCAAGTACTGAATTTAAAAAGAAGGAGCAGGATCTGATACAGCATTTAGAGAAATATAATAAAAACGTGTTAAAAAAGGATCAAAAACTATATAAGGATAAACTGGCCGTTTCAGGCGTATATGCATATAGATGGCAAAAAGGATTTACTTATCATAGGGGAAAACCTTTTAGACAGAATGTACATCAAGACTCTACATTGTATGTATCTGATTCTGATATCTCTGCTTCATCCTCTGTCTCTTCCCAGAAACCATCCAATAGAACCAACTGAGGATACACGGGTAGAGGACGCACACAAAAGAGGGGTAACGGTGGTGGTCATAATATACAGGGGGTACGCACAAGAAACGTATCATCTCACCTCAGAGACATATACCAAGTAATCTATGTAATGCCCAGAACGAGGTAGTTGAGGGTGCACAAGGTGACCTGGTGGCGGGTAATTCTCCCATAGCAATGACAAAAGAGCAAATGCACCATCATTATCAAGAGATCTGGGAGCTACACCGAAAATTACCCAACCTAGGAATACTAACTAGTGTTGAGCAGAATACGCCATATTCGATTTTGCGATATATCTCGAATATATAGTCGAATATTCGAGATATATTCGCTAAATTCGAATATTCGTGATATTTTATCGAAATGAAATGATTGTGAATTTTCGCTATTGCGAATGCGAAAATAATTGCGAAATTTCGATAACTGCGGTAGGAGCACTCTGATGGGCTCAGAATATTCTTGATATTTTTTTGAAATTTCGCAAAATGCTAATGCGATATTTACTGCGCAATTTCGACAAATGCTGTAGGAGCACTCTGATTGGCTCAGAATATTCGTGATATTTTACAATACAAAATAATTGCGAATATTCGGCAAATGCGGAAGGAGCACTCTGATTGGCTCAGAATATTCTTGATATTTTACAATTCAAAATAATTGCGAATATTCGGCAAATGCGGAAGGAGCACTCTGATTGGCTCAGAATATTCTTGATATTTTACAATACAAAATAATTGCGAATATTCGGCAAATGCGGAAGGAGCACTCTGATTGGCTCAGAATATTCTTGATATTTTACAATACAAAATAATTGCGAATATTCGGCAAATGCGGAAGGAGCACTCTGATTGGCTCAGAATATTCTTGATATTTTACAATACAAAATAATTGCGAATATTCGGCAAATGCGGAAGGAGCACTCTGATTGGCTCAGAATATTCTTGATATTTTACAATAGAAAATAAAAAGTGTTTTGCATTGGTGGTGATTCTTTACTCTATCCATCTGTCACAGCCGTTTGTCAATCAAACACCTTGAAGATTGAACACGTTCATGCTGCATGCTTTGGACTTTTTTTCACTTCACATATCAAAGACATTTTTATGAAAGATTATTTTTCTATTATTGGGACTATATTTCTTTATATATTTGTTTCACTGTGTATTTCACAAGTTATTTGCGCTTGCTTATTTTATAATTTGCCCATATGTCTTGTCACTAGACATATTTTTTATTCTTGTAGAGCGACTCCATTTTCTGTCTTGTATTAATTTATGTTGTATAACATTTTTGAGTTGCTGCTGTATTCTCCCCTTTTTTTAAGGTATGCGCAATTTTGTCCTTCTTACAAAAAAAAATAATATCAAACATACAAATATTCATAACAGAAACATACACAAAGCCCCCCCCTTTTGCATCAGAGACAATCAGAGTTCTCCTACCACAGTTATCGAAAATTCGCAAACATTTTTGCATTCGCATTAGCGAAAATTCGCAATTTTTTTTTTTTATATTCAGCAACATAAAAGGATCGCCTCAGCTTAGCTACTCGGCCCAGGGTCTCTAATCATACCAGTAATGCTTTTAGACGTCGATAGGATGTGATCTGTTTTAAAAATAAAATTGAAAAAATGTGAATATTCGGAATCGCGAATATTCACCGCGAAATTCGAAATATATCGCGAATACTCGAATATGCCATATTCAAGCCGAATATTCGCAATACGAATATTCGTGAGCAACACTAATACTAACTCAGGTCCAGGCCCTTTAGGGACAATCCACACTGCGGCAACACCCATAGCACACACACGGATGGGCAAAACAGACCCCTTCATAATAAAACAACTGCCAACCACGTAGGACTTGATGTGATCAACCTCTCTTCTTATAACCTTTCACCATCAGAGATCGAGGTTCTTCGTCTAGGTCTAAGTTTTTGTCCATCACAACAAATTGACAAACTTACCCTTGCGAAAGATTTACACCTTTTCGCCAGAAACCTTACATATAAATACGTCTTTGATAATGACAATGGAAGGGTGATGGGAAGAGAGGAAGACCTCTACAAGGGATTTAAAGTTCAGGACTTCAGAACCCTCAAAATATTAATCCAACTTTTGGATGAGAATGAGAGCTCTGGAGACTTAACTGAATCTACATCAGAGGAAGAAGAACTAGACAGTGAGGTGGCCCCAGAACCCTGTAAATTTAAAGCTAAATCTCAGAAATTCCCCAACCTGCAGACATGTCCAGCAGTATGGGCTTTTCTCAAACAAACCAAAAAACAAACAGAAAAGTTCTTGTTTTTTAGGCATATAGAGGAAAATTTATCACAGGTACAGCAACAAGCCCTGCAGAATATTGTCCAAAACGACCAGATCATAGTAAAACTATCTGATAAAGGTGGAAATGTGGTCGTGATGGACAAAATTCAATATATTGATATGTGCAATAAGATTCTAAGCAATCAGGTATGGTACCAACAGGCCCCATATAAACAAAAAGCAGAGGGAAGACAGCAATTTCAATCCATTATAACTGAGGCTTATCTGCAGAGTCTTATTGACAAAGACCTCTATGAATACCTTGAGATCAAATGGCCAATTACCCCGACGTTTTATTCGATACCGAAGGTACACAAAAACATTAGGAACCCCCCGGGACGTCCGATAGTATCGGGGATAGGCTGCCACAGGGAAACAGACAGTAAATATGTTGACTGCCAACTTCGCCCGCATGTGATGGGGTTGCCGTCATATTTGAAGGATACCCTTGACCTCCTCAAGGAAATCGAGGGACTTTTGGTACCTGCAGGAGCGCCATCGATATTGAGGCACTATATTCCAGCTTTACCTCATCAAAAGGGCATAGAAATTGTCTCTGGCTTCCTGAGAGAACAAGACAGGAACAATTGGAAACTATGCCACTTTGTTACCATTCTCTTGGAACATATCCTTACTACCAACATGTTTCTCTTTAACGGCTCTACCTACCTCCAGGTACAGGGGGTTGCGATGGGGACATATTGTGCCCCATCGTATGCCAACCTGTACCTGGGGGGATGGGAAAGAGCACTATTTTCAGATGACGGCGCCGCGATATACCTCCGCCACATTTTATTGTGGCGGAGGTATATCGATGATGTCCAGGTCGTCTGGACGGGTTCAGTTAGTGAACTTTCTAGTTTCATAACATTTATTTCTCATAATGTCTTTAACCTTAAAGCGGTAGTTCACCCCCCCCCGACACATTTTACCATCGAGACAGGCATTGTAGCGCGAGCTACAGTATGCCTGTCCCGATTTTTTTAACCCCGTACTCACCTTGTAGTCGTCCATCGTAGATTTCGGCTCCCGCGGGGAATGGGCGTGCCTATGGAGAGGGAGGATGATTGACGGCCGGCCCTGGCACGTCACTCTCTCCGAAGACAGCCGGAGTAGGTCTCGGCTCTTCACGGCGCCTGCGCACAGGCTATGCGCACGCGTCGTGAAGACCAAGCCTATTTCGGCTATTTCCGGAGAAGCGTGACGCGCCAGAGCCGGCCGTCAATCATCCTCCGTCTCCATAGGCACGCCCATTCCCCGGTATCTTCGATGGACGACTACAAGGTGAGTATGGGGCTAAAAAAAACGGGACAGGCATACTGTAGCTCGCGCTACAATGCCTGATTTTAAGGTAAAAGAAAAAAAATGTTTTTTTCCCGTCGATAGGGTGAACCCCCGCTTTAAGTTCATTATTCAATCGGATACATTGAGTATTCCCTTCTTGTACCTATGGTTCTTTCTCAATGCAGATGGAACAATACACAGCAGTCTTTATAGGAAGGAGACAGCGGGGAACACAATTCTCCACTACTCCAATGCTCATCCTCGTCCCCTGGTTCAAATTATCCCATTCAGTCAATACTTAAGGATACGTCGTAATTGTGCCAGGGAGGAAGATTTTTAACTGGAGGCAAAAGCTTTACGTTCACGACTACTCTGCAGGGGATATAGCAAAAAGGTTCTTAAAAAGGCCTACCAACGAGCCAACTCCAACATCAGGAAATTATTCATTTTCAAATCAAAAGCTAAGGAAATGTAGTGATCTAGATGTGTATAGTGTAGTGCCCAGTACTCCGGTTAGATAATTAATATCTTAGATGTTAGTACGATGACCATAAATTAGGTTGTTTCGCAGCAACTCACTCCAGGTTCTCCAGAGAACGCAAATTTAATTAACTTCCAATAACATACAAAGTCCAAAGTCCACAGATGATACAAAAGTCCAACAGAATATAATTCAAATCTCTTCAGAGCCCTATGTCTCCAAAGCCATACAGAGAGGATACCGTGAATGCATTCTCTCTGTCACAAGACTGAACTTCCAAGATTTTTATTGCTTGTTTTACTGAATAGCTGAGCAATTTGATTGGTCATCTTTTATTTGAAAGGCAGGAAACACATCCTGTCTTTTAGAGTAGCAGGTAAATGACTTTAGCCGAAATCACTAATTAGTATGCATCCTTGCATACTAATAAGCCCCCCTCTAATAAGTAATTAGATTGCATGGGATCTGAGTAATGGTTTGATACGTAAAAACGACTCCATCCTGTCTCTGCCTATTTGACAATAGACAAACCTCTTTTGACTTGTAGCATGTAATTACAGGTCTGATGTGTAAACTAGACTTATCATTTAATTTAATTCAACTGATTGAGTAATGTTTGAGACCCTTCCTGTCTCTTTGAATTACAGGTTCGAAATCCGGCCTGTATATATTGGACTTATATAATATAGATACATATATAGTTATATATATATAAATATACACATATATATTTATATATATATAACACCCAACATATTACCACATATACTACTACAGGAAGGTGGTTCTACTACCAAATGTATTACTACTTTTAGTTCTAATCAGAATGTGTTCCGCAATTTGATAGCCAGCAACTGGCACTTCCTCTCTGAGGATCCGATCATATCCAAATATGTGGCAGCCAAACACGAAATTGTCTATATGAGGTCACGATCCATTAGGGATAGTTTGGTTCATAGCCACCTTTCCCCTGACGCCCCGAGCTTAGGTGCAACGGGCGGAAAGGGGACCTTTAGATGTGGCAGTTGTTATCAATGCCCATGGATAAAAGAAGGGGTGGGATGTCCCCTAACAAGGGGAGGTTATCACAAGTCTAAATCATATGCTGATTGTACAACAATTGGTATTGTCTATCTAGCCACATGCTTATGTGGTACGTTCTACATCGGGAAAACTAAGCATCCGTTTGCTAGACGCATACAAGATCATCTATATTATTTAGACGCAGGGCTACTCTTTACCCCAATCTGCAAACATGTTGGCTTGCAGCACAGTTATGACCCCTCTTATGTATCCTTCTTTGCCATTGAAGTCACCGCTGAACAAGAAAGGGGAGGTCATTTTGACAAAAAAATCCTTCAGCAAGAGGCGAGGTGGATTTTTAATCAAAGAGCAACTTACCCACCAGGGCTCAACTCGGCCTTATCGTTTAAGCCTTTTTTATAGGCATTTACCTAGCATTAATAGTGGTATTATGGCTCTGTTCACCTTCACTGATAGATACTATGTTTTTTTGTAATTTTGATGTGACTTGCTGGCACCACCCAGTGGGAACACCCACATAGGATGACGGATAGCAATATTCTTTATGTTGAGTACCTAACAAACAGATTGATGTAATAACTACAACATTTTTATAGTGCTTTCATATGCTGAGTTAAGTAAAGTTATTATCATTGTAAATAATTATGTTGTCTTTGATGTTTTTGGGGTGGCTGCAGCTTCGCAATGCTGTCTGTCAGAGGCTTTGATTGGTTCCTGGGATCTATTTACTAGTGAAGCTACTTGTGTGTCCCTGGTGGAGAGAAGGGGTTATTCCCTTCTCAATCCCTATCCTCACCCGTGTGTGCGTGATATGGCGCTTGGGCGATGTGACCTTTTTCCTTTGGTCCTCCTGCACATGCACCTGCAAAGGGACACCAGCGCCGGAAGTGATGTCAGGGGTCAATCGTGGCCCTTTGCTTCCGGTGGGACCGTGCCTTATAAGACGCGTGTGTCGACAGTCAGTCGACTTATGTGTCTTTTGGGCAACACAACGACTATCGTCACTGTGTAGGGGACAGTGTGGGCACCGCGGGATTCTCCCGTTACCATCACCGGAACAGGTAATAGCACCTATCTGCTATTATTAGATTAGGCGAGCTGTTAGTGTGCACGCATGTTAATACTATTTTGGAACCCATGTTGTTTCTAAGATTAAGCTTGTTAGTATGGAACGTGGCTGTTTTTGACTTTGGGTGTGGGCAATGTCGGTAACTCTAAGTAACCGTCAATGACCGTTAAATGGACTAGTCCTATATATGGTAGTTATAAACTTTTTGTAAAAGCCCCCCCCCCCCCCCTCTGTAAGATCCACAGTACACAACCCATTAGTAGAGGCAATAAGTTATGTGACTTTATTAAAATCACGTCACAGCTTGATCTCTCACATATGTCAATTTAGACAGACTATTTGCTGTGTGTTTCACCTCAACAGTGCTACATCGGTGAGATATTCATTTGGCCCATTACTTGATCTCCACCTGAGCTAACCAATGGAGTAAACCAATGGTGTTATAGCCACTATAATAGCAGGTATATATATATATATATATATATATATATATATATATATATATATATATATATAATGTGTACATTCTGTTTCTATACATATTGTATATTCGTTTTTTATTTTTTTTCCAGCTATGGAGGTTATTATATCTAATTAATTTTTATAGATCCTGACCCAATACATCACAGGATCATCAACACTGTCCAGTGGCTTTAGATTTATCTTCAGTTATGTAGTGCAAGGGCCTGCCTGATTGCATACAAACTAAAAGTGTTTTAGTTTGACCTCATATTATATAGTTTTGGTAAATCTAAAGAAAAATTGTATAATGTATGGCCAGCCAGAAAAATGCTCTGCACATGCTCACATATTCTCTATTTTTTGGCACTGTGACAAAAAATAAGAGCCACTAGAGGCTGATCAGCTTACAGACTAAAGATGTACTGTTGCTCAGGGGCTCTGGGCTTCAGCAAAATGGCAGCCTCTGGCAAGCAGAAATGGAAACAATGCTGCAGGCAATTTACAGCACACACTCATTTTGAATGTATGTTCTTTGACAAAGAACATTATTTTTATTAGGTTGTTATAGGTAAAGTTCAGTAAAATGCAGGAAAATAATATGCATCTACAAGTACATACGTTTTTACATGATAAACACCAGAAATGTCCTGATGTCATCAAGATTTCCTGAGAGCTCTGGTGGTTGTCACCTTGCAGCAAAGCAAATCCTCCTCTGCCCTACCTACCCCTACTTATCAACAGATACTGAAATACTGATCTAACTGATAAATAATAAATGATAAATGCGATATTTTCAGTGATATTTTTCTCCAGTGCTGCATAGGGGTTATGGATTACCTGGCTTGATCCAAACCCTTTATTAACTACTTAAGAACCAGGCCTATTTTTTAAACTTGGTGTTAACAAGTTAAAATCAATTTATTTACTAGAACAATACTTAGAACCCCCAAAAAGTATATATATTTTTTTCAGACACCCTAGAGCAGTGGTCATCAACCTTGTCCTCAGGGCCCACTAACAGGCCAGGTTTGCAAGATAACGGAAATACATCACAGGGATATAATTTGCTGCTCAGTGATTGCAATATTCTAGTCTGCATCTCCCCAAGGTAATATATAAAACCTGGCCTGTTAGTGGGCTCTGAGGATAGGGTTGATGACCACTGTCCTAGAGAATAAAAAGGCAGTCATTACAATACTTAATGTCACACCGTATTTGCACAATTGAATTAAAAAATAAGACAAAATTTAAGTTAGCCCATTTTTTTTATATTGATTAACATTAATTGTGATTGATCCATAGTGAAAGATAATGTTACGCCAAGTAAATTGATACCCAACATGTCATGCTTCAAAATTGCACCCGCTTGTGGAATGGCGACAAACTTTGACCCTTAAAAATCTCCATAGGCGGCGTTTAAAAATGTCTACAGGTTACCAGTTTTAAGTTACAGAGGAGGTCTAGTGCTAGAATTATTGCTCTCACTCTAACGATCGTGGATATACCTTGAACACCGGTTTCATATGCAGGCAAGACTTACATATGCGTTTTCTTCTGCTTGCAAGCTCGGTGGGATGAGGTGCTTTATTGTACTGGTACTTTCTTTTTGAAGTATTGAGGCATATGGGCTTGGGGGACCACATGATCCGGTGGATCACTAGTGCTTATACCACCCCACATGCCACAGTGAGAGTAAATGGAGTATTTTCAAACTCCTTTAAGATTTTAAACGGCACATGTCAGGGATGCCCTCTCTCACCCTTACTCTTTGCTCAAAACCCGGACATTAAGGGATTACAATTTGAGACCATATGCATAAGGTTTCAGCATACATAGACGATCTGCTGTTTTCCATGTCTAATCCACATGTCTCGCTCCCCAATCTTTTGAGGGAGTTCGACAAGTATGGAACTCTATCAAATTAGAAAATTAAGTTTACTAAGTCCGAAGCAATGGGTGCGGCAATGCCCCCAATGTTGCATAATATTATACAACCAAACTTTAGATTTAAATGGGAGTCTGCGCTAAAGTACTTGGGTACATACATACCATCAAATACTTTTAAGGTAAATTTCCCACCGTTATATAACTCAATACGACCACTTCTTGATTAATGGTACAATGGATTATATTTGTATCTTACTGAAAATGTTGTTTTTGTTCCAGGCACTACCGATCACTATTCCGGCAGCCTTTCTTCGTCAAATATGTACCTTTTTTATGAAATTTATATGGGTGGGGAAACGGCCAAGGATTAATAGAGGCCTGATGATGCCCAAGTGCTTTGGCGGGATGGCTGTCCCAGATGTAAGCAAATATTACCGGGCAATACATTGAGGGAGGGTGGTCGACTGGTGCAGACACACAGACTTCAAACGATGGATAGACATGGAACAACAGCTTAGCCTGGTACCTCTGCGTAGAGAACCTTGCTACGTAGTATTACCGACTTACGTTAAGAGACCTCCTACAATAGGCCCGACTTTACGAATCACTGCTAAGATATGCCGTGATTCTAAACTTTCATTGAGACAATCACCTCTGTTCCTCATTTTGGGGAATCCTAGTTTAATACCAGGCATGGAGGCAGGATTATTCAATAATCTTAAAGAGAAAGGCTGTTTTCAGGTATCACACTTTTTGCAGTCAGAGAACTGGCCTACAATTAATTCTCTGACACATCCAGGGGGCCCTTTGAATTACATTTTTGGCAGGCACTACAATTAAGCAATTTTTTAAGATCCCTGGGAACACCAACAAATTTCCAATGTCAATTAACCGCATTTGAATCATATTGTGAAAACAAGGAACCACTCTCTCTCGTGGTTTCAAAGATGTATGTGCTTCTAAATACCCCTTTGGAGGACTTTGTGATGCCAAGCATTAGTAAGTGGGAAAGGGACCTTAACAGGACCTTTACCCCAAGCCAACGTAAGAATATCATTGACTTAGCATTGAATTCCTCTATCTGTACATGGACCCAGGAATCTAATTATAAACTTTTGACGCAATGGTATTACACGCCAGTAAGGCTCCACAAATTCTCTATCGAAACTTCAGATGCTGTTGGCGATGTGGGGTGGAGCGAGGGACTCTTTTGCATATATTCTGGTCCTGTTCTAAGATCAGACAATATTGGCTTGAGATTCAGAGGATTTCCCAGAAATGTATAGAATGTTTAATACCAGATGACCCCGCTCTCTTCCTGCTTCACTGCTCACAAACCCCAGTGCAGACATAAAAACAATCAGTGTTATGTCATTTGATCACCGCTGCCAAAGCTGGGTTACCCTGCACTGGAGAGACCCTAGGCCACCTTCCATTGCAGGGTGGCTCAATAAAGTAAGGTTGCGTACACACGACCGGTCAAAACTGAAAAGAATGGACCGAGGTTCAGTTTCATCGGTCCAAACCGACCGTGTGTAGGGCCCATCGGTCTTTTGTCCTTCGGAGCAAAATTTTAAAACTTGCTTTAAAATCGAACCAATGGACCGCTGACCGATCGGGCCAAACCGATGGTTAGTACACAAAAGCATGCTCAGAATCAAGTCGACGCATGCTTGGAAGCATTAAACTTCGTTTTTTTTAGCACGTCGTGTGTTTTACGTCACCGCGTTCTGACCCGACCGGTTTTTGAACTGATGGTGTGTACACACATCAGACCATCAGGCCACTTCAGCGGTGGACCGATGAAAACGGTCCGTCGGACCATTCTCATCGGATGAACCGGTCATGTGTACAGGGCCTAAGAGAGATAGGGGCTATAGAGGACTTAGTCTTCTCAGCCCAAAACAAGAAAGAACAGTACAATAAAATTTGGACAGCATGGAATATATTCATGTATTCAGAGAAGGGGAAGAGAATGCTGGATGGGACATCTGAGGAGTGAGGACTGCCCAATATGAGGTGCTCTCTTGTACAAAGGACAACATAGAAACTGAACACCTTCATCTCTTTCAGGG
The DNA here is from genome assembly GCF_905171775.1 of Rana temporaria. Taxonomy (NCBI): domain Eukaryota; kingdom Metazoa; phylum Chordata; class Amphibia; order Anura; family Ranidae; genus Rana; species Rana temporaria. The sequence goes on from NC_053489.1 coordinate 309,241,198, forward strand.
AAAGGGTGGGGATCGGTTTGTTTTGTTTTTTTGTTTTGTTTTGTATTTGGAGGGGGGATATTTGGTAAAGAATAAAATAAAAAGAAGGAACAGGGGTAAGGAGAGATATTGGTGATAAGCACTTTTTAGCCCTAAGACCATGGCAATGGCGAAAGAGGAAAACATAAAAATATATGTGTATACATAGGTATAAATAACGTGGATCACTAGGTTGATTTAAATGTACTAATGATGGAAAATAATGTATATATTTACTTATTGGATTGTGAATGCGATAACGTGCTTCCTAAAACCTCCTTTCTGATAAATAAAAGATATAAAAAATGTTTTTATCTGATCCCTTCTGAACCAGCTGAATTTTGATTTATCTATGGTCACCTTAACACAGGTACTGGCATACACCACAAATTTCCTGCACTTCAATATTTTTTCTACCTTGCATTTTAGACCAGTTGAAGGACAGCATGTAAGTATAATTTTGCTAAAAGAACTGTTTTGGTTTAACTGCATTTAGGCTCAAAATGCTCCCAATTAATTTGCAGTTGTATAATGTATTCTAATTATGGGTATAATTTAATTGAGACAAAAATAAAATCAACAATAACCTTTCTCTTTTAGTGTGACTATACCAAAGCCTGATAAAGCAAGCTACGCAACAGATTTGAGCATGTCTTGCAATAATCAAGCTCTGTAGGGGTGAACTAGACAACTGTGACAAGAGGCACAAAAGGGTATTATTGTGTGCATAAATTGTCCAGCATTTCTGCATTGAACATTCTCCTATCTGTCAAGAAATGCTTCCTTCGCTGCATGGGCACCCCATCTGCCTGTTGGCCAAGCTCTGGGAAAAATCATAGTAGGCTCTGTGGCACAGCCTTCTGAGAGATAATGAGCAGTTTTTTCATCACATGTGATTCTCAGGGAGATGTCTCCCCATATGTGACAAGCCTTAGGTCAAGCACATGTTCCTACATAGAAGCAGAATATGCTAGCACATACCTATGTTACAGTATATAAGTACAAAGGCACTTTTATTTCATAAACTTAAAAACTAGGTTAAAATGCTAGAACTTCTCAATATATGCTTATGTATTTTTTCTGCAGGTTATTTTAGGAACACACAAATTGGATTACCTATCGTAAAAATGTACATACTTCATTGTTATTTATTTTATTGCACTTTTACTCAGCTTTTCAGAACACATGCCCAGTTCCATTTTAACAACTTACATCAAAACTAAACTTTAGTCCTAATAATGTTTTTTATGTAATGCTCAGTTGAGTTATGTTTCTTACATGCATTTCTACTATAAAAAAATCATTCCCTGCATTCTGAATAATCATGCCTTTTAATTGTTCCTCAGCAGTACATGTGTCCTAATGCTCATGTACTTAGCGGTTTTCAAATTTTGAATTTAGAGTACTAGGGTGACAAATTTCAGTAGCATTTAGAGATAATCGTGAGATGCAGTGGTGAATACAGTAGAAGAAACATTCCACATACTGTATGTCATGCCCTTATTAAATGAAAGATAAACATGAAAAATAAAACATGAGTAATGACTCTGCAAATGTAAAAAGTTTTTTACAGCAACTTAGGCCCCTTTCACACCTGCAAACTGTATGTCCGCTTTTTCATCCATCCGTTTGCGGATGAAAAAGGGACATACATTGGTCCCTATGAGATCGCGGATGTCGGCGGATAAACATCCGCTGACACCCGATCTCGCCATGATCCGATCCGCCATGACCTCCGCAATGATCCGATTCTGCAGACGGAAGAAAACCCTATTTTTCCTTCTGTCTGCGGATTGGATCAGATTAACACGGACAGACGGTCCGTGTTCATCCGATCCCCCCATAGGGAAGAGCGGAAAAAAGACAGGGCGGTCCCTGCACAGTGTGCGGGGACCACCCTGTCTTCCACCGGCTCAGCCGGGATCAGCGGAGCGATCCCCGTTGAGCAAGCAGAGGTTTACGGGGCAGATCATTACTGATCCGCAGTGTGTGAAAGAGGCCTTAGTATAACACATGGATTGAAAACTATTTTTTTTTTATCATTCAAAAGAGCTTTATTAAGAAACAAAAGGTACAGACAAGCATAGCAGTCGAAGTCTATGATAAGGTACAAGGATTGAAAACTATTTTATGACTTGCCCTGCCCCATGGCTACTGAAACCAGTGTCTGGAGCAGAATATAGGCTTTTTAAAATCACTTCACAGAAATGTTGTTTTCCTCATAGTTCTAAGCCCTAATGAAGAGGAACCTTCCAAGGCCCCGAAATGTGTTAGGCCTTGTACACACGATCAGTCCAAACTGATGAAAACGGACTGAGGTTCAGTTTCATCGTTTCATCGGTCCAAACCATCAGACTTTTGTCCTTCAGTCCAAAGTTTTAGAACTTGCTTTAAAATCGGACTGATGGTTAGTACGCAAAAGCATCGGTTCAAAACCCGCGCATGCTCAGAATCAAGTCGACGCATGCTTGGAAGCATTGAACTTCGTTTTTTTCAGCACGTCGTTGTGTTTTACGTCACCGCGTTGAACTCGGATTTTTAACTGATGGTGTGTAGGCACATCAGACCATCAGACTATCAGACCATCAGTCCGTTTTTATCAGTTTGGACTGATCGTGTGTACAAAGCCTTACAGTTTGCTGAACATAACTTTGAAAAAAATCTGGGTTTTACTAAATGCTAGTCTACATAATATATGTGCCTTGACATGACCATAAATGCTTGGAAAGCCGCTTAAAAAAAAACACACCCTTCAGTCTCCAGATCAGGACCCTAACAGCCACTGGAAAAACGAATAGCAACAGTGGTCTAGCACACAAACCACCTCTTGCCACATGTCAAAGCAGGAACAAAAATTGTTTCTGGACAGCCGCACTCTGAACAAGTTGTAGCCTTTATTAAAAAAAAGGACAGCACTACAAGTCACAGCAACATAAAATAAAACCTGACTGCTGACGCTTTTGCACTGAAACTAGTGCTTAGTCATAGCTATGACTAAGCACTAGTTTCAGTGCGAAACGCTTCAGAAGTCGGGTTTTATTTTATGTTGCTGTGACTTGTAGTGCTGTCCTTTTTTTTCATAAAGGCTACAACTTGTTCAGAGTGCGGCTGTCCAGAAAATTTTTGTTCCTGCTTTGCTAAGTGCATTGCCTGCACCTGAGTTGTCTGCAACTGAGGATATTCATCTGGGTTCCCACCTGGAGCAGCTACTCCCTTTTCTCTTGACACATGTCACCAAGTTGAGAAATAGAATCCCTGTAAGCTTTGAGTGGCCAAACTGCATTAATAAAAATGGAGATAATCTACAGTTATAGTAATGTTAAAAGGAATTCAGGACATTCAAAACATGGTTCTGACAAATTAAAGGGGTTGTAAAGATTTGTTTTTATTATTTTCTGAATAGGTTCCTTTAGTGCATTGTTGGTTCACTTACCTTTTCCTTCGATTTCCCTTCTAAATGTTTTTTTTCTTTATCTGAATTTCTCACTTCCTGTTCCTCCTCAGTAAGCTTGCCCCCATCATCCGAGCCGTTCTGGCTAGGGGTAAGTCAGTGTGCTCGCCCGCTCCCTTGGGACTACATCACTGCAGGGAGACGCTGTGTTCACGATGAGGTGGTTTGTGTGCTAGACCACTGTTGCTATTTTTTTGTGTACTGCAAGCAGTGCTTAAAATTGAATAGCAAAATGAAACACATATATTTGGGTCACAAACTATTTTATATTTTAATTCTATTACAATCACCTTCCATTTCAATCTGAAGCCAGCTATAATTTTCTAATGCTGCCAAAAATATAAACTGTTGATTTGAATATAATTTCTTTAGCGAACTCCCCCAAAAACATTATCTTCTGCTTATGTAGTTAGCTGGCTTACGACCTATCCCAGAACTGTTCATAGAGTTCCAGGTAAAATTAGATTCATTCCTGTAAATTAAGGGCCAAATTCTCAAAAGAGATACGCAGACTTAACTCCAGTTTTCTAAATTTACACGGCGCGTATATTTGCGCACGATCGTCAAAACGACTTAAGCAAACATTTCCGTATTTTCAGCCGTACTTAAATTAGTTACACCTGCGCATCCCCGGGCGCAAATTACGCTAGGCTCGCCGCTGTTTTTGATAGGCAAAGATGCAAATGAGGGAGTTAGGGCGATTCTCAGAATTAAGTGTGTGTGCCGTATTTTCCGCCCTGTGCGCACCTGTTAGTTTTTCTGACTAAATTTCCACATTATAAAACCAGCCCTAATTTTACACATGCTGTGGAAGGGTTTGCTGTAGGTAGTGACTAGAGCTTAGAGCTATAGTTGTGAAGGTTATTTTTGGAAAAATGCCAGGACCAGCTATGATTGTGACGGCACTTGCTGCCTTACAGGCACAAAGGAGGAGGAGGGCACAGAGGAGGAGGATGAGGGCACAGAGGAGGAGGATGAGGGCACAGGCGCGAGTTTATCGTCCACAGCGTGATCTTTGGCAAATGCCAGATTATGAGGTGATTGGCAACTACCGTTTTGATAGGGAGGCCATCCTGGAGATCACCCAACTTCTTCATGAGGATCTTATCACCCCAACCCTACGTTCCCATGCCCTGACACCTCTCCAAAAAGTGATGGCAACCCTCCATTTTTTAGCCAGTGGCTCATTCCAGCGTGCATCTGGAGGTGTGGCTGGGATGGTGCAGTCATCAATGAGCAAATGTGTCCATCAGGTGGTCCCTGCCATACTGCGGCGCATGACCAACCAGTTTGTCATGCCCACCCAGGAGGACCAGCGTGTGCAAGCCATGACAGACTTTTATAACATTGCTGGCTTTCCAAGGACCATCTGGGCGATAGACTGCACCCATGTGGCACTACAGCCCCCCCATGATACTGAACACCTGTTCAGAAATAGGAAAGGCTGGCATTCGATAAACGTACAGGTTATCGTAGATGCCCATGGCCTCATCTGGCACGTTTGTGCCAAGTTTCCAGGGTCGTGCCACGACAGTTACATCCTACGGCAGACCAAGATCTACCAAGACTTGGAGATGAACGTTTATGGAGACAGCTGGCTGATTGGTGAGTGACATTGGTGTCAGGTATGCCCCCCCCCATGATGCAGACATCACAAGGGGCACATGCATGACTAATATCCTCCTGTCTTTTCCCTTACAGGTGACTCAGGATATGCGTTGGGACCCCACCTGATGACCCCCTTTAGGAACCCCCAAACACCCGGAGAACGGAAATTCAATGAGGTGCACATCCAGACCCGGGCAATAGTAGAGCGGACATTTGGCCTTCTCAAGTCCAGATTTAGATGCCTTGACAAGACTGGGGGTACACTCTTGTATTCCCCAGACTTTGTCTGCCAAATTATTGGGGCATGTTGCATCCTCCATAATTTTGCTTTGAGAAGGGGCCTGCATGTGGAGATATGTCCTGACCTAACCCCCCACCCAGGCAATCCCCCCCCCCAAACCCCTCTACCCGGTCTGCTGAGGGCCAGGCAATAAGGAGACAACTGTCTGAAGGCATCTTTGCCCAGTAAATGGACCCTAATTATCTTTTTGTTTTTGCTTTGCCCAGAATAAATCACAGAGATTATGTGACCTTTAAATATTTTCTTTGCACATAAAATGCACATTACTTATATGCCAATGAGAATGTTTTTTTTTTTGTTACAAAACGCACATTAATTATCTCACAATGAGAATGCATGAATGCACGTCACTGTGGTCCCTAGCACAGACACATCACATGCACATCGAATTGGATTAGATCCAAGTACCCCCCCCCTTTGGTACTTGGGAGCAGTAACGCCCCGCCACGGCTCCAATTATGTCACTGTGCATTCATACACCATTCAGGAACCTAGGATGACTTCTCCCTGGTCCTGGGGATCCATACTCCACCAAAACTGAGGGTGACACCCTTATGATTTCAGGAATGCCACCCCCCCCCCACATTCACACATTATTCACACACATAAACCAAATCATAAGTACAGTAGCAAAAAAATAAAAAAAAAATAAAAAAAAGTACCCCTGCAAATTAAGGATGTTGCCGAGTGCTCCTTCTGGGCTGCCCACGGCCACAGCCACGGCCGCGGGCACGGCCACGGCCGCGGCCACAGCCACGGGGACGGCCACGGCCGACTGGGGGATCTTCACGGGGGGGTCTGTGCAGGGGAGGGAGTATTTTCAGGGGGGGGGTCTGTGCAGGGGAGGGAGTATTTTCAGGGGGGGGGGTCTGTGCAGGGGAAGAAGGAGCCTCCCCTGGTGTCTGTCCTCCTGCTGGCCTTCCCTCCAAGGCAACGGCTATCCTTGTCAGACAGGAAGTAATGTCAGCCGTATTGGCCTGCACAGCCCGGGTATTGGCCTGCACAGCCTGGGTGAGGGCAGTCACCTCCTGGGCCACACCTGTTGTGGCGTTCCTCAGGTCCCACAAACAGGTGATGACCCCCACGGAGTTGGTGGCCACGTCACCCAGTGACTCCCTCATTGCACCCAGGCTGCGCTCCACCTTGGTCATTGTTTTTTGGATTGCAGACAGACTGCGGGTCTGCCGGACATTGTCCCTCAACAGACTGACCGGCAGACGCACCAACCCCCCCCTGTTTTCCGGGGTCGGCCTCCTACTTGCCCCTGAGGCTTGTGGCCTTGGAGGAGGAGTTGGAGTGAGCCATGGGTGCTGCTGCATGTTGGAGGAGGGTTGGAAGGGGCGACCCATGATGGTGGCCTGACTGCTGGGCGCCTGTGGGGTTCCCTCAGGGGATGACTCAAAGGTCATATCTTGGCCCATCATTATTTCCTGCCCAATCACAATATTGTCATCTTCCTCCCCATCATCCTCCTCCCACTCAACATCCAAATTAGGGGAGTTGTGGGCACTCCCCTCCCATGGCGAATCCTGCCCTTCTTGGGACTCTGCATCAGCCTGTCTTGGGGGTGGTGCAGCAGCCTGCCCTGATGGGCCAGCAACCTCCTGACCTGATGGGGCTGCCACCTCCTGGGCTGATGGGACTGCCACCTCCTGGGCTGATGGGGCTGCCACCTCCTGGGCTGATGGGGCTGCCACCTCCTGGGCTGATGGGGCTGCCACCTCCTGGGCTGATGGGGCTGCAACCTCCTGGCCATCTGAGGAGGACACAAAACAATCACAGGTTGTTGGATCCACACACTTGGCACATCTTCCCTTCCCCCACCCACACATGCTAATCACCAGATAGAAATTCCAAAAAATTACCTGTCCTCATAAGAGGATCATTGTCAAAGCCAGGCAGGCCCACCACCTGCTGTGGGTGGAAACACTGGGCCACTGCCCATTCCTCCTCACTCATCCTGACTGGGCAGGGTCCCCCTCCTCCAGTGCCCCTGGTATGGGCATGCAGCGTTGCCAGCTTGTTCCGGGACACGCTCCTCAAGTCATTAATTTTTTTTTGAACTACAGCGATGGTCCTGGTCTCCCCCCCCCCGCCACATTGATCCGATCGGTGATCTTTTGAAGGATCTCCTTCCTCCTGGCCGGGGTGGTGTTGTGGCTCTCAGGGCCATGGAGAAATCGCCCATATTTAATGACGCCCTGAGCAAGTATATGCTTCTCTGCCAGGGTAAAATTAAGCTTCCTGCGCTTGGGAGCCATGACAGACAACACCCAGCAACAGGGAACTCACCCAAAAAACAAACAACAATACACACACACAACAAAGAAAATACAAACAAGCAAAAATAAAAAATATACAGACAGCTACTATAAATTCAAAAACAAACAGGCAAAAAAGGAAAACAAAAAACAATCACACACCAAAAAAAAAACACTTATCAAAAACAAACAGGCAAACAATCAAAACAAAGAACAAATTAGCAAAAACAAACACCAACTATACCCTCCAACTCCACAAACACTTTTCTCACAAACAAATCTTACCAACAAACACTGACAAACGTTCAAAGCAGAAGCAACTTGCTTTAGGAAGGGAACACAGGGAAATACTTTTGCAATAGAAGTCTGTTTGACTGGGGCTATTTAGACACAGGGCGATCTTCAAACTAAGTACGCTTGGCCTTTTACCTATCTCACTGATTGCGCTGACCAAAGTTCTGCACATGCGCAGTGAGGTCCAGATTCGTGCGCGCATGCGCAGTACGGCCGGCACTTCATTTGCATGGGGTCACGGCTCATTACAATGAAGCACGCCCACTTCATTCCCACTTGCCATAACCATGCCTTACGCATTGAAACTTAAGTTAAGGATGGCGCAATTTTGTGCGCAAATGCACTGAGAATACGGTACTTACGACACCAACTTAGGGCGCCGTAACTTAAATGACATAAGTTAGATAATCCTAAATTTACACAGGTTTTTGAGAATTTGGCCCTAAGTTTCTATTTTCTATGGCTCCTCCACAGCTAAAGGCATACAAACTGTAACTGAACCCCAAATGGAACAGGGGTTAACGCTGTTTAAGATATTCCATTCGGAACCCAAGACAGCTATCGACACTCCACAATCAGGCAAACAAACCCCAATAACGAGACACCGCTCGAGGTTCAAAACGAATAGACTCTTTAATGAGAAAATCAGGCTCTTATATACAGTCAGTAACCAGAATGAACAATGACTCAACTCCACCCACAACATTATACAATGGTTCCTAACGAGCCCCCTCAATACACATCTTTTAGTCAGACATTCTGACACCAACTCTGACATAATTTACATGAGCTAATTAACAAATCATTTACCCAGACAAGGTGACTCCGAGACATGACCGCTCAAGGTAGACATCCCGGCTCCTCTCACCTGCTATACAATACACATTCTTTTAGTAGATATAATTTACATGAGCTAATTAACTACAGCTGATAAGTCAGACATCTGACCTTTAGACTGTCTGTTAACTTGCAATACACATTTATCATCAATAGCCCTTCACACAATACAGGGTCAATTAGCACCACACAATGGAAGATACTTCAGAAGCCATACTAGATTCATTTACATCACAACAGATGACATTAACACCTAACAGTCTGTGTTCCCACATTGAATAAGTCACTCTTTCAATTAACCTGTTGAGTTCCGAATCAACAACCTGTAAATAGTTCTTACAGAAATCCTGGGATATATTGTGAATTAAAGACCCATGTTAAAGTAATCCAAGATATGTCCATTATTTCCTGGCTCATACTTTGTGAGAGCTTCTGGATTCCACGGACCCTCCGGTTACACAAACCAACTAAGATTACTCTGGTGGTGATAATGAAAGCAGATCCTCCCATTTAGCAATCATCACGGGACAGGACATGTTAAAACAAACACCAGTTTCTTTTGGAGCAGAAAAAAGTAAGATTGTGATACAGTTAGTTGAAAAAAAACGTTGCTATATATGTAGGTCACAGTTTTTTTCCTCAGCAAAACAGATATTTCATTTTAAATAGAAAAAAATAACCAGCATTACAAATTCTCCCATACATTTTGCATTCCTATAACACTGTGAGATGGTCATGAGTTCACCTGCAAGTTTATCAGAGGTAGCTGCAGAGTACACATGTTTAATCAGCAGCCACTGGTAACATTAGAAATTTCTGCAGATTTTATACATTACTTATAAACTAAACAGACTACCTACGAGCTGCCTAATTAGAACCGATAAAATAATCAAGAATCTTTTAATGGTTCCCTTCAGCCAAGAAGATAAAGTCACTAACAAGTGATTACAGCGACCAAAGAATACAATAACGATTAGCTATACCACCCACCAGTCATTTACCTAAGTAAATGTATAACTGACAGACCACACGGTGAGGGGAAGCAGCATGGAAGATTCCGAAGATATAATGCCAGTAACAATGGATCCAATTATGTAAGATGATTATATACCATTACATCTTTAGATATGGCCAATTTACTCTGAGCTTTGTAACTACAAAACAGCTAGGTCTGAAAACGATGCCATCTGTCCTGTATTACAAGGGAGAGATAAGAGAACTGTGTTCTTTTGTTGAGCATTATTATTTTTAATACACACTTTAATTAATGCAAGTGAAAATCAGGATTTAATACTTTTCATAAAATAAATCATATTAACTCCAGTTGGCTCCTGAATTGACTTACAGTCAATACTTTATCAGGGGTAACAAGCCATGTTATGCTCTTTATATTCCTAGACAAGTTTATGCAAGCTATATATTCTCTGGAGATGGAAGGGAAAATGATGTGCGGAAATTGAAATTAAGGCTTATTTTTTTTCTTATGCTTTGAAACAGTTTTAGATAGTAGCTGACAGGATCGTTTATGTGATTTACAGCAGAAGACTAAGTAGTCCTTCTAAGTGGACAAAATGCACATTTTCAGTTGAAACCAAAGTACTGTGGCAAATAAATTAGTTAAGCATACCCCAGATAAGTATTTCACTAAAAAGTTAAAAAGACAATTTTCTTTTTTTTATTATTATTATTATTATTATTATTATTATTATTATTATTATTATTATTATTGTTATTCTTGGGTAGAGTTGGAAAGTTTGGTTTGCTTAATGTGTATCTGTTGCGAACACTGGCCTTACTTCATACAATATAGTAACCATGGTTTGGAAAGTATTGCAAGGCAGGGTGACATCACACCACAGAGTACTGTGTGGTTTAAAGAGAACTCTCAACTATTTTAGAAGGCAATATAACATATTTTTATACCTGGGTTCAGGTGGAAAACAGCTTTTCTAAAGATTTTAACTGTGCAAAATGTGTGGAAATCCCTAACGAAGTCATTAGGGAGCAAATATTGCTATTCAATTCTCCCCATTTGAAGATAAGAAAACTATTGCCATTAGGAATTTAGGAATGGGAATGCAGGCACTGCCATGTGGGACATGGGCTAATACAAAATAATTATATATATATATATATATATATATATATATATATATATATTTATATATATATATTGTAACCTGTGGGATAGGTAGCAAGTTCCAAAAGCCCCCTGGGATGAGCAGGCACAGATACCAAGTCCACAAACAGTGGGGTGTTTATTGGTGCTATGTACAAAGTCTTATTTGAAGGTGCTGTACAGTGTGCAGAAAAACAAAACAAAAGTATTTAAACAAAAGCCTAGCCGTGTCTTGGCTCTAACTACATAATATTACAAGCCCTTACTACCAGGCTGAACAAGCCTACAGCTTGTCAGCTTCCACCTAGACTGCTTAACAGTTTTTTGTTTACCAACCTCTTTGCTCTCACAGACCCACACTGTCTGTGTTTTTCACAGGGCAGAGCAAAGGCTGTCTGCTCAGGTGAGCTTAAATTGGCCTGGGGGAGAGGGCCAACACCTGTACTGGATCAGAGATCAGAGATCCCTGAACGTATAAGGGCTCTTTCACACGTCCGTTCAGTTTTTCAGATCAGTTTTTTTTTCATCAGTTGATCCGTTTTTTCCATCAGTTTTTCGTCAGTTTTTCATCAGTTTTTGCATCAGTTTTTGCATCAGTTTTTCCATCCGTTTTTTTTTGGGGGGCTTTTTACATAGAAAAACGGATGTTAGCGGAACGGATGATAAACGGATCATCCGTTAACGTCCGTTTTTCGTCCGTTCCGTTTTTTAGACGGAAGAAAAATAGGGTTTTCTTCCGTCCAAAAAAACGGAACTGAACGCAGACGGATGCTAACGGACGTTAGCGGATGCTCATCCGCTAACGGACGCTAACCCATAGGGAAGCATTGCGGTCCGTTAACGGACGTCCAAAAAACGGACGAACGGAACGGACGTGTGAAAGAGCCCTAAGAGAGGAGCCTGGGAGAGGTATAAACCCTGAACAGGACTTCCCCAGGCTCTCTCTGGGATGCTCTGCTACAATATATATATATATATATATACACATACGGGTGATACTCAAAAAATTTGAATATCGTGCAAAAGTTCATTTATTTCACTAATGCAACTTAAAAGATTAAACCAATATATGAGATAGACTCATTACATGCAAAGCAAGATAGTTCAAGCCGTGATTTGTCATAATTGTGATGATTATGGCATACAGCTCATGAAAACCCCAAATCCACAATCTCAGAAAATTAGAATATTACATGCAAACAATAAAACAAGATTGTACATAGAACAATATTGGACTTCTGAAAAGTATAAGCATGCATGTACTCAGTACTTAGTTTGGGCCCCTTTTGCAGCAAATACTGTCTCAATGCGGCGTGGCGTGGCATGGAAGCGATCAGTCTGTGGCACCGCTGAGGTGTTATGGAAGACCAGAATGCTTCAATAGCGATCTTCAGCTCTACTGCATTATTCGGTCTCATGTCTCTCATCTTTCTCTTGGCAATGCCCCATAGATTCTCAGGTTCAGGTCAGGTGAGTTTGCTGGCCAATCAATCACAGTAATGCCACGGTCATTGAACCAGGTTTTGGTGCTTTTGGCAGTGTGGGCAGGTGCCAAGTCCTGCTGGAAAAAAAAGTCAGCATCCCCATAGAGCTTGTCGATGGAAGGAAGCATGAAGTGCTCCAAAATCTCTTGGTAGACGGCTGCGTTGACCCTGGACTTAATGAAGCACAGGACCAACACCAGCAGATGACATGGCTCCCCAAAACAACACAGACTGTGGAAACTTCACACTGGACTTCAAGCATCTTGCAGTGTGTGTCTCTCCATTCTTCCTCCATACTCTGGCTCCTTGGTTTCCAAATGAGATGCAAAATTTGCTCTCATCAGAAAAGAGAGCTTTGGACCACCGAGCAACAGACCAGGTGTGTTTTTCTTTAGCCCAGGTAATACCCTTCTGATGTTGTTTGTTGTTAATGAGTGGCTTGACAAGGGGAATACGACATTTAAAGCCCATGTCCAGGAACCATCTGTATGTGGTGGCTCTTGATGCACTGACTCAGCCTCAGTCCACTACTTATCCCTGCTGCTTGTGCACCTTTTTCTTCCACAATTTTCCCTTCCACATAACTTTCTATTAATGTGCTTTGATACAGCACTTTGGGAACATCCAACTTATTTTGCAATTACCTTTTTAGGCTTTCCCTCCTTTTTAGGCTTTCCCTCCTTTCCCTACGAGGGGTTCGCTCGGTAGCAGGGTGTGTGACCCCTTGGATGGGTTCACTACACACTGAATTTATACAGACAGGCAGTCGAAGACGGTTGAAAACAAAGGGCCTAATCCTCAAAAACCCGGCGCATCGTAACTTTTGCCATTTAAGTTACACCGCCGCAAAATCTCTAACTAAGTGCCCGATCCACAAAGCACTTACCTAGAAATTTTGAGCGGTGTAACTTAAATACGGCTGGCACAAGGCGTTTCTCTTCAACTGGGGGCGATTCCCATTTAAATTAGGCGCGCTCCCGCGCCGGCCGTACTGCGCATGCTCGTGACGTCATTTTCCCGATGTGCATAGCGCGAAATTACGTTACGCCGAGCTTTGTGGATCGCGACGGGTCAATAAAGTTGCGTCGGGGGAAAAAAAAGATACGGCGAAAAAAATAAATTCAAAACAAAAAAATAAACGCGTCGCTGGACAGAAGGGTCTGCTTTTACAAGGTGTAAACAGTTTACACTTTGTAAAAGCAGCCCTAATTTTACACATGCAACTTAATACTTACGGAGAAAAAACGAAGCTGAAAAGCTTTGTGGATCTCCGTAAGTGCTAATTTGCATACCCGAGGCGGCATTTCGATGCGAAATGCCCCCAGCGGCGGATGCGGTACTGCATCCTAAGATCCGGCAGTGTAAGTCCCTTACACATGCCCGATCTTCTGTCTATCTCTTGGAAACTGATTCTGTGGATCAGTTCCAAAGATAGAAACAGGGATACGACGGCGTATCAGTAGATACGCCGTCGTATCTCTTTTGAGGATCTGGCCCAAGGATTTTGGTTTATTCTTCCATCTTGCTGGAAACAAGAGCAATCATCCAAACAGCATAAACAAAATCAAACATAAAATAAACCCTGGCCACTTGGGGCGTCTATCTTCACCACACAGGAACCTATCTATGTAATCTGGCACAGTCTAGTGCTGGGCAGACACTGCTGGTCATACAGCAGAAAAACAATAGTCTTTTTATTTTTATCACACAGAAAAATCAATCCTCTCCTCACCTCCTCAGAAGACTTTCAGTACACTGCTCTCCTTCCTCACAAAGCCTCAGGATGCAGCAATTCAGTGGTAATCCTCTGGATTAATTATAGAGGCCTTAATTGCCTCATTCTGAACAGCTGAAGTTCTCCAATGCCCTTAGGCCTCTTCTGGCCACCCTTGCAGCCGACGCCTAATAACAATTGGTGTATTGTCTAAACAAGGCAGAAATGTATGTCCCGTCTGTGACAACACCCACAGATTTACCTGACTACCTGTCACAATATATATTGTAAACTTTGGGGATCTTTAAGCTCCGCGAGACAAGTGCGTAAAACCGTGTCAGTAAAGCAAAGGGTCTTTATTGGTGACCAAACAAAACAAAATAAAGCTTTTCTTCAGCATCCAAAACGTCACAACAAAAGTCCTGCTTGTTTTCAGCATATATTAGGAAAAAGTCTTTCTTCAGAAAAACAACCAAAAGAAAGGCACATACGTTTTTAGTAAGAAGTCCTCCAGACCTTCCCTGCAGACACAGCTTCACTTCCAAACTACTCAAAGGTCCTTTCTGAGCAGCTAGCAGACTTCCATCTTGTCCTCACAGGTGCACTCTCCCAACTCACTCCCACCCTCCAGCATCACTTCCTGCTTTAATGGGTGGTTGTCTGTGAGATTTTAACCCCTTGTGCGCTGGCTTCCAGGGTTTAGAAGTGGAGGCTCCATCCCACCCAAATAACACTTTGGAGCCTCCAAAATTCCAGGCCCCAAACTACTTTATTAAGATAGAGAAGACTGCGAGCCAGTCCTCTCTGAATTAGCGCCTGCCTGGAACTTTTCACCCACTTTTGGGTGACCCCCTGAACCTTCTACCTCTATTTAAATGGACCATAGTCCAAACAGTGGTGCCGTATAGCACCCGTCCAGGACCCACCCCCGGTGTCCTGTACAATATATATATATATATATATATATATATATATATATATATATATATATATATATATATATGTATATATACCAGTATATCTCCCACTGTAGAATTGTTAGCTCTCCCTAATAGTCCCAACACTTACTGACAACCGATCCAACTGAGAAAGCATGTGCTTTGTTTATCAGCTGAATGTGTTTTGTTTTTAGCCTTTGAAATTTTTGACTAAATAAAGAGTTAAATGCCACAAGTTGCTTGGACTTTGTTTTCTTGGAATGCTGCATTTGGTCAGAATTGTGAAATCTCCATGGTCAATCTCTTCAATATGCACTGTTCTCATCGCCCTTAGAGTTACCAATAGTGAGTGCCACATATATACCTTACTTATACACTGGCAATGCTGCTGCTGTTAGCTCCCACTTCCACTCCTTCAAATTATTGTCTGTCGTTGAGTGGGGTAAAGGCTATTTTTCTTCCTGCATTATTGTAAAGTTGATCAGCTGTTAACTTTTGTATCTTTCTGCTTTATCTTGATGAATCTTGAAAGAATAAAGTAAAATCTAAATATAAGACATACACGTCAGGGGATCTACCTCTGCCAGGTGTCTGACTCTAAATGCTATCAGATTGGCGCTTTAGATTTTCCTCAGTCATAAAGGGTTTTTAATAGATTAATTTGTGCTGTGATAGACAGTAGATTATAGATTTGCATATTTTCTAATACAAAATACTCTAAGGGCTTGTTCCCACATGTGGTTCTGCTGCTGCCCTCCTGAAAAGCAAGAACTCTGCAAGAGTCTTTATCCCACAGATCTTCCTCAATGCCACATTTTTCTTGACAGGCTAAGGAAATAAAATCAACAGCCTGCCAGAGGAACACATTTCCTGGGTTTTGTGAAACGTTACCTGCTTCTAGGTTGACTCTGGTAATATAAGGAGCCAAAATAATCAAACTTGCTGTTTTGTATTATTAGTCATTCGGGCAGTTATTGTAATTGTTCATGGTTATGTATAATGTCTAAGCACAGCAAACTGTGCTTTGGCTCACACCAGACCACTTCAGTTGGCCCCTTTCAGACATGGAATTGCATGCATTCCTCATTAAATGACAAGATAGCCTTTTCAGCAGAAACAAGATCAGCTTTCAGGTGTTGGCCTTCAGGATAGGCTTCACTCTTTTAAATACCTTGGGGTGTTTATAACAGCCTCCCATAAGCTATTATATAAAGATAATTATATCCCTCTTTTCTCCCATATAAGCTCCTTAATTAAGATATGGACCTTATATCATATTTCATTTTTAGGTAGGATCTGTGCCTTTAAAATGACAATCTTTGCCAAGCTACTCTACATTTTCCGGGCCCTATCTATCAACATCCCAAAAACACGCATAGATGCCCTTCAACGTGAAATAAACAAGTTTATATGGAATAACCGTAAACCTAGATGTAGTTACAATATTATGCACAGACCCCAAAGTAAAGGTGGTTACGGCCTTCCACACCTGTGGCACTACTATTTAGCTGCAAGACTCTCGCAGATGGCACAATGGTTTGCCTTTGAAACTCTTATCCCATGGTTGAACTTCGAATCCTCCTCCATAGCCCCCTTGAATTTAAAGGGTATTTTATGGTCCAACATGAAATCTCACCACTCTCTACTTAAAAGTAATACAATAGTAGCACACTCCCTACAGTTGTGGAATATAATTAAATTATCCTTTGGTCTCTCCTCAGAGACCCCACCACTGGCTTCTTACCTGGGAGATCATAGATTCTCCCCAGCTTATCTAGACAAATCCCTCTTCCACAGTTGGACCCAAAGAGAACTGACTACACTCAAATCACTAGTAATTGATCAGAAATTCCCCACCTTTACCACACTTCGGTCCAAATTTAAACTTCCTGCCTCTGAGTTTCCCCAATATCTCTTAATACAAAATCTCTATGCTACCTACTATTCGTTACCTATTAAACCACCCAACACATTATTTTAGCACATTTGTATATCCTCTCCTAGGGACAAAGGCTTAATTTCCCTCTTTTATAGCTATTTGAATAGCTCACATCAACCTGAGAAAACAAACCCAATGCTCAGCTGGGAGACTGACTTAGACTGTTTGCTTACAGCTGAGTCCTGGTATAAGATGACTGATAATCTATGCAAATGCAACTGTGCAGTAGCATTTAAGGAAACTCTGTTAAAACTGTTTACAAGATGGTATATGACTCCAGCAAAAATCCACTCCTTCTACCACCACTGTTTCTCCTGCTTGTTTCAGGGGATAGAACGTGAGGTGCAAGAAAAAGGCCAACAATGCACGCCCGGCGCCAAAGTGCTGTGTTTAGAAAACACAGCCCAAGTGATAGGTGATGTGTCAATCTCCAAAGGAGTGCAGGAAATACCAGTAAATAAATAGAAATGGTAAAATCCTAGAAGCAGCTATTTAAACAAAATGGAAGACCATTTAAAAGTATAAAACAAAGTATCAAATATAAAAGAATCAAATAATTCAAAAAATGATAAAACAGCGCTAAAAGAGTGATTAAAATAGCTCGTGAAGGAGCTTAAAAGAGGATCTGCAACAGTGATGCGTGGAGTGATCACTCGAAAGGTGTTAAGTGCACCCTACACCAATCAGGTGAGTGCACCCAAACAGAGCTGGAACTGTGGAATATCTCCCCTGAAAGGGGTAGAGCTTACCACGGTCAGGAACAGTATGTGTTAATGGTCCCTTGAATGCATCACTCTCAGTCCTCAAATACTGTCACGGACGGTCATAGGGGGACACATGGAATGAGACAGATAGACAAGGTACAAAAAATAGTGCAGTAGTCTAAAAATCAGAGCACCCTATGTGTAATAAATAAATCCCCTATTGTATTGCCCGTACAGAGAAATCACTTGTAAATGAGTAAAATAGATGGATAAGCAGAGTGATATCACCGCAGTCACCGCCGTTCTTTCAACGCCAGAGGCCGCACAGGTCCTATGGAGCGTGGTGCTGTGATCGTCGAATCTGGAGCCGGAGCCGGATTCGACGATCACAGCACCACGCTCCATAGGACCTGTGCGGCCTCCGGCGTTGAAAGAACGGCGGTGACTGCGGTGATATCACTCTGCTTATCCATCTATTTTACTCATTTACAAGTGATTTCTCTGTACGGGCAATACAATAGGGGATTTATTTATTACACATAGGGTGCTCTGATTTTTAGACTACTGCACTATTTTTTGTACCTTGTCTATCTGTCTCATTCCATGTGTCCCCCTATGACCGTCCGTGACAGTATTTGAGGACTGAGAGTGATGCATTCATGGGACCATTAACACATACTGTTCCTGACCGTGGTAAGCTCTACCCCTTTCAGGGGAGATATTCCACAGTTCCAGCTCTGTTTGGGTGCACTCACCTGATTGGTGTAGGGTGCACTTAACACCTTTCGAGTGATCACTCCACGCATCACTGTTGCAGATCCTCTTTTAAGCTCCTTCACAAGCTATTTTAATCACTCTTTTAGCGCTGTTTTATCATTTTTTGAATTATTTGATTCTTTTATATTTGATACTTTGTTTTATTGTTTCAGGGGATGCCCAGAGGAAGGAAACTATCTTCACATTTTTTGGAGCTGTAAATTATTAGATCCCATCTGGCAGGCAATAACTAATAAACTGGAATCTACCTGCAAATCAAAAATTACCCTCTCTCCTCTAATATGCCTATTGAGTGAGTGAGAGACTTGTAAAGCGCAACACATGCGAACTGAATCGCCTCTGGGCGCTGTATCCATTTCATGGGTAAGGAACCCCTTGACCTCAGAAGAGATGGGTTTTAATCTTTCTCCTGAAGGCCAAGTGGTCCGACTCCAGTCGGATGGTGGTTGGTAGTGCATTCCACAGGCGAGGTCCCTGGACTGCAAATCTTCGATCTCCTTTGGACTTGTATCTGGCTTTGGGTATCTGGAGGAGGTTTTGATTGGTGGATCGCAGAATGCGATTGGTGTTATGGGCTTTTATTTTTTCGCATAGATATTGGGGGGCGTTTCCTTGAATACACTTATGCATTAGGCAGAGTGCCTTGAAAGTGATTCTGTCTTTTACTGGCAACCAATGAAGGGATCTCAGTGAAGGTGAGATTGATTCCCATGGTTTTTTTCCAGTCACTAGTCGAGCGGCCGTATTTTGAATGACTCGCAGACAAGTGATTTGGTATTTGGGGAGTCCTAGATAGAGGGCATTTGCATAGTCGAGTCTGGAATTGATGATTGTTCCCACCACGACTGCAATGTCCTCTTTCGGGATAAAGGGCGTGAGTCTGCGTAGTAGGCGCAGCAGATGGTGGGATCCGCTGACTACTGACCCTATTTGTGCATCCATTGTCATGTAGGTATCGAAAATGACTCCAAGACTTTTGACTTTGGTGCTAGGGGTGATAGTTTTCCCTAGAATGGGCGGGGGAGTCCATGTTGACGCGGGGTGATTTTTCCGGTTAGCGTGAAACAGGAGAAGTTCTGTTTTCAAACCATTGAGTTTAAGATAACTGTTTGTCATCCAGTTATCTATTATAGTGAGGCATTTCTCTAGTCCAAGAGAATGATCCTTTTTGTTGCAGATGCGGAAATACAGTTGTGTGTCGTCTGCATAGGAGTGGTAAAGTAACTTCTGGTTACTGATGATTTCAAAGAGAGGGCGAAGATAGGTATTAAACAATACGGGCGATAAGGGAGATCCCTGAGGGACTCCGCATGACAGCATACGTTTTTCAGAAGTGAAAGACCCCAGTTTCACCATTTGTGATCGGTTTTCCAAGAAGGAGGAGAACCAGGTTAAAACACCTTCAGCGACTCCGGCTACTTCAGCTAGCCTAGCCAGTAGTAGTCCGTGGTCTACAGTGTCAAAAGCCGCGCTTAGGTCCAGCAGTATCAGGAGACAAGATTCTCCTTCGTCTGCGGCCTCTAGAGCGTCATCCCATATTTTGAGCAGCACTGTTTCTGTTCCGTGACCCGGACGGAAGCCTGATTGAAACGGGTCGAGTAATTTATGGGTGTCTAAATGCAGTTGCAGCTGTTGTACAACTACTTTCTCCATTACCTTGGAGAAGACATTTAGAGCTGTTATGGGCCTCCGGTTGTTTGGGTCTTTGGGGTCGAGGGTAGGTTTTTTTAGAATTGGTTTTATTGTACCTTGTTTCAGCAAGGTGGGCACCGTGCCCTCCTTGAATAATTGGTTTATGAGCTGCGTGATAGCTGGTGCCAGTATATCGGCACTTTCTTTCAGCAGTTTAGTGGGGATGATATCATTGGGTGCTGTGCTATTACGCAGAGTCCCGATGATATTTTTAGTGGCATCGATGGAAATGGGTTTTAGAGTGAATTTTGGTGATTACAGCGGATTTATGTGGGTATTAGGTTTGTGATTTGGGAGGGAGTTGGTGACGGTTCCATTTTGCTAAATACTTTCACGGATTTTTTCGATTTTATTAATGAAATAATCCGATAATTTGTTGCAAAATTCTTGTGAATCAGAATTGAGGGCCTCTAAACAAGCAGGATTCATAGTCTGAGTGACCAGCTTGAAGAGTTCTCGGGGGCGGTTAAGGGCATTTGCGACGATGTTGGAGAAATTATTTTTTTGGGCCGTGAAGATTTCTTTGTGATATTTCTTTGTTATTATCTTGTAAATGGTGTGGTTTTTATCTGATGAGCACCTTTTCCACGCAGCTTCTGCTCTTCTACGCTCTTGCTTTAGCAACGTCAGCTGGTCATTAAACCAGCTGGAGTTGTTTTTCCGGATGCAAGTTTTGCGTTTTGGTGCTACTAAGTCAGCTGACTGCAGTAGCGCCTTGTTGATGGCGTCAAGTGTTCCTGTGGCTGTTTGTTTTTGTTGGGTTGTTTTTATTTTGTTCCCTAGTGTTGTTTTGAAGAGTTCCGAGTGGAGCTTCTTCTGAGATCTAGTCCAGTGAGTTGTCACCAGTTTTGTCGTTTTTTTTTGGGCTGGCATTTTTGGTGATTGTGAATTTGATGGCATGGTGATCGGTCCATGGTTGCGGCTCATTTTCCAGGACGTCAATTTCCAAATCTTGTTTGAGAATGAGATTGAGTGTATGGCCTGAGGCAAGAGTGGGGCCTTGTATTAGTTGCTGCAGACCTAATCCTTCCAGATGGTCGATGCAGGCGTCGGCTACGGGGTCCAGCGAGGAGTTGGCCCAGAGGTTGAAATCCCCAAGCACCAAGAGGTGTTTGATGTTTAGAGTATATGTGGAGATAAATTCCGTCAATGACGTGAGAAGGTGCATTTTTGGGCCTGGTGGTCTATAGCAAAGTAGCATATGGACCGTATCTTGGGGATTTGTTTGCAGCTGCAGAGTGAGGGTTTCCATGAATGGAAGCGAGTTTTGAAGGACTGGTTTGGTGATCGAGAGGTGAGTCTTGTGGATCACCGCCAGCCCCCCCCCCCTCTTTGTCCCACTCTGTTTTGCATTTGAATGCGATAATTTGCTGGCACCAATTCTGTTAGAATGGTGTTGCAGTCCGCTGTCAGCCAGCTTTCTGTATGCTGATGTCCCAAATGTCCCCCCACCCTGCAACAGACTGATTCATTCTTTGATCAGTTCCATTCAGTGGATGATAGCCCTAAATTGGAGATCATCCGTCCTACTCTGGTCCCAGGCTTTATCCAGGATGTAAGCACTCAGATTATCTGAGAGAATCCACCATACACTATCAGATAGTTTACAAACCTTTAATAACAAGTGGATCTACTGGTCTCCACCGTAAAGACTATACTTATACATTGTTCAACCCATCCAACAATTTATGTCTCATATATCTCTCCCTTTGTTAGTCCTGTTTAGTTTAATTATTTCCACCTATCACAGAGAAAGCACATCTTTTTCATCTGGAGTGGTGCCAAGTATTCTAAAGCAGGCGGTGATTATACCACTGCTGAAGAATTCTAACTTGCCACGCTCTGTGCTCAGTAACAATCGACCCATTTCCACCTTACTGTTCCTTGCTAAGATCATGGAAAGAGCAGCGGTATGGCAGTATCAGCCTCACTTGGAATTTAACAACATCTTTGATGACCTCCAGTCAGGATTCCGACCTGGTAGAGGCCCTGAAACGGCCTTGGTTAAAGTCCAGGATGATCTCCTCTGGTCTTTGGATAGGAATGACACCTCGGCCTTAGTACTTCTGGATCTGTCTGCAGCCTTCGACACCATTGATCATACCAGACTGTTGGAAAGACTAGGGACTGTGGCTGGCAATGATGGTACTGCTTTGGCATGGATGGCCTCTTTTCTGCAGGAGAGAGTTCAGCGGGTAAGATTGGGACCGTATTACTCTGCTGATAGTTCTCTCTCCTGTGGGGTCCCTCAGGGTTCGGCATTATCACCCATCCTGTTTAATATCTACATGAGACCATTGTTGTACATCATACGCCGCCATAACCTTCTCTTCCACGTCTACGCAGACGACACCCAGATATACTTCCGCCTCCCCAGGACCAACGAGAGGCAGGTTGATCTTGCCTCTTGTTTGGAGGAGATTAGAACCTGGATGGGAGCCAATTACCTCAAGCTTAATGGCTCCAAAACTGAAACTATGATCTTCAGTAACCATGATTGCCCTAGTAAGATGCCCGACTGGCCAGACTCCTTTATACCGAGTCCGGTACCAGTCTCTAAAGTCAGGGACCTGGGGGTTATCCTTGATTCTAAGTTGGCATTGCGTAGCCAGGTGAATCAAGTGGTAAGTGTATGCCACTTCCACTTGAGACTCCTGAGATCTACGTTTCGCTTTATCGAGGACTCTGACAAAATCTCTATGGTCAATGCAATGGTTGGTAGTCGACTTGATTATTGCAATGCCCTGTATATGGGTGTGTCTAAGAACATCTTGCACAAGCTTCAGCTGGTGCAGAATGCGGCTGCCAGGTTACTCACGGGCGTGGGCCGGTACGATCACATCACTCCATCCCTACAAGCCTTACACTGGCTGCCCGTGGCACAACGGGCTCAGTTTAAGACGGGGTGTCTTGTGCATAAGGCCATCCATGGTTTTGGACCGGGCTATCTCAGAGAAAAATTCATCAGACATGTGCCTACTAGATCGCTGCGGTCTGAGAATTTGGCTTTGTTGAACATCCCCAAATTTGCTAAAAACAAATGTGGTGGGAGGACCCTGGAAGTTCAAGGAGCTCAGTTCTGGAACTCCTTGCCCCTTCATATAAGACTGGAAAATGATCTCCTAAAGTTTAGGAGATTGTTAAAAACATGGCTATACTGTATATCCAGGCTTTCGGGGTGACTTAAATTTTAAGTATTCTGATAGCTCAAAAATTTTATATATTTAGCTTTGTATGTTTTATATTTTTTATTCGCTGATTGTTATTGTTTTATTGTCACTTGTTTGGTCGATGTAGTTTTTGCCCCTTTTCTGTTCTGTTTTTATCCCGCCAGCGCATCGAGGCACGTGTGTAAGACTGCGCTGTGTTTTATAAGCATTTTAATAAATAAATAAATAAATAAATGTTTTAAATTGGGATATAGACCACTATATAATGTGATTTTTCAACCAATAGATATTGCCATTGTATCACCTAATCTATTTTCTGCCTGACAACACATTATTGTATACCTCATGTTTATCTATCCATTACCGTTTAAACCTGTCACTCTGTACTGTGATTTTTTTTTTCATTTTCCTGTCTTCCAAATAAAGCTTTTTGTAAACAAAAAAAATTGAAACAATAAAAATGAAAAATTCCTTTAAATTGTTAGTCTGCCTGTAAAGTGGTGCATCTGTACTGTGTATAGCAAAATTGTATCTATCTATCTATCTATCTATCTATCTAATATATATATATATATATATATATATATATATATATATATATATATATATATATATATATAAAAGAGAAGGGATGGGGGCAAAAGAAGAGTTGCTGAAGCTAGACTTGATGTTTTTATTTGTTGTTTATTTCCCTTGTATGCTTTGTTAATAGCATCCCCTGGGTATACAGTGCGGTCGGCTACCGCCCCCCCCCCCCCACAGCGGCGGACTTGCGCTTCCCCTGTTGGGGATGTTCCTTCCATTCATCCCCGCTAACTCCTCCCTACCTCGGGGCACCCCGCCCCGAGGCTGGCTCGAGCGCACAGGTGGAGTGCTGTGATCAGCACACCTGCTGTGTGCGGGGAAGCCGACCCAGTGACGTCAGACGCCGCTGCCTTGGCGGCGTTTTGAACGTCTCTTGGTTGGGGAACTCATTTAATGGGCTGCTGCCCATGGATGAGCAGCGTGGATCTTGGTCCTGGTGACTAATAGCTGCGTGAGTACCGACGCAGGTTGCTGTGCCCCAGGGATATCCATAGGTGCCTATCTGAGCCCATGCATTACCATGCTTCCCATGTCACCAATAGGGTTATCACCCTGGTTGACACCTCACTGGACAACTACTAGCGAGAATTTACTCAGCACCCCCTATGACCCCTCAGGCACTTGCAATAGCCAGCGTCCTTCAATCCATCCTGTCCACAGTTATGCACCTTACCAGGACTCCTCCTCTTTTAATGCATCCAAAGATGCTATTATGCTGGTAAGTGTTACCGTTAATTATTCCCATGGTCGGATTTCCTCCCCCTTCTTTTCCCTCCCCCCCTACCCTCCCTTCCCATTCCGTCTCCCCCCCTTCTTCCCCCCTCCCCCTCCCCCCTCCATCAACCCGACCATGCTTGAGATATACATATGTGTGTATATGTATGTATATATGTATATGTTACGGTATATATATATATACCTTACATCCTACATAATTCCAATCAGATATATGTTCTTTATCTATAGAGATCCACGTGCTATTCCCCCAAGTCCGCCGCGGGGGGGAAACCAATTGGGCAATTTGCCTCCGCAACTGTTTTATTACCCACCGGGTAAGCTACCCCTACTGTTTTTTATGCAATTTTTTACTGCTGCTGAACTGTAATTTATGATTTTACTGTATTATGTATCTTATAGATTGGCTCTCCTGAGGAAGCGGTAAACCCGCGAAACTAGTAGAGAAATCGTCCAATCTTTGATCAATATGATTGTTCTGTATAATTTTTATTTGTAATAAATTCTTTTTATGCAACTGCTTTTTATCATTTTTCATCAGTACCGAAATAGTCCACCAAAATCTGGGTAGGCATGTTATCAAGTCTAGCTTCAGCAACTCTTCTTTTGCCCCCATCCCTTCTCTTTTATATAATTAATTTGGATGATGGTACGTTTTTATAGATTTTCATTTATTTTTATATGAGGCTATACTCCAACTTTATTCATATATATATATATATATATATATACATAGAAAAATAATAGAAAAAAATGTAAATTAGTTTTCCTTGCAAGCTTTCTTTATTCTTTATTTTGTACACAACGGCTTGGGGGGCCAGTCTGTATGATGAGGCCACATTTTAGTGCCCTTGGAACGAGATTAGAGATTTTTTTGATAAATTCTGGTGTCACTTTCACAGATTTTGGATAGAAGTAACAGGACCTTGGATATTGGTGGTGCCTTCACACCATAACCCTTCACAATTATCCTTGGCAAGTGCAGGATTAAAAATTATGTCACACCAGTGCAGAAAATTTGGGCCTTGGTGGTGCCTGCACACTATGGCCCGGATTCACATACATCGGCGCATATTTATGCCGCCGTAGCGTATCTCCTTTATGCTACGCCGACGCAGCGCAGAGAGGCAAGCATGGAATTCAGGAAGCCAGTGCTCCCAAAGCTGCGTCGGCGTGGCTTAGATTTCGAAAGGCGTAAGCCGGCGTAGGTGGAAGTGGGTGTGACCCCATGCAAATGATGGTCTGAGCGTAGTGCAGTGTTTTCCGTATCATGAACGACGCATGCGCCGTGACGCTGACGGCTGCCCAGCACCCCTGTGCGCATGCTCAGAACTATGCTGGCGCAACTTCCTGAAATACGCCGGCCCACCGGCTTACGCCGAGCGCATAAATATGCCCAGCCATACGCCCGTCCAGCGCAAAAGTACATCCGTTTGCTTGTTTCCCTCCTGGAGCACAGTACTTTTGTGGAGCCATGGCAGCTGCTAAGATGGACAAGGAGAGGAGGAAGAAAAATGTCTCCATGGAAGAGAGGGCTATCCTGACCTCAGCTATAGGCCAGTACGATGTGTACCTCCATGGTGCACACAGTGCCAGTACCAGCAAGGCACGGAAGAGGGAGATCTATGAGAAGATCACCCTGGAGGTCAATGCTCTTGGGCATGAGACCAGGACATCCGAAGATATTCAGAAAAAAATAAACAATATGAGACGTCGGGTCCGGGATAAGCTGGCAGGCATGAGAAGGCACCTCAGGGGCACGGGAGGAGGACCAGCTTCATCTCTGAGGTTGACTGATGAGGAGGAAGTTATCGCCAGCTGTCTGGAGTGGGAGCAGGTGGAGGGCATGGAGGGCTTTGACTCCAGTGACCAGGACTTAAGGAGAGGTAAGTGTGTTTTATCCCCCATTCGGTGTGTAGCATGTGAGGGGGTGCAAGGAAACATGTGACAAGTGTGTGGGTCCACCAATATGTGAATGTTTTGTGTCATCCACAGATGTGCTGGAGGGAGCTGGGCCATCGTCTGCCGGTGTCCGACCCACACCATCCCCGGAACATCCTCTGCCTCAGCCTGACCCCCTGGGAAGCCCCGTAATATCGGTGGAGGCGAGAGCCCACACCTCTCCTCTAGAGATATTTAAGGAGGAGCCGGTGGATCTCCACCAGGAGGAATGCCTCTATTTTGAGGAGGCTTCCACCTTCCCCGGACCCTCAGACACCTCCCCGCCCATCAGGGGAACCCCCTCCAGGGCTACCCCATCCAGGGGAACCCCCTCCAGGGCTACCCCATCCAGGGGAACCCCCTCCCGGGCTACCCCCTTCAGGGCTACCCCATCCAGATGGGCACAAGCCTCTTCATCCCCCAGGAAGGCTTTAAGAAAGACCAGGGGTGTAGCTAGATCCCTCCAAGAAGGGCTGCAGAGGGAGTAGGCAAGGCAGACACGCCACATGGGTGATCTAGCCTGTGACCTGCGCCGTGTGGCAGACAGTCTGGCCTCCTCGGCCAAAACCCAGGCTGAATGCACAGTAGCTGTGCAGGGCACTGCAGCCACTATGCAGCAGTGCCTCACTCAGCAGGCTGAGCATACCAGCTCGATGTCGGACTGCCTGCAGGAGGTGAGCGCTAACTGCGCAGCCATGGTCACATGTCTGGGTGACCAAACCAACACCTTTGAGGCCATGCGGCACCACATGGTGGCAGGGGGTCCCTCACCATCTGGGGACCATGCCTCGGTTGTGCAGGCCAGCCTGGAGCGACATACCCTGGCCATTGGGGAGCTGCAGGCCACAGCAGCAGGCCTTGTGGCGGAGGTGAAGTGCCTGGGGGAGGTTATCCAGGCAAACACTGCTGCCATCCAGGCAGAAGGTCAGCACAACAGGCGACTCCAGCGGCAGACCACCACCCGCCAGCTGCGGATGCAGGCGGATAATAACTCTTTTCTCAGCCGCATTGCCGTAGCATTGGAGGGCATGCAGGCTACATCTGCCATCAGACCAGGGGATGAACCTCGTCCTGATGTATGACCCCCCCCAACCGAGTCTCCCCCCAGACAATTGAGGAGCCGTACCTGTGGCACCAGGCCTAGCTCACGAGAGGGCAAATGACTGCTCTTTGATTTATTTTTGTAGCATGAGATTTTTTTTTTTTGGTTGGACGTGCACAGAAGTATGTGCCATCCTCCTGTAAGGGCATGATCCCTCTATATTTTTTGTTTGGACGTGCACAGAGGTGTGTGCCGTCCTCCTGCAAGGGCATGATCCCTATTTTTTTATTATTTTTTTGTCACTGCACATGGTGAGGAGTGCAGAAGTGGTACCCGGACACCCGTTTGCAGGGGCAGGGTTTGCCCGGTGCTGCTACAGTGTGACTGGTGTGTGGGTGTGTGTATGTGTGTGTGGGTGACATTCCTGCCAGCAAGGCGTGTCACCTTGGATCGTCAGGGAGAGGTTATCCCCACGACCGTGTGAATGTGCTGTCCTGCACGGTGGACTTGGGCTAAACCAATGTGAGGTGGATGTGGTGTGTGTGAGCTAGGGACCACAGTGGTGTGCATGCGTGCATTCTCCTAGTGCCATGATGAATGTGTGTGTTTAACGTGCAAAGATACGTTCCACGAGGCAACTCCTGACTGCTGTTTCCTGCAGACGGGGTAGCCTCGGTTAGGGGGGGACTGTCTGGTTTGGGGGTCAGGTCATCACATATGTCAATCTCCAGGCCCTTTCTCATGGCGTAGTTGTGCAGCACGCAACATGCACCAATGATCTGGCACACAAAGTTTGGGGAATACAACAGGGCCCCCTGGACGTATCCAGGCATCGGAAACGAGACTTCAGGATGCCAAATGTGCGCTCCACCACTACACGGGTACGTATGTGTGCAGCATTGTATCTTCTCTCTCCTCTGGTTTGGGGATTCCGGTATGGAGTCAGGAGATGGGGCCCAAGTGCATATGCCGAGTCACCTGGAAGGGAAAAGACAGGAGGATGTTAGCTGTGAATGTGCCCCTCGTGATGTCTGCATCATGGGGTCGGACAGTCATGCCTGACACCCATGTCACTCACCAACCAGCCAGCTGTCCCTGTACATGTTCTGTTCGAATTATGTTGGGATGTTGCTTTGACGGTATATGTAGCTGTCGTGGCTGGCCCCGGGGTGTTTGGCACGGACGTGCCATATGAGGCATTGGGCTATCACCTGTACGTTGATGGAATGCCACTGTTTACGATTGCAGTATATGTGCTCTGTGGCACGGGGGGGCCGTAGTGCCACATGTGTGCAATTAATGGCCCCCACGGTGCGTGGGAATCCGGCAATTCTGTAGAAATCTTGCATTGCCTTCTGCCGCAGATGCTCATGGGTGGGTTGATGATGTGGTGGGACATGCGTGTGAGGATCGCGGGGACAACCTGGTGCGCGCATCTGCTCATGGTGGATTGTGACATCCCAGACACGACTCCACTTGTACGTTGGAACGATCCACTGGCGAGGAAATGGAGCGTTGCCAGTACCTTGACCAGTGGCTGCACTGCATGTGAGTGTTGTGTCTGGCTGGTGATTTCATCATGCAGGGCTGTGGCTAATTCCAGGATGGCATCAGGGCTGATTCTGAAGATGCGATACACCTCCGATTCCCCCATGCCAAAGACGTTCATGTGTGTTCGGTATATCCTCTCCCGTGTCCTCCTCCGTGCCTGTGGACGCAGTAGTGCTTTGACCATGGCTGCCCCTGGCATGTTGGCATACAGATGTGTTGTCCTGCAAGTGTGGTTGCTCAGCTCGTCCATAACGGTGCTGCTGAAGCTGCTCTTCAGCTGACCTGTGCACGTCTGTTGCTGAGTTACACCTGCTTTATGAGGAATAACTTTAGGTCGGACGTACAACTTATGCGCACATCGCGTAGCCTGCGTCGGGCGCAAGTACGTTCGTGAATCGCCGTATCTCCCTCAGTTGCCTATTTGAATAGAAAATCAATGGGAGCGCCAGATGCGTCCAGCGTAAATATGCGCCCACGATACGCCGGCGTAGGCAAGTTACGTCAGTCAGATGAAGCCTATTTTTAGGCGTATCTTGGTTTCTGAGTCCGCATGACGGCGCATATTTGCACTTACGCGGCGTATCTGTAGATACGTCGACGTAAGTGCTTTGTGAATCCGGGCCTATAACTCCACACAGTTACTCTTAGAGGGCACAAGACTGGACCCTGCTGCAAAAAATGAAAATTATATGCACCTGGCTGTCACACAGGTGTGTAAATATTGGGCCTTGAATGTTGGTGGATCCCCCACACCGTTACCCTATAGAGGTACTCTTGATTAGAGCAGGAATTGCCCTTGCTTTAAAAACAAATTATATGCACCTGTCAAATAGATGTGGAAAATTGGGCCTTAAATGTTAACAGTGCCTGCACATTGTAACCCCTCACAGTTACTCTTGGGGAGTGCAGGACTGGACCATGATGTAAAGAAATAAAAATTATAAGCACTTGTCACACATGTGCAATAACATTTGGCCTTGGGTGTTAATTGTGCCCATAAAACCTTTTACAAAAAATGACTTAAAGATAAAATAAACATCAACAAAGCTAGGCAGCCTAGACAGTCTTGCAGAGATTCCAGATTCCCAACAAATTTAATTAGCAACATTGGCATCAGGAGCTTAATAGCTACTGCTAATCCAGGACTGATTCATTTTGACAAATGTCAGCCGGTCAACAGAGTGTATGGACAGATCCACTCTTTTATCTGTCACAAAGTCTCCTGTAGCACTGAATGCCCATTCAGAAAGCACGCTGAATGCAGGGCAG
This sequence comes from Rana temporaria, assembly GCF_905171775.1. NCBI lineage: Eukaryota > Metazoa > Chordata > Amphibia > Anura > Ranidae > Rana > Rana temporaria. The sequence goes on from NC_053489.1 coordinate 309,271,628, forward strand.
CCTATCAACTCAATTGCATACTGGGCAAGTTCTGGCCAGTGGTCTATCCTCATGACCCAGTGCATCGTCTACTGGAAAACTCTTCTTTTTTTGCCCCTAGATAATCTTCCACCATATGATGCAGATGCTGCCAATGGGTTCTTGAAGCTGACAGCCCTGGGCGCTGAGGACTAAAAAATGTTTCAAAAGCATCACTTAGGCTTCTCCACCACTCCACCACCCTTCTCCACCACTTCTCCTTTAACCAACAGCAGCCTCAAAAATACCTTTTCCATTAGACCATAACCTACCTATCTGTAAAGGTGTTACATAAACTTCTCTTTAAGGTGTCCTCAATATATGTCATCCTGTGTTCCCTCTGAGAGGGAAGGATGATTTCCGAGACTTTCCCCTTGTTAAAGTGGTCAAAGAGGTTTGCCAACCAATAATGATCCTTCTTGATGCCACAAATTCTTGGGTCCTTTCGCAGACTTTGAAAAAAAAAAAAGAGCCCAAGCACCATAAGTTTGTGGAGGCATGAGAATCAGAGTTCCAGAGGTCACTGAGGATTACACTATCTGGAACTTGCCCAACCACATACTACTCCGAAGGTTACTGGGGACTGAAAACTATCTTTTAAAGATTGATGTATGTCATCCTCTGCTTCAATGCCTCCATAACTGCCATTGTCAGGGAAGACATGGCCGTGCAGCAGGAATCGCATGGCAGGCTCGCACATTCACAGCACATCAGCGTGTGCACACGCAAGCATACACACGCATGCGCCTGTCACCAACTTTGTCACCAAAGGGGCTATTTAAAGTGAGTGCTCCAAAGACTCTTTGCTGTTTGGTCTGCAGATTCTGTGTGTCCTGAAACCTGTTATCTGTGCTGCCCTCTGATCCCTGACATGGCTTGCTCTCACTAACCCTGTCTGCTTGATACCCTGACTTTGGCTTGTTTTTGGACTTCTCTTCTGCAAACTGCTCTGCCTGATCCGCCAGAACGTCTCCAACGTGGCCTGCCTGACTCTGCATATGCTCCTCCAGCCTGCTGCAATTCTGCTCTACGAATCACACCAGTTCTTGCTTTTTTCTGCGATCCAGTCTGACACAGTTCTAGTCTGCCCTGCCTTACCAGTCCGCCTGCTGCATCTCCAGCCACGAGCATCTAGCCATAACGATTCTGGACTGATCCTAGGCACTCCTGCGTCATTGAGATTCTGTGGCTGCTGTCTCAACCTCAGGGGCCCACAAGCCAGTGTGGCAAGAGATGCTCTCCTCTACACGTCAGTAGGGATGAGCTTCGTATTCGAGTCAAACTCATGTTCGACTCGAACATCGTATGTTCGATCGTTCGTCGAAATACGAACAAAACGGGTAGTTCGGGCCAAATTCGAGTTACGTTTCACAGACCATTATTCACTGCGGCATCGCTGGCTGATGATTGGCCAAGCATGCACTATGACCCGCATGCTTGGCCAATCACAGCTTGCAAAAAAAGGAGAGCCATAATTGGCCAAAACCAGGGTGGCTTTGGCCAATTATGGCTCAGGGGTTTAGTACAAGACCCACACTATAAAAGGCCGCCTGCAGGTCGGCCTTGTGTAGTGTGTTGCGGTGGTTAAGAGAGGACAGAGAGAGTGTCATTTTTTGCAGGTAGATAGAGCAGGCAGGCAGGCTAGTCAGTTAATGTTACAGTAGAGTCCTGAAAAAAACAACCATTTTTAAAACTTTTTTTCCATTGATACATGTTCCCTCGGGCAAGACCCGGGTTCTCAAAGACGTTTTCACAGGCATACTATAGACACCCAGCAGGTACAATATTTAAAGGAATTTTTAATTTTTTTATTTTTTTTAATTTACGCATCATTAAAATCACTGCTCCTGAAAAAACTTCAGTTTTTAAAACTTTTTTCCATTGATACATGTTCCCTGGGGCAAGACCCGGGTTCTCAAAGACGTTTTACAACAATAACTTGCATATTAGGCTTTAAAATTATCACTTTCGAACGTTCGAGTCCCATAGACGTCAATGGGGTTCTAAATGTTCGCGTGAACGTTCGGTCCGTTCGAAGGTTCTGGTGCGAACCGAACGGGGGGGTGTTCGGCTCATCCCTACACGTCAGGCTCACGAAACAAGGAACGTGACAGACATTATACTCCTCCTTCCCCTCTTGTATGTTATGTGGCCTTGCAAGGATGGTGTCGGCATAAAGCCGTCTTTGAGAAGAAAGGAAGTCCTCCTCTTCCTCCCGCTGCTTCTTCTCTCGTGCTCCGTCCATAATGCCATGCAGAGTATGCTCCAGCAGGAACACGAGAGGGATAGTGTCACTAATGCATGCATTGTCACGGCTCACCATTCTTGTTGCCTCTTCAAATGGTGACAGTACAGTGCATGCATCCTTTATCAGCAGTCATTGGCGTGGGGAAAAAAAGCCAAGCTCCCCTGAGCCTATCCTTGTGCCATAATAACAAAGGTACTCATTGATTGCCCTCTGAAGCCAATGTAGCATTGCCAAAGCTGCCAATCAGGCAGTTTATGGACAGGTAGCATTGCCCCTGAATTTCAGCCAACCCAACACTGACTGATTATGACCACCTGAAATAGCTACAGACTCTTCTGGCCTGTCTTAGAAGATCTTGCAACCCTGGGTATCTGTGCAAGAAACGCTGCACCACCAAATTGAGGACATGTGCCAGGCATGGTACATGTCCACTTTCCCTGTCGAAGGGCGGACAGAAGGTTAGTGCCATTATCGCACACCGCCATTCCTAGCTGAAGCTCCCGTGGCATTAACCTTCCCTGGGCCTGCCCCTGCAGAGCTGAAAGAATGGTTGAGTGTGGCTCCTGTCCCCTAAAAAGACCAACTGAAGCACTGCATGGCATCTTTTAGCCCGGCTCATTGAATAGCCCCTTGAATGTTTAGGAGGTCTGGTGGTTCATAGGCCAATTCAGGAGGAGGAGGAGGAGGGGGTGCAACTGACAGATCTTGCATCATCACCACCAGCTGTATAGAAATGTGGCGGCAAAACAACCCCCAACACAACACTGATCCCTGTCCTGTATCCTTCCTAGTTTCAAGCAAAGTTACCCAGTGTGCTGTGAATGAAAAATATCATCCCTGGCCATGCTTGCTGGACCAGGTGTCAGCAGTAATGTGGACCTTGCTGCTGACTGTCTTGCTGGATGATGCCAAACCATTTCCTTCCACACGATGGTACAGAGCTGGAATAACCTTACACGCAAAGAAATAGCGAATGGGAACCTGCCATTGTGGTATAACACATTCTGCAAATTCATGGAAGTGGGCAGAATCTACCAGGCAGAAAGGCAGGAGTTGTAAAGCCTGCAATTTGTTCAAGCTGGAATATAGACGCTGGGCATGTGAGTAGCAGGGAGTGTATTTTTTTTCACTGCAGCAGCAGGGTGAAATTTTCCTGCTATGCTCTACAGCTGGTGTTGTGCTGCTGGCAGACTTGTTACAAAGACTTGTGAAATTCTTTGCTATACCATCATTCCTGTCAGTGGAGGCTGCTGAGAGGTCATGGTATATAGCTGGGTTGGAGCTGAAAGTTGAGGAGTGAGGAGAAGAAGTGTGTCCCTTTTGCGTGGCGTTCAGGTGCTGTTGCCAATGGGCTGAGTGGTGGAAAGTTAAATGCCTTTTCAAGTATTTGGTACTCAAATGGCTGATGTTTTTGCCACGCTTGATCTGCTTGCAGCAGATATTTCAAATTGCAAAAGAGCTCTGGGAAGTGGGCAGGGAGATCTACAATCTGATGGAATAGAGTGGCTCCTCTTTACTGTTTCATGATGGCTGCCTCTGGAGGACATCCTGTTGTTCCTCCCCTCTCTTTCCTCTTCTGCTCTATCAGGCATCCAAGTAGAGTCAGTGACCTCATCATCATCATCCCCTCTATCCTCATCATTAGGGATGGGCCGAACGGACCGCTGTTGGGTTCGGACCCAAACGTTCGAACACATCGAAAGTTCGGACCCGAATAACAAACCCCATTAAAGTCAATGGGACCCGAACATCAAATATCAAAAGTGCCCTTTTTGAAGGCTTAAATGCAAGTTATTGGGCATACAGTGCTTATAGGGGCCTGGGCCCTGCCCTGGGAGACATGTTTCAATAAAAAAAATTGTGAAAAACATAATTTTTAAATGAGCAGTGATTTTTTTATTTTTAACCCTTTCATGAATAAGCCTATTTCTGACAATTGGTGTTTACAAGTTAAAATCCATATTTTTTGCTAGTGTAGCACTACCCCCATAGGAGCTGCTGTTTTAGTTTTGGGCCTTGCACGTTACCTCGCTCTTCGTTGGCTAGGGGATAAGATGAGAGTCTAAGAACTTCAATGTCCACACAAGTTGTAAATCCCTTTTCTGTCAGGTTTTTTTTTCACACAAATTTGTATAGGTAGAGGGACGGAGGGTTAGGGGAAGGTTCAGGCACACGATGCAGATCACTGGGGAACTTCTATGGTTTCAAAAGTCAACTCACTTTACTCAGAGTGGGTATTTCTCACCTGGATAGGTCTCTCTCACTGGCCTAGCAGCCGTGATGATGCACGGACAAAAAGAATACAGTCTCTGCCACAGACCTTTCTTTGGAAGTAGAAATAAACTGTTCCAGAATCCTCTGCCACAGGATTTAGTACCCAGATCTCCAGCCATACAGTTTAGAGCCTTTAAGCCGACCCGGCATCACTGTAAGGCATCATAGATTACGTGCATCTTCCAATAAAGTTACCAGGCCTCTCCCGAGATACCAGCCTTCTGCTTGGTCCTCTCCAGGACAGGTCCTCCCCTGGTTCCTCCATTGAGTGGCTTCCTCCCGCAGGACAGACAGCACAGTATCACCTTCAAGGTGCAGCCCCCAGTCAAGACGACTGGGCCTACCTGGCGGAATTGTAGGAGCAGTAAAAGAACTTCAACTTCCTTCTAACTTGGACGTTCTCAGAGTAGAAAGATACTTGCGTGAACAAGACTGCACGTGGATCTTTAATCTACCTCACTCTTCTCACATGGGAGTTGTTTGGCAGAGGATGATAGGCATAGCTCGCAGAATTCTTGACTCTATCTTCCTACAAGTAGTTACTGCAAGGCTTACTCACGAATGTTTAGTGACATTTATGGCAGAGGTTACAGCTATCATTAACGCCAGACCTTTGACATCAATTTCAAGTGACTCTGTAGATCCAGTGGTCCTCACCCCTGCCATGTTACTCACGCAAAAGACTAGTCTTGCCGGTGTTCCAGCTGGAGAGTTTTGTGATAAAGACCTTTACAAACTTCAATGGAGGCAATTACAAACCCTTGCCAATACCTACTGCAGCCGGTGGAGGGAACAATATATATCTACTCTACAAGTAAGGAAAAAGTGGCACGCTGAAAAGCCTAATCTTAAACCTGGTGATGTTGTGCTCATGAAAGATTGCCAGACACTAAGGAATATGTGGCCTTTAGGTCTGGTCACCAAAGTACTTCCAAGCAAGGATAATTGTGTCCATAAGGTCGAGGTCAAGATCTTTCAACAGAATGAGGCTAAAGTATTGAAGTGACTGAACTTGTTCTGTTGCTTTCTATGGAGGACTCTGTTAGTGATGTCACTTGACGTCAGGCGGGGAGTGTTCTGTCCACCAGATGTCTGTGCTGATTATTTGTATCTGTGTTGTTAAAATTACATGTAAGGTTTGTAATTTACATAAGCCAATGATATGTGGAGTGCAGGCTCCATCTAGCGTTCTTTTTTTGGTATTTCTGCCGTTGTTCTGTTTATTTGATTTACTGTATGTGTAGTTAAGGAAGTTGTTAGTAAGGGGGTAATTCTGGGTAGAATCTTCACAGGAAGTGAAGCAGCCACCGTTCTTTACTGCAGGAAGCAAGACATGTATTTCCCAATCTATCTCTTATATTGTAGATCATTGTTTCTGTAATGTACGCTGTAATGTATGCAATATATTGTACTTATTGAGGTCTATTTCTGTTGTTTTGTAGTTTCCCCTGGCTTGTTCCAATAAAACTGAGATCAAAGAAATATGGTATCTGAAGTTTATAGTATAAGAAGGTTTAGCTATCTGTCCTAGAGACAGAATAACTATGCTGACTCTACACTAACATTACACTAACACTACACTGACACTAACTAGCTTTCTAAAAATGTATTGTCACTCACCCCTGTTCTATCTTTCTCCAACTTCACATTGCAAAAAGTTCCGTGGGAAGGAACCTTTTATAGTGTATGGGCTGGGACTATGAGCACTGAGCCATGATTGGACAAAGTCCAATCAGGGCTTTCACAGTGCTCTGTTCCCTGATTGGAAAAAGCCTTGCACCTGACCAGTGGCTGTTACAATGCACTGTGCAGTGCAATGTTCTCCTGCTGAGCTCCCTGCAAATTAGGGTGTTCTACAAATTTATGCTGGGCCCGGACAGCTCACCCATCACTACTGGCAAGCTTCTGCTTGTAAATAAACCATCTGGGAATCTTTCATTTAGCAGAAAATCCTCAGCCAGTGGTAAACAAACCAGCTGAGGATGCTGGGTGATGTCAATGATCCAATAAGGTCAATGACATCACCTAGGAACCCTGGCCAGCTTGTTTACAGCATTGTCAGATGGAGGGTTGACATGAAAGTGGGGCTGCAGGTCATCATGACTGACAAGGATCTACATCTCTGGAAAATAGGATTGATGTTGGATCTACATGAAGGAGATTGCTTTTTCTATTTTTTTTTAAAATAAAGTACTTTTTCACTGTGAGGGTGTTTAAATTTACTACTTACATTTTTTTGGGGGGGGGGATTGGTAACAAGGGGTTCCAATAGCCCCCCCCCCCACATACACACACACACACACACACACCTTAAATCTCCACATCCATTTTAGAGGACACGATGTGGAAATTAGGTTCTTAATCCCTCAACATTGGGCCCTGCAAGGGAAGCCCCCCCCCCCCCACACACACACCCTTTCTGGCATTCCAGGATACATACCTGGATATTGACTATAGTTGGGGCTCAGGTGGACCAACTGGCCAAATATAGCTATTTTTTTGGTTCACTTAATTGCAAGCAGGCTGGGTTCATGTCAAACTTGTGTTTAACCTGAACCCAAAACTCATGTCCAGGTACTAAGGGCCTGATCCTCAAAAGGGATACGCCGGCGTATCTACTGATACGCCGTTGTATCCCTGTTTCTATCTATGGAACTGATCCACAGAATCAGTTTCACATAGATAGGGAGAAGATCCGACATGTGTAAGGGACTTACACTGTCGGATCTTAGGATGCAATACCGCAGCCGCCGCTGGGGGCATTTCTCGTTGAAATGCCGCTTCGGGTATGCAAATTAGCACTTACGGAGATCCACGAAGCTTTTACGCTTCGTTTTTTCTCCGTAAGTATTAGTTTGCCGTTGCAATATTAGGGCTGCTTTTACAAGGCCTAAACTGTTTAGGCCTTGTAAAAGTAGACCCTTCTATCCCGCGTCGCTGTCTTTTTTTTTGCAAATTTTTTTTTTCCCGCCGCAACTCGTATTTTTTTTTACGCCCGTCGCGATTCTCAAAACCCGGCGCAACGTAAAACCGCGCAAAGTACGTCGGGAAAATGACGTCGGGAGCATGCGCAGTATGTCCGGTGCGGGAGCGCGCCTAATTTAAATGGGACTCGCCCCTTGCGCCGGACGGATTTAAGTTACACAGCCGAAAATTTCTAGGTAAGTGCTTTGTGGATCGGGCACTTAGGTAGAAATTTTCTGGCGGTGTAACTTAAATGTCAAAAGTTACATTGCGCCGGGTTTTTGAGGATTAGGCCCTAAATCTTTAAATACACATAATATCTATTGTGCGTTTGTGTTTGCTGTGTTGTTTTTAGCAACTTGACATTATATAGTTTATTAATGTGAGTATATTCCCTTAGTTATGTGACTGTCTGAAATTCTATGTGAGGCATTTATAGGGCATCTTTTATCTTTTTGTTTACCTTCGGTGGTTTAGAGAACACTTGTGCTGATGTTCCTTAATTGGAGAGACCTCTGTTTTTCTATTCATGAATTTCCTATAAAGCAAAACATGATGTATCTCTAATACGTACACTGAATGTAAATCTTAAACAGAAAAAAAGATGAACATTGTTGAATAAAGGCAACATCTATGGCTGGTGAGCCATTAGAGATCATCTTTATACTTTGTTCTCAAAATGTTGTTTCCCAGATTCATAGTTGAATAAAATGAACAATATTTGTATAAACATAAACATATTTGTATAAAACATTTTCTAAACTGTTGCTTCCTGTAAGGCCGGGTACACACGGACAAACATGTATGGTGAAAGCGGTCCGTCGGACCGTTTTCACCATACATGTCTGCCAGAGGGCTTCTGTACGATGGTTGTACACACCATCGTACAGAAGTCCGCGCGTAAACAATACGCGGGGCGTGTCCGCGGTGTCGCCGCGTCGATGACGCGGTGTCGCCGCGACAATGACGCGGCGACGTGCGCGGCCCGCCTTTAAAATGCTTCCACGCATGCGTCGAAGTCATTCGACGCATGCGAGGGACGGCGGGCGCCTGGACATGTACGGTAGGTCTGTACTGACGACCGTACATGTCCGAGCGGGCTGAATTCCAGCGGGCTGTTTTAAAACAAGTCCAGGAATATTTGTCTGCTGGGAAAAGGCCCGGCGGGCAAATGTTTGCTGGAATTCGGCCCGCTCGCGCCCACACACGACCAAACATGTCTGCTGAAACTGGCCTGCGGGCCAGTTTCAGCAGACATGTTTGCTCGTGAGTATGGGGCCTTAGGGTCATATATTTATGTCCTATGGGACTACAAAGAACTGCAGTACATACAAGTGATGATGATAAAAATAACCTGACATTTAGTAAAAATACAGACTGAGTCATTAACTAGCACACTATCATGACATCAGCAATGTGCTCATGTAATACCTTGCCTTTTAACGTGTTTACTACATACGAACAACTGACCTCATCTAGATTGTTTACTTACCAGAGAGACACTTTAAAATAAATATATAATTTTTCTGAAACAACAATCTGTGTTACTCGTAACAACCAATAAGTTACCAACTCGCAAGTGCAGGGTTGAAAACAAAAGAAAGCAACTGAAAATTAGTTTTTAGCACAGCAATCAATGTATCTTTCTTTTAGCCCTACCAACACCTTACAGTCAAAATTGAACTCATATTTCTAATTAGTCCAAAGACTGTACTTCACTTACAGGAGGAGTATTTTAAAATGTTTACTTGCACAGGCTGAATTAAAACCAAGTGTAGTGCCCTGCTCCTGTTGAACAGGCGCTGCTTTAAATTTAGTGGGGGTCTGAGCTGTTATTTGTCTCAGACAAATGTGATCGAGGGAAATTTAGCCTCTGTTCCAGACATTGACTGTGCTGGGTTTATCCACCATTGCTTGCCTGGGGGAGTCACTACCACCCCAAGCCAAGGGTAGCAGCAGCAAGGTCAGGGTGCATTGGGTGTCCCCCTCGGCAGCGAATCAGTGGGAGTGGTTGCCCCGCTGTGCATGCTGGGGAGGGGTACTTAAGGGACAGACACCATTGGCTTGTTATTCGCGCCTAGTGGCCCGCCTGGCCTGAGGTGCACTTCCTGAGGCCTGACTCTGGGACCACGTTGGTCCGGGGTCGGGGGTTTTGCCTGGTGGGCCCAGTAGTCAGACTGGGGCCTGCATTTGCAAAAGGTGATCCTGTGCTGTCTGTCCTGCAGGAGGAAGCCACTTGATGAAGGAAGCCAGGGGAGGACCTATCCTGGAGAGGACCATGCAAGAGGCTGGTATCTTGGGAGAAGGCCTGGAAACTTCATCGAAGGATGCACCATACACTGAGAGGCTTGACGGTGGTCGCCTGTCAGATCTAAAATTCTACCAAAGTTAAAGTGGTAGTAAAGTCTTTACTACCACTTTTACCTACAGGTACGACTATAATAAGGCTTACCTGTAGGTATAAAGAATATCTCCTAAACCTGTACGGTTTAGGAGATATTCCCCTCGCAATGCTCCATTTACCAGAGAACTCGGCAGCGGCGGTGTGACAGGGAGAGAAGAGCTGCGGGCTAGCTGTACTGTATATCTCCCCCGATCGCCCCCTCCTCCTGTCTGTCAGCTGGAGCTAGAAGAGAGAGCGGCTCTAATTGGATTCGCTGTGCTGCCGCCTTGCTTCCTGCTTTCCTCACCATGATTGGCCACAGCAGAGGGCCAATCAGAAGATTCTGGGGACTGGGGGCATCATGGGAAATGTAGTCCCTTTAGGCCGGGTACACACGAACAAACATGTATGGTGAAAGCGGTCCGTCGGACCGTTTTCACCATACATGTCTGCCAGAGGGCTTCTGTACGATGGTTGTACACACCATCGTACAGAAGTCCGCGCGTAAACAATACGCGGGGCGTGTCCGCGGTGTCGCCGCGTCGATGACGCGGTGTCGCCGCGACAATGACGCAGCGACGTGGGCGGCCCGCCTTTAAAATGCTTCCACGCATGCGTCGAAGTCATTCGACGCATGCGAGGGACGGCGGGCGCCTGGACATGTACGGTAGGTCTGTACTGACGACCGTACATGTCCGAGCGGGCAGGATTCCAGCGGACTGTTTTAAAACAAGTCCAGGAATATTTGTCCGCTGGGAAAAGGCCCGGCGGGCAAATGTTTGCTGGAATTCGGCCCGCTCGCGCCCACACACGACCAAACATGTCTGCTGAAACTGGCCTGCGGACCAGTTTCAGCAGACATGTTTGGTCGTGAGTACGGGGCCTAAGAGTGATGGCCCCAGCATGTCCACAGACACCATTCTAAAGCCCCCAGCATGCAAGCACTCTGCTGGTGGGGGGGATGTTACAAGAGGAAAAAAGAGAATACTGTGCTCATGCTGGGGGAAGCCAGAGAGAGAGCCACGGTCTACCCACACAACCAGAGAGCCACGCTGTACCCAAACCAACCAGAGAGCCACGCTGTACCCGCACCAACCTGAGAGCCACGCTGTACCCGCACCAACCAGGGAGCCACGCTGTACCCGCACCAACCAGAGTGAGTGAACGTCCAGCCAGAGGGATCACTGTTGCGATTTCACCAGGTCTGGTAAGAGGGCCTATTGGCCATTATCCATTACTGTTCCTAGGGACTGAGCCATTAGGAAGTGTCTAACCTGATATCCTCCCATCTATGCCGGGGGCAACTACAAACCCTACTTTTACAGAAGGCACGCTCTCGTCTCATACTTTATTCTGAGCATGCGCGGGTTTCTAAGCATACACACGAACGTGTTTCTCATTGAAAACCAGCCCGATGAGGAACACGGCGAGGAAATTGAAATTGAAATTGAGACTCCCGACGAGGAAAAAGAGAACTTGTTCTCTTTTTTTCTCATCGAGTTCCACGGCAGTTTTCTCAACGAAAAACAAACACATGACCGTTTTCCTCGGCAAAAAAGCTCTGCCACCAATTTCTTTATGGATTCTGTCGAGGAAAACGGTCGTGTGTACGAGGCCTTAGAGTCTGGTTAACTATTAAGGGTACGCAAGTAATTAAATATGCCTGGTGAAATTTTTTAATTAATTGCAGTGTTAAAAATACAAAGGTTCATAAACTAAACTACTCAGTCTAGATTAAAGTGTTTATCAGTTATATTTTGCGATTTAGGCAGCTTCTTATTGCAATGCACTATTCAGTTATTGAGTCAAAAAACTGTTCCTCTTAAAATTAAAGCATGTATAAGAATGTCCTGAGCAATTTCATACTACATAACTGCTTTTTCAAGGTTCAAGTTTGTGTTCCTTCCTCTACAGACAAAATGTCAACCTAGCTATGTACCTCACACTGGGCTTGCTCCACTTTTTACTCTATTAAAATGATTGTCCTAATCTTCTAGACTTTCTAGTCTGAATATTATAGGACGGTTAAAGGATTTATTATAAATCCAGTGAATGGACCATGAAGTAATATGATGTGATTCACTGTAACCAAATACCATTCAACAAACTTCAAGGAAACTTTTTCTTCCTTCTTAACCATCTTAAGTTGACTCCAACCGTGACAAGCTAATTACGATCATCCACCTTGCCTTTTTTAAACAAATGTTGCTTTTCATTTTTCCCATTCATAGTACAGCTGCTACAAGAATAGCTCATTTGCATATAGATTAAAAATTACCTTAAAACCCATTTACACCCTGGTGAGTAAAGACAATACAAAAAAACTGACGTATTGCTTCCATGCAGCCATATTATGAAGAACTGTGCAGTGCTGGAGTTAGTCTTTTGATATTTGTTATGTATAAAACGTATTTGTACATATATTAACCCTTGGAGAAACAGATCTCCATCTGCTGACATAAAGTAATATGTTACCAAAAGTATGCCAACCTATATTCTTTTAAGTCTACCACAAATGTATTAAAAAATACACACTTTAAGATAGCAGTTAGGTCTTTTCTGACATATATTTTTTTTTAAGCTGCTAGTTATAGATTGTCAATCTATATACAGTAACGAAATGGAAGAGCCATTTACGCTTGAATGTCTTAAGAACTAGAAAAAAAAGTGTTGCAATGAGCATTTTTGCTTACAGACTCCGATTTTGGATTAAATATGTTAATACCAAATGTAGAGCACATTATTGCAATAGATTAGGTAATTTGCATTAATATTTAATAGGGTTAAAACAAGTCTGTTAAAGACCTTATGTCTTTATAACATCTGGGCTGCCAGATCTGTTTTTTCAGCAGCTCAGCAGACCTATATCTCACTTATAGTTAGAAAGATCTGCTTGTTACATGGAGATCAGTGCCAAAAAAAAACACACAGCATCTCTGCTAAGATGTTCCAGGATGTCAGAAAATGTTTTAGTCGTTTGAAATGTAACCTAGAGTTAAAGTCAAAATGTGCAAGCAGTGCAGTGCATGGTCACGGCTGATGAATGAATCGGTTCTGACAATAGGTGAATCAGCAAATAGCAATCTTTGTTGATTTGCCTAAATAGATGTAGGTAGGTTTCTAGGTGGTAGGTAAATTTAGTCTGTTGGTGTCTCTCTGTAATCAAGTGTAATAGCTCTTGATTACTTTAGTCTGTTCTGACTCTCTCTGTTTGCAGAGTTTGACTACACTCCCATGTACTCTGGATCAGTAAATAGCAATCTTTGTTGATTCACCTAAGTAGCGCCATCCTTGCAGGTTGCTAGGTGGTAGGTAAATGTAGTCTGTTTGAGTCTCACTGAAATAGCTTCTACTTGTTTTAGTCTGTTCAGACTCTCACTGATTGAAGAGTTTGACTACTCTCTCCTGTTTTCTGGGGTCTTCTAGAACACTGGGAGGATGAGACAGCTGGATTATTGATTAGTACTCAGCCAATCCTTGGGGAGGGGTTCCACTGCCCAGCAGGGTACTGAGGAGCTGATAAATAGTTTGAGAGGGAAGCGGGGGGGGGGGGGTTCAGCTGGGTCTGGAAGTTCCACCAGTCTAAGGGGCTTCTGCCTCAAAGGGTGCCATTTTCTTCAAGTAACTTGACATCCGTATAGGACAGGATATGAATGGGCATGAATGGGGGGGAATTTCTTTATGTGCATGGGGCTGGGGGAAAATACTGGCTGGGGTTAATACTCCTCATTCAACATGAATGACCACAGAATCTACCTGATCAATTCAAGCCTTAACTATTGGAGGTATTAAAAATAATATTCCTTATTAGTTCAAACATAAGTCCATAAAGCATGTAGAAATAAAATGTTCATTATATAGATTTAATATATTTAACTATATTTAACTGAACATTTTCCCAAATCCAGTATTACAGCAGGATTTCAACAAAACATAAACCCCTTTTAGTTCCTTCTATCCCCGGGACCCAAGTGGACCCGAGGGTCTCAGAACAAAACATTTTACCCAAACACATATTCTGACTCAGAAGTCAGCCTCGTATATTTGACCATCAGCAACAAACAAAGCATTGATGAATAAACATTACATCACCAACACTTTACAGTTGAAATTCTGGGAATTAAAAAAGTAATATATCCAGAATAGTCACCCTGACTGTTATTCAAACAAACGTTCCCCTCAAATTTTAGCATTTCACGAACTCAATATAGATGCAACAATTTATTTTGGTCCTGATTACCTAATTTCAGTAACTCTTCAAACATTTATAGCAGTGGTTCTCAAACTGGGGGTCGGGACCCCCTCAAGGGTCAAATTACAATTTGCCAGGGGTGACCGAATCCTGGGCTGTTCCTGAAGGCTGTAGTGCTCTCCCAGCCTATTTGTGGCTGCCCAGCAGCTGTTCCTGGAGCCCGCGGCCACCCACTCTGCCTCTTCACAGCCGCCAATTCAGTTCATGGCATGGGTGGGGGGGAGAGACTAGAGGTCAGCAGACTGGTGAGGAATGTGAAGTGGGAGGAGCCAGAGGAGACCCTATATCCTGATTTTGGCATAGGTGTCAATGCTTCGAGACACAGTGAGTAACACTATCTGTGATTAGAGTTGCCATTAAAAGTCCCCACTACAGTTCTCAGATTAGCAGATTATTATTATTTTTATTATTATACAGGATTTATATAGCGCCAACAGTTTGCGCAGCACTTTATGACCTTGATCAAGAGCAATTAAGTTGGCTGATCGGAACTCCCACCAGCACTGCCATTGATCCCACCCCCCACCAGCACTGCCACTCAGCCCAACTCCCCGCCAGCACTGCCACTCATCCCATTCCATAATTTTACTGTTAGGGTCCCCACAACTTGGGAAATTGTATCAAGGGGTCATGGCAGTAGAAAGGTTGAGAATCACTGATTTATAGATTCTCCCTTTTTTACCAAAATCCCATAATCAAATTTTTATTTTAACCCCAAACTTCTAGGGAAATATTTTGTGAATACACATATATATTATCAGGAACATGGGCCTAGTAATCTCAACTCCCAAAATAAGAAAACACAATATCCCATGAGATAACCATCTCTTTGTGTACATTTTAAAACAAATTTAGATACTTTACTAATCAAATAATACCTTGTGCATTCATTAAACACAATAAAATACCACTTTCTCATTCCACATCCATTGGCCATTTCATTCATTCTCTATTTAAAAATATTTCCATATTTTCCCTTGAACACCTTTTCCCATATTGTTTTATTAAATCCATATCTCATCAAAAGGTATATTTTTTCTTCTATTACTTAATACATAAAATTACACAACCTTAAGTAACTTCCCTTTTTCTTTCTTAACCACAATTCCTTTGCCATAGCGCCTGGAACACATAGGCTGGAACACTTCCCCTTTTATTTTATCTATTTAAAAAAAAAGATATAATATTCTTAAACTTGTGTTAACCAAAACGGTAAAAAACATTATTAAGATCCCCAAGCATTGTTAAACAGCTTAAACACAATTAAAACATTTGCACAAACAACCATTCCCTTGTTTTGTAGCAGGTAATGTCACATTTCTTTCATTTCAATATCAACAAATGGGCCCATCGGCACAATTACCCCTCAAACGTGCAATCTATTTTTTTTTTCATAATTAATCTTGAATATTTTTTTTTCCTACATACAACACCAATCTAGGCTCTTCTATAAAAAAAACTATAATGCCATTTATTAAACACTTTTCTCAATCCAAAATATAGTACATTTGTTGATATTGAAAAATACCTTCCAAACCTTTAACAAGGTAAGGATAGGCAACTTCACAATTAAAAACATTCCTTAACCACTTAACCACTGGGCACGAAAACCCCCTTAATCACCAGACCAATTTTCAGCTTTCAGTGCTCTCACAATTTGAATGACAATTACTCAGTCATACAACATTGTACCCATCTGAAATTTTTGTCCTTTTTTTCACACAAATAGAGCTTTCTTTTGGTGGTATTTGATCACCTCTGCGGTTTTTATTTTTTGCGCTATAAAAGAAAAAAGACTGAAAATTCTGTAAAAAAAAAAAGAAAATCTAGTTTCTGTCATATTAGCAGGTTATTTCTCACACACAGCATATGCATACTACAAATTACACCCCAAAACACATTCTGCTATTCCTCCCGAGTATAGCGATACCACATGTGTGCGACTTTTACACAGCGTGGCCACATAGAGAGGCCCAACATGCAGGGAGCACCATCAGGCGTTCTGGAGCACCCAGGCCAATTTTGACATTTCTCTCCTACATGTAAAAATCATAATTTATTTGCTAAAAAATTACATAGAAACCCAAAACATTATATATGCTTTTTTTTCAAAGACCCTAGAGAATACAATGGCGGTTGTTGCAACTTTTTATCTTGCACGGTATTTTCGCACCAATTTTTTGAACGCGTGTTTTTAAAAAAAAAACAGTTTTGTGCTTAAAAAAAAACAAAACAGTAAAGTTAGCTCAATGTTTTTGCATAATATGAAAGATGAAGTTCCGCCGAGTAAATAGATACCCAACATGTCACCCTTCAAAATTGCACACGCTCGTGAAATTGCGCCAAACGTTGCTACTTAAAAATCCCCATAGGCGACGTATTGCAAGGTATTGGAGTATTGAGGGTATTGCAGAGTATGGCGGGGGGGTATTGCAGAGTATGGCGGGGGGTATTGCAGAGTATGGCGGGGGGGTATTGCAGAGTATGGCGGGGGGGTATTGCAGAGTATGGCGGGGGGGTATTGCAGAGTATGGGGGGGGGGGTATTGCAGAGTATGGGGGGGGGTATTGCAGAGTATGGGGGGGTATTGCAGAGTATGGGGGGGTATTGCAGAGTATGGGGGGGTGGGTATTGCAGAGTATGGGGGGGTGGGTATTGCAGAGTATGGGGTGGGGTATTGCAGAGTATGGGGTGGGGTATTGCAGAGTATTGCACTCATACTTTAGCGCTTATTATTTTTATATTGCAGAGTATTGCGCAGGGATGGCTGGATCTGTGACTGCAATTGTCACAGATCCAGCCCACAGTGCGGCAGCTGCTGCTGCCGCCCGCTCCCCCCCCCCCCCTCCCTCTCCTCTCACACTGTACCAAACGGTACAGAGAGGAGAGGGAGGAACCGGCGTCATTACATGACGCCGGTTTGTTTACAAGTGATCGCGCCGTCATTGGACGGCGCGATCACGTGGTAAGGAGCCGCTTCCATTGGCTCCTTACCGCGATCCGTGTAGCTGCGGGTCCCGTGGACCCGCCGAGCACCGGTGATCGCGTGTGCGCGCCCGCTCGGGCGCGCAATTCTGACTCTCTGGGAGGACGTATATTGACGCCCTCCTAGAGTTAGGGAACCGCCTTGTAGCCATATTTCGGCTATAGGGCGGTTACCAAGTGGTTAAAGTCAGACTCTAACTGGAATAATTAAAATACCCCAGCTACAAGTTAAAATGTTACTCTTAAAAATTTGTATTTTGCAATTATCTTTTAAATCTACTTAATTGTCGGATCAGATTCATCAATTCACATTTGGTACCATTAAATACATGTAATTTAATAGTGACATCACATTCCCCATATATGATTCCAATTAACAGTCCATTGGGCATGGGCCTAATAATATGTGCTTAACACATTCCATTAACAGACTAACAGTAGTTGCAACCTTTTAACAATAAACATGTAATAACATACAGTACTTTACATTTATACAGATAACTTCTCTGAACTAAACCCTTCTCAACAATTTTCTTTTGTCTTCAACACTCACTCTCTATTGCAATAAGGCTAGTACTTTCTGAATATGGAATGCAAATGCAGCAATATGCATTCTCGAATAATTGAGGATGAAGTGCACCCATAAAACAAAATTTATAAGAATCAATTTTATCATATCGTCTACCTTGTTTTTTAACCTTTTTATTGAATTATCAGAACAAAGATGGCAATATTATGTGTTAACATTAAATGATATTCATGTAAGAAAAGTAACAATACAATTTCTCCTATCCTTAGTTTCAATATTAGTACACAGGCTTACATATATATCTCAAAATTTCAATATCTACTGTGTAGTTTTAAGACTGGCTGCAAAAAATGTTCCTCATATGAAACTGAAATCTTTTAAACTTAATTATTCTCAACCCTGGCTAGTTTTAATTGCTAAAACATTTCATGTTTTTCCATATTTCAAGCAGAAATTAAAATGCGTGCATACAAAGAAATATATATTTTTCAATGCACCCATATCATGCAACTATAAGTTGCACATTCCCCCATTTCCAGCTAACATCCTTGGATCTGGACAGTCCTTGACGATCTCATGTAATTCCTGTCCATCTCTTGGTTCAAGTATACTTCATAATCAATAAATACATGAAAATTAATATTCAAGGAGCTGCAGCAAACTTGGACACTTGCCAGGAATGGTACGTTTCCCCATTAATGTTTTCAACGTCCCCTTTAAAACTCAAAGCTACGTAATGTCACTTCCTGTTTTTAAAACTATTTTACTTCTGCGTGTCTTGTCTCTGAACTGTATGGCATTGACTAGTACAATAAAAAAATTAATCAGACATATTGGTAGCATACTCATTTACCTTCGATTAGGGTTGTCCAGATACCGATACCAGTATCGGTATCGGGACCGATACCGAGTATTTGCGGGAGTACTCGTACTCGCGCAAATACCCCCGATACCTAAATAGAATACTTTCCCCCCCCTTTCCCCCCCCCACCGCTGCCGCCGCATCGCGCCGCCGCATCGATGGACATGGCTAGAGGGACATTGCTGCATATGTGAGGGACATGGCTAGAGGGACATATGTGGGGGGACATGGCTGCATTATGTGGGGGGACATGGCTGCATTATGTGGGGGGACATGGCTGCATTATGTGGGGGACATGGCTGCATATGTGAGGGACATGGCTAGAGGGACATTGCTGCATATGTGAGGGACATGGCTAGAGGGACATGGCTGCATATGTGAGGGACATGGCTAGAGGGACATGGCTGCATATGTGAGGGACATGGCTAGAGGGACATGGCTGCATATGTGAGGGACATGGCTAGAGGGACATGGCTGCATATGTGAGGGACATGGCTAGAGGGACATGGCTGCATATGTGAGGGACATGGCTGCATATGTGAGGGACATGGCTGCATATGTGAGGGACATGGCTAGAGGGACATGGCTGCATATGTGAGGGACATGGCTAGAGGGACATGGCTGCATATGTGGGGGACATGGCTGCATATGGGGGGGGCATGGCTGCATATGGGGGGGACATGGCTGCATATGGGGGGGACATTTAAAAAAAGTATCGGTATTCGGTATCGGCGACTACTTGAAAAAAAGTATCGGTACTTGTACTCGGTCCTAAAAAAGTGGTATCGGGACAACCCTACCTTCGATAATGGATTTAACTGCAGACACAGTGGGCCGGATTCAGATACATTGGAGTATCTTTCGGCGGGGCGTAACGTATCTCAGATACGTTACGCCGCCATAAATTAGGGCGCAAGTTCCGTATTCAGAAAGAACTTGCACCCTTAGTTACGGCGGCATAACGTCTGTGGTCCGGCGTAAGCCCGCCTAATTCAAATGGGGATGATGTGGGCGTGTTTTATATAAATTAATGGTGACCCCGCGTATTTTACGTTTTTTGCGAACGGCGCATGCGCCGTTCGTGAAAGAATCCCAGTGCGCATGCTCGAAATTATGCCGCAAATCGTCATTGCTTTAGACGTGAACGTAACTTACGTACAGCCCTATTCGCAAACGATTTACGCATACGACGTAAAATTTTCAAAACTCGACGCGGGAACGATGTCCATACTTAACATAGGATACCCCTCATATAGCAGGGGTAACTTTACGCCGGAAAAAGCCGAACGTAAACGACGTAAAAAAATGTGCCAGGCGGACGTACGTTTCTGAATCGGCGTATCTACCTAGTTAGCATATTCCTTGCGTAAATATACGAACGCGCCACCTAGCGGACAGCGTATATATGCAGCCTAAGATACGACAATGTAAGACACTTACGCCGGTCGGAACTTAGGGAAATTCTGGCGTATCTTGCTTTCTGAATACAGAAAGAAGATACGCCGGCGCTTCGTAGCCTTTACGCGGCGTATCAATAGATACGCCGGCGTAAAGGCTATCTGAATCCGGCCCAGTGTTCCTAAGCTTCTAGATGTGAGATCTACCTGGCCTAGGAGTGGTAAGTTGCATTAACTTTTCCACTGTAATCCTTATGCCGCGTACACACGATCGGTTAAACCGATGAGAAAGGTCTGATGGACCGTTTTCATCGGTCCAAACTGATCGTGTGGGCGCGCCATCGGTTATATAACCATCGGTTAAAAAAAAGCCAACTTGTTTTAAATTTAACCGATGGATTCCTAACCGATGGGGAAAAAAACAACCATTAGTATGCACAACCATCGGTTAAAAATCCACGCATGCTCAGACTAAATTAGGGGACGGGAGCGCTCGTTCTGGTAAAACTAGCGTTAGTTATGGAGATGGCACATTCACGTTTATTGCAGCGCATTTTTCTTCGTTCTATTGCTAGAATAAAGACGCTGTTTTGCTGATGGTATTTAGACAGAGTTCTCACATACTGACTTCTTTTATTTTTGGCTTGTGATCTCATGAATAATCCTTTTTTTTTTAAAAGCCAGATCTCAAAAAGAATATATGTACTCCACATCTTTTTTTTTTTGCTTTTTAATTTTTTTCTTTTTTTTTATCAAGTTATCACAACATTTTTTTTTTTTTGCTCAAGTTATCACCACAAGTATGGCCGCAGTTCCCGCGTCGAAATTTTAAAAAGTTACGTCGTTTGCGTAAGTCTCTTACGCCGTCGGATCTAAACTGCAATTATTTTTTTGGCCGCTAGGTGGCGCTTCCGTTGAATTCCGCGTTGAGTATGCAAATTAGCTAGATAAGCGAATTCCCAAACATACGTGCGGCCGACGCAGTAAAGTTACGACGTTTACATTAGGCTTTTCCCGGCGTAATGTTGCCCCTGCTATATGGTCGCATAAGTGCGGCGCAACAATGTTAACCACTTCCCGACCTCCTCATGTACATTTACGTCGGCAGAATGGCACGGACAGGCACAATCACGTACCTGTACGTCCTCTGCTAGACGTGGGTGGGGGGTCCAATCGGGACCCCCCCCGGTACATGCGGAGGTCAGGTCCGCTCGGGGAGCGATCTGGGGCGATTTGTTTATAGCCGCTCCGTCGCGATCGCTCCCCGGAGCTGAAGAATGAGGAGAGCCGTGTGTAAACACGGCTTCCCCGTGCTTCACTGTGTCAGCGCATCGATCGCGTCATCCCCTTTATAGGGAAGACACGATTGATGACGTCATTCCTACAGCCACACCCCCCTACACTAGTAAACACACACAAAGTAAACCCTAACTCCTACAGCGCCCCCTGTGGTTAACTCCCAAACTGCAACTGTCATTTTCACAATAAACAATGCAATTTAAATGCATTTTTTGCTGTGAAAATGACAATTGTCCCAAAAATGTGTCAAAATTGTCCAAAGTGTCCGCCATAATGTCGCAGTCACGAAAAAAATCGCTGATCGCCGCCATTAGTAGTAAAAAAAAAAAAAAAAAAAAAAATGCAAAAAAACGATCCCCTATTTTGTAAACGCTATAAATTTTGCGCAAACCAACCGATAAACGATTATTGCGATTTTTTTTTACCAAAAATAGGTAGAAGAATACGTATCGGCCTAAACTGAGGAAAAAAAAAATTTATATATGTTTTTGGGGTATATTTATTACAGCAAAAAGTTAAAAATATTGCATTTTTTTTCAAAATTGTCGCTCTATTTTTGTTTATAGCGCAAAAAATAAAAACCGCAGAGGTGATCAAATACCACCAAAAGAAAGCTCTATTTGTGGGGAAAAAAGGACGCCAATTTTGTTTGGGAGCCACGTCGCACGACCGCGCAATTGTCTGTTAAAGCGACGCAGTCCCGAACTGTAAAAACCCCTTGGGTCTTTAGGCAGCAATATGGTCCGGGGCTTAAGTGGTTAAGTATGGCCGCCGTTCCCGCGTCGAAATTTTAAAAAGTTACGTAGTTTGCGTAAGTCGTCCGTGAATGGGGCTGGACGTCATTTACGTTCACGTCGAAACCAATGACATCATTGCGACGTCATTTGGAGCAATGCACACTGGGATATTTTACGTACGGCGCATGCGCAGTTCGTTCAGCGTGGGGACGCGCTTGATTTAAATGATACACGCCCCCTACCCGCCGAATTTGAATTCCGCCGGGTGATTTACGCTACGCCGCTGCAACTTACGGAGCAAGTGCTTTGAGAATACAGCATTTGCCCGTGTAAGTTTCGGCGGCGTAGCGTAAATCGAATACGTTACGCCGCCGCATAGATACGCCGATATACAAGAATCTGGGCCAGTGTCTATTGCTGCCACTAAAATGCTGCCCAGCTCTGCCCCATTGTTGTGTAATGATGATTTAACTGCAGAGCCTGTGTTTACATTTAAATAAATAAGTGGAATTAAAATATGCAAAAGTAATGAGAGCATTCATCAAGGCATCATTCATGTGTAGATCTCATGCCCCTCAGCATTGATGAGATGATACACTGCTTAATTACCTCTGTCCAATAATCACAATCCTTGCCTGATCTGATACACAGTAAAATAAAGATGCTTTGGAGTCTCACATATATATATTGTAGATGTCTCTGAGCAGATGGAGAACAAAATTGCATGGGGGGCCCCAAGATTAAATTACTCAAGGGTCCAATCAACATAAACCCCCCATCCCATGACTCAAGTCTATATAGGCCTCTGTTGTCCCCATTTTCATTTTTACCTTTGTTTAAAGCGGGAGTTCACCCATTTAAAAAAAATAAAAAAATCTCCCCTTAGCTTCCTGCTCGTTCGGTCTAGGGGAATCGGCTATTTATATTAAAATATGTGCAGTACTTACCCGTTTTCGAGCTGCATCTTCTTCCGTCGCTTCCGGGTATGGGTCTTCGGGAGCCGGCGTTCCTTCTTGATTGACAGTCTTCCGAAAGGCTTCCGACGGTCGCATCCATCGCGTCACTCGTAGCCGAAAGAAGCCGAACGTCGGTGCGGGTCTATACTGCGCCTGCGCACCGACGTTCGGCTTCTTTCGGAAAATCGTGACGCGATGGATGCGACCGTCGGAAGCCTCTCGGAAACCTGTCAATCAAGAAGGAACGCCCATTCCCGAAGCCCATACCCGGAAGCGACGGAGAGGATGCGTCTCGTAAACGGGTAAGTACTGCACATATTTTAAAATAAATAACCGATTCCCCTAGTAATAACGAGCAGGAATCTAAGGGGGAAAAGTGCCCTCTAAGGGTGAACCCCCGCTTTAAGTCGGTCGTCACTTCCGCTCGTCCAGACCCTGCGTAATCAACGTAGTCACTTCGTTCTCATTATATACCCTGCGCATGCGTGAAACGATTCCCTCTTCACCCGCCCATGACGGACCTTTTCCTCTATTCCACGCCCCTAATCCTTGTGAAATGACAATATGGCGGTGTCACAGGTGCGTGGTATATCCCGTCCTGACGAGGAAAGCCCGGATGCGGGAACGTCCCGATCCAGGCCCAGTCGCTACAAAGCCACGAATATGTCACTTGAAGAGATGGTGGAGATGGTGGACATACTGCGGAGGAAAGATTACGATGGCGACCATGGCCCATACCACACCCCTAATCGAAGGAAGGCTCAAATAATGGACAAAGTGGCGAGGAATCTTTACGATAAATTTGGGGTCAGGAGGTCCAAGGAGCAGCTCCGTAAAAGGTGGTCTGACCTGAAATTGTGGGAGCCAGAGCAGTATAGGAAGATCAGGAAAATTATTGACAAAAGTAGGTATTTTTCATGTGTTTGTTGCAATTATCTTTATTATATCTTTGCATGTTTTTCTCCATGTGCTTGTTTGGCCTGGTTGTACTTTTGAACATGGCAAGTTTCAGGTTAAAAGTGGGAAAAGTGTAGTATTTTGCATTCGTAGTAAACATTGTTCCTCAAAAAATCCGATATTTTCCGCAGATCCAGGAAAAGCACACGTGGTCATGCCTATTTGGCATAAACCAACGTTTATAAACATTGTTGTCAAGATGATGTGTTTGTACGACCTTACTAGAATGTGAAATGCAAACCAGATTCATTCACACAGTGTAAAGGAGAGGATAATAAGCAGCTGTTTACACATCTGGACTCAGGAGCACCTGTGTGTCCCCCATAAATAACTTTTTTATTAGGATCTCACACAAAGGATACTTTTGGGGAGCCTCCATGTGTGTCACTTTGACAAAAAGCGTCAGTATTCCAGCTTGGGGTAACTCAGAAAAACAAAAGTGATGTTTTTAGGAATGATCCAAAACAGACAATTGTACCCCACTTCCAAGCAATTGTTTTCTATTTCTGCCCTCCAATATCTGTGTGCTGAGTATACCTTTTTTAGGAGGTGTGGAAGAAAGAGAGGTGGAAGAAAGAGAGGTTGAAGAAAGAGAGGTGGAAGAAAGAGAGGTGGAAGAAAGAGAAGTGGAAGAAGGGGAGGTGGAAGGAGGTGTGGAAGAAGGGGAGGTGAAGATTATCAGCACAACAGGTCAGTGTCTGTCACCACAGCTTCACAGGGAAGAAGAGATGTAGGTAGGCCTGCACATTTCTAATAAATGCTTTTTGATTTTTTTTAGGGGGTGAACATGGTGGTATCACAGCATCTACTAGGACACCTTTCTCCAGTGCTAGTGCCAAAATCGTGATACAAGAAATAATGGAATGCAGTAGTGAAACGGACATTTTGAGGAATAGGATGAATGTCATTGAACAAAAATATAAAAACATCATCAAAATGATGGGCCGTATAGTAGACTGACCCCCCCCCCCCCCCAAACATTTTTCTATGTTGTGTTTTGCGCCAAAATTTGCACTGGATAATCCACAAGCCAAAATTTGAAGATGCACACAGTGTGTCAACATGTGCTATCTGCCATCACAGGATATCTATTGTCTGTGCTTTGTGGGTGTAACCCCTTCCTCACTACTCAAGTAGGTGAGAGGAAGGGTTTGCACCCCCAAAACACATCCATTGATCCCCCATGGTGGCAGATAGCACATGTTGACATTTGGCATGGGTCAGGATACAAATGTTTGTAGATATTTGCTTGTTTGAAAAAAGCCTGGTTTTAGGCCACAAAAAAAATATGTATTTTTTTACCAGAAAATTTTAAAAACGCACAAGTTGTGCACAGAATAAAAAACATAAAAAAAATAATAATATTTTTTTACCTGAAAATTTCAAAAACGCACAAGTTGTGCACAGAATAAAACCCCAAGCAAAAAAAAAAACATTTGCGTGGCTTCTTCTTTCTATGCTCAAAAGCAGTTTGTACATTTAAAAAGTGAGTGATTACTGTGACAATTGTGGTTATTTACTAAAACAGAGAAATACATTTGGCACTACAAGTGCACTAGTTGGAGAACCAGGGAGACAGATAACAGAAAACCAAGCAAGAATGACAAAACTGTAATTTCAAAGATCAAATCATTTTTATTTTTTTTGGAAATTAAAAATAAATATGGTCTGGCATTGCAATGGCCCCCCTACCCGCAAAGTACTCAACATATTTGTCACGTGCATCACGATCAGTTCGGGGGGCCAAGCCAGTACGGCCAGTGTCCAGGCCAATAAGGTGAGCTGAGGCCCAATATTGGTAAGGTATGTCTCTGAGTGCCTGCGCAAAAAGTTGTGCAGAATGCAACAGGCAAACACCACAGTGTTCATTTTATATTCCGCCATGTGCATGGCTGTCTGGAACAGGCGGAACCGGCTGGCCATTATCCCGAAGGCATTCTTGTCAACCCTCCGGGCTCTGGCCAGCTGGAAATTAAAAACCCTCCTCTCCGGGGTGAGGGTCCTTGGGGAAACAGCCTCATCAGGTGTGGTCCCAGTCCAAACGCTTCATCCGCGACAAACACGAAAGGGAGTCCCTCCACATTGTCTTCATCCCGTGGCAGTGCCAGGCCACCAGTCTGTAGACACTGGACAAACTCTGTCTGCAGGAAAAAAACGCTGTCGGACATCCGGCCGTTCTTCCCCACGTCCACATACAAAAACTCATACTGTGCCGACACCACCGCCATCAACACAATACTATTAAAACCTTTATAGTTGTAATAGTACGACCCCGAACGGGGTGGCGGCACTATGGGGACGTGTTTTCCGTCTATTGCCCCTCCGCAGTTCGGGAAGTCCCACCGCTGGGCAAATTGGGAAGCCACAGTCTGCCATTCCTGTGGCGTGGAAGGAAACTGTGGAGTCAAACAAAAAAAAATGAGTACTTTGGCACATAAACATTGCAAGCACAATACAAAAAGACATCCTTGTCCAACATCAGTATAACATTTTGTATTGGAGTGAGTATTTCATGCCAAAAATAAAATAGGCCCACTTACCAGACTCCCCACCCCTCTGATTGGCCATTAAAAATTTTAAGGGGGGCTTCTAGCTGAGTTTAGGCCCAGAAAAAAAAACCTCTAGCACTCCGCCTAAATTGAATGAGAAAACATACATTGGGACACATTTTAAGGGGGGGGGGGGGCAGAACTACAATGGAGCAGACAAAAAACAAGTTGGAAACAGACTAGGCTAGGTGTGTTTTGGCCTAGGATAGCATGCTGGACTGGTTAGTGAAGGGAAAGATGCATGTAGGCCACAAAAAAGGACCATTCAAAGCTTACAACATGCATGGGGACAAAGGGAACATTCACAGCATATTACAATCATGGTAATTAGGGAATAATGCAAGAAATACAAGACATTAGCATACATTAAAGACATAGATTGTGATGTGAAAGGAGAAAACTTACCTTAATATAGTCCTCCTGCATCACAGGCAATAAGCCTCTGCTCGGCCGTGATGTGTCCTGCCTCGTTATAAAGGGGGACAGAATATCCAAAAGACGGTGGAAAACGGGGTTCGTCATACAGAGAAAGTTCCTGAAGTCCTCAGGGTTATTCTCCTGGATTTCCCTAAGCAGAGGCATATGAGAGAATTGGTCACGCTGGCGCAACCAATTCTTGGCCCATGAACTTCTCCTCGCCCTGTTCACGGCCACAGATCTAGAAACAATATGAACTGCAGAAGACAGCCCATAAGCAGCACGAACTCGAGCATGAGAATGTGCCTCCAACATGGCTTCAAACCGGTCGGCTGGTCAGAACGCACTTAAAACAGAAAGCACCCAAATACAGCAAGACCTATTTTTAGCGCCGCTATACCGCCAGCCCGCCTCCCGCCCCAGTGTGAAAAGGGCCTAATGCTATCTTGGTAAATAGGGGAGCTGGTATGTTGAGGAAAAAAAGGTGAACTTAGCCTTTAAAATATTTAAACATGCAAATATATGTTTGTTTGTTTTTTGTACTTTTCCTTTAAGCTTCAGTAGAGCAATGACTTGGAATGCACAAAGGTGTAAGAGTTACGAATTGTAAATAGCACTTCGCTTTTCATTACTTTCAAGTATATATCACAAAGGAAAATCCATCTGGATGACTAAATGGTAGCAGACGAACCCTAATTAGAGTTTAATAAAGGTAGGTGTCACTCCTGAAATTAGAAGTCCTTGTGTGGTTGTAAAGGTTGATTACTGTTTCTATGAAGTGTAACCTTTACATGCTATTTTTTTCTCCACCTTAAATCTTGTCGTGATAACCGTTGTAAATCAAGGCATTGTAGCTAAAGCAGAGGAGGATTTAATAAGGAGTAGGCAGATAAAGGCTTACAAACCTAATGGCGCAGGGAGGCCCTGGAAGGACCACACAATAAATCAGTATCGTGTAAATGATTGAAATCTTGTAAACAGCCGTTAATGTGGAAAGAATAGGTCAATACTGGGGCATGTAAAGGTGAGTACAACATGCTTTAATATTAAAATGCACAACAGGGACCTTCAGGGTTACATATGCTTTCCAATAAACACTGTTATACCCCTGTCTTTTCTCATTTTGCTTGTTTCCTCATCAAGATTGCAGTGTTACAGCACACCAAGTAATTGCTTGTACTGCTTTGTCGATCCTGAATATTTTATGCAGTGCAAAGAGGTTAACCTAACAGCAATGGACAGAAACATCTGTACTCACGTCATGAGAAATTTTCAGAGTATCGAAAAAAAATGGTGAAACCTGCCTAAAATAGGAATCTCTAGGTTATATATAAGAACAATGTAGAAAGGTTTTGCTTTGCTGGGTTAAAACATATTTAAGTGGAAAGTATATCCAATTTTTTGTGCATATTTAGAGCTAGTTAAGCTTAAAAGGTGCTATTAAAGTAGGAGTAAACTTCTATCTCTGGCTTTGAACTATAGGTAAGCCTATAATAAAGCTTACCTATAGCTACTGTAAATATCTCCTAAAATGTGCACCGTTACTGTACATGCAGCTGGTGACATCTGGGGCACATGCACTCTAAAGGAACAGCCATCCAGGCCATTCCTCCAGAGTCCTCTGCTGTAAACGGGAGTGCAGTCTTCGCAGCTCCGGCCAGTCACATAACCAGAGTCCACGAATCAAGAAGGAAGATGGGTGAAGATAGTGCCTGCAGAAGTGGCAACACTGCACTGAAATGCTTAATTTTCCGGTAAGTTTAACATAATGTGCTAGTATGCAATGCACCTTTCAGGTTAGGAAAAAAATAAAAACACCCAGCGATTTACTACTGCTTTAAACTCTAATTGTACAATTTTTCCTACAGGCAAGCCTATGAGGCCTCGTACACACGACCAAGTTTCTCGGCAAAAACCTTGCTGGGAGATATTTTTTTGCCGAGGAAACCGGTCGTGTGTACATTTTCGTCGAGGAAACTGTCGAGAAACTCGACGAGCCAAAAAGAGAGCAAGTTCTCTATTTCCTCAACGGGAGTCTCAGAAGCCCCCTCATTGCTACAGTACATGCTGCAACTCAGCTTCAAAATAGTGACATTGGAGATCTGATGTATCCTTAAAGCATTTGTAAAGGCAATTTTATTTTTTAAATAACAAACATGTTATACTTACCTGCTCTGTGCAATGGTTTTATCCCTCGCACATAACTGATCAGGGTAAAGAGCCAATGACATGTGATCAGCTGTGTCCAATGACTCGCTGATCACATGCAAACAAATGTCAGTTATCGACATTTCCTTTTTTCAGCGCTGTCACTGTCTGAGGAAGGGAAAGCCGGCTTTCCTGTGACACCAGACATTTACACGGATAATGAGAGCACTGATCATCAGTGCAGCCCCATCAGTCCCAGTCAGAGTCCACCAGTGCAACATATCAGTGCCCATCAGTGCCACCTATCAGTGCCTATTAGTGCTGCCTTATCAGTGCAGCCTCCTCAATAGGGGCCCACCAGTGCAGCTTATCAGTGGCCATCAGTGCTGCCTCCTCAGTGGCCATTGGTGCCACCTCAAAAGTGCAGCCTCATCAGTGCCCATCAGTGAAGCCTCATCAGTGCTCATCAGTGAAGCCTCATCAGTGCCCATCAGTGCAGCCTACCAGTGCAGTGCTCATCACTGCAGCCTATCAGCACCCATCAATGCAGCCTCATCAGTGAACATCAGTGGAGGAGAAAAAAATCTTATTTTCAAAATTTTATAACAGAAATTAAGAAAAAGCTATTTTTTTCGTTTTGTTTAATAAAAAAATTAAAAAAAAACAGTGGTGATTAAATACCATAATAAAAGCTCTATGTGTTTCAATTTTTTTTTTTTTTATATATATAACACTGTAATTTGGGTACAGTGTTACATGACCACTCAATTGTCTTTCAAAGTGCGATAGAACTGAATGCAGAACATTCTCCTGGGCAGGAAGGGGGTGAAAGTGTCCAGTAGGTAAGTGGTTAAAGAGAACTTTTTACTTGCACAAGGGACATTACTTTCCCTAAGTGTGTTGTATGTGCCCCTTGTTGTTCTGCCTTGTGCTTCTGCCTTCTAGTTCAGTAGCAATCTTCCTTCTCCAATGCACTCCGGCACCATAATCTTCCAGTCCGGCTGGGCTTAATAGAGCTGAGGGGCTGTGACAGGCATTCATTAAGAGTGACTGACTATTCCTGCCCTTTCCACCCAGCTCCTCCATTCATAGACACTGTACGACAGCTTCTTTGAATGAAACAGGATCCATGAATGGAAGATGGGCAGATGATTAATGGGTAGTTTATTGTTATTTAAGTAAGTGTTTGGCTCCCTCTAGTGACTGCTGAACTCTGTCAGGATTTTTCTTTTGATTTAAGGAGCAAACAGCCATGCATTGTGGGATATATAGTTTGATAAGGAAGTGACTTGTGTTTTGGTAAATCAGTCTGGGGACTACAGGACCCACAGTACCAAGGCACAGACCCACAATGCCAAGTCACCTGACAGCCTGCTGGGAAGAGAGATAAAAGGACAGGTGTGGCCTGTTTCGGCCTCTCTGGATGCCATTCAACTGCCAGCAGGAGGTCTGTGTGTGTGACCAGGAGTAAGAGAATGCGGCCTACAGCAGAGAGCCGGATCGCCTGCCCCAGAGGGATCTTTGTGGATGGCCCTGCACTTCCGAGCATTTGAAGCCATCTGCGTTCCTACCCATCGGGAGTAGCAGCATGGCATGGCGGCGCCATCTTCACTGACAGAAGCACCAGGAGGAGATTCCGGATGGAGTCTGCCAGCCAGCGGGATCCACAGTGGTGAGATGGCACCTGCCCATCCAAGTAGTGACTGAAGTATTGTCAGTCAGGGGGTGCTGCCAGAACATGATTCTGCCCTTTTGAAGGGGTGTAGGGAACAGAAGACTGCAGATAAACTAGTAAAACATAGAAGGATTTGTTTAATCTGTGTATCATCTGAGGCTGTTCACCTTACTGGGTATATGTTGGGCCCCGTACAGACGAGCGGACAGTCCGCAGTCCGAAATGTCCGCTCGGAGATTTCTGTTTGATGGTTGTACACACCATCAAACAGAAATCCGCCCGGACAGGATACGCGATGACGCGGCGACGTGTGCGGCCCCCCCACTTCCGAGAGACCTTGCCGCCATGAGCAGTGGCGCCAGCAAGAAAAGTCAGGTGGAAGATGGAGAACTGAGGAGTCTGTCGGTGGCCTAGGAGGGACCCCTGGGTCTGAGGGGCTCTGCCTCCAGGCTGGGCTATAGAAAGAAATCTAGCCTAAGGTGCAGCAGGGAGCAAAGAGGACAGAGTGAGTACATCAGCAAACATGGAGATTCTCAAGGGGAGAGAGTGCCACATTTAGCAAACCTTTCAGTAGGACAGGACTCTGCTTAAAGGAGAAGTCCAGTCTGAGCTTTTTAGGCTGGTCTTCTCCTCTGGGTGCAATTCGTTTTGCACTCTTGTGACCCGTTTTCAGCGGAGAACGGTCTGAAATCTGCTTTCCACTGATGTCACTGCCATCAGTCGAGGCAGTGCATCATCCTGACTTCCAAGTCTGGATCCGCCAGCTGCCTTGATTGATGGCAGCCTCAGCGTCTCAGCAAACCGATGAGATGGCCGCTCCCCGCCCCTCCACAGCTTGTCGCTCCAATGAGCATGGAGAAGTAGAGCAGAAGCGATGCTGACTGGCATTCAGCATCGCTCTGCTTGGGGAGGAGTGAGAATTGAGTCATCAAAAGTGTTCGGTGGCTCGATTCTCAGTGCAGAGACATCATGCACAATTAGTCTGCATCCACTGAGGTAATTATGACTAACAAAAAAAGACTTCTCTTTTAACCCTTTCTATCCCTTGCGCTGGGAGACCTTTGGAGCAGCCAGGTGGGCTGGTGGACAAGCAGCCAGGATGGCTGGTAGTTCCTGCAGGCAGTAGAGCTGGGAGAAGTTCTACAGAGGAGAGGAGACACTACTGTATGCAGCTCACAACATATTGTGCTATTTTCAAAGGGGCTGAGAGCTCCTAGTCCTCAAGGGACTTTTGCTTTTTGATCTTAACCACTTAAGACCCGGACCATTATGCAGGTTAAGGACCTGGCCCCTTTTTGCGATTCCACACTGCGTCGCTTCAACTGACAATTGCGCGGCCGTGCGACGTAACTCCCAAACAAAATTGGCATCCTTTTTTTCCCACAAATAGAGCTTTCTTTTGGTGGTATTTGATCACCTCTGCGTTTTTTGTTTTTTTTTCGCTATAAACAAAAATAGAGCAACAATTTAAAAAAAAAAAACAATATTTTTTACTTGTTGCTATAATAAATATCCCCAAAAAATATATATAAAATCGTTTTTTTCCTCAGTTTAGGCCGATACGTATTCTTCTACAGATTTTTGCCAAAAAATCGCAATAAGCGTTTATTGATTGGTTTGCGCAAAAGTTATAGCGTTTACAAAATAGGGGATAGTTTTATGGCATTTTTATTAATCATTTTTTTTTTTCCTAGTAATGGCGGCGATCAGCGATTTTTTTTCATGACTGTGACATTATGGCGGACACATCGGACACTTTTGACACATTTTTGGAACCATTGTCATTTTCACAGCGAAAAGTGCTATAAAAATACACGGGGGTAGATTCAAAGAGCAATTGCGTCTGCGTAACCATAGTTACGCAGCGCAATTGCTTACCTGCGCCGGCGTTACGAATGCTCCTGATTCAGGAACCTCGTTACGCCGACTGCAGCCTAAGTAATGACTGGCATAAGGCACCTTATGCAGTCATATCGTAGGCTGCATTCTTACGTTGGCCGCTAGGTGGCTTTCCCGTTGTGGTCAGCGTATAGTATGCAAATTGCATACTAACGCCGATTCACAACCCTACGCGAGCCCTGCGTACGCAGTTTACGTAGTTTGCGTACGTCGGTTTTCCCGTAAGGCTGCTCCTGCTAATAGCAGGGGCAGCCAATGTTACGTATACCCGTCGTTCCTGCGTCGCAAAGTTTAAATTTTACGTCGTTTGCGTAGGTGAATCGTGAATGGCGCTGGACGCCATTCACGTTCACTTTGAAGCAAATGACGTCCTTGCGACGTCATTTACCGCAATGCACGTCGGGAAAGTTTCCCGACGGAGCATGCGCACTACGCTCGGCGCGGGAACGCGCCTAATTTAAATGATCCACGCCCCCTACGGGATCATTTTAAATTGCGCACGCTTACGCCGGGCATTTTGCCGGAGTGACCACGCAATTTACGGAGCTACTGCTTCGTGAATCGAGGGTAGCGCAGATTATTTGCGGGGGCGTAGGGCAAAAACGGTGCCCTGCGCCTACGTAAAAACTGTGCAAATCTTACTGAATCTACCCCACTGATTACTGTGAAAATTACATTGGCAGTAAAGAAGTTAACCACTAGGGGGCGCTAAGGGGTTAAGTGTGCCCTAAGAGAGTGATTCTTAGTGTAGGGGGCGTGGCTGTAGGTGTGATGTTACTGATCGTCATTCCCTATAACAGGGAACAGACGATTAGTGACACTGCCACAGAGAAGAACAGTGAAGGTGTGTTTACACTCACCTCTCCCCATTGTTCAGCTCCTGTGACCCGATCGCGGGACACCGGCGGAGATCGGGTCCCGCTGGTGCGGTCACGGAGCTTGGGACCGGGTCGCGAGCGCACCGGCGTGTGCGCGCGACCCACGGCTGGGCTCTTAAAGGCGACATACAGGTACGTGCCTGTGCTATTCTGCCGACGTATATCGGCGTTAGGCGGTCCTTAAGTGGTTAAAGACCATTGGATGTGAAGAGGGAGAACAGTCCAGGATTGTTTTTACATAGGGTGGAAGTTGTCCCCAGTCATCGTTTTCAGTAAAATGGGACATCCCATAACCCCTTTACCCCATCCAAGTTATCACCCCTATTAAAACAACAAAACCAAGCTCAAAGACTGTTTCTTGTGTCAGGATGCAATTGGAACATACTTGTTGCCTGGCTGTGCAGTAGAGGATTCGAGGAACCATTCAACAGTAGCTTCTGTGAGGGTAGTGCTACATACGATTGTGCCATTGTTTTTTTTTTTTTTTTTTTATGTAGCTCTGCGAATATCACATTTGTTTTGCTTTATTAGCCGTAAATGATGCAATGTGGTTTGACCTTACAGACACTGCCTACTGTACACTCCTATGTACAATTCCACTACCCTAATCATGGCAAATTAATGACATTATTATTCTTTTCACACCGTGCATGACAATGGAATAAGAGATACAGCAATAAGAAGAAAATTGCAGTCATGATGCTTGGCATTGTGGCAATTGAGAAGGAGAAGAGGAGTATGAATGCCTCATGACATTTAAAAGCAAACCATCCTATTCATAAGTGCATGCTGTATATTGCTTTACATTATATATTTTCATTGTAATGAGACAGTATGGTATTGAAGAACTTTTGTGACAGTGAACTTTCTTTTCCTTCCAGGTCACACGCTTTGCTGGCTCATACATATTTATTTTTCTTTCTTTTTTTCTTCAATAATTCTCACAGCAATGATTCCAAAATCATTTGTTTGCCACGAAATTTCCAACATGTTTGATTGGTCATTTTCGATAGCAGTTTGAAAAACGTCTGTCGCTGTAGGCACACTAATTGTTAAAAAATTGAACAATTGCTCTTTCGACATGAAATTTCGTTCATTTTTCAACCCATGTATGGCCTGCTTTAGTCTTGAGTAAGGTGACCAGATTTTTTAAATGAAATCCAGGGACACTTTTTTTTACTAGAAATGGTGACGATCAACGACTCATAGTAGGACTGTGATTTTGCGGTGGACAAATCAGACACGAATTACACTTTCTGGGAACCAGTGACACTAACTCACTGATCGGTGCTAAAAATATGCACTGTCACTGTACTGATCACACTGGCTGGGAAGGGGATAACATCTAGGGCAGTCAAAGGGTTAAATGTGTGCCTAACAAGTGTTTTTTCACTGTGGGGAGATGCTTTTACTAAGGGAAGGCATATATTCCTGTACCTGCTTTGCAGGAACACAGGATCAATGTCTTTCATACTGACAGAACGGCAATCTGCCTTGTTTACATAGGCAGACCACAGTTCTGTCTTTGAACATAACGATCAGCGGGTACCGGTGGACATCGCGTCCGCCCAGGCCGGTGATTGTCTCCCATACCCAGAAATACAGGATTACGTATATACGTGATCCTGCACAGCGTGGCTGTCCTGTAGTAGTAAATCTGCTATCAGGCGATCAGCAATTGGTTAACATCATCAGCATTATGATAACTCACAGGCAGCAGACACTCTATCATGGCTCGGGCTGGCTCTGTCACAGTGTGTCACTTAACATGGCTGCTGATACATATGACCAATAAGCAGGGATGGCCATTGGGACTACAGGGAGTTTCCCGGTGGGCCGATGGCTCAGTGGGCCGGCTTCAGTGACATCGGAACGCCGCCCCCTTCTGCTCCTCTGTCTCTCCCTTCCCGCAGCGCTCACCTCCTCTCCCTTCCTGCAGCACTCACCTGGGGGGATCAAAGAGGCATTGGGAGGACCAGAGGAGCAGGGGAGATGACAGAGGAGCATGGGGGAGGGGACAGACAGCTGACTCAGAAGCTATGGCCTGGGAGTTTCTCACTTCTGCCTAATCTTGTCCCATAAGGGGGGCACCGAACTGATTCTTTGCCCTGGGTGAAATAATGTCTAGCTTCCTCACTGGTACTGCCTATAAGAGTACCAGTACCAGCCGTTCTACTCTAATAAAGTAAAACGGCTAGTGAAGTGGGAGAGGGGGCTTGTGTGGCGGGGGGAGGTGCAGGAGTTGTCCGGCCACCATGGGAGAGACCTGTCAAAGTGGGCCAGTCTGGATGAAGTCCAGGGACAAATTTCTGTCCCAGTCCAGCCCTGCTAATAAGTTACCAAAATCAGCACCCAGCAGACATGTTATGTGACACAATGTGACAGAGCCAGCCAGAGCCATGATAGAGTGCCTGTGAGTTATGATACCATCCGTGATGCCAGAGAGACAGACACAGTGCAATGTAGTCTATTCACAGTCACCCCAAAAGCACTCCTGTGTTGAAGCCCTGAAGGTACTGGCAGCCCCACGATTGGATCCGCTTCCCCTCTGTTCCTGCTGATGGACACTGTCAGCTGAGCCCAGCTGCCTCTCTCTGCTCATCACTGCCGCCCCCCTCTGCCCGCCTCACAGCCTCTCTGGTCTCACTCTCCGGGCCCTGGCTATTACTGAGTGGGAAGCAGAGGAAGATCACTCCACCAGGGAAAGCAAGGAGATAAAACAGGCAGGTGGTCCCTCCGCTCTGACCAGCGCATGATCATCAGAAAGGGGCACAGATAATGGAATAAATACACCCCCCAAGCTAGTAGGTTGTAGTGCAGCAAGGGTGTGTAATTCAGAATATATATTTTTTTAATTCTGCACTGACTGTCTTTGAATTTTCCCCAGCCCCTGTTCAAATCCAATACGGGGACAAAACCGGGGACAGACTTGATCCGGGGACAGTGTCCTCAATCTGGGGACTGTCCCCTGAAACTGGGGATGTCTGGTCACCTTAGTCTTGAGGTCACATCAAACGCTAAGCTAGAGGCAAATAACATGAATTATACAAGTGCTAGCAGATCAAATCTATCTTGGCCATTATACTACTTATAGTACTTGAAGATAAAGTATGCTGACAGTCATGTAAATATCAACAATATTGTAGTATCTACTCTAAGCAAACCAATGTGCTTTCTGAGAGACAGCCAGTGCTTAAAATATAATCCAAAGTGAAAGCTCTGATGGCCCGCAGCAGACAATTGTATTTACTGAAGAGATTTAATGAAGGCAAGTGAAGTAAATAGTTCAGAACCCATCTGCCTGAAGAAGAACTGACAAATCCTCAGTAAAGGCTATTATTTAACGCTTTGGCAGAGTGGATTAAGAAAACTTGATTTTAATACTTCGGCAAACTGGCATCACACTTTCAATCTGAGCAATGAATATGAAAGCTGTCACAGATAAGAGATTGACTGAAGCCTGATTCTTAGATTCTACTGACAAATGGCGGACAAATATCGATAAAACAGGTGCCGTTGCAAGGAAATGCATCATTGACAGCTTACATATGTTCTTCCCTTCTAGGTGACTGTGTAGTGTTAACTATATTGAAGAATACATACAGTATATTTGGCTTATTTTTAGTTTTCGATAGAGTACAGAGGGATTAGAACGCTTGTCAGGTCTTTATTGCTGTCTGTGCCTCAGTTAAGAAGATTCACCCTATATATTTGTACTATTTACCATTATCAATGTAGCACCCTCATCACATATGTGCGCTATAGATAGATTTAATTATGCTGGGTGGTAGCCAGCCTGGCTAATTTGTAGTGTTTAGAGGTCAAATGGCTTCCCTTCTAATCCCGTTTACTGTGGTTTCTTCCTTTTGTCAGTAGGTGGTGCTGTTGTCTTTGACATTAGTGTGATGAGCTACAGTCAGATCAGGTTATGAATAAACATACCTTTCTCAGCCAATCATATTTGCTGCTATGCATGTTGGGTATTTATTTGGGAGAAGTCAGGTGATCAAGTTAGTATTCCCACCCAGGGCTGCGGCCTGGGTGGATGTGTGTGAAACAGCCTCTTGGCTGCTAGACCTGAAGCCTGAGGCCTATCCTGGTGGCACTTGTCCTGGACGCACTCTTGGTTGGAGGGGGGATGCCAGATTGTGGGGTGCGAAGCGCTCACATGCAGGAAACTCTTGTCCCAACTGCCAGAGTTGTGGATATAGCTAGCTTCCTCATCCTTGCCACCGCAGCCACACAGATTGGCTTCAGCAACAGCGCAGGCTGCACAGCAAACACTGCTATCAGCACAAATAAACCAGCTGAGGTGAGATGTTTTCAGAGTGCATTAAACATATTAAGATATTTCCTTTACAGGGTTTCTACCTATATATACTGTATATGTGTGTGACTGATAAGACCATTTCACTCTCCAAGCTAAAGTTCCCATGGGATTGAGTAAAGAAAATCTCAAAATTTATTGCGTGTGTTTTAAATCTCTGTCAACTAATAGTGTCCTGATATTACTTTAAAATACTTGTAATTTCTATCAAATACAAAGGGGAAACTGCAGGTTTTCCGCCTATAATTTAGTTTAGTTAGTTTTATATTGGGCCTTTTTTTTCAGTGTCAAGTGAGACTTCAGAAGTCATCTGATGTGTAACAAAGATTTACATCAAGGCTTCTCTTGTGAACACATTTTGCCATTGTGCAGATGGTGTCACTCCTTTTTTACCTAAACTTTTATTTGTTTTTAAATGGGTTGTAAAGGAATTTATTTTTTCCTAAATAGCTTCCTTTACCTTAGTGCAGTCCTCCTTTACTTACCTCATCCTTCAATTTTGCTTTTAAATGTCCTTATTTCTTCTGAGAATTGCTCACTTCCTGTTCTTCTGTCTGTAACTCACCACCGTAATGTGAAGCTTTCTCCCTGGTGTGGAGAAAGCTTCTTAAAGGGGGGAGGGGGCGGCCAGGCAAGTCAGGACACTCTCTACTTACAGATAGAGAAAGGAGCTGTGTGTTAGTGGGCATCCTGGCACTCCTGCTCGCCCCCTCAAGAGGCTGTAATGTCATTAAAAACGATTGTGTGTGGGCTCCAGAGCATTTTTCACGATGTAAAAAATGGGCATTAAAAATTTCGAACATGTTCTAATTTTTCACGTCGTTTTTAACGTTGTCTTTTTTTACATCGTAAAAAATGGTCGTGTGTGGGCTTTAACGACGTGAGAAAAAAACGTGAATGCTCAGAAGCAAGTTATGAGACGGGAGCGCTCGTTATGGTAAAACTAGCGTTCGTAATGGAAATAGCACGTTCATCACGCTGTAACAGACTGAAAAGCGTGAATCGTCTTTTACTAACACAAAATCAGGAAAAGCAGCCCAAAGGGTGGCACCATTCGAATGGAACTTCCCCTTTATAGTGCCGTTGTACGTGTTGTACGTCACCACGCTTTGCTAGAGCAAGGCCATTTAATGATCGGGTTGAAAAAAACGTTGTTTTTTCTAGACCATTAAAAACGTAATTTTTTACAACCCGAAAAACGGTCGTGTGTACGCGGCATTAGAGGCAGGGATAAAGTTGTGGAGACGTTTAAAGCAGGGTTAGGTTATAAAAAAAATATCCAAAGCTTTGAACATCTCACGGAGCACTGTTCAATCCATCATCCAAAAATGGAAAGAGTATGGCAAAACTGCAAACCTACCGAGACATGGCTGTCCACCTAAACTGACAAGCCGGGCAAGGAGAGCATTAATAAGAGAAGCAGCCAAGAGGCCCATGCTAACTCTGGAGGAGCTGCAGAGATCCACAGCTCAGGTGGGAGAATCTGTCCACAGGACAAATATTAGTTCACTTCACAAATCTGGCCTTTATTGGAGAATGTCAAGAAGAAAGCCATTGTTGAAAGAAAACCATAAGAAGTCCCATTTGCAGTTCACGAGAAGCCACATGGGGGACACAGCAAACATATGGAAGAAGGGGCTCTGGTCAGATGAGACCAAAATGTACCTTTTTGGCCTAAAAGCAAAATGCTACAGTATATGTGGCAGAAAACTAACACTGCACATCACCCTGAACACACCATCCCCACCGTGAAACATGTTGGTGACAGCATCATGTTGTGGGGATGCTTTTTTTCAGCAGGGACAGAGAAGTTGGTCAGAGTTGATGGGAAAATGTATGAAGCCAAATAACGGGTAATCTTAGAAGAAAACCTGTTAGAGTCTGCAAAAGACTTGAGAGTGGGGCGGAGGTTCACCTTCCAAAGACACTAAACATACAGCCAGAGCTACAATGGAATAGTTTAGATCAAATCATATTCATGTGTATTCTAACCAGTCCAGAACTAAATACAATTGAAAATCTGTGGCAAGACTTGAAAATTGCTATTCACCGAAGCTCTCCATCCAATCAGACAGACCATTTTTGCAAAGAAGAATAGGCAAAAATGTCACTCTCTAGATGTGCAATAATGGTAGAGACATACTCAAAAAGACTTGCAGCAGAAATTGCAACAAAAGTTGGTTCTACAAAATATTGACTTGGGGGGGATACAAATGCACGCCACACTTTTCACATATTTATTTGGAAAAAAAAATGAAAAACATTTATCATTCTCCTTCCACTTCACAATTATATGAGCCACTTTGGGTTGGTCTATCACATAAAATCCCAATAAAGTATATTTACACTATTGGTTGCAACATGACAAAATGTGAAACATTTCAAAGGCACTCCCAGCATCAGTCCCATTTGGGACCACTATACAAACGCCTCCAACATGCTTGTCTGTGTGGCCCCAGGACAGGAGGTGTGTGTGTGTGTGTGTATTATATCCACAATATAGCAACTACACCCAAAATTGATTGATCATATAGTATTATTTTTCACTAGACCATTCAATACTAAACTCAAATTAAATATACCCCTCCTACCACACTTTTTTTGTTTTGACAAAATCATATAAAAAGGCCTAGTACAGATACAAAAATGCAACGTTTGCTGCAAATCTTGTCTTAAATCCAGTGCGGTCCCTTCCAGAAAGTCTACTACTCTGGTATATGGCAATCCCCTTCTGGGTTAAATGATAGCCAGCATCATTCAATACAATTCATTCGAGCCCAGGCTATCATGGGAACATACCTTAGGAGTGCGTCATTATACCAGCCAGGGCTACTAGTACTACTGCACTGAAAGATGCTCATGTGTCATTAGGTATACATATCCACACAGAATATAGACAAAGAGCTAACACTTTTGTCTTATCCTATCTTAAATTACCTAAACATTATACCATTTTCTGATCATTGCGAAATTTTAGGTTGAACAATAATTTTTAAACCTAAATTTTCTGTAAAACAAATTGCACTAAAAATGTAAAAGACAAGGCTGTATCGAATAAATTGATACCAAATATGTCAATCCAAAAAATTAAGATACTCATATAGGCGACACTTTAAATACCTTTACAATTGTAATAACCATAAATAATGGGCCCGTAATTATTCCTCTCACTTTGTCCACACTCATTGATACCCAATAAGTGTTACCCAATCACTGTTTACTTACGAGCGTCCAAGGTGCATGTATGTGTGCATATATGCATGAATGAAGGGAGGGAGGGGAGCAAAGGTCCTTTTATATATATATATATATCTTTTAATGTAAAAAAAATTATACATCAGACAGGAGGCTCATATCTTATGCATTAATCCTTCTTTATTAATGCTCACAGCAGAAGTGTAAAACCTTTAACGAATGTAATAAAAGAAAAAACTGGTAGAACCACACCTCCCAGCAGTCCCATGGCCTAAACCACTCCCATTCTAGTCTCTATAAATGGACTGCTCTCACTAGAATCTTCCTCTTTCTTTCTGCTCACGGCGGAGCATAAGATAAGTATACCAAGATTATTAGATATTGATACTATATATTATTATTATATATATTATATATTTCTATGTCTATTGTGGTGCGATTTTGAAGAAATCCCATATCTTCTTGATACCAAAGCTTTTTTCCCAAGCTCTTTTTACCTTTAGTTTACTGTATTTTCCACCTTTTATCCTTAGCACTTTCTGTGCCTCTATATTTCTCCTTACCTCCGTTCCGCTGGGACCGCTGCTATTGTCAGAGGTCTGTCAGCGATCTACGCACCCCTCCCTCCCTCTTCCTTCTCCTATGCGGCGCGCCATCTTGGTCAATCTCTCCCTTCTCTCCCCTCCATAGGACGAGCGTGCGTCGCCAAGTAGGCGGAGCCTCCCCTCGCTCTACTCCTGCAGAGCCGCCCCCGCCGTCCTATCGCTTTGCGTGCTGGACCCGGGAGACGTGCTCTCTCACTCTTCCAACCAATAGACGCCTGGGGGCCGTAGTCTCGCGAGACTTCGCCCCCAGAGCGCAATCGCTCCCAGGCTCTCCTCCCGTCGCGTGCCACTCGGCGCTGGTGACCGGAGGGAGAGCCTGGTATAGTCTGTTCTCTGCACATCTTCTCCTGGGAATTTAATTCCCATCCTTACCCTGTGCCCACATTCTTACTACCCCAAAATTCTCACAGAGCCTTTAGGTGTGCCTGCCTGCCATACATTATTTTTTCCCAGATATCTGTAAAATTTTCTGTGCATTATTAACCCTTGCACCGCTGCCTCTCTCTTTCATTACCATGACAGAAGAGGGCTCCCCCTCCCCCATAGGGCAGGAATTGGTCCTGGAACCTACTCACCTTCTCAGTACTTCCCAATTACAGGACCTTATTAACCAGTCCGTCCAAGCAGCACTAGCAGTAACTGCCGCTTCTGGACCTTCCCAATCCAACTATCCCCCTGTGCCCGTACCACTCGGCACAGAACCGGCCACAAAGAAGGGAAAATCCTCCTATAAAAGGAAGAACGTGGTGACGGTTTATGACTCCCCGGCAGGGGAAGCTAATAATATGCTGCGAGCAGATCCTTCCACGGACTGCCACCCCACGCATCCTACAGACCCTTTTCAACCTCTGAGCCTCAGAGAGTCAACAAAAAGGCATGGTTCCGCTAAGAGAGCCAAACCAGACTCATACATCATAGAGTCAGACGACGATTCATCCGCCGAGTCGGATAAATCAGAGGTCTCAGGGTCTGATTGTTATGAGGAAGAGGATGCGGGGGCTTCGGCAATCCTCCCGGATGCCAACCCTGACAACCAGGGCAAGGACGTATTAGACGCCATGGGGGAACCCCTTTTCAACCCAGACACTATTTCCCATCCCCGCTCGGGGGACTGGTCCCCCCTGCCCCATGTGTCCCAATATGTAGAGCTCTGGGCATGGAAACCATTGGATAAATCCAATCGCAACAAACTTAGAGCGGAGTGCCCCCGCCCGCATATCCCTATGAAAGCGGTTGTCACACCTACAGTGGACCCTATACTAATGAAATACCTGCTTAAAACAGGAAAGATGCCTAAGAAAGGGATCGATCGGTCCTTCACAAATATCCAGGATCGTATCCTGGACCTGTTCGGGCCTCTGACCAAAATTCTGAATTTGGCGGAACAATCCGCAACAACCGGCCAAGGGGTTGATCTAACTCAACTGCGCGGTTGGGCCCAAAGAGCCATATGCCTTACGGGCAACGCCAACACCGCCTGTTCAGTCGAGCGCAGGCGCTCAATTCTCATGCGCCTCGACCCGCAGCTGGCCCATCTAGCAGAGTCCGAGCCAGGCCCCTCAGCAGGGGGCATGCTTTTTGGCGAGTCCTTAATAAAGGACATTAATAAATTCGTTGGCATGTTCAACAGCCTGGACAAGGCACAAACATCCCTGAAGAAAGCCAACAATACCAGAGTTTTTCCCCGGGCCGGCAGAAACAGGGGCCGTTCTGCCGGCCGATACAACACGGGCAGACCCTTTCAGAGGTCTTCTGCCCAAACACACTATACCCAGGCTCCCGCCCACTATACCACCACCGCGCAACCGGCACCATTCTTCCCTCCCCGTGGAAGACCCTGGAGAGGACGCGGCCAAAGAGGATACCCTCGTTCACGCCCGTATTCCGGTGAGTACCACTCTCATTCCCTTTCCCCTCATACCGGTGGGAGGCCGCCTAATGTTTTTTACGCACGCCTGGTCTGCGATTACGGCAGATCCCTGGGTTCTGAATACGGTAACGGGCTTCCAAATAGACCTCGTTTCCCCACCGACTCTGGGGATAATACCACCCCCTATCCATTTTTCAGAACAAAATGTGACCCTCATAGACACCGAACTTCGGGAATTGTTAGCCAAACATGCGGTCACCGAAGTCGTCACCCCGTCACCGGGCTTCCTCAGCAACCTCTTCCTGGTCAAGAAGAAGGGGGGAGGTTATCGCCCGGTCATAAATCTCCGGGACTTGAACCAACATGTCGCCTATCGGCATTTCAAGATGGAAGGCATTCACTGCCTCCGAGACCTACTCACCCCCGGAGACTGGTTAGTGAAGGTGGACCTAAAGGACGCCTACCTCACAGTTCCCATGCATCCAGATTCTCAACATCTCCTCCGCTTCAGATGGTGGGGTCGCATCTGGCAATTTACGTGCCTACCGTTCGGCCTGTCCTCAGCCCCGTGGTGCTTTACCAAACTCCTGAAACCGGTCGTGGCAGCGCTGAGGAGCAGGGGAGTTCGTCTGATCATTTACCTGGACGATCTCCTCATAATAACCTACTCCAGGAATCTGGCGTATCGTCACATGAACTGGACCATCGACCTGTTACAAAGCCTGGGCTTCGTAATC
Source organism: Rana temporaria (assembly GCF_905171775.1). Lineage (NCBI taxonomy): Eukaryota > Metazoa > Chordata > Amphibia > Anura > Ranidae > Rana > Rana temporaria. Next base: position 309,315,789 of record NC_053489.1, read on the forward strand.
AACCGAGAAAAATCGGTTCTCGTCCCTGCACAGGAGATGGAATTTCTGGGTTTCTCTATAGACACCCAACTCGCTATCCTTCGACTTCCCAGCGAGAAATTGGCTCTAATCCGAAAAGAGATCAGGGCGGTTCTACACAAGGGTTCCCTATCCCTACGCATTCTAGCACGCATAGTCGGCCTACTAGCTGCATCCATTCAGGCCATCTTCCCGGCTCCCTTACATTACCGGGCCCTCCAGAGGTTAAAAATCTTACACCTGCGACGGGGCCTCCGCTACGCGGACGAAGTGTCCCTATCCCCAGAAGCTCAGGTCGAGTTATGCTGGTGGCTCCGCCACGCCACCGAGTGGAACGGCCGGACAATTTTCAATGCACAACCAGACGTAGTCATCGAGTCGGACGCGAGCCGACATGGCTGGGGCGCCCGCTTGGGGCTATTGTCCACGGGAGGGATCTGGTCCAGGGAGGAATCCCTGTTACATATCAACGCTTTGGAACTCTCAGCGGCTCTCTTCGCCATTCAGAGTTTCCTGGCAACACGGACCAACTGTTGCGTATTATTACGCATGGACAATATTTCAGCGGTTCAATACATCAACCGCCTGGGAGGTACCAGATCCAAGATTCTAGCGGACATCTCCGCGGAGATTTGGCACTTCTGTCTGTCTCGAGACATCTCTCTTCTAGCAGAATACATCCCGGGGGTCTCCAACACAGTAGCAGACTGGAACTCTCGATATCTGGTAGACTCCAGCGACTGGGGTTTGGACCGTTCGGTTTTCACCCAGATAAATTTACTTTGGGGACCTTTGGGCATAGACCTTTTCGCCTCTCGCCTCAACCACCAACTGCCCCACTTCTTCAGCTGGAGACCGGACCCAGGGTCCTCGGCAGTGGACGCTTTCCGCCACTCTTGGACAGGGGGTACGCATTATGCGTTTCCCCCATTCTCAATGATCCCCAGGGTCCTTCGGCAAATCGCCAATCAGAGAGCAACGGTGGTTCTGATCACACCGTGGTGGCCGGCTCAACCTTGGTTCCCTCTGCTGCTGGACTCGATCATCGACCATCCCAGAGTCCTTCCCCAGTTCCCTCGTATCCTGTTACACCCGACCAAGGGCATTCACCCCTTGGTGGAAGAAGGCAATCTGATGCTCCTAGCATGGCTGGTCTCCGGATGCCAGACCCGGGTGACGGCCTTTCAAGCTCGGCTAGAGACCTCCTCACCATGGCCTGGGCCCCGGGGACTCGGTCGGCATACCGATCAGCCTGGCAACTCTGGGTACGTTGGTGTGACCAACGGCAAGCTGATCCCTTGCGTGCCCCTATAACCGTCATTGTGAACTACTTGGCGGAGTCCTTTTCCTCCGGCAAGGCATACAGTTCCATCAATGTTTACAGGTCGGCCATATCGGCCTATCACTATCCAGTGGATTCCAGGCCTGTCGGCAAACACCCCCTGATCTGCAGACTCCTGTGAGGTATCAGGTTCAAACGACCCCCGCGGCCTAAGTATCAGTCCACTTGGGACGTTTCCAGGGTCCTTTTCATGCTCTCGGGCTGGGAAGACAACGAGTCGCTGTCTCTTAAGATGCTGTCATTCAAACTTACTATCCTGCTTTGTCTGATTTCTATAAAGCGCGTCTCCGACGTTAGAGCCTTGGACATCTCTAGGCGCCAATTTTCACCTCAAGGCGTCAAGTTCACGATAGTTCGCAGGACGAAGACCGGCCTGCACTTGGTTTTTTATCCCTTTTTCCCTACACACCCACGACTCTGTGTGGTTAGATGCCTACAAGCATACAAAGCTAGCACCGCGGATCTACGTAGTCCGGGTTCCTCTCAACTATTAGTTTCTTACGTCAGACCTCATCATCCGGTCACAACCGCCACTCTAGCGCGCTGGGTTAGGTCCACCATGGCGTTGGCGGGTATAGACATCACGCTGTTTGGAGCACACTCGGCCAGAGGGGCCATGGCTACCAAGGTGATGGCGACCGGAGGCTCACTCTCTGAGCTGTTAATGGCGGCTGATTGGTCTTCTGAATCAGTCTTCCACTTTTTCTATTTCAGACCGGAGGATCATGTTGCCATGTCTGTTTTATGATGTTTGATTGCTATGTAATGTTTTGACTTTTCTTTGGTATATATTTATGCTGTGTTAGCTTTGAACTTGCATAAGATATGAGCCTCCTGTCTGATGTATAATTCGAGATTTTCCTAGCTTGTGACGGAAAATATTGATTATATGAAGACAGGAGGCGAGTATCTTCCCTCCCTTCCCAACCCTTTCATGTTTTGGGTTTTCTATTTCAGGCTATTGACTTTTCGCTTAACTGGAGTCGTTCGTTCGGTTGACCTATGGTTAGGGTGATGTTCCCCTGTTCGGTTCAATCAACAAGTTCTGTGGGTCGACACAGTCGGGGCCTACGACCTACCTTCTTTGGAAGTCTTCGGTTACACATCGTGGGCCGGCTGGCCGAAGAGTCGGTAATCGGAGATTAGGAAACGACACCTCGTACTCACGCAAAGAAAGAGGAAGATTCTAGTGAGAGCAGTCCATTTATAGAGACTAGAATGGGAGTGGTTTAGGCCATGGGACTGCTGGGAGGTGTGGTTCTACCAGTTTTTTCTTTTATTACATTCGTTAAAGGTTTTACACTTCTGCTGTGAGCATTAATAAAGAAGGATTAATGCATAAGATACTCGCCTCCTGTCTTCATATAATCAATATTTTCCGTCACAAGCTAGGAAAATCTCGAATTATATTTCTTTAATTCACTTTATTACAATCACAAGTGGACTGAAAAGCCTCTATGTCAGTAGTTCTCAACCTGGGGGTCGGGAACCCCTCAGGGGTCGAATGATGATTTGCCAGGGGTCACCATATCCTGGGCTGTTCCTAAAGCCGGGACTGCTCTCCCAGCCTTTTTGCGGCTGCCCAGCTGGGCTGTTCCTGGAGCCCATGGCCACCCACTCAGCCTCTTTGCATCCACCCATTCAGTTCACAGCATGGCTGGGTGGCAGAGACTAGAGGTCAGCTGACTGGTGAGGAATGTGAAGGGGGATAGACTGGACGAGACCCCATCTCCTGATTTTGGCATAGATGTCACTGCTACGAGACACCACAAAGTCAGAGACACATTGACTAACACTGCCTGTGATTATAGTTGCCATTAAAAGTCCACACTACAGTTCTAAGATCAGCAGATGACCTTGATCAAGAGCACCTAAAGTTGGCTAATCATAACTCCCACCAGCACTGCCACTCATTCCAACCCCCCCAGGAGTAAGTGTCATGATCGCTACTGTGCCAAACAGACAGCGAGGCGTGGTCGCGCCCCAGTTGGCTCTGGGTGGAATTGAACCCAGGGTCTCTCCGTTGCTGGTCCAGGTCTTTGCCTCTGAGCCACTGCTCAGTGATATTCTTCCTGCTGTCCGTCGGAGCCTGGTTCTGAACTCATGCTACTTTGGACCAATCAGTGGCCTGAGCGGCCTATTTAAGCCAGCCCCTTCCTCCTTGCAAATTGCTGGTTCGTTGTCAGTGTTTGGAGTATTTGCTACTGGAAACCTTATCTGTGGATATCCTGTTTTACCTGACCTTTGGCTTGCTCTCTGGATTGCTGCTCTCCTCAAACCCTGTGACCCCGGCTTGAACTTTGGACTATCTGACTTCTCAACCCCTTGACCTCGGCTTGTTCTCTGGATTATTCTTCAGCCTTGTCCCTGTTTGAGCACCTTCTGTTTGGACTATTTCCTGTGTGCTTCTGAACAGCCTCCAGTGAGCTTTGGCTATCCAGTTCCCGGTCCACCTTGGATTCCCTTCTGCCACTGGACCCGGTGCCTCTTGGTGCGTCCTTCCTTCTGTCTCAAACACCAGCGGGTGGATCACATCGAGTCGCAAAGGTGAGCCGCCCTTGGCATCTCGGCCTCGGTAAGTAACGTTCCTGACAGTAAGAGAAGGAATAAAAATAGAGAATACATGGAAGAGAGAGGTAAGAGGGGGAGGAACAAAGAAAAGGGGAGAGAAAGAATAAGACAAAGAACAAGAAAGACGGCTAGAGAGATGGATGGGGGAAAAAAACAAGAAATTAGGGTAGAGAGAGATAAAAGGGAAAGAAAGGAGACCAAAGAGAAAGAGTGGTAAATTCTTTAATGTACCATAAGGGGTTTTAATACTGTACGAGTGGAAGGGACTCAGGGAGCGCTAAATGTCTGTAGGTTAGGGGCTCAAATTTATTGTCTTGTCTTGGGTGTTGACAACCCACACTACAAAATACATTTTACTGTTAGGGGTCCCCACAACTTGGGAAATTGTATCTAGGGGTCACTAGAAAGGTTGAGAACCACTGCTTTATGTGATGGTATATTTAACATAACCGGTCCTCTTTATGGAGACATCAGAGTCCTATGAGAATAGCTACCCTGAATGATGCTCGGGGGGTCAACCAGTTTTACATAGAATTCCAAACCCAAGAAACACTCTGGGTTAACACAAAGGGGGTTAAAGGATCATTTCATTTCAGGTTAGAAACTACTTATTGTCCCCTTAAATGTTGACTGTCAGCGTTGTATGTGTGTCTCCATAACACTGGTGTTCAGTGGTCAGTGTGTCCTCTTACATTGGTGATTAGTGCACCCCTGTATATTGATTTTCGGTGTGCCCCCTTACATTAGTGTACTGTATTCCCCTTACAGTATATTGGTGGTCATTGCCCCCTTTTAGTTGGTGGTCAGTGGGAGCTTTAATGTTTATGTAGCTCTTTTAGCAGCCTCACTGGACCCAGGACATAGGTAATGCTCCAGGTGGATTATAAAATTCCAGCTTACTCGCAAAATTATCCCAAAATGAAATCAGAAGAAACATGCCCTAATTTCAAGCTGAATAGTACACACAGCCAGGAGTATGGAGAAAGACTTGGTAATAGTGGGATTCTCAGGAACCTCATGTCCTGATCATTCCGATGGTCAGCTTGGATTGATGGCTAGACAAAAAAAAATGGTAATCAACTCACTCTACTCAACCTAATCAGTTGGACTCCCCTAAAAAACATTCTCTAAATTTTGAAAAATATATAAAATTTTCCTGCAGCTTCAATTCTACTGCCTCTACTCAAAAGGGGTTTAACTTGGCGGGCATAGGTAATAAAACTAGCAGTGCATAGTACCTTTTAACATCTTGATAGCTGTCATTTTAAATTAGAACATACTATTCATTTATTGAATATGACAGTTTGCTGTGATATTGTGGCAGTTTGTTCGGTTTGCATGTGTTTTTTGCTTTCCTATGGCAGAATAATATAATTTATTAGAGTACAGTAGGTCAAGGTTGGGGCACTTGTTTTGTTTTACAGTTTATGTGTATTGTACGGGATAACAAAAGGTAATTTATAAAAGAAATCAGTTAGCAAGTGGCAGAGCATGGCAGCAAAAGACAAATCTGTGTGTCAGCAAAAGATATTAAAATTAGGTGAGACCAAATCCGGGATTTTGGATGAATAGGTATAACTTTCAGCAAGAAATAGGATTACCTGTAATTTCAGTATACAAAATTGTCATTGCCTCCAAGTAACAAATAAAAAAATCTATTTAGTCTTTTCCTGCTTCGTTTTTATATGCAAATCAATCTTCACATTCAGTCTTGTCTACTGCCGAAACCTTTTTAGTGGGATTCTTTATTCAGTCAGTCACTAAATTATGGATTTCTTACAGCTTTATACTCAGGACATGGAGCACAGCACCAAATTACCTTATCTCATTCATATCCTCAAAAGCAAGTTTTCATTAAATCAAGGCGATGAAATAAAGAAAAAATGGCATAATGCGAACGTATTGTCTAATAGCAACCCAAACTTATGGTAACCCCACTGGTTTTATAGAGATACTAATAGAGGCTGTCCAAAATGTACCTGTACTGAAGAAACTGCTGTTTCAAGCTTCCTATGGGGGAGGATCAATGGACCTATTTCAACAGAATGGTCACGTGTTCCCTCCTGAAGGTTAATATTCAGAATGAGATGACCAATCATCAATTTTGCCTGAACCTCAATCCTTTCCTGTAGCATCTCTGTGACCCACCACGAAATGTTTTGAATTAATCAGTTTGCTCATAACTGCAAATTTACAGTACCTCTTATCTTGATTTCCCACCCACCCACTCACTTTTGCTTATCATGTTCTCCACTGACACTAATGGCTTGGTAAATGGTGCAGCATGGGAAGATATCAATAGCTTTGGGGAGAGGGAAGAGGTGTCCTATGAAGGGAAGCTTTCAAAATGCTCTGAATGGGCAAAATGATAAGATCTCATTAAAAAAAACTTCTGTTAAGCAGGCTATATACATGAGCAGAAAAACATACATGAAGGGCGCACCGGATATCAGCAAATAAAGTCTGCTTTGGAAAGGATAGAAATCTTCATTCACTTCAGGCCGCACTCAGAGACAAAAAAACGATCTCTAAAAATAAACAAATCATTTTCTGAAGAAGGAACCAATTAGTAGTTCCGAAACGCGTCCCATTCTGATGACTCACTTCCTGCTTGCGTTCATGCTGGTTGTTGCCCCCTTTCCGCTGGCGTCATTTCCAGGATTCGTACTCTACACTGACCCAGATGGTGTTACTGTGTTCCTAGAGCCTGCAGCGTCCAACCGGCTGCTTTTCCTGGATTCTATACCAGAAGTTATACATACTGGGACCTTCCTGCTATCGGAACATCATCTGGATACACTTACCGTATTTATCGGCATATAACACACACAGGCATATAACACGGACCCTAACTTTAAGAGGGAAGTTTCAGGGAAAAAACTTTCCACAGCCCCCTGTGTATAACACGCAGGCAGTTTACTCTCTATTTTCAGGGTAAAAAAGTGAGTGTTATTTGCCAATAAATACAGTATTACATGCTCCTTCTCTTCCTTTATCTTGTAAGTGTGTTTTTAATCCTTTTGGGGATATTAAAAAGTTCTAATTCTGCGCTTAAAGGCGCCTTTTTTCTTTTTTTCTATACATGAGCAGATAGCCACACCGGTATATCTTAGGTAAAATATAGGTATTGGATATGTTTTTTTTATACTTGCTTCGGGGGTAGGGGTAAAATATGTATATTATTCTAGTTAAATATGTTGAAAATGTTTGCATATGTCTTTAACAGTGCCTTGAAAAAGTATTCATACCCCTTGAAATTTTCCACATTTTGTCATGTTACAACCAAAAACATAAATGTATTTTATTGGGATTTTATTTGATAGACCAATACAAAGTGGTACATAATTGTGAAGTGGAAGAAAAATGATAACTAGTTTTCAATTTTTTTTTCAAAATAAATATGTGAAAAGTGTGGCGTACATTTGTATTCAGCCCCTATGAGTCAATACTTTGTAGAACCACTGTTCTATCGAGAAATGCCTCCAATCAAGAAATGCCTCTAAAGGATCTGCACATGCACAGTACCAAATGTCACTCCAGCTGATACGTTGATCAGCTGGTGTGACCTGAACACAACGCGTGCGCATATCGTCAGAGGCAGTATCTGACGATCTGCAAAAAGCAGAGGGAGAACGTACTGGTTAGATTTTGCCTCACTGTTGCAGGGCGGGTTCAGTGTGTGTTGCAACCCGCCCTTACACACAGCGAAAACCCGCCGTTCAACGCATTAAACAGACAAAACACGCCCTTCAGCACACGGAAAACCCGCCCTGCAACTGCGAGGCAGAATCTGACAAATACGTTCTCCTTCCACTGTTTGCATAGCGTCGGATAATGATTCAGACGGTCTGCGCATGCACTACATTGACGTCACAGCAGCTGAACAACATATTAGCTGCAGTGACGTTTGGTTCTGCGCATGCGCATACCCACCAGAGGCATTTTTCGACGGGAGGAATTTCTTGATAGAACACTGCAATTACAGCTGCAAGTCTTTTTGGGTATGTCTCTACCAGCTTTGCACATCTAGCAAGGCCTCGTACAGACGAGAGGATATCCGCTGGAAACGGTCCGACGGAGCGTTTCCAGCGGATAAATCCTCTGGCGGATTTTGATCTGATGGCTGTACACACCATCAGATCAAAATCCCCGCGGAATACATCCGCGGTGACGTGGCCGCGACGATGACGCGGCGACGTGCGCGACCCTGGAAGGTAAATACTTCCACGCATGTGTCGAATCAATACGACGCATGCGAGGGATGGGATCGGACGGACTTATCCGGTGAGTCTGTACAGACGACCGGATAAGTCCAGCGGACCGTATTCCAGCGGATAGATTTCTTAGCATGGGAAATGTCCGCTCGGACGTACACACGACCGGATCTATCTGCTGGAACTGATCCGCGGATCAATCCCAGCGGATAGATCCCGTTGTGTGTATACGGGGCCTTAGTGACATTTTTGCCCATTCTACTTTGCAAAATAGCTCAAGTTCTGTCAGTTTGGATGGAGAGCATCTGTGAACAGCAATTTTCAAGTCTTGCCACAGATTCTCAATTGGATTTATGTTTGGACTTTAAAAGAGGGGTAGTAGAACCCGCGCTACGGATCTAATATTCCCAAGGTGCTGCTAGTAGGTAAGTGCTATTAGTATAGGTGGCAGCCAATACGTGAAATTCCACCTAGATGAAATGTGAAAAATGAATGAGGTTGGGATAGTAGGTGGTGGCGCCTCCTGTTACATACGTGAAAAAATATATATATGGATGTATATAAAAAATATGTAAAATGACAAAAACCAATGCTTAACCAATATATAGCTGTGATATAGTCCGCTAGTAATAATTAGCGTGATTTAAACTTTATATTAAAATATGTTTGGACTTTGACTGGGCCATTCTAACACATGAATATGCTTTGATCTAAACCATTCCAATGTAGCTCCGGCTGTATGTTTAGGGTCGTTGTCTGCTGAAAGGTGAACCTCCGCCCCAGTCTCAAGTCTTTTGCAGACTCTAAAATGTTTTCTTCTAAGATTGCCCTGTATTTGGCTCCATCCATCTTCCCATCAACTCTGACCAGCTTCCCTGTCCCTGCTGAAGAAAAGCATCCCCACAACATAATGCGGCCACCAGCATGTGTTCAGGGTGATGTGCAGTGTTAGTTTTCTGCGACACATAGCGCTTTGCTTTTAGGCCAATGAGTTCAATTTTGGTCTCATCTAACCAGAGCACCTTCTTTCACATGTTTGCTGTGTCCCCCACATGGCTTCTCGCACACTGCAAACAGGACTTCTTATAGCTTTCTTTCAACAATAGCTTTCTTCTTGACACACTTCCATAAAGACCAGATTTGTGTCATGTGGACAGATTCTCCTACCTGAGCTGTGGATCTCTGCAGCTCCTCCAGATTTATCATGGGCCTCCTTTGCTTCTGCGATTAATGCTCTCCTTACCTGGCTTATCAGTTTAGGTGGACAGCCATGTCTAGGTAGGTTTGCAGTTGTGCCATGAGATTTCTGTTTTTGGATGATGGATTGTGCCCTGTGAGATGTTCAAAGCTTGGGATATTTTTATAGCCTAACCCTGCTTTAAACTTCTTCACAACTTTTTCCCTGACCTGTCTGGTGTGTTCCTTGGCCTTCATGTTGCTGTTTGTTCACTAAGGTTCTCTAACAAACCTGTGAGAACTTCACAGAACAGCTTTATTTATACTGAGATTAAATTACATACAGGTGGACTCTATTTACTAATTAGGTGACTTATTAAAGCGGAAGTTCACCCAAATAACATCTATATCAGACCAACTTCTTTATACTTCTAACATGTACAGTCCGCATTTTTTAATCTATATTTGCAATCTGGCTTCCGGGTACTTTTCCCCGCGGGAGTAGTCATTTCTATTCTGAGGAGGAATGTCCTCTGGGAGGTCGCCCAGGTGATTGATGTCCTTTCAGAAAAAGTTCCCCAGGCAGATAAGGCCCCGCCCCTGTCTTGAGTAGGCGCGTCACGAGTCACGGCGTTTCCGAAAGAAGCCGAACATGAAGAAACTCTATACGGCGCCTGCGCAGTCAGCTCTACACGGCTCCTAGTCGGTGCGCAGGCGCCGTATAGAGCCGACTCGCAGCTCTGCATGTCCGGCTTCTTTCGGAAACGCTGTGACTCGTGACGAGCCTACGCAATACGGGGGGCAGGGCCTTATCCGCCGGGGGGGGAACTTTTTCTGAAAGGACGTCAATCATCTGGGCGACCTCCCAGAGGACATTCCTCCTCAGCATAAAAACGCCTACTCCCGCAGGGAGAAGTACCCGGAAGCCAGATTGCAAATATAGAATATACGGTATATACAGCGTATATAGTGGTAGTGGTGTTGGTGGTGAGCCACTCAACCAAGTCTGGTGCGTTCTTTGACGTACTCGAAGGCACCCTGTGCCACTTCCCACTTTGGCTCCGGCCTGGTGCTCCTGCCCTACCCCTACCACCCCTGCAGAAGGGCCTGCCTCGTCCTCTGCCTGTCATTTTTTAAATGACCCTGTGACAAAAGTCTCTAGAGAAGTACAGTATATGTGGAAGAAGGTATATAACACCCTGCTTCAATCTGTCGTTTTGGGGGGGGGGGGCACTGGTTTATCGCACCAGTTATAAAACTTTTTTTTCAGTAACTTTTGTCTCTGTGTGTAGCTGAGGTAAAGCAGCAAAACAGAAAAAAAAATCTGCAGTACCCAAATACACTTTTATGAAAGTATATTTTTATATAACACCAGCTTCAATCTGTCGTTTTGGGGGGCCACTGGTTTATCGCACCAGTTATAAAACTTTTTTTTTCAGTAAATTTTGTCACTGTGTGTAGCAGAGGTAACGCAACGAAAGAGGCACATATTCTGCAGTACCCAAATACACTATTATGAAAGTATATTTTTTATATAACACCCTGCTTCAATTTGTCATTTTGGGGGGCCACTGGTTTATCACACCAGTTATAAAACTTTTTTTCAGTAGATTTTGTCACTGTGTGTAGCAGAGGTACTGCAGCCAAAGGGGAAAAAATTCTGCAGTACCAAAATACACTATTATGAAAGTATCATTTTATATAACACCCCGCTTCAATCTGTCGTTTTGGGGGGCCACTGGTTTATCGCACCAGTTATAAAACTTTTTTTTTCCAGTAACGCTTGTCACTGTGTGTAGCAGAGGTAATGCAGCAAAACAGAAAAGAAAATTCTGCAGTACCCAAATACACCAACAGTCACAATGCTGCACAATACAAATCCACTATAATATGTTTTCTATATTCAAAAGTACCGTATTTTATGTTAGAAAGTATATTATAAGTGTATTACACCCCTATATACTGCACACCAAACAATAGTACACCTATACCAGTCCTTGAAAGGACTTTTGTGGACCTTTTAGCTAGCGATTTGTTTCAATACAGTCTGTCCCTGCTCCACACAGCAACCTCTACCTACACTGACAAAAAGCGGAATGTAAAATGGCCACCAGATCAGGTCTATTTATAAGGTAGGGGGTATGTCCATGTGCTGAAATGTCTCAATTGGCTGTCCTGTACCACCTGATGGATGTGTCATGGGTCAAAGTTCTTCTCAATGTAAAATTGAGGATGTCCGTGAAGATCGCCAGATGTCCGCCTGTTCGGTGAACCGCGAACAAGCAAAGTTCGCCGCAAACTGACCGCGGGGTGAACCGCCAGGCCATCTCTACCAACTACAACTGGCTATGTTGCAAACATAGGGCCCTATGATATGTATATATTAATAAAACCAGCCTTTAGCACAAATATTTAGCCACATAATAATATACAAGATTAAAAGTATCTTTTAACTTATAAACACAGCCATGTTAGCAAAACGGCAGTGAGAGGAGAAAAAAACAAAACATTACTGAATTATAGTGAAAGCCTAAGGGTTTGTTATCACTATCTGGCTTATTTAAAATGGCAGTGCCAACAGCAGAACTCTAACCATAAAAAAGTTCACAGGAAATATGTGTCAGCTTGATTTAAAATAAGTTATGATCCTTTGACTGTTTATTATTGAGAACAAAAATCTCCTGCTCTCCGGGGTTTCACTAGACACGGGTAGTATAGTCCAGTCTTTAATTTAGGGCAAGGTCTGGGGTCTTGCAGTCCTCCTTAGAACAATGGGTGTTCATGTAGCTAAAAATAAAAATAAAAAAAAGGAGGGCGCACTGACCTAGTGCATTACCACATTTAAAATTAGAATAAAAACAATGGTCCTACTCACAAATGAGCTTAGGTAAAATCTTTTCTGACAATCAAGTTGGATCTCTTGGCATCTGCAAAGCAGGACTTGACAACAAGAGGATCGAACAGTACCTTAAACGACTGACGCGTTTCTGGGGCGCACCCCTTTCTTCATAGCCTAGACGGGGCAAAAGGCAAAAAAGTATTCCCACTTTGGGACCTGTTTGAGTTGTCATTTTCAGTATGGTGAATGGTCTGACACACAACTGTAGGAACCAAGAAAGGATGCATTTGGCACAAATCACCACTGGCATGATAGAAAAATGAATTATACATCAGACAGGAGGCTCATATCTTATGCATGATCTTTCTTTATTCATGCTCACAGCAGAAAACCAACTTTAGTGAAATGTTATAGAAAAAAATGTTTCTTTAAACTGACAACCAGAAAGCTACACCCCCGGCAGCCCTCTAGGTGGGTCTGCCAATCACGAGGTAGTCCAGTCAGTATATAAAGGCCTGTCCCTTTAGGAACCTCCTCTTTCTTTCTGCTCACAGATCAGAACTCAGATAAGTAGATTCATTGAACTCTATAGATTATATATATATATATATATACTCATTGTTTCGATTGTAATATCTTATATACAATTTTCATTGTTTTAATTGTAATACCTTATATACAACTTTCTCTGTGGATTCCTGTTGATTCGCCCCCCTTCGGGGCGCTAACTATTTCCACCCTTCTGTGTATATATATAATTTTCTACCTTGCAGAATCCGTGTATACACTCCCTTGTTTGCACTGTATCATTGTATTACCTTGCGTTTTCTATGGGACCCTGGTCAGCGCGCACCCTCTTGACGCTCTGACCAGTCCCGAGCCCTTCACACTCTTCCGCGCGGTCTCGCCAAACATCGCGAGACGTCGGCGCCATCTTCATTGCATCCTTCGCGCCTTCTTTCCTCCTCAGCGCGCTCTTTCAGACAGGGGGGCGTGTCGCGACTCCTCGTCCTATCAGATCAGGACGGGAGTCCTCGCGAGACTACGCCCTCCTTTCCCCGTGCTCCGCTCCTCCGTCACGCTCAGCAGTGTGTGAGCGATTGGAGAGGTGGACGGAGCACGGACCCTGCGGTACGATTATCCTGGGAATTTATTCCCTCAACACCATACTTCCATCCTAAACCTAGATAGTTTTTAACCCCTCAATAGATAGTTTTAATATTAATCGATCTAGCGCTGCAGCTCTCACTCCTTAGTGCTACTGCACTCTTATTACTCCATCTGATTTTTCTCAGCATCCCTAGCCCTCCTTTAGTCTAGCGCTGCATTTTACCCCTAACAGCACTATTGCCAACAGCTTCACCATGGCAGAAGGCAGGGATCCCACCAGTATGGACATACCCATTGAACTATTAGATCCTTCACAGGACACGCCTGTAGTCATGACTACAGCACAGATCCAAGAGCTGATAACACAGTCAGTGCAGGCTGCCATGGCCTCGGTGGTATCTACCCCACCTATACCCCATAGGTCCGGATCTGCTGACACCGGCATACCTATGATAAAGAAGGGTAAAGCGTCTCAGAAACGCCGCCACATTGACGTGGCCCACGACTCCCCGGCAGGGGAAGTACTAAACATGCTCCAGACAGTACCATCCCAGGACTGTCGACCCACTGTTCTCCCAGACTCGGTACGACCCCCGGGCCTCGGGGAGATAAATTTACAGAGGCAACGATCCGCCAGGCGGACAAAACCGGACTCCTTTGTGGACTCCTCCCCTGAGTCGTCCGCAGAGTCCGAGGCGTCTGACGCCTATGAGTCTGGAGAAGATGATGAGGATTATGAGGACAGTGGGCACCTGTCGGCTAAGAACGGCACCAACCCTGTACCCCAGGGTGAGGTTTTATTGGACTCCCACGGGGAGCCATTCTTTGACCCCGAAGCCATTAGTCACCCCAGATCCGGTGATTGGACACCCCTACCCGAGGTGGCTCAATACATTGAATACTGGGCTCGGAGGTCGGTCGACAAGACCAACAGGAACAAACTTCGCGCGGAATGTCCCCGCCCGTGTATTACCAAGAAGGTAGTGAGCACTCCTGAGGTGGACCCCATCCTCTTGAGATACCTCACTAAGAGTGGGAAATATTCTAAAAAGGGGATAGAGAGGTCCTTCAAAATGATCCAAGACCGGGTCTTAGACCTGTTTGGCCCCATCACAAAGATCCTAAATCTCAGTGAGCAGGCTTCCGCCTCTGGTCAACCCGTCGATTTATCCCAACTTAGGGGATGGGCCCAGAGAGCGGTGTGTCTCCTGGGTTCAGCAAATACTGCATGCTCCATGGAGCGTCGACGCTCAATACTCATGAGACTTGATCCCCAACTCTCCCATCTGGCCGACTCTGAACCGGGGCCGTCTGCCGACGGCATGCTATTCGGAGATTCCTTAATAAAGGACATAAACAAAATGGTAGGGCTCTATTCCAGCCTGGACAAGGCCCAGACGTCTCTGAAGAAGACTAACAATAGAGTTTTTCACAAGGCCGGTAGATATAGAGGCCGCTCTACCGGCCGTTTCTCCTCCTCCAGGCCATTCCAAAGAGCTCCCGTGCAGTACCACACTCCACCGCCCTACTCCGTACCGGTTGCCCAACCAGCACCCTTTTTCCCCCCCCGGGGACGTGCATGGAGAGGCCGAGGAGCTAGAGGCTACCCCCGTTCCAGACCATCTTCCGGTGAGTACGATACCTCTGCACTTGTCCCAAATGCCTGTAGGGGGAAGGTTGAGACATTTTATCCACGCCTGGTCTGCGATTACGGCAGATTCGTGGATACTCAATACAGTGGCGGGCTACCAAATAGAGTTATATGCCCTTCCAGTGATGGACCATACTCCTCACCCCATCCGGTTTTCTATCCCAAACGCCAGTCTGATGGACAACGAATTACAGGATCTCCAGACCAAACTAGCTGTAACAGAGGTGGACTCAAACTCTCCCGGTTTCCTCAGCAACCTTTTTCTAGTCAGAAAAAAGGGCGGAGGTTTCCGACCGGTCATAAACTTGAGGAACCTCAACCAACATGTCGTCTACCGACATTTCAAGATGGAAGGCATTCACTGCCTAAGAGACCTCTTACGCCCGGAGGATTGGTTAGTCAAGGTGGACTTGAAGGACGCCTACCTTACGGTTCCCATCCATCCGTCCTCTCAACACTTACTCCGTTTCCTGTGGAGGGACAGAGTGTGGCAGTTCACTTGTCTTCCCTTCGGTCTCTCCTCAGCTCCTTGGTGTTTTACCAAGTTACTAAAACCTGTAATAGCATCCCTACGGAGCAGAGGTGTGAGATTGATCGTCTACCTAGACGACATACTCATAATGGCTCGCTCACCCCACCAAGCATACGTCCATGCATCCTGGACAGTTACCCTACTTCAAGACCTGGGTTTCCTAGTAAACCACGAAAAGTCGGTCCTTATCCCATCTCAGGAGATGGAGTTTTTAGGATTTCTGGTAGACACCAACCTAGCGGTCCTTCGTCTACCCAAGACCAAACTTTTGACCATACGCAAGGAGATCAGCCTCGTGCTCAACAAGCAGAGGGTGTCCTTACGCGGACTGGCACGTCTCGTCGGTCTATTGGCAGCGTCGATCCAAGCCATCTTTCCTGCCCCCCTCCATTACCGAGCCCTTCAGAGGCTCAAAGCCCTTCATCTCCGCCAGGGGCTCCGCTACGCGGACGAAGTCCAGCTGGACGCGGAAGCCATGGGGGAACTTCGATGGTGGCTACGCCATGCCGTAGAATGGAACGGCAAGACCATATTCAGCTCCAACCCGGACTTCATTCTGGAGTCGGATGCCAGCCGCCATGGCTGGGGCGCTCGGTGCGGTTCATCCTCCACCGGAGGGACGTGGTCCGCGGAGGAATCACTACTTCACATCAATGCGTTAGAACTCTTAGCAGCCTTCTTCGCCGTCAAGAGTCTACTACCTCACGCTTTCAACTGTTGTATATTGCTTCGCATGGACAACGTCTCCGCTGTCCAATACGTCAATCGACTGGGGGGCTCCAAGTCCAAGATCCTAGCGGATCTCGCGAGGGAGTTCTGGCATTTCTGCCTGGAACGCAACATCATCCCAATCGCGGAATATATTCCCGGCATCTCCAATATAGTAGCGGACTGGAACTCCCGTCACCTGTCCGATTCCAGCGATTGGCGACTGGATCAGACAGTATTCCTTGTCCTCAATCTCCTGTGGGGTCCATTTACCCTAGACCTCTTCGCGTCCCGCCTCAACCGCCAACTCCCACAGTTTTACAGCTGGAGACCGGATCCGGAGGCTCAGGCGGTAGACGCCCTTCGCCAGACCTGGCCCCGAGGGACGCACTATGCGTTTCCCCCCTTCTCCCTGATCCTCAGGGTTCTTCTTCACATTACACACCTGAGAGCGGCGGCCGTTCTAATCACACCATGGTGGCCGACGCAACCGTGGTTCCCTCTCCTCCTGGGGATGACGGTGGATCTCCCCAGACTCCTCCCTCACTCCCCTCACCTTCTCACCGGCCCCAACGGGGACCTACATCCATTACTCGTGGACAACTCACTTCCTCTCCTCGCGTGGTTGGTCTCGGGGTGCCCGGTGCAGGCTGCGTCCTTTCAGGAGCAGCTAGGAACCTCCTCACCATGGCCTGGGCCCCCGGAACTAGGTCGGCATACCAATCAGCCTGGAAACTCTGGGTTCGTTGGTGTGATCAACGGCAGGTTGATCCCATTCAAGCACCTGTGACCCTAGTGGTCAATTACTTAGCGGAATCCTATGGATCCGGGAAGTCTTACAATTCCCTCAATGTATATCGATCAGCGATCTCAGCCTACCACTCTCCCGTTGACTCGCTACCGGTAGGAAGGCACCCTTTAGTGTGCCGCCTACTACGGGGCGTTAGGTTTCAACGACCCCCACGGCCCAAGTACCAACAGACTTGGGACGTGACCAAAGTTCTCTCCATGTTCTCAGATTGGAACGACAATGATTCGCTGTCCTTGAAGTTACTATCCTTTAAATTGACTGTCCTCTTATGTCTGATCTCCATTAAACGGGTGTCAGACGTCAGAGCTCTGGACATTTCCAGACGCCAGTTCTCGCCTCAGGGGGTGAGGTTTACGGTCGTACGTCGTACTAAGACCGGACTTCAGTCGGTTTTTTACCCTTTCTTCCCATCTCATCCACACCTTTGTGTGGTTCGCTGCTTACAAACTTATGAGTCTAGGACGTCCCCATTACGGTCTCTGCGTTCTTCGCAACTTCTTATTTCTTACGTTAGACCTCACCTTCCAGTTTCTTCGGCCACATTGGCCAGGTGGGTACGCTCTGTCATGGACATGGCAGGGATCGACACGTCCCTATTTGGCGCTCACTCTGCCAGAGGGGCGATGGCTACTAAGGTCATCACTGCGGGAGGCTCCCTATCGGATCTATTACTAGCAGCAGACTGGTCTTCAGCGACCACATTCCGTCAATTTTATTTCAGACCGGAGGAACACGTATCTATGACTGTGTTATAATTATGTGTTTTTACTGTATGCTTGTTATAGCTTTAAACTTGCATAAGATATGAGCCTCCTGTCTGATGTATAATTCTAGATTTTCCTAGCTTGTGACGGAAAATATTGATTATATGAAGACAGGAGGCGAGTATCTTCCCTCCCGACCCGTCCCTTTCACTGTATTATGTCTCATTTATTTCAGGTTATTGAACCACGCATGTTCCAGTTCTATGGCTGACTGTTCCAGCGCGTCCTGTTTGATCTCCTGTTGGGATCGTTTCGTCATGTTTTCTTCAACACTTGGACCGGTTGTCCTCACAGATCGGAGGTGGGGGCTTCCTCTCCATCCAGATGCCCGGCTGTCGATTGTCTACGGCTTCAGAGGTCCAGTTCCAAGGATTAGATGTCGGCCTGTTATCGATATCCGGGTTTGTTTACAGTTCGCCTCAAGAAAGAGGAGGTTCCTAAAGGGACAGGCCTTTATATACTGACTGGACTACCTCGTGATTGGCAGACCCACCTAGAGGGCTGCCGGGGGTGTAGCTTTCTGGTTGTCAGTTTAAAGAAACATTTTTTTCTATAACATTTCACTAAAGTTGGTTTTCTGCTGTGAGCATGAATAAAGAAAGATCATGCATAAGATACTCGCCTCCTGTCTTCATATAATCAATATTTTCCGTCACAAGCTAGGAAAATCTAGAATTATTTACCCCTCCCCTCTTCCTAAACACAGAGGGCCAGATTCTCGTAGATCGGCGTATTTTTGTGCGGGCGTAACGTATCCTATTTACGTTACGCCTCCGCAACTTAGACGGGCAAGTGCTGTATTCTCAAAGCACTTGCTCCGTAAGTTGCGGCGGCGTATCGTAAATAGGCCGGCGTAAGCCCGCCTAATTCAAATTTGGAACAGGGGACGTGTTTTATGTAAATAACTTGTGACCCGACGTGATTGACGTTTTTCACGAATGGCGCATGCGCCGTTCGTGGAATATCCCAGTGTGCATTGCTCCAAAGTACGCCGCAAGGACGTATTGGTTTCGATGTGAATGTAAATGACGTCCAGCCCCATTCACGGACGACTTACGCAAACAACGTAAAAAATATTCAAAATTCGACGCGGGAACGACGTCCATACTTAACATTGGTACGCCGCATGTACGCCACCATATAGCAGGGGTAACTTTATGCCGGGAAAAGTCTAACGTAAACGGTGTATCTGTACTGCGTCGGCCGGGCGTACGTTCGTGAATTCGCGTATATAGCTGATTTACATATTTCTAGGCGTAAATCAGCGTACACGCCCCTAGCGGCCAGCGTAAATATGCAGTTAAGATCCGACGGCGTAAGAGACTTACGCCGGTCGGATCTAATAGAAATCTATGCGTAACTGATTCTATGAATCAGGCGCATAGATACGACCACGCAACTCAGAGTTACGACGGCGTATCCGTTGTGAATCCGGCCCAGAATCTAGATGTTTGACTGAATTGGAGTCCCTCTTTAACTCATAATTTCTCCTGTCAATTGACACTCGAAGATGCATTAGACATCTGCACTTTAAGGGATCAAGAAATTCCATTACCAAGTCATCACAAGCTTGTAACAAAATGTTAAAAGTGTCAGGCTAGGAAAGAAAAACAATTCTCTCCTTGTCCTTCTACTTCTTCTCCCTTAATTCAAATAAATATATACATAAATGTTCTATTTTACTTTCTGTAGAAACCACTTTCCTAATGTTTACCCAAGTAGAAACTGACATGCTACAGTGAACCCAATTTAACATGAGGATTGAAGCACTACAGCTATCAACGCGAATGGAGGACAAGCCCTCAGTCATTGTTATTCAGGTGGATATTATCTCAAGGGAGCCAGTCACAAGTGATTCTATGACCTATGATTATGTCTGAGATTTCATCTGTGTTTAACAAACCTATGCTGCTACCAAGTCCAGAAAATTATTTATATCATTTTTACAGCGTATTTATGGAGTTAAGGCTCTCTTCGTATGTCTTTGGTTTATCCAGAAATGCTGACAGCCTTGGCAAATTATATCATTGGATATAATTGCTCACTTGACTGTCCTTCTTGATAAATGAATCCTACCTTTACCAGTTTATTTTACATGGCATTTGGCATGTGATTTCACCTGTGCAATTGTCTTAAGTAAAAGGTTACTTTTATTTGAAATATATGCAAAAAAGCACAATAGCCTTGATTTACTCAAGCTTACAAATGTATGACGGGCACCAGACATGAATGGACACCCAGATCATATGTTCACAATATTTATACGTGTTTGCAATGTGCATGGTTAAGGGAGCACAGGCTTTGGCAAACGTATATGGTGAATTTACTAAGACCTATGTTTGTAATAGAGTGACCATACAACAGCTAAGTGGTAGCGTAACTAAAGTAAAATTGTGTTTTTATTCTAGTGTTCTATCACACTTTTCAAGTAGGAACAAAACTGCATTAAAGGGTATTTCCACCCAAAAATTGAACTTCTGCTTTTTGGAATCCTCCCCCCCTTCGGAAGTCACATTTGGCACCTTTCAGGGGGGAGGGGGGGAGCAGATACCTGTTTAATCCAGGTATTTGCTCCCACTTCCGGGCATAGACCGCCGCAGCATCCGCGGCGATCTACACCATGTCCGGCCCCTCCTCCTTCCCCCGCCTTCTGTCCCAGAAGACAGCAAGGACCAGTGGGATCACGCAGCGTGACTCGTGCATGCGCAGTAGGGAACCAGGAAGTGAAGCTGCAACTCTTGAAGGCCGCAAGGCTTCACTTTCTGATTCCCCTACCAAAGATGGTGGCGCTTCCACCCGAGAGCTGAGGGACAGATTGGCTTCAGGTGCCGACTTGCGGGTGCCCTGGACAGGTACGTGTCCATATATTAAAAGTTAGCAGCTAGAGTATTTGTAGCTGCTGACTTAATTTTTATTTTTTTTGGTGGAATTCCGCTTTAAGACCCAATACTATAAAAGGCATCTAAAAAAAAAAAAGCCACAGTGCTCACAGAACTGGGGTGTCATAGTCTGCATATGCAGATTTGCCCACTATGGGCAAAGCCAAGCACATGCATACACAGTTTCACACACACGTCCCTGTTCTGCCTCTCGTGCCCGCGATCGCTCACGGCCGGCGGTCAGCATAACCGGCAGTCACCAGCATCGGCACCCCCGTGATGCAGCGTGCACGCGCCTGCTTATCCCGCTTAAAGGGACCGACATACAGCTAAGACGGTTCGCGGGATCTTGCCGACCTGCCGCAGTATAATCACGGCGGCTGGTCGGCAAGTGGTTAAAAAATACACAACACTATTTAAAAGATTTTATTTGATTAGTAAATCACTTTGCCGTGCCTGTGATAATGATGGACAAAGAGAAATATTATGCCTTATACACACAATGAGAATATCGGACAAATGATAGTCCACTGTTTTTTTTTTTTTTTGTATGCTAGTTTCATATTGAAAATGAAGAGGTTACTAAAGTTCCAAAAATTCTCGTACAACAGAATACAACTTCGAAAGTGATGTAATGTATTGTATTGTACTGTAATGTATTCTGTTGTCTCTGAGCATGTGTGGCCTCAGTACAAATACTGTACTGATTACATTGAAAAAATGAAAAATGGTGTAAGCGCCTAATGGTATATAGCTGCTAGCAATTAATGTAGATATACAAAACCCTGTCATAATAATAACAAAGAAAAATTGCAGCGCTTGGCACAATATAAAAAATAAAAAAAACGTCCGGAGGTGTTATGATAGTGAGTCCAAAATTGAAAATATTCAAAAGCATCAATCATAGAATAGTTCTTATGAAGAAATAGCAAGTAATATTATTCAGGTGATCTCCCTCCTCTAGTGCTTCAATCATTCAGTGCAACCCCACCAATGTCAGACAAACACACTCACCAGATATAGTTGTTGTCTGATGAATAGAACAGCAAAAATTGCATATGATAAGATCTAGGTCATCAGAGGTATGTAGTTACCATTAGCTCACAGGACCCTTTTCAGAATGTATCCAAGTGCATGGATCATGACCACGAAGTATGGTAAAAGCAGCTCATCATATCCCATTCGTAGTAATAACTCCCCAATGACAAAGAAGAAAAAAATCTCATGGCGCAGTATTTTAAAAACAAGCATATAAAACAATTGTGCATATGGCACTTACATAAATAAAAAACGCCAATCCAACCAAGGATAATGGCGGCAGGACCAAATGCAAAACATCATGTGTGAAATAGTAAGCTTACACTTACATGAAGCACCACCAATTTGAAGCAGATTTGTGTCCAAGACCTCAGGTATTGTATAGTAATAAACCTCTACAGTTGTTTTGCACACACACGCATCATCGGGAGTATAAAAAATGTTATGCGTGAAACCGCTGTAGAGGTTTATTACTATACATTGCCTGTAGTCCTGGCCGCCACTCTGTTTCAGATTGTCCGCTTCATGTAAGTGTAAGCTTACTATTTCATATATGATGTTTTGCATTTGAGGTCCTGCCACCATTATCCTTGGTTTAGATTGGAGTTTTTTTTATGTAGGTGCTAAACAATTGTTTTATATGTTTGTTTTTATGCTGGTTCACCAATAAATACTGCACCATGAGATTTTTGGATTCTTTTGAATATTTTCAATGTTGGACTTACTATCATAACCATTCAGGCATTTTTTTTTTTTTTATATTTTGCTGAGTGCTGCAGTTTTTCTTTGTTATTGTACTGATCATTTGGTATTGTAGAAGAAAAAGTTTTGTGTTTGTCCCTTCGGATAATTTTGCATGAATTATTGTGATTATCTGATTGTGTGTACTAGGCAGAACTCTCCTTGTTAAAACTGTACTCCACCTGGAATCACATCAACACTTTTCCTTGACTTGGCTAACTTATGGATCTAGGATATGAAATGCAGAGACAACCCCCTAGTCTTGAAAACATCTGCTTTATTAATATAGTGTAGCACTACCCCCCATAGAAGCCAATGAGTGTAACAGATTATTTCCCAAAACAAGGCATACAGCAAAAGTCCACTCTCTACAGCTCATTGAAAATCTAGGGCAGCCCTCAAAAATTCCACCCCCCTGCTCGTATTTTGCGAGTGGAATTTGAGGGCTGGCAAAGGTGGGCTGCCTGAGGGGGGGCAAACACTGTCGGCAGGTGGAGTTGCATGGGAGCTGTTTGTGGAGGGGAAGAGAGAGGAGAGCAGGTGGCCGGATGATAAGAGCGCTGAGAAGCATCACAGCTTTCATTTCAATTGCATGTGTTCCCTGCACTTGCTTTCACATACAGCCCCTGCTCTTTGTTCAGGGACTTCGATAGACAGATCCCCCATCCATGTGACGTGTATCAAAGTTGCCCGGCACTCCGATCATCCGGCCAGCAATTCCCCTCCTCTCTTCCTCTGCACAGGTAGGCTGCATTGGTGATCACAAGCTGCATTGGTGGACACAAGCTGCATTGGTGGACACATGCTGCATTGGTCGACGCATGCTGCATTGGTCGACGCATGCTGCATTGGTCGACGCATGCTGCATTGGTCGACGCATGCTGCATTGGTCGACGCAGGCTGCATTGGTCGACGCAGGCTGCATTGGTCGACACGGGCAGGCTGCATTGGTCGACACGGGCAGGCTGCATTGGTCGACACGGGCAGGCTGCATTGGTCGACACGGGCAGGCTGCATTGGTCGACACGGGCAGGCTGCATTGGTCGACACGGGCAGGCTGCATTGGTCGACACGGGCAGGCTGCATTGGTCGACACGGGCAGGCTGCATTGGTCGACACGGGCAGGCTGCATTGGTCGACACGGGCAGGCTGCATTGGTCGACACGGGCAGGCTGCATTGGTCGACACGGGCAGGCTGCATTGGTCGACACGGGCAGGCTGCATTGGTCGACACGGGCAGGCTGCATTGGTCGACACGGGCAGGCTGCATTGGTCGACACGGGCAGGCTGCATTGGTCGACACGGGCAGGCTGCATTGGTCGACACGGGCAGGCTGCATTGGTCGACACGGGCAGGCTGCATTGGTGGACACGGGTAGGCTGCATTGATGGACACGGGTAGGCTGCATTGATGGACACGGGTAGGCTGCATTGATGGACACAGGCAGGCTGCATTGTTTTGCACAGATGAGGCTGCACTGTTGGGCACATATAAAGAAGTTGTTAATATTTATTTTTATAACTTAATTCCTTATAAAACATTTTAGTGTAATTTCATGAGTTAAATTATGAGGGCGTGTTTGGGGGCAGAATTAGGGGCGGGGCATGGTAGGGCAACTGGTGGCGAGTAACCCTTAAGTCCAGGCTAGTAGTTCAGGACTTGAAATTTAAAGCCCTGGTCTTTTTAAAGGTTTAGTGCTTAAAGCGGAGCTCCACCCTAAAGTGGAACTCACGCTGATCGGAACCCTCCCCCCCTCCGGTGTCACATTTGACACCTTTCAGGGGGGAGGGAGGTGCAGATACCTGTCTAAAGACAGGTATTTGCACCCACTTCCGGCCACACAGTTTTGGGTAAACTGCGGGCAGAACGTCACCTCCCGTCCTCCCCCCGTTGTGCTCTGGGAAAACTCGGCTCCCAGAGCACAGCGGGAGCCAATCAGTGGCGCAGCGCAACTCGCGCATGCGCCGTAGGGAACCGGGTAGTGAAGCCGGAGCGCTTCACTTCCTGGTTCCCTCACTGAGGATGGCGGGGGGAGCAGCAGAGTGACAAGCGATCGCTCGTCCTCTGCTGCGGACGGCGCTGGACTCCAGGACAGGTAAGTGTCCTAATAGTAAAAGTCAGCAGCTGCAGTATTTGTAGCTGCTGGCTTTTAATATTTTTTTTTTCATGGCATATCCGCTTTAAAGAAGCTTTACTCACAAATCCTAAGGCAGAATAAGTCCATAAGTACAGTTCTTTGCAGGTCAGCGTCCAGTCCAAAGGCCCTAGGGTGTAAACAGCCCTCCTCTCCTCTCCCCTCAGCTCACATCTTCGCAAGGCTGCAGACTATTTAACACCAACCACCAGCTGGGCACACATCACCAGGGATTTCACAGGTCCTGCTAAATATTCAGGCTGGTTATTTGAACTCTCCCTCCCTAAGCTCTAGAAACTTCTTCTAGAGGCAGGGAGAAGTAATCAAACTCCCAGTCTGTGAAACCCTGAACAGACTAGTCTGAACAATCACTGCTCTCCTATTATTTTAGGTGTTTTTTTAAAAAAAAATGCATATAAAGCAGACACACGTGTCAGAGACAAGTCCCACCAATTTTTTTTTCAACAGAAATGTTTTTATTAGCAAAATAAAGCATCAATACAACTTAGTAGATTAACAGAGTCACACATTCAGGTATATTGCTGGACATAAAAAGGTCTAGAGCAGGTGGTCCGGGTAGGGAGATTGCTATAAAAAAAATAGGGTAAGTAGTACAAATAATATTGTGGTTTGGACAGACTCAAGAAAATAATTAGGGGGGAGGATATGAAAAAGGGGAGAAGGATTTACTCTGGGGGTCCAGGCGGCTCCGGGACCACCTCCAGTTTACCTATAATCTATTATGTTCCACTCTTAAGTTCCTATACAGTAAGTGATCGAGCCCTTACCCATGCACTCCACACTTTGTCAAATTATTGGGGGCACTTACGTCCCATATATGTGAGCTTATACAGGGGCAACATAGAGTCCACTAGTAGGTGCCACTGAGCTATCGCAGGGGGAGATGCCAATTTTCAGTGTTGTAGGAGTACTTTCCTGGCATAAAAACACAAATAGAATATCAAGAGCCTTGTGTGGGTTGAGTGCGTTACTGAATTTGTTATGTCTAAAAGAAGCACCAATACGCATTTACATCTCAGAGATACAGTATGTACTGTATAAGCTTTAACCTTGTATTTATAAACTTTACAGGACAAAAAAGACCAATTGGTCAAAAGCCTTCAGTAGTCACAGTTGCTTAAACTGAGGTACAATCTGTGTGTGCCAAACTGAACTGAGCAACTCCTTGTGCAATGGTAATTCCCAAATAAAAAGATCCCTGTGTGTTGTAAATTTTCTAAACTTTAACTAATAAAAAGCACATTTTTAAAGTAGTGTATTTTGGTGTAGAATTACTCATTCTTATTACATTCTGCTTTTGAGGTTTCCCTGAGTCAGAGCTTTCCATAGAAATATAATAGGTCTCATGTATCAACGTATCTAAAAAATAGTGTCTGTGTTGCCCCACAGCAACCAATTAAACTCAAGTCTGTACTAGAAAATGACTATTAAAAAAAATTCAGTTTCGTTCAAACACAGTATAATACCAGTGTGATTTTCCTTACTTGGTGGCTTTTTCCTGAATTATTCTTTTGTGCTGTGGTATTAAGTATTCAGTTTCTAAATCTTACTACATATGCAATATAAGAATATGCTGCACAAAGATATAAAGAATAAATATTGGTTAGATAAACCAGTGTAGTGCCCCCTTACTTTCAGTATGGGTGCTACGCTAAAGTTAGTGGGAGAATGGGAGAGTTATTTTGCTCCCATTCATAATTTGTTAAATTTTGGCCTGCTGTCATTCCAGAACTGTCCTGTAGGTCAGTCTGCGCTCCAGGGATGCGATCCCATCCCTGGGCGACAGTTGGCGCTAGAGGGGTTCTGGCAGAGCCACTTTTCCCCAGCAGCCAATTAGAGGAGTTTTCTCTCGTGGACAATGCTGGGGGAAAGTATATCTGTGGCGGACGCCATTTTGGTTGGTTCTTCGCGGGTTCCTGGTTCTAGGTGCGGCACCCACCTTCAGGGTGTGCGCACATCGCGGGCCCCACCACTATGGCCTACCTGGCCTGGGGTCAGGTGCTACGCGGAGCTCCAGACTCTGGGCCCTCCTGGCCTGGAGTGACTGATGCTACTAAGGGGCCCCAGTGACTTACTGGGTCCCCCGTCTACTGAGGAGATCCCAGGCTGTGTTCCGCTCGGTGGGGGATCGACTTGAGGAGAACCCGGAGGCACGTTCTCCAAGAGGGTTTGAACGAACCATCGGGGATCTGGTGACTGGGACATTGACAGGTACACTTCCACTGTCAACCGGTGACCCTGACTTAATCTACTGGGAGGATTCGCTCGATCCATTCAGCTCATCCAAGTACTAGGCCTGTGGCAGAGGTCCCTAGAGCCAGGCCTGTGGCAGAGACCTGTTCCTCCCAGCAACCTAAAGTGACACTTAGGCTGCCAGGCTCGTGGCGGGAGTCTGTCCGTCGGCACTTCACCCACTCTGGCTAGAGTGGCGACGAACTGTATCTACTACTACTGAGAGCAGGATTGCTCTTTTTCATATCCAGGCCTGATACTGCAAAGTTCTCTTGCATCATCAATCTTTTCTCTCTACCTCATGTTGATGTTGGTCATGTTGGGCCAAAAATAAAGCATTCAGAAAAAATACTTTATTTGATGACTGGACATTCACTTACTAATCTACTCATCAACTTCACCCCTAGACAACGGTAAGAGGTAACTTAATACGCCGATCCCAAAACAACCAGCGGCTCCTGTGGGGGTAGCGCTACACCAGAATGCCCTAGGAAGGGTTGTCCATAATCTCACAATTTACATAAACACTTGCCAAATAACTGGCAATCAAAACGCAGTAGAACAAAAATGTTTAGCTTTATGCACATATTTTATAATACAATATTATTTGACCAAAAGGGGTCCCAGGGTAATATAAACACACATTTTAAGGAACCATTGCTACAGATTTGCACACATGTGAAACCTGACTTTTTCCAAATGATTCATGCCACCATTAGTCAATCTCACTAAGATTTGAGATGAGCCTCAAGTTGGCTTTGCGGTTGGTTTTGAGGTGAACTCAATCCTTTTTCACTTTGTCGACCTGACTTCCTCTGTAATGCAGAGGAGGAGGATCAATAGTCTGCATGGTGTTATGCAGGGGAAGAGACTGTAAATGTTAGAAGTACCTCAGTTCTTCAAGGCAAAACCAATTTATCAATGTTCACTAAATATGATGGCAAAGCAACGTGTTCTATGGGCATCCCATATCCCCCTTACCCCAACCAATTTGTATCCCCCAATAAACAAAAACAAAACAACGCAAATGACTGTTCATTGTCTCTGAGGTAATAGGTGGAGGTATGGCACCATGGTGATATGGTGGATGTTAGTCACCAGGGCTTTTTTTCAGGGGGAACTTGGGGGAACTCAGTTCCACCACCTCTGGCTCAGACCCTTTGGGGCCTGCTCACCACAATCACTTGTAAACACAGAAGTCTGGTTTCTGTGTTTACAAGTGACAGCTCTGCACTCTGTGTGTAACCCCCTGAACTCTACACTATGTATGTAATGCAATCCTGGTATTTAATGCCTCTTTAAGACCCTTCTACTGTTTGTGAAATTTGGATGGGGTCGTGGTTGAGGTCCTGCACCTATTTTTTGAGAAAAAAAAGCTCTGTTAGTTACTAGTAGCAACCAAGCGCTACACTAGCGATACACACCAAACTGAGAATGTGCAGCTTGCCCCCAAGGCTCTGTTCTATCAGAAGGTGGTCCGGGGGTTTGAAAAGACAGGATCAAACAGCCTATTTAAACAATGTGCAGGATTAACCCCTTAGGCCCCACAATGAGTATAACAAGAATGTTTTATTGTATATACAGACTGATTTTACTGTTGTGGGTTTAGTAACACTTTCATGGAAAAGCTTATATTGACTTTAACAAACTATGCTTGGGTTACTTGCTGGTGCTGCCGCACATTTCTTTATGTGTTAGTATGAAGACATACACAAAAGATAATATACATTGTCGTACAAACAAAGCACAAAGATCTCAGCCCCATGTGGAACTAAGCTAGACAGCCCCTCAGGCATGACCAGGGTAGTCAAGCTGTACATCCCATAGCTTGACTGCCACCATATTTACTTACTCCAACCTTAAACCCCCCTTAACCGTACCGATAATAACAAGACCACCCTTGAGCTGGAGTAAAACTGGCCAACGGCAGCCTTCTTTATTCATAAATATTAAATATATATATATATATATATATATATATATATATATATATAACATATTTTAACCATAACAAAAACTCAGATATCAGATGCACCCCCCCCCCCCCAAGTGATCTTTGACGACACTTCCCAATATAATCATTTTCACTTCTTCACTGCGGGCCTTTTACCGTACTAGGCCTCCAGCCGAAATAACACCAGCTCGGAGACAACCTGTTACCCTTAGTGCCACCATTACCATCTTCAGCTAACCCTTGTTAACTGCACACACCAGGGGGCGCATACCACAGATGAGTCCCCCACACTTCCACCTCATAGGATAGTTACCACCATCAAAGACCACCACCGCCACGGCTAATAAGTGTGACCTCCTCACCCTTGGGAGCCCCGCCACACCCTTGGTGCTCTTTGTATCCCATCCTTTAGACCCATAGACCAAAGACCGATCCCAACCTTGGACAGATGAATCCCATCCCTGCGGAGATATAACCCAACGTCTGTCTCCAGTTCCCTATGGCGGACCACCAAACCCCCATTCCGGACCACAAATAGACCCACCCTGTGGTTAACCTTGACCTGTGCCTTGTTTAGGCGGTCCACGTACCTAGCCAACCACCAGGTCTTCCTGGCCACGATATCCGACCAAACTATCAGCATATCAGGGAAGGAGGTCCTAAGGAGTAAAAAAACGAGCTCGAAATCCTTTATGAGCTCGCGGATGGGACGACCACCAAGGCCATTGCCAACAACATGCAGCACCAAGACATCAGGTGGTCTGTCCAACCTCGCAAAGTGCTGCACTTCCGGGAAAAACCCTAGCATACCCGGCCTCCCCAACCAGCGAATACATGCCTCCTCCCTGGAAATCCCCAACTGCCTGCCATTAGGTCTAATGTCTGCCCTTTTTGCCCACCAAAAAAACATAAGAGTGGCCCAATATCCAGATGAGGCACATCTGGATTCCACCTGAAAGAAATGAAGAAAAAACACAGAATAACCACAGCACCACACAACACCCAGGACAGGATAACAAACCAGTAAACATTCCCCCTATTATCATCACCCATCAGTAAGCCTCAGAACTCTACTCAACCACCAAATGTGGGGGAACATAACTACAGAATCTCCTAGATTCTATCCTTTTCACAGCAGCCTCATCCAATCCACATCGCGCAGCCTCAGTGGCCACTCCAATGCAGAAGGAGTGTGAAGCATACTGCGAACACTCCAAACCCGCTGCTCTCAGGCACTTTTTAAAAAACTGACACAAACTGGAATTTTGACAAAAGGGACCCATCAACGTGTAATAGCAAGGCCCCCCCCCCCCCCCCCGGGCGAACTCCCATGAAGTCCCTTACCGCCCCCAGATGTGCATACCTTACCCAACTGACCCACTGTATCCTTAAGGTTGCTGAAAGACACTGGTCTCCTGACATCCCTGCGTGTTTGCATTCGACGGTAGCATTTCATAGCTTGCCGAACCCAAAAGTCCTTAGTATAATCCACTCCCCCTTGTAATTTCAGCAAGAACGCCAAACCAGCTAGCTAGCAGTCCATAACCGACACCGACACTCCCCGCTCTAGGTTCCTAGCAACAAAATAGATGACATCCTTACCTCAGCACCACCTGTGTCCACTCCGACCTGCCTAACAAACGCCCACCATTCATTCCAAACCTTCTCATAAGCCCCCAATGTGGACAAACTCCACATTGCCCAACAACCGAAAGCTGTCAGTATGAACTGGGAGCAGGCGAAATGCCGACTTGATGTCAGCCTTCGCCATCAACGCGCCCTTCCCACAACGTCGCACCCATCCTATAGCCGCATCAAAGGACGTGTACGACACCCTTTGTGAATGACAGGTGATGTATCAACCGAAACTTATTCGGCTCCTTCTTGGGTACCACCCCAAAGAAGAAATCACCAACTCGGGCATAGGACATTCCCGAAATGGACCGGCCATGAGACCCATCGCGACCTCCTTCCCCAGCTTCCCCCCAACTACCCCAGGATGAAGTAACGCCGATCGCAAGTTTTTTGCAATCGGCTGAGTGGCAGACAAGGAGCAAGGGATCCTAAAACCCTCAGAGAATCCCTCCTCCAATAGCCGGGAGACCGCCCGGTCTGGGTACCTATTTAGGAAAGGTTGCATCCATTTCCCCCTCACTGGTGTCATCCCTTTTGTTGCCAAACTCACCCTTTCCCTGTTTAAAACAGCGGGACCCGGAATGAGATCCACCGCATCCGGAGCACTCTTGTTAAAAAAGACAAGCCATCCCAAATTTACAGGTTCCTTCATTATATTGCCAGCAGATTCCCAATTTTTTGGCGGCCGACTGTCCGGGGGGATTTGAACCGCCGCCCCCCCCCCCCTTTTGAAAAAACTGTCTCGGGGCCTGCACTGAAGACATTGGCCCGGATTCAGGTAGATTTGCGCATTTTTTACGGAGGCGCAGGGCAAAGTTTTTGCCCTGCGCCCCCGGAAATTTACTGCGCTGCCCTTGATTCACGGAGCAGTAGCTCCGTAAATTGCGTGGGCGTGCCGGCAAAATGCCCGACGTAAGCGCGTGCAATTTAAATGATCCCGTAGGGGGCGGGAATCATTTAAATTAGGCGCGTTCCCGCGCCGATCGTAGAGCGCATGCTCCGTCGGGAAACTTTCCCGACGTGCATTGCGGCAAATGACGTCGCAAGGACGTCATTTGCTTCAAAGTGAACGTGAATGGCGTCCAGTGCCATTCACGAAATCACTTACGCAAACTACGTAAATTTGAAATTTCGCGACGCGGGAACGACGGGTATATGTAACATTGGCTGCCCCTGCTAATAGCAGGGGCAGCCTTACGCGAAAAACGCTGTACGAAAACGACGTAAACTGCGTACGCAGGGCTCGCGTAACGTTGTGAATCGGCGTTAGTATGCAATTTGCATACCATACGCTGAGCACAACGGGAACGCCACCTAGCGGCCATCGCAAGAATGCAGCCTAAGATATGCGGGCATAAGAGCCTTATGCCGCGCATATCTTAGGCTGCAGTCGGCGTAACGACCGCTCCCCGTCTGAACGGTCCTCTGAAGACTGCAGGGGCTCCGTGACAATCCACAATAAAAAATAAGTGATTGTGCTACAAGGATTGGATTGCACGCTGGTACATTCTCAAAAAACTCTTCATCTTTGTCAGGCAAGAGAGTATTGTCTGCTTTGGAAATCATTTTTTTTTTTTTTATGTGTTTTTTTTATGTGCTTTGATCTGCTTGGCCTACATGCAAATGCTACAACAAAGTAAGCTGGATAGCAGACCCTTTACTTTGGTATCCTCATTAATCTTCTTTAGATCAGGAGTTCCATTTGGATTAAGTGGAATATCTTTATTACTGATGCAGAACCATGGCAAGATCATTACATCTGTATACAAATATTTGGCAGCAGGCAAAGGCTGTCCTGCCATTCCTTCGGGAGCACACAGTGCCCACCATGTTTGCTTAATCAGCACCAGGCAGTCTTGCAAGGGAAAACAAATACATTTCAAAATAAAAAATGAAAAGGATTAAAAAATGTTATCTTGTAACTAGTGTAAAAAATAAAATAAAATAAAAAATAGTAGTGGAGAGTGAGAAAATTGATGGGTCTGGTCCAGTGTTTGCTTTCAGTGATGTCAAAGCTCAAGTTACTGACCTTTCTATCTTGGTTAAGAAAGGGGGATATGTGGGACTTTAAACGAGGCAGTGGCTGGGTAGAGTCATATGCCTCCATCCCTGGTACATATAAAAGAGGAGGGAAATTTGGGACTTTAAATGAAGCACACAGTTATGAGATGATAAAAATCGATATATAATGACATGTTTATTGGTACATATACACATGTTGAATCATAACAAAATACAATGAATGCTTCAGTTAAAGTCCCAAATTTCCCTCCTCTTTTACCTTTCTAACTTGCTTTAAAGACCATTGGCCTCTTACATGCATCTGCACCATAAAGTGTCCACTATCTATTTTTTCAATAAAAACAAAGGTGTCGCCCTTTGGGACTTTATATGATGTGTGCACAATGGGCTAATGAAATGGACAAATAAAAAAAAAAAAACATTTATTGCAGAAATAATCACACAAAAAAGTGTAACACAAACAAAGCCGACACAATTGTATATGGTTAAAGATCGCATTGCATTAGAAATACGGTACATGAGTATACATAACATCTATAACACCCGACTCGCTCTTTAGGGGTGGATGCATGTAGGATATATCTGGAAAAGAATGACCAAAAAGGTAATGTAACACATGACTAAATGATGGATAAACGGTAAGAGGGGCCTTACAGAAAAAGAAAATACCCCATACTCACCAATCGGCAAGGCCTGGGTGCTTGTGTTCACCAAGGATGGCAGCAATATATGCTTGGGAAGGGAGCGGAGCCAACCAAAAATCCTGACCAAGGAACAACGGGAAGGTAGACATGGCATGGGTAGAAATT
Source organism: Rana temporaria (assembly GCF_905171775.1). NCBI lineage: Eukaryota > Metazoa > Chordata > Amphibia > Anura > Ranidae > Rana > Rana temporaria. Next base: position 309,348,990 of record NC_053489.1, read on the forward strand.
AGTGACCTTGGAGGTCCTAAATGATCCGTTCAGGTGTCAATGTATATATAATATGTATATAGGTAAACATTGCTACATTGGCAAAGTAATCATGAAGTATATAATGGAATCCATGAATGCGTGTATAAACCAACCTGTTGCAATGGATAAAGGCCAAGAAGGAACGTGTGAAAAACTGCAGATATGTGAAAAGGGATGTCAAATACGGCAATCCCTGAAAGGAAAAGGGGAAATGTGAATATAAAAAAACATAACCAGGCACAAGAGAGTGCATGAGAAGGATGAAAGATGTGTACCTGTGTAGAATCAGTAGCTTGCAGCAGTCGAGTGAACTTTCCCATGTAAAGTGAGAGTGAAATGAAACATCCCAGCTATGTATGCTCTCCCATTTATAACCCCACAAGGGCTTCAATGGGCGCCACCCCTGGATAATCAGTTCAGGTGTCAACAATAATATAGTGTATGTATACAATCGACCATTGTTAAATTAGCAAAATGATCATGAAGTATATAATGGAATGCATGTATAAACCAACCTGTTGCGATGGATAAAGGCCATGGCGGAATGTGTGCAAAACTGCAGATATGTGAAAAAGGATGTAAAATAAGGTAATCCCTGAAAGGAAAAGGGGAAATGTGAAAAAGTGCGAATATAACTGTGACAATCTAGTTTTCTCTGCACTTCAGAAATAGCCTTTTTAACCCTCTAGAAATATTCTCTTCTTTACTCTCAACTACATGATTTGTCTTCTTGTAGCAAACACCTCTGCGAGTCCAGTGGTCTCTGGACAGTTTCATTGTATTTATCTAACTTCTCCATGTTGCTGCTTTGTAGCAGTTTCCATCTCAATTGACCTGCCATTAAAACATTTAGGCCCAGATTCTCAAAGGAGATACAACGGCGTATCTCCAGATATGCCGTAGTAACTCTGAGTCCGAGCCGTCGTATCTATGCGCCTGATTCCTAGAATCAGTTACGCATAGATTTGTATTAGATCCGACCGGCGTAAGTCTCTTACGCCGTCGGATCTTAACTGCATATTTGCGCTGGCCGCTAGGGGCATGTAAGCTGATTTACGCCTAGAAATATGTAAATCAGCTAGATACGTGAATTCATGAACGTACGCCCGGCCGACGCAGTACAGATACGCCGTTTACGTTAGGCTTTTCCCGGCGTAAAGTTACCCCTGCTATATGAGGCGTACATGCGGCGTACCAATGTTAAGCATGGACGTCGTTCCCGCGTCGAATTTTGAAAATTTTACGTTGTTTCCGTAAGTCGTCCGTGAATGGGGCTGGACGTAATTTACGTTCACGTCAAAACCAATACGTCCTTGCGGCGTATTTGGAGCAATGCACACTGGGATATGTCCACGGACGGCGCATGCGCCGTTCGTTAAAAACGTCAATCACATAACATTTACATAAAACACGCCCCCCTGTTCCACATTTGAATTAGGCGGGCTTGCGCCGGCCTATTTACGGACAAGTGCTTTGAGAATACTGCACTTGCCCGTCTAAGTTGCGGAGGTGTAACGTAAATAGGATACGTTACGCCCGCCCAACATGAATCTGGGCCCTTTAGATTTTATTTAAAACAGAATGTGTATTAAAAATAAAATACAATTTTGGATAAATACTTATTGTCAGAAGGGCCCAGGGATGCAGATGAGGCCAAATTAACAAGGCTGTTTTACATTATAGAACCAGGTGCATATAACACTAAGAAAACTGCTTGTAGCCATCATTACTTTTGCCAAACCAGCATGTGAGCTAGCAGACTTACCGTGCAAGGAACCTATTTTAAATTTCTGCATAAGGACAATGTGGTTTTTAAGCCTAGAACATGCTCTTGGTAGAGAGAGTATAGCAGATTGCTTTATTACTAACCATGCTCAGATGCAGGCACCCTTGCCATTACCTCATTTTTCTAAGGCCCCATGTACACGAGACGCTGCTAAACGTACACTCAGAGGCAGTTGGACGCTTTTTTCAACTGCCCCTGAACTCATTCAATGTTATCCTATGTGACCATGTACACAGTCTCGTTTATTGCCGTTTTTAGGCAGTTGCGTTTAACTGCGTTTCTTTGAAAGCAAAAAAATGGGTTCATACGCAGAAGATTTCCACGTTTCAGACACCAAACACGACTAACCCCCATTTAGCAGCATTTCGTCTATAGGCGTTTTTTATTTTGGCCATTTAAAATATATATATATATATATATATATATATATATATATATATATATATATATATATATATTATTGTATCAAACGTGGCAAAACGCATCTAAACGCGCCTAAACGTGGCTAAACGCGGCAAAACAGACATTTTAAACGTGGGTTACTATCTGTCAAGTTTAATCATTTAGGAGTAGTTGTAAAAGTGTCCCATGTACATGGAGCCTAAAACTCTCTGGGTTCCTGGACACACCCAGGAAAGATACATTTTCTCCCTCGTCTTCCAGGACGGCACGCTGAGAGTAGACTGGCCACCTGACAGGAAACACAATCAAAAAAGAGGTTAAAAGGCCCCACCCTATGGCGCGCGCGTACACGTGAGGACGCGCGCGCGCTCGTAGGTGGGGGGAGTGAAGAACTCGGAGCCTGAGGGGGGATGAGGACGGACCGCGCTCAGAGAGAGAGAGGAGCCGACAGCCTCCGTCTGCCCGCCGCATGTTGATCGCGGCTCCCCTGAATCGAATCGGCTGAGCTGTTCGAACACCGCTGTAGCGGGGGATAGGAGGAGGCACCCCCGCACGGACCGGAACAAGCATCGCTGACAGCACGCCATGTGAACTGGCAGTGCGGAGGGCTTCAGCAGACGAGAGGAGGAGACGGACGGGGAAGGAGGAGAGGCGAATGCTGCTGGAGGCTCGTATCCCCAGGGAAGCGGTAGAAATACCTGAACACACACACCACCACCAGGACTAAGGTTGGATCTCTTATTATAATGATGCATATGTGTCTAGCTTTGCCTTACTAAGCACGCTGAGGAGGAAGGAGAGGTAAAGTAAAAAACTCTTAAGATTATGTGTCAGAAAGGTCAAAGAGGTAAAAACACAAACAAAAACTGTGATGGAACATAGTGGCTGCTAAAGTTCCAGGAAAAGTAATATCAGTGCAAAATGTCCCATGTCCTATTGATAAGTATCTATCAATAATATATCTAAGAGAGACTGCCCTATCTAAGTAATGCACTAGAAAGAAACAACACCTGTGCAATAAGTTCTATGTACTAAGGATAAGTGTCCATTAATAACCCTTCCAAGAGAGGCTGTCTAAACTAAGGGGGGGCCGTAAAAAACGGTTTTAGGGGACCGCTCTACTCCTCAATAAGGGACACCCCCCCCCAGCTGCATACAGAAGCATTTTATATGGTGTAGATAGGGCGATCTAAAGGATTGGGATAAATATAGGAACGCCACAAACACTCACCCTCCATACCTGGGTGTATTACACTGCGTTTGGCGGGGCTGGAATTCACAACATTTAAAGAGTTGGAAACGGCTAACTTCTGTACTTGTATAAATCCACCATTACTGAGGAAAAGGTCAGCCCTCCCCTCATAGCCCATTATTTCTCCAGAAGTACCCCCAGAAATACCCCCTGAAAGGGTGACCCCGAGGAGACCGGGTAGAGGAAGCTCTGAGAGGTCACAGGAAAAACGTAGCTGAAGGAAGTGTCGGGGCCTGTGCCGGGGCCTGTCTGCTGCAGGACATAAAGGGGAGTGCGATAAGGCGGCTAAAGACTTTCACGCCCCCCCTCTCTTTTCTGGGTTCTCCCTTTTCTCTTACCATAAATTAGTTAACCCCATGATTTTGAAGGGGTAAATCCATCTTTGATCCAACGACCTTCCATCACCAAACACACAGAGTAACCCCTAGAACTTTGAAAAACGATCACTGAACAAGACGCCAAATTTCACGGGACACTTACTAAACCGGTCTCTGGAGTAGCTTGTCCATAGTGAGTAACAAAGGGGTAGTTGGGAGGGAAAAAAAAAAAAAAAAGGGGAAAAAGGGAACAGGAATTCCACCCAGTATTTCTCTCCTCGCCATTTGGAAGGAAGGGGGGAACTGGGTGGAGAGTAGTGGGGAGACCGGGGAGATAGGGGAGAGAGGGGAAGAGGCTGCAGAAGGCCAAACTGGGGAAACGAATCAGAAAAAGGGAGAATAATATGAGCAGGATGACGAGCAGGTCTACAAAGGGGGGACCCCCAACAACCCCTAGTAATATAGCAACAACAAGCTCTATCAGACCTTTTATGACCAAAGGAGTAAGTCCACAAACACAAGGAACCCAGGGAGGAACAAAGCAACAACAACCTAACAGAGAGCAAAAATCGGTCAATAAGAAACCCCAGGGGGGAAACACCAGTGAAACATCAATAGAGTCAAGAGAGGAAAGTAACATAGAGCACGGACCCGAAGGAAGGGGGAACAAGGAACACCGACCAGACATACAGCCCCCGTCAAACGGGGAAATCGCAGAGATGCTGCGCAGGATGGAAATGGCGATCAAGGAGGAAATCAAAGGGGAAATTCAGAACTTACGCACAGACCTTGGACACTTTATGACTAGAATAGCTACAATAGAAGAACGAACAGAGACGGTAGAACAAGAAGTTAAAGGAATAAAAGACCAAATAGATCAGACACAAAGACAGCAGAGACTTATCCTATACAAAATAGAAGATCAAGAGAACAGAAACCGTAGACAAAATCTGAGGATAAGGTCAATCCCAGAGGAAAGGGGAGAAGACCTCAGGAAAATAATGAGGAAGATTTTCAACCCCCTCCTGGAAAAACCAATCGAAGATCCCATCAGGATCGAAAGGGTCCATAGAGTGGGGAACCCACAAAGAGCCAACGCAGAGCGTACAAGAGATGTCATAGTTAGGTTCCGACTATATGAGGACAAAGAAAAAGTGTGGAAGAAGCTGAGGGGTCAATCCCCGATAGTCTTCGAGGGGATTGAGTTGCAGATATTCTCGGATCTATCGGCTGAGACTCTAGCAAGACGACGAGCACTAAAACCACTGTTAAAACAGATGATAGATCTAAACATAAAATATACTTGGGGACATCCAGCATGTCTGATCGGCACAAAAAACGGAAGATCAACGATACTTAGATTCCCGGAGGACCTAGAAGAATTCTGTAAAAAATTAGATATCCAGATCCCTGATTTACCAGGGTGGGAATAGAGGAGAGGGGGTGGGAGAGGGAGAAAGATTAGTGAACTCACAATGATTTAGTTATAGAGAACTTGTTTCTCGGATTTGTGTTTATTTGCCTGTTGTCTTTTTCTTTTTCCTTCCCTTTACCTTACTTGTTCTCGGTTCTCTTCCCTGGGATGAAATCCGGTGGTCGGGGACCCACCCGCCCCCCCTCTCCCCCGCTCCAGAATTGGAGCGGAGGGGAGGCTACCCTAGGACCCCACCTAGAGAAAACTGGACCAGATATGGAAGATGGTTCAGTGGCCAATGAATGGCCGAAAGGGGAGAGAGGAGGGAGGGGGGAGGGAGTAGGGGGGAGGGGATGGGGGGAGGGGAAGGAGGGGAAGGGAAGGGGGGGAGGGGGGAAGATATCCTATCTCACCAAGACAATCGGAGGAAACTGTAACCAACAACCAAGATGCCGGTAATTAAATGCCTATCTTATAACGTAAAAGGCCTCAATAGTCCATCAAAGAGACATAAGGTACTAAAGGAACTAAAGAGGTATAGGGCAGATGTTGTCCTCCTACAAGAAACCCATCTTACATTAGGATCAAACATAAAGCTATATTCTCCTGACTTCCCCATATGGTTCTATGGTGACACCATTTCTAAAAGGGCCAGAGGAGTAGCAATCGGGATAGCTAAGAGGATTAGGTTTGTGTTAACTGACCGATTGACAGACCCAGAAGGTAGATTCCTCTTTCTAAGGGGAAAACTAGAGGAGGAGGAATATACTCTTGCAAATATATATGCACCGAATACCTCCCCGATGAAATACCTCCAGGGAATCCTGGGGAAACTAAAAGATTTCAGGAGGGGAAAGATAATACTGGGAGGAGATTTTAATTTCTGTATGGATACAAAGGCCGATAAAACACACCAAACATTAGAGACTCAAGAAAGGCAATTGAGAAAGGTAAAAGGTAGCCTACATAGAAGCCAATTAGTAGACACATGGAGGATCTTTAACCCAAGCAAACGAGATTATACATTTTATTCTCACGTACATGAAAGTTACTCCCGGATCGATCACATTTTCATTGAGCATAGAATGTTAGATGCGGTGGTCGAGACAAAAATAGAGACCATGACGATTTCCGATCATGCTCCAATCAGTATATCCATAAATATCATAGGCAATCAAAGGACCTATCCAAATTGGAGACTAAATGAGAAACTACTAATAGAAGAGAAAAGTTTAATGAGGGTTAAAAAAGAATTAGAGGAATATTTTAAGATAAATAAGACAGATGAAATATCAGCAGCAACATTATGGGATGCCCATAAGGCGGTGATTAGAGGGGTGTTAATCTCCGAAGGGGCAAGGAGGAAAAAAGAAATGAATAGTAAGAAGGAAAAATTAGTAGATGAGATCTTCAATCTGGAACTAATACATAAGAAAAATGGTAAACAACGAGATATTTATCTGGACCTAGTTAATAAGCGGAACGAACTTAAAGAACTAATTGATCGGGAAACAAGAAGGGAATTTAACTTGGTGGCAAGGGAGAGATATAGGTGGGGAAATAAAACAAGTAAACATCTGGCTCGGATGGTACAAAAAAAGAAATCAAGGAATTATATAGATAAAATTAAAAACGAAAAAGGAGAGGTCTTGCACACAACAAAAGATATTGCTGAAACATTTAGATTATATTATGAAAAATTATACTCAGTAGAACAAAAAAGCTGGCAAAAAGGGGAGAAAGACAAAAAAATCTTAGCATTCTTAGACGAAGCAAGGCTACCAAAAGTCAGTCAAATAGACGCAGAGGGGATGGACAGGCAAATAACGGAAAACGAAATTAAAGTAGCATTATCAAGCTCTGCCTCAGGTAAAAGTCCGGGTCCAGACGGCTTTACAGTAATGTATTACAAAAAATTTAAGGAGATTCTTCTGCCAAGGCTATGCCAGTATTATAATGGGCTTGGAAAGGAGTACGAACTAAGTAAAGAGGCATCAGAGGCAACTATCACCGTTATCCCTAAGGAAGGGAAGGACATCGGAAACTGTTCAGGATACCGGCCGATATCTCTGCTCAATACAGATTTAAAACTGTTTGCAAAGGTATTGGCCGGGAGAGTTAAACAGGAAATGGCGAGATTGGTGTACCCGGATCAGACGGGTTTTGTCCAGGGAAGAGAGGGGAGAGACAATGGGGTTAGAACACTGTTAATCCTCCGGAAAATGAAAGCGGCGGGGTCCCCTGGTCTACTTCTGTCGATAGACGCAGAAAAAGCGTTTGACAGGGTAGACTGGGGACTCATGTTGCACACCCTGAAGGAAATGGGGTTTGGACAGAGGATGATGGAGTGGATTGGCACTCTTTACAGGTTCCCCACGGCCAAAATAAAAATAAACGGAAGTCTCTCTCAAACCTTCTTAATGAGAAACGGTACAAGGCAAGGGTGCCCTCTATCGCCATTACTGTTCGTGCTCGCATTGGAACCCCTGCTAGCTAGGATCAGAAACTCTCAAAAAATAAAAGGGGTTAAAATAGGAGAGGAAGAACATAAACTTGCAGCTTTTGCAGACGACGTCCTCTTCTATTTAATGGAACCTAAAACATCAATCCCAAACCTCCTAAACCTTTGTAGCGAATACGGAGAAATTTCAAACTTTAAATTAAACATCACAAAAACGGAGATCATGAGTATAAACATAAGTAAGATAGAAGAACAACTCCTGAAAATGAAGTATAAATTTGCTTGGGTTAAAGAACTCAAATACCTAGGAATACTGTTAGCAAAATCTACTAGGGAGATGTATACGATAAACTTTATACCTTTATTAAATGAAATTAAGACAGAAACAAAAAGGGTAGAAAACAGGGCAATATCATGGATAGGACGAATTAACTACTGCAAAATGGTTATTCTGCCAAAAATTTTATATAAGTTCCAGATGATCCCCATTGCCCTCCCCGGGACATTGTTCTCGGCCCTTAGAAAATTAATAATGAATTATATATGGAGAAATAAGAAGCACAGGATAGCACTTCAGACCCTAAAACAACCAAAAAAAAAGGGTGGACTAGCGGTCCCCGATGTCAAGAGATACTATGAGGCAGTGATATTGACAAGAGTAGTGGAGTGGGCCAGAGCTAGCAAAGAAAAAAGGTGGGTTAGTGTAGAAAATGAATTGTCACAGGCTAGGCTAGATAAGATAATTTGGAACCCTCCACAATTTAGGATAATAGATAAAAAAGCACACGAGATAACTAAAAATGCACTTAAAGTTTGGGACACGGTATATAAAAAAATGGTGAAAGAGTACAATTCACCCCTTATATCACTAAAGAATAATGATTATTTCGCACCAGGTAAAACACAAGTGGGGGGAAATTGGATTAAAATGGACACTATACAATTAAGGGACATAATGAAAGAAGGGCACATTTTAACATTACAGGAGTTGAAATTAAAAAACTCTTTCCTGGAAATTAATGAATGGAGATATCGGCAATTAAACCATTTTATCCAAGACCTCCCACACCCATTGAGGTCAGGAGATCAGTTATTGGAATTGGAAAAAATATGCTCTACAAAAAATGCCAGAGGATCTATCTCGGTACTATATAAGATGTTACTGAAGATGGAAGAGCAGAACATACCCCCATTCATTAAAAAATGGGAAAGGGAACTAGGGACACATCAGGATAGGACCACAATAGAGAAAATGCTGACCCTGACACACTCCTCCGCGGTAGATAATCGCACAGCAGAGATGTGTTTTAAATGCATAGCCGGATGGTATATGACACCAGACAAATTAAAGAAGTTTAAAGAGGGACAGACTGGAGAGTGCTGGAGGGGATGCGGTTTACCAGGAAATATGGCACACCTGTGGTGGGGATGCCCTAAGATAAGGAAGTACTGGGAAAAAATATTGGCCTGCGTCGAAGAGATTACAAAGAAAAAGATAAAGATGGACCCATGGGTTGTCCTGTTCCACGGGGGGAAAGAAGGAATTAAAAGTTATAAAAAATCGTTGGTACCACATCTATTGAATGCTGCCAAAAGATTAATTCCAAGGGGCTGGCAAGAGGTGGAATGCCCATCGATCTGGGAATGGATCGATGCGGTTGAAGAAACGTATAAAATGGAGGAACTGCAGGAGGACATGGAGGGTAATAACATATTACAAAATATGAAATGGGAAAATTGGAGAATTTTTAAGAAATCGTGGAGTTACGCGGAAAAACTAAGAGAAGACACTTGAGGCCATTACAGAAAAATCAGAGAGAAGTAGAGGTATAAGGAGATTGTTTTGGTGAGATAGGAGGGGGGGGGGGGGAGGGACGGGTAAGGGGAGGTGAAGTATTAAGGGAAAACTTTTGTATATGTTCAGCAAAAGAAGTCAAAAATGTATTCAAGAAAATAATATAATATATACATAATATAAAAAAAAAAAAAAAAAAAAAAAAAGAAAAAACAAAGAACACAAAAGAGGAAAATAAAAACAATTAGCATAAAAAAAAAAAAAAAAAAAACAAGAAGACACTAATGATGCAAAACCTAAATAGAGATGCAATGGGCTGGTACGCAGAACATGAGCATGTAAATGCACACTCTATGAGGTGGAGTCTGAAGTATAAAAAGAAAAAAAAAAAAAAAAAAAAAAAAAAGGCCCCACCCTTCCCATGTGCCTCAGTTTCTGATTGTGTTTCCCCTACAGCGAAACAGTTTTTTATTTTCAAGCTGACCTAAGGCCTGGGGCTGGTGGTCCCCCCCCCCGGAGTCTAGACCTCAGGTACTGGGTGCTTTTGGGTCCGGTCAAGGTGCTTGCACTTTCCCGGGGGGGTATCCCTTCTTTATGGTCTAGGGAGGCTGAAAGTGCTCAGGGAAGGTTACAGGCTAGAATTCCGCCAGTTTCCTCCCCCCATTTTTCTCCTCACACACCTACCAAGCGATCCTCGCAAAGCCGCTGGACTTTCCCAGAACGTTGCCAGCCTGGCCGAACAGGGAGTCATAGTCCCAGTCCCTCCAAATCAAGAGGGCCAGGGAGTATACTCCCATATTTTTGTCGTTCCCAAACCACTCGGGAAATTCAGATTGATCATCAATCTCAGACCCCTAAATGTTCATCTTCAATACAAGAAATTTCGTATGGAGAATGTGTACAGTCTCAGGGGCCTCTTGTTAGAAGGCGTGTTCATGGTGACAATAGACTTGAGGGATGCTTACCTTCACGTTCCTATTTGTCCGGATCACCAGAGATTCCTCAGATTCGCCCTCACCTCTGCCCAAGGAGTTCAGCACTGGCAGTTCTCGGCCCTCCCCTTCGGACTGGCTTCCAGTCCGAGGGTGTTTACGAAGGTCCTGGCAGAGGTGATGGCTTTTCTACATTTAAAGGGGATCTCCCTCGTCCCTTACTTGGACGACCTTTTGCTCTTCAACCTGAGTCGGGATCAGCTCCTTCTGGACCTGGCCACTGTCATAACCACCCTGGAATCCCTTGGTTGGATCGTGAACAAGGAGAAGTCTTCTCTCCTTCCAGAACAAAGGAAGATGTACCTAGGTTTTCTTATAGACTCCCTAGAAAGGAAGCTTGTCTTATCCCAAGACAAAGCACAGGGTCTTATGACAGCGGTCAGGTCCCTAGTGGCGGCTGTAGATTCCTCGTTCAGAGAAATCATGAGGTTGTTGGGACGGATGACTTCATGCATCCCGGCAGTTCCCTGGGCACAACTCCACTCAAGGCCCCTGCAGGCCTTCCTTCTCTCATCTTGGGGGGGAACGGAAGAGACGTTGGATACCAGGGTCAGTATCCCGGTTCCAGTAAAAGACACCTTACAATGGTGGCTATTGCCCCAGAACCTTTTAAAGGGTCGTCTGTGGAGTCAGGTCAACCCGATCAAAGTCACCACAGATGCCAGCAGCTGGGGGTGGGGAGCCCATACGGAGGAACTTCGAGCCCAGGGTTCTTGGAATCCCCAGCAAAGGCGGGCTTCTTCCAACTACCGGGAGTTATTGGCGGTTGGGGAGGCTCTGGAAGCCTTCGAGGAGAGAATTCAGGGCCGAGAGGTCCTAGTCCTCTCCGACAACGCGACTACGATCGCCTTTCTCAACCGGCAGGGGGGCACCGGGTCACACTCTCTCCTAGCCCTCTCCCTGAGGATCCTAACTTGGGTAGAACAGAGGGTGCCCTCTCTTCTAGCGGTCCATATAAGAGGGTCCCTCAATCTGGAGGCCGATTTTCTGAGCCGCCAGCCCATCCTTCAGGGGGAATGGGAATTATGCCCGGAGACCTTCAGCTGGATTTGCCAACAGCTCGGTCGCCCAGAAGTAGACCTCTTTGCGTGCAAGGGGAACAAAAAGGTGAGCAGGTTCTTTTCCCTCTCCCGAGAGCAGGGTTCACTGGGGGTGGATGCGTTGGCTCAACCCTGGAGATTCCGGTTGGCCTACGCCTTTCCTCCCTTGAATCTCATCCCAAGGGTTCTGCAAAAATTGAACGCCTCAGACACCAACCTGATTTTAATCGCTCCTTGGTGGCCCAAGAGGTCCTGGTTCCCCACCCTGAAACATTGGGCTCTAGCTCCCCCGCTTCCTCTCCCTCCCCGGGCGGGTCTTCTGCGGCAGGGGCCGGTCTCTCATCCGAACCCAGAATTCTTCAGCCTGACGGCATGGCTCTTGAGAGGTGGAACCTGCAGCAGAGAGGCTGTTCGGAAAAGGTGATAGGAACCCTGTTGGCTAGTCGCAAGAAAGTCACCAGACTCATCTATGCAAGAATCTGGGGGGTCTTTTCGCGCTGGTGCTCCGCGAAACAGATCTCCTACCCTGACATCCCCGTCATCCTGGATTTCCTCCAGGATGGGGTGGAACTAGGCTTAGCCACTAAGACCTTGAGAGTCCAAGTTACGGCCTTGTCCTATTTTTTGGACAGGAGCCTTTCTGGGGATCCTCTTATTAGGAGGTTTCTGACAGCCAGGGACAGACTTTCCCCTATAAAGGTCTCTAGAGTTCCCCCTTGGGACCTCTCCCTAGTCTTAAATCAGCTATCTAAGGCACCATTCGAACCTATAGATAGTATTCCAATTAAATTACTTTCCTTTAAATTTACTTTTTTGTTGGCTATCACGTCTGCCAAAAGAGTTGGAGACATGCATGCTTTTTCCATTAAGGAACCCTTTCTTCGGGTTTTTGAAGACAGGGTGGTACTGAGTCAGGATCCTCTGTACCTGCCCAAAGTGGCAACTAAATTCCACAGATCCCAGGAGGTAGTCCTCCCTTCGTTTTGCGCAGATCCCAAGAATGAGAAGGAGGCTACTTTTCATTGCTTGGACGTAAGACGTTGTCTTTTGATTTATTTAGAGAGGGTAAGTGAGTTTAGGAATTCCCCTCATCTTTTGGTTAATTTTTCTGGTCAGAAAAAGGGTCAGCAGGCAACAAAAGCTTCTATATCCAGATGGATCAGGCAGGCTATTTCTTTATCCTACACCTTAGCGGGTAGACCAGTTCCTGTTATCAAGGCCCATTCCACCCGATCACTGGCAGCCTCCTGGGCAGAAAGAGCAGGAGCTTCCATGGAACAAATATGTAAAGCGGCGACCTGGTCAAGCCAGAATACGTTCGTCAGACATTACAGAGTCGAACTGCTGTCACCGCAAGATCTGATGTTTGGTAGGAAGGTCCTACAGACGGTGGTCCCGCCCTAAGGTAGGCCCAAAGATTGCTTGCTTTTCTCTCAGCGTGCCGTCCTGGAAGACGAGGGAGAAATGACCAGTTACACTTACCGGTAGCTGGATTTCTACGATGTCTTACAGGACGGCAGGCCTACTTCCCTCCCTGTTATTTACTGCTATTCGGAGTTATTTTTTTATTAGGTCCTAGGACCGTGTTCTAATAGCGGTTACTTATCTACAAACTGAGGCACATGGGAAGGGTGGGGCCTTTTAACCTCTTTTTTGATTGTGTTTCCTGTCAGGTGGCCAGTCTACTCTCAGCGTGCCGTCCTGTAAGACATCGTAGAAATCCAGCTACCGGTAAGTGTAACTGGTCATTTCTCTGCTTTCCTCATTCAGCAGCTCAGAGAGGCCACCTCTGAGACAGAGGTAAATAGGCAAGGGAACTTCAGGTAGGTGAAAGGCCCAACACTATGAGAACTGTTTGTGGGTAGCTGGGCCAGAGCCAAATAGCATGCAGCAGCTTTAAAAGACATAGCTAATCTGGGGTCCATCTCCCGATAGCTATAAGAGTATTGCAGTTTCAGTAGGGTTGCCCTCTTTCTTTGAGCCTCGGATTCCTCCATCTGTTTGCCTGTGTTATCAGAGCTACCCTAGACTTCTCTATGAGTGATGTGGTTTATGAAGATAATCACACGTAGCCGTGTTCTGTACTGTTACTAAAAGTAGTGATCCTCAGCTTGACTCTCTGTTGTTATAGAATAAAGTATACATTTATTTTATTTCTATAAAGCACCATATTATAAAAAAAACACAGATTGTAAGTGAAAAAAATCTTCAAAACTTCATTAACCACTTAAGAACCAAGCCTCTTTTTCAGACTCAGTGGGCCGGATTCAGATACATTGGTGTATCTATCGGCGGGGCGTAACGTATCTCAGATACGTTAAGCCGCCGTAAATTAGGGCGCAAGTTCCGTATTCAGAAAGAACTTGCGCCCTAAGTTGCGGCGTAACGTATGTGGTCCGGCGTAAGCCCGCCTAATTCAAATGTGGATGATGTGGGCGTGTCCTATTTAAATTACATGTGACCCTGCGTATTTGACGTTTTTTACGAACGGCGCATGCACCGTTCGTGAAAGAATCCTAGTGCGCATGCTCAAAATTACGCCGCAAATCATCATTGCTTTAGACGTGAACGTAACTTACGTACAGCCCTATTCGTGAAACGACTTACGCAAACAACGTAAAATTTTCAAAATTTGTTGCGGGAACGACGTCCATACTTAATATAGGATACCCCTCATATAGCATGGCTAACTTTACGCCGGGAAAAAGCCTAACGCAAACGACGTAAAAAAATCCCCCGGGCATACGTACGTTTCTGAATCGGCGTATCTACCTAATTAGCATATTCCTTGCGTAAATCGACGGAAGCGCCACCTAGCGGCCAGCGTAAATATGCAACTAAGATACGACGGCGTAAGAGACTTACGCCAGTCGGATCTTAGCCTAATTTCGGCGTATCTTGCTTTCTGAATACAGAAAGAAGATACGCTGGCGCAGCTTTGAATTTACGCAGCGTATCAATAGATACGCCAACGTAAATTCTTTCTGAATCCGGGCCAGTGTTTACAAGTTAAAAACAAGTTTTTTTGCTTGAAAATTACTTATAACCACCAAACATTATACATTTTTTTCTAACACCGTAGAGAATAAAATGGCGGTCTTTGCAATACTTTATGTCACACTATATTTGCGCAGCGGTCTTACAAGCGCACTTTTTTTGGAAAAAATACACTTTTTTTAATTAAAAAATAAGACAGCAGTAAAAGTTAAGCCCTGTACACACGATCAGTCCATCTGATGAGAACGGTCCGATGAAGCTGACTGATGGTCTGATGTGCCTACACACCATCAGTTAAAAAAACGATCGAGTCCAACGCGGTGACGTAAAACACAACGATGTGCAGAGAAAAATGAAGTTCAATGCTTCCAAGCATGCGTCGACTTCGATTCTGAGCATGCGTGGGTTTTTAAACCGATGCTTTTGCCTACTAACCATCGGTTTTGACCTATGGTTTAGGCGTCCATCGGTTGCATTTTAAAGCAAGTTCTACATTTTTGGACCGAAGGATAACTGACCGATGGGGCCCACACACAGTCCGTTTTCATTGGTTTAGACTGATCGTGTGTACTCGGCCTTAGCCCAATTTTTTTATATTGTGAAATATAATGTTACGCCAAGTAAATAGATACCCAACATGTCACACTTCAAAATTGCGCCCGCTCGTGGAATGGCGACAAACTTTTACCCTTAAAAATCTCCATAGGCGAAGTTTAAAAAATTCTACAGGTCGCATGTTTTGAGTTACAGAGGAGGTCTAGGTCTAGAATTATTGCTCTTGCTCCAATGATCGCGGCGATCCCTCACATGTGTGGTTTGAACACCGTTTTCATATGCGGACACTGCTCAGGTATGCGTTCGCTTCTGTGCGCAAGCTCGTTGGGACGGGGCGCTTTAAAAAATTTGGAAACATCCCTTGTAATAGAAAAAAGCATGACAGGTCCTCTTAAATATGAGATCTGGGGTCAAATATTTGGACTAAAATGCAATAAAAAAATAAAAATGAAAATTTGTCATTTGAAAAAATAACAAAAAAAAATGGCCCTTTAAAGTGAATATAAACCCCAAAAAAATGTTGTTGTTTTTTTTGATGTCACAATGTAGAGAATACGATTTCCTATCATCTGTGCCCTGTCTTGTCACACGGAGTTAATCCAGCTCTGAGCAATCCTCTTTTATTGTTCAGTGAAAATTAACAGACTTCCAGATAAAAACCTGTCTAAATAAAAAGTCCTTTCCGTCCCCTTGCTTCGAGTGACATACATTACCTCTCACAATGAACTGTGGATCTGTTAGATATAATCTTTTGGGGCTAAACAAAGTACAGGCAGACAGTCTGTTGTTTCTCTGGAAAAACTGCGTCAGGAGCAGGAACTCTTTTATTACTTATGAGGCATAGACAAAACATGAACTCACAAACGTAACACTGCCATCTAGTGATCATACAATGTAGTAGGCACACAGCAATGACATATAATGGTTGTTGCTCATTAAATACAAACCTTGTATGCTAACAGGATCACCCCCCATATTATGATAAACATCCAGGAATGTGCATGTGTCCAAGCTAGTGCACGAGATATGTAAAAACCCGAAGCAAGGGGACGGAAAGGACTTTTTATTTAGACAGGTTTTTATCTGGAAGTCTGTTAATTTTCACTGAACAATAAAAGTGGATTGATGCCACAAATTCTCAGGTCCTTTTGCAGGCCATGAAGAATGAGGGAGGTCAGCGCAAGTTTGCAGAGGCATGTGAAGCAGAGTCCTCAGGGTCACTGAGGATTACAGTAGCATCTCCCAAGGGTTCTGGGGATAGAAAACTATCTCTGAAGGTTTGACGTATGTCTTCCTCCACTTTAATGCCTCAAACACTTACTGCGCTGATCCAAGACAAATTTGATTGCAGTTAGGAAAAATGCAATTCATGAAATACTATTATGCTAAGTGCTAAATTATGTGCAAATACTGCAAATAACGTGCTAGATGAAGTGCAAAAAATACTAATAAATATACTGGATGGATAAACAATCAGAAAAAAAAATATATATATATATATATATATATATATATATATATATATATATATATATATATATATATATATATATATATATATATATATATATATATATATATATATATATATATATATATATATATATATCAGAAAAATATATATGTGTAAAACCTGTGAAAACAAAAGACCATTTAGAATATAAATACTATTAAAACACCTTAGATATGCAATATGCTAGGAATTTCAATATGAAACAGCAAATATGCAACAGCAAACAGTTATCAATATGGAACAGCAAAAGAAAAAATCAATTCACAATGTGTTCCAAAAAGTCCACTGCTGGTGGTGCTTCTTATGTGTATAAATACCAAAAAAATATATATAAATGCTATCAAAATCCCAAAAGGATGTGTAATGTGCAAAAAATATTAAAAAAAAATTCAATATGAAACAGCAAACAATTGTCAATATGAAACAGCAAGGAAAAATCCAATTCGCAATGCGTTCCAATGGGAAAAAATGTCCACTGCTGGTAGTGTTCCTTATACTGAATAATTAGACATAGGTTATTAACCACTTCCATACAGGGCACTTATACACCTTCCCGCCCAGACCAATTTTTAGCTTTCAACGCTGTTGCACTTTGAATGACAATTGCGCGGTCATGCTACACTGTACCTAAATAAAAATGTTATCATTTTGTACCCACAAATAGAGCTTTCTTTTGGTGGTATTAGATCACCTCTGGGATATTTATTTTCTGCAAAAAAAATAAAAAAGTGACCAAAAATTTAGAAAAAAATATGTTTTTTTTTGTTTCTGTTATAAAACACTGTAAATAAGTACTTTTTCTCTTTTACTGATGGGCACTGATGGTACTGCACTGACGGGCACTGAAAAGGCAGCACTGATGGGCACCGATGAGGTGGCACTGATGTGGTGGCATTGATGGGCACTAAGGCCCCGTACACACGACCAAACATGTATGCTGAAACTGGTCCGCGGGCCAGTTTCAGCATACATGTTTGGTCGTGTGTAGGCGCGAGCGGGCCGAATTCCAGCAAACATTTGCCCGCCGGGCCTTTTCCCAGCGGGCAAATATTCCTGGACGTGTTTTAAAACCGTTCGCTGGAATCCTGCCCGCTCGGACATGTACGGTCGTCAGTACAGACCTACCGTACATGTCCGAGCACCCGCCGTCCCTCGCATGCGTTGAATGACTTCGACGCAGGCGTGGAAGCCTTTAAATGGCAGGCCCGCCCACGTCGCCGCGTCATCGCCGCGTCATCGTCGCGGCGATGACGCGGACACGCCCCGCGTAGTGTTTACGCGCGGAATTCTGTACGATGGTTAGTACAACCATCGTACAGAAGCCCTCTGGCAGGCATGTACGGTGAAAACGGTCCGATGGACCGGTTTCACCGTACATGTTTGCTCGTGAGTACCCGGCCTAATATGCGGCACTGATGGGCGGCACGGATGGGCACTGATAGGCGGCACGGATAGGCGGCATGTATGGGCTTGGATAGGTAGCACGGATGGGCACGGATAGGTAGCACAGATGGGCACAGATAGGCGGCACAGCTGGGCACGGATAGGCGGCACGGATGGGCACGGATAGGTGCCACGGATGGGCACTGATAGGCAGCATGGATGGGCACTGATAGGCGGCATGGATGGGCACTGATAGGTGGCACGGATGGGCATAGATGGGCACTATTGTATGTGTTGTACTAATGGATGCCAATCAGTGCCAAACAATGCCTGCCAATCAGTGATGCCCATTGTGGGCACTGATTGGCATCCATTGTTGTGTCCTTCTCATCCCTGGTGGTCTAGGGTGGCATACTTTTTTTTTTTAATCCCTGGTGGTCTAGTGGGCATCCCTGGTGGTCCAGTGGGCATCCTCGGGGGGGCTGTGCTGATAATCGATCAGCACAAACCCCCCCCCCTGTCACAGGAGCAGCCGATCGGTTCTCCTCTACTCGCGTCTGACAGACGCGAGTGAAAAAAAGCCGATTACCGGCTTTTCCTGTTTACATCGTGATCAGCCGTGATTGGACACGGCTGATCACGTGGTAAAGAGTCTCCGTGAGAGACTCTTTACCTTGGTCGGTGTTGCGGGGTGTCAGACTGACACCCTGCAACAACGATCGCCGCGATGCGCGCCCCCGGGGGCGCGCAGCGGCTCAGAATCCAGAGGACGTCATATGACGTCCAGTCAGGATTCTACAACCACTTTGCCGACGTCAATTTGTCATTGGCGGACGGCAAGTGGTTAAAGGTGCATCTGTTTCTTCCACCCGTTAAACACGTGCCACCATCACCAACTGATAGATTGAACACTCACCAGACCCCGTATAACAAAAGGCCTCAAATTATTGCTTTTCTGATAGCCACTGAATTTGTCCTCCTTCTTCCTCTCATAACTCTTAATGTCTCAGAAACAAAGGGCTCATCATGGTGTAGTATATCAAAATGATTTTTAATAAAAATAATAAAAACAGTGGTACACTTACAAGAAAAGTGCCTACGACCGGCACTGAGTCCCCTTGGCAGTGTCGAGCATTATAGCCGCTCACCAGCGTTTGTTTTTTGCTTCTCGAGCGGTTTGTGTTCCACGCTTCTATTGCCCTGCGTTTCAACAGCCAGTCTCAACGCGCAACGCACTTCCACTCCGTGTGTATCCTCACAGCTTCTATGCATTTCGCAGTTATTGCGTCATCAGGAAAGCTATGGATACTTTTAGTTTACAGTATTTATACCCTGGCTTGCTGTCTGTATGGCTGATTGTGTTTTCCAAAATATAGGAAATAGCCATATCGCCATCTTGGCTACTGGCGCAGGAAATACCTATTCGGCCATATTAACTACTGGCCCCATTCAGTACCCACTATTTAGATGGTTAATCGGCCGCCATCTTAGCTATTGGCACCGGAAATACCCATTCCGCCATAATAGCTACAGGCTCCGTTTCGCACTGGCTCAGTTTTAGTATTTTGTACTATGTAGCCAACTACAGTATGTTTACCCCCATACCAGAAAGGCCCGTGCCGCCATCTTTACTCCTGGCGCCGGATGTCCCTAAACCGTCATGTTAACTACTGGTCCCCATTCATTACCTGCTGTTTAAATGTTTGCTCGCCATCTTAGCTGTTGGCGCCGGAGGTGCCTGTTCCGCCATATTGGCTGCTGGCACCATGCACTGGATATGCCTATACCACCGCTCTATCTGATAATTGTTAATTTCCCCATTTTGTTAGCTAGTTATACCACACCTCTATACAAGAACTTTTTAGAAAGTCGTGAGCGTCTCTTCGACTCTGCGAAAGCTACCTTACATCACAATACAATTTTAATCTTAAAAACTCTATTAAAAACAAAGATTTATACATAGATACTCTTGGCATTTCAGTATATACTCAGGAGAGTATGTTTTAAATATATACTATTTCTAATGTCCTGTGCCATGTAGCAGTATAGCAAAGCACTGCAGCAAGCCACTGCATATGCCTGCTATATCGATATTATGTCTGTTATTAGTTCAAAAAAAATCCAGAAAAATATATATATTAAGGAGAGTTCTGAATGTGGATAGTAGATACAAACAAAACATAAAATAAAATGAGAATACACTCACACTGCACTATCAATATATTCACACTACACTGATCATTTACACTCACAATTGAATCATAATAGCGCACTAACTCACAAGTGGCAATGAAAAGAGCCCTGTTCTATCTGCACTCCAATATCACACTGCAAATGTCTGGTCTTGGAAGGAACCTTTTATAATGTGGGGTGGGTCTATGAACAAATGATCCCTGATTGGGCACAGTCATCATTACTTTCTCCAATCATGGCTCTGACAGAGTTCTGTGCCCTGATTGGTCAAAGCCATCACTGTTTTAGCCAGTCAGGGCTTCCAATGCACTGTGCGGTGTGCAGTGCATTGTGGGGTGTTTGGCGGGTCAAACAAATGGTCGAACGCCCCAACAGTTAATCGGATGGCGAACAGCCAATGTCTGGGCTGAAATTATGCTCAGCCCGAAGCGTTTGCCCAACACTAGTTATTATTATTATACCGGATTTATAGCACCAACACTTTACAATATAAAAGGGAGACAGTACAGTTACAATACAATAAAAAAACAAGAGGTTTAAGAGGGCTCTGCTCAAAAGAGCTTATAGTATAATAGGGTGGGGCGAGGGGTACAAAAGGTTGTAACTGTGGAGAATGAGGTAATGGAAGTGATAAAAGATTAGTTGAGAGGCGTGATAGGCTTTCCTGGAGAGATGAGTTTTCGGGAATCCCTTGAAGGCAGCCAAAGTAGGATATAGCCGGACATATTGAGGTAGAGAGTCCCAGAGGATGGGAGAATATCAAGAGAAGTCTTGGAGATGAGATTGGGAGGAGAAAACAAGGGAGCTTGAGAGCAGGAGGTCTTGAGAGAAGCGAAGACGACGGTTTGGGTGAAATTTGGAGACAAGATTGGTGATGTAGCTCAGAGTTGTGAATGGCTTTGTATGTTGTTAATATTTTAACTTAATTCACTGGGCGATCGGAAGCCAGTGCAGGGATTGGTGGAGAGGGATGGCAGACATGCTTTGTTATATATGTTTAGTTCTCTCACTCTATAGGCAATCGTATCAGCAACTTCAGTTTTTTCCTCTAGTCTCTATCTAACCGTACAGTAGACATGTGCACACTGAAATATTTTGTTTCGGAATTTCGTTTTCGTCCGAAATTTTTTTTTATTTAGTTACTCCCGAAATTCTTTTTTATTTATTTCTTTTTTTGTAAAAAAATTGCATTCATCCGAAAATTTGAATTAATTGGTAGAATCTGTCATTGAAGGCTTATGGTGTCTGTCGATTGTTTAAAGAAGATTCGACGGAGCAGCTAAACTGTTCGACGCTGCAATCGTACATTTCCGTCGAATGTTCCGCCTACAAGCTATAGTAGAATTATAATGTTGTATGACTAGTAATAATTATATTTATTAAATTATTATTACTAGTCAACCAACATTAGAATTTTTCTACAGCCTATGGGCAGATGCATTTGACCGGAAATGTACGATTGCGGCGTTGTACAGTTTAGCTGCTTGTCAAATCTTCTTAGAATTTTTGACACACACCATAAGCCTTCAATGACAGATTCAACGTTTGTATGTTTTTCGCTGCTTTGTCGAATCTTCATCGTTCATGTTGAATTGTCTACCCCAACAGTCAGCCGACTTTCACATTTGTTTCTCCAAGTGCAAACTTCTAGCTATTTTACTGCTCCTCCTCTTTGGTTACAATCAGCCAATAACATTCATCATCATCATTTTTATTTTACTTCCTCCACCCAATTCCAGCAGCCATCTTTTCTCTCTATGTCGAATGTTTTCTCTCTATAATGCCAAATCTTTTCTCTCTATGTCAAATCTTTTCTCTCTATAATGCCAAATCTTTTCTCTCTATGTCAAATCTTTTCTCTCTATGTAGAATAATCTCAGACTAATAGAGTTAAGGTTCGACCACAGGCAGGGATGGACTGGCCATTGGGACTACAGGGAGTTTCCCGGTGGGCCGATGGCACAGTGGGCTGGCTTCAGTGACAGCGGATCGCCGCCCCCTCCGCTCCTCTGTCTCTCCTTTCCCACAGCGCTCACCTCCTCTCCCTCCCCACAGCGCTCACCTGGGGGGAACAAAGAAGCAGGGGGAGGACCAGAGGAGCAGGGACGACGACAGAGGAGCATGGGGGAGGGGACAGACAGCTGACTCAACAGCTATGGCCTGGGAGTTTCTCACTTCTGCCTAATCTTGTCCCATAAGGGGGGGCACCAAACTGATTCTTTGCCCTGGGTGAAATAATGTCTAGCTTCCCCACTGGTACTGCTTATAAGAGTACCAGTACCAGCCATTCTACTCTAATAAAGTAATACGGCTAGTGGATAGTGAAGGGGGAGAGGGGGCTTGGGGGGCCGGGGGGGGTGAGACCTGTAAAAATGGGCCAGTCTGGATGAAGTCCAGGGCCATATTTTTGTCCCAGTCCAGCCCTGACCACAGGTTTAATAGATACAGATTGTTATTGTCAGCGTCATGATGAATCTATATCGAACTGTTGTTGCAACGAAAACGAAAATAAAGCATTTGTTTATGTCGGATCTTTCAGTTTTCGGATTCTGCGCTTTCGTTATTGTTTATTAAAACAATAATGAAAATACCTGAAATTTGGACGAAAATGCATTCGGACGAATACGAATGCACATGTCAACCCTACAGTGTCTCTTGAATGTCCACTCTACTCCCTTTCCACTCTCTCTCTCACACTAGGGTCTCTAACATGAACATCCTCTGTTTTTCAGCTTTGACCTCTTTGCCATCCCATCGTCTTTTATATCATCCTTCTCTTCCTGTGGTTTTTATCTTACCTAAGTGTCTCTTATGTCAGTATTTTTTATTTTATTTCTGGAGTCTCTCCCATCCTATGATGTCACACATGAGAATCTTCTTATCCCTTAAGGTGGGTATTAAGCCACTTCTATAAAAATGCTCCTATCCCCAATAAGTGTCTGTGTTATATCATAAATATGATTATCTGTACTGATAACATAGCATCTTCCTGTGATCAGTTGCCTCCTCTCTCCTCTTCTCTGCCTAGCTGACAGTTCCAGTGGGCGGGGCTGAGCACTGCAGCTGATGTCAGGCAGGGAGGAGAGGAGAGACAGGGAGCTAAGGAGTCGCATTAAGATGCTGTGTTATCAGTACAGATAAGCATATGTATGATATAACACAGACACAGGGGAACTTCTTGTTCTAATACAGAGGGGGTGGGGGCTTTTTTTGTTTACTATGAGAGCAGCAGGAGCAGGGGGCGGGCACTGACACAAGCAGACACTCAAAAGGGAGGGGGAAGAGGACACAGGAGACAGAGAGCAGGGCTGTGTCTGACGGAGGCACGTACTGACTCCGGTGTCAGAGCTCAGCAGCCATGATATATCGGAGTCAGCATGCGGGGGGGGTAGAAACTGGCAGGATCAGACAGGTATTACAAGTGATACAGGAGGCCAAATGACACAGCACAAGCATTATACTGTATAACATGCTTTAAGGGAACAGGATCTGTTTGTTTTTTTGGGGGGAACAAACGCTTTAAGCCCCATACACACAGCCCGAATGCAGGGCAACATCGGCCGGTTTAATAAAATACGTCCGACATTCAGCCAGTGTGTATGGCAGCCAACTTCTGTCGGACAAGTATGTGGAAAAACCAGAAGCCGATCAGCGCTTTCAGCCAATGGCTGAGAGCGCTGATCGGAGTGTTCTGGCGGGGCAGAGGGCATGCCCCTGTCAGAACCCAATAACTTAGCAGAGAAGATCACTGTATTAATGTTGGATCGTTACTACAACGGCTCCGACCAGAGAAGACAGTTTTTTTTTTCATTTAACCCAGTGGGTTGAATGAAAAAAAAAAACTCATAGTGTGTACCAGGCTTTAATCTATTCTCTCTCTCTCAGTTAGGGGCCTCTAACCAGTGTGTTTTCCCCTCAGGTCTCTGCATGAACCTAGGGTTACTTACAAAAGCATCCACTTTTCTCCTCCTCTACTTTCCTTCTTGTCGTACAGTGTCTCATTTAAGGATCATCTTTTCTCCCCTCTAATTTCTTCCCATTGTAGAGAGTCTCTGATTTAACTATAGTCTGTCCACCTCCATAGTTTCTTTACATTTCTATGTTCTCTCACATAAGTACCCCCTGTGTTCCTACTCTAGTCTATGGTTTCCCACATGATTTTCTCCTGTTCTCGTATTCTGTTCTCTCTCGCATTCTCTGGTCTCATGTGAACATTACTTGTGCATGTGTTCTAGACCCCACAATTAGGTATGTAAAATATATGGATGACGGGTTAATTTTAGCATTTCTTTTAGGCCTCGTACAGACGGGCAAACATGTACGATGAAAACGGTCCGCCGGACCGTTTTCAGCGTACATGTCCGCCCGGAGATTTCTGTATGATGGCTGTACACACCATCATACAGAAATCCGCGCGTACACGATACACGGCGACGAGGTCGCGTCGTCGCCACGAAGATGACGCGGCGACGTGCGCGGCCCTGGCAGTTTAATGCTTCCACGCATGCGTCAAAGTCATTCGACGCATGCGAGGGATGGCGGCCGCTCGGACATGTACGGTAAGTCTGTACAGACGACCGAACATGTCCGACGGACAGGATTCCAGCGGGCATGTTTCTAAACAAGTTTAGAAACATTTGCCCGCTCGAAAAAGGCCCGGCGGGCAAATGTACGCTGGAATCCTGTCCGCTCGGCTGTACAGACGACCGAGCTAACACTTGCACTATGCACATTTGTTGCAGTTAAATGCATGTTAATGGGACATCTTGCATTGATGAGCTCTGTAACATTATAGAGGGATATGGACTGCATCTAGAAAAGAAAATGTGACATTTCACATGCATTTAACTGTACCAAAATCGCAAAAGCATGAACAGGTCATTAAAAGAGACTTCCACAACCCTATCACTATTGCCCTCGACAGCCAAAAGTTTGTCCCTGTGACATTTGCTCTGGGCAACATAGACTGTGATCATTTTACAGACTTTTAATGAAGCCATATTCATTACTTTTAATGAAGCCTAATTCATTATAAACCTTTACTGCAGAACATTTGTCATGAGTAATTTTATTACTATTTTTATAGATAATGTGAAGTACTTTCTCCGTTTATTAAATGCTTTCCAAATTCCAAACAGCCATCACCGTCCTTGTCTATCAGACATTTTTGCGCGCCTGTGTGACAAGTTCGAGGCTCTCCTGACACATTCATCACCTTTAATCTTTTAGCATTTGTGACACTCCTGCACATTACTTGAACGGATCCTCTCATTAGCAGTCATTATTTCTTCCTAATGTCCTATTATGTGAAGTGTACATCACTTCTTACTTTCTACATTAGCTTAACCAAGTGTAGTAATTTGAATGTGTTGACACAGTCAGGACTGCAGGTGAACAGACAGGATGGCCAGTAGCTTGGAAAGAATGAAAAGCTACTTAATGCTAATCATTAATGTATTTGCATCCTTTATGGAAACAAGTAGACATATTGACTGCTTGGAAAGAGCTCTGACATGTGCATCCAGATTGTCAGTTCTGGACTAATTATTGAGTGTTGGCCCTGGAAGCATTGTTCTCATCTGCATGTGTGGATCTGACGCACTCTTTTCTATAAGAGCATCAAATGAACCTTACAGAGCCAGATCTAGGGAATGTTTGTGTCTTCAGCGCTAGGGATGTTTATTCATGATTTCAGATAAAAAAGAAACAAACAGGCTAATTAAAAAGCAAAGCAGGTTGTAAGGAAGCCAACATTTGCTATGGCACTTGAACACTTGTCAGAATTTTTGTATGTGTTAAAGAGGTAAATGTCCAGATTCTGTAAGGCATGATCACAACTTCTGCATATGTCCCCATACAAAGTTAATTAAAGCCATCTAGAAAATATATGAAATGCAGGTGGACTGGAGCTTTTAGTTTTCCCCAGTATAATTCTTTACTTTTCATTGGCTTACATTGGCGTACTGTTTAAGAATCGTCTTTTACTAAGTTACCTGGCTGCAGAGTGGTAACACTACTACTACCCACTACCTGCAATCAGGCACGGATTTACTCCCTTTGCCTCCCCAAGGCGGGATTCTTCAATGCCGCCCCCCCCCCCCTCCAAAAAAACTGAAAGTCCCTTAACCCGACAGGTGAAAAAAAAGAAATCCTAAAAAAATGAGACCTAATGTAATCATCACATCTAAGAATAGCTGCAATATAATAAATGCTATCACACACCTTACAGGGCAGAGCCCCCCTCCCCACTAATATAACACCCCAATACATGGGGGGGGTGTCTGAATTCTGCTTATTGAAAGGAATGGACACAGCCAGGTGATGAGCATCTCCAGGAAGACCCCCCTCCCCTTATATCTCCTATGTGGGGGGAGGATTATACAATCACTGATGACAGGGATCGGGGGGGGTGTCATCTCCATGCTGGGTCACTGAACCCCCAGAATCACCGAGACACCCCTACACTGACACTGACAGTACAGACAGCCTGACACCCCCGGGACATGTGATCACTTCGATCCCCCGGTACCTGGAGCGCTCCGCTTTCCCCTGTGCTCTGAGCGGAAGTTGATGCCTGATTGCCAGGATACGGGTAGACGCTCACAGTTACACGTGCACACGCACAGGAGAGTTCATGTGGCTGGGAGCAGTTGTCATGGTGACCAGACGGAGTGGGGGCGGAGCCACCGCGTGTGTGTTGTCTATGCGGGGGAGCCAAGAAGAGCCTCCTACTGACATCTATAGCAGTGTGAGCGTGTGATCAGAAGGGGATCCTCCCTCTCCTCCCCTCTCTCACTCCTCCCTTTAAACTTACCCACCTCCCCTTCTTTGCCATCCATCAGGGTGGGGGAATCAGAATAAGGAAGACAGACCCCGGGAGTGAAGACAAGTCTCACCGATGGCGGCTCCTCCGGTCTGCCTGACAGAATAGAGCTGTGTGTCCTCCTTCTTCTCCCATTGCCATTGCCTGGAGTTGTTATTTTTCTTTTCCCCATGTCGCCCCTGCACCCACTGCCGCCCTGAGGCTTGGCCTTGGTGGCCTTGTCGGAAATCCGGCCCTGCCTGCAATGTAAATGCACCGTACCTGGAAGATCTAGGTGTGTCAATGGACAAAGTTTTCTAACTCACATGAGCTATCAATCAATATAGAACCATTGCAAATGATTTAACTGTCACTAAACCCACATCATAAAAAACTATCAATAAAATGCTGTGGTACATATTGTTCATACTCACTCAGTCATATTGTGTTCTGTATTCTACAAAAAAACATGTTGATCCTGCTGTTCTCTATTTCCACCTTCTGTCCAATACTCCAATTCAGCTAGGGATTTTTCAGTGAGTTTCTATGCTGAGCATTTCCTCCCTATCACATTTGAGCAGCTCATGTAACTGTAGAGTCACACATGGGGGTGTATACATAGGGGTAAATGACAGCCCATTCCCTCCCTCCATCCTCCATGCCCACTAACCAGCTAAACACAATGTTGGCGGGATATTACATGCAGATTGGTGGAGGCTTCACCTCCCTCTTATTCTAAGACACAGCCTGTGACCGTCAGAATTCACCCACACCATGTTAGTGCCAAAAATAATAAAGATTTGAGATAGATATATAGAAATTTATAAACACACACACCTTATATATCTGTATGTATATGACAATGTAAAACAGTCTATTGATATTAATTATATATTTTTACTCTGTATTCCAAAGGCTGTTTTTTTTTCTTGAATATTTAATTACAGTGCCATCATCCACATACAGAAAAAGAAGCGACAAAGTACACCGTGTGTATCACTTTATATTTGCTGGTAATACATATATTTTGCAACATTGTTGAGCATCAGAAATATAAATACAATTTCATTAGGATGGCTACAAATCAACTTTAAGCACTATAAAGCCCTGTACACACGACTGGGATTCCCGGCGGTGTAAAGTCCACCGGGAATCCTGACGGGAAACCCTAGAACTGGCTTGGTAAGTTTCCCCGTGTACACATGGCCAGGGTGAGAGCTTTGGCTGGGAATCGCGGCCCTGTGTATGCTCCCTCACAGTTTTTCCCCATAGGAAAACTGCTGGGTTTAAAGCAGGCAGGAATCCCAGTGGGAAAATAGAGAGCAGGTTCTCTATTTTCCCGCCGGGATTCCCGGCAGTTTTCCTGTCGGTAAAACTGCAAGGAAGCATAAACACGGCTGGGATTCCCGACCAAAAGCTCTCCACGCAGTTTTCCTGGCAGGAAAACCAGTTGTGTGTACGGGACTTAAGGATGTAGAACGTGGTGAACAAGTGGTTAGCAGCATCAAAGTTAATTCAACAAAAGGGGCACAATTCACTAAGCGATATTTTACCGCATTCAAGTAATAACGCACATTGTTTTAAAAAAAAAAATGTGCAATTTACAAATTAACTTTTTTTCAAAACTCGCATGTGTTATCTTTCTGAATTATGCTTTAAATACATACAGTAAGTTATTGCAAGCATCTCGCAAGTAGGGATGGCCCAAAAACCACCCCCCCTGTTTGTAATGCAGCATCTGTAGCATGCATAGAGCAGCAAAACTGACATTTAAAAAAAAAAAGCTTTTAATTATTTGCCCCCACCCCAAAACACCTTGGCCCGACTTACGACGGCATAGCGCCATGTACGCCGTCGTAATTCCGAATCTGACCCGTCGCATCTATGCGCCTGATTCTTAGAATCAGTTACGCATAGATATCCATTCGATCCGACAGGCGTAAGTCTCTTACGCCGTTGGATCTAAACTGCATTTTTTTGACCGCTAGGTGGCGCTTCCGTCGAATTCCGCGTTGAGTATGCAAATTAGCTAGATACGCGAATTCCCAAACGTACGCGCGGCAGATGCAGTAAAGTTACGACGTTTACGTTAGGCTTTTCCCGGCGTATAGTTGCCCCAGCTACTTTTTGTTTTTTAATGAAGGAATTGTCGAAAAATGCCTCTCATCTTTATCCACATTTACATTTTTTTGGTGAATGGGTACGGGCAGAGCCCGCCACCCCAAAGCACCAACACCCCCATGTTGAGGGCGTGTGGCCTGGTATGGTTCAGGAGGGGGGCCCTTTCCTGACCTGCTAGGCTGCATGTTCGGATAATGGTCTGTTATAGATTTTGGGGGGACCTCACACCGTTCTTTTTAAACTTTCGCATGGGGTCCCTCCTAAAATCCATACCTGACCCAAAGGGCCTAGTATGGACTGGGGGGGGGGGGCATACTGTTTTTTTTTCTTCATTTTTGTTTAATAGCTGGGTCCTGGTAATTGAAACCGCAAGTCATTTTAAATAGGATTTAATTTATTTTTTTCTTTATAAATGCCATTTTTACCACAGTAGGTTCTTTATTTATTTATTTATTTTTATTTTTTATTATTATTTTTTTTTTCCTTTTTTTTCCTATTTTTTTCCTTTTTTTTTCTTTTTTTTTCACTTCAGACTTAGCCAATAATGGACTTCACCGTTAGAGGACGGGGAGACTTACTCACGGTACGACCACAGTAGGTTCTATTCACAGTACAGATGTGCCACTTTACAGGCAGACTAAGGGGACCCCCAGACACTATATTTAACCAGTTGCGGACTGCCCACTATAGGATTTTTCTGCAGCAGGATGGCCGCTCTGCGTCAGATCATGTACCTAGTTCGTGATCTGGCACTTCTGGGTCTGGAGCGCTCATGCACATCACTAGCAACCTGCTCCCACTGTGATTGGACACAGCAGTAGCTAATTAGCATGCCCGGTGAACCCATTATTCAGGAGAAAGGCATAACAGCAGACTGCCTATGTAAACAAGGCAGATGCTGTTCTGTGAAAGGGGAATGAGAGGGGAATGTGCTGATCCAGTGTTCCTGCTAAGCATGGATCTTTACATTCCACCAGTCGTCCCCCACAGTTAGTAATCACTCCTAGGGAACACAGTTAACCCTTTGATCATCCCTGATGTTAACCCCTTCCCTGCAAGGGTCATTAGTACAGCGACAGTGCATATTTTTAGCATTGATCATTGTATTGGTGTCACTGGTCCCCAAAAAGTGTAAGTTTGGTGTCCGATTTGTCCGCTGCAGTATCGCAGCCTCACTATAAGTCGCTGATCGCCTCCATTACTAGGAAAAAAACGAATACACAAAAAATATATACCATAGTTTGTAGCCGCTATAAAACGTTTGTGCAAACCAATCAACATGCAAAAATATGTAGCAGAATACATATTGGCCTAAATTGATGAAGAAATTTGATTTTTTTTAAATATTGGGAATGTTTTATAGCAGAAAGTAAAAAATATAGTTATTTTTTTCTAAAATTGTTGCTCTTTTTTTGTATATAGTGCAAAAAATAAAAACCGTAGAGGTGATCAAATACCACCAAAAGAAAGCTTTATTTGTGGGAAAAAAGGACAAACATTTTATTTGAGTACAGCGTTGCACGCCCGCACAATTGTCAGCCAAAGTAAGGCAGTGCCGTATCGTACTTAAGGAATACAAAATTTTTATTGTTTTACTTTAAGCATCATTAAAATCACTGCTATGATTAAGCACTAATTTATATAGCGAAACGCGTCAGCTGTTTTACTCCCGTGTGGTGTGCTGTGACTTGTAGTGCATGTTTTCTTTTTTTAAATAAAGACAACCATCAAGTTTTTTTGGAGTGCGGCTGTCCATATTTTCTTTTTCCATTTGTTGCCTTGTGCATTGCCAGCACCCTTGGGGCTCTTTCACACGTCCGTTCCGTTCGTCCGTTTTTTGGACGTCCGTTAACGGACCGCAATGCTTCCCTATGGGTTAACGTCCGTTAGCGGATGAGCATCCGCTAACGTCCGTTAGCATCCGTCTGCGTTAAGTTCCGTTTTTTTGGACGGAAGAAAACCCTATTTTTCTTCCTTCAAAAAAACGGAACGGACGAAAAACGGATGATCCGTTTACCATCCGATCCGCTAACGCCGTGTGCGGCATTTGGTATGAATCCTGAGGGGGAAGTCCCCGCCGGATTTTAAATAAAAATCCGGCATGGGTTCCCCCCCTCGGGAGCATACCGGGCCCTTAGGTCCCCCTACAATCCATACCAGACCCGTATCCAAAGCACGCTACCCGGCCGGCCAGGAAAGGAGTGGGGACGAGCGAGTGGCCCCCCCCTTCTGAGCCGTACCGGGCTGCATGCCCTCAACATGGGGGGGTTGGGTGCTCTGGGGCAGGGGGGCGCACTGCGGCCCCCCCACCCCAGAGCACCCTGTCCCCATGTTGATGACAGGGCCCCTTCCCGACAACCCTGGCCGTTGGTTGTCGGGGTATGCGGGCGGGAGGCTTATCGGAATCTGGGAGCCCCCTTTAATAAGGGGGCCCCCAGATACCAGCCCCCCACCCTAAGTGAATGGATATGGGGTACATCGTACCCCTACCCATTCACCTGGAGGCAAAAAGTTAAAGTTAATAAACACGACACAAGGGTTTTTAAAATAATTTATTAGTCTGCTCCGGAGGCCCCCCCTGTCTTCTTTATTAGCTCTTTTCACCAGGGGGGGGCTTCTTCTTTGACGTCTTCGGGTGGGGGCCGCTCTTCTTCGCCGCCGTCTGGTTCTCTTCCACCGCCGGACAGCGGGAGGAAGAACCGGGGTGCGCCGAGTCAACAGCGGAGAGCGGCAAACATAGAAGAAGACCCCCGGAGAGCGGAGAAGACCCCCGGATAGCGGAAGAAGAAGCACACCACCCCCCGCCGAAGACGTCGGAGGAAACCCGCCGGGGGGGGGGCGCTTTTTTCCTGGCCGGCCGGGTAGCGTGCTTTGGATACGGGTCTGGTATGGATTGTAGGGGGACCCCTACAGCGTAGGGGGGGTCTCCTTACAACCCAAACCAGACCTAAGGGCCTGGTATGCTCCGGAGGGGGGAACCCATGCCGGATTTTTATTTAAAATCCGGCGGGGACTTTCCCCTCAGTATTCATACCAAACGCCGCACACGTGTAGAATTGGCGGGAATCCAAGTCGGATCTCCCATCGCTTCAATGACGTGCTTGCTGGAATGTGCTTTTACTATTCCAGCGAGTGCGAGATGTCGGCACCCTGTCGCCAAGAATCAGCGCGATGTCGTCGTGCTAAAAACACATTCTTGGCGGCAGGCACTGTATGTAAAAAGCCCCCCCCAAAAAAAAAACGGATGAAAAAACGGATGGAAAAACTGATGGAAAAACTGATGAAAAACTGACAAAAAACGGACGAAGAACTGATGGAAAAGCGGATCAACTGATGAAAAAAAACTGATCTAAAAAACTGAACTGACGTGTGAAAGAGCCCTTGATCTCCTGAGGCCCCGTACACACGACAGAGGAACTCGACGTGCTTGGCACGTCGAGTTCCTCGTCGAGTTTTGGGATGAAGCCGCCGAGGAGCTCGGCGGGCCGGCTTCTCCCATAGAAGAACGAGGACAACGAGAAAATAGAGAACATGTTCTCTATTTTCTCGTCGAGTTCCTCGGCGGCTCCATCGAGCCAAAAGTGTACACACGACAGAGATTCTCGGCAGAATCCGGGTTTTGACCGAGTTTCTCGGCGAATTCTGCCGAGAAACTCTGTCGTGTGTACGAGGCCTGAGACTACACTGATCATCCTAACACATTCCACCTGGAGCGGTAACTTTCTTTCTTTCATTAAAAACACTGCTCTTGAAAAAAAAACTATCTTTTTCAAACTTTTTTTTTGCATTTATACATATCCCCAGGGGCTGTACCCAGATCCCTATACCCCCTTTATGGCCAATAACTTGCATACAAGCCTTTTTTTAAACCAATCACTGGAGGGGTCTGACCATTGCCATATTTATCGCATAGTTATCGCAAGCTTGGACCAGTACTTAATTACGGCATGCATTTGTTGATGTCCTATTGTAAATTGACTTTAATGTCTTTCTATGCAGTATTTAACAAACATTTTTGGTGTTTGCGCTAAATACCGCATATGAACAATAGTAAATTGACATTTTCATTATCCCATGCGTTAAGTGGTCACGTGATCGTCATAACACATGCGATAATCTTTAGTAAATTGTGCCGAGGGAGGCAGCATTCACCTTTCAGTGCTCTCTCTGTGTTGTCATGGGGTTCTTTTTAGTTCTTATGCCACGTACACACGATCGTTTTTCGGCATTAAAAAAAAACCGACGTTTTTAAAAACGTCATTTAAAATGATCGTGTGTGGGCTTCACGTCGTTTTTCGGCTTCTGAAAAACAACAAAATTTTTTCCGAACATGCTGCATTTTTTAACGTCGTTTTAAAAAAATGTGTTTTTCGGGTTGTAAAAAATGATCGTGTGTGGGCTAAAACGATGTTTTAAACCTGTGCATGCTCAGAAGCAAGTTATGAGACGGGAGCACTCGTTCTGGTAAAACTACCATTCATAATGGAGTAAGCACATTCATCACGCTATAACAGACAAAAAAGCGCAAATCGTCTTTTACTAACAAGGAATCAGCTAAAAGCAGCCCAAAGGCGAATAGAACTTCCCCTTTAGAGTGCCGTCGTACGTGTTGTACGTCACCGCGCTTTGTTCATCATTTTTCAAAAACGATAGTGTGTGGGCAACATCGTTTTTAATGAAGTTGGAAAAACTTTGTTTTTTGGACATGCTAAAAAACAAAGTTTTTTTAATGCCGAAAAACGATTGTGTATACGTGGCATAAGATTTCCTTTCAAAACTCATAAACATTAAAGATATATCAGCCAGCTACTACCCAAATTGGCCCCAGTTATTGTGTTCCAACTTGACTGTCTAGTGGCATTATTCTGTAAGTTTCTTTGGGGTGGGAACAGATGTGAATTCTCTATGCACTCTGTAAAAGAGTGTAGAATGTGGTGGTTCTAGATGGAGCAAGCAAAAAGTAAGCAAGTGTGCTGTCTCTTATACTGTCTCTTGTATCATATACTGTATATATGAATGAAAAAAGAGAGAATAAAACTATAAAATATTAAACATCAGTCTCAAAACCTATAAACTGAAGAAAAACAACATAAAATGGTGGAATGTATGACTCCAGAAACACAAAAAAGACGTGTTTTTAGGTTAAAGCTGCCTCTTCTAATAAGGTAGAACATCTTCACATCAACCTCTAAGCTATGCTGATGTAGCATCTTACATCCTAGTGTGAAGGTCTTGGCTACCAATTAAAATACACATGGTGTTGAAATCTTTTAATTAACCAACCCTATAAATTGCAAGTAAAATAAAGTGTTCTCTACTAAAAGTGAGATTAGCTATTCTGCTGTGAATTGTATCTGCAGTCACCTGCTAAATAGACCATATTCCTCTAATTGTACTTGCTAATTGAAGGTACTCACTAATAAAATGTGTAGATTTTTTGTTTAACCTTTGGGGTCAACCTGCCTGCTGAGTAACTCTACATTTTATTCTGGCATTAATCTGCATCTGGCATCCCTACAAGTTTAATCTTTCTTCAGAATGGCTGTAAACCTAAGTTTGAGAGAATGGGAGCCAAGTTTTGCAAGTACCATACTGACTTTGGCAATTATTTCTGTGGAATATTAGCTCTTTAATGACGGTTTTTACTTTTTTGCCAAGAGTATCTTGTCTTTAAGACTGTTGGTATTCAGCACCTACAAAGTTCCATCGGTTTCAATTCATCAAAAGGACAATTCAGAAGACCAATTTGCTTATGATTGAGTTTGGCATCAGACAAGTATACAGAAATGTTCCACCATTTTCGTGGCCTAAAAACTAGTGATATCATGACAGTCATCAAGCGATAATGTCATCCCCACTGTATGTAATGATGTGATTGTTAACAAACATTAGCAGATTGTATGCTCTGTTGCTGTTAAATGATAGATTTCTGAGAGAGATTTCCTCTTACCTCCAAATGAGGTTGATTTGCTAAAACTGAAGAGTGCAAAATCTGGTGCAGCTGTGCATGGTAGCCAATCAGATTCCAGTTTTTTTTTGTCAAAGCTTAATTGAACAAGCTGAAGTTAGAAGCTGGTTGGCTACTGTGCATAGCTGTACCAAATTATTCACTTTCCAGTTTTAGTAAATCAACTTCAATGTGTCTTCAAAATTCTATACTCAATCCATTTACTCTGGGTATCACTTAATGGTGGACCAGCGGTCCAAATGCGGATCGTGTCACTGTGCATTCAGACTGCATCGGTACCACCATTTAGAAGTCTTTTCTACCCACTACTGTCACTCTGTAATCCTCACAGAGCCAACAGCAGGAGGCGGGGCAGTTCTGGATGAAGGGCGGAAGCTGCCCAAAGTTAACAAGCAGGTGATTGGATGCTAGAATGAAAGGCGGTCCTAGCAACCAATCACTATCTCCCACCCTGCATCCAGACATGCTGTTCCTCCCTCTGATCTATGGTCTCTGTGAGGTAAGACAGGGGGGGGGTGTGTGCAAAGTTAAAGGGGGTAAGGACATTAGTGTGAAAGGCTGAAGAGGATCTGAGAAAAGTATATGTTGAGGACTGTTATGTGGGGGGGCTGACATGAAAGTGGGGGGGGGCGGAGGACTGTGATGTTGGGGGGCTAAGGAAATTAAAGTGGGGGGAACTGATAACTGTAATGTGGGGTTGCTGAGGACTGTAATGTGGGGGGACTGAGGATTGTAACGTGGAGGGGCTGAGGACATTAAAGTGGGGGGATCTGAGAACATTAAAGTGGTGGATTGGATACTATGGTAGTCGTAAATAAGCTAATATTTCTTGGTACCGTAATGCTACCTTGTGACCCCTGCGCGGGTCCCTTCCCTGATAATAGCTAGATGTTGGCTGTGCTGTTGTACATTGTTGCTGTTGAAATGAAAGTGGAGGGAACTGAGGACTGGAATGTGGGGTTGCTGAGGACATTAATGTGGGGGGCTGAGGACTGTAATGTGGGGTGACTGAGGATTGTAATAAGGAGGGGCTGAGGACATTAAAGTGGGTGGTATCTGATGATATTAAAGTGGGGGACAGAGGACTGTAATGTGGGGGGCTGAGGACATTAAAGTGGGGGGGCCGAGGACTGATGTGGGTGGGGCTGAGAACTGTGATGTGGGGAAGGCTGAGGACATTAAATTGGGGGGACTGGAGATTGTAATGTGGGGGCACTGGGGATTGTAATGTGGGGGGCTCAGGGCTGTAATGTGGGGGGGGGTTAGGAACATTAAAGTGGGGAGGCTGAGGACTGTGATGTGGAGGAGCTGAGAACGTGATGTGGGGAGGCTGAAGACATCAAAGTGGGGGGGTGAGAATTGTAATGTGGTGGGCTAAGAACTATAAAGTGGTGGGCTGAGGATTGTAATATGTGGGGCTGAGGACATTAAAGTGAGGGGAGTCCAGGACTGGAATGTGGGGGAAGCTGAGGACATTAAAGTGGGGGGGAGCTGAGGACATTAAAGTGGGGGGGAGCTGAGGACATTAAAGTGGGGGGCTGAGGACTGTAATGTGGGGGGGCAGACAATTGTAATGTAGAGGGATCTGAGGACACTAAGGTGGGGGACTGAGGATACTAAAGTACAGTGATGTGGAGGCTGAGAAATGTAATGTGGGGGGGAAAGGGGGACAATGAAGGACAGGGCTCAGGAAGGGGCTAATGACAGTAATGTGGGTGGATAATGTAACTAGGAGCAGAGGACAGTACTGTTGGAGGGGGGTTGATGTCAAGGAAGTGTGAGAACATTACTGTGAAAGGGGTGGAGGGGGTGATGTAAAGGGGGAGCTGAGGATACTCATCAAGATGGGATCTTGTTGTGAAGGGGGAGGGGACTGTGATGTGCAGTGGGGACTGAGAACATTGATGCAAGAATGGGTTTGGATCTGTGTATGTGCATTATGTGCACTCGTCATGGGTAGGTCAGCCCATTTTAATGGGTTACACTACCCGCTCAATACAAGGAGAAAGATGTCCTTGAACTTTTTTTCCAAAATTGTGCCACACCAAGCCACATGGTGCTGCAGCAACATGCAGTTTGGCACACGCAAAAATGCACCATGGGTACCAATATGATATTCGGACCTATACTGGAACAACATTTTACTGACCGTACCTCTGTGAATTTTAATTCAATACCCCTGATCTACTCTATCCAAAACTAAGAAAAGGTTTTGGCTTTAGATATATTTTAGGCTTTACAAAATAAATGTCATGTGATTATAAATGAGGGGTAAAATAGAACATACTTGCATTTAGTAAAAAATACCCTTCCCTTTAGAAAAAGGGATGCAACGTTACCATGCATTACTATTTAATTATGTGTATTAATGTATTAATGTGCGCAGCTGAGGAAACACAACACATTAATATTACCAGGTACACATACAAATTAAGCTGTAGAACTGCAG
The DNA here is from genome assembly GCF_905171775.1 of Rana temporaria. Lineage (NCBI taxonomy): Eukaryota > Metazoa > Chordata > Amphibia > Anura > Ranidae > Rana > Rana temporaria. Next base: position 309,386,451 of record NC_053489.1, read on the forward strand.
ATTTTCCATCTGTATAAAATTACTTATTTTTTTCTGTAAAAATACACTCCTTGAAAATGCTAATTATTAAAATTACAATGAAAACAAAAATCTGACAGAAAGATAAAAGAAAACGTAATTAGTAAAAGCAATGTGCATACAATATTTGCTTCTGTTTTCTTCTGCTTTGAGCGTCCATCTCAGCAGGTTATAAACAACACTTTTAACTACTTATAATGACTGTACTTCATTTTCCCATCAGTTTAGTGGGTTTCCAGTCTGGCATTGTGATAATCAATCTACAGACTCTTTATTCATCTAACGAATCCATGTGAACACAAAAACAATCATATGGCATGTTAGTATTGATCGCGCCGTCCAGCCAGGCCCAGGTCCTGTAAGCTGCACGGGGGTTTAAATCGTGTTTTGCTAGTCAGCAACAATATCCTTATTACACACAAAGGTGAAATTACATAGCTACACAAGCTACTGACTTGCTTCTATTTATTATTTACTATTTTTAGGTTGATTCTGTATTGACAATGCCAGAGCTTCTTAACATTTTAAAATGTAGGAACCCTTAAAATAACTTAGGTTTCAAGGATTAAATAGTAATAATTACTCCATCTACAGCTCATGGTACATAAGCACAAACAGTATGTTGAGATATAAGAATAAATAGATAAATAGATAAATCAGGAACGTAGAGTACTTGCTGGTGTATAGGGATGCATATAAAACAGTAACAGGTTTTAACCACTTGACCCCTTCATGACCAGGCCACTTTTTGCAATACGTTACTTTAACTGACAATGGCGTAAACATGCAATACTTTACCCAAATAAAATGTTGGTAATTTTTTCCCACAAATAGAGCTTTCTTTTGGTGGTATTTGATCACCACTGCATTTATTTTTTATAACAAAAAAAACGACAATTTAGAAAAAAATAATATTTTTTTTTACTTTCTGCTATAGAACATATCCAATAAGAAAAATTGAAAAAAATGTTAGTAAAAAAAATCCCAATAAGCATATAGTGATTGGTTTACGCAAACGTTATAGTGTCAACAAACTATGGCATATATACTGGATTATTTTATTTTATTTTCTTATACTAGTAATGGCAATGATAAGTGACTTATAGTAGCACTGCAAAATGGCGGCAAAACTGACATTAACTGACACTTTACGGGAACCAGTAACACTAATACAGTGATCAGAGCTAAAAATATGCACTGTCACAATACTTATGACATGGCTGGGAAGTGGTTAAACATCTAGGGCGATCAAAGGGTTAAATGTGTGCCTAGCCAGTTTTTGTGTTTACAATGTGTGCTGCTTTTCCTAGGGGAAGAGATGGATTTGAGTCCTTGCTTTGCAGGAACACAGAATCCATCCCTTCCCTCCTGTCAGAACAGAATTCTGCCTTGTTTACAAGGCAGAATTTCATTCTGAAGCCTCGTACACACAACCGGTTTTCCTGCCAGGAAAACTGCCAAGAGAGCTTTTGGCCGGGAAAACCAGATGTGTGTATGCTTCCTAGCAGTTTTCCTGACAGGAAAACTGCTGGGAATCCCAGCGGGAAAATAGAGAACCTGCTCTCTATTTTCCTGTCCGGATTCCCAGCGTTTTTTTTCCCCGCCAGATTTACTAATACTTTCCTATGGGAGTGCCGATGAAGCATACACATGGCCTGGATTCACGGCCAAAGCTCTCATGGCAGTTTTCCTGCCTGGTTCTCAGCTTTCCCCTCGGTTTTCCCGGCGGACTTACTCCCGCCGGGAAAACCAAGAGCATGTACAGGGCTTGAGTCTCTGCCTGACGACCGGTGGATGCCGGCGGACTTCGAGTACACAGTCTCTGCAGGGCTGGTGCAAGGATTTTTGACACCCTAGGCGAAATCTAATTTTGCCGCCCCCCTTGGCTCCACCCTAGACTCCACCCCCCTTTGCCCTGCCCATGTACATCCCAATTTTTTTTTATATTGTGAAAGATAATTTTACATCGAGTAAATTGATACCCAATATGTCACGCTTCAAAATTGCGTCCGCAAGTCCATAGGCGACGTTTAAAAAATTCTACAGGTTGCATGTTTTGAGTTACAGAGGAGGTCTAGGGCTAGAATTATTGCTCTTGCTCTAACGATCACATGTATGGTTTGAATACCGTTTACATATGCGGGCGCTACTCACGTATGCGCTCACTTCTGCGTGCGAGCTTGGCGGGACGGGGCCCGTTTTCTGGCTCCTAACTTTTTTAGCTGGCTCCTAGATTTCAAGCAAATTTGTCAAACCCTGGTCTCACCTATGCCCATCAAATACAGCCTCACCCACGCCCATCAAATTGCATTTCACCTATGCCCATCAAATGCCATCTCACCAGCACCCATCATATTCAGTCTAAGCGGTGCCCATCAAATACAGTCTAAGCGGTGCCCATCAAATGACATCTCACCATCGCCCATCAAATACAGTCTTACCTGTGCCCATCAAATACAGTCTTACCTGTGCCCATCAAATACGGTCTAAGCGGTGCCCATCAAATGCCATCTCACCATCGCCCATTAAATACAGTCTTACCTGTATACCTCAAATATAGCCTCACCAGCACCCAAATTCCATCTTACCTATGCCCATCAAATTCCATCTCACCTATGCCCATCAAATTCCATCTCACCTATGCCCATCAAATGCCATCTCACCTGTGCCCATCAAATACAGTCTCACCCGTGCCCATCAAATAGTCACACCCGTGCCTATCAAATAGTCTCACCCGCGCCCATCAAATACAGCCTCACCTGCGCCCATCAAATACAGCCTCACCTGCGCCCATCAAATACAGCCTCACCCACGCCCATCAAATTGCATTTCACATATGCCCACGAAATGCCATCTCACCAGCACCCATCATATACAGTCTCACCTGTGACCATCAAATACAGTCTCAGCGGTGCCCATCAAATTCCATCTCACCATCGCCCATCAAATACAGTCTTACCTGTGCCCATCAAATATTGCCTCACCAGCGCCTTCCAGCGCCCAAATTCCATCTCACCTGTGCCCAAATACAGCCTCACCCACGCCCATCAAATACAGTCTCACCCGCGCCCATCAAATACAGTCTCACCCGCGCCCATCAAATACAGTCTCACCAGTGCCCATCAAATACAGTCTTTGTGTGTACAGCGCTGTGCTGCTGTACACACAGTGAGGACAGAGAGAGGAGAAGGGAGGGGCTGATTGTACAGAAAGTGGGTGAAAATAACACAATACGTTGGATAGTAATCAGTGGTGTGTGGTCCAGACGTTGAACACGTCCATTCACACCCCATCCTGTGATGCAGAAAGGAAGTGCATTCTGGTATATGATCTACACTCTACAGGAAGTGATGAAATATAAAAAAAAATATTTAAATCCAAATAACCAGATGAAATTGATGGGATAAGTGAGAGATAAGCAAATTGGGATAACTGAGCCAGAAATGAGAATAGAAAATGCTTTTATTTATTATGAAAAGTGAAATTCTGCCTGAAATGGTGAACTTAGCCCTTAAGTTTGCTCTTCATTCTGGATGTAACTCATCACAACATCCCTAAACAATTTTCAGGTGGGTTTGCGATGGACCAGAGCGAGGAGTTCATTTTAAAATTCTGACTAATCATGCTGTTTTTTTGCTTTCCATACAAAGACATGTTAAGGTCAGGGACCTACTGTAACTAAATTCTTTAGGGCGCTAATCAGTGGTGTGAAAAAGAACCACTCAGAAATTCCTCTTTATTAACACAATGGAAATGCCATTTGAACTTTTTAAAACCTCGTATGAAAGCTGCACTGCAAAAAAACGTTTACAATACAGTCAAAATGTCTCTTTTTCTTTTAGTTTGAAAACTACAGGTTACTATAAAGGTACTTCCGTGTCAAGCAGTCCTACTTTAATCTTTGAGAGGACTAATATAACATTAAAATACTGTACATGTATTAAAGGAGAACTAGGGGCAAAACTTTTTTTTTTTTTTTTGGATAGAGTAAGGAAGGGTTGTAACCCCTGTCAGATTTTTTTTTCGACATCTCTGTCCCGTTGCAGATATTTTGCTTCACTTCCTGTCCCATAGCCAAACAGGAAGTGAGAGGAAATCTCTGAAAATTAAAAGGAATTTCTTGGAGCCCCCCAGCTCACCAGAACTAGTGTCCTCATTAGAAGATTTTGCATCTATTACTTTTCGGGGGACAACCAAAAAATTTGAGGCTTTCACTTTCAATGATAAAGGTAAACAGGACAAATAGAGAGAATAATCTTCTTAATGGGGGCACAGACCGCAATACAAATTGACAGTGGCTCTAATCCCTCTCCACTCTACCCAAATCTAAAATGTTGCCTTTAGTTATTCTTTAATGCATTAATTTAACCACTTGACCACTGGGCACTTAAACCCCCTTCATGACCAGACCAATTTTCAGCTTTCGGTGCTCTCACAATTTGAATGACAATTACTCAGTCATACAACATTGTACCCATTTTCACACAAATAGAGCTTTCTTTTGGTGGTATTTGATCACCTCTGGGTTTTTTATTTTTTGCGCTATAAAAGAAAAAACGACTGAAAATTCTGTAAAAAAAAAAAAACTTGTTTCTGTCATATTAGCAGGTTATTTCTTACACACAGCATATGCATACCACAAATTACACCCCAAAACACATTCTGCTATTCCTCCCGAGTATGGCGATGCCACATGTGTGCGACTTTTACACAGCGTGGCCACATACAGAGGCCCAACATGCAGGGAGCGCCATCAGGCGTTCTGGAACACCCAGACCAATTCTGACATTTCTCTCCTACATGGAAAAATCATCATTTATTTGCTAGAAAATTACATAGAACCCCCAAACATTATATATGCTTCTTTAGAAAAGACCCTAGAGAATACAACGGCCGTTACAACTTTTTATCTCGCATGGTATTTTCGCAGACATTTTTTGAACGCGTGTTTTTTTTAAAAAAACTGTTTTGTGCTTAAAAAAAACAAAACAGTAAAGTTAGCCCAATTTTTTTTCATAATGTGAAAGATGAAGTTACGCCGAGTAAATAGATACCCAACATGTCACACTTCAAAATTGCGCACACTCATGGAATGGCGCCAAACTTCGCTACTTAAAAATCCCCACAGGCGACGCTTTAATTACTTTTATTGGTTACATGTTTTTAGTTACAGAGGAGGTCTAGGGCCAAAATGATTTCTCTCGCTCTAACGTTCGCAGAGATACCTCACATGTGTAGCTTGAACACCGTTTTCATATGTGGGTGGGACTTACGTATGCGTTCGCTTCTGCATGCGAGCACACGGGGACAGGGGCGATTTAAAAAAATAAATAAAAATGATTGTTCATTTTACTTTATTTACTTGATTTTGACACTTTTTTCCCCCAAAAATACATTTTTTTATCACTTTTATTCCTATTATAAGGAATGTAAACATCCCTTGTAATAGGAATATAGCATGACAGGTCCTCTTTACAGTGAGATACGGGGTCAATAAGACCCCACATCTCACATCTAGGCTGGGAAGACTGCAGAGTATCGCGCAGGGTATTGGGGTATTGCAAAGTATGGCACAGGGTATTGGGGTATTGCAGAGTATCGCGCAGGGTATTGCAGAGTATTGGGGTATTGCAGATTATCGCGCAGGGTATTGCAGAGTATTGGGGTATTGCAGAGTATCGCGCAGGGTATTGGGGTATTGCAGAGTATCGCGCAGGGTATTGCAGGGTATTGGGGTATTGCAGATTATCGCGCAGGGTATTGGGGTATTGCAGAGTATTGCGCAGGGTATTGCAGAGTATTGGGGTATTGCAAGTATTGCGCAGGGTATTGGGGTATTGCAGAGTATCGCGCAGAGTATTGGGGTATTGCAGAGTATTGCGCAGGGTATTGCAGAGTATTGGGGTATTGCAAAGTATTGCGCAGGGTATTGCAGATTATTGGGGTATTGCAGAGTATTGTGCAGGGTATTGCAGAGTATTGGAGTATTGCAGAGTATTGCGCAGGGTATTGTGATATTGCAGAGTATCGCGCAGAGTATTGGGGTATTGCAGAGTATTGCGCAGGGTATTGCAGAGTATTGGGGTATTGCAAAGTATTGGGGTATTGCGCAGAGTATTGGGGTGTTGCAGAGTATTGCGCAGGGTATTGCAGAATATTGGGGTATTGCAGAGTATTGCGCAGGGTATTGCAGATTATTGGGGTATTGCAGAGTATTGCGCAGGGTATTGCAGAGTATTGGAGTATTGCAGAGTATTGTGCAGGGTATTGCAGAATATTGGGGTATTGCAGAGTATGGCGCAGGGTATTGCAGATTATTGGGGTATTGCAGAGTATTGCGCAGGGTATTGCAGAGTATTGGAGTATTGCAGAGTATTGTGCAGGGTATTGCAGAATATTGGGGTATTGCAGAGTATTGCGCAGGGTATTGCAGATTATTGGGGTATTGCAGAGTATTGCGCAGGGTATTGCAGAGTATTGGAGTATTGCAGAGTATTGCGCAGGGTATTGCAGAATATTGGGGTATTGCAGAGTATTGCGCAGGGTATTGCAGATTATTGGGGTATTGCAGAGTATTGCGCAGGGTATTGCAGATTATAGGGGTATTGCAGAGTATTGCGCAGGGTATTGCAGATTATAGGGGTATTGCAGAGTATTGCGCAGGGTATTGCAGATTATAGGGGTATTGCAGAGTATCGCGCAGGGTATTGCAGATTATAGGGGTATTGCAGAGTATTGCACAGGGATAGCTGAGCTGGGATGGATGGATGGCTGGATCTGTGACTGCATGTGTCACAGATCCAGCCCTCACTGCTGCTGCTGCTGCCACCCCCCCCCCCCCCCCCTCTCCCTCACACTGTACCGAACGGTACAGAGAGGAGAAGGAGGAACCGGCGTCATCAAATGACGCCGGTTTGTTTACAAGTGATCGCTCCGTCATTTGACGGAGCGATCACGTGGTAAACGACCGCTATCAGCGGCAATTTACCACGATCCGTGATGCCCAGGGGGCGCGCGAGAGGAGAATTCTGGGAGGACGTCCCAGGGACGTCCTGTCAGAACAACTCGACCGCGCTGTAGCAGTAAAATGCCTAAGGCGTGGTCGGCAAGTGGTTAATAAACAAACATATTAAATGCACACAGATTACCTACAAATTATCAACAGCAACAGATAAGCACTCTATAAAGAGGCACCCAGAAAAAATAACACTTTTTTTAATCTGATCTATAACTGGGTTACCCTGGTGTCATCAGCACTATGTCACTGGTAAGGGTTTCTGGGTGTATCTTATCCACTGTCCAGAGGATGGCCTATTGCACTCTAGATAAGTCTCACATTGTCATGCACCTGTATGTTTATTGCTGTGCCCACTGACTAACCCACCCATTTATTTTGATTCTCCGGTGCCCTCCGCCACTTACCGGAGCCATTGCCAGCAGGGGAGGCGATCGGAAGCTCTTCCCTCTGTGGCATGGAGACAAAAGGAGGGGAAGATGGCCCCCATGTCACTTCCGCCCATAGCTCTTAAAGGGCCATTTTATTTTATTCTTACCGTATATACTCGAGTATAAGCCGACCCGAATATAAGCTGAGGCACCTAATTTTACCACAAAAAAATGGGAAAGTTTATTGACTCAAGTATAAGCCTAGGGTGTCCATCTGCATGCCTCACTGTGCCTCACTTTGCCTCACTGTGTCCATGTGCATGCCTCACTGTGTCCATGCCTCACTGTGCCCATGCCTCACTGTGCCCAAGCCTCACTGTGTCCATGACTAGATTTACATTTAACATGGGAGTATATAGAGGGGGTGCCCGGCTTTGAAAAATCGGTGCTCCTCGGCCGTAGGTCCCCCAGACAGCAAACTTTGCACACTTGTAGAGGAGAACCGGTACCAGGTCCACAAAGTTACCGGAGAAATTACCGTTTAACATGGGAGTCTATGGAAGGGGTGCCCGACTTTGAAAAAATCGGTGCTCCCCGGCCGTAGGTCCCCCAGACAACAAACTTTGCACACTTGTAGAGGAAGAGTGGGGCTATATGTGTGCCAAGTTTCCGCCCCCCCCCCCCCCCACTGAGCTTGCGTGCAGAAGCGAACGCATACGTGAGTAGCGCCCGCATAAAAAAACGGTGTTCAAACCACACATGTGAGGTATTGCCACGATCGGTAGAGCAAGAGCAATAATTCTAGCCCTAGACCTCCTCTAACTCAAAACATGCAACCTGTAGAACGTCGACTATGGAGATTAAGGGTAAAAGTTTCTTGCCATCCTACAAGCAGGTGCAATTTTGAAACGTGACATATTGGGTATCAATTTACTTGGCGTAACATTATCTTTCACAATTTAAAAAAATATTGAGCTAACTTTACTGTCTTATTTTTTTAATTAAAAAAAAGTGTATTCTTTCCCAAAAAGGTGCGCTTGTAAGACCACTGCGCAAATACGGTGTGACAGAAAGTATTGCAACGACCGCCATTTTATTCTCTAGGGTGTTAGAATTTTTTTTTATAATGTTTAGGGGTTCTACGTAATTTTCTTTTAAAAAAAAATGTTTTTGGAACTTGTAAACAACAGATTTCAGAAAGAGGCTCGGTCCTTAAGTGGTAATATGGTAAAGTTAAAAACACTACAATGATCAAACTCACATTGTGTAAAGATAGATACAGCATAAGAATTCCACTGTGGCTGCACTCCTATAACCATCTCAAGATCTCGACAGGGGAATGGGGAGCCGTGGATGTTCAACCTAGCTGCCCAGATCCTGGCAGCACATCCGAGGCTACCCACCAGCATGCTGGACGTGCAGATCCTAATGCGCTTGCGTCCGGTCCAGCCGGTGCTGCTCTTCCAGGACACACAAACCCACACGAGCAAGGATACAGGGGGGAATGGCCGTGTTTCGGAGGCACGGCCTCCTTCCTCAGAATGACCTGAGGAAGGGGGCCATGCCTCCGAAAAGCATTGTCATGCCAGGATCCAGGCAGTTAGGTTGAATGTCCACGGCTCCCCCTTCCTCTGTCGACATCTTGCGGTGGTTATAGGAGTGGGCCACATTGGAATACTTATGCTGTATCTATCTTCACACAATGTGAGTTTGACTATTGTAGTGTTTTTAACTTTACCATACTAAAGCCGAGTTACACTAGGGCGGCTTTTCACTCTTTTGTGTTTTGTCTAGATGTGTTTCTGCCACCCAGAGGATCCATAGAGAACAGCAGCACCCTTTGATTTGTCTAATTATCATCAATAGCCAGCTGGAGGGTTGCACCTGCTACTTTTTTCTTTTGTGTATATTTTTTGTCTTAACCAGTGGGGAAGGTAGTATTAAGCCTCATACACACGATCGGACTTATAACTGACTTTTTTGTGGATTTTGCTACGAAGGAAGTTGTCTGTGAACTTGGCATGCATACACACGGTTTCAGCCAACAAACACGAACGTAGTGACGTAATAGACGTACTACATGGTTTTTCTACTCTTTACCGCCACCCTTTGGGCAACTTCTGCTATTGTTGTCTGATCTTTAGCATTGGTTCTGAGCATGCGTGTTTGTACTTTGGACTTAAGTCCAATGGACTTGTGTACACATGATCGGATTTGTTCCATCGGACATTTGTTGCCGCAAAAGTTTGTTTTTTCACACAGCGAACATTTGTCTGATGAAAAAAAATAAAAGTTTGTCCGAAGGAGCGTACACACCTTTCGGATTGTTGGCAAAAACAGGTCCGTTGGAGGTTTGTATGTCAAAAAGTGTGATCGTGTGAACGGGCCTTTAGACTAGTAGATTTAGACTCTACATAAATGTAATTAACCACTTCCGTACATATTAATCATATTTGACAATATTTGCAAGTTAAAGAAACTGCATTGTAAAGTTATACTCCTTGACACATCCTTTATTTTTAGATGCATACCTTTAAAGTGTAAATTTGTAATATGTATTATTCATTTGATAGTGAGAGTTGACATTGATGTGTCTGTAAATAATTGTGTTTGTGCATATGAAAATAAAAACATTCTGTCACCTTTATAAAATGTGTGTTTTCTCAGCTATAATAATGTGTTGTCTTTGTGTTTTATATTTCCTTAGATTGCATACTTAGGTGACATTTTTGAAATGATAAGTAAAGCTGAGACTACAGGAAAAAAGGGACATGTATAACTTCCAAAAGCACATAATAAAATATAAAAATCCCTCATAGAGACAACATGGTAAAGGAAGCTTAATGGAAAATGTATACCCACAGGGTATTTAAGATGAAGCTATAAATTCTGTTACTGGGGACAATGGTGGGAGGCATATTCTTGCTGGTGTAATAGGTGTTTTGGGTAATGTTTTATGAGTGGAGTTTAGTAGAAGCCTCATCATATACCTCAACATTTTCCAAATATTCCAATATGCAAAAAGATATAGGCCCGGATTCAGAAAGGTTTTACGCCGGCGTATCTATTGATACGCCGCGTAAGTTAAAAGATGCGCCGTCGTATCTATGCGCAGTATTCTTGAACCTAGATACGCCTGAAATCTGGCTTCAGCCGACCGACGTAATTCTTAGTACGCCGTCGTATCTTGGGTGCATATTTACGCTGGCCGCTAGGGGCGCTTCCATATGTTTCTGTGTTGAATATGCAAATAAGCTAGATACGCCGATTCACGAACGTACTTGCGCCCAGCGTATTAAAATCCGCTGTTTACGTAAGGCGTACGACCAGCGTAACTTTACCCCTCATAAAGCAGGGCTAAGTCATGTTAAGATATGGACGTCGGAACAGCGTCGTATTTTACATCGTTTGCGTAAGTCGTACGTGAATGGGGATGGGCTTAGGTTAAGTTCACGTCCACTAAGCTTTGAGCCGGCATAATTTAGGGAGAAAATTCAACGTGATACTGAGCATGCGCGCGCAAGCGCCGTTCGTTAGGCTCGTAATTTACGTGGGGTCACGATTCATTTCCATACAACACGCCCCCTACCAGCCTATTTTGAATTACGCAGGCTTACATCGGCCCATTTACGCTACGCCGCCGCAACTTACGGAGCAAGTGCTTTGTGAATACTGCACTTGCCTGTCTAAGTTGCGGCGGCGGCGTAGCGTAAATAGGATACGCTACGCCCGCACAAAGATGCGCCCAGGTACGTGAATCTGGCCCATAGTCTTTGCAGAGTATGTGCATACTAGTAAAAGATAAATTGTTAGCTATATTTTGCAGAAGGTAATAAATATTATTATTTGGGGTTACTTGTATAGCGCTGTCAATTTACCCAGTGCTTTACATATACATTGTACATCTAGTTAGTCTCCTAAATCCAGGGTAGATCTTTCAAAAATCTTTTTCTAACTAAATGTAAATTGTGGCATGCAGTGCAAGTGGCTTTTAGCAGCAGCAAAATCAGCAGAATACAATGGTAAATAATCTTTTTCACTTGACAGAGTGACAGCTGACAGAGTTGTATGATGTTACTAAACTGCATATCATACTATGAAAAATCTTTGATTCACTTATGATAGGGAAATGCTGCTGAATCTGCTGCATAGGGACAGTGTTAGGTGTATCCTGCTCCAGAAATCTCAAGAAGCACACTTTATTTCTTTGATATCTGCTTCATCTTATGGTATCTGGCTCGTTGTCACTGTGCTTCACTTATGATAGGGAAAGGCTGCTGTTGCTGCTTAGGGACAGTGTTAGGTGTATCCTGCTCCAGAAATCTCAACAAGCACTCTTTATTCCTGTGACATCTGCTGTGCTTCATATCGTTTAGGAATTTTGTTCAGCTATAGGGGCAGTCAGCAATCTATAGGTGACTCTGAATATTTCAACAGCACTGCACCTGCCACCACCTGTTCACCTGTGATATACTGTGTTTTTCTGTCAAGTACATAGTTCAGGGACAGGTTCCAGATATTTTCCTATAGGGGCAGTCAGCAATCTATAGGTGACTCTGAATATTTCAACAGCACTGCACCTGCCACCGCCTGTTCACCTGTGATATACTGTGTTTTTATGTCAAGTACATAGTTCAGGGACAGGTTCCAGATATTTTCCTATAGGGGCAGTCAGCATTCTAAAGGTGACTCTGAATATTTCAACAGCACTGCACCTGCCACCACCTGTTCACCTTATTGCTATAGGTAGAGAAATATATAGGTGAATCTCTGCCTATTTCACCAGCTTACACTGTTTTTGTATTTAAAATTTGTCAAAATTAGGGCAAGACCCTAAATTTGAGAAATATATTGGTGAATCTCTGCCCATTTCACCAGCACTCCGCCAGTACATTGTTTAGGGCTGGGTTCCTGCTTCTTGCTATAGGTAAAGAAATATATAGGCGAATCTCTGCCTATTTCACCATATTACACTATTTTTGTATTTAAAATTTCTCAAAATTAGGGCAAGACCCTAAATTTGAGAAATATGAGGAAAACGTCAAATAAGGGACGTGGCCGCAGTCGTGGTGCTGCTGGTGGAGCTCCTGTTACAGGATCTTTGCCAGCTACAAGCACAAGTGAAACATCTTTCTCAGGTGCGAGTAGCCGACAGAGCCTGCAGCGGTATTTGGTTGGGCCTAATCCAGCTCTACGAATGTTGAGGCCAGGAGTAGAACAGGCGGTAGTAGATTGGGTTGCTGACAGTGCATCCAGTTCCTTCACATTGTTTTCCAACCAGTCTTGTGCTGAAAGTTCAGAGTTGGCGCCTGCAGCCGATGTCCACCATCAGTCTTTCACCTCACCCCCTTGCAAATCAGTCAAGCAGTCTGAGCCCCAAAGCATGCAGCAGTCTCTTCTTCTTTTTGATGAGTCTGTTAGCATGTGTTCCCATGGCCATCCACCTAGCCCAGCCTCAGAAGGGGAAGAGATTGAGTGCACCGATGCCCAACCACTTATATTTCAGGATGAGTTAATGGGGGGACCATCACAGAACGTCTTGCATGATGATGATGAAACACAGTTGCCAACTGCTGGTGCTTTTGCAATTGTGCAGACCGACAAGGAGGGCAGTGTTGAACACTGGGTGGAAGATGATGTGCAGGACAATGAGGTCCTCAACCCGACATGGAGTCAACCTCATGCAGGTGACCCGTGTAGTTCGGAGGAAGAGGCGGTGGTCACACAGAGCCACCAGCACAGCAGAAGAGGGAGATGGGTGCCAAAGCAGAGCGTCCGTCCCCTAGACAGTACGCCTGCTACTGCCCAACGCAGCAAGGGACCGAGCACACCAAAGCCAGGTCCAAGGAGTTTACTAGCAGTTCTTCACACAATGTGCTGATGACAAGACACGCGTGGTTTGCACGTTGTGCAATCAGAGCCTAAAGCGAGGCATAAACGTTCTCAACCTGAGCACAACCTGAATGACCAGGCATCTAAGTGCAAAGCACGAGCTGCAGTGGAGTAGACACCTCAAAAACCAAGAAAGGTCTCTGGCTCCTCCTGCTTCCTCTTCTGCATCAGTCTCGGGCCTCTCTGCCTCTTCATCCACCTCCGTAGTGACAGTGCCACCTGCCACCCCTCAATTAGAGGACCGGCAAGCAACACTACCAACTGGGTCACCAAACATCTCCACAATGTCCCATGGAAGCATTTAGCTCTCCATCTCCCAAACACTGGAGCGTAAGAGGAAGTACCCCTCTACCCACCCGCGATCCCTGGCCCTGAATGCCAGCATTTCAAAATTACTGGCCTTTGAAATGCTGTCATTCCGTCTGGTGGAGACGCAGAGTTTTAAAAGCCTGATGGCATTGGCTGTCCCACAGTACGTCGTTCCCAGCCGCCACTACTTTTCCAGGCGAGCCATCCCTTCCCTGCACAACCAAGTGGAGGACAAAATCAGGTGTGCACTGTGCAACGCCTTCTGTGCCAAGGTCCACCTAACTACGGATACGTGGACCAGTAAGCACGGTCAGGGACGTTATATCTCACTAACAGCGCACTGGGTAAATGCAGTGGCGGCTGGGCCTGAGGCGGATAGCAGTTTGGCGCATGTCCTTCCACCACCGAGGATTGCAGTGCGCTTCAGTTTGCCTCCTGTTCCTAACTCCTTCTACTCCGCTTCCTCATCCTCTACCGCCTCCTCATCCAGTCAGCTGGATGAGTCGCTCTGCGGAACAGAACCACTTTACCACCAATAACTGAGCCTCCATGCGAGACCTGTGTGCCTTGTTGCGCTGTTTTGAGTACTCCACCAACATAGCCAGTGCCAATGACGCCGCTCTCAGCGTGACTATCCCAGTTCTATGCCTCCTAGAAAAAACGCTAGGGGCGATGATGGAAGAGGATGTGGCACAGGAGGAGGAGGAGGAGGAGGAATCGGGATCATTTGCAAGGCTTTCAGGGCAGTCATTCACAAGTGGCTCCGAGGGGGGGTTCGTGCACCAACAAAGGCCAGGTACACAATTGTCTAGCAAGGGCACAGTTCTGGAGGATGACGCGGTGGCGGATGAGGAGGAGGAAGACATGGAGGAGGAGGAGGAACCATGTTCACAGCAGGATGGCATCCAGACCAGCTCATTGCCATTACTGGTGCGTGGCTGGGGGGATACAGAGGACACAGATGATACACCTCCCACAGAGGACAGCTTTTCGTTGCCTCTGGGCAGCCTGGCACGCATGAGCAATTACATGCTGCAGTGTCTCCGCAACGACCGGCGTGTTTCGCACATTATGACAGGTGCTGATTACTGGGTGGCCACGCTGCTGGATCCCCGTTACAAGGACAATGTACCGTCCTTAATCCCCTCACTGGAGCGTGAACGCAAGATGCGCGAGTACAAGCGCACGCTGTTAGACGCGCTGCTGGTGCAACTCTCCCACCTGGCAGCGGGGGCACAGTGGAAGCAGAAGGCGAAGGCAGAGGAGGAGGAAGAGGTCGCCAACGCAGCAGGGGCACCGCCAGCACCTCAGAAGGCAGGGTTAGCATGGCCGAAATGTGGAAAAGCTTTGTCAGCACGCCACAACAAACAGCACCACCAGCTGATATGGAACGTTTTAGCAGGAGGCAGCATTTCAGCAACATGGTGGAGCAGTATGTGAGCACACCCCTACATGTACTGAATGACGGCTATGCCCCCTTAAACTTCAGGGTCTCCAAATTGGGCACATGGCCTGAGCTTGCCCTTTACGCCTTAGAGGTGCTGGCCTGCCCTGCGGCCAGTGTATTGTCTGAACGTGTATTTAGCACGGCAGAGGGCGTTATTACAGACAAGCGCAGCCGCCTGTCCAGAGCCAATGTGGACAAGCTCACATTCATTAAAATGAACCAGGCATGGATCCCAGAGGAGTTGTCCGTACCTTGTGCAGAATAGACACCGGGCCGGCCTTACCCAGCCATTGTTTTTTTCTGAGCTTTCTAGGGTTGCCATCTCATCCCTTTCAAAGCAAAAACATATTAATTACACAGGTTCTCTGGCTGATTACGGTGCTGCTAATTAAACTCACTTGGTGCCTTATCGACATTAAATTAGCCCCAGAACCTGTGTAATTACTCTGTGTTCAGGTTTAAAGGGATGAGGTAGCAACCCTAGATCTTTCTCACTATTTTGGGGTTTACCCAAATTTAAAAAATAAATCAATTAAAAACCAAAACCTGCTGTGTTGACTACCTCCTCCTCCTCCTCCTCCTCCTCCTCCTCCTCCTCCTCCCCTGCCGCTTCCACCTTCAGTCACATTCTTAGGCTTGCACACTGCAACTGCTTTCTTTAAGTCCCACCAGAGGTTCTCAATCGGATTTCAGTCTGGTGACTGCGATGGCCAGTCCAAAATGTTCCAGCCTTTAATCTGCAACCATGCTCTAGTGGAGTTGGAGGTATGCTTGGGATCATTGTCCTGTTGAAAGGTCCAACATCTCCCAAGCCTCAGGTTTGTGACGGACTGCATCACAATGTCATCCAATATCTCCTGGTACTGAAGAGAATTCATGGTACCTTGCACACGCTGAAGCTTCCCTTTACCTGAAGAAGCAAAACAGCCCCAAAGCATGATTGACCCCCTGCCATGCTTCACAGTAGGCAAGGTGTTCTTTTCATCATAGGCCTTGTTCTTCCTCCTCCATGGGCCCAAACAGTTCTAATTTGTTTCATCAGTCCACAGAACACAATCCCAAAACTTGTGTGGTTTGCCCACGTGACTTTTGGCATACTGCAGTCGACTCTTCTTATTCTTTGGAGACAGCAAGGGGGTGCGCCTGGGAGTTCTGGCATGAAGGCCTTCATTACGCAGTGTGCGCCGTATTGTCTGAGCAGAAACTTCAGTACCCACATCTGACAAATCTTTTCTCAGTTCCTCAGCAGTCACACGGGGACTTTTCTCCACTCTACGCTTCAGGTAGCGCACAGCAGTCGAAGTCAGCATCTTCTTTCTGCCACGACCAGGTAGCGTTTCAACAGTGCCCTTTGCCTTGAATTTTACATTTACTACTGTATTACAAAACCAATTGATGTCATATTAGTTGCATATGGTTCTTTATGAAGTCCTTGTAGGATTGCATTCTGAATACAATTACAAATGTACACTAAATTCCCTAAAACCCTTTACAGAATTGGGGGGTTGAATAATTTTGAACAAAACTGTATGGACCTCGTCCTCCAAGGTCAAAATCATTATATATATATTTTTTTTTAATGTTATTTTAAGTAATTTCCCTATCCAGATTTATTTCCAGAGTACTTGCCATGCTCTTCCCGACATTTTGCTGCCATTTGCAGCCCTCCAGCCCTTTCCCTTAGTTTTTTAGAGACATTTTTGTAGTCAAAAGTCCGGGTCCCCATTGACTTTTTTTTCAAAGTCCGGGTTCGGGTCCAAACCCGAACATCCAGGTGTCCGCTCAACTCTACTCCCAGGACCAGCAATCACAAGTTTCAGGTCCAGCACAATCTCAGCAGGGTCTGATGGAATGCACTTTGCAGGCAGGGCCCGCTGGCCCCTATGATGTAGAAGAATAGAAGACTTTGGTGCTAGCTGTCCTACACATGGCTACTGCTCCCAGTACCATTTCTTCAGGCACTGCCAGTTCTCCGGGCTGCAGCTGCCCCTTTCCACTGCCCATGTGACCACAGTCCTTCTGACTTGCTCTGCACCCATACCAGACTGCTCATATTCAGTCCTCTCAGGCGTGCCTCCCAGTCCTCCTGGCTGTGTCACTCACCAGTCCTCTTGGCCTTTACTGTTGCTCCTGGAAGACTTGCCTGGTAGTGTTCTCCCACTTTCCTCCTTGCCAGGTCACCTCTGTGGTTTTGGGAAGGTCCCGTCTGCGCCCGAGCCGAGGGCCAAGGTCAAAGACTGGGGAGCTCCCTCAAAGGTCATGACAGTCTAACACTCCATCTCCAGCTTCCATCCAAAGTCTCCTCCCCAGCTTGGCTGACCCAGAGTATTGGAGAGGGGCCTTCCCCCTGCCAACCTAAGTTATACATTGGTCAGGGCCCTCAGAATACTCCAGGCAGCTCCACCTTACTTGCCCTCCCATCTTTCTAGAAGGTTCCAGCACATTCTAGAAATAGGGGAGAGGTCTCAGTGATGCTGCCTGTGAGTCGTCCAGCTCTCCCTGGATCTCTACCCAACCCAGGAAAAACACAGGCAGGCTTGGCTGCCATCCAAGCCTGCACAAATTTACCTACGCTAAATAAAATCTCACCTTTAGCACTCTAGCAAAGCTAGGGGTGCTGCATCTGTATACTAAGGCCATTGCTGTGCCCTAGACCAAATATACCATTTAGGTACAGTAGACTTGTGCCCACAGATAGCAGAGACATAGGGTGTTTTTTCTTTGTATAGTTACCAGCATGTGTTTTTTTATCATCTTTAGGAAAGTAGCTAGGTGCTGGCCAGATTGCCTGTATCATAAGGGGGGGGGCATTATATAGTCTACTTACAGGAAGACTGTTCCCTCCAGTACCTTTTTTTTTTTCCTCCAGTACCTAGCCTGGATACTACATGTTATATGCTGAATGCAGAGTGGGATTTGATAGAAGAGCAAATGCTCTTGGGACATGTAGTCCAGGGACCCAAGTTGAAACAGGGAGTGGATTGTCATGAAATACAAGTCCTAGCCAGCAGGAGGTAGAGAACAGAATACTGAGAGAGGTAATAAATAGCCTGGGTTGGCGAGGAGCTGGCCTCCTGGGACCGCGGTTTGCAGGGAGAGCAGGGACCTGGACGCTCGGAGGGCTGCGAGGAGCGGTGCGGCCTAGCCAGTGTAAAGAACGCTTTGCAGCAGCGAGCTGATCCATCATTTCCAGCTTCCTGACCACTGAGAGATCATCTGTGGGGTCATCTACATCCTCCTTAAACACAGATCTTGCTGGCACCTTTTCCCTGGCGACAGATTTCTGCAAGGACCTGTCCTGAGACCTTATGTTCCCGCGAGCCTGGTATCACCTGGACTGGTGACTGAGCAGAAACCCACCTTCTTTTGGTGGGATGCGAGACTGGAGAGTGTGTGCCCAGTGAGGAGGAGTGGGTTACTGCTGACGAGGGGAGGCTCCTAACATCTAATGAACTTCTGTGGGAGTGCAGTGCTGTGCATACAGCTGTAGTGTATAGCAGGATTTTCCAATGAGAAGAGGATTCCCAAGCACAGTTTATTTCTGTTGGAGAAGTTGGCTTTATCCTAAGGCAATTTTCATTCCTAGATCTGGTGAATGTAACATCCATAAGGAACGGGAGAAAAATTAGGAGAAGTTCGATGATTCCGAGCATGCGTCGAATTGATTCCGAACATGCGTAGGATTTTTGTGCGTCGGAAATTGGCTACAGACGATCGGAATTTCCGATAAGAACTTTTGTTGTCGGAAAAATTGAGAACCAGCTCTCAAACATTTGTTGTTGGAAACTCCAACACGGCATAAAACAAGAAAATGTTCTGTATAAAGGAAGTGATCCTATCAGGAAGGTGATGCTTTTGGTGGCAAAGGTTTATGCCCCCATGCTCCAGCTTGGACTGTGCCTAATCCTTGTTGCATTACCGTCATTCCACTCAACTCATTACATCCAAAGAAAAAAAGTTGGTGTAAGCCAAAATAAGTCTTGTTTTTTGTAAGCCCAACTCTAGGCACAACAATTTTTATGTTTTTGTAAATGTTTAACCTCTTGCTGTCACTGTAACGCATCGGAAGGATTTTCCCCCTTAATGACAGACCATTTGTTGCGATACGGCACTGTGTTGCTTAAACTGACAATTGTGCAGTCGTGCGACGCTGTACCCAAACATAATTAATGTCCTTTTTTTCCCACAAATAGAACTTTCTTTTGGTGGTCACTAGGGTTGAGTGAACCCGAACTGTAAAGTACGGGTTCGTACCGGACTTTTGGATTTTTGGTACCCGGACCCGAACAATTTACTGTAAGTTCGGGTTCGAGTTCGGTGTTCGGCAATGTAATGGCGCGCTGCAGGGCAGCCAATCAACATTTGTTTAACTTGTGTGACCTAGAAGCCATCACAGTCATGCCTACTAATGGCATGGCTGTGATTGGCCAGTGCAGCATGTGTATTATCTGAACGCGTATTTAGCACGGCAGGGGGCGTTATCACAGACAAGCGCAGCCACCTGTCCAGAGCCAATGTGGACAAGCTCACGTTCATTAAAATGAACCAGGCATGGATCCCACAGGACTTGTCCGTACCTTGTGCAGAATAGACACGTATACCGGCCTTACCCAGCCATTCTTGTATTTTTGATCTTTCTCACTCTTTTGGGGTGTACCCTAATTTAAAAAATAAATAAATTAAAAACAAAAACCTGTGTTGGCTACCTCGTCCTACTCCACCGCTGCTTCCACCTACACCGCCACATCCACTGCCACCTCAACCTCCTACTCCATGTGGACCTCTTCCTCCTAGGTCAAGATTATTATTATTTTTTTTCATGTATTTTATGTTATTTTAAGTTGTTTCCCTATCCACATTTGTTTGCAGAGTACTTGCCATGCTCTTACCAACATTGTGCTGCCATTTGCAGCCCTCTAGCCCTTTCTATTACTTTTTTAGAGACATTTTAGTACTCAAAAGTTTGGGTCCCCATTGACTTTAATGGGGTACGGGTTCATCGAACCCGAACATCCAGGTGTCCGCTCAACTCTAGTGGTCACCTCTGCGGTTTTTATTTTTTGCGCTATAAACAATAAAATGAGCAAACATTTTGAAAAAATATATAAAGTTTGACTTTTTGCTATAATATATCTAACACATGTTATAGTGTCTACAAAAGAGGGGATAGATTTATGGCATTTTTATTTATAATTTTTTTTCTAGTAATGGCAGCGATCAGCGATTTTTAGCGGGACTGCAACATTTCGGCGGACAGATCGGACACTTTTGACACTTTTTTGGGACCATTGACATTTATACAGTGATCAGAGCTAAAAACAGCCACTGATTACTGTATAAATGTCACTAGCAGGGAAGGGGTTAACACTAGGGGGTGATCAAGGGGTTAATGTGTTCCCTCGTGTGTTTACTAACTGTGGGGAGATGGGAATGCCTGGAGGAGGAGACCGATCATTGTTCTTAATCTTTAGGAGCAGCAGATCTGTCTCTCTTCCCATGAGAGAATGGAGATCTGTCTGTTTACATTGACAGATGTCCGTTCTGTCTCTGTCAGGGGCGACCGCGAGTGGCGTGGCATCACACCGCAGGCGTGTGTGTCCCTTACAGCTCTTTAAGCGACCGTTGTACCATGACTGTGATTCGCCCAGGGGAAGGCCTTAATTAACACATAAACAGTTGAATTTATTTACTACTTCAGGAGCTCTGCTACATGATTCTGACAAATACGTAATCAGGTGCCTACAAAGAGAATTTGCTGTTGTGTGAGCAAGTTACTTGGACTGCCTAGGCTGAGAAGGGGTTAATTGAATCAGGACTCTTTTCCCAGGCTTTTTGGGGCCTGTCTTCCTTCCCAGTGCATATTTAAAAAAAGGGGAGGGCGGAGGGAGCTTCCTGCATGGGAATAAGAAAGGCACCAAGCCTAAAGATGTAATCACCAGTGAGAGAAGCCTGTACATAGGTTGCTGAAAAGGGCCTGCTGTGCCATGCAGTCCCACGAAATATTGGAACTCGGAGGAATTGGCCAGCTTTGGAGGGCAACGGTTATGGACTACATCTATTACGGTACCCTGGGCAGTCTCAGTTTAGTTAGTTAGGGTTGGAACTGTATGACACTTGTATTGACATGGTCAAGGAGAGAGTTCTCAGTAAAGTCTTTTGAATTGTTCGAAAGAAAAGGATGCTGAAAGTGCCTGCTGCACCATGCAGTCCCACAGCATAATGGAACATAGAGGAATAGGCCAGATTTGGAGGACATCAGCTATGGACTACACCTATTAAGGTACGGCTGGGAAATCTCAGCTTAGTTAATTAGGGTTGGAACTGGATGACACTTGTGTAGACATGGTCATTAAGAGAGTTCGCAGTAGCGTCTTTCGAATTGTTCTAGGCCTGGTTTGAAGTTATTCAAGGGGTGCATGGTAACACATCTTTTTAGAAGAACAGGGCCTGTAAAGCACATATGGGGTACAAAGCAAGGCCACTACGAAGGGTTAACTTGGAAGGAGAGTTGGAGAGCAGTTGCCATGGAAAACCAAGAACTGGTGAGGAGCTTATAGCAGCTGGTCATAAAGCATGGTACCTGGCAAAGGTGACATGGGGGTCATTGATCTGGCTTCCTTCTAGTGGTCGGTTCCCCAAAGTAACAAGCTCCAAACCCCCATGTACGGAGACCTCATATACTTAGTCGTATGGTACGGGAGAATGCAGGAGTTAAGTAAGAACACACATGAGGTCCACTCCAAGTGCTTAGCGGGACCCCATTCTGTCACTGGGAGTGGGGTAGTAGAGGTTCGCTGAACTGGTGGAGAGGGCACGGGTTCAGCATTGTCCCTCCTAAATGCAACATACATCAGGAAAGTTGTGAAGTAACAAAGGACAACGCGTTTTACAGAGGGACTCTGTACAATTGACTACTGCACTCGGTTTACAGCTCATCTTTAAGCCAGGGTACCAATATTATGTTTGACTTTCACATGAACGCAGGCCCCACCTGGTCCCAGACATTGATGAGCGCACATGCGAGGAAAGGTACTCCCACGTTCATGAAGAGTAGGCCCTGCCCACATGTATAGCAAGGTGCCGGCACTTCCTGTTCCCTGCTGCAGCTGAATAATGTCTATGATTGATACCGGTTATTGGTGTTGAGCCTTTACCCCCTGACTCTGCTGAACCTATCACAAAGCACAGCACAGTGATGATGTAGCAGCTATGCTTTTTCAATGCACATCAGAGGTCATGGCATAACACAGGAACTGATGTGCATCATACAATATTCGAGTGCGATGGGGAGCCGGAAGTACGATTCCTTGCTGTACGTATCAGAATCACTCAGCCTAGCTTAGAGACCTCCTGAAGTAGTACATGAATGAAAGTGTATGTGTTAATTAAAGATTAAAAAAGTGAATTTTTCAATACACATCAGAGGTTGGGCATAACACAAGAACTGATGTGCGTCATACAATATTCGAGTGCGATGGGGAGCCGGAAGTATGATTCCTCGCTGTACGTATCAGAATCACTCAGCTTAGCTTAGAGACCTCCTGAAGTAGTAAATTAATGAAAGTGTATGTGTTAATTAAAGATTAAAAAATAAATAAATTGGAGCCTGGAGATAGGCTTTAACTCAATTTTAAGATCATCTAGATGTGACACAATTGGTACAAGTGAATGCTCAAGTAAATAATTGGCAGTTTCGGATTTATTCTTTCTTTCTAAATATTCCCTATTCTATTTAATACTATGTAATGAGCTTGTTTCACATAAATAAAGAATAATAATTATATGTTGGAATGATAGGGGTTTGAGGTAGAAAACCTATCTTGTTAGTCGACTGTAATTTGGAAAACAGCATTGTTTTGGGAGTCATCCTAATGTAGACTGACATAAATACTAATACAGCATGAGAGTGTTTCAGTGGTGCGTCTTTTCCTATCAGTAGTGAAGAGCTATAGGGTGCATTTAGTTTATTAGATCTGCCTGGCATGTCACTATGCTCACATCCCATCCATATGCACACTCATTCTTGCAAGAATATGATTTTTAAAAGAAAAATTACATTACATGCAAAACATCAAGATCATTTTTTTTATGCTTCTTAATATGGACACATTACAAATGTGATGCTCTTGAATGCATGACGCATATTGATAACATCCAAAGACAGACTTTTTAGATCTGACATAGCCAAACTTATAATTTGCAGTAATACTTACATCATTGACATCGTTCATTGCAATATTAAAGCAATGTTTATTTATTTTAAAATAAGCTAACCTTAATTAAAATACATGCTTATAACAACTTTGGATATTTAGACAGGGGAACTTACCTTCGAGCAGTTACTGTATATCTAGTTAAAGCGGAACTTCACCCTAAATGGGAAGTTCTGCTGTTAAGAATCCTGGGCCCCCTCCTCTAACATTATTGGCACTTTATTTTTTGAGACGGGGAGCGGGTACCTAGTTTGGGCAGGTAGCTGCTCCCACTTCTGCTGGAATCCCCAAGGCTATTCCATTAGAAGTCTGACCCATTCCTTGAGGCCGTTTCAGCTAGAGCCATTGAGCAAAAGGCTTTTTTTCAGAAAAATTTGTGACTGATAGTTTTAACCACTTCAATACAGGGCACTTTTACCCTCTTCCTGCCCTGACCAATTTTCAGCTTTAAGTGCTCTCACAATTTGAATGACAATTACTCATGTAGCATCAGGGCTCAAGTCCTGCGGGAACGCGTGGGAACGGAGTTCCTGCACTTTTTTCACAGCAGGAACGCAGTTCCCTTTGCAGGACTAGAGCAGCTGAGAGTAGCCAAGCTGCCCGTGCCAATCCTTCACTAAGCGGCGATGCCTAGCTCGAGTCACTGTCAGGGGCAGGCGAACCTTAGTAATCCTTTATGTTACTGGCCGCTTCCTGTATATGGATTCATCAGGTAGTGTGCAGGTATTCCGTCACTTCCTCGATGCCGCAATGTCTCCTGGGAGCTTTTGTCATTGTTCCCAGGAGACATTGCGGAGGTTATCGCGGGATTTAGAAAGAACATGCGGTTTAGTAATTATGCATATGAGTGTATAATTTTTTTTTTTGGTGGGGGAGTGGATCTTGGGTGGGAGTTCCCACACTTTTTTCCCCCGGACTTGACCCCTGTGTAGCATGTAGTCATGCTACACTGTACCCAAACAAAATTGTTATCTTTTTTTCTTTTTAGTTTCTATTATAACATTTGGGAATTTTTTTGTATTTCTTTTTCCTTATAAGGCCATCCCTGTTATGATCAACCAACACAGGCAGGCAGGCAGGGCGGGCAATGCTATAATTAGAATGCTTACAAGCAATCATATCATACTGGGTGTCAAGGATGTACCACTGGCACAGGGTGGCCCTAAATGCCCTGCTTCACCTGTCATGTCAAAGAGGGCCTTTAGCGCAGCGGGGGGGGGGGGGGTGATTGGTGAATGAGAAGCTGACTTTTAAGACAATATTTAAGCAAACATAATTTAGGTATTAGGTGCAGGGATCTGTTGTCCTCTACTGTCAGCTGCTAATATCACATTATTATGTATAACTATATATTAGCACTTGCACGTTCTGTCCATGCTGCTAAGCTAGGTCTGTTCTACTGTAGGTACAGTACCTCACAAAAGTAAGTACACCCCTCACATTTTTGGAAATATTTTATATCTTTTAATGTGACAACACTGAAGAAATTACACTTTGCTACAATGTAAAGGAGTGAGTGTTCATCTGGTATAACAGTGTAAATTTTCTGTCCCCTCAAAATAACTTAACACACAGCCAATAATGTCTAAACCGCTGGCAACAAAAGTGAGTACACCCCTAAGTAAAAATGATCAAATTGGACCAGTGTCAATATTTTGTGTGGCCACCATTATTTTCCAGCACTGCCTTAACCCTCTTGGGCATGGAGTTCACCAGAGCTTCACAGGTTGCCACTGGAGTCCTCTAAGGCCTAGTACACACGAGAGGATTGATCCGCGGATACGGTCCGCAGGACCGTATCCGCGCAGAGGCCCGGACTGGCCATAGGGCAGACCGGGCATATGCCCGGTGGGCTGCTATGGCTTGGGCCGGGGCCTCCCGCTCTGTGGCTTGTTGATGTCCATGCCGCACAGCAGGAGGTAAGCGGCGACCGTGGCCTGGACAGGGCTAACACAGGCCTGCGGCCGCCGCTCACCTACTGCTGTGCGGCGGCGATGCCTGTATCTTCTCCGGCGAATGGGCTGAGCTGTGTGTCTCTCTCACACACAGATCAGCCTCAGAGCCGACAGGAACAGTTCTGCTCTCTGCTCTCCAGTCTCCACTCAGATGGCCTTCTCCTCCTCTTCCCGCCCCTCTGCTTCTGTGTCTGCCACGCCCACACACTCGGGGAGAAGTGAAAGAAGCAGACAGCATGTGCCTCCTTTCCTGGGGTGAGTAAGATCACCCTCTGTCCTGCCTACCGTTATTTAATACACCTCCAAGGCATGTTATTTAAATGTGTGTATTTTTAATGTTGCCATTTGTGACACGTGAAAAAAAACTGCTCTCTGCTGAGAGAATTTTTTTTGTTAGCTTTCCATTGGTACATCTGCTTCAGTTCAGTGCCCAGCTACCCATGTTTTTTTTCCAACAAAATCCTGAAACAGGCCAGAAGAACAGGTATTTTCTCTCCCTTTAGACTTCACTGGGGTTTGGCACTAAGCTCAGGGTTCTGAGTTCCCACCTGGCTCAAAGTGAATCCTGACAGGTTTGCTTATCTCTAGTGCTCACACAAATTGTTCAGTGGTTAGAGAATGAGACATGTCTCCCAACATGTTAGATTGGGGTCTGCTTACTATCACATTCTGATATTCTGATATTAATGACATTCATAATAGGTCTCTGTGGGGCGCTGTCACAAAAATAATTTGATGCTTAAAGCAGTTGTAGAGTCAGCCTGGAACATGGCTAATAAGGGGTTAATTTGGGAGGGCAGGTACTTCCCCCTAAACCAGACTATTAAAGACAGCAGAGCTCACAAATAGGAGGGAGGCTTTCAGTAGCTGCTAGGAAGTCATGGGGCTTATTGTGGGCAAACATTGAGAGGCATGGAGCTATTCACTTTCTCTAGGAACTTATTGACTGTTTTATATTATTGCTTGATTGCGGAGTGTCATACTACATGACATGTTAAGGGCCGACTTAGGATTCTGACCACCCACCTTTTACCTGCTACCCACTTTACCCCCTTTACCAAAATTAACGACTGACACCGGTGTGGAGTAAAGTTGGCCTTACGGCCGATTTTATTTAACAAAACTAATATTAACATAAATAACCATTTTCTATAAACAACGTATTTCACAACTTTTAAACCATCTGGTGGTCTAAAGACCACAACTTCAACTGGCCACTGGGACAATAACTGTTTTTTAACTTCGGCCTCAGTCGCAAACCCCAGACTCGGAGGCAGTACCCCTGTCCACAGTGACCTACACATGAACTCCTTCCTGGTCAACCTTGTTGACCGAAAGGTACCCGTATCCCCATATACCTATGGGTACAACCGTTTGCAAGCAAACGTCCTGCCTTTACCCTCTCCAGAAACCCCAAACACCGCCTTCCCCTTACTACCCGCCTATCACATGGGAGGGTGGGTGGGACGTTGTTCCGATGAGCTAAGATGGAGGAGTGACGCTACGTCACTTCCTCCCTGCAGTACAGAGCCAGCCAGCCCCTCCTTCCTCCCCCAGCCTGCTCCACTCTCTTAAAGCAGCGCTGCACTTATTCCCCCACGGACCCTCCTATCTTAAAACGGCCACAGCCACTGTCTGTCCTGCGGTCCCCCCCTGTCATGCCGTCCCTCCTCCTACCGCTGCACTCCCGGCTCTGGGACTCTCTTGACATGTTAAGGGCCGACTTAGGATTCTGACCACCCACCTTTTACCTGCTACCCACTTTACCCCCTTTACCAAAATTAACGACTGACACCGGTGTGGAGTAAAGTTGGCCTTACGGCCGATTTTATTTAACAAAACTAATATTAACATAAATAACCATTTTCTATAAACAACGTATTTCACAACTTTTAAACCATCTGGTGGTCTAAAGACCACAACTTCAACTGGCCACTGGGACAATAACTGTTTTTTAACTTCGGCCTCAGTCGCAAACCCCAGACTCGGAGGCAGTACCCCTGTCCACAGTGACCTACACATGAACTCCTTCCTGGTCAACCTTGTTGACCGAAAGGTACCCGTATCCCCATATACCTATGGGTACAACCGTTTGCAAGCAAACGTCCTGCCTTTACCCTCTCCAGAAACCCCAAACACCGCCACCGCACGCAAGGGCAAAACCTTACCCATGCGTGCACCTCCACACCGAAAGGGCCCTGCGTACTCCTTCCTCCAGACCCAAGGCCCACAAATCAATGCCTATCGGATTGAGGTGGACCCCATCACTCCTCAGAAAACGCCAAGTCTCCTCTTCCAACTCCCTATGTCTCACGACCAATCCCCCATTCCTGACCACGAAACGCCCCACCTCCTTGTTCACTTTCACCCGGGCCTTGTTAACTTTGTCCACTGACCACGCCCACCGCCAATTTGACCTACCCACCATCTCCGACCAAATTATCACCATGCCGGGAAACAAAGAGCGCAATCTCAAGAAATCACACTTTATGTCCCTAATAAGTTGATGCATGGACCTGGCCCCCATATCATTACCCCCAACATGTAGCAGCAGAATGTCGGGGGCCCTGTCCAAACGGGTGAATTTTAGCACCTCCGGCAAAACCCTGCCCCACATCATTCCCGGAAACCCAATCCACCGAACCTTTGCGTCCTGAGTGTGAATCCCCAGCTGTCTACCCGTAGGCCTCACCTCGGCCCGCCTGGCCCCCCAAGACACATAAGAATGCCCAAAGATCCAGACCAGACAGGGCTCACCATCTGAAAAACAAGAACACAAACAACCCCCATAAAATTTGCTCACCTACACCCCAATGCCCAACCTCCACCAATGTCCCTATGTCCACCCCCTTACTCATGCAACAACTGCGGGCGAACATAAATCCTAAACCTGTCCGAATCCCACCGTCCGATCCGTTTTACCGCGGCCGCATCCAATCCCGCCCTCGCTGCTTCCGTGGCGGCCCCTATGCGAAATGAATGCGTAGCATACTCCCTGGGATTATACCCCGCCGCCACCACGCACTTCCTGAATACCGCCAAAAACTGAAAGCGGGATAGCGCAGACCCATCCTGATGTACCAAAAAGGAACCCCTTAGTCCAGGACGCACGGAACAAAAGTGTTCCACCGCCCGTACAGGACAAATTGTCGCGTCCGGAACGCGAAACAGCGATAGGCGCATACCCTTACCTTCCTGATCCGTTTTCGACCTGCGTACCCAAACCCCCACCTCGTCTCCCCACAACTCCACATCTCCTTCCAAGAGGCCCCCATGGGCCGTCCTGGACGCACTGACCAACTCCCCGATACGCAAAGCCCCGAAAAAGGCAAGCGCAAACGCTGCCTGGAAAAGTGCAATCTCGTAAGCCGAGTTGCACACCGACTGTAAGTGGCGAAACAAACTTTGCAACATCAAAAATGAAACTGGGCGACGGCCGTCCGGCGTCCGACGCCCTTTTCTGTACCCCTTAACTGACTGCTTCACCCAAAAGTCTTTGGTGAAATCCCTGCCGCCATGCCATTTGAAAAGAAAAGCTAAACCGGCCAAGAGCCGATCAATTGCTGACGCCGATACCCCCTCCTCCATCTTCAGATTAAGAAAGTGTAGCAACGCCAAGCCAGCTTCCTGACCCGCCGGTGGAATTCCCAAACCATCCGTGAAAGCCTGCCATTCCCGCCATACCTTGGAGTAGGCATTCCATGTAGCCCCACTCACCGACCGCCGAATCCACTTTGCCGCTTGCTCAAAGCAATGTCCCACATCCATACGGGGCAGGGGACTCCGTGCTGCTCCGCCGCTGGTGCCAACTCCCGGAATTTGTCCCACTGGAATCGAGACAAAGCGTCAGCTAAAGTATTCTCCACCCCAGGCAGGTGCACCGCATAAACAAACACGTTCAAGGACATGCAACGTAAAACCAAATGCCGAAGCAACCGCACCACCGGCTGCGAAGCAGCCGACACTCGGTTCACCACTTGAACGACGCCTAAATTGTCGCAGTTAAAGCGAACTTTCAAGTTCCGAAACGACTCGCCCCACAACTCCAACGCCACCACAATCGGGAATAACTCGAGGAGTGCCAAGTTCTTCAAGAAACCCGCCTCCTCCCATGACTTCGGCCATTCGCCCACACTCCACTTACCCTGACAAAAGGCCCCGTAGCCCGTGGAGCCGGCGGCGTCCGTAAACAATTCCAGGTCAAAATTGCTAACGGGCCCCGACATCCACAATGCCCGTCCATTAAAGGACCCTAAGAATTCGTGCCACATCTCCAAATCCTCCCTGTGTTCCCCCGTCAAAGTCACAAAATGAGTCGGTGCCCTCACCCCAGCAGTCGCTGCGGACAGCCTGCGGCAAAAGACCCTGCCCATGGGAATTATCCTGCATGCGAAGTTCAACTTCCCCAACAGGGACTGCAATTTTCGCAGCTGAATCTTCCGCATACCAATAGTTCCCCGCAATTCTTCCCTAAGCGCCTCCAACTTATCGACGGGTAACCTGCACTCCATCCTCACTGAGTCCAGCACAATGCCCAAAAAGACGATGGACGACGTGGGGCCTTCCGTTTTTTCGGGTGCCAACGGGACCCCAAAACGCTCCGCCACGTACTGCAACGTCCCCAACAGGACCGAACACACGTTCGACTCCGGGGGGCCCACACACAGGAAGTCATCTAGGTAGTGGACCACCGAGCTGAGCCCTGACGAATCCCGCACCACCCATTCCAAAAAGGAACTGAAGGTTTCGAACAAGGCACAAGAGATGGAGCAACCCATGGGCAAACAGCGATCCACATAGTATGCTCCATCCCAAGCGCAACCCAAAAAACGAAAGCTCTCCGGGTGAACCGGAAGCAACCGAAACGCCGATTCCACGTCAGCCTTTGCCATGAGAGCACCCTGTCCACATTTTCGCACCCACGACACAGCCGCGTCAAAAGAAGTGTATGACACGGAACATGCCTCCGGCGCAATCGCTTCATTCACCGAACCACCCTTCGGGAAGGAAAGGTGATGGATCAAGCGGAACTTAAGCGGCTCCTTCTTCGGGACTACCCCCAAAGGAGAAACCACCAAGTCCTTAAGCGGAATCACCGGGAAAGGCCCGGCCATCCGCCCCAATTGCACCTCCTTAGCCAGCTTTTCAGCCACCACCGAGGGGTGCAAGAAGGCGGACCTCAAATTCTTTGCCTCAGGGGGGACCACCGAAAGGGAACACGGAATTCTGAAGCCGTCAGTAAAACCGTCCTCCAACAACCTGGCGGCTCGTCTGTCAGGGTACCTATTGAGAAAGGGGCGCATCCTTTCCACCCGGACCGGAGTCAACCCCCTTTCCCGCAGAATCACCGGGACGCCCCTTTCCGCGCTTAAAGCATTTTGACAGGGAATGGGAGCCCCCGCACCCTGAACAAGTGTGCTTGAAACGGCAGTTCGCGCCGTACTTGCACGTACTGTCATTAAATTGCCAGCAATAGCCCCATCGTTTTTCGGTCGGCTGTCCTGAGGCCGAGGCACCTCCGACCCCCCCCTGAAAAAACTGACCCGGCACCCTCGCCGCCGTCATAATCTTCATCCACAGCGCTATGTCTTTGTGGTCCCAGCGCAGCGACGATCTCACGGCCATCCTCTGCCTGAACTGCTCATCGTACCGGAGCCACGCCGTGCCCCCATACGTCCGCTGAGCCTCGCAAATCGACTCCTGGTAGATAAACAAACCCGAACAGTGCTCCGGGTGTTTTTCCCCAATCACGCACGCCATAATCGAAAAGGCCTGCAGCCAATTGTTAAACGTGCGAGGAATCAAGCGATAACGCCGCTTTTCCTCATCCTCCTTCTTACTCTCCTCCGGCTTCAATCTATCCAGATTGAATTTCTCCAGGGGCAGCAACGTGAAAATCTCCACGTACTCCCCCTTCCAGATCTTCTCCTTCACCTCTGCCTTGAGATGCATTCCCAGAGGGGCTTCAAAGCAAAAATACATTTCGCTTTTTGCCGCATCCGCCAACCTAACCGCATCCTTCTTCTTGTCCCCTGCCTCAGCTACCCCTTCGCCCGTAGCACCACCCGCCGGCGTATCTCCCGCCGGGGGCACCGTGCTTGGGGACGCTGCCACCGGTGCAGGAGCCACCGGAGCAGCAGCCGCCGCGGGCACCACCGGTGCAGTCACCGCAGGCACCATAGGTGCCGCCGCCGGCTCCACCCTCGACCCCCAAGCCCCCGCCGGTGATCGAACCCCCCCGCTGTCGGGCCCAAAACGCTGCACCAAATTTAACAGACCATACCACAAGTCCTGACTCTGATCCCCCGCCCCTTGCCCCGCCAAGGCCCCCTCGCCTGCCGTATGTGTCTGCACTAAGTTAGCACCCACCCCCTGCCGGCCTTGACCTAACAAATCGTGTAAGAGTGCACAAATAGTAGTAGATGTAGTCGACTTACCGGGCTGCCGAGGACTGGGTCCCCGAGCCGCTGCACCGCCATCCACCGCTGACAAATGTCCCGAGTCCTCTCCGCTTTCCGACCCGGACAGCTCCCCCTCCGACCTGACCGCGCTCCGTGCAGGCGAGGCGTCCTCTGATCTCGTTCCCGACTCCCGTGACCTGGATGCGGAGGGCCCCGGCTGCTGCTCGCTCCTTCCTCCACGACCCAAACCGGACCCGCTAGCAACTGCCACCGACGGACTCCTGGCCCTTGCCCGGGGGCCAGACTCGCTCACTCCACCGCCGACATCCCCCACCGACCTTCCTGCTGCGCCGCTTCCGGATGAGTTGGGACCCCTGGCCGCCATCACTGATTGGCCTCCGGCCCGTTGACAAGGTCTTCCCCGCCGGGCCGCGGAACTGCCCTGGACCCCTCTGGCAGCCCCGACCGCGTCGCCCTGGCACCTCCTCCGCGCAGGTGGGGAGGATCCCGCAGACCTGCTCGCTGTCCCCGCCGTCGCACTCCGTCCACGCCGCGGATTCCTCCCGGCCCCCCCCCCCCACAGACTCAGGTGGAGAGCGCTGTGAAGAAGAGGCCTGAGGGCCCCCATCGGGTCTCCGATCGTGCCTCCCAGCCCCCGGGGAGTTGTCTGGGCTGTACCGCTCCGGAGGCCTAGACCTCCGAGCGCGTGCTGCTGCCGCCCCCCCCCCCGCCGGGCGCCGCCGCCGCCGAGCCATCCAGTGCTGCTGCCATCTGTGCTCTCACCCACTCTGTACCCTGGGCGGACACCGCCGCCCGCAATTGCGCTAAAAAGTCTGCCCCGGCCGCCATGATGCAGAGCCGAGCAGACACGCACGTTGTTCCGATGAGCTAAGATGGAGGAGTGACGCTACGTCACTTCCTCCCTGCAGTACAGAGCCAGCCAGCCCCTCCTTCCTCCCCCAGCCTGCTCCACTCTCTTAAAGCAGCGCTGCACTTATTCCCCCACGGACCCTCCTATCTTAAAACGGCCACAGCCACTGTCTGTCCTGCGGTCCCCCCCTGTCATGCCGTCCCTCCTCCTACCGCTGCACTCCCGGCTCTGGGACTCTCTTTAACGACGCCCGCATTTCAGCTCGCATATCGCACTGCAAACTGACAGTTCGGACATGAATCGGATCACATAGGTGTGAACACCCATGCAAGCCGATTCCGGTGCAGACCAAAAAAAGTGTCCTGTGCGTGTTTGGTCCAAATGCGATGCAATATCAGCCATAGTATCTGTATGGCTGAAATTGCATTGCAAAGACATTGCATGTGATTTGCACTGCAGTGCGAATCACATGCGATAGCACACTAGTGTGAACCTGGC
This sequence comes from Rana temporaria, assembly GCF_905171775.1. Taxonomy (NCBI): domain Eukaryota; kingdom Metazoa; phylum Chordata; class Amphibia; order Anura; family Ranidae; genus Rana; species Rana temporaria. The sequence continues at coordinate 309,419,441 of NC_053489.1, forward strand.
CCAAATCAGGTTTCTCAGAACACCACTTTACATGAGATCCCCCCTTAAGGCACAGTTCATACTAGTGTGCTGTGCAATATCGCATGTGATTCGCAATGCAAATCACATGCAATGTCCATGCATTGCGATTTCAGCCATACAGATAGTATGGCTGAAATCGCACCGCATTCAGACCAAACACGCACAGGACACTTTTTTGGTCCGCACCAGAATCGGATCGCATGGGTGTTCACACCTATGTGATCCGGTTCATGTCCGAACTGTCAGTTCGCAGTATGATATGCGAGCTGAAATGGAGGCGCCGTTAATGTAGTATGACACTCCCCAGCAGTTCACATATGGCAGTGTGAACTGCCGTGCAAGTCGGGTGCGATGCGGAAACCCGCAGTGGATTAGCAGCTTACAGTAAGTGGAAATTCTGCAGACTCTAAGGGTTGTCTGTGCGGACTCTGATGTAAGGGGGGTGGTGTGTGGACTCTGATGTAAAGGGGGGTCTGTGCAGGCTCTGATGTAAGGGGGGGTCAATACGGACTCTGATGTAAGGGGGCTCTGATGTAAGGGTGGGTCTGTGTGGACTCTGATGTACGGGGGCAGGAGGAGCTGGAGAAGTGCACAGTGAGCAGAGAGTAAAAGGGGGCACTGTGATTACAGAGAAAAGGGGGAATAATTGCAGGGGCGTTGTAATATACAGGGGCCTACCTGTAATCATTACAGTGCCACTTTACAGTGCTGTCTCCATTATATCACAGTTTCCCCGCACATTACAGTGTGGAGGACACCAGAAACCCCCCGCGAATGCCTACCGAAATCAAACCTCCCCCCCCCTGTTCCTGGGAAAAATGGGCTGCTCAGTCTTAAATGCCCGGGCCTATTTTTTGTCCCAGTCCGGGCCTGTCCGCGGATAAATCCTCTCGAGGATTTCCGCGGATTTTGATCCGATGGAGTGTACTCACCATCGGATCGAAATCCGCGCCGAAATCCCATCGCGATGACGTGTCGCGCCGTCGCCGCGATGATGACGCGGCGACGTGCGCGACGCTGTCATATAAGGAATTCCACGCATGCGTCGAATCATTACGATGCATGCGGGGGATTCATTCAGACGGATTGATCCGGTGAGTCTGTACAGACCAGTGGATCAATCCGTTGGGATGGATTCCAGTGGATAGATTTTAAAGCATGTCTTCAAATTTTTATCCGCTGGAAATCCATCCCAGGGGATAAAAATCCGCGGAAACAGATCCGCTGGATTGTACACACCAGGGGATCTATCCGCTGGAGCCGGTCCGCGGATCAATTCCAGCGGATGGATGCTCTCGTGTGTACGGGGGCCTTACACTCTTCCATGACGACATCACAGAGATCATTGATGTTAGAGACCTTGCGCTCCTCCACCTTCCGTTTGAGGATGCCCCACAGATGCTCAATAGGCTTTAGGTCTGGAGACATGCTTGACCAGTCCATAACCTTTATTCTCAGCTCCTTTAGCAAGGCAGTGTTCATCTTAGAGGTGTGTTTGGGGTCGTTATCATATTGGAATACTGCCCTGTGGCCCAGTCTTCAAAGGAAGGGAATCATGCTCTGCTTCATTATGTCACAGTACATGTTGGCATTCATGGTTCCTTCAATGAACTGTAGCTCCTATCACGTACCTGGTTCTGGAGGCCAATGGAGAGAGGGCTTCCCCTGTGCCTTTGAGCCTGACTCCTCCTGCTCTCACTTTCAGGGGAGTCTGGAACTAAGTACTGTAGCACAGGTCACCAGCGATGTTGTTTGCAGAGGAACTCAGAAGGGTTTCTGATGTGCTCAGTAGTTGCTGCAGACAGGTGGCACCTGTGAGACGTGGCAGGTCTGTAGTTAAACTGAGATACTGGGAAGTCCGTTCAAGCCAGAGTTCGGAGACAGAAGAATAACAAAGCAGGCAGTGTCAGAGGGGAAGCCGAAGTCAGACACAGGAGACAGTAGAGAATATGCGTGGACAAGCTGAGGTCAGGTCAGGTCAGGTCAGGAGACAGGCAGGAGAGTAGTCAAGAACAAGCCGGGTTTGTAGCAAAGGATTTTCAAGAACAAGGATCACAAAAACACAGTACAAGCTGAAGATCAATCAGCAGCTTTGAACACTAACACACTTCCTTGTAAAGACCCATGTGACGTGCTGGTCCTAGAGCCCTTCTCCTACTGTTGGTGTCTTGACGGACACTGGATCCTAGAGCCCTTCTCCTACCATTGGTTCCCTGACAGCTCCCCAGTGCTGGTAGCACTCATGCAGCCCAAGACCATGACACTCCCACCGCCATTGCTTAACTGTAGGCAAGACTTTCTTGTCTTTGTACTCCTCACCTGGTTGCCGCCACACACGCTTGACACCATCTGAACCAAATAAGTTTATCTTGGTCTGATCAGACTACAGGACATGGTTCCAGTAATCCATGTCCTTAGTCTGCTTGTCTTCAGCAAACTGTTTGCAGGCTTTCGTGTGCATCATCTTTAGAAGAGGCTTTCTTCTGAGGTGACAAGGTGACAGCCATGCAGACCAATTTGATGCAGTGTGCGGCATATGGTCTGAGCACTGACAGGCTGACCCCCCACCCCTTCAACCTCTGCAGCAATGCTGGCAGTACTATTACATCTATTTCCCAAAGACAACCATCTTTCGGCGGCGTAGTGTATCGTATTTACACTACGCCGACGTAAGTTAGCAAGGCAAGTACTGTATTCACAAAGTACTTGCCTGCTAAGTTACGGCGGCATAGTGTAAATGGGGCCGGCATAAGCGCGCCTAATTCAAATGAGGATGTGGGGGGACGTGTTTTATGCATATTAACTGTGACCCGACGTGATTGACGTTTTTTACAAACGGCGCATGCGCCGTCCGTGTACATATCCCAGTGTGCATTGCGGCTAAGTACGCCGCACGGACGTATTGGTTTCGACGTGGACGTAAATTACGTCCAGCCCTATTCACGGACGACTTACGCAAACAACGTAAAATTTTAAAAAATTGGCTGGCGCTGCTATCAATTACATAGGATAATGCAGCGCGCCGGGGGCGGGGCCGAGTGATACAGTCGGCGGCTATGCCTGCCGCTATATCATGGGGGTGCGCTCGCAAAAGCTTTCCACCATGCGAGCTCGCTCGCATGAAGGTGGAAAGCTTTTGTGAGGAGGAGCCGAGACAGCCGCCGAGGGACCCCAGAAGACAGGGTTAGGGGACACTCTGTGCAAAACGAGCTGCACAGTGGAGGTAATTATAACATGTTTGTTATTTAAAAAAAGAAAAAACTTTGCCTTTAGTGTTCCTTAAAACCCCATCCCACGCCACAAATATGGCCCCCATAGTAAATCCAGCATTAATCACAATAATCGCTGACCAGCATAAAAAAAAAGCAATCTGCTCCTGACGTTTGGTTCCTGCCAAATGACAGCTCCACTGCCTGTCGCTAAATAAACCAAGGGGCGTGATGTCACAGGGTAACCCTGCCCCCTTTGTGACATCATGGACTGGGGCATGGATTTCCACATTAGTTTTCGCTACTAAAATACTGAAAAATAGTGCAAGTGGTATTTTTGTAGTGTTTTTCAGTGCACTGCAGAAACATTTTTGAAAAATGGTATGAGCTACTTTACCGCTAATCTTAAAGCGGTAGCCTTTTTGCAAATGGAGCCTATTGCCTTTTATTCTTCTCTCCCTCTATTGAGATACTGGTGATTTGCTGCACCACTCTCCTCTGGCAAGCTGGGGAGAGAGCTAAAGCCAAGCAAGTCCATAGACACATCCTGAGAGATTTAGTTTGATACAGCGGTTATATCATGGGACAAAGACTCCATACACTACTGATCCAAATAGGCACCGAGCAGTAGGTGGAGTGGAGAGATGATTTTGATTAAAATGCCCAGTAAAGTTCTTCCTATTGGCAACAAGGGAGTTAGAAAGATATCACCTCTGTTTGGATATACGCCTGCCAGAGGGAGACCATACAAGCAGAGATGCAAGCCTGAAACTGGGAGAGAGGACACCCTGGCACAGCGCAGCACCACCGACATCACAGCACCTGCACTGCTACTTCTGGGAGACTGAAGCATCCACTCACCCTCTGCTTCCCATCACTGGTCAGCAAAGGCTTTTGTGGAGAGACCGAGGGGGCCCCCCCTTCTACAGTGAGACTTCAGTGCAGTATTCAGAGGACTGGTGAGAGGGCTAATTACCCATTGCTGATACTGCTAGCAGGAACTGAGCCACTGAGAGCAGGACACTAAATGTACCCAATCTATACTGTACCCATACTGCACCCTATATCACACTTATTCCAGACCTAAACTGCACCTATGCCAACTTTATTCCACATTATACCAAACCTTTGCCACATCCACCTTGTACCTGTGCTGAGACCATAGATTACCTATACTGTACCTATACTGCATTCAGGTTAACTGAGTCTGTCATAAAGTGCACTAAGGCCCCATACACACGATAGAATCCATCCGCTGAAAAATCCCAGCAAATGGGTTTCAGCGGATAGATCCTATGGTGTGTACACTCCAGCGGATCTGTTTCCACGGATATTTCTCCCCTGGGATGGATTCCAGCAGATCGAATATTTGCTGACATGCCAAACAAATCTATCTGCTGGAATCCATCCCAACGGATGGATCCGCTGGTCTGTATAGACTCACCGGATCCATCCGTCCGAAGGGATCCCCCGCATGCGTCGTAATGATTCGACGCATGCGTGGAATTCCTTATATGACAGCGTCGCGCACGTCGCCGCGTCATAATCGCGGCGACGGCGCGACACGTCATCGCCAGAGGATTTCTGCGCGGATTTCAATGCGATGGTGAGTACACTCCATGGATTTATCCGTGGAAACGGTCCGCTGGACCGTATCCGCGGATAAATCCTCCCGTGTGTATGGGGCCTTACAGTCTGAAAGCACCCCAACAATAGCCGGCGATAGATATATTCTGCAAACCCACTTTGTTCTATTTCTCCCTCTGCAACCGCCCTTCTTTTCTTTCGAACAGTGTATACCCAGTTGGTCTAGGACTAGCATCGCTGCCATAAATGTGCTCTGGCAGTATAGTTGGTATAATATTACAGCAATTTTTTCTTTAATTTTATAGTGTTTGCATTTTTTTATTTTATTGGATAATGGTTTTATTATAACAAACACGTTTCTAAAGTTAGTTATAATAATATATTTAAACAAGGAGCATCATTCTAATTCAATGAATATGGCATTCACCAATATTCACTTCAGATGAATCTGTCTGGCGCAGTTGTTTTAAATAACAGGGACAGTAATTGATTTACTAGTGAACGTTCAGTGAAAATCACATTCACTGCTTTCTAAATATGCCCCTATGTGTACAAAAAAAAAAAAAAAAAAAAACATGCTACAGGAAATATTGTAAGCAGGTGCAGTGAGTGTTTACCTTTTATAGCATTTACTAAAGGAACCACTGGATGTATTGAGTCCACTGTTCTTGTGGTCACGACTCTGAAAACAGCACCATGCACACTGACACACCTGGATGAGTGGGGAAGATTAATTTCAGGTAGCTGTATATACACCCCAATGGCTCAAGGTGCATAGATAGACACCAGGAAAGACACATCAACTGATCAAGTAATAGCAAAAAGTATATTGCAACAAGATGCACAGAGAAAAAGTACATGGTACTTGGTAATGGTTAAACAGCAAGAGAACTATACTGCAATGATTAAAATGGTTCTAAAGGCTGAAGTTTTTTACTGTAATGCATTCCCTGCATTAGGATAAAAAACCTCCATTTTGCAGCTCCCCTTTATACTTACCTGAGCCTGATCTCGATTAACAGTGTGCCTTATTGGCTCAGACACAGTAGTGGGAGTCATTGACTCCTGCTGCTGTCAATCACAGCCAGTGAGGCCGAGCCACTCTCTGTGTGTCTTATGGACACACAGAGCCATCTCGGGAACAAGTACATACGATTGCCCCCATAGCAAGCGGCTTGCTATTATACAAAGAAAAAGAGCCGCTGCTCCAGGTGTATGATGATAACCTGAGGTGGAATGTCTCGTAGTACCAGCCCCGACCCGCCTCGGTGTGAAACTTGTAAGAAAAGAAATGGCTACACATCCAGGAATTCCGATTGCCTTTTATTGTTCAAAGTGATAACACCAAAGACACCAACACGAGGTCATGTAGACGTGTTTGTTTCACACAAACATCTTGTGCTTAATCATTACTGATGATGTTTGTTTGTTTGTTTGTGTGAAACGAATCTACGTGACGTCGTGTTGGTGTCTTTGGTGTTTTCACTTTGAACAATAAAAGGCAATCGGAATTCCTGGATGCGCAGCCATTTCTTTTCTTACAAGCGAATTGCTATGGTGGCACTTGGCAGGGGGGGAGCCAGGAGCGCAGGCGGGGAACCAGAGAAGAGGAGAATTGGGCCAGCTCTGTGCAAACCATTGCACAGAGAGGGTAAGTATAAATGTTTGTTATATATTTTTGTTTTCATCTGAATGTTTACTATTACTTTAAGCAATAGGAGTAATGCTGCAGAAACAATAATTGTAATAAAACACAACCCCGGGAGTGGCCAGTGATGGATGTGTCCTGCTGAAGCTCTGTCCTTCTCGGCTCTTAACGGCTCTCACAGACGCTCAAATGGCAGGGTAACTACAAAATAATATACACCATATCACTCCCTAGAGCCCAGGGATCAAAACAATATGGTTTTTGGAGTAACCCGTGGAAAAACTGCAGCTAAAACCCTCAAAGAAAAGCCACTCAAAGGGAATATGAAAATGGCACTGTCAAATTCTCCTCAGGCAGTCAAACCCTGCTCTGACAAGAAACAACAGCACTTATCACAGGATTCCTTTGATACTGATGATGAACACAGTGCCATAAGCCAGTCAAAACAAACTGATACATTACAACCCAAAATATTGAAACAAATAGAGAAAATGTTTCAAAAAGCTTTGAAAGTGTCCTCTGAACAAATTACTGAGACTCTGACTAAAGAAATCAGAGACATAGGTCAGCGCACTGCGGACCTTGAATACAGGATGGATGATATTGAAACAAGCATAGCAACCCATGACAATGAATTTGAAATGCTAAAAGAAGAAAATGCAGCAATGCAAGCCCGTTTGGAGGATTTTGAGAACTGAGCTTGCTGCTCAAATCTTCGTATAAGAGGTATACCGGAGTCAATCATTGACCTCCAATCATCTATGACAGCCCTCTTTCAAGAACTAACACCATCAATTCCTATAGAAAGATTGGAAATGGATAGAATCCACAGAGCTTTAGGGCCACGCAAAGCTGATGGCCCCCCTCGTGATATAATTGCTAAGTTCCACTTTTTCCGCACCAAAGATCAAATTATGGCTGCAGCTAGACTGAAAGAATCTCTTACTTTCCAAGGACATACTTACCAAATTTTTGCTGATTTATCTCCCATAACAGTAGCTAAACGTCGTGAGATGAAACCTTTGCTCCTAAATCTCCAACTCCACCACATCCCATATCAATGGGGGTTTCCATTTTCAATAAGGTTCACTTATCAAGGAGCCAAATACTCCAGCAAAACCACTACAGAACTAAAGAACACGCTGCAAAAACTTCAGCTTTATAATAAGTCATCTGCAAATACGCGATGCCGTGCCCTTTCTGACTCTCCTCCACATTCATCAATCCCTGAACCTGATGGAAACAGACAGGCTACCCCAAAGAGAGGCCGTTTCAATCCTCCAGTTTCTGACCAGCAGGACACAATGGACTGACTTGACTGAGTAATTCACTTTGTGTCTCCTCCAAACTCCATGGTAATTTAGCCATGCCTTAATTCATTCACATTTTTCCTACCCATAAGAAGATAAGCATCAGTACACTTAAAATCATTCTGCCAAATCGCCTTGTTATACCCTCATAAGTCTCTCTTCATTGTAACATCCTGTCTCTCCCCCTTCTCCTATAACTACCTCTACCCCCTCCCCCACCCCCTTCCTTCCCCCTTTCCTTTCCTCCCCTTCATACACTATGCAGAGACAGAAGTTGTATCTCCAAGGCTTTGTGTATTTATACTAATATTCTTGTTATTAACCCTATTTCTTTCCTACAGAGTGAATACTTAATTATTTTCCACACTTACAGCAGCCCTGAGGTGTATCAATCCTATGATCATAATAGAATTGAAATATGCCATTTCTAGTTTTAAAATTTATAAGGTTAATTGTTTATCTTATGTTCTTAATTGAGGAATAACTAGTCACTAGTTAAATACATGTTTGTAGCTGGTTACCTTGCCAAGTTTGGTTGTCTTAGTTTAATATGTTTTTTTTCCTTATTCTTGAATAAATTTTAACCGTTGAGAAGCCGAGAAGAGGTCACTGCTCCTCATTTTTCTGTCCTAGGACTCTCCCTCACTGTAGTTATAGTGTAGGGGGCCTCCTCAGACAGACTTTGTGCCTCTGAGCTCCTGTCATTTTTTAGCTCAGAAAGCCTACTTTTTATTTCTTGCTATGGATTTCAACCATCTCAATCTAATTAGATTACTGTCTATCATCTCCTTTTTTTTTTTCTATCCTATTTTTCTTATTCTTTCTCCATTTTCCTCCCTTACTCCGGGTTTTGTCTAATACCACAATTTACATTTGATATGTACTGTTATATTTTTCTAAAAACTCTTATATGGCTCCATTGAATGTACTTACCCTAAATACACAAGGTCTAAACATACCTCATAAACGTACTAAAGTTTTCAGGTCACTTTCAGCATCAAAAGCACACATAGTCTGCCTCCAGGAAACTCATTTCACTGAATCCTCCACCCCTAAATATTTTGGTGCAAGCTACCCCCAGGTTTATACAGCCTCAGCCAAGTCCAAACACAGAGGAGTGTTAATAGCATTTCACCGAACTACACCCTTTTCCCTAGAATCCGAAATCAAGGATCCAGAAGGTCGCTACCTCATACTTATAGGCAACCTATGCGATATCCCAATAACAGTAGTCTCATATTACGCACCCAACAAAAGACCAACATCATTTTTATCCCACCTTCTTCAAGTTATTGATACACATAAAGTAGGCACACTCCTGATTTGTGGAGATTCCAATCAAACAATTTATCCCTATTTAGATAAATCACCATTACCCCCTACATCTAATTCTCAATCTAGATCGTTTCAGAGACTCCTTCAACAACATTCATTAACAGATTCTTGGCGTGAAATTAACCCATCCAAACGTCAATACTCCTTCTATTCTCACCCTCACAAATCCTTTTCCCGTATTGATCACATTTTAATTTCTATTTGTATGTCCCCTGAATTGCTCACCTCATATATCAAACCCTATACATGGACCGATCATTGCTCTATAATTTCCACCTTTAACTCATTACTTCCAAAAGCACAAGACTCAACGTGGCAAATAAACAACTCTCTCTTATCACACCCTTCACTCTCTCAAGACCTAGAAAATGCCCTAAAAGAATACTTAAAAAATAATAAATCCTCAGATATATCCCCACTAACACTATGGGAAGCGCATAAGCCTGTCCTTAGAGGGTATTGCTTACGTCAAGCATCACATCAAAAGAAAGAATAGAAAAAACTGCAACAAAAACTTGAAACTGAATTTAACAATTGTCATAATAAATTCCAATCTAGCCCTACACCTCAGAATAAAACACAACTCGAGAAAGCTAGCTTAAATCTAGACCTATTTTTATCCGAATCTGTAGATAAAACTCTTCGTAAATCCAAACAAAAATACTACTTCCAAGCCAATAAACCTGGCACTCTCCTTGCACGTGCACTTAAAAAACTAAACAACCCATCCAAACCAATCCGACTGAAAATCTCCCATGATAAATATACAAGTAATCCAGTCAATATCCTTCATACCTTCCACAAACATCTCACCTCCTTGTATAAAAAAGAAGGCTCTTTCGACCAATCCTCAGCAGAAACTTTTTTTTCTCAAATAAAACTCCCTACTCTATCCCAAAGTCATTATGAAAGCCTTGAAAGCCCCATCACTCCCATTGAAATTGAACAAGCAATCAAATGCCTCAAACCTAATAAGCGTCCGGGACCCGATGGGTTTTCAGCCCTTTACTATAAAAAATTCTCACATATATTAACTCCCATGATGTTAGAAGCATTCAACTCCATCATTAATAACCAATCATTCAGATCTGAAACTCTAACAGCAATTATATCTATGATTCCTAAGCCACAATCTGATGACTCTTCCTGTGCTAATTTTAGACCTATATCGCTCTTAAATCTAGATATAAAATTATTAGCAAAAGTGATTGCAACCCGATTGAATAGCATAATAGGTACCTTAATAAGTAACGACCAGGTTGGTTTTATCCCAATGCGCCAAGCAACTGATAATGTTCGTAGGGCCTTGTTGCTGATCCAAGCAGCCAAAAAAAGAAGAATCCCTATGTGTCTACTGTCACTAGACATCAAAAAAGCCTTTGACACGGTAACGTGGCCCTACCTACATTTCACTTTACAAAGATGGGGCTTTGGCCCACATTTCCTTAGTTGGGTCACATCTTTATATAATAACCCAAAGGCATACATCAAGTATGCAGGGTATAAATCAGCTATGTTCAATATTAACAGAGGCACTCGCCAGGGGTGCCCCCTCTCCCCACTGTTATTTGCCTTACTCATCGAACCCCTAGCTCAAGCTATTAGAAAAAATCCATCAATTAAAGGTATAGAACTGGCTGGCCACCATCATAAACTCTGCTTATTTGCTGATGATATTTTAATTTTCATGTCCTCCCCCCATATTACAGCTCCCAACGTTATAAACAAACTTGACCATTTTGCCCATATATCTGGATTAAAAATAAACATGCAAAAATCTATAGCTTTAAACGTTTCTTTGCCCCCAGATATACTTCAACAAGCGAAGATATCCCTCCCTTTTACATGGTCCGCGACACATCTCTCATATCTAGGTATTGTACTTACCCCTGATCTAAAAGATATTTTCTCCGCCAACTACCCCCCACTGTTACGGAAAATTTCAAATTATTTAAAGCAATGGTCCACTCTCCCCTTATCTTGGTTAGGTAAAATAAATGTTATAAAAATGACTATATTACCCAAAATGTTATATCTCTTTAGAGTTTTACCCATTCCTATTCCAGCCTACTTCCTCAGAAACCTACAACGAAAAACACAATAATTTATATGGAGCACTTTAAAATCTCGAATCTCTCCACACACCCTATACCTCCCTAAACTTAAAGGAGGTTTAGGTTTCCCAAACTTTGCCACTTATTTTCATGCTGCGCAAATAGCAAACATTCCCAAATACCATGTAAGCCACGAAATTCCACTATGGGTAGTAATTGAAACCATTGATAGCGACCCAATCTCTATACCAAATCTCATATGGTCCACCTCCTCTAACCACAAAATAATCGGCAATAAGATTACAAAACATACAATCACTATTTGGGAAAGATTTAAAATGACCCAGGGTTTACAATCCCCACATGTACCCCTTATATCTTTTATGAGAAACTCAAAGTTCTACCCAGCCCTCACATTTCCTAGAACCTTCACAAGATGGATTTCAGCGGGTCTAACACAATGTTGTGACTTTTTAAAACCTGCCTCATTTAAAACATTTCCAGAAATACGTGAAAGTCATAAACTTCCGGCATCAGAAATTTTTCCCTATTTACAAATTAAAAATTTCTTTGCACCATATTTACAAGGTATAAATAAATTGAGTGACATGACGCAGTTTGAACGAATATGTAAACGAGATCCTCATTCAAGAGGACTCATTTCAATACTATATAGCCAACTAAGTACTAAGCTTACCGCAAAATTACCTTCATATACTGAAAAATGGATGAACGACCTTGGTTTCAATATAGATATATCTACCTGGAATAAAGTATGGTCAAATACTAAAACGTCCTCCCAAAATATACTTGCTATGGAAACAAATTATAAAGTTCTCATGTACTGGTATTTGGTTCCTGTTAGAATAGCAAAATTTGCTCCCCATTATTCCCCGCTTTGTTTTCGCGGCTGTGGTGATCCGGGAACACATTTACATATTTTCTGGGAGTGCCCTGTTACAAAAAATTACTGGAAAGAAATATTCCTCATGATTTCAGCAGTTTTCAAGAAATCCATTACTCCTGATCCGACTACCGCACTCCTAAATTTAAAACCGGATTGTATTTCCTATGCTCAATTTAAACTGTTCCTACAAATCACCACAGCCGCAAAGCAAACCATCTCCAAAGCTTGGAAAACAGCTACGCTTCTAGTTTCTGAAACCAGAAATAGAGTACATCAAGCCATGCTCCACTCAAAATCAGAAGCCATAACCAATGATTCCATAGACATATATGAAACAATATGGAACCCATGGGTGACCTATACTATCTCATCTAACCCAGATGATTCTCTATTGAGACCTTGGTAGGATATTGTAAGCCAGTAACATTTTGGATACAGTCCCTCTATATTATTACTATCTCTATTATGTAACGATCCCGGAGCCTTTCCTCTATCCTGTACTGCCTTTCCTATCCTATTGTTTTCATCACTTTCCACTTTTTATACTCCACATTCTGTCCTTTTTCTTTCTTTTATCTCTCACTTCTTCAAATATATAGCTCAAGCTATCTCATTATATAAAATGGTAAATGTGAATATGTAAATACGATGTCTAATTTTGCTCCTATTGTTTTAATATTTAACATGAATAAGATCCTTCTCCCCCCTATTTCGGCCAGTTTTTGAACCGATTCATTGCTAAAATTACAATTGCTCCATAGCTATAGTTCATATCATAATTATATCCGGTTCCATTTATATCACAATATTCTATAATATTTTATATGAGTTCAAATGCAATAGACTAACATGATTGGTTTGACTATAAAAAAAAAAAAAAAAACACAACCCCCTCCTGAACCCTGTACTAGGAATCCCTAACTACTGGGAAGATAAACTAAAATAACAGTTAACAGTCAACAATATGCTGTATTTATTCTGCTGGCCAGCTTGTCAGGGTCCAACCATTACCAAGTACCTTTAAGAACTGATGCAGGCACTATTACTGTTTCTTGCAGAAAACACCGTCCTTTATTTATCCAGGTGTAATGCAGGGTTGGCCAGCAGTCTTTTACCACTTTATGTCAGCAGATCTCCTTCTGCCCACTGGCAAAGTGTACACCTGTAAATGTCCTCCATGTCTGGCTCAATAAGGCAGCAGGTTCGACCAGCATCCGGGACATTCTCCAATGCTCTGGAATGGCTGCCACTGTGTCTCTCCATTCCTGAGGTGTAGCAGTTCACTCACAGCCTCAGTCTCTTACCAGTTGTCTCTGCCACCTCTCCTCAAACCAGGAACACAATTACAACACTCTCCATCCTCTTCAACAGTGCATAGCTGTGCAACTGGGAGCTGAAGTCTGAGAAAATAAAGCTGTAGTGCATGCTAAGTCTCTTCGGTAACCACATTTCCCCTCAGAGTCTCTAAGAGTCCACATCCTCAGTTTGCCCCCTAATGGATGGAGGGCAGCTTATCTCTGGCTGCTGTTTTATATTACAAGTTCCCGCCTGTGACTGTGCAAACATCTTTGCTGCCAAACACAATGGGCCAGATTCATAGAGAACTGCGGCGGCGTAACGTATCATCTTTAAGTTACACCGCCGTAAGTTTTCCTCGTAAATGCTTGATTCACAAAGCACTTGAGTGTAAACTTGCGGTGGAGTAACGTAAAGATGTCCGTCGCAAGCCCCGCCTAATTCAAATGGGGCGTGTACCATTTAAATTAGGCGCGTTCCCGCGCCGAACGTTCTGCGCATTCTCCGAAATTTCCCGACATGCATTGCGTGAAATTACGGCGCCCTGACGTGTTTTTTGAATGGCGACGTGCGTAACGTACTTTCGTATTCCCGGACATCTTACGCAAAAAAAAAAATTTAAATTCGACCCGGGAACGACGGCCATACTTTAACATGGCTCGTGTAAAGTTAAGCCATGAAAAAGCAGGCCTAACTTTGTGACGGGAAAAACCGACTAGCGACGACGTAACGAACGCGCGTACCTTCGTGGATCGCCGTAAAAGCTAATTTGCATACCCAACGCTGGAAAATGACGCAAACTCCACCCCGCGGCAGCCGAAGTATTGCATCCTAAGATCCGACGGTGTATGTCAATTACACCTGTCAGATCTTAGGGCTATCTATGCGGAACTGATTCTATGAACCCCTGTACAACCCCTCATTCATCTTGTATCTGGATGGCACCGATACATAGATGATGTTCTTATGATCTGGGAGGGTTCAATTCCAGAGCTTGAGCGGTTCATGACTATCATGAACTGCAATGATTTTAACCTTAAATTCACTATGAATTTTAGTAGCTCTCGGATTGCTTTTCTCGATGTCACCCTGCTAAAGAGCCCTGATGGGACCCTATCAACGGGACTCTTCAGAAAACCCACAGCGGGTAACACCATATTACACGCCACCAGTGCCCACCCCTCTCCATTAATAAAATCAATACCATATAGCCAATACCTGCGCCTCAAGCGAAATTGTTCGACGCAAGAAGATTTTCTTCTAGAGGCGGCAGGACTTGCTAATGGGAACGTGCTAATGGGCACCTTCGGTCACTCCTTTTGACTCAGACAGGAAAGAAATCCTCCGATAACAATGAGGCTGTTAGGATAATTACAAAATACCACTCCCAACATCAACTAACTAGAGACATTTTGAAACGATTTTGGCATCTGCTTTTGATCGATCCCCAATTAGGACCTTTCGTACCAAAGGAACCTGCGATTACATATCGCCAAGCTCAGTCACTCAGGGACCACCTTGTGACCAGTGAGTTTAAAGGCACCTTTAGGTGTGACCCATGCAAGAGGAAAGGCACCTTCACTTGTGGAGGATGCTCCATTTGCCGTTATATTAACTCCGATCGGCAAATTGTTCTACCCAATGGCCAACTCCATAAACCCAGACACTACGCCAATTGCAAAACCTTTGGCGTAGTGTATTTGCTAACTTGCCATTGCAAGAGGTTTTATGTGGGTAAGACCAAACTACCCTTCCATAAACGGGCATCCCGTCACCTGCATGCCATGCGTACGGGCAATCCTGATTTACCCCTTGGGCGTCATATTCTGACCGAACACGTTGGACACTTTCTGGGGGTCACATTTTTGATCCTTGATAGAGTCCATCCTAACCCCAGAGGGGGGGATTGGAACAAAATCCTCTTACAGCTCGAAACCCGTTGGATCGCTGAGCTAGAGGCCAATCACCCTCCTGGTCTTAACGAGCAGATCAGTTTTAGGCCCTTTTTGGAGGGCTTTTCATCTGGGGGGTGCGAGAAAGATTGATACGATACTGTGTTTGGTATTTTTGCCTTTTTCTGTTTGCCTTTTGTATTTCATGTTTCTTGTCCAATTGACTTCTTTGTTTTCATCGTTGTGTAAACATTGATGATTTATGTAATCATTATTATGTCCATGTATCCCCTGCGCATTCCCCTTTTTAGGGACTTCCCACAGGCTCAGAATTGTTGTCCGTGCGGTGTTTGTTTCACTATATATAGCTGGGCGCACGTAAGCCGTCCCCCTTTTAAGGGACGGCTTCCCCAGACCTGGTCCCTTCGCACCTTTCAGGTGTCGTTTGACCTAGGGTCTATACCTGCGCCCATAACAGGGATTTGTAAACTGCAGGGGTTTCATTCCTTTTACCCCTGGCTTTCTTGCATGTCCCTGGATCTCCTTTTGGCCCTTTGTCCATATACTTACTACTTTAATACCTTTACCTCGTTTGTGTCCTTGGCCTGGTATACATTGAACAATGTCCCCTCCTTATTTAAATGGCCTTATCATTTTCCTATTATATATTTTATGTCTGGTGTCCTTCCCAGCAGCTTTTTTTTTTTTTTTTTTTTTTTTGCCGTTTTTTACAACCAATAATCATTTCCCAGTTTAACCTTCACTGCTGACACCTTCTCAGCAGTCTTTGTCTCCGCACCGCCCCTTCCCTTTACATTAGCCTATTCCCATTTACTTCCTGTCCCACTCTCCTTTCCGTGTCAGGTGACTGACTGTCACCTGACAGGCCTTCTCAGTCTTTTCCCCATGCTATCTGTTTACTACTGCCCACTTCCACACTACCGGCCTATTACGGCTCGCCTGGTCTCTCCGACCACGCCCGCCGTACCTAGGCCCGCCCCCTTACTTCCCTATATAAACCTCTAGCCGTCCAAACAATGTCAGACATTGCTGGACGGCAGAGGTACTAGTGACATGTCTGGTGGCCACACTGAGCGCTTGTCTCTTGTAAGTACTCCCTTACTCTGGATCCTTTTATTTATCACCTTTTGCATTGGTTCCCTCCTTCCTTATCTAATGCCTGTTTCTATTGCCATCCATTGTATTCACAGATTGGAGCTCTGCTAGCTCTCTACTGACACCTCTGGCCAAATTTAATATGACACATTTCTGCTAACCTCAGGTATGCAGTTATTTAATTATTATTTTTTGACATATTTTTCTACATATGGTTAGGTATTTCATTACATGTATATTTATCCTGTCCCTTTTTTATGGACAGGTTTTTACATTATCATATGTTACTTTGTGACTATATGGGCCTGAGGTCTTGCTATATGTGATTCTGCACCGCCGGCTTCCTTCCTCTTAATTTCATCCAGAGGAGTCTTTCTGCGTCCTGATAGTGGTGTCCTTTCTCTGGGGTGTGCAGGGTTGATTAAACGCTGTGATTGGTATGTGTGTGTTTTTATCTGCACCTTTTGATGTATTTATTGCCATTTTTCTATTTTGTAACACTTGCAACATATATGCTTTCTTTGTTTTTTAGAAAAGTGGTTCTTATACTCGTTGACTACATATACTTCGACCCCTGATGAAGGGTAATCCGAAACGCGTAGGGCCGTGTATGTCTTCATGGACCTTGCTTTTCAATGACACCTAACCATGTATTGTTTTTAAATAATTCTATGTGATATATGTGTACAATTTCCATTTTTGAATATTAAATTATCTATTTTTTGGATTACTGTGATTACTGTATACCTTTGTTGCCTTTAAAGCCCCATTTAGGGGGTCCCTCCACTTTTTCCTGTTTACCAGGGGTGTTGGCAACTTACGTGAATCATATAGAGATGTTCCATTTATGATTCTATGAATCAGTCGCATAGTTAGGAAGACCCTGAAACAGAGATACGACGGCGTATCAGGAGATACGCCGTTGTATCTCTTTTGTGAATCTGGCCCATAATCCTTTCCACAGACATGTGCTCTTGTTCATTAGAAACAGTGAACTGACAGTCAGATCCGTGTGGCTGCACTTCTGACAATTCAGTAGACCTGGTTACACTTTATTAAAGAAATGTTTCTGAGATAAAATGGATTTTATTATGCTTTTTGCAACAATAGTAACAGAAATGTATGGCTTAAGCTTGAACCTGAACCTTAATTAGAGACGCACACAATGCAGTTTCTCAGAACATTTTGGAAATTTATGGACATGCTTTTTCATAAGGTGGAACTATAATGAAAGAAAAAACTCCTTACTTTGACAACCCTGTCACGTTAAATGCATAGTTTGTCATGCCACCAATATAAGAGAGAGCCTGGAGCACCGGTTTCAGAGAAACATTTCAGTTTTTTCTTTTTTTTTACATTAAAGAAAACAGAATGCCCACAGAAGATGATATTTCAGTATAGATTCACAAACTCCAGTAAACAAAACAATTAATTAATCACTTGACCTCCAGAATATTAACCCCCCCTTTCCTGACCCGGCCATTTTGGGTGATACTGCACTGCGTTGCTTTAACTGACAATTGCGCGGTCGTGCAACGTTGTATCCAAATAAAATGTATGTTCTTTTTTTCCCACAAATAGAGCTTTCTTTTGGTGGTGTTTGATCACTACTGCAGGTTTATTTATTTATTTTGCGCTATAAACAAAGAAAGACCAACAATTTAAAATATATATATATATATATATATATATATATATATATATATACACAGTGTATATTTTTTACTCTGCTATAAAACAGATCTCAATTTTTTAATTACATTTATTCATATAATTAGGCCAATATGTATTTTGCTACATGTTTTTGGTATAAAAAAATCCTAATAAGCGTATATTAATAGGTTTACGCAAACGTTATGGCAGCTAAAAACTGTGGGATATATTTTTTTCACTAGAAATGGTGGCAATCAGCGACATATAGCAGGACTGAAATACAATCGGACACTAACAGACACTTTTGGGAACCAGTGACACTACTACAGTGATCAGTGCTAAAAATATGTACCGTCACTTTACTAATGACACTGTCTGGGAAGATGCTAAACACCTAGGGTGATCAAAGGCTTAACTGTGTGCCTAGCCAGTGTTTTGGTGTACACTGTGTGCTGTTTTTATTAGGTTAAGAGATGGATTCTAGTCCCTCCTTACCAGAAACAAAGAATCCATCTCTTCCCCCCTGTCAGAACAGCGATCTACCTTGGTTACATATGCAGATCACCGTTCTGTGCTCTTTACTGACTAGCGGCGGTTGCTGGAGGACATTAAGTGCCCAGCAAAGCAGATTGGATTCTGCTGTGAATATTCAGAGCAGAAGCACCGCACCCCCTGCAGTGCCTAATCACCTATATATATATATATATATATATATATATATATATACGGAAACGGTGCACAGCTGTCGCCCTGTAGCAGTAAAACTGCTTTAGGGCGGTCAGCAAGTGGTTAATTAAAAATCATTGGAAGTATACCAAATTAAAGACATGTTCCCTGAGTCGAGTCAGTATATATGTAAAGCTGGCCATACACTAGTAGACTTATGTTAAAGATTTTTTTTTAAGAAAGTTTGTTCGATTTTCTGGTCATTAGTGGGGTCAAATTGATTTTCATTTTCAAATCCAGTCCAATATTTAAAGTCATCAAATGCACTGAGAATTTTACTATGAACTTTTGTAGGTAAATTGGTGTGACTGTTTGTTCAAAAATCTACTTTTTATGTCCAGATAGACTTTCATGATTGACAATCCCCCCGGGGGGGAACTGTCTGCCTGTACTACCTGGGGGGGATCTGTCTGCCTGTACTACCTGGGGGGATCTGTCTGCCTGTACTACCTGGGGGGGGATCTGTCTGCCTGTACTACCTGGGGGGGGATCTGTCTGCCTGTACTACCTGGGGGGGGATCTGTCTGCCTGTACTACCTGGGGGGGGATCTGTCTGCCTGTACTACCTGGGGGGGATCTGTCTGCCTGTACTACCTGGGGGGGATCTGTCTGCCTGTACTACCTGGGGGGGGATCTGTCTGCCTGTACTACCTGGGGGGGGATCTGTCTGCCTGTACTACCTGGGGGGATCTGTCTGCCTGTACTACCTGGGGGGATCTGTCTGCCTGTACTACCTGGGGGGATCTGTCTGCCTGTACTACATGGGGGGGGGGATCTGTCTGCCTGTACTACAGGGGGGGGGATCTGTCTGCCTGTACTACATGGGGGGGGATCTGTCTGCCTGTACTACATGGGGGGGGATCTGTCTGCCTGTACTACCTGGGGGGATCTGTCTGCCTGTACTACCTGGGGGGGGATCTGTCTGCCTGTACTACCTGGGGGGGGGTCTGTCTGCCTGTACTACCTGGGGGGGGGTCTGTCTGCCTGTACTACCTGGGGGGGGATCTGTCTGCCTGTACTACCTGGGGGGGGATCTGTCTGCCTGTACTACCTGGGGGGGGATCTGTCTGCCTGTACTACCTGGGGGGGATCTGTCTGCCTGTACTACCTGGGGGGGGATCTGTCTGCCTGTACTACCTGGGGGGGGATCTGTCTGCCTGTACTACCTGGGGGGATCTGTCTGCCTGTACTACCTGGGGGGATCTGTCTGCCTGTACTACCTGGGGGGATCTGTCTGCCTGTACTACATGGGGGGGGGATCTGTCTGCCTGTACTACATGGGGGGGGGATCTGTCTGCCTGTACTACATGGGGGGGGATCTGTCTGCCTGTACTACCTGGGGGGGGGATCTGTCTGCCTGTACTACCTGGGGGGGGGGGATCTGTCTGCCTGTACTACCTGGGGGGGGGATCTGTCTGCCTGTACTACCTGGGGGGGGGGATCTGTCTGCCTGTACTACCTGGGGGGATCTGTCTGCCTGTACTACCTGGGGGGGGGGGGATCTGTCTGCCTGTACTACCTGGGGGGGATCTGTCTGCCTGTACTACCTGGGGGATCTGTCTGCCTATACTACCTGGGGGGGGATCTGTCTGCCCATACTACCTGCAGTGGGGGGAGATGTGGATATTACAGTGGGGGGGGGGAGAGATGTGGATATTACAGTAGGGGGGAGAGATGTGGATATTACAGTGGGGGGGGGGTATGTGGATATTACAGTGGGGGGGGGGGAGATGTGGATATTACAGTGGGGGGGGAGAGATGTGGATGTTACAGTGGGGGGGAGAGATGTGGATGTTACAGTGGGGGGGAGAGATGTGGATTTTACAGTGGGGGGGAGAGATGTGGATATTACAGTGGGGGGGGGGAGATGTGGATATTACAGTACGGGGGAGGAGATGTGGATATTACAGTGGGGGATCATTTTTTTTTACCGATCCGAAAAATTATCCGATCCGTGACTCCTGATCCGAGGAACGATCCGAACCGTGAGTTTTTGATCCATTGCACCCCTAATAGTATGTAGGGTTGTCCCGATACCACTTTTTTGAGACCGAGTACAAGTACCGATACTTTTTTTCAAATACTCGCGGATACCGATTACCGATACTTTTTTTTAATGTCATGAGACAGTGGCAGTATTTTTTTTTTTACAATTTTTATTTTGTAATATATTTTTTTTTTTACAGTGATTTTTTTGGGGGGGGGGGGAGTGGATTGTCAGTGTTTTTTTTTTTCTTTTTTTTTATATTTACATTTGTTTTTTAATTTTTATTTTTAATTATTTATTGCAATTTTTATTTTTTAATTAGCCCTGTTGGGGGTCCTTGGAGAGATATCAGGGGTCTTAACAGACCTCTGACATCTCTCCTTTAAAACAGAGAAAGGGACTAGGGACACAGATTCCCCAGTCCCTTTCTCTGCAGCCTCAGCTAAAATGAATGGAGAGAAGCGATTGCTGACTCTGTTCATTCGCAAAAGGTAGGAGCCGGGTTTAGCGGCTCCTACCTCCACTTTCCATCCTGACAAATTGAGGGGGAGAGCGGCACGGAGGGGGGAGAAGGCAGCACGGTACACGGGGAGAAGGCAGCACGGTGCGCGGGGGAGAAGGCAGCACGGTGCACGGGGGAGAAGGCAGCACGGTGCACGGGGGAGAAGGCAGCACGGTGCACGGGGGAGAAGGCAGCATGGTACACGGGGGAGAAGACAGCACGGTGCACGGGGGGAAAAGACAGCATGGTGCACGGGGGAAAAGACAGCACGGTGCACGGGGGGAGAAGACAGCATGGTGCAAGGGGGGAGAAGACAGCACGGTGCACGGGGGAGAAGACAGTACGGTACTTGGGGAAGAAGACAGCGCGGTACACGGGGGAGAAGACAGCACGGTGCACAGGGGGAGAAGACAGCACGTGCACGGGGGAGAAGACAGCACGGTACACGGGGGAAAAGGCAGCGCGGTACACGGGGAAGAAAGGCAGCACGGTACACGGAGGAGAAGACAGCACGGTACACAGGGGGAGAAGACAGCACGGTACACGGGGGAGAAGACAGCACGGTACACAGGGGGAGAAGACAGCATGGTGCACGGGGGAGAAGACAGCACGGTACACGGGGGAAAAGGCAGCGCGGTACACGGGGAAGAAAGGCAGCACGGTACACGGAGGAGAAGACAGCACGGTACACAGGGGGAGAAGACAGCACGGTACACGGGGGGAGAAGACAGCACAGTACACGGAGGGAGAAGACAGCACGGTACACAGGGGAAGACTTGCAACTCCCCTGCCGCACGATCACTCTGACATGCCTAGGTATCGGGTGAAGCATCAGAGCATTTCACCCCGAGTACAAGTACTCGGGGAAATGCTCGGTATCGGTACTGATACCGATACTAGTATCGGTATCAGGACATCCCTAATAGTAAGGCATGCTTGATATACTCACTGTAGAATTTAAGGGGTTAATCCTCTGCATTGTGTAGAAGGCTGTTTGATCCTGTCTTCTCTGATCCTCTCACTGTCCCCCACCAATCTCCTTATAGAACAGAGCCTTGGGGGAAAGCTGCACATGCTCAGTTTGGTGTGTATTGCTAGAGAGTTTTTTTTTTCTTGGGAGAGTGCATGTGATCAGCACAGGGCCAATCAGCACTGTCCAGACAGAGGGTCAGGGGATCTGCAGCCTCATAGGAAAGTCAGAGTAGAATGAAAACTCCTCTTACAAGCTTTAACTGGTGCTCAGCTGGACACTGATAGAAGTCATAAGACTATAATATACTGCTGATGAGAAAAGACATTTAGCAGTTTATAGTAAAATAATTGCATTTCCATGTTCTGTGTATTGTGTAAAATCAGATATAGTGAATGCAGAGTCTTGGATTTAGTAATACTTTAAAGTGTAACTTCGCTTTTGTTGAGAAAAAAAAACATTCCCCTTTGGGTGATCTATGTACATTTCAAAGATTTTAACAAACTTTGTTATTCTGAAGAAATCCATGTGTGTTCCTTTGGGCCCCTGTTCTAAGTGAGTCTAATGGGAGTGGTTTCATAATTAACAATCCGCTTGCACACCTATAGGCCTCTAGTGAGGAAAATTGCTGGGTCTGCATCCCTTTAACCGTGATTTCCTATTGAAAGTATCTCACCAAAAAGGACATTTTTGTTGCAAGGGATTCTGGCTTGTATCTTAGACTCCTTTCACACTGAGGGCGTATTGCAGGCGCTATAGCGTTAAAAATATCGCCTGCAATCCACCCTCAAACAGCTGCTCCATTGTCCCCAGTGTGAAAGCCCGAGGGCTTTCACACTGGAACGTTGCACTAGCAGGACTGTAAAAAAAAGTCCTACTAGCCGCATCTTTGGAGCGGTGAAGAAACGGTGTGTTTACCGCTCCTCCACCGCTGCTGCCGATTGAAATCAATGGGACAGCGCGGCTTTAACCCTTTCTCGCCAACTAGCGCGGGTTAAAAGTTGCCCGCTATCGGCTGAAATGCGAAATGCCGCAAATCCGCCAATAGCGTCGGCGGTAAAAATAGCGGAGCGTGAAAGGGGTCTAAGTGCAGACTTCTGGGAAAATCAGTGAGCCAAATCACACAAGCAGAAAAATGAAGTTACCCTTTAAGTACTATGGTAAATAATGTTGCAATATATGGGTAGCGCTACCCCCTCAGGAGCCGCTGGTTAGATTTGGAACGGCATGATTATGTTACCTCTGTAATGTGTCTAGGGATGATGATGGAGAGGATGGTGATGAGAGCGAATGACGGAATGTCCAGACAGCAGGGTGACGTTTTCTGTGCTTTTATTACTGGTCCAACAGTCAACTCGAGGTAGATAGACTAGGTTGGTGAAAGGAGAGAAACTTGCAGATTCAGGCCTCTAGATAAGCGAAGCAGTCCTGCTTCAGCATAATAGCTCTTGCTTTGTCGCCACTCCAGCCGGAGTGGGTGTAGTGCCCCTGGACAGGTCCCTTTCACAGGCCTGGCAGCCAGGGCGTCACTTAGAACGTCTGGGAAGGAACAAGTCTCTGCCACCGACTTGGCTCTAGTAAGATTTAGATTTGCAGTGAGACCACTGCCACAGACCCAATACTCATGAACATGGACGATAGAGCGAATCCTCCCAGTAAACACAATTTCGCCTGAATCTTCCTCAGGTAGACTTGTTAGCTTGGGGTCACCGACTGACAGTTTGCAGCATACAACCTGCCAGTGTCCGGTCACCCAGATCCCCGATGGATCGTCTAAGCCCTATTGGATCACCTGCCTCTGGGTTCACCTCAGACCGACTCCCCACCGAACAGCACAACTCGCTTGGGATCTTTTTGATAACAGGTGGGGGACCCAGTAAGTCACTGGGGCCCCTTAGGGTTTCTGTCAGCATTAGGGCTGACAAAAACCTAATTTAACAGATCAACACGGATGATAGCAAGGTAACTCTCTCATCCCCCAACTAATATTGACATAGCACCTGTACTGAAAAGTACACAGGCGCTACATATGTTTATGTGTAGGGGTGCAACAGATCACAGTTGATCCGTGATCCGAACGGGTCACCCCCTTCGGATCGGAACACACTGTGATCCGCGGATTGCCACGGCTCCGGAGCTAGGCCGAAGCCGCGGCCTTTCCTAATGTTACGGCGGCGGCTCCGGAGCTAGGCCGAAGCCGCAGCCTTTCCTAATGTTATGGCCGCGGCTTCGGCCTACCTCCGGCCTACCTCCGGAGCCGCGACCATAACGCTAGGAAAGGCCGCGGCTTCGGCCTAGCTCCGGAGCCGCCGCCGTAACATTAGGAAAGGCCGCGGCTTCGGCCTAGCTCCGGAGCCGCGGCCATCTTGGTACACCCGGCGGCGGCCCTCCTCTGTTTACACCCACAGAGGAGGAGCCCGCACTTGTGGGACACACTGCTCGGGGAGTGTCTGTCGGTACTAGCTGGGGGGGTCACTGTCCTGAGAGGAGGGGGGTCACTGTCCTGAGAGGAGGGGGATCACTGTCCTGAGAGGAGGGGGGTCACTGTCCTGAGAGAAGGGGGGTCACTGTCCTGAGAGAAGGGGTGGTCACTGTCCTGAGAGAAGGGGGGTCACTGTCCTGAGAGAAGGGGGGTCACTGTCCTGAGAGAAGGGGGGGTCACTGTCCTGAGAGAAGGGGGGGTCACTGTCCTGAGAGAAGGGGGGTCACTGTCCTGAGAGAAGGGGGGGGTCACTGTACTGAGAGAAGGGGGGGTCACTGTACTGAGAGGAGGGGGGGTCACTGTACTGAGAGGAGGGGGGGTGTCTGCACCGAGGGGGGTACTATAGTTGGGGGGGGGGGACATGTGGATATTACAGTGGGGGAGATTTTTTTTTTTTTTTGCCGATCCGAAAAATGATCCGATCCGTGACTCCTGATCCGAGGAACGATCCGAACCGTGAGTTTTTTGATCCGTTGCACCCCTATTTATGTGTCTCCTGCACATAAAAAGCTGTAACCTTACTGCTAACATTTATTAGATGCAGAAAAAAAGAGTTGCTAGTTGTGAGATTTTGCAGATCTGTGGAAAACAGTAAACTGATTTCCCCAGGCATTAAGGTAAGCTATGTGCCAGCCTCTATATAAGGTTATCAAAGTCTAACTATGGGAATAATAAAAAGGCATTGTTCCCCTTCACCAATAAAATGCCTAAGCAGGTAAGAGGTGCCTTTAGATAAAAACAAACAGCTATAACTAAAGTTGAATAATGCCCTTGCTTTAGGTGTAAGCCATTTACATACCTTCTGAAGCATAACTGAAAAATTCTTAGAGATCGCATGATCCCCTTCTGCTTTGTTGCTGGGACTTTGCTAAGAGACTCTAATCAGCTCTACTATCACAGAAGCAAGCTCTTTCTCTGATTCAAACCTACTCACACGCGCTTTCTATCCCCTGACACAGTAGCTGTGAGCTTAGCGTTTGAGAGCTTGGAGCTCAGACTGAAATTCGCCTGTTCAAATTTTGATCCATCTGTGGCCAGCTTTATACTGTTCCTGTGTAATGTGACATCTTAGGAATGTATTTTTTCAGACTTGTAAAGTTAGAGGTCCACTTTAAAGTGTGTTATGCCATCTTCATACTGTATACAGAACAGACCAAAGCTCAGGTGATGCCAAATATAAAGCTAGCTCGGAGGCAATTAAAGAACACCTGACCTATCCAAAACCCTCAAGGACTCGCATATCATTTTACAAGGATTCTCGTAAGAGATCAGGTAAAGCATTAAGTCACTACAGAGACATCAAATGTACAGAAAAAGTTTCTGCTTGTCTGATTTGATTATCAGCTTAGTCAGTCACCTGTATTCAGCCTATTAAGCATGCTGGAATAGTTAACATTCTTTGATCCTAGGAGATCAACCATTTAAAATCAAAAGTGTTTTCGGCTGATGTTCAAGCCACTTCTTCATGTTAAATATTCATCCTTGCCTCCCAAGAGTTGAATGATATCTGCCCTGGTTCTCAAGGGTCAGAGTTTTTATAATAATCCGAACAAGCTTTCAGTGCTTAATTGCTGATCTTTTACAATCCCGTTACGAGGGCAAGATCTGAACGCAGATAAGCCTGCAAGATTAGGATGAACCCTTTCATGGCGAAGGCTGACAACTGTAAAAATTCATTTAACATCTAAGGATCACTTTGTGGGCCATACACTTGTTTTCAAGTGTCGATTGGGGCAGCTGGGTGAGAATAGAACTGTGTAGGGGTTTTCTAAGAGGTGATATTACGTTATCAGATGTGCTAATTGCAGCGTACAGAGATTTTCCAACTCATTGCTGAGGCCATTTATTTCTTTTTCTCTAGACAAAGGGGAACAAAAGTATTTCACTGCATATACTATATCACCAACCCCCTCAACCCAATCAAAAGGAAGATTGGCAGAGCACCAACACTTTCAAGGACAGGCAGACGTCTGACTAGTGATAATAGAATTTAAAATAATCCTATCTGTCAGCAATTTTCTCTTTCTGCTACCGCAATGCTGTTAGCCAGGTTTTTCGATTCAATAGATTTTTAAATCTGAGGTGTAAAGATGATTTTATTATCCAATCATGTGCAAGCTAAAATGCTGTTTATTTTCCTTGCATGTCCCCCCTCGGATCTACAGCAACTGCACTTCCAAGGGCACTTTCAGTGCAATTTGAAGTGCACTTTGCATTTGTAGTTTGCACTTGTAGTGCAAAGTAGATTTGCATTTAGTAAATAACCCCCAATGTGTGTCACATAACATGTCTGCTGGGTGCTGATTTTGTTAACTTATGACCAATGTGCCAGAGAGACAGACTAAGTGCAATGTGTTGAAGCCTTGAAGGCACTGGCAGCCCCACCATCAAATCCGCTTCCCTTCTGTTCCTGCTGCTGGGCTTTGCTTTATTACCCAACGGTGTAAAAGAATAAAAGTAGTAGTTGAAGATTTGGAAAGGGGTAATAGGTAATAGGTTCAGGCGTATAACTTTGTTAGGAAACACTCCTGCTTCCAGCAATGTAGCTTTTGTTGCCACTCTAGCCAGAGTGGGTATTGTGCACCTGAATAGGCCTCTCTCACTAACCTAGCAGCCAGAGTGTCACATGGAAACTTTAGCAAAGTCTCTGCCACAGACCTTCCCAAAGGTGGATATGTATTCGGTCCAGAATCCTTCTCAACACAGGATTAAAGGGTCAGTAAAGGAAAAAAAAAATTTGGTTTAAAATAACAAACACGTTATACTTACCTCCACTGTGCAGTTCGTTTTGCACAGAGTGGCCCCGATCCATGTCTTCTGGGGTTCTTTGGCAGCTGTCTCTGGTCCTCCCCGCACGAACTACACACGTTCATGGGAGCTCCCTCGCATTGTGTGTAGTCCTTTCGGGCACGCTCCCGTGGTACAGCAAGCGGCCATAGCTGCTCACTGTATCACTCTGCCCCGCCCTTGGCGCGCTGCGTCACTGGATGTGATTGCTTTCAATCCATCCTCTCTAGCCAATCAGCGGCCAGGCTGAGCGGCGAAGAGGATCTAGGGACCAAGCGCGGGACTTTCGAGGGGTGAGGTAAGTATAACGGGAGATAAATAGAAAAAATACTGCGCTTATCCAACAAAACAAAAAATGAAAACAGCAAGCAACTATATGTGTTATATGACACTAGGTAGAAATAAGATAAAAAAAGCTGCACTAAAACAAGATGACTAAACCATGATCCCACTTAAGAGGAAAAATCGATGATGAATGCAGTATTAACACAATAAAAAATTGATAAAAACAAAATCAGCGAATATATGTGGTGTTAACCTAAAAATACATGGTAATCTAAACCAAAAAACTATAATGAACTGAGTAAATAAAGTGTTAGGTGCCTAAATTAAATAAATAAATACGTATGACAACCCAGTGACATGTGAGCAATAAACAAAGTCCAGATGCAAAATCCAAAAGAGATATTGCAATCAGGGGCGACTCTAGGGGGGGGCCAGAGGGGGCCCTGACCCCCCAACATTATGCTGTCCCCCACCATGTGCCCCCCCCCCCAGGGCCGGACTGGGAATGAAAACCAGCCCTGGAAATAATTTCATACCAGCCCCACAGCATAACGTCAGAGAGAGAGAGGGGGGTGCAACAATATGAGAGAGAGAGAGAGAGAGAGAGAGAGAGAGAGAGAGAGAGAGAGAGAGAGATGCAATGCTCTGCAGGCCAAAACAACTATAAATGCACATTTATTTTTACCTGAAAAATAAAAAATTAATAAAAAATCCACGAGAGAGAGAGACAGAAAGGGGACTGCAATGGTGAGAGAGAGGGTGCATTGCTCTGTAGGCCAAAACAATTATAAACACAAATTTTTACCTGAAAAAAAAAAGTTTGATTTAAAAAAAAAAAAAGAAATCCACGAGAGAGAGCCAAAGAGGGGCTGCAATGGTGAGAGAGAAAGGGAGGTGCAATGCTCTGCAGGCCAAAACAAATTATAAATGCACATTTTTATTTAAAAATAAATCCATGAGAGAGCAAGAGGGGCCGGGGTGCCATGGTGAGAGAGAGAAAGAGGGGTGCCATGGTGAGAGAGAAAGGGGGGTGCAACAGTGAGAGAGAGGGTGCGCAACGGTGAGAGAGAGGGTGCTCAACAGTGAGAGAGAGGGTGCTCAACGGTGAGAGAGAGGGTGCGCAGCGGTGAGAGAGGGTGCGCACCGGTGAGAGAGAGGGTGCGCACCGGTGAGAGAGAGGGTGCGCACCGGTGAGAGAGAGGGTGCGCACCGGTGAGAGAGAGGGTGTGCAACGGTGAGAGAGAGGGAGTGCAACGGTGAGAGAGAGGGTGCGCACCGGTGAGAGAGAGGGTGCGCACCGGTGAGAGAGAGGGTGCGCACCGGTGAGAGAGAGGGTGTGCAACGGTGAGAGAGAGGGAGTGCAACAGTGAGAGAGAGGGTGCAACGGTAAGGGGGAGGGTGCAACGGTGAGTGGGAGCGTGCAACGGTGAGTGGGAGCGTGCAACGGTGAGTGGGAGCGTGCAACGGTGAGTGGGAGCGTGAGAGTGCAACGGTGAGAGAGTGAGAGAGTGCAACGGTGAGAGAGTGCAACGGTGAGAGAGAGTGAGAGAGTGCAACAGTGAGAGAGAGAGAGAGTGAGAGTGCAAACGGTGAGAGAGAGAGCAACGGTGAGAGAGTGCAACAGTGAGAGAGTGAGAGAGTGCAACGGTGAGAGAGAGTGAGAGAGTGCAATGGTGAGAGAGTGCAACGGTGAGAGAGAGAGAGTGAGAGAGTGCAACGGTGAGAGAGAGCAACAGTGAGAGAGAGAGAGAGTGCAACGGTGAGAGAGAGAGCAACAGTGAGAGAGTGCAATGGTGAGAGAGAGAGCAACAGTGAGAGAGAGAGTGCAACGGTGAGAGAGAGAGAGAGTGCAACGGTGAGAGAGAGAGTGAGAGTGCAACGTTGAGAGAGAGAGAGAGAGAGAGAGAGAGAGAGAGAGTGCAACGGTGAGAGAGAGTGTGCAACGGTGAGAGAGTGAGAGTGCAACGGTGAGAGAGAGAGAGTGAGAGTGCAACGGTGAGAGAGAGAGTGTGAGAGTGTAACGGTGAGAGAGTGCAACGGTGAGAGAGAGAGAGTGTGAGAGTGCAACGGTGAGAGAGAGAGAGTGAGAGTGCAACGGTGAGAGAGAGTGTGCAACGGCGAGAGAGGGGGGTAGCAAAGGTGACAGAGGGGGGGTGAACCATGCTATGGTGAGAGTCTGAGAGACTCTCACCATAGCATGGTGCCCCCCCCCCCCCCTCTCTCTGTCACCTTTGCTACCCCTGTAAAATTGGAATCTGTATAATAATCTCTCTCTCACCATTGCATGGTGCACCTACCCACCCCCCCTCCTCCCGAGATTATTGTACAGATTACAATTTGCAGGGGTAGCAAAAGCGACAGAGGGGGGGGGGCACCATGTAGAGGGGGAGGGGGGCACCATGCAATGCCTGGTGAGAGAGAGGGAGAGATTGTTATAAAATTACAATATTCAGGGGCAGCAAAAGTAGGTGACACTGACAGAGAGAGGAGAGGGGGGGCCCGGGGGGGGGGGGGGGCTGCTCCGTGCAATGGTTCATTATACTGTAATTTGCAATTTATGTGTTCACCTGACCTGAGTTCCTGTGCTCCAACTCCGAGGGCGGCCGACGCCATTCACTCCTCCTGTGCCCTCACTTGTGACCTCCCTGCAGACAGACATAGTGGGCGGGGCTGGCGCCGCACAGGCAGATGGAAGTTGGAAGGGGAGATAGAACAGAAGAACCACAGCGTTCTGACGTTCTCCTGCTCGGCTCCTCCCCGCAAGGGTGACATGATCACGCTGATTCCTCCGCAGGCGTAGGATCCGATGAAAAGGAAAGTGTGGCGGCCCCAACCCGCCGGCCCGTCGCTTCTTTTCCTGACATGCATGACAGTGGCGACACGGCGACACGGCAATCTATCGCTCCCTGCATAATTTATAAAGTGCGATGGCCGCGGCTGTGGCGATGGCGGCCGCAGCCCGCCGCTGTGTTAGCTGTAAGCGAGACAAAAGCAGCCTCAGGGCACTGAATGCAGGCGGCCTACCGGGAATTTTCCCGGGATCCCGGTAGGCCAGTCCGGCCCTGCCCCCCCCCCCCCCCCCCCCCCCAAAAAAATGTTTTTTTTGCATATTTTTTTTGCACTTTTGTATTTTGCTCGGGCCGCCGCTGGAGTAACAGTCTCTCCTGAGAGGGAGAGCATCCCCAGTCAGCTCTGCGTGGGCATTCCTCCCCCCTCCCTCTGCTCGCTGACACTGCATAATGCGAGCTCTCACACAACCACAGTCACCCGATCTCCTACTTCCCCTGCATCCTCATTGGCACAGAGAAGAGCGAGTTGCAGAAAGGACTCCATGAGCACTGTGGGGGAGGGGGGGTCCAAGCCTTCATCTCAGTTACTGGAAAAACAGACTGATTTCTCCCATCCTTAGGACAGGAGAACCAGCCTGTAAATTCCGAGAGTGGTGACTGCAAGCTGAGCCGAGTGTCAGTCTATGACACTCTTTTACAGGCCAGCGAGTCCTGCCACCCCCCCCCACTCTCCTCACATACGAGCAGGGAGGAATACAGCTCCTCCTCCTCCTTTCAGCCCCGCCCACACTATCCTGGTGTGCTGTATCTGAAGAGAGGGGATGTGTGGGCGGGAAATATGAAAATCAGCAGCATGTGTGTGAATGATGCCTGAGATTCTAGACTGGACCGTGGGTAAGTGTGTGCACTGCAGACTGCAGTACACTGTAATCACTGAACTGCATTATCTCCATCCCTTCTCTCCCCCATCTGTCTCCCTCCCCTTCTCCTGTTCTTTCAAGACATTCACAATTTACTTTCTGTAACGGTCACCACCGTTTACGATATTCCATTCCATCGCCCCACGACAGCTTATCCGACATCAGACACGACCCATTTAATTTCCCAGACTAACCAAGACAACACAAGCTCTGGTACTGGTTCCAAAATGATTGAATAAATGAATCCTTTAATTGTAACCTAGCTTTGTTATATACAGTACAAGCATGTTACAGTTAATCACAGGGACAAGGACACACTCCACCCACACATCACACAATGGGGGGCTTCATACACATTCTTTTAGATAATGACATTCCGATGAGTTAATTACTACTCATTACCCAGACGGTCTGGCTCCGCATTTAGAGGGGTTAATTACTACAGCTTGACAAGTCACATTCCACATCTTAACAGTGTCATTAGCATACACAATGAACAGGTCTTAGGAGCAGACCTAATTAGCACAATGGACACAAAACAGTATTAGCATCACACAATGGAATGTCTAGGAGCAGACTCAATTAACACCTCAAAAGCATGTGTCCCCACATTGAATGAAAACACTCTATTGACCTGTCTGAGTCAGACTTTAACAACTTGTAATATTTCAAGATATCCTGCAAAACATGAATTATCCTACCCAAGGTAGTTCAATCCCCCTTACTCCCCTGAGCCATGGATGCAGCTGGATCCTATCGGGGCGTCCAGGTCAGGGGAGGTCATCATAGGTCGAGGACGAGCCTTGTAAGCACTGACGCTTCCTAAACCCGTCCCCGCTGCAGTAACTGTTTGTACCATTTTAATTTCTGCAATAAGGATTGTATATGTTTTATGATCTTCTGATCGGGTCGCCCTCTGTCGGACGCTCGATAAAACCATGTTAACCTTCTGTTTATGCTTGTCTTAAAAACTCAATAAACCTTTATTGAACCTAAAACATAAATTATCAGTAATGTCCCATCGCATGTAATTTATCATTATCATTTCTCAGTCACCCTATGCCCAAAAGGGGCACAGGATGACCCTAGACCCAAGAGTCATTAGTGACGCTGGCACAGGAGTACCCCCCATCCTTCAAAAGTCTCTGGGTGTCACGGGCCTTTCTGTTACACTTTCACTTTCAGTTAGGCAGGTAATATACAGTGCACATTTCTTTCCTACATCCACAGATTGCAGGAAAGAAACGTGCATGATTCCCCCATCAACACAGACAGTGCTGACGGGAATATCCCTCCTGCCCAGCTTAGGTATTCTCCCGACAAACAGTGATTATCACTAGTGGCTATACAGCAACCACTAGTGATACTCATAAGAGAATCTGCTCATTAACCTCTTGACCACTGGGCACTTAAACCCCCTTCCTAACCAGACCAATTTTCAGCTTTCGGTGCTCTCACAATTTGAATGACAATAACTCAGTCATACAACATTGTACCCATTTGAAATTTTTGTCCTTTTTTTCACACAAATAGAGCTTTCTTTTGGTGGTATTTGATCACCTCTGCGGTTTTTATTTTTTGCGCTATAAAAGAAAAACGACAGAAAATTCTGTAAAAAAAAAACAAAAAAACTTGTTTCTGTCATATTCGCAGGTTATTTCTCACACACAGCATATGCTTACCACGAATTACACCCCAAAACACATTCTGCTATTCCTCCCGAGTATGGCGATACCACATGTGTGCGACTTTTACACGGCGTGGCCACATAGAGAGGCCCAACATGCAGGGAGCGCCATCAGGCGTTCTGGAACACCCAGACCAATTCTTACAATTACATAGAACCCCAAAACATTATATATGCAGAGTATTGGGGTATTGCGGAGTATTGGGGTATTGCGGAGTATTGGGGTATTGCGGAGTATTGGGGTATTGCGGGGTATTGGGGTATTGCGGGGTATTGGAGTATTGCGGTATTTCAGAGTATTGGGGTATTGCAGAGTATTGGGGTATTGCAGAGTATTGGGGTATTGCAGGGTATTGGGGTATTGCAGAGTATTGGGGTATTGCAGAGTATTGGGGTATTGCAGGGTATTGCAGAGTATGGGGGGTATTGCCAGAGTATGGGGGGTATTGCCAGAGTATGGGGGGTATTGCCAGAGCATGGGGGGTATTGCCAGAGCATGGGGGGTATTGCCAGAGCATGGGGTATTTGCAGAGTATTGCGCAGGGATAGCTGAGCTGGGATGGATCTGTGACTGTAGTTGTCCAGCCACAGCAGTGCTGACACCCCGCGCCCCCCCCCTCTCCTCTCGCACTGTACCGAACGGTACAGAGAGGGGAGGGAGGAACCGGCGTCATCAAATGACGCCGGTTTGTTGACAAGTGATCGCTCCGTCATTTGACGGAGCGATCACGTGGTAAACGGCCGCTATCAGCGGCAATTTACCGTGATCCGTGATGCGCCGGGTCTTCTAGACCCAGCGAGCACGGACACTTCCGCGAGCGCGCCCCAGGGGACGCGCAAACGCGGAAGTGCACGAGGACGTCCCAGGGACGTCCTGTCACAGTAACTCGACCGCGCTGTAGCAGTATTTTTGCTATAGCGCGGTCGGCAAGAGGTTAATGGTTCAAATCTCAGCCAGTTCCTGCTGAACCAGCTGAGATTTAAACTGTCCATGGCTGGTCTTAGCTCTTAGGCAGCCCATACATTGATCACTTTTTTTCATTCAACTATTAGGTTGAATGAAAAAAAAAAAGAAATGATCCAATTCCCCCATCTACACATTATAGGTGGATGGGGGAATCCTGCCAGTGTGGACCAGTGCTGGAATAACCAGAGTTGCTGTCCTGTCCCGGCTATTCACAGCGCTGGTTTCTGTCTCCATGGCAGCGGCGGCAGCACATTGGAACCCAGAGCTGGTTACTTTATGGGGCTGATGTACAGGAGGGCCAGCACAATTTGTTGTTAGAGATGGGCTGGGCATGTTCAAAATTCCACCTGCCAGAGCCTGTCAGGAAGCCCACACTGCACAGCGCTAATCACAGGCAGTGAGACATTTCACGGTCCGCTGCTGCACAGATCAGGAAATGTCTCACTGCCTGTGATTAGCACTGTGGAGTGTCGGCTTCCTGGCGGGATTGGGCATGTGGGATTTCAAACACACCCGAGCCCATCTCTATTGGTTGTAGACAGTTGAGCTGCAGGTTGCTTAGCAGCAGTGGAGCCTTCTCTGACATGCTGATCGTGATGCAATCCAGGTGATGCTCCCAGTCAAATCCTAGTGTTAAATATCAGAGATTTTATTGATCAAAGCCCACACTTTACAGGCATAGAGCCCACATGGCTACGGAACATACGTTTGATTATATATATATATATGTGGTTGTACTCTTGATGCTAATAAATACTGGCCGCGATTCAGATACATTGTAGTATCTTTGAGCGGGCGTAACGCATCTCCTATGCGCTACGCCGATGTAACATTGAGAGGCAAGTACTGTATTCAGAAAGCACTTGCTCCCAAAGTTACATTGGCGTATCATAAATGGGCCGGCGTAAGCCTGCGTAATTCAAAGTAGCAAGGCAGTGGGCGTGTTGTATTGTAATGAAGTGTGACCCCATGTAAATGCATGTCCGATCGAACGGCGAATGCGCGCACATGCTCAGAATCACGTCGCAAATACTCCCTAAGATACATTGGCTCAATGCTTTGTCGACGTGAACGTAACCTACGCCCAGCCCCATTCACTTACGACTTACGCAAACGACGTAAAATACGACGCTGTTCCGACGTTTCCGACTTCCATACCTTAACATGACTTACCCCTGCTTTATGAGGGGTAAACTTACGACGGACATACGCCTTACGTAAACGGCGTAGATAAATCCGGCGTGCGCAAGTACGTTTCTGAATCGGCGTATCTAGGACATTTGCATATTCGACGCATAAATCTACGGAGGCGCCCCAAGCGGCCAGCATAAATATGCACCCAAGATACGACGGCGTAAGAGACTTACGTCGGTCGTATCTTGGCAAAATTCAGGCGTAACTGCCTTTATGAATCAGCGCATAGATACGACGGCGCTCATTTGGACTTACGACGGCGTATCTGGAGATACGCCGTCTTAAGTCCTTTCTGAATCCGGGCCACTGTGTTTATTAGATCTGACTGGGAGCATTACCTGGATCACAACCTGATTAGCATGTCAACAGAGAAGGTTATACAGCATTACTGCTGCTAGGTGACCAGCTGTGGGCTCAGCTCTCTATAACCAATAGTGCCAGCCTTCCCCTGCATGCACCCATAATGTCACCAGCACTAGGTCCTAATAGACTGTCGCCGCTGCTAAGGAGACAGATGCCAGACCAGCACTGTCAATAGCAGGGACAGGACAGCTGGGGAACCTCACAGGGGCAGAACACCAGGCCCCGGTGGCAAGACAACCTTTGCAACCCTGAAAGTTCTCCCACTGCTTTGGACCCTTATATTTTCTTGGTGTGCTGGTGACATATATCTCTTGTTTTCTGCCACCCTGGGGGGCCCCAGTATAGTAGAAAGGGAGCTCACTGCAGAACATGTGAAAGGGCCCGTTGTGGGATCATAGTAAAGGGCCCCAGGAGAAATATATATATATATATATATATATATATATATATATATAATTGCATTTTATAGTTGGCCCCCCTACTTTTGTCCCTGCCCCCCCTAAATACGAAAGCTGGAGACGCCACTGATTGCAATTACTGTGAATAATCAGCAGCGTCTTCAAACACAACAAATTCAGTGAATGTCCCAAATCCAGAAAGGACCGTGAAGATTGGAAAGGCACCACCTATGATAATACTGTCTCTTACCAGCCTGATAGATCTCTGTTTAAGGAGATCAAAAATGCATGAGACAGATGCCTTTCAGCGACTCTCCACCGGGAGGAAGGGGGGTTTGTCCACTCGAATAACTCTCACACCACGTCCTATTGCGACGAAACGTTGGGCAGGCGACGCTCTGACGTCATGTACGGGAAAAAAAAAACAGCCGATTGTCATTAGGACAACTCGGCTGAATGTAATGTTAAAAATGTATTTTTTGGGTGAACCTCCACTTTAAACAGAGATCCTCCACTACTGCACGAGTCTGCTCTCACTCGGAGGATCACCAGGAGGAATCAATTGTCATTTGCCCTCTGTTCTGCTTGCAGTGAGGTTTGAAGCACCTGCTGCCAGAGGAAGGTTAGGTAGTCCAGCCAGCGATATTCCAGCCTCCTACATCCAGCCGGACATCCAGCAGGATTCGGCACCCCCAGCGCTGACTCCTAACTCCAGTCCAGACAGGCAGGGGTCTCCTCAGCCAGGATCCAGGACAGCTACTCTTCCTCCACCTTTGGCCTCCCTCTTTCCTCCCCAACATCATCAAGGTAAGGCCTTTTTTCGTTCAGGCCTATCCACCTCCCCTTGGGCTAATTCGCGACTGTCCTTTTCAGGATAAGCCGCGGCTGCGGCCCAACAGAGGGGATAACGGATGGTTTTTCCATCCCCCTCCTCCCTACAACCGGGCCTCACCCAGCTGCACAGCCCCTGGCTCGGGCCTAGTCCCGGTCACTGGCCATCTTGCTACACCCCAGCAACTGTGATATTGTTGGGACATAGCCCCACTCCCCTTCCCCAGCCCCAAAGCTGGGATTTGGCTCCCACCGCCCACATCCTCAGGTCCAACAGCTCCAATTCCAGGGTCCGCCACCACTTAGTGTTTGATCCTGGGCTCCCCCGATCGCCCTTGTGGGATCAGGAAGGAATTTTTTTCCCCCGGTCACGGCAGATTGGCATAGCACGGCCAGGGTTTTTTCGCCTTCCTCTGGATCAAACTGGGAGGAAGATTTGCAGAGTGGGGAACTCACTTGGAAATCGCCCTTTCCATCATCATTGAATACCTCCCCGATCAATTATCACTTTCCCCGGCATTTTTCTACGATTATGTCTAATCTGAGAAATCATTTGGGGTCTAAAGCCATTCGCCTCAATATTACCAGCCGTCACCAAAAAAGCTCTAAGGAATGAGCAACTGTTAAGAATCAATCGATGATAGACAGTCAAAAATTACACACATTTACCCCAACCTAAGCACATATAATGCGCTTTGGTCAATACAAGGTCAGCAGTAAAACGCCGACAAGAAATCCATGATTTCATTCTACAAAACGATTTAGACTGCCTCTTTATCACAGAAAGTTGGCTCACAGCCGACTGTAACACAATTCTAGGAGAACTGGTGCCAGAGAATTATCGCATTCTAACAGAAAACAGAGTGGGGCCACCGGGTCCAAAAATGCACCTGCTCATGTCATTGACAGAGTTCATCTCCACCTATACCCTAAACACCAAACATCTCCTGCTGCTCTGGGATTTTAACCTCTGGGCCAACTCCTCACAGGACCCCGTCGCCGACGCCTGCATTGACCATTTGGAAGGATTAGGTCTGCAGCAACTAGTATGTGGGCCCACACATGCTTCAGGTCACACGCTCGATCTCATTTTCAGACAAGATCTGGAAATCAATATTCTGGAAAATGAGCCGCAACCATGGACTGATCACCATGCCATTAAATTCACAATCAACATAAACGCCCCCTCAAAAAAACTGTAAAACTGGTGACAACACACTGGACTAGATCTCAGAAGAAGCTCCACTTGGAACTCTTCAAAACTACATTAGGGAACAAAATAAAAACAATCCAACAACATCAAACAGCCACAGAAACTCTTGATGCTATAAACAAGGCTCTGCTACAGTCAGCTGACTTAGTAGCGCCAAAACGCACAATGTGCATCCGGAAAAACAACTCCAGCTGGTTTAACGACCAGCTGTCGCTGCTAAAGCAAGAGCGCAGAAGAGCTGAAGCAGCCTGGAAAAGAAGCTCTTCAGAGGAAAACCACACCATTTATAAGATAATAACCAAAAAAGACCTTAAAGAAATCTATATTGCCAAAAAAAAAATGTTTTCCAGTATTGTCACCAATGCCCTAAACCGCCCCTGTGAACTCTTCAATCTAGTTACCAAGACCATGAACCCAGTCTGTCTAGAAGCCCCTAATTCTAATTCACAAGAATTTTGCAACAAATTATCGGATTATTTCATCAAAATTTCAACAAAATTGAAAGAATCTCTGAAAGTATTCAGCAAAATACAACCTCCATCTACCCCCCCCTAAATCACAAACCTAATACCCACATAATTCCGCCACAATCACCTAACTTCACTCTAAAACCCATTTCCATCAATGCCACTAAAAATATCATCAGGACTCTGCGAAATAGCACAGCGCCCAATGATATCATCCCCACCAAACTGCTGAAAGAATGTGCCGATATTTTGGCTCCAGCTATCATGCAGCTCATAAACCAATCATTCAAGGAGGGCGTGGTGCCGAGCTTGCTGAAACAAGGTATAATCAAACCAATTCTAAAAAAAAACACCCTCGACCCCAAAGACCCTAACCAACGTCGTCCAATAACAAGCCTGAATGTCTTCTCCAATGTAATGGAGAAAGAAGTTGTACAACAGTTACAACATCACTTAGACACCCATAAATAACTTGACCCATTTCAGTCCGGTTTCCGTCCGGGTCACGGGACAGAAACAGCACTGCTCAAAATATGGGATGACGCTCTAGAGGCCGCAGACGAAGGAGAATCTTGTCTTCTAGTACTGCTGGACCTAAGCGCAGCTTTTGATACGGTAGACCACAAATTATTGCTGACACGGCTAGTCGAAGTAGCCAGAGTTGCGGAATGTGATTTATCGTGGTTTTCCTCCTTCTTGGAAAACCGATCACAAATAGTGAAATTGGGCCCTTTCAGTTCTGAAAAACGCACGGTGTCATTCGGAGTCCCCCAGGGATCCCCTCTGTCGCCTGTTCTTTTCAATATCTATCTCCGCCCTCTTTTTGAAATCATCAGCAACCAGAATTACTTTACCACTCTTATGCAGATGACACACAACTATATTTTCGCATCTGCAACAAAAAGGATCATTATCTCGGACTAGAGAAATGCCTTTTTTTGATAGAAAAGTGGATGACAAAGAGTTACCTTAAACTCAATGGCTCAAAAACAGAACTTCTCCTGTTTCAGGCCAATCGAAAGATTCATCCCGCAACAACATGCACGCCCCCGCCCATTCTGGGTCAATCCATCACCCCTAGCACCAAAGTCAAAAGTCTCTGAGTCATCTTCGACACCTACATGACAATGGATGCACAAATAGGGTCAGCGGATCGCACCATCTGCTGCGCCTTCTACGCAGACTCACTCCCTTTATCCCAAAAAAAGACATTGCAGTCGTGGTGGGGACACTTATCAACTCCAGACTTGACTATGCAAATGCCCTCTATCTCGGACTCCCCAAATACCAAATCACTTGTTTGCAAATCCTTCAAAATACGGCCGCTCGACTTGTGACTGGAAAAAAACATGGGAATCAAACTCACCTTCGTTGAGATCCCTTCATTGGTTGCCCGTAAAAGACAGGGGGCCATATTCTCAGTGAAGTTACGATGGAGTAAGTCAGGATACTCCATCGTAACTCCCTTTTTTGGCCAGTGTATCTATGCTCCTGATTCTCAGAATCATTTTTGCATAGATACACTTAAGATCCGCCATCTGTAAGTCACTTACACTGGCGGATCTTAAATGCAATGACGCCGGCCGCCGCTAGATGACATTTACGTGAAGGAGTCATTTGCGTATGCAAATGATCCTTCTACGCCGATTCCCGAACGAGTTCGCGTCGCGTAACCGTCGCTAACGTCGTTTGCGTAAGCGGAAACTTACTCCTGCTATATGAGGGGTAAGTTTCCGCAAATGTCTCGCGTAGGCCATGTTACGGATGGCGTCGGGTCCCCGTCGTGTTTTTTCGTCGGGTACGTCGTTTACATAAGTCGTTCTTGAATACGACTTTACGTCACTGACGCACACGTCGGCGTCATTGACGTTTTCCGCCGAGAACTGGAGCATGCGCACTGGGCTTTTTGCAGCCCGGCGCATGCCCAGTTCTTTCGCATCGGGGGCACGCTTCATTTGAATAGAAGACGCCCCCTTGGAGATCCGCCAGGCTACGCCGGGACACTTACACTCCGCTGTCCCAACTTATGGAGCAAGTGTTTGGGGAATACAACACCTGCTCCAGTAAGTTGGGACAGCGGAGTGTAAGTGCCCTAAGCGCAGCAGGCGGATATTTAGAGAGAATATGGCCCAGGATCACTTTCAAAGCACTCTGTCTAATGTATAAGTGTATTCTGGGAAATGCCCCCCAATATCTATGCGAGAAACTAAAAGCTCACAGCACCAATCGCATTCTGCTCCAGATACCCAAAGCCAGATACAAGTCCAAAGGAGAATGAAGATTTGCGGCCCAAGGACCCAGACTATGGAACGCTCTACCAACCACCATCCGATTGGAGGTAAACCACCTGGCCTTCAGGAGAAAGATCAAGACCTATCTCTTCTGAGGGCCCAGGGAATGGATACCAAGCGCCCAGAGGCGATTCAGTTCGCATGTGTTGCGCTATATAAGTTTCTCACTCACTCACTCAGATCTATCCAGCTGGTAAGAGACAGTATTATCATAGGTGGTGGCTTTCCTATCTTCACGGTCCTTTCTGGATTTGGGACATTCACTGAATTTGCTGTGTTTCAAGACGCTGCTGATTATTCACAGTAATTGGAATATCTCTTTTGGATTTTGCATCTGGACTTTGTTTATTGCTCACATGTCACTGGGTTGTCATACGTATTTATTTATTTAATTTAGGCACCTAACACTTTATTTACTCAGTTCATTATAGTTTTTTGGTTTAGATTACCATGTATTTTCAGGTTAACACCACATATATTCACTGATTATGTTTTTATACATTTTTTATTGTGTTAATACTGCATTCATCCTCGATTTTTCCTCTTAAGTGGGATGTTGGTTTAGTCATCTGTTTTAGCACAGCTTTTTTTATCTTATTAAGTATAACAGGGGGCCTGGGGGGGGCCGGTATACCCTGAAGTTTTTTCACCCTAATGCATAGAATGCATTAAGGTGGAAAAAAAACGTTTTCATTTACAACTCCTTTAAGCACCCGGATCTCTCTTGAATAAACTTTTGTGAACTCAGAACTGACAGGCGACCATAACTCAGCCTTTCAGTAACAGTGCATCCTTCGATGAAGTTCAAGGCCTCTCCTGATACACCAGCCTCGTGCTTGGTGCTCTCCCAGACAGGTTCTTCATCGGGCGGCTTCCTCCCTCAGGACGGATAGCACAGGACCATTCTGCAAACGTAGACCCA
Source organism: Rana temporaria (assembly GCF_905171775.1). NCBI lineage: Eukaryota > Metazoa > Chordata > Amphibia > Anura > Ranidae > Rana > Rana temporaria. Next base: position 309,461,250 of record NC_053489.1, read on the forward strand.
GTCTGATTACCAGGCCTACATAGCAGATCACAACCCCGGTCCAACGTGGTCCCGGAGCCAGGAACACTTTAACACGAACAACCCCGGCCATGAGGGCCACACACGGGGGATGGTGGGACAACAGCCAGAATCGGCCACACGACGACGTCGACCCAGAACTAGTGATGTCTGTCCCTTAAGTACTCTCCCCCAGCATACACAACGAGGCGATCAACCCCCACTGATTGGCTGCTGAGGAAAAACACCCAATACACCCTGACTTGACTGCTGCCACCCTTGGCCTGGGGTGGTACCAACACCCCAGACAGCAAAAGTGGTCACTCGCAGTACAGCCATGGCTGGAACAGAGTAGGGTTGTCCCGATACCGATACTAGTATCAGTATCGGGACTGATACTGAGCATTTGCGCGAGTACTTGTACTCGCGCAAATGCTCGCGATGCCTGACCCGATACTTTTTTTTTTTCGAGAGCTGGTGGAGGGGGGGTGGAGAGGGGGCGGAGAGCAGAGCAGTCATCGTATGGAGGAGAGGAGAGCTGCTGCCGCTGCCGTCTAGTCCCCTAAGACAAAGCAAAGCCCCCCCCCCCCCGCCGCTGCCGACATCTACAGTAGTTGATCAGCGCTGGGGTAACACAACAGCTTTCATTTGAATAGCTGTGTGTTCCCCGCCGCGCCTCATGTATAGACACTCCCCGTTGCCCAGAAACATTGATAGACAGATCACCCGTCCCAGGATTGGACGGGTGATCTGTCTATCAAAGTGCCCGGGCAAGGGGGAGTGTCTATACATGACGAGGCGTGGCGGGGAACACACAGCTATTCAAATGAAAGCTGTTGTGTTCCCCCAGCACTGATCAACTAGATGTCGGCAGCGGCGGGAGGGGGGGGGGCTTGGCTTTCTCTTAGGGGACACAAGGCTGCATTAGGGACATGGCTGCATTAGGAACATGGCTGCATCTAGGGACATGGCTGCATCTAGGGACATGGCTGCATCTAGGGACATGGCTGCAATAGGGACATGGCTGCATCAGGGACATGGCTGCATTAGGGACATGGCTGCATTAGGGACATGGCTGCATCTAGGGACATGGCTGCATCTAGGGACATGGCTGAATTTAGGGACAGGGCTGCATTTGGGGGCACATGGCTGCATTTGGGGACACATGGCTGCATTTTAAAAAAATATCGGTAATCGGTATCGACGAGTACATGAAAAGTATCGGTACTTGTTCTCGGTCCTAAAAAAGTGGTATCGGGACAACCCTAGAATAGAGGCCCAAATTTGGTAAAACAATACAGTCAGAGGTAGTTAAATCTCTGACCACCCTCTAAATTTAAGGCAGCACCAGCTATGAAAGTGGCAGGGCGCTACAGGGGGAAAAAAAAGCTGTGTATGTGCTGTATCGCACACCACACCGCTCCCTACTGTAGCCACTGTGTCCCACAATATGTTAGCGTGCCGCTCAGGCTCGATCAACATGGGGAGTAGCACGAGTAGCTAGGCATCCATTAGTGGGAGTGCCGGCGAGGGATGGAGCTCATCCCAGCTCCTATGATCACTGAGGGGAAAAGAGAAAGATCCCTAGTGCCACACATCCACGAAATCCTGTAGTGGTAATGAGTGGCAACCTCAGCTTGGGCTCCCCCAGGCCACGCCACCTACGTGTTTCGCTCAGCTCCCCCAAAGCTTAGTCATGGGGATGGAGATCCCGTGTGTATGGGGAGTATATAAGCATTATCAGTAGTCACTCAAAGTGTATAAAGAGATGGCAGCTGTATGTAGTTAATCACTCTGGCTGTTGAGAGATGAATGATGGGGTAAGGTGGTAAAAAAAATGAGGTGGAATCTGGAGAAAGGTAAAATGTAGGAAAATTAAAGTGATGTGAAAAATAAAAAACAAAAAATAGAAATGAGTGAATGGTGTGGAGAATGAATGGTGAAGAATGAGGAAAAGTGATAAACATAAAAATAAAGATAAAAAATGATAAAAAATTTGAAGTGAAAATGATGATAAAAAGGTAAAAGAAGCAAGGAATGAAAAATGTACCGTATATACCCCAGTATAAGCCGAGTTTTTCAGCCCTTTTTTTAGGGCTGAAGCTAGCCCCCCTCGGCTTATACTCGAGTTAGTGTACCTGTCGGGTCGCAGGCGTCCATTTTTCAAAAGTCGCGGCTTCCTCCTGGTCCGTGATAGGCGTTTGACAGTGTCTTCCGCTACCGCCTATCACGGAGGTCCTCTCATCCTCGAACTTTCCCAGCAGATACTGTGTTCAGTGTTCCGCCTATCATGGACGTCCTCTTGTCCGAGGATGAAAGAAGGTCCGTGATTGGCGGAACACTGAACACAATGTCTACTGGGAAACTGAGTCCGAGAATAAGAGAACCTCCGTGACAGTGTCAAATGCCTATTATGGACCAGGAGGAAGCCGCGACTTTTGAAAAATGGACACCCGTGACCCGACAGGTACACTGACTATCACGGAACAAAACGGGACCAGGAGGAAGCCGCGACTTTTAAAAAATAGATGCCTGCAGCCTGTCAAAATTACAGGTACACTGAGCCTGCAATGGGCACAGTAAGGATGGGCACAGTAAGGCTACAATGGGCACAATGAGAATGGGCACAGTAAGGCTACAATGGGCACAGGGAGAATGGTCACAGTAAGGCTGCAATGAGCACAGTAAGGCTGCAATGGCCACAGTGAGAATGGGCACAGTAAGGCTGAAAAGGGCACAGTAAGGCTGCAATGAACACAATCAGAATGGGAACAGTGAGAATGGGCACAATGATGTTGCAATGGGCACAATGATGTTGCAATGGGCACAGTGAGGTTGCAAATGGTCACAGTGAGGCATTCAAATGGGCACAGTGAAGCTGCAATTGGGCATTGTTGACCCTCTTTTCCGCTTACAGTAGCTGTTGCATTCTCACCTTAGGCTTATACTCGAGTCAATACGTTTTCCCAGTTTTTTGTGGTAAAATTAGGACCTGGCTTATACTCGGTCGGCTTATACTCGAGTGTATATGGGTAAATAGAAAAAAATGATGATAATGATAATAAAAAATAAAAATGAAAAATAAAGATATGGAATAATGTGTATATGTGAAATGAAAAAAAGGGTGGAATGACAACAAAATAAAAAAATTATGAAAAGTAATAATGAAGTGTGTGTTGATAGATAATGCGAGTGAGTGTGTATGTAGCAAGGTACCACTTTCTATATGGTTAAAAGACTACTGTTGGTGGATAAAGAAGGAACTCAGCTCCCTCCGGTGGTCAATTGTATTGTAGCCACCTTCTGTTTGTTTTACCCTTGTACAGATATGAATGTTGGGGAAATGAAGTACAGGGAGATAAAGACTACATTGCCCTGGTCAGTTGACAGACTACAATGTCCAGAGTGCAACTGTGCGATCCCAAAATACTTTGTGCCCCTCACAGCCTGCTGGGGGAAGGAATTTAAGGAAGAGGACGTCCTTGGCTCGCTCTCTCTGGACCGCCTCTCCAAGAAAGTAGGCGGCCTGTGTTGAGGCTTGTCTCCTGGAGCATAGGCCTGAGAAGCCTGGGCCTATAGTCGCTTATGCGGATCGCCCCATCCTGTGAGGGGGATTCCTGACGGAGTGACCGGACCGTGTCCAAGAGCAGCTGGTGACCTGTCCGATCAGCAGTGTGTGACAGCCGCGTGGAAGCCCGGGAACTGTCGGTGAGGGAAAGGACTGAGTGTCAGAGTTTTCATTGATGGTGCAATCCAGAAAGGCCAGGCCTGGTTGGGTGAGACGGGCACCTGCCCTATAATACTGACTGTGCATTGATTGAGTTGGCGTCTGCGCTGCCAGCACACTTTACATTTGTCTTGGATGTTTCTTACTGTTCCTTTTTGGATTACAAATTATTAACGTTCACCAACGAAAGGCTAGCAAAAACTCCAGTTAACAGGAGAGGACAATTGCGAACTGAGCTAATAAAGTAGGACACGTGCCCAGGAACTGCCCACTAGAGGGAGTCTAGGAGTATAAAGACCTATGTGTACAGTATAGTTGGTTTACATTAATTTTCCCTGTATTACTGTTTGTCAGGGCTGAGTGAGGCCTGGCAGAGAGGTGCTCCACTGCTAATAGCGTTGCATTGGGGGAATCCCTCTGCTATGCTCTTGATCAGGTCTGGTTGTATAGGTTGACTTTACCTTAAAGCGGTAGTTCACCCTGACCCACATGATGTTACCATCGAGACAGGCATTGTAGCGCGAGCTACAGTATGCCTGTCCCGATTTTTTTAACCCCGTACTCACCTCGTAGTCGTCCATCGTAGATTTCGGCTCCCGCGGGGAATGGGCGTGCCTATGGAGAGGGAGGATGATTGACGGCCGGCCCTGGCACGTCACTCTCCCCGAAGACAGCCGGAGTAGGTCTCGGCTCTTCACGGCGCGTGCGCACAGGCTATGCGCACGCGTCGTGAAGACCAAGCCTATTTCGGCTATTTCCGGAGAAGCGTGACGCGCCAGAGCCGGCCGTCAATCATCCTCCGTCTCCAGAGGCACGCCCATTCCCCGGTATCTTCGATGGACGACTACAAGGTGAGTATGGGGGGAAAAAATTCGGGACAGGCATACTGTAGCTCGCGCTACAGTGCCTGATTTAAAGGTAAAAGAAAAAAAAAATTATTTTTTCCTGTCGATAGGGTGAACCCCCGCTTTAACCAGGGCCCTGCGGGAAGTCAATTGTTAATGTTTAATCCTGTCTTATTTCTTTTGATAGAGTAAACACTTACCATCTGGTTAAGCATAAACTTGTGTGGAGTTCCATCTTTTATTACTTAACAGGTGACCAGTAAAAGGTAACAACATTAACTGCATTGCATTATTATATGTTACCATTGTGGTCCCCAACTATCCAGTGGGTTCCACAATTTTTGGGGTAACCCAGTTGTGCCAAGGGAGGGTTCTGAGGTTGATAGGCAGAGTGTAGACCCAAAACTAACCAGCAGCTCCTTCGGATGTAGTGCTACATGTATATGTACATGGTGACTGGGAAAAAGACATGGGAATCAATCTCACCTTCGCTGAGAACCCTTCACTGGTTGCCAGTAAAAGACAGAATTGTATTTAAAGCACTCTGCCTGACACATAAGTGCATCCATGGGAAGGCGCCGCAATATCTTTGCGACAAGATAGAACCTCACAATTCTAATCGCGTTCTGCGATCCACTGACCAAAATCTGGTCAAAGTGCCAAAAACCAAATACAAGTCCAAAGGAGAAAGAAGGTTTGCTTTTCAAGGTCCGAGACTATGGAACGCTTTACCAACCAGCGTTCGGTTGGAGGAAAACCACCTGACTTTCAGAAGACAGATTAAAACTCTGCTCTTTTGATGTCATGAGACACGAAACATCAAGCGCCCAGAGGCGATTCAGTTCGCATGTGCCGCGCTATATAAGTTTTTCATTCATTCATTCATTCATTCATTCATTCATATGTGTGGAAAGATGTATTAAGTGGAAAAATGAAAGCAGTGAGATGAAAACAGCTATTGAGAACAGAATAGAACAGCCCAGCCCTATAGGGTGGGAAAATATGTCAAAATGTATAAGAGATCGAAATTGAAAAACCTTAATATAGCAAAAAAAAGAAGCCTAGTGGTATATACGCCCTACTGGCCCTATCAAACCTATATTAAAAAATCATTAAACTTTTGTCCTCACTACTATTTTTTGTTGAAAATAAGAGAACATAGAATTACCTACAAGTAAGCACACATTCAGTACATCCTATTTCAGTAACACTGCTTGCTAGGGTTTTAAATCCCTTTTAAATGCTTTTTAGCGCATATCCCGTAAAATGTCCTGCAAATAACATTGGAAGCTGCAATGAGAAAAGAAAACCACTTGAAATGAAGGATGTACTTATGTCCATCACCGGAATATAATTATAATGTATTGTTATGACAAAACAGCATTAATATAAAGCATTATTACAGAACATAAAATATTTCTACTAATAAAATAATAACAAAAACTCTCAAGCTAGGTAGTGGGTTAATAGTACAGGCTGTGATTTGAATTACAGGATTTGATGTGTGAATTATAGGATTTAGAATCGGTATTATGGGATTTAAAATTGAATTACTGCCTTTGTACCCCGTGGGCCCTGCATCCATTACAGCAGGGTTTTAAATGACAGTTAAAAATACAAATAAATATAGATTCTTATAGATTCTAGAGTGGGGAAAATGTTTAAAAATAAAAGGCAATTTCACCTCGACTTTAGGGTTTGATTATCTTCTTGTCATTTTTAATCATCAATCAGGTACATTCTACATGGGGTTTTCTGTAAACATTGCTAGTGCTGTTACTTTATGTAAGTAAATAAAAGGAAGGATTATAGCCTTTTGTATGCATGCAGCATACTGACAGATTTGCATGAATGACCAATTCTACCACCTTCTTCCCCATCCCCATCAGACAGGTCTATAGCCATTCACTTTAGTGTCTCCCTTCCTGCCACCTTCACATATTTTATACCCACTCAGGTGTCTCCCTGCCTGCCCACCACCCACAGTAGGTCACACAGAGGGTGTCTTGCTGATCCAATCTGCTGCCCTGTATACATATACAGATCGCCAGGATTGCCCCCCATGTGATAGCGTTCTGGACTGGTGACTCGCTCATGATCGCAAGCAATGCATTGTGGGAAGGCAAGGAAACATGCATCCGTTTTCATACCTGGAAGCCCTGGAGTTTTCATTGACATGGATATGGGAGGTAGACCGGATCAGGGAAAGTAATTAAAGGCACCTTCCGTTTTTTTCTGTTATCTAAACCAGGAAAAAAAAGTGTTATTCCTGCCAAACCTTTTTCTAGTTTTGAATAAAGTGGGAAGTGATTAGGATGCTGGGGAGATTCTTCCTCCAGTGTGATCACAAGAATAGGAAGTGAGTGGAATCTCTCTAGAGGAGCACCAGAAAATAAAACCACATTATCTATAGAAAAAAAGGTGTTAGAAGCCCTGTGAGATATATATATATATATATATATATATATATATATATATATATATATATATATATATATATATATATATATATATATATATTTGTTTTACTCACTTCCTATGTGGTTATGAGAACAGAATGTGAAATGTCCTAAACAAGTGAAAACTAATTTATTCAGGGAAGCCTATCCCACATCCACCTAACAACTATCCCCGTCTCTCTCTGTAAACCACCGCAACACACATTAGATTAGAGGAAGAAAAAAAAAAGCCCTAAAAAGGGCTTTTTGGGATGCTGTCAGGACGCTGTCCTTACAGCAGAGATCAGATTAGTCTTTCAGGACTGGAGTGGACACTGAATACACTGGCCTAGCGATCTATTTCCCTATTAAATCAGCAGCAGCTACACTGTCCCTCCTCTCACTAAGACTGCAGCTTCAGAATGAATCTAAAATGGATGCTGTCCAGGAGGTGGGAGGGTCTGGGAGGGAGGGTATGCTGCTGATTGGCTGGAATGTGTCTGCTGACTGTGAGGTACAGGGTCAAAGTTTGCTTAATGATGACGAATAGGGGGCGGATCGAACATCGCATATGTTTGCCCTCGTCGGCGAACCCGAACACGCTATGTTCGCCGGGAACTATTCGCCGGCGAACAGTTCTGTACATCTCTAGTGGGAGCAGGACTGTTTCCCTATTGCTATGCCTGAATCTGCTGTTCTCCTTCTCCTTTCAACTCTACCTTTCACCACAAGTTTACTGTTTTTACCCGGCTGGGTAAAAAAGAGCACAGAAAAGACACTTGTCGTGGACATTCCATTACTGCTATACAGTATGTACCATACACCCCTAAGACGACGGAGGAGCCATGAGGTAACATGCCACCCAAAACAAACCAGCAGCTCCTCCGGAGGTAATGCTACACGTGGGGGCTCGTCCGGGATAGGCTGTTACCTCGAACAACCGAATTGAGAAGTTTTATTCCGCTATTAATTCAAGGAATTGTCGTGGTGTTGGACTGTGCTGGTGAGGAAAGAGTTAACGTCACCATTAAAGTTTGGGCGCACGTGCAGCCGAGTGATGTGTGCCTGCAACGTGCTAGAAAAAGAACTCCGATTGGGAGGCGTTACCCACCCCTGTGTGAGACGTAGGGCGAGTTTGGCACCAAAGGACAGAGTGATTGCCCGCCCACGAGAGAAAGTCTGTGCCACTGACGCTGTTTTGAAAGGCTAAGACCCCCGATGTCTGTACCGGGAGCCAACCCGATGACTTCTGCCACCGGAGTCCCCCTGACCGATACCGGGATCCGTATGAGGACCCGAGGGAAGTTCGTCTTATTCTCCAGTGGTAGCGTGGAGGCCCTCTGACTGTCCTGCCCCCGCTGTTCGGAGCTGGCCATCTGGATCCTGCCGTTTGCTTGGTGTAAAAGATGCCGAGACTATTTGTTTCAAGTGGAGCCACCAACTGAGTCTCCCCGTGAGTATCGGGTGGATTTAAACGCCGGAACGGTAACCGCAGAGGAAGAGGTCCCACGGCTGGAACTCTCTTCCACTGTTTTCACCGCCGATCCTGAAGTAGTGACTGTTTCCTCTATGTGACCCTGCCATCAGCTGCTACCCCGCTAGTGTCACCGGAGGTAAGCGACACTGAAAATAAAGAGGGTGTGCCTGCTGTGAAAGTAGATGCTGCAACCGAGACAGTATGCATGACGGTGGTCCCTGCTTGGCTCACCTCTGGAAAGATGGGCCCTGTAAAGGTCTCCCATGGCTGTGGTAGAGGCCTTGAGGAATTGAGGTCAAGATTCCTAAAATGTATATGGGCGGGAAAACCAGCGAGAGTACGAAGGGATATTCTGTCACTCCCCAAAGGGGAAGGAGGGATCGGGTTTCCAGACCCGGTAAAGTATCAGGAAGCACCTCACTTAGTTAGAGTAGTGGAGTAGTGTGGGCGGAATAAGAAACCCTGGATAAAAATGGAGCAAGCAACAGTAGAAATACCATTGGAAGGCCTGGTATGGACTCCAGAAGCTGAAATAACATCAGATGTAAAGAAATACCCAAAGATAGGGGCCACCATGCGAACAATTAAAAAGATCTTTGAAAAAACAAATATGTCTAGGTATCCGAGTCCGCTGATGCCGATCCTGGGTACTAAGGCATTCCAACCAGGTTTGATAGATCCAAGATTAAATGCTCTGCGACAAAGGGGCATTAGCAGGATCATTCATTTTTCAAAAGACAACCGATTAATGACAAGGAGAGAGATTGAAAGAGAAATTACACCAGAACTCGACTTTTTCCGGCTGTTACAACTAGAAGCGTTCCTACGGACAAAAGCAAATATATATATACAGAAGTTAGAACATTGTCAAAATTCGAGCAGATATGTTTAGAGGGAAACCCTCTGAGACACCCACTGTCATATTTCTACGCAACGCTAATTAATCTAGACATACCACAAGAATTCACATTCATACAAGCATTTTCCTAAGAACAGAAAGACAGGATCTTGCGGTTTACTCATAAGGCCTCAATAGCAAGTAAATACCGGGAGGGAGGATACAAAATTTTAACTAGATGGTATAGAACACCAACAGTACTACATCGAATATAGCCTCAGACGTCAGATACTTGCTGGAGATGTCATGCAGCAGAAGGGACATTATTGCATATCTTCTGGGAATGCGAAAAAATACAGGAATTCTGGAAAATAGTAATAGAAACGATTAAAAAAATCACAGGAATCGACTTAGAAGACAGGCCAGCAGCTATTTTAATATTAGATATTCCTATGTCAATGGAAAAATATACAAATTTGTTGTTAAGACATCTTATTATAGCTGCAAGGGCGTGTATTCCGGCCCTGTGGAAACAGGAGAACCCCCTATCCAGAGCACAATGGCTCGCGAGAGTTGCAGAGATCCAACAAATGGAGAATCTCACAATGGCAATGAAAGACCAGAATGAGAGATATCGGACGATATGGGCCCCACACTTGAAATACAGGGAGGGGTGAGAGGGGTGGGCCTTGGGCGGTGGGGGGGAGTGGATGGACAGCCTGCAGGATTGGCGTTTTTTTTTTTTTTTCTTTGGGGATCCCCACCCGAAGGTAGTGGGGAGAGGGAGGGGGAGGGTAATAGCGAGAAGGAAGTTAAGGAGAAAAGGAGAAGTTACATGGAACCAGAGAAGAAGTAAGGAGAGAGGGAAAAGATAGGACTGCAATAGGGTCTTTCCATCTCGTTCTTCCTTCTTTGTTATAGTTGATATATACTGATGATATGAAATGTGATAATTTGTAACGTGAAACTTGTGAAAAATAAAGAATTTATAAAAAAAAAACTGCAAACAAAAGAGACGCTCCGGGGATGCCACGCCAAGGGCGGATGTCCCGAAGCTAACCTGGGGAGTTGGTTCCCATGCCTGCTGCCTTGCCTGTTAAAAAAAGAGCGCCTGACGCCATTGTCATGCCAGGACACCTGGCACCCGCACCTTGCCAAAACTGGCTCGCCTTCAGCGCATAGTCATGAAGAAGGTGGCCCTGGATTATGGGTGGGAGTCCCCCTACGTGCCTCCAGCCCTCATGATGCTGATTAAAGAGATGAGAGAGGAATGGTGCAAGGATCCAATTTGGGAATACTTGGATGTACCAAAGGCAGATCGGGGCACTAAATACGTGTTTATCTGTACCGGCCACAGGTTTGAAGGTTGCCTGAAGAAGTGGAGGCCTGGTCGGTACATTTACAGTGACAAGGTGGGTCTCAAATGTCCCGTAAAAGTGGATCAAGTTTATTCTATAATCACCACAAATAAGAGAGGGGACACCATCACTTTGCCTGACCTAAGATTCTACAAGTAGGACCAATGCCTACAGTGTCATTTTTTTTGTCTGCTGCTTTGAAGAAGTCTTGGACGGAAGGATCGCCCCTTTTCAGTTTTTGTTTTCATTTTCACCGGATCCACATATGGCTGTATGTGCAGAACTTTGGGGGGTATGATAAGTTAGAAAGATTAGGGTCCCGGCGGCTTCATCACAGCAAAGAAAAAAAAAAAGAGAAGTTTTTCTTTCTCCTGTTTGCTCTAGTTTGAGCACGGACTGCCTTATCCTGGTAGTACCAGCGCACTGACCGCTAGGGGCAGTGTTCTCTACCACCACAGAGAGACAATTGTACATATGTTTCTCCTGAGCCTTGCAGTTTGAGAAAATCTCAGCACTTACTTTGAATGTGTCTCTTTGGGAGGAAAGGAGGTTTCGCCTTTAATGGGGAAGGTGCAGCTTCAGTTCTACCCTTAGTGACGTCCTAATGTGTATTGATGTATATTTTGTGTATGTTCTTCCAATTGTTGTTTTGCAGGTTGTTGACCTTTTATCAAAACTGTCGGAGAATGGGGCAGGATAGATAGTCAGGAGTGTTTAATGTTATAATGCATCACTGTGAATAATTGTGCAAAGTAATGTTTTATATTTTTTTTATATTTTTCTATCTTTTCTATTTCTTCCTATACTGTAAAAGCAGATTCAGGTCAGGTTTTCAGGCTTGAATAGCTTTTGTTGGGACACTGAGGACAGTGTCTATTCAAGTAGGGGGAGTGTGTAGCGCCTGGTTACTTCAAAGTACCGGTGCTTTTTAAATTTAGAGGGGGAGTGTTAACTGACTCTGATCCAATTATTGTGTTTAAAACTGGTCTCTGTCTCAGCTTGGCTGTGCTGTGGGCTTATCCTGTTGCTTCTGGGGTGCTGTTCCTATCCCAGAGCAGTAGGTGGCAGCAGTGGAGTCGAGGTTTGGGTGCTGTTCCCTAGCGGACAATTAGGAGGGAGTTTCCTCGGTGTGCATGCTGGGGGAGGGTATTTATGGGGCATTTGGTCTGGGTCTTCTGACTCCTAAAATAAGGACACTTGCCTGTCCAGGGCACCCAAGATATCCTCACCCAAAACCGACCCGTACCTTGCGGCTTCATAGCCTGTTTCTCCATTGCGCATGCGCAAGTCACGCTGCACGTTCTGACTGGTCCCTGCTGTCTTCTGGGACCTGTGTGTCTCTCAGAAGACAGTGGGTGGAATGAAGGAGGGGCCAAATGTGACACCAGAGGGGGGGGCGGATCAGCGGAAGTCCAATTTCTGGGTAGAACTCCGCTTTAAGGCATTTTAACGTTTTGCACCTGACTGACCCAATTGAGGGCACAAGCACAGACATGAAAAACCGCTACACAGAAAGAAAACGCATTAAATCCTTTGAAGGCCCCTACCTACAAGCTAGGAGCTGACTGGAGGGAAGGGATACCCTCCCTGTATATAGCACACAAAAACAGAGATGAGGTTGTCAGTCACAGGCTCACTAAAATAAATATACTATCCTTTTTTTTTTTTTTTAAGCTAGCTGTTGTGGCTTCTGTTGAAAAAGAAAAGCAGCCCAGTAATCATGTTTAAAGACCATACATACACTTACAATCAATACATACATTACATTAATACAATTACATACAACCGTTTGGGATTTTTTTACCGTGAATAAATAAACTCTAGCTGGTTTCTAGATTTAAGAAAGGCTGTTGGGGTTAATGTGTCCTAGTGCAAATAATTGAATACTGCGCAGGTAGTCACATCAATCTTTATGGAGCTATTTTTTTGTGAATAAATTTAACTCTAATGTTGATTTCTAGATTTTAAAATAGGTTGTTTTCAAATTCTGTCTTAGTACTGCTGATTAAACACTGTGTACATGCTGTGTACAAGGCACAGTTTATGCACAACCAGCTAGGGGCCAAGTATGTTCTCTATCTGCAAATCAAAATAATGGTCCGGATTCAGAAAGAAGATACGCCGTCGTATCTCCTGATACGCCGTTGTATCTCTGAGTCCGGCTGTCGTATCTATGCGCCTGATTCATAGAATCAGGTTACGCATAGATATGCCTAAGATCTGACAGGTGTAAGTGACTTACACCGTCGGATCTTAGGGCCAGATCCACAAAAACCCGGCGCAAGGTAACTTTTTCAATTTAAGTTACACGGCCGGAAAAATTTCTACCTAAGTGCCCGATCCACAAAGCACTTACCTAGAAATTTTCGGCTGTGTAACTTAAATCCGGCCGGCGCAAAGCGTTCCTATTCAAATGGGGCGAGTCCCATTTAAATTAGGCGCGCTCCCACGCCGGGCGTACTGCGCATGCCCACGACGTCATTTTCCCGACGTGCTTAGCGCAGTTTTACGTTGCGCCGGGTTTTGAGAATCGCGACGGGCGTAAAAAAAAAAATACGAGTTGCGGCGGGGAAAAAATAAAAAATTGAAAAAAAAAGACGGCGACGCAGGATAGAAGGGTCTACTTTTACAAGGCCTAAACAGTTTAGGCCTTGTAAAAGCAGCCCTAATTTTACGATTGCAAACTAATACTTACGGAGAAAAAACGAAGCTGAAAAGCTTTGTGGATCTCCGTAAGTGCTTATTTGCATACCTGAAGCGGCATTTCGACTCGAAATGCCCCCAGCGGCGGATGCGGTACTGCATCCTAAGATCCAACAGTGTAAGTCCCTTACACATGTCGGATCTTCTCCCTATCTTTTGGAAACTGATTCTGTGGATCAGTTCCAAAGATAGAAACAGGGATACGACGGCGTATCAATAGATACGCCGTCGTATCCCTTTTGTGGATCTGGCCCAAAGGCTGCAATTCCAGGCCGGCCGCTAGGTGGCGCTTCCATATCTTTTACGCGTTGAATATGCAAATGAGCATTTACGCCGCTTCAGAAACGAAAGACCGCCCGGTGCTTTTTTTTTATGTTGTTTGCGTTCGGCTTTTTCCGGCGGAAAGTTACCCCTGCTATACCAGGGGTAAGTGCGGCGTATCCTATGTTAAGTATGGCCGTCGTTCCCGCGCCGAGTTTTGAATTTTTTACGTCGTTTGCGTAAGTCGTTTGCGAATACGGTGAATAATTTATACTCTAATGTTGATTTCTAGAGTTACAAATGGCTATTGGGGGTCCATTTCAAATTGGGGCCTGGTGCAAATAATGTAATACTGTACTGCACATACAGGCATAGCTAGAGTTTTGGGGCCTTTTTTTCTGAAAATAAATCATACTGCACATATAGGCACAACAATTTTTGAGGGACTTTTTACATTTCTATGGCTGTTGTTGGGGGTCATTTTAAAATTAGGGTAGGGTGACCAGACATCCCCGTTTTCCGAGGACAGTCCACGGATTAAGGACACTGTCTCTGGACCAAGTCTGTCCCCAGTTTTGTCCCCAGATTGGATTTGAACAGGGGCTGGGGCAATTTCAAGGACAGTCAGTGCAGAATTAATAAAAAAAAAATCTGAATTACAATCCCCCCCCCCCCCTGCTCCGCCGCTCCTATTAGCTTAGAAGGGTACTTTTTTTCCTATCATCTGTGCCCCTTTCTAATGATCATATGCTGGTCGGAGCGGAGAGAATATTTCTTCAGTTTCGGGTGCATGCCAATTTAGCTCCGCTCACATGTTCTTCTGCCTTGGCTCAAGTCCCGGCCAGCCGCCTGCCTGCTTATCTCCTTGCCTTCCCTGGCAGAGTGATCTTTTTCCGCTCCCCACCCAGTAGTAGCCGTGGCCCAGAGAGTGATGCCGCGTACACACGATAATTTTTCGGGTTGTAAAAAATTACGTTTTTTTTATATCATTAAAAACGATCGTGTGTGGGCTTCAGAGCTCTTTTCGGGGTCTGAAAAACGGGGAAAAAAAATTCAAACATGCTCTATTTTTTAACGACATTTTTAACGTTGTCGTTTTTAAGGTTGTAAAAAATGGTCGTGTGTGGGCTTTTTACGACATGAAAAATCTGCGCATGCTCACAAGCAAGTTATGAGACGGGAGTGCTCGTTCTGGTAAAACTAGCGTTCGTAATGGAGTGTAGCGCCCCCTTGCTTTCAGCATGGGCACTACGCCTATATATATATATATATATATATATATATTAGGGCTTTGGAAATTAAAGTGGAGTTCCACCCATAAATATAACATTACATCAGTAGTTTTAAAAAAAATGTCATTAGTCCTTTACAATTTTTTTTTTTTTTAGATGCCTTCAAAGTGTTGTTGCTAGGCAGAATAGTTAATCTTCCCACTTCCTGCACCTAGGTGCTTAATGCTTCCTAACCTACACCGCACAGACTCCTGGGAATGTGGTGGGTGTAACTTTCCAGGAGTCTGTGCAGTCCCCAGTCTCAAATAATCATGTGACTTGCACAGCACAGGTGCTGAAACCTGATCTGACACTGCTTGTGCAGCACTGAGCATGTGCGAGATTTGCAAGGCTGAAATCCAGGAAGTCATACAGTCTGGCTTCATGATGCCCACACTTAAGATGGCTCCAGTCAATTTTTATTTTATAAAGTCTAAATGCTGTAACAACCTAACAAAACGGACCTTAGTTTACAGACTAACTTTACTAGAATACATTAAGCTTGTGTATTGCAGGGGTATTTATATTTAAAAAGTGAAATTGTGGCCGGAACTCCGCTTTAACTATTAATTCATTGATTAATCTTAAATTTTTTTGATCGATCAAAATTTTTTAAATCGATTACAATTATTTTGATTGGTACTCATCTCTCCGCCGGCTTCCAGGCCTGTCGGAGATCTGGTGACGTCACTGACACCGGCGGGGCTTGCCATGTCCATCTGAAGGGCTCCTCTGCTGTGCCTTCATATCTGCATGCCGGCGGGACCTTCCTATCTGCCACACGCAAGGGCTGTTACACTTCCCTCTACCACTTCCCTCTATCAACCTGGGATTCTACAACCATCCACTTGGAGTTGTGATCGTTCCCTTCACGGGACATCTACATGCCGACGGACTGATGTTAACCCCTCCTCATCTGGATTCAGCAGTGGTATCGTTGTACACATTTTTATACCAGTATCATACTTAGCTACATGTTTTTATGACTGCTTTTGCTACCGTTTGGTATTACTTGCACCATTTTTACAGTTTATGTAGCTACATCGATTTTATCTCCAGTGCAATATTTATTTGGTTACCTACTTGAAGACTATGAAAGTTTTAATGCTATTCCCATCAAGCGCTGCCTTTGTGTGTGTTGTATCCTGCTATCCATTTTTCCAGTGGTTGGTAGCTGCACTGGGAATCAGCCTGCAAGGAGATCAGCTAAAAGTAGTTGGATCTGTATGTGCGTTATAATTAATCGAAATTAGTTGATTAATCGATTAAAAAAAATGATTAATCAAACACAAAAATTTTGATCAGTAACAGCCCTAATATATATATATATATATTATCCTATCTACCCACTACTATTACTTACAGTCTGCTCTATCAACATAGTTATGCCCACTATTTTTATCTTTAGTGTTGTGGAGTGATCAGAAAACAAATGTCTTTATATGTGACTTGCATTCATCCAGTGCAGTAAAACAGTGCAGTATGTGTGAACAGGGTCTTCTTACAGGCTGGGGTGAAGGACAGAATGAACAATACTTGACCTTTCTATGTGGTCTGCATAATGTAGGGTAACCACCCATCCCAGATTGCCCAGGACAGTCCTGCAATTTTCAGGTCTGTCCCGGACACCTTTATTTCCAGGACAATACAGTGTCCCGGGATACAGTCATTGGAGAGGGACTGTTCG
This sequence comes from Rana temporaria, assembly GCF_905171775.1. Classification (NCBI taxonomy): domain Eukaryota; kingdom Metazoa; phylum Chordata; class Amphibia; order Anura; family Ranidae; genus Rana; species Rana temporaria. Next base: position 309,477,852 of record NC_053489.1, read on the forward strand.
TTGTGTGTAGGGAACTATTACAACACAATACAATGTAACTGACGCCGAGAAGCCGCACAGCCCCGCGCAGGACATTCCCTCCACTCACACCCCATCTCCAGCTGTAGCAGAGCAATTTTGTTGTAAGTTTTGGAGTTGAAGATGTGACACCCCCCCCCCCCTCCCCAAACTAGTGGAGAACTACAAGTCCCAACATGAATCCGTTAAATCTATGGGGTTCATTTTGGGACTTGTAGTCCTTCAATTTTTTTTGTGGGGGGGGCACATCCTTAGATCTCAGGGATTCGTGCTGGGACTTGTAGTCCGTCACTTTTGGGGAGGAGTCACATCCTTAGATATCAGAGGTTTGGACTTGTAGTTCTTAATTTTTTTTTCGGGGGGGGGTCACATCTTTAGATATCAGGGGTTCATGTTGGGACTTGTAGTTCTTAATTTTTTTGGAGGGGGGGTCACATCTTTAGATATCAGGGGTTCATGTTGGGCTTTGTAAGCCTTCACTTTTGGGGGATGTGACCTACCCGAAAGGTGAAGGACTACAAGAAATGTGGTCACCCTATCTGCATGTTGACAAGCGGATCCTTTGTCTCTATACTGAGTACTAAAACATCTCTCTTTGTAATGTCACAAAGTTAAAATAGAAGTATGTCCCGCCCACATATGAAAACGATGTTCAAACCACACATGTGGGGTGTCGCTGTGAACGTTAGAGCGAGAGCAATAATTCTAGCCCTAGACCTCCTCTGTAACTCAAAACATATAACCAGTAAAAAAAAAATTAAAGCGTTGCCTATGGGGATTTTTAAGTAGCGGAGTTTGGCGCCATTCCACAAGCGTGTGCAATTTTGAAGCGTGACATGTTAGGTATCTATTTACTCGCCGTAACTTCATCTTTCACATTATGCAAAAAAATTGGGCTAACTTTACTGTATTTTTTTCTTTTAAAGCATGAAACGCGTTTGAAAAATTGCTGCGCAAATACCGTGCGAGATAAAAAGTTACAATGACCGCCATTGTATTCTCTAGGGTCTCTGCTAAAAAAAACATATATAATGTTTAGGGGTTCTGTGTAATTTTCTAGCACAAAAATTATGATTTTTCCATGTAGGAGCGAAGTGCCAGAATTAGCCTGGTTGTCAAGTGGTTAAAGGGATGGGGTGGCAACCCTATCTGTGACATCAGCAGAGAGCGGACTTCAGCCCGCTCTCTGCTGAAAATCCATAGAAGTACAGCCAAACGATTTTGGGTTATACTTCTTTAGGAGGTATGTAATCCCCTATTATTTGTGAATGAACGTCACATGACTAGGTAGTAAACTGAGAACGAGGCTTGGATTACATGAAAAGGAGGCTTGGATTACACTAATATGGTTTGTATGCTCAGGATTCCAGTGTGAAAGCGAGGTTTGGAACGCACGAGTGCAATCTGGAAGTGAGGCTTGTGTACAGAAGGAAGAGGAATTCTTAGTACACAGCTTCGGATGGATGTTCGGTAGGTGAGGTTGATTGCACGTTTATTTTATAATAGAACTAGAAGAGCCAAGCTTGGTGGGAGGAGGAAATCACTGAAACAGTTTGTTGTTCTGAATTCCTCTCTAGTGGGGGAAACCAGCAGAGTATTCCATGTAATTCAGACTGACAGTCATGTGCTGGCTGGGATGTATGTGCTCATTATTCAGAAGTAGTCAGGAGATAATTGTATTGGTAGAGGAAGGAATGGATGTAATATTCTGATAGCTGTGTCCCAACCAATGGTACGATCAAAGGAGAGGTAGCTAAAGAAAAAGGGGGGGTTGAGGCACGTTTTTGCTGACCGTCCAGCCGCAAGATAACATGGCTGCTAGCAAACGCACTCAAGCACGTTCAGACTAGGATCTGAACCCATGTGGGTGACCGCGCTAAGGGACTGTCGCCTGTATGGACATTCCCTGCCCTTCAGCTGTGCGTATACATACGTGCGACTGCTTTGCTGGGTATGCCGTGGCTGCAGATGATTGGCTACTATAGGTGAACGCTTCCTAGCAGGCCTGCACACATTGGTTCTGATCCCAGTGTAAACACCTCAGAGTTCATCCCTGATGGCCACCAAACGCATTAGTAAACACAGTTTGTGTAGAAAAAATTGTACCATATGTCACGTTCAATAAGAAGCAATGCCAACAAATATAATCCATTTAAGGGTTGCGCTGGCACAGTACTTGTGGCACAGTACTTCAGGCTTTCAAGGGTTAAAACAGGCACCCAGGAGGGGACGTATCGCCTCTGAGCTGTGGGTCGGATGCCTCTGAAAAGCGATCAACGATGGCTGCACGTGTTAACAAACCCTAAGTACACGTTCACATCGGGCCGTCCTGATATGCGATTTGACTTGACAAATTGCCGGCACCGTCCACATTCCTGCACCATTTTTGGCGACTTCGGGGGCGATTTCAATGGAGGAACTCGCACAGATGTCTCTGACATCGCTCCCGAAGTCAGACTGACATGCAGGTTTAAAATTGTGCAAGTTCAGCTGAACTCGCATCATTGTGAACCTGAGCTAAAGATCACAGTACATTCCATAGTTTTTGTGTAATTGACTTTAGATTTATGAAAACTATGTAATAGGAAGCCCTACCTAATCTATCCAGGCCCTTGTACTACATAGGTGTTGGTAGGTCTAAGGCCCCTTTCACACGAGGCATACATCTTCCAGTGGATCAACCTGTTTAGCGGGGGGATCTCTCCGCAGAGTAAACAGGAACAAAGCCTGCTCTTCTCTATGGGTCTGTTTGTTTCTATCCAACTGTCATCTGATCCGATCGGACGCATGGGGATCCCCATCCGTCTGTTTTTGGCGGATTAGATGCCAGCGGATTAGATGCCAGCCTCCTATCCCCTCCCCCCCTGTCTACATAACCTTGCCAATATATAGGGACATGGGCACTATGCCATGACCTGACATGGCCCCATATAAAATCCCACCTTGTTTTCATTTAGCCAGCGGAAACATGTCCGCTAACATCCGCCACTTCCGTAAAAAGCTATAGATGGTCGGATCGGGTCCGCCTGAAAAATGGACAGGTGGACCCGATTGGAATGTTGGTGTGAAAGGGACCTATAGGAGATCATACAATTGGATTGAAATGTGTGCGGTGAGGTTATTGCTCGTGACACACAGGGAACTCTGTGGCTAGCCATCCTGCCGTTGGCAGTATGTCAAAATTACCAGGGGCAGGAATGCTAAGAGGCTGTCTGTTTGTCCCTATGGAATTGCTTCCTCTAGCTGAGGCAGCAAGATGTTGCTAGCGATCAAGATTCAGCAGCATTCAGACCGACAACAACAGAGCAACGTCTCTCTGCATCTGGATACAAGGAGAGCAAATCCATAAGGTACAGACACAAAGCCTTTTGAGTGATCCTGCAACTGGTGATTTGAGAATGGATTGTGTGCCATTAGCCAAACTAAATGACATTGGCCCGGATTCAGTAACAATTGCGCTTTTTTTACGGAGGCGCAGGGCAAAGTTTTTGCCCTGCGCCCCCGCAATTTTTTTGCGCTGCCCTCGATTCACGGAGCAGAAGCTCCGTAAATTGCGCGGGCGCGCCGGCAAAATGCCCGGCGTAATCGCGCGCAATTTAAATGATCCCGTAGGGGGCGGGAATCATTAAATTAGGCCGATCGTAGAGCACATGCTCCGTCGGGAAACTTTCCCGACGTGCATTGCGGCAAATGACGTCGCAAGGACGTCATTTGCTTCAAAGTGAACGTGAATGGCGTCCAGCGCCATTCACGATTCACTTACGCAAACTACGTAAATTTCGCGACGCGGGAACGACGGGTATACGTAACATTGGCTGCCCCTGCTAATAGCAGGGGCAGCCTTACGCAAAAACCGCCATACGGAAACAACGTAAATTGCGTACGCAGGGCTCGCGCAACGTTGTGAATCGGTGTTAGTATGCAATTTGCATACTATACGCTGAGCACAACGGGAACGCCACCTAGCAGCCATCGCAAGAATGCAGCCTAAGATATGCGGGCATAAGAGCCTTATGCCGCGCATATCTTAGGCTGCAGTCGGCGTAACGAGGTTCCTGAATCGGGAGCATTCGTTACGCCGGGGCGAGTAAGCAATTGCGCTGTGTAACCTATGGTTACACAGGCGCGATTGCTTCTTGAATCCAGGCCATTGTTTGCTAAATCATGACACTTTTTCTGAATACGATGCTTCTTTTTTTTCTATCCGCTGTATGTCAGAACATCTCCTACAACCTCTTTGCAGCTATTTTCTGCTTGCACACTCTTTAGGCTGGGTACACATTGTGTGAATGCAACTCACAGCAGGGGTCCGGTGCGTCCCTGTTCTCTGTTTCAGGGACAGGCCGGGCCTGAACTTGGACCTGAAACTGAGCCAAAGACGCATAGGACTTCTGTGCAGTACGCTCTGCCCCGGAGATATGTGGACCACCTCCATTGAGAGCCGGGCACACTCTCCTGTCATGTGAATTGGATGTGAGGAAATCCGCATCCAATTTGTGTAAGTGTGAACCCAATTTTATGCCCTGTACACACGATTACTTTTTGTGATGAAAAAAAATGTAATTTTTCCAACTTCATCATTAAAAATGATGTTGCCCACACACCATCGTTTTTGAAAAATGATGAACAAAGTGACGGCACTCTAAAGGGGAAGTTCTATTCGCCTTGAGGCTGCTTTTAGCTGGTTACTTGTTAGTAAAAGACGATTCGTGATTTTTTGTCTGTCACAGCGTGATGAATGTGCTTACTCCATTATGAATGGTAGTTTTACCTCCCGTCTCATAACTTGCTTCTGGGCATGTGCGGGTTTAAAACGTAATTTTTGCCCACACACACGATCATTTTTTATGACACAAAAAATGACATTTTAAAAAATGACATAAAAAATTCAAGCATGTTGGAATTTTTTCTTTTGTCATTTTTCAGAAGACATAAAATGACATTTTGCCCACACACGATCATTTTAAATTACATTTTTTAAAATGTCATTTTATTTCATCACAAAAAGCGATCGTGTGTACAGGGCATAAGAGATGGCTGCATGACACGATGACAACAGCAAATCGTGCCTTCATAATGTGTTTTGTATTTTCCTTCAGAAGCCCGTGTGACAGAGCGACCATGCAGGAGACTTGGACGGAGTGTTGTTACCCTTTAACCTGTTGTTGCCTGTTTTACACAAAAATGCGGCAGCATGGATGGACTTTAAGGGCCTAGTTCACCCTTTGAAATGCACTTAAATTGATGAAAAAAAATAGCATTTTATTATATTTATTTTTTCTGCATTGGAGCCTTCAAAGCATTACAACTTTGTGGGATCCTGCAGAATATTCCTCCAGGTCCCGCTTCATGTTGAGGTACAGACCTCCAGTTATAAGGCTGGAGGAAGTATCAATGCACATATGAAGGAATAACACTGCACATGTGGCAGGTGTGCTGGAGAACCTTGCATAGCTGAGCAAGAAAAAAAAATGACAAGATGCTGGGGGGAGAAGAAACTCATGATCTAGGTAAGAAGGGGACAGCTGCGAAATGTGACCATGGTTCATATTGCACCCTAAATGTGGTTGTAACATTAAACATGGTCAGAAAGATAGAAATACCAATTTATCGCTCGCCAATTGCATAACATTATGCAGTGCGGCTCTCTAGTGCCGGGTTACTTACCTAGTACGTGATCCAGCACATTCGGTTAGGGGCTCCACGATTAGACACGGCACAAAGCCAATCAGCGGGTGCTGGTCAATGAATGTCCGCTGGCACACCACTGATTGGCGAGGAGAGACAAAGAACAGAGCTCTGCCTGTGTAAACAAGGCAGAGCTCTGTTCTGTGAGCAGGGATGTGATAGATTTTATTCCCTGCTTTGCAGAGAAAGAAAATCCATCAGAACCCTTTAGTAAAAACAGCACAAATCTAACCCTTTGATCGCCCTAGATGTTTAACCTTTTTCTAGCCTGTGTCTATGGTACAATGACCGTGCATACTTTTAACACTGACCACTGTATTAGTGTCACTGGTTCCCACAAAGTGTCAGATTGTCCACCGCAATAACAGTCCTGCTATAAGTCGCTGATCGCCACCATTACTAGTATAAAAAGCAAATAAAAATTCAAGTGAATATCGCATTCCCATAGTTTGGATTGCTCAAAATTTAAACAATCTACAATCAATAGATGCTTATTGTGATTTATTTTATTTTTTTCTTACCAAAAACATGTAGCAGAATACATATTGGCCTAAATACATAAAAAAAAAACAAAAAAAAAACATTTCATGTATTGCATATGTTTTACAGCAGAGGGAGAGAGAGAGATTTTTTATTTTTTGTTTATAATGCAAAAAAAATACAGTGGTGATCAAATGCCACCAAAAGATAGCTCTGTTTGTGGGGGGGAGAAAAAGAAAATACATTTCATTTTGACCAAAGTCAAAAGTCTCTGAGTCATTTTCGATACCTACATGACAATGGATGCACAAATAGGGTCAGTAGTCAGCGGATCCCACCATCTGCTGCGCCTACTACGCAGACTCACACTCTTTATCCCGAAAGAGGACATTGCAGTCGTTGTGGGAACAATCATCAATTCCAGACTCGACTACGCAAATGCCCTCTATCTAGGACTCCCCAAATACCAAATCACTCGTCTGCAAGTCGTTCAAAATACGGCCGCTCGACTAGTGACTGGAAAAAAACATGGGAATCAATCTCACCTTCACTGAGATCCCTTCATTGGTTGCCAGTAAAAGACATAATCACTTTCAAGGCACTCTGCCTAATACATAAGTGTATTCAAGGCAACACCCCCCAATATCTATGCGAAAAAATAAAAGCCCATAACCCCAATCGCATTCTGCGATCCACCAATCAAAACCTCCTCCAAATACCCAAGGCCAGATACAAGTCCAATGGAGATCGAAGATTTGCAGTCCAGGGACCTCGCCTGTGGAATGCACTACCAACCACCATTCGACTGGAGTCGGACCACTTGGCCTTCAGGAGAAAGATTAAAACCCATCTCTTCTGAGGTCAAGAGGTTCCTTACCCATGAAATGGATACAGCGCTCAGAGGCGATTCAGTTTGCATGTGTTGCGCTTTACAAGTCTCTCTCTCTCTCTCTCACATGACTGCGCATTTGTCAGTTAAAGTAATGAAGTGCCAAAAAGCAAAAGGGGGGGGGGGGTAAATCCCTTCAGAGGGCAAATGGTTAAAGTGTCTCTAAAGTCATAAGGTTCTCTACCTTAAAGCGGTAGTAAACCACTGCTGCAGGGTTTAAAAAAAACAAAACACCTGTCAGTCAATGGCATAATGTGCTAGTATGAATCGCATAGAACAAAGCCCTTCCAGTGGCATGCTATCACTGCTGAGAGGGCTGACATCTTCTCCCGGTCTTTCTTCTGGGTTTGCGGGCTCCGTCACTGTGAGTGGCCGGAGCCGCGATTACGTCACCCCCCCCATGCTCACGGGAGCCTTTACGTCCGGTGACGTCAGCAGGTGCATCCAGGGTGAATATCTCCTAAACGATGCACGTTTAGGCGATATTCATTTTACCTACAGGTAAGCCTTATTATAGGCTTATCTGCAGGTAAAAATCACAAAGCAGGCTTTACTACCGCTTTAATACATTTCAGTGCCTGATTCTCCATCCATACATACCGAGTCCTGTATTAATCCAGTGTTGTGCTCATCTGCAGGACCTCCTCTCTCTTCTCTCACAGGCTTGGTTGAGAGCAGCAGGAGCTATTGGGCCCCACAACTATCAGTCAAATTCAATGAAGAGAGGGCAAGGTTGAGCTGTGAAGTGTGTCACAGCCCAGCCCAGGAGCGAGCCTGCACACGTGTCACAATAGATAGCGTCTTCCTATGGTGGTACATGCAAAAAAGGAGGAATATTCTCCTGGCAGCAAAAAATGATATACGCTCCTAACTGCTTTTTTCAATTTTTTTTCTCCTTTTTGTTTTTCCTTTTTTTTTTTTTTTTTTTTTTTTTTAATTGCTCTAGTGTAAACAAGTCTTTACTGTTTAACTGTACAACAGGGGTGTTCAACCTGTGGCCCTCGACCTCAAACCAGGGAAGCGCGTTTCTCTTCTATCCTGCGGGTTCAGTGTGAAAGCAGCCTTATGGGGGCTCAGGATAGTAAGGACTTGAATACATTTGCGTTTTTGGGGGCAGTAAAAGCCCATAGTTGGGACATGTTTTTACTAAAACTGATGTAGAGTTGGGGTCACGGTAGTGACCCCCCCCACCCCATGCACCAGGGGGCCCTAGTCACATTCGGCTCTATACTTGGACAGGAGAGGTGGCATATACAGAGTCCGATCCCCTCCATATTTTTTTCCCATGCAACCACTGAACACTGGCTTTTTTTTTTTCCTCCTGCCGGAATTCAGCGGCTGTAGGAGGAAAATGTTTATTATGTTGTTGAAAATAGAAAATTTGAAATTCTGGGGAAAAACAACATGGGGGTGGGGGGGTGTCTGAGTACCACTTTAAGCTGGCCATTCAGTATGCAAAATTTACTCCATGAGTGGCCCAGTTGCAACCCTCCTGCCTGACATTCTGAGATTGAAAGATCAAAGGAGACGGATAGAAAATTGCCAAGCTGCTTCATCCAATCAGATCCAGTTACTGGTCAAATACTCAGACAGAGTATTTGGGTTTCTTCATCTGCACTGTGTATGAATCTGAATTAAAAACAAAAAATCTGTTAATGGCCAGCATTAAACTGGTCATACACAAGCCATTTTCTTTCGTTCAACCCACTGCTTGAATGAAAGAAAATGACTCGCTTACCCTATCCACACACTCAATGGGGGAATCCCAGCCGCTGACCCTTTGTATTTTGACAGCAGACTTACAACTGTTGAGGCTGTGGTCACCTAGCAAGGGAGGGGTGACACGCGGCGTTCCAAGTCCATAGGTAGGGAGAACTTGTCTCTATGCCTGGGGGGTTCTCATCCTGGGTGCTCTGTGAGTGGGTGCGGGAACGAGTCGTCTCTACCAATCGGACCACCAGCGGGTGTTTTTGCACTGACTCCTCTTTTTGATGTTGTGCTCTTTGGTCTTCTCCCAGAGGTTAGCAGTCCTGATTGATGCAAACATCGCCACAGACGTGGTGGCTTCAATGTCACCCTATGCATCAATACACTGGGCACCATGAAAAGATCCACGAGTACTTTCACTGCACAGTCTTTCCTCAATCTTCAGGGTGATGGCATCATTAAACCCATAATACTGAGTATATCTTTATTATTTGGGTCTTGATCCCTTTAAGGGGGGTGAAACAAATAACTTTTCTTTTTGAAAGTACTTGGGTTCGCACCTATACAGGGTGAGGGGTTCCAGGGTGGCGCAGTTGGAGACCAGAAAACTGATTTACAGTTCTTTCAGGATTGGCAAGTCCTCATTTGGGACCTGGAATTTGGAGACTCCGAGAGACTTTAGGTTGCAAAGAGCTTCTAACCCTGATTACTGTGACTGGGGTGCTGAGGAGGTTAACCAGCCTGCAGGATAGACCTAAAGGGGAGTAGGAAACAGTCAGCAGGTGCCTCGGAACAGCAACAGTTGCAAGAGGGCTGGAGGCTGTTAAACAGCTGCTGCTGGGCTCTTGCAACCTTTTTGGACCTTTTCCTTCAATTTCCCTTCTAATTTTTTTTCCTTTGTCTAAATTTCTCACTTCCTGTTTCTCCTCAGTAAGCCTGCCCCCATCATCCGAGCTGTTCTGGCTGGGGGTTAGTCAGCGTGCTCGCCCCCTCCCATGGGACTACATCCCTGCGGAACACAGCTGTGTGTGTGTGGACCTGACATATAGATGAGAGGGGCACAGTCTCCATGCAGGGATGTAGTCCCAAGGGAGGGGGCGAGCATGCTGACTAACCCCCAGCCAGAATGGCTCGGATGATGGGGGCAAGCTTACTGAGGAGGAACAGTAAGTGAGAAATTTAGACAAAGGAAAAAAAAATTTAGAAGGGAAATCGAAGGAAAAGGTAAGTGAACCAACAATGCACTAGCTTAAAGGAACCATTTTAGAAAATAAAAAACAAACCTTTACAACCCCTTTTAAAATGTTAAAACTCATAGACATAAACACTTTTATTTTATTTTTTTATTTATTGCAAGAATGTTATTTATGTTTAATACCAGAGTGGTTGTGGAGGCTTAGTTTTGCGTCCTGCTTTTTTGACTGTGTTTCTTTTGTTTTCTGAGTACTCTTTTATGCAATATATTTTCACATAAAGTGCTGCAAAATAACTTCAAAAATGCTTTTGTGCCTGACACTGGCATCTGACATTTTACAGCAAGGTCATCATTACCTACAATTCAGTACACCAAAAGCTTATTCATGAACTCCTTTTTATAGAGGCGTCATGTCACATATTACACATTTTCAGAGCAAGGCTTGTTTTCAGAGGAAAGTTATAAAACAGTGTAGAAAGCTTTTCCAGTATGGCAAATAAAAAAAACAAACAAATGTATTACAATATGAGTCAGCAGTCTTACACTTGTGTGATTGTGTGTTAACGTGACTGCATTAAAGTGGATGTAAACCCTCACATATACCAGTGAATTGAACAACCTCAGATGATACACAGAGATGAAAAAAAATCTCCCTATATATGTTTTACATGTATATCTGCTGTCTTCATCTTGCTATATTCTTTAGAATTCTTACATCGGGTTAGAATTTTCACTTCCTCATTCAGCACTGGGTGTGGATTCTTGTCTTACACTGGGAGACAGCTGATTGGAGGAAAAGCACACGCCCCCTCTCCACATAGGCAGAAGAATGAAGATACTTTCAAAGCTGTGCTATGACAAGACAAGCACTCTGCTAATCTATTTATAGCAACCTCCCACGACGCACATTTTTAGCTGCTTTTATCTCCTGTCTCGAGAAACTTGTCAGACGTTATCGTGCTGATAACAGAGGAATGAAATGGCAGAGACACACAGGACTTGGGTCAAATTTCATGAATCGGGTTTACATCCACTTTATGGCAGTCTATTAGTTGAATGGACTGCAGACACAATAAAAGAAACCTCAAAACTGCACCATCTGTTGTCGTGCACTGCAATGCCGTTGCACTGAACACACTTTGGTTTGGTATATGGGGTGCCACTTGGAATAAATGCAATCCTTTGCAGTAATGCACATATAGGTGTAGTCGGCCTACGAATACCCATAAACAAACAAGAGATGATCATCCCACAACCCAGCTAATTGGATCAAGAAACCTGTGAATTGTGTGTAACATCTGCAGCTTACCTGTGGCCAATTGACCTTAAAGTGTAAGTTTACCTTTACAGAAAATCTGTAAGGTGACCTTACACTGTACCCCTTTGATAATCGCGGCCGGCAATCTCCCGCACTGACACATCATATAGCTGCTTTACCGGTCCAGGGATTTGAAATCCTTTCTGCTTTCTCTCCTCTTCAGCACTCACAGGATATGACGGGATACCCACTATATGGTTTCTGATTGGTCTGTGCCGCCCATGTAAAGGGGCCGACCAAATGGAATGCCTCCTATACATACATTTAGGAAATAATTTTGCAGGATTTCTGACGCCCTGGACCGGTAAGGCGACTATACGATGTGTCAGTGTGGGAGACTGCCAGCCTCAGGTACTGTGGGACCGGGTGCGAAGGGGAGCGGGTCCAGTGTAAGTTCACATTTAAGCATTTCACACTGAACACAACTTTGAAACCATGCAAGCCGCATTTCAGGCCAACTTAAAAGACACCTGTATGGGTTCATTGAAATCACCTCCAAAGTCGCCAAAAGTAGTGCAGGAACTACTTTTGGAAATCGGTGCCGCAAAGTCGGCGCCGCACCAATTGAGATGCTCATATTCACGGCAATAGGCTCCGATTTGACATGCGATTTATTTTTTTACCTGTCAAATCGCGCTGATGTGAACAGGGGCTAAGGTACAGATTGATCACCCGCAGTGGATTTTTCTGGATGATTGTTCTACAGTGTTGTGACCAATACCTAACCCTGGTATTCAAGGGGTTAAGGCAAGCGCAGGGTTGCTACTTGCACCTAATGAGCTTGGTATTGATTTGTAAAGCCAGAAAAATGCTTTCAGGTAAAAGAGATGCGGGCAGCTCTAGATAATTTTTATGGGATGCATTCCCATCTTACAAATGAGGGCTGTGAGTACAAGTGAAGGGAGGAGGCTGTTTGTGTACAGGGGGGGGGGGGGCAGAGCTGTGTTTCTGAGGCTCTGCAGCGCCTCCCCACCTCTGGCCACATGTGGTATTGCATGCCATTGAAGTCAATGTGGAACAAATTATTTTCGTTTCCATTGACTTCTATGGGGAAACTCACTTTGATATGCGAGTGCTTTGGATTACGAGCATTCTTTTGGAACGTATTATCCTCATAATCCAAGGTTCCACTGTATAGTAAAGATCATATCGGCTATATACACCCATCTTCCTTCCTGTATTGCTCCATCACTGACTGCAGATATACATCATCTGTCCTGTATATAGCTATATATATCTGCAGTCAGTGATGATGTAGGAAGGTCTCTATATACAAGTAACTGTATATACCCACCTTCCTTCCTATAGAGACCTTCCTCCATCATCACTGACTGCAGATATACATCATCTGTCCTGTATACAGCTGTATCCACCACCTTCCTTCCTGTATATACTAATACCATCCAACCTATAAACGCACATACTATAGCTGTAAAATGTCGGAAGAACTACTTGATTGATGAAAATCTGAAGATGCCTTAAGGATCCTATCTCCCTATCTTTCAAAACACACAAGTAGTGATACATACAGGAAAGAAATTGTAAATCCCCCACTCTTCTGGCTGTAGTAACGGCTAACTAAAACACATGGAACAGCTTGACAAAGGTTAAAAAGTCTCTTTGGTTAAGGCATTCAAAACTAGGGATGGGTCCCAGGGAGCCACTGCCTTTAACACCTTAGTAGTAAGTAAGTTGCCTAGTCAACAGAAATCTTTTAACTAGGGGATTTTCTGCCAATTTAAGTGAAGAAATGTCTTCCGCACACCAAGGATTCCACCAATGATTTTTGTGGCATGGTTAATGTAACTGAATGACCCATGACACCCAGAGACTTTTGACGGATGGAGGGTACTCCTGTGCCAGCGTCACGAATGACTCTTGGGTTAAGGGTCACCCTGTGCCCCTTTTGGGCATAGGGTGACTGATAATTCATGTAGTACAGGAGATCTGGACATATTACAGGTGATTTCGTGCTGACCCACAACAGGTCAATAGACTCCTGAAAGACATTCCATTGTGTGATGCTAATACTGTGTTGTGTCTATTGTACTGATTAAGTCTGGAAGGTCAGATGTCTCCTTTCAGAGGTAGGGAATTAGCATGTCAATTATGTTTAGTAAAGGAATGTGTTTTGTGAATAGCAGGTGAGAGTCATAACGTCTGACTCTCACGCAGGTGTAGTAATTAGATCATGTTAATTATGTCAGACTGGTGCCGAAAAGTCTGAGGGATGTGTATTGGAGACTCGTTGGCCCCCCATTGTGTGATGTGTGGGTGGAGTTAGTCTTTGTCCCTGTGATTAACTGTAACATGCCTGTAACTGCATAAAAAGCTGAGAGTGTACCATTAAAGATTCATTCATACATTTTGAAACCAATAACAGAGCTTGTCTTGTTATTCTGGGAAATGAGATGGATCGTGTCTGATGTCTGTCAGACTGTCGGATAAGCTGTCGTGGGGCGATGGAATGGGAATATCGTAAACGGTGGTGACCGTTACAGCTAACATATGGCAACGCTTCCGAGCCATGCAGGGCCCCTTCGTCTGGCACTTGCCTGACGAAGGGGCCCTGCTTGGCTCCTGAAACGTTGCTGTATGTTTCCTATGTGACTACAAAAACAAAGCTTTGGACCCTTTTCAAGGACTCCTTGGTGTGCTGATGTTTCTTCAATTTGATCGTCCACGGTTTCCAGCCTATGGTCATTACAGCACCCAGCATTACTGAACAGCCATTTTCTTTGAATGTGTGCGTGGGGAATATTGCGTGTTGACTGCTGCCAATCCTAAGCTTCAGGAAAACTGATAAAACTGCTACCTGCACCTTACAGGTGCTAGACATCAGGCCCTTGTCTAGTCCTGCTTAAAGGAAATTTAGGACTGTGGGAACAGAATTGTTGCGTTTCTCTCATTTTGTCTTCCAGACCTTGGAATAAATCTTTCTAGTGCAAAGTTTTCGGCTAATCAGAATGGTATCAATTACCTTCTCTAAGCATTCCTTGTCCCTAAGGATCTTCCTCTCAACCTCCAGGCTGTCAAACAAAAGATATGTGGATTGGGATGAATTGCTGGCCCCTGAAGGAAAAGGGTCAGTCAATCTGGAAGGGTCCATGGAGAGAAGACTAGTAGGGACATAGAAAAATCAGTTTCTCCTTTTGACAATGCAGTGCAATAAGAATTTTTCCTTCCCGTAGTTACAGGAGGCGAATATATCTATTTGGCATGCCCCCCACCTGGCTGTAATTTGTGCAAAAACCTCCAGGTTCAACTCCCACGCCCCCTGTTTCTCTGGGAATTAACTAAGTTTGTCAGAATCTGTTTCTTTGAGATGGGCCACCCTCCGAGAACTCAAGTTTGCCTCTGCCCAAAACAAGATCTCCTGGGATAGGGCTTTCAGAGAAGGGGACCTTGTGCCTTCTTTGTTTGTGTATGCCACGATGGTGGCATTGTCTGAAAAATCAGTCTTTCCTTTGAATAACACCTGAAAACACCTTTAATGCATTGCCTGCCAAGTTCCCTGTAGTTGGAAGAGGTAAATGCCAGTTTTGGACACCAGGCCCCTTGAATCTGATGAGTCCCTGAATAAGCCTTCCCAGCCCCAGGTACTGGTGCCCGTAATTCTTCATGGTACCTTCTGAGCCCAACCAAGAGAGTCCCAAAGAATCTCCTTCTGGAGGAGCCATTACTTTGTCCATGGATTTCTGGCTATGATCCAGATTGTCTAGCAAAAAAGTTTGCAGGTTCCTTGAATGGTCACCACCGTCAGTCCCAAAATGTGCATGATCTGTCTGAGAGAGACCTGCTTGAGAAGACTGAGCTTCTGTACCAAAGACACCAATTTCGCCATCTTTAAATCTGTGTAATTATGGATTGTTGGCTCATAGATCGGGGGATAGAGAATTTAAAATGATTAGCAATTGAGTGCTGTATAACATTAGTTTGTGATACATCTGTCAGCATGCCTGTCATAAGGAAGCTGACAGACAGGCTTAGAGAGGCATGCTGACAGCGGAGGCATCATGGGTTGGACAGGTACTACCAAAGAGTCTGGATGTGACACTGCGTTGTATTCTTTTTATCATTTACCTGACCATTAGGTGGAAGGGGGCCACTGATGGCAGAGTAACAATGGACTATGACCATGAAGGTAATAGGGGGCACTGACCAGCAGAGTAAGTGGAGACATGCGCCAATCAAGCACAAATTTTCCAGCAGCCCTGTTCGATTGGAGTGGATCACTAGAACGGGAATGGCCAAAGATGGATTCAAATTTGGTCGGTCCCTGCTGAACCAGCTGAATTTTCATCCATCTATGGTGAGCTTTAGTTATGCACAAACGGACAGCATGGCTGTGATTCGTTCAGAGACAATGCATCTGTTGATGTGGTGAGGAAATCATGGAGATCTGCTTTAACTTTTTCCCAAAAGAAAGCTATAAATGTTATTAAATCCTTACTCAAACCGACCAATGTTATTTTCTGACGTGTTCCTATTTACATTCTGCCAACTAGCACATGTGCACTGTATGTTATCTTCCAGGCATGTCTCTGGCGATAACTGTCACTGCTGCTAGTGTATTCATGGCAACTCTTCAGATGGCTTGTGTCATATCTATTCACAGCACCATGGCAACTGCAGGTCTAAATAGAGGCTAAGATGGCTCCATCATTGGCAAATAGGAAGGTTTAATTAGGCTTTTTACACTTGTGAGTTTCTTTGTGATATCCTTTACAAATGTACATTACAGGACTCCAAAGCATGCTGAGTTAGAAGAAGGCGATCCTTATTATGTGACCAGCCCCTCCTCTAGTCACTAGTTCTCTCATGGTGCACTGCAGGATCCACATCACAACTTGCATTTTATAAATGACGTGTGAGATGCAGGTGGTGGCGTAGATTAATGTTACATTATCCAGCAGAGATCAGATGGCTCCTATCTAATGAGAGTGCCATTGAGGCAGTCGTATTGGACAGTAGGATGGAACTTTGAAGGAAGGGCATATCAGATCTCGGGAACAAAGTGAATCTAAATCTGATTGATAAAAATGAACACAGTGTGTTTTTATTTTGCATTAAAAATGCACCAACATGGATTACAATGGCCATAGTTCACACCGGCACAGTGCATTCCAGTGCAGTCAACAAAAGTAGAACGTGTATCTGGAATGTGGCAAAACACATCTGAATGCAAATGTTCTTTCCCATTGTTGGTTTGCCCAGTGGATTTTGGAGGAGTGGGTTGCGAATAATAGGCCATAGATGATGGAGATAAGGTGTCTCTGCGGCTCCTTACTGGAGCAGAGGTTCTCGAATGGGGAGTTGGGTCTGGACCATTGGGGGCTCGGGGCAGTCCTGTCTAGGAAGTGTCTGATTTGCACGTAAGTCCAGAAGGGGAACTCGGCCTTGTCAGTTTTAGCTGCCAGTTCCGTTTGAAGCATGAGTCTGCCAGAAGTAAAAAATTGATGTGCCTGGACCGTCTCGTGGGGCCAACCGTCCGACAAAAAGGCCTGGTGCATGCCAGGGGGGAAGTCAGGGTTCAGGTTGAGGGGGGTTATCGGGCCGCATTGGTCCGACAGGTTGTGTTTGGTACATGCCTCTCTAAAGGCCTGTAGTGATGGGAGTATGAGGGGATGGTTCCCGCAGTCAGGCGGGGTGTTTCCCTTTGAGACCCATGGCAGGTGAGACAACGGAAGGGGAGAGAAGGCCTGCTCTATTCCCACCCATTGTTTACGTTTCCCATTGGTGGCCCAGTCAACTATTCTAGTGAGGCTACAGGCCAAATGGTATTTGCGTAGGTCCGGGAGGCTCAGTCCCCCTTGCAGTTTGGGGACTGTGAGCCGGTCATAGCTTAAGCGAGGTCGGGTGCCTCGCCACACAAATGATGTGCATGCCGATCTGAAAGATGAGAAGAACGCCGGGGGGAGTCTGATGGGAATCGTTTGCATGGCGTACAGTAGTCGTGGAAGGATGTTCATTTTGATCACCGCGATCCTGCCGAACCAAGACAGGTGCTTTGAGGACCACCCCTTCAAGTCCTTCACCACCGCTTGGAGCAGTGTGAGGTGGTTAAGGGAGTAGAGGTCTGACAGGGATGCTGGGAGTTGTATCCCCAGATATGTGATGGCTCTAGCGTTCCACTTGAAAGGGAAGTTCACCTGACACAGATCCCCCAGTGATTGGGGTAGGGAGACGTTGAGAGCGTAAGATTTGGAGAGGTTTATTTGCAAATTGGAAAGAAGCTTAAACTCATTGAGGTCTTTTAGTAAGTTGGGGATGGTCGTGAGGGGGTCTCGAAGGAACAGGAGGACGTCGTCCGCGAATGCGGCGAGTTTATAGGTCCGGTCCTTGATCTCAATGCCCTTGATCGTCGGGTTGGACCTGAGTCGTCGTAGGAAGGGTTCTAGTGTGAGAACGAAAATCAGGGGGGATAGGGGGCACCCCTGACGTGTCCCGTTCGATATGGAGAAGGCGTCCGACAGGTGGCCGTTCACACTGACCCGTGCCGTGGGGCCCGCGTATAGCATGGCTATATAATTTAACATGAGTGGCGGAATATTGGTGGCTTCAAGGGTCGCTCGCATGAAATCCCACGCCACCCTGTCAAACGCCTTCTCCGCGTCGAGTGAGAGAAAGAACCCCGAGGATTTGGTGGAGGTAAGCCAGTGGTGTATGTTTAGGGCCGCTACGGTGTTGTCCCTTGCCTCGCGGCCAGGGACAAAGCCGGCCTGGTCCATATGTACAATGTTGGGCATGTAGGGGAGTAGCCTGTTCGCTATAGTCTTGGCGAACCATTTAAGGTCCACGTTGAGGAGCGAAATGGGTCTATAATTGGTCACTATTGTCGAGTCCTTGTCAGGTTTGGGGATGACTACAATGTGTGCGGTCAGTAGGTCTCTTGGAGGGGTTTGGGCTTTGGCGAAGGAGGCAAACGCCGATACGAAAAAGGGTGTTAGAACCTCAGCGTAGGTCTTATAGTACCCCGTAGTCAGCCCGTCTGGGCCCGGGCTTTTGCCCGTTTTCAGTTGTTTTAGGGCCAGTCCTACCTCTGCACTGTTTAGGGGTCTGTCTAATTCTGCCCTGGCCTCTGCCGTCAGCTTGGTAGGGCCGTATTGGCGCAGGAAGCCGTCAATTAAGTCTTTCCGTGTGCTTTGTGCTTTTGGCGTGGTCGGGGATGGTAGGTTGTAGAGACCGGAGTAGTAGTTGACAAATAGCTTGGCTATGTCGGGAGTGGATTGCACCTTATGGCCTTTGTCGTCCGTCAGTGAGTAGACGGTTGCTTTGGCTCTCTTGGTTTGCAGGGCGTTCGCCAACAGTTTGCCCGCTTTGTCGCCGTGTTCGTAGAAGGATTTCTGGGCTAGAGCATAACTACGTCTGATCTTTTTACCTATAATCTCCAGGAGTTCTGTCCTAGCCTGGCTGAGTTCCTGTAATGTCGCGAGAGCTTGAGATTGTTTGTGTGCGGACTCCAAGCGTGAGATCCGCGCTAGGATATCGTTGTACTGTTTGCGCTGTGCCTTGTTGCGTTTGGCAGCCGCGGCTGTCAGAAGGCCTCGGACCACGCACTTGTGCGCCTCCCAGTTGATGATAGGGGCTGTGTCTTCCGGGTTGTTTTCCCGGAAATATGCTGCAAGAGCCATCTCCAGCTCCTTTGCCACTACCGAGTCTGTGAGTAGGGACGGATCTAGCCTCCACACCCTCGCGCGATGGTGGCAGGGGGGAAGGGACAGTGTCATTGAGATTGGGTGATGGTCCGATAGGAACATGGGCTCTATGGCTGCAGCGGTCAACCTGTGTAAGTCGTCCTGGCTTATTAGTAAGTAGTCGAGTCGGGAGTATCGATTATGGGGGGCTGAGTAGAATGTGTAGTCCTTGCCGGAAGGATTTAAGGCGCGCCATGTGTCATGGAGCCTGTGGTTTTGGAGGATCGCTTTAATTCTCCTCAGGGCCGTGTACCGGATCGATGACGAGCCCGTGGACGTATCTAGGGCTGGGGTGAGGGGCACGTTGAAGTCGCCCCCCAAAATCAACATCCCTGCCTGGAAGGGTGTCAGCACTTCTGAGACTGATCTAAAAAATGGGACCTGGCGGGAGTTCGGTGCATAAACATTCGCGAGTGTGATCGTACGGTTCATGTAGGAGCCCTTCAGGAACAAGTACCTTCCCTCCGGGTCAGCTAGCGATTCAGTCATTCTAAAGGGGCAATTTCTGGCTATTAGTATGGAAACACCTTTAGCCTTGATGCGTGTGTTCGTGGCGTGGTGGGCTTGCGGGAAATGGGTATTGTGCAGTTTGGGTGTGGTTCCTGACTTAAAATGTGTTTCCTGCACAAACACTACGTCTGCTCGAGCCCGGTGCATGGCTAGGAGGAGTTGGGCTCTCTTTTCGGGGAGGTTCAGTCCCTGTGCATTCACCGAGATCACTTTCAATGTTGGGTTATCAGTCTTCGATCGTGAGTCCGACATTGTGATTGTCACTGTATGCACGTGTCAATGGGTGAGGGGGGGGGCGTCTGAGCTGTGGCGGAGTAGGAACCGGCCTCTGGGGGGAGCTCTGCAGAGACGGGGCTAGGGTTGTAGTTCAATCGGGGGGAGGGGGAGGGGGGGTTTGTTGCCGGGACTACCACCTGAGTGGTTATTAGCGTACGGTGGGAAGGAGGGAGGGGTGTGTGCCCGCAGAAGGGCGGGTGTTTGTAGGGGGGGGGGGGGAGGATGAGGTTTTGGGGGAGGGGGGTTACCACAATTCCCCTCTCAGAGGGGGGTATAAAACCGATTAGGTGGGGGGCACTGTGGCCCACCACCTATCTGGAGTGAGGTACACAATCGGTTTAGTGCGGCCGCACGGGATACCCACGCCTAATGATAGGCCCAGACACCACCGCGCGGTGCCGCAGGGGGGGTTAGCCAAGTCCCAGCCAGAAGGCAATTGGGTAGGATGTAGGGAATCAACAAAGAAATGCCCGAGCCTGGTATGCCACCCCAGAGCGGTCTGCCTTGCGTGTCCTCAAGGGGGCCATCTCTGGGGCCCTTAGTGTATGGAGGGCAGGGCGTCTCGGTCTAACTATCTGCTATACTTGCAGCCTAAGGGGGCCTGGTGGTGGCGGGATTATAAAGCTATGTATGTTACGGGGTGTGTCCTCGCTCGCCCCTCCCCGCGGCCGGGCCGCCACCGAGCCATCGGTGTACTTGCGTCCGCGGCGGGAAGGCGAGAGAGAGACACCCGCGCACCCCCTCCACCTCCAGCAGAACATCCCGCTTAAAAATCTGGCAAAACATCTGCTAACTAGCATGTTAACCCCGCTACAGGGTTGCATCTTGTCTCGGGAGCAGTCTTGTGAGGCGGTGAGCCACCGTGTATATACTTATCCTAAAGTTCGGGTCTTGACCGGCATCGCTATTCTTTGCTCCCGCAGCTGCCTGGGTGAGAGAGTCATTCGGGGCTGCTTCCACGTTTCTCGGCGAGGGAGCTCTTTTGCGGAGAAATGTCTGTGGGGTGATGTGTGAGGTCTGAGGCAGTCGGGCCTCGCCACCTTGTTGGACCCCGGCCCCTTGACAGTGGTGTGGGCCAGTCCTAAAGGGCGTTTCCCTCCGGTGTATCTCCATAACTCGGGTGTGATGTCACCGTTCCAGTCAGCCCGGGGCCGTGCATGTTGTTCCTGTACGCCGGGCCTGGGAAGCTGGCGTGTGTGAGTGCCAGCAGCGCCTCTGTCGTTAGTTCAGATGAGGAGCGTGATGAGGGCATCGTGTCCGGCTGCTTTGCTCGTAGCAAGGTTCCCCCCCGCCTCTCGGTGGGGGGATGAGTATCCCTGGCACTTCTCCTCGAGACTTGTCGTTGTAGGGATCCAGGGTAGCAGTTCCTGCGTCGGGAAGAAGGAGGTGCACTTTGCCGTAGTTCCGGTGGTGTATGCTGGCGCAGGGCATCTTGGGCAATGTAGTTTGTAGTTGAGTCCAATCGTTGCGGACCCCGAAGAGCGTCAGAGGATGGGCTTCGTTTTGCTGTCACGCCCCTAAGGTGGGTGGGACGGAAGTTTCCCGCTCGGAACGTAAGGCCTGGCGACAGTCAGTCAGAGCAAAAGACCGCGCATTTCAGCTGTCTCTGGGGGATACAGGAAAGTTCAGACCGGTCTCCCCAGACAAACGAGAACATGTGTAAAACACCCAACATGGCAACGGGGGTAATAAACTTGCCAACAACACAGCGGGTAACAGAAGTAATAGGCAGACATCGGGGTTGTTAGTGGTCTCTCCGGGCCCTCCGTGACCCGGGTGATGATAGCGGGTCTCGTTCGCTCCTGGGCCCCCCGGCTGTGGTCGAGTTGCGGGAGCCTGAGGGAGATCTTCTCCTTCGGTACCTCGTTGGCTGCGTATCCATGCTCTCTGCCTGAGGTCCGTTCCATCTGCCCACTGAACGGCGGTATACTGCGTACCATTCAGGAACCGCAACTGGTTGGATGCCCAGAGCTTCAAAGAAGTGAGGGAGATCCTCGGGGACTTTTAGCATTGCGGTGCGGCCTTGGTGGGAGGCCGACAGGCAGAAGGGGAACTTCCACTTATAGCGAATGTTCTCGGATCGCAGGACATCAAGCAGGGGTTTGAGGTCCCTGCGATGCTTTAAAGTGATTCCCGATAGGTCCTGGTAGAGTTGAATTGGCTCTCCTCCGTGTTGAAGGCGCTGTCCTCTGGCTTGCTTCAGGATCTCTTCCTTCAGGCCGTAGTCGGAGAGACAGCAGACAATATCCCTAGGGGGATCTGTGTCCTTGCCTCTGGGGCGTAGCGCCCTGTGGATCCGTTCCATGGCGATCTGCGTGTCCGGGGGCCTCTGAAGGATCGAGTTAAAGATACTCGTCACTTCTTGTCTGATCCTGTCACTTTCCACTGTCTCCGGGAGGCCTCTCACACGTACGTTATGGCGGCGTCCCCTGTTCTCCAGGTCTTCCAAATGGCGGTTTACCTCCCGCAGCTGTAGTGTGTGGTCATCGATTTTTCTGGTTGAGCGCTGGAGGACAAGGTCGTGGTCCTCCAGGGCTTTCTCCGCTGCCTGTACTCTCCCATCTAGCGCCTTAAAATCCAGGCGCAGGTCTGCAATGGCCGCCGCGAGTGCATCTTTGATGTCCGTCGCTACCGCCTTCAGGTCTAGGATGGTGATCGGTGTAGCCGCCGATGCCGGGGTCAGAACTGCGTCCGGTCCCCCGAGAGCCCCCGGGGGGGAAGTGTGTGGCGTCGCGGAGAGAACAATCTCCTGAGCTTGTGAGGAGATCTGCGAGCGGCCTACTCGCGCTCCTTGGCGGGAGGCCGTCATGGTCCCGCGGCCGGCCCGGAACATCTCCGGTATTGTATGCTCCAGCGCGTCGGTTTGTTCCCGGGGGGAGCGGGAACGGGAGGCTGAGGACTGCCTCGACGCCGTGCCCATGCTGTAGTCCGAAAAAGACGGGTGGAAAGTGCCGCTAAGTTTGATAAAGGCTCTGAGGTGGCAGGAGCTCAGCAATCAGGCAGCCATCTCCTAGCTCGGCTCGGCCACGCCCCCCGCAAATGTTCTTAACAACCGCCCGCCCACATCCTACTGCAGGCAAGCAGCCTCTGTAGGCAAAGCAACGTAATGTTATGTCGCTGCCTACTTCTGGGTTTAGGATGCAGGAGCCTGTAAGAAAGTCCCGGCCAAAGATTCACCGGGACGTGCTGATCAGCTGTATACATTCATAGCCGATAACTCTGTGTTGAAAGTTAAAGTGGAGTTCCACCCATAAATATAACATTACATCAGTAGTTTTAAAAAAATGTCATTAGTCCTTTAAGAAAAAAAAAACATTTTTTAGATGCCTTCAAAGTGTTGTTGCTAGGCAGAATAGTTAATCTTCCCACTTCCTGCACCTAGGTGCTTAAGCTTCCTAACCTACACCGCACAGACTCCTGGGAATGTAGTGGGTGTAATTTTCCAGGAGTCTGTGCACTCCCCAGTCTCGAAGAATCATGTGACTTGGACAGTACAGGTGCTGAAACCTGATCTGAAACCTATTGAGCATGTGCGAGATCTGCAAGGCTGAAATCCAGGAAGTCATACAGTCTGGCTTCATGATGCCCACACTTAAGATGGCCCCAGTCAATTTCTATTTTATAAAGTGTCTAAATGCTGTAACAACCTAACAAAACGGACCTTAGTTTACAGACTAACTTTACTAGAATACATTAAGCTTGTGTATTACAGGGGTATTTATATATAAAAAGTGAAATTGTGTCCGGAACTCCGCTTTAACTCCATATCAGTTTCTCATCCCTGTTAAGCAGAGGTGAGAAACGCTGAGATCATTGGTAAAAAGCAACACACTGTATGCAAATTTTTAGCACTGATCACTGTATTGTTGACATTGGTGATGTCGGTAGCAATTAGTTTCCCCCCCAGCGTCCGTGTCAGATTGTGTGCTGCAATGTTGCTTTCCCATTATAAGTTGTTGATCCCTGCCAATAGTAGTGTATATAAAAAAAAAATAAAAAAAAATCATTCTAGTTTATATACCATTGTATGATAATTGCTATGTTGTATATTTTGTATTTTTTTTTTTTTTTTTAATGTTCGGTCTTTTTTAGTTTTATATTGCAAAAAAAAAAAAAAAAACAGTGGTGATCAAATACCACCAAAAGAAAACTGTGTGGGGGGAAAAAAATGATATTAATATTGTTTGAGTGCAGTGTTGCATGACTGCACAATCGCGAGTTACAGTAGCACAGTGCCTAACCACTTCCCGCCCAACGACATCCTATAACGTTGTCGACTTTGAGTGGGGATATCTGAATGATGCCTGTAGCTTTACAGCCAGTGATTTCTTCTGCCGTAAGAACAATCATAGCTGCTTGATCGTTCTTACAGACGGGAGCAGGGCAACTCACTGTCGGTCAGCATCGCTCCTGGTCTGGAGGCTCGCTGAGACTGCCATCAAACAAGGCAGCTGGCGGATCCAGACTTGGAAGTCGGGGAGACGCGCTGCCTTGACTGATGGCAGTGACATCAGCAGAGAGCGGATTTCAGACTGCTCTCTGCTGAAAATGGGTCACAGGAGTGCAAAATGAATTGCACTCCTTTGACCCAGAGGCGAAGACCAGCCTAAAAAGCTCAGGATGGACTTCTCTTTTTACCATAGAGAATCCGGTGGGCCAGATGGCCTTCGGACGTCTCTATAACTTTCGGAGGCTGAGCGCAATTTTATGATGTCACGCCCAGCCTCTGCATTTGAAAAAATGCTGCTGCCTCGGCTGGGAAGCCAGGATTGTGTTTTGTGTTTTTTTTTTTTTTTCCAGCCTAGAGGCAAGATCTGGGGACCTTTTGACCCTAGATCTCGCTGTAAATAGGACCTTTCACGCACTATTCCTATTACACGGGATGTTTACTTTCTTTGTAATAGGAGTAAAAGTGATAGAAAAAAAGAAACTGAAAATAGAAAAATAAAAGTAAAATAAACAATAAAAAAAAAAAATTAAATGCCCCCATCCCTGCTTGCTCGTGCGCAGAAGCGAATGCATATGTAGGTCGCATTCAAACCACACATGTGAGGCATCGCTGCGAGAGCAATAATTCTAGCAGTAGACCTCCTCTTTAACTCTAAACAGGTAACCTGTAAAAAAAAATTAAAATATAAAGGGTTTCCAATAGGGATTTTCAAGTACCGAAGTTTTGGCAGCATTCGACAAGTGTGTGCAGTTTTTAAGCGTGACATGTTTGGTATCATTTACTCGGCATAACATTATCTTTCACATTATGCAAAAAAATTGGGCTTGCTGTTTTTTTTTTTTTTTTTTTTTAATGCATGAAACTTTTTAAAAATTACTGTGCAAATACCGTGCGAGATAAAAAGTTGCAACGACCACTATTTTAACCCCTAGGGTCTCTAAATAAAATAAAAAAAAGAATTTATAATGTTTGGGGGTTCTGAGTAATTTTCAGCAAAACAAAATAGATATTTTTTTCTTATTTTTCTCTTTTTTTTATTTTTTATTTTTTCCTTCTTTTCCCTTTTTCCTTATTTTTCTTGATTTATATAGCACCAACAGTTTACGCGGCACTTTACAATGTAGAGGGGGCAGCACAATTTCAGTACAGTTCAATACAGAAGGGCCCTGCTCGTAGAGCTTACGTTAAAAAGGGAGGGGGTGGTACAAAAGGTAATAGCTGCAGAGAATGATTTAATGGGGGTGGCTCTGGGACAGTTGTTAGGTGGGCGTCGGATAGGCTTCCCTAAATGAGTTTTCAGGGATCTCCTAAAGGTGGACAGGGTAGGGGTTGATCGGACATATCGGGGCAGGGAGTTCCAGGAGGATGGGAAAGGCTCTGGAGAAGTCCTGAAGGCGAGCATGGGAGGAGGTAACAAGGGAGCTGGAGTGCAGGAGGTCCTGGAAGGAGCAGAGGGGATAATTTGGGCAATATCTGCAGATGAGGTTGGTGATGTAGATGGGGCAATCTTGTGAAATGGAAGTGGATTGTGCAGACAATGTGAAAGACTTGATTGATGTGAGGTAAGCTGTCACCAATACACCCGTGAGGAAGGATAAGATTGCCTGCTTACCAGATGAAAAGACTGTTTTGCATCAGTCTAATAGGGCCTGTGGGAAGTCTGGTCTCCCAATACCTTAGCCGTCAAGATAACCACGGTATAGCTCAGCATACAATCCGAAGAGTCATAAACCAAAAAAAAGAGAAGAAGGACCTCTCATAGCGTATAACGTTTAAAAATAGAAGAGGGTTTAATAAAAATTGCACTTACAATTAGGCAATATAAATACAGCATGGATAGCAAAACGTCTCCGATCTCTTGTTCCGATGCTTCTCGCTACTCGGTCAGGAAAACACAGCCGGCGTTCAGGACGGAACGCGATGACGTCACGGCACCCTACGATCGTTTCGTCGCTAATGGACTTCAACGGGGGAGTAATCCGGCTTACTCCCCCGTTGAAGTCCATTAGCGACGAAACGATCGTAGGGTGCCGTGACGTCATCGCGTTCCGTCCTGAACGCCGGCTGTGTTTTCCTGACCGAGTAGCGAGAAGCATCGGAACAAGAGATCGGAGACGTTTTGCTATCCATGCTGTATTTATATTGCCTAATTGTAAGTGCAATTTTTATTAAACCCTCTTCTATTTTTAAACGTTATACGCTATGAGAGGTCCTTCTTCTCTTTTTTTTGGTTTATGACTCTTCGGATTGTATGCTGAGCTATACCGTGGTTATCTTGACGGCTAAGGTATTGGGAGACCAGACTTCCCACAGGCCCTATTAGACTGATGCAAAACAGTCTTTTCATCTGGTAAGCAGGCAATCTTATCCTTCCTCACGGGTGTATTGGTGACAGCTTACCTCACATCAATCAAGAGTCTTTCACATTGTCTGCACAATCCACTTCTCTTTCACAAGGAAAATTACTGGATAGAGACATATGAACTTTGTTTCGTGGCTTTTTAAGACTTTTTCTTCATATATCCATCTGCATTTTTATGTTTTTTCCTATTCTGGCTAAATTTTCAGTTTATTCCAGAATGACTTTTTTTGTTTATTATTAATTTATATGAGCACAATATCACTCACTAGCGCTGCACTGTTTTTTTCTTTTTTATGTTACCAAGTTGTTGTACACAATTTAGTGCTAGCAGCTATTTACATTTATAATTCAATATTTAATTTAGCGCAGCGTCAACCTTTTGGTTTTTGTTTATTTTAATCTTGTGAAATGGCCTTGTATGTTGTGGTTAGCATTTTGTAGGAGCGGAGTGTCAGAATTGGCGTGGGTAACAAGTAGCTAATGGTAAAAAATGGCCTGATCCTCTAAAACGGAAGTGGTTAATTAAGATGAAGAAGAAAAGAGGGGGAGGCACCATAACGCATCAAAACTGTGCATGCAGAAATGCATCCAGAACGCATCAACTGTGGTGTGAACTAGCCCTTAAAATAGAAGACAGGTTTACTGAAGCAATCGCATTATCCAAGACAATAGAACTTGTAATCGTACTATGGAATGGGGTGGGTAGAGTAATAACTAACAGTGTTTTTGTTTTTATTCATCAATTAAAACTGATTTATGTCTTTCTGATGCAGGAATGAAGCTGTCTGCCATTGAGATGTGAAGATGTCGGCCCTTTGTCCTCCACCTTCTCCAGCAGTAGCCAAGACTTTGATAAGCATAGATGGCTATTCCCCTCTGTTGGCTGCCACCTTTGCTTACTGGGATAACATCCTAGGCCCACGAGTAAGGCACATCTGGGCCCCGAAGAATGATGAGGAAGTGCTTAGCGATGGAGAGATTACATTCCTGGCAAATCACACTTTAAACGGCGAGATCCTGAGAAACGCAGAGAGCGGGGCTATTGATGTCAAGTTTTTTGTGCTTTCCGAGAAGGGGGTAATCATTGTTTCGCTTATATTTGATGGAAACTGGAATGGCGATCGGAGCACATATGGCCTCTCTGTAATATTGCCACAAACAGAGCTGAGCTTCTACTTGCCTCTACACAGAGTCTGTGTGGCCCGCCTCACACACATCATCCGAAAAGGAAGGATATGGATGCACAAGGTAGGGCCTATTTTTTTTTTTTACTTGCATACTTATGTGCAATTTATAGGAGCAGAATGTACCCAGCTGCACAAAAACAGTGGGCCGGATTCAGATACATTGGTGTATCTTTCCGGGTGGCGTAACTTATCTCAGATACGTTAGGCTGCCATAAATTAGGGCGCAAGTTCCGTATTCAGAAAGAACTTGCGCCCTTGGTTACGGCGGCTTAACGTATGTGTGTCGGCGTAAGCCCGCCTAATTCAAATGTGGATGATGTGGGCGTGTTTTATTTAAATGTGACCGCATGCGCCGTTTGTGAAAAAATCCAAGTGCGCATGCTCGAAATTACGCAGCAAATCGTCATTGCTTTAGACGTGAACGTAACTTACGTACAGCCCTATTCGCGAACGACTTACGCAAACGACGTAAAATTTTCAAAACTCGACGCGGGAACGACGTCCATACTTAACATTGGCTACGCCTCATATAGCAGGGGTAACTTTACGCCGGAAAAAGCCTAACGTCAACAACGTAAAAAAATGCACCGGCCAGACGTTTCTGAATCGGCGTATCTCCCTAATTAGCATATTCCTCACATAAATATACGGAAGCGCCACCTAGCAGCCAGCATAAATATGCAGCCTAAAATACGACGGTGTAAAACACTTACGCCGGTCAGGTCTTAGGTAAATCTATGCGTAACTGATTCTCTGAATCAGTCGCATAGTTACGACCACGCACACTCAGAGATACGACGGCGTATCCGGAGATACGCCGCCGTATCTCCTTTCTGAATCCGGGCCAAGATCTTTAGCTGCATATTTAGTCTAAAGGAAAACTTTATAGAGGACGTTGGAAGCTGGGCATATGGGATTAGAAATTTTCAGGGGAGGAGGTAGTATAGCTGAAATCGCTGATTCCTAGGTGAGCAATCCTAGTAGGGTGTTTTTGTATGTTTACACCTAAACATTTTCTACTGGGTCTAGCGTTAAAGTGCAATTTCTTCTATATACCTTACTAGCCTTAAAACTGTTCCCTCCCCCTTCTAACACTAACCCAGGGCTGCTGCAGGGGAGAGGAGAGAGAACTCTAACAATGGCTGGTAAAGCCTGGAGTGGTGATGTCACCCATAGGCTGTCATGGTCCATCTGTTGTCCCTCCTTTCCCCTGAAGCCACACATACAAGGGAGCCGGATCACATGACTGGACTGGGGCGGCCTGAAAATTGTTTATACATCTTACTTACACAGGTTAGTTTGCATAGGAGTTGGGAAGGGTGGAGGGGGAAGTTTTGAGAATAGTTTTAAGTTATTTAAAGGGGAACTGAATTCTTGCTGAGGAAAAAAAACATTCCACTCTGGGTGATCTATGTACATTGCAAGGATTTTAACAAACTTTGTTGCAGATTCCTACCTTTTGTTGTTCTGAAAAAAAAGCTGTTTGTCTGTGTCCATGTGCAAAATTATTGTAATGGGAATGATTTTCTAATTATCAATCGGCTGCTGCACCTGCAGGGTCTGAATCCCTTTTATTGCTGATTTCCCTTTGAGGGTATCTCCCCAAAAATGACTTTTTATTCTAGGGAATGCCCAAAATCTTATTTGTATCTTAGTGCAGACTTCTGTGAACATCAGTGAGTCAATCACAAAAACAGGAAATGGCATATCTGGGAGCGTTCTGTACACCATCCATATAGAGAATGCCTCCAGATAGCCATATTGCATTGCATTTTACAGAGCTGCAGATTGAAAAGGAAAGGTAATTTTTATTCACATTTAATTACAGTATGACTTGTGTAGCAATTGTATATGATAGATGGCTATAGATAGATAGAGATGGATATATAACTATATATCGATCATTTTTTTTTTTTTTTTTACCTCTAAGCAAGCCTTGCCTATAGGTACTGTAAATATCTCCTAAAATATGTGCCGTTTAGGAGGTATTTACTTTAAATGCAGCTGGTGACGTCACCAGCCCAATGCGCTCTAAAGAATCAGAATACTGTGATGTAAACAGCGACTCCTGCTCGCATGTGTCTTTTTCTCCCTCGTGTCTGACAGACGGGGGGGGGTCTGTGCTGAATTTTTTTTATTAGCGCTCCACAAAAGACCCCAACAGGGATGCCACCCTAGACAACCAGGCAGCTGCCAATCGGTGCCCATTAATTATGCCTGCCAGTGCTATCTATCGGTGTCGCCCTTCGGTGCTGCCTATCAGTGCCATCTCATTGGTGCCGCCTTAACAGTGCCTGTCCGTGCAGGAGAAAACTTTTTTTTTTTGTTTAGCAAAAAGTAAAAAACGCAGAGCTGATAAAATACCACCAAAAGAAAGCACTATTTGTGGGAACAAAAAAAATTGTTTGGGTACAGTGTAGCATGACCACGCAATTGTCATTAAAAAAGTAACCGCGCTGAAAAAATTGGCATGGGCAGGAAGGGGGGTAAGTGCATGGTTTTGAAGTGGTTAAACTACCTGGGGCCCAATTTATTTTTATTTTTTGGATACCGCTTTAAAGGTCCATGCTTAATTTTTTGTTTGTGTTGGAAAGAGTAGAAAAGCATTCCATTTTCTTTCAAGTTTTATTCCTGCTTGTGACCCTATTGGAGGAGTTTTATCCACCCTCTGTTTCTGTATTGCCCATAAAAGAAATGGGGAGAGCAATTCTCACCAGGACTGGAAAGCACAAAATAATAAAAACATTGCCAGCCGTTTAAAAAATAAATCGTTCGGGACACGGATAGTAAAAGAAAAAACCTGGCAGAGGCTATAACCCTTTCCCATTCCATCCAAGGTAAAATTAATAAACGTTTTGGCATGGTTTGGGCTTTAATTATTTTCACAGGTGTTCATACCTGCCAGGTGTCGACAGTTACACGTCCTGATAATGCTGGTAATTATATATTGTAACGCAGTCGCAGATAAGAGAGAGTACGCAGCAAGTCATTGAAGTCTATGGAGTCATACAGATGGCAGTGGTGAATACTGTGGAATTCTTGTTCATCATTCAGTGTACATCTTTCTCAGAGCACTTCAGCAAAATGCTGTAAAGAAATCTCTATAAAATGACTTTCTCCTTCTGCCAGGCTTCCTGTATACTTTTTACTCTCGGCTGTACAACAGAACTTCAAATGATGTATTTGGCATTAAAAGGGCCATTTGCCATTTAATAATCAGCATTATTGATAAATATTTCATTGCAGTATAACATCTTATAAACTCTTTCATTGATTTCCTGAAACGTTTTATGTATACAGTATACAGGAATGTTCTCACAATATCTTTTACATAATTGACTTGGACTTTAAATTTAATTGCTCCTTAAAATGATTGTTGTCAGCAAAGGCGCTCTCCACTTATTCATGGCCTCTAAAAATCAAATCACAACACGCCATGCATGGTAAATTCTGAAAAGGTTACAGGAAGCAATTATAATTTATCGATATTTGGTATAATATAACGTACGTGTTGTCTTGGCTTTGGAAATATGGAACAGAATCATAGATTTCATTCAGCTTTGTAGTAAGTGGTATTGGCCTGCAGTGAGATAATGCTGCCAGTGCAAGCAAATAATTCATAGCATTTTCCTGCCAAGGGATCCATTTAATAAATTGCAGTTTTTCCTGCCATGGGGTCCATTCACCAAGCTGCAGAAGATGTTCTTCTTACAAGGTCCATTCACTAATTCATTCTAATCCATTCACTAAGGTGAAGTTCTTCCTGCCATAGGGTCCATTCACTAAGCTACAGGCATTTTTCCTACGATGGGGTTACTATAACTGCATTTGGTACGGCTTGTCATGATGATTTTTCTATTAAAAACCTAAGTATTAATCAGGCCCCAGTCACACCTGGGCGTTTTCAATCGCAGGCATAATCGCAACAATTCTGCCCACAATCCCAAAGCGATCTGCAAAGATGACAAATCGCACTACGCTTGTTCCGGTGTTATTAATTTTTCTTCTCTAAAAACAGAGTAACTCTGTGTAGGCCAACCTGCCCTGACGATGAGCACCCGATCTCCATAGATAGATCTTCCCCAACTGTCTTAAAAACGGGCGCAGACCTCGACTTTCTGGCTCCAA
The DNA here is from genome assembly GCF_905171775.1 of Rana temporaria. Taxonomy (NCBI): domain Eukaryota; kingdom Metazoa; phylum Chordata; class Amphibia; order Anura; family Ranidae; genus Rana; species Rana temporaria. The sequence continues at coordinate 309,509,757 of NC_053489.1, forward strand.
TCACGGCTTTGGAACATGCAAACTGACGGCGTTGCCCACACACCATCGTTTTCTCAAAATGCTCTAGCAAAGCGCGGTTACGTACAACACGTACAACGGCACTCTGTTCCATTCAAGCTCCTGTCTCATAACTTGCTTCTGAGCATGCGCGGGTTTAAAACGTCGTTTTAGCCCACACACGATCATTTTTTATGACACAAAAAACGACATTTTGAAAAACTGCATAAAAAATTTAAGCATGTTCGACTTTTTTTTTGGTCGTTTTTTAGAAGACAAAAAACGATGTGAAGCCCACACACGATCACTTTAAATGACGTTTTTAAAAACGTTGTTTTATTTCATCACAAAAAACGACCGTGTGTATGCAGCACAATGCTTCCCTGCGATTGCAGCACGATTTATCACACGACAATCGCCTCAGAATTGCACTCAAGTTTAGGTGCCATTGAAAATGAATGGCACCGAATAAGTGTGGTGTGATTTGTCAGTTTTTCCTAGGAGCTTTGGTATCACAGTTAGAATCGTGGTGATTCTGCCTGCGGTCGCAGGCGCCCAGGTGTAAACAGGGCCTAAGATATGCAGTCATTATTTTTGCTAGCTATTTAACTCATGTTGGCAAAATCCCTCACTGATAGTGAAGGTTAAAGTATGACTAAGGTTCCATTCACAACTTTGGGTGCAACTTTGACATAACTTTTGGTGCGAATTGGATGTGACTTGTCTCTCTGCAGAGTCAGACCCACTGTTGCATGTAAAACATTCAGGTACGACCTTTATGCAACTTTTAAGGGTTGGCATTGATATCTATGGCCCTCAAGTTGCATGAAAGTCAAACCAGTGTAGTGCATGAACTACTTTGAAGTTGCACATATTTGAATGGACTTGTCATGTGACTTTGATGTGCGATTTGTCATTATACTTTGGACAAGTGTGAATCCTGTATGACCGTCCAAACAAGTACCAAATCCAGTTGCATGTGATACCTTCCCTGAGCCAAATCCTTAATTTGTCTCGCATTCTCCCCCTCTCAGCCACTGAAGCTCACAGTATCACAATTTCTCTGGCTCACCTTTTTCCAGTGGTCTGTTATGCACTCTCTCTCTACACCCTGGATTAAGTTTGAGTGAAAAGAAGCCTTTGCTGCATGTGTAAAATGGTCTCTGGTTTCTAATATGCAGTCCTTTTCCAACTATAAGGCCACACTGTGTGCCTGAACTCAAATAAATAAAGGCCTCTTTGCCCATGCACGCATAGACTTTTACCAGAGTTTAGGGGCAGGTGAACATCCCACTGTTGAACGGAGAAGAATCGCATTCAGGAGATGAAAGTTTTGTAAAAAAAAAAACAGAATGCTGCAAAACGTATGTAAAAGCTCCAAATTGCTAGCCACATTTAGCGCTTGGGCGTTTATTCATTTAACTGGCAAGTACTCTGGCCAATTAAATTAATTAATGTTCAATCGATTTAACCCAGAGCAGTGAACGAGGGCCACTGCGGGGGCTCCGATCTGAGGTAAGTAATATGCTGTGCTATGCATACTAGCTTATTGTGCCTTTTTGTCTTTTGTTTTTGTTTCTAGGGTTTACAGACACTTTAAATTCCCAGGATTTTCTAGCACATGGTTAGGCCCAACTCAGGCCTTGTTAGATGCCTTTTGCAGACAGGGACCATGGCCCCCATTGATGTAGCAAAGTAATGATGACAGTCTGTTTATGCTAGCTGTCCTATGGCAGACTACTGCTCCCAGCTAGTCCTCTTCAGGCCCTGCCAACCCTCCTGGCTGCAGCTGCCCAAATCCACTGCACAGGACTTTACAATCCTTCTGGCTGGCTCTACATCCGTCCCAGACTGCACACTCCCAGTCTGCTCCGGCATGCCTCCCCAGCTCTCCCAACTGTGCCTGTCACTCACCAGCCCTCCTGGCTGCAACCAGTGGATCTCTCCTGAAGACTTTCCCAGCAACGCTGTGCATCCTAACCAGATTATCCTTGCTTTCCAGAAGGGCTCCGTCCTGCACCCGAACCCCAGGCCCAAGGTCACCCCCCCCCTGAATAAGGGGGGGCACCCTCAAAGGCCAGACAACCTAGTGCTCCATCTCATCCACCCGATAACTCCTCCCCTGCTGGGCTGACCCTGGGTATATCGAGGAGGCCTGCCCCCAGCCAATACTAGCTTCAAATTAGTTAGGGCTCCCTGAGACAGCTCCACCTCTCTTCCCCTCCTCCTCTTCTAGAACCATTTAGAAGCCAGAGGAAGGTAACCAAAAGATATCTGCGAGTCGCCAGCCTACTTCTGAGCCACTCCCAGCCCACACAGCTTCCTGCTAGGCCTCCCTAAATTTACCTGCTCTGACAAAAATCTCACCACTAGCACCTAAGTAGAGGGTGCCTCATTCACCCCCCACCAGAATCCAGCTGGTCCCTCAGCTGAGAAATTTACAAAAAACTGGCTCCTGGGCACAGGAGCAAGGGCATCTCATAAGATAAAATTGAAGGAGGAAAGGAAAAAACAACTTGGATGGGAAACTGTGCAAATATATTGCGTACAAAAATAGAAGTATATACATTTCTGATAGGTACTTACATCTGTACAGAATGGGTAAACCACTTCTAGCTACAGGTCCCTCCAATCTGACAGAGCTTGAGCTATTTTGCAAAGAAGAATGGGAAAAAATATCACTCTAGATGTACAAAGCTGGTAGAGACATCCCCAAAAAAGACTTGCAGCTGTAATTACAGCGATAGGTGGCTCTTCAAAGTATTGACTCAGGGGGGCTGAATACAAATGCACGCCACACTTTTCAGATTTTTATACAATTATGTAACATGACAAAATGTGGAAAATTTCAAGGGGTATGAATAGTTTTTCCAGGCAATGTATATCGATCCCTTATAGTGTGTTTTTTGGAGTCTTGAAATGTCTTGTAACAGAGTGAAGATGTGATGAAAGCCAATGGACACGTAGGAACATGTTTGTCATGTTTGATTTGACATCGTTATTTGTAGTGGAATCTTATTGACTTGTACATCAGAACAAACGTTACATTTTCCCTTTTTTTTTAAATTGTGCATCATATTGAAAACAAACTGCCCTTCAATCTACCTCTGCTGTGTTTTTCCACAGGGTCAGAGTATAATTCCCATGCTGACTGGAGAAGTTATACCAGTAATGGAGCTACTGTCATCTATGAAGTCACACGGTGTTCCTGAAGACATAGATGTAAGCTTTTAAATCAGACTTGCTTGAAAAGAAGATTTCCAGGTGTCTGGCAGTACAGGGTTTGATGTATTTCGGTGTCACCTTGCTCATAAATCACAGCTGGGGGTTAGATCATAAAAATGTGGCTCTCTGCCGCCCTCTACTTTGTCTGCTGAATTTTACTACAAGCGGCAACGCTTACATGACACGTGTGATGTATAGAGAAATATTTCTTCGAGATACGATCACTAAAGAAAGTAGGATTTCTGATCATTTTTCACAGTGAAATAATTACATGCTCGGTTTATTTTACTCTTGTGCTGTTACTTAGATTTATTACATGATCAAGCTTAGTTAATAAGGCAAAGACTTCCAATTGCGGAAACAAGTCCTAGCCAATCACAAGCTGCTTTAAATTAGCAGATGGCGTAATGAGTGTGCATATCAACATTGCGTTTCGTACTCCCATAAGCAAAGTAAAACACAAATGCAGTAAATCCCTGTGTTTTATGTATGTTATGTGTGTGTATATCCCATGCATAATTTAGGTTCAAGTACAATTAGTTTTGGAATATTTGTCACGCATAAGCAACATTGTATTCAACATTTTCATATACAGATATATCCGAATGCAGCAAGCAAGTGCAACTTGTTAATAAAAACAATTTTGGTCCCTTTCAATTAAAGCTTAACTCCAGGCAGTGCAAAAATAATTAACTGTTTTAAAAGTTTTAATCTGTATTTTATGCTAGAAAATTACTTATAACCCCCAAACATTAAACCGATTTTAATTTTTTTTTTTTTTTTTAGCAGAGACCCTAGAGAATAAAATGGCGGTCTTTACATTTATTTTTTTGTCACACGGTATTCTCACAGCGGTTTTGCAAATGCAAATTTTTGGGGAAATAATACACTTGAATGCATTTAAAAAAAAAATAACAAAGCATAATATATACCCCATTTTCATATTTATTTTTAAATGTGAAAGATGGTGTTATGCCAAGTCCCAACATGTCACCATTAAAATTGCGCATGCTTATGGAATAGCGTCAAAAGACAGTACGTTTCGTTTCGTCACAACAATGACTTCTTCCAGGGGCACACAGTGTGCCCCTGGAAGAAGTCATTGTTGTGACGAAACGGCGTAGGGAGGAGCGGCGTGCTGACGTCACCACGAATCGTACTGCGCAGTCTACCCGGAAGGACGAGCGGACAGTTAAGCCGGCCGGCTATTATTACACACGCACTGTTTTACTGCATAACTGTAAGTGCAACACTTTTACTAATAAACAAATTTTATTACGGTATCACGCTATGTCAGCCTTTTCTCTTTTGGGTCATACTATGGAAAGTGAATAGTCTGATATCTGAAACAAAGATAAAGTGAAAAATTTCCCCTGGAATCTTGGAATTGGCAGTCACAGTTACATGCTTGATTTACTTATCGTTGTGGTAAGCAGTTAGGATTTAACGGTGGAGGACCTTTCTATCTGCTATACAGATTCACTGGATAAGTTTGGATACCTTTTCACACACTCGGAGAACTTTCTGTCATCCTGATTTTCCCTGAGATACATCCATTCATATGGACTTTGCACCTTCACTTGATCATTTCACATTGCACTAGTGTTTTGTGTGCATCATATTCTTTATAATCTGATTGTTATATTGATTTCTCACATCACATTGCAGCGCAGCTTTTACCACTATTACTTACATATTCTTCATACTTTTGGTAAAAAAATCGCAATAAGCGTTTATTGATCGGTTTGCGCAAAAGTTATAGCGTCTACAAAATGGACTGTTTTATGGCATTTTTATAAAAAAGATTTTTACTAGTAATTGTCATTTTTACAGCGATCAGTGCATTAAAAATGCACTGATTACTGTAATGACACTGGCAGTGAAGAGGTTAACCACTAGGTGGCACTGTAGTGGTGAAGTGTTCCCTAGGAAGTTATTCTTATTGTAGGGGGCGTGGCTACACGTGACACGTCACTGATCGCTGTTCCTGATGACAGGGAACGCGATCATTGACAGTGTAACTAGGCAGAACGGGGAGATGTTGTGTTTTACACACAACATCTCCCCGTTCTTGAGCTCTGTGACCCCGACGGCGCTCGGGTCCCACGGGTGCGGTCACGGAGCTCGCGGCAGGGTCGCGAGCGCGACCACACGGCTGCAATTAAAGGTGACATACCTGTACGCCCTTTTTCCTGTCCGTGCCATTTTTGCCGACGTATATCAGTGTGGGCTGATCAGCAAGTGGTTAAAGCAATGTTTACATCCATGTCCCTGCAATCCTTCTTTCCAACCTTTTTCTGGGCTTTCTGACAGCAAGCTTCTGTTGCAGCTTTGTAAGGCCACCACTTGGTGTTTTTGGTTTATACTTTCTCCAAGTTTTACCAGTTTGATGCACAGGCCTCTACAAATGCAGGTTTCAGCCACAGAGTCCTGAGTTGGATCCTTTGACCCTCATTTCTTGTTGGGCCTATTAACACTGTCCTGTTTGAACTGTTGTTCGTCCTTCTGTTGGCGACATCACAAGGTCTATCAATATCCAGTCTCTTGTACTGTACAATGAAGATAAACAGGATTTTGCCTTACCTGTAAATTGCATATCTTGAAGCAGTGGTTGACAAATTTGCTTGGAATCTAGGAGCCAGCTAAAAAAGTTAGGAGCCAGAAAACGCGCCCCGTCCCGACGAGCTTGCGCGCAGAAGCGAACACATACGTGAGCAGCGCCCGCATATGTAAACGGTGTTCAAACCACACATGTGAGGTATTGCCGCGATTGGTAGAATGAGAACCATAATTCTAGCACTAGACCTCCTCTGTAACTCAAAACATGCAACCTGTAGAATTTTTTAAACAACGCCTATGGAGATTTTAAAGGGTAAAAGTTTGTCGCCATTCCACGAGCGGACGTAATTTTGAAGCGTGACGTGTTGGGTATCAATTTACTCGGCGTAACATTATCTTTCATAATATTAACAAAAATGGGGATAACTTTACTGTTTTTTATTTTTTAATTAAAAAAAGTGTAATTTTTTCCCAAAAAAGTGCGCTTGTAAGACCGCTGCGCAAATACGGCGTGACAGAAAGTATTGCAACGATCGCCATTTTATTCTGTAGGGTGTTAGGATAAAAAATATATATAATGTCTGGGGGTTCTAATTAGAGGGAAGGAGATGGCAGTGAAAATAGTGAAAAATTACATTAGAATTGCTTTTTAACTTGTAATGCTTAACTTGTAATACCAACGGCCACCACCAGATGGCGCCAGCTTACACATCTGGTGGTAATAACTTGTGATACCAATGGCTCACCACCAGATGGCGCCAGCTTTTTGCCCCCCCTTCCAAGCCAAGTCGCCAGGACCCTATATCTAGTCGCCATGGCGACCAGGATTTGTCGAGCCTTGTCTTGAAGTATAGTACAGGACACAGACCACCCTCCCCTCTGTTCCTGTATTACTTTGCATTGCTCGCTAAGATCTTGCAGAGTGGTATTAGGAGTATGCCTAGGGGGCATGCCCAGTAAAGTTTCCAGCGTCTTAGGGTCAATGAAAATCCAGCTTTTTGTCCTGTAAAATAAATCCACTTACCCCCCCACACTGCTCGGAGTTGGACTTTTAAATTGGGTGGTATATGAGATGATCTTCCCTCTCGGGAAAGCTTTACCAGCTTCCCCAAAGAGGTTCGGATCGGTGATGTGTTCTCCGTTAGTTGATGAGTATTCAGTCCACGCTTCACTTAGCATGTGACGAAAGTCAGCATTGTCCGCTAGATATGAGGAAAAGCGCCATGTGGGCGAGGGGGATGAGAGTTTAGCATGTGCCATGTGTATAACAATAGGACTGTGATCTCACATTCTGGCATCCGTGATTTCCGAATCGTACAAAGTAGTCGTTAATGCAGGGGAGGCATGAGTTGGACTTTAACATAATGCATAAGAACATGGTAAATGGAATGGATTATGTGGAGAATAGGAGAGCCAGTATAACCAGATTAATGTGAATGAAAAGAAATTGATATTGTGTGTGTGTGTGTGTGTGTGTGTGTGTGTGTGTGTGTACAGATAGATCTATGCAGAATACTGTGAATAAACTGAACTCCAGGCACATATAAACAAAACCTAGCAATAAATGTAGTATTGTATTTTATCTCGCTTCTTTTTTGGTTATGGGAAAGGAAGTGAAGGTAAATCTCCCCAATGGGACACAGATGGCAAACAAAATGCTTTATCCAAAATGGGGGGGGGGGGGGGGAGTTTTGTCTATAGATATACTAATATATGCATTTTAATGGTGTGTTCATCGGTTTGCCTGAAGTTCAGTTTTAGAGCTCAACTGACAACTGCTTTCATTTAGGATGATGCTCCTATAGCTAAACTCCAGGCAAACCGATAAATACACTACATGGATAAAATACATATAAGAGGGTTATTTTTCCTACCAAAGGGTGAGCCTTTCTGTGCTGTTCTGTAGTGTTTCTTCTTCCCCTTTTTTACCAACATGACATACAACCCTGCTGCAGTACTTTGATTTACCAATAGCAAAGCTGTACAGGGTAATCCATCCAAAACCAAAGACATTGCAAATAAACACTGTTGGCATGATAAATCCCAAGAGGAGACGAGACGGCAAAGTTTTCCATGTACCTAGTAAATGTTCCTAAAAATATACACTGCTCTGCCAAACAGGACAGCCCTGTCTAGCAGGGCATAAAACCTGTTGTTTCTACGATGCAGTTAAATAACACTTACAGATTGTGTCCTAACCCCCTCCTTTATAACTGGACACTAAAAGGGGAAGCCACATACTGATGGTCTCATCTCTCTGACATTCTGCTCTCTATTCCTGTAAGCATTTTGCTTGATAGCCCATAAACACTACAGCCCAACTGATTAGCTTCCAGTGCTGCCCCTTCCTCTCCCAGTCTGAGCTGTGTTGTATTGGAGACTGAAAGAGACTAATACCAGGTCAGAATCGGGATTTTGGTTACTGCCACTGGCAAGACCAGCACGGCGGGTGCCGCTGCATATAGGGGAGAGATCGCATAATGTTCACTGATCTCCTGTTCCTGCGAATGACCCAGAAGCGACTTGTAAATTGGCACTTCCAGATCCTAGTGTCACTGGCTGGGGCAGTAGAAAATGGCAGTGCGACTGGAAGACAGGCGAGACATCAGGGGTCTTTTTAGAACCCTGATGTCTCATTAACCACTTCCTGCCCACCGTATAGTAAAGTGACGGTTGAGTGGTGCTGCGCTTGTCCTGGGATGACTTCATATGATGGCGCCCAGTTAAGCCACGATCGCGATCAGCAGTGCCCTGATTACAATACAGCCCCAACAGTGCCCATGAATGACACCAGCCTGTGCCCATCAGTTATGCCCATAAGTGCCACCTATCATTGCCCATAAGTGCTATCTATCAGTGCTCATCAGTATTGCCTATTGGTGGCCATCAGTGCTCATCGGTGCTGCATATTGGGTGCCATCATCTGTGCCGCCTTATCAATGCAGCCTATCGGTGCACATCAGTGAAGGAGAACATTTATTTATTTATTTATTTATTTATTTATTTATTCATTCAAAATTTGTGGTCTTATTTTTTGCTTAAAAATGATTAAGAAAGAAAGCTCTATTTGCGTGCAAGAAAATGATAAAAAATGTATTTGGGTACAGTGTAGCATGATGGCGCAATTGTCATTCAAAGTATGACAGCACTGAAAGCTGAAAATTGGCCTGGGCAGGAAGGGGGTAAATGTGGCCAGTGATTAAACAAAACTTGTTGCATGTAAAAAAAAAAAAAAAAGCTACAATATACTCCCACAAATGGGGGCCATTGTTTGCAACCGAGATTTATTAATTTGCACACAAAAAAGTATTTTTCCTAACAAATTCATTCAAGACCCAGTGCTGGGACAAGGCCATTTGGTACCCAGGGCAAAGATGGCAAAAGAGCCATGTCATAAATTCAGACATCTGTGAATGAAGCAAATACAAGTTCTGTCTTCCACTGCGGCAGACAAACTTTTGTAGTACTCAGTGTTGATAAATGCAGTCCATTCACTCTTTCTCCAGCTTTGTAACAGCCTGTATGGAGGTACAGGCAGAAAGCTGAAGGGAGAGTGTGCCCGAAGCCTGATGTTGCACCAGCGATTTACTGATCGCAGGTGCAGTGCTTCTCTACAAAAATTATAAATGCGCATTTTTGTTTCTGTAAAAATATGTGCATTTTTTATAATTTTTTTTCCCAAAAGATGAACTTGGCCTTTTTAAACGTGTGCAAAAAAGGCACAAATGGCCCTGGCAGCAAAAGGGTTAAATACATTTATTGATGCATCAATGAACACGAGCTACATTAATTTGTGTCTTTTTCTATCGGCCTGGAACTCGGCTTTAACCATCCTATAGCATTGCATAAAGAGTAGTGTAACAGCGGTGGGGGAAATCTATGCAGTGTACAGATCTGCAGCATTGGGAATATTGCTGGTCTCTGCTGAGAAGAGGAGGCGCCGTTTTCCATGTGTTAGTCTAATTTATTGCCACAATAGTCATTTCAGCCTTTACAGTCGCTAAAAGGAAATTGACTTCTTTTTATTTAACGCAATAGTACGACAAAAGGTCATTTCTCACAATTTTATGTAAAATTTTTCTTTTTCAGATTGCTACTACTGTTCTTAACGATGATGACAGCTGCTATGAAGGATTTCTCAGCAAGTAATAATAAATATTTTTTTGCTTATACATTTTACTTACTTTGAAAATTGGGCTTCTGTTGTTCAGCTAATCTGAAAAGTATAACTGTTGATCCTATTGGATTCAATTATTTAAATTAAAGGGATTGTAAAGGTAAACAATTTTTTTCCCTAAATAGCTTCCTTTACCTCAGTGCAGTCCTCCTTCACTTACCTCATCCTTCCATTTTGCTTTTAAATGTCCTTATTTCTTCTGAGAAATCCTCACTTCCTGTTCTTCTGTCTGTAACTACACACAGTAATGCGTGGCTTTTTACCTGGTGTGGAGAAAGCCTCTTGAGGGGGCGAGCAGGAGTGTCAGGATGCCCACTAACACACAGCTCCTTTCTCTATCTGCAAAGTAGAGAGTGTCCTGACCCTCCTGGTCGCCCCCTCAAGAGGCTTTCTCCACACCAGGGAGAAATCCTCGCATTACGGTGTGTAGTTACAGACAGAAGAACAGGAAGTGAGGATTTCTCAGAAGAAATAAGGACATTTAAAAGCAAAATGGAAGGATGAGGTAAGTGAAGGAGGATTGCACTAAGGTAAAGGAAGCTATTTAGGGAAACATTTTTTACCTTTACAACCCCTTTAAGATTAGAATATGACATTAAGTTGATTGACAGATCCAGCAGTTTTTCTTTTAGTTTCCAAAAATGATTCCCCACTAATCTTCAAATTAGCAGCAAGCATTTTTGAAATCTATTTAACTTTTTTTTTTTTTGTAATGTAAATGGCATCTGGTTACTTCCAGTTAACATTGTTCTGTTTAGCTTCCTTTTTAGTAGCACTGTTTTAGAATCTAATTTTAGTGATTCAGTGACACTGTGGGGTTGATTTACTAAAATTGGAGAGTGCAAAATCTGGTGCAGTAGTGCATGGGAGCCAATCGGCTTCTAACGTTTATTTTATTTATTATTTTCACTAATTTATCATAATTGGCATTTGTAGTTTATGGATGGGAAACGTGTCAGTACTAATGGTATCAATTCAGAGTAATGCCCTGTACACACGATCGGTTCATCCGATGAAAACGGTCTGATGTATTTTTTCATCAGATATCCGATGAAGCTGACTTTCATCAGTCTTGCCTACACACCATCAGTTAAAAAAACGATGGTGTCAGAACGCGGTGACGTAAAACACGACGACGTGCTGAGATAAATGAAGTTCAATGCTTCCGAGCATGCGTCAACTTGATTCTGAGCATGCGTGGATTTTTAACTGATGGACGTGCCCACAGACGATCGTTTTTTTTACCATCAGATAATTTTAAAACAAGTTCCTAGTTTTTTCACGGATGGATAAAAAAACAATGGGGCCCACACACGATCGGTTCGTCTGATGAAAACGGTCCATCAGACCGTGTTCATCAGAGGAACCGATCGTGTGTACGCAGCATTACTCATCTAGCGCGGCACAATTTATTTATTATTTTTCATTGGTTTAAAATAGTTAATAAATATAAAATTAAAATATAAAAAAAAACAAAAAATTCGGTAGCTCGCAAGATTTTCTAACGTCCACTTGTTTAATTTAAGCTTTGACAAAATAATCTGGAAGCTGGTTGGTTTCTATGCACAGCTGCAGCAGATTTTACACTCTCCAGTGTTGGTAGATCAACCCCGGAATCTGCAGTTACCCGCTGCTATATTTGTTTTAAAGTGATTGTAAAGCTTAACATATTTTCTTTTTTTTTTTTTTTTTTTTTTTTTTTTACGACAAACCTATCATACTTTACCTGCTCGGTGCAATCGTTTTGCACAGAGCAGCACCCATCCTACTCTTCTAGGGTCCCCAGCAAACGATGAAGGATCTCCCAAGCAGGGACACCAACAGCAATAAAAAAAGCAATTTCTAAACTTTCTCTACTCAATGAAAAACTTTTAGCTAGAGTTTTAAACAAAATACAGTCACCTTGCTCATTCAGGTCATAGTGACATTGTCTGTATAAAGCCCACCCCCGAATCTCTTATAATGGCTTGATCTTGCAGTCCTCCAAGACGGGACAACATGTGACTTCCAGGATTCTGGTTTAGCGGCTAGTTGCTAGACCTAAGCACTATCGCATGACAGAATGGGCTACATCACCACTCAAAGCTCTAAGGCTGGCCATACATTTATACAATTTTCCTTTTAGGTTTGCCCTTTAACCACTTGCCGCCCGCCAATGACATATTGACGGCGGCAAAGTGGTTGTAGAATCCTGACCGGACGTCATATGACGTCCTCAGGATTCTGAGCCGCTGCGCGCCCCCGGGGGCGCGCATCGCGGCGATCGTTGTTGCGGGGTGTCAGTCTGACACCCCGCAACACCGATCTCGGTAAAGAGTCTCTCACGGAGACTCTTTACCACGTGATCAGCCGTGTCGAATCACGGCTGATCACGATTTAAACAGGAAGAGCCGTCGATGGCTCTTCCTCACTCGCGTCTGACAGACGCGAGTAGAGGAGAGCCTATCGGCGGCTCTCCTGACAGGGGGGGTTCGCGCTGATCGTTTATCAGCGCAGCCCCCCCTCGGATCGCCACATGGACCACCAGGGATGCCCACCCTGGACCACCAGGGAAGGGCATATAAAAAAAAAAAGGCTGTAAAAAAAAAAAAAAAGCATTAAAAAAAAAATGCCAATCAGTGCCCACAAATGGGCACTGACTGGCAACTTAGGTAAATCAGTGCCGCCACATTGTCCATCAGTGCCACCCTACAGTGCCCATCCATGCCCATCTGTGCCACCCATGAGTGCCCAGTGCTGCCTATGTGTGCCCATCAGTGCCGCCTACAAGCGCCGCCAATCAGTGCCACCTCATCTGTGCCCGTCAGTACTACCTCATCGATGTCCATCAGTGCCATCTCATCGGTGCCCATCAGTGCCGCCATATCAGTGCCCGTAATTGAAAGAGAAAACGTACTTATTTACAAAAAAAATAACAGAAAAAAATAAAAACATATTTTTTTTCAAAATTTTCGGTCTTTTTTTAGTTGTTGCGCAAAAAAAAAAAATCGCAGAGGTGATCAAATACCACCAAAAGAAAGCTCTATTTGTGGGAAAAAAAGGACGCCAATTTTGTTTGGGTACAGTGTAGCATGACCACGCAATTGCCATTCAAAGTGCGACAGTGCTGAAAGCTGAAAATTGGCTTGGGCGGGAAGGTGTATACGTGCCCTGTATGGAAGTGGTTAAATGTGTAGTGCCTGCCTGATTGTATTGTATTCCTATCAGCGCAAATACAGGAGTCTTTGAGTGGTTATGGTCAGAGACAGAGTCCATGTTTGAAAACCATGCGGCTTCTTTTGTTTATCTTCCAGGTACAGGGGACATAAAAAAACATGCACCCTGTCTCTGCTCAGACACGCCCATAGGACTCCTTTAACCATTATTTATTGGTTGTTTGTATTAACTCATCCTGTTGGAAGGATTTCATGTTGGGTAATTTCCTGTGTGGAGGTCATATCTTGTGATGTCACTTCCCATGGAAGAAGCGATTGGCTGCTGGAGCCATCATTTCCTGTTTGTCAATGCTTTTGTGATTTATGAATAAAAAGCCAAGCACACTGGTCGCTGGGCAGTCATGCTGATGGAGCTGAGAACGTAAGCTATGGTGATGTCTGTTTACTTGGGGATATATGGGAAATATAATGATAGGTAAGATGCATTATATCATTAGATGAAATGTGTGCTTATTAGCACAGGAGATATGGTCACATAATGCATATGGGAAAACCCTCTGGGTGCTTAACCACTTCAGCCCCGGAAGGTTCACTCCCTTTTTGTACAGGCCTTTTTTTTGCAATACGGCACTGCGTTACTTTGTGTGACGATGTACCCAAATTTGATTGTCTTTTTTTTGCCCACAGATAGAGCTTTCTTTTGGTGGTATTTGGTCACCACCTGTTGTTTTTTTTGTTTTTTTTGTTTGTTTTTTTGGACTACAAGACTGACAATTTAAAAAAAAAAATGTTACTTTCTGCTATAAAACATATCCAATAAAGTTTTATAGCTTCTACAAAATATGGGATATTTTTAGGGAATTTCATATATTTTTTTTTTCTAGGAATGGCGGCGGTCAGGGATTTTTTAGCGGGATTGCGGCAGACAGATCAGATGCCTAACTGACACTTTTGACACATATTTTCTGGGGAATAGTGACACCAATACAGTGCACTGGCAGAGAAGGGGTTATCAACAGGGGCAATAAAAGGGTTTCGTGTGTCCCTAGGGGGTGCTTTCTAACTGTGGGAGGGGGTGGGCTTTGACTGGGGAAAGAAAGAGATCAGTCTTCCTGCTTAGCAGAAACTCAAGATCTCTCTTTCCCTGTCGCAGAATGGCGTTCTGCCTTGTTTACATAGGCAGAATGCGGTTTGACCTTTCCTGTGAACGATTGGCGGGTACCGGCAGCCATCGTGACCGCCGGACCTACTAATTCGCTCCCTCTGTGTCCAATCACAGCAGGAGAGGTTTGCTGGCAGCATGCGCGCATGCCCCAGACCTCATGCACAAAACTATGTACAGGTATGTGATTTTGTGCAGCCGGCCGCCCTGCTGAAGTACATCTGCGCGGGGCAGTCCAGAAGCGGTTAGACAACGGAATTTAGCCTTTCCACCTCCTTTCTCTTCTCCTTCTTAGTTCTCCACTCCCAATATCATTCCTCCTATTTTCTCATATACCTCCATAAATATGCAAGGGGGGCAAACCCACATAGTGCAGTATCATTTATTAAAAGTAATAAATTAAAACGCATAATGATCACATTAAGTAAATGTCAAAAAACGCATTTAAGACCCGGAAACGCCACCACTGAGATGTGCGTTCCACAGGTTGGAAATTACATCACTGGACGTCCTGCCCAATGTACGTTTCGCCCAGCCAATCAGGGTTCTTCAGGAGACTTTTTATTTTGGCACAGGTTTTGATGTCCTACTGTTGCACATAGTTACCCTCACATATTTGGAGGTGCACTGCTGTATATCAGGAGAAATTCAAGACAAATGTTCTCGTTCATATTCCTAATGTATGTTTTGTGTTTTCTGAACAGTGCCATCAGCTCCCATTTGCAAACATGTGGCTGCTCTGTGGTGGTGGGAAGCAGCGCAGAAAAAGTGAATAAGGTAATTTGACTGCGTGGCTTAAACGATTGAATAAAATTAATTCATGTACGATGCATGCAAGAAAATAGATTCATATGTGCTGTTAACATGAAGGTGGGAGGAGTGCATAGAGGTGAAGGACGGTGGAGTTAAGTTTCATTAAAAAAAAAAAGTATGAATTTTTACAATTGGGCTACAATTTTAAGTGTTATCAGTTGCAAGTACCACATTTTCTAGTTGTTTGGGAATAAAAAGAAGACGGCTTGAATTGCACACATCATTTTTGTTTGTGGGGTTTACATAAAATAGGGTTGTTTATTTAGAAAATCGCCTTCTTCTTGTGTTTATACAGTATTATTTTGTGACTTTTTAACCACTTTTTATTTTTTTGTTAGAAAATTACTTGGAACCCCCAAACATTATATATTTTCTGAAGGTTATTTCTGGAGAATAAAATAATGGCTGTTGTAGTTTTTTATGGCACACAATATTTGTGCAGAGGTTTATCAAATGCTAATTTTTAGGAAAAAATAATTTTGAATGAATTTCATTGCACAAAAACACAATAGAATACACAATTTTTGGGTAAAATATAAAATATGTTACACAGAATAAATAGAAACCTTCACACTTCAAAATTGTGCATGTCTATGGAATGGAAGCAAACTATGATACAATGAATTATCCCTTCCATACCTTGTAGAAGTGATTGTGTGGCTGTAGAGCTGCTCTAATCACCTCTACAGGAAAGCAAAACGCCGGCTGAAAAAAAAAAATGATACCCTGATAAAACTGCGGCCATGATTCTAGTATCACCGCTACCCGACAAGGTGTATATATGCGTATGGTGGTCGGGAAGCGGTTACTTGCATAAATCCATGGTTACGTGATGCGCTGGGTTCCCAAGTCTTCTTTACTGCAAAGAAGGATAGTCCTGGTTCTGTGAACCAGGTCACTGCCTGAGTTATGGAGACTAGCCTATTGGCTGTCTATACATTGATTTCAGACTTCAGATTAGTGCAGTGGAGTAATGAGAAACACAGACAGCAGAATGAGATGGGAGGGATGGCAGGTCATTATGGCTAGAGAAAGACTTTAAAAAATCTTGTGCCTTTGCAACCACTTTATTCTTATTGCATTATATGCATTAAAAAAAAAAACCTGTGTGCATCAGCCTCCCTAATACTTACCTGAGCCCCATCTGGATCCAGTGATGTGCATGAGAACCTAGGTCGTCGGGGACTCTCCCTCCTGATTGGCTGAGACATGGCAGCGACGTCAATGGCTCCTGCTGCTGTCAATCCAATCTGTTTGCAGCCAATGAGGAAGGGAAGAGGCGGAACCTCGGCTCCGTGTCTGAATGGACACGCGGAGCTGTGTCTTGGCACAGGTGCCCCCATAGCAAGCGGCTTGCTATGGGGAAACTTAACAGGAGGGAGGGGCCAGGAGTGCTGACATGGGACCCGAGAAGAGGGGGATCCAAGCTTCTCTGTGCAAAACCATTACACAGAGCAGTTAAGTATAACGTGTTTGTTATTTTAAAAGAAAAAAATACTAGACTTTAGTATCACCTTAAAGTTCTGGGAATTGGTTCATCTATCTACACATATAAACGCATGCAGGCTTTGGCACTTTCTGAGTTGCTGACCTGCAACAAGCATGCAGATCAGGAAGTCCTTATTTGCATGTTTTTTTTTAGAGGCTTAGTTTTAGGGTACATCTTTCATAATGTGCTAGTATGCAATGCTAGCACACTATAATATTACCTTGCAGGAGGAATTATTATTATTATTATTATTTTTTTTTTCAAAAGTTTACTTCTACTTTTAGACAATTATGTTTGCAGTCTTTTTTTTCATACAAAAGCTGCTATCGGTGCTCCTGAAACAGAGTGGACCCCTGCTCTCAAACTGAATTCCAAGACCCAGAGAAACCTCTGGTACAATCTGTTGAAGTGGCAGGTCCATGGTCCCAACTGCTCCCTCCCTTCCCTGCAGAGCTTGTGGCAGGCATTGACCTTTTGTATTTTTATTATTATCTTTAGGAAACTGTTTCTGACTGCCTGCAGTGCTTGCCATGTAAGTAAGGCTGCATTCACACTATAGTGGTTTGTGAGCACACAAAAAACACTTGTGCTTGATGTGCCACTCATTGTTAATAGCACTCCAAATGCGACAAGCATATGTGTATTGTTGCATGAGACAATATGCAACAAGTGCAGAAAAACGTGCAAAGCTTGATGCTCAGAAAGATGTATGAGCTACTTTGCCGCACAGAGGGCAGCCCATTGATATGATTGGGCTGTCTGTCATGCTACATTAATAAATGTGCACAAAAAAGTGCCTGTCATGTGTCATAGTGATGCTTGAACTCTGATCCTTACCTTTTAAAAAAGATAACATGACCAGGACCTGGGACGTGTCCAGCACCAAAGGCAGTATGGAGCAGCATTTTCTTTAGGAAGGAATTCTACGATCTATGATCCCCAGTTATAAAGCCAATTCTATTTTTCTAATATTTCACTTAAGTGCCTATTTAAGAAATGTATATGATTTTCTTTCATGTTGGTTGAATGAAACTGAATTTTATAGATGCTACAAAACCAGGTTGCATGCTTGGCTCAGGGACATTAAATAATCATTTGTGGGACCATTATCCTGAACTGAGGAAAAATCCCTTTCTTTTTGGAATTGATAGAAGCGAGACTCGTAGAGTCTTACTGTGTTAAGAAGACTCTTCTGTGCTTTCCACTGGGTAAATGGAAAATTCCTGGTATCTTTTGACCCACCTTATTGTAACATTTTGGGTTGTACCTTCTTGTTGATCCCCAAGGCATACTCCATTGTTTCCATGCACTGCACTGATTATTGCTAATGAGCGTGAAAGAGCTGTATGCAGTTTGGAATAAATGTCTCTATAATATAAGGCTATCTCTAAGCTATTAACCAGCAGTTCTGCATGCAGTTGGCATAAAGGAAAAAATTGCATGGCTGCACCCTCTATCCAAAAATTAGAAATTTACTTTTTTTTTTTTTTTAAGCACAACTAAACCCACCTACCCTTGACAGCCAAGGAAGCTGTCATCTTAGACCCTGTTTCTGCGGTTGCATTGTGCTGCAAATGTGATTTGTATAGACACCATCCATTTATTGGCTTAACAGTTTGAGCGCACAAGCAACTGTGAGGGTTATCATTCACATCATGCCCCAATTGTAACTGTTTGGACATTTTATGGATTTAGTTAGTTCCACTTTAGGAGAGCTGTACTATGTTTTGCTATGATGGTACCAAATAAAAAGATCTATGCAACCTTGGGCTGCTTTCACGCAGCACAGGTTGTCACACTGCAGTGCTTCTAAAATGTACAGTGTGTTTTAAAAAACACATAGTGCATTTTAAATGTTGTTGCATTACAGCGCATTGGTAAATAGCTGGTTGTTAAGGTTGCCATAGGGTACCGGCTCCTTTACTATCAGCGGTTTGGTTATTAAGGCGCTGGAACCCACCGGCATCCCTAACAACCAGTGATGATGTCTCCTCATTGGCCAGCATGCTCCAGCTTTTCTTGTGCAGGAGCAATGCTGCCATAAGGAAAGGAGGTAGAGAGATGGCGAAATAGCCAACACCATCAGATATAATAGGAGGAGAGGAGGGTGGCCGGACGTGAGGAGCTAGAGGGATAATAAAGATTACAGAACTCCCGCACTACCTTGATAGGTAAAAAATGCCCCCTGCATTCCCCCCTATCTGCTGGTTTTAAGGAAGCTGGCATGTGCTGGTTGTTAAAGGAGTTGTAAAGTCAGAAGTTTTGTTTTATCTTGATGCATTCTAGGCATTAAGATAAGAAGCCTTCTGTGTGCAGCAGCCCCCCTAATACTTGCCTGAGCCTCGTCTGTGTCCAGCGATGTCACACGAGTGTCTCGGCCATCTGGACTCTCCCTCCAGATTGGCACAGACACAACAGTGGTGCTATTGGCTCATGCTGCTGTCAATCAAAGTCAGTTAGCCAATCGGGAGAGAGAAAAAGGATTTCTCATATCCTTTTAACATCACAATTTTCCATCAAAAATTATTTGTTCACCGCATGGGGCAATGGACTGGGTTCCCTGCATTTACTGCCCGGCGTCTGGGAGACTGCCGATCCCCGCCTGCTATGGTGGTGGCTCGGGGCCTCCCTGCCCATGGGAGCTCCGCCTTTGGGTTGCACTCCTTCCTGTTTGCACCCCAGCCTAGGGCACAGAGTGGCAGGCTACACACACGCTGGTGATGGGATGACGTAGGACGCGGCCCTGCGCCGCGCACCACTCCGTCGGAACTCTGAAGCAGATGGTTGCAGCCCCTTTTGGTGCAATGATCTGCCTTATCGGCCACAGCTGAGTTGAGCTGCTTATTGCAGCCTGTTGTCAGCTGGTTGTATTGGCCTTACAGGCTATTTTAACTTCCTGTCGGCACCAGCACTCACATTGCTGGTGTCTAGATGACAGGACAAACAGACTTGAGATCACTCCTCCACATGGTGATCTCTATTTACTTTATTACTGCGCCATCAAGCCCCTTGATTAGAGTACTATATGCCCACTATTATGTTTCTGTCTTTTTGTCTCCTTATAGACAAGAGTGAAAAGTCTCAAAGGATTTAAAGGGAAATAATACTGATGTGCTTTTGTCCCACTGGAAAGGTGAATTCTTGCAGGGCAGAAGCCCATCAGTGAGAAAAGGGCAGAGGGCTGTGCACCATCTTACCTGGCATATTTCTGTACCCTGGAGTCACAAGGGTTTTCAATCAGCCAGACAGACAGGCTGTGTGAATGTAACCGCACATTCAAGCAGTAACATGCATACATGATGGATGAATGGCTGCCCATCCAACCCCTAACAGATGCAGTTGCTCGGAAGTGCAATTGCAGGCGTACAGCCGCAGCACCTTTCATGTCATTGATTAGTAAAAGCTGCTCCTCCTGGCTGTTTGCAGAAATGTGTGACTACTAGGTACAGAAATCAGGTTCATTCTGGTGGTATACAGCTCTCTACGCAGCAAAATTGTTTAAATGGGGTGCAGCAATGTGGTGTTTCCACTGTTGCTTGCTGTTGGAGTTGTCTGCTCTTTGATAGAAAAATTGATGTAGCTGAATAGAGCTGTTCTGTTCTGTAGTGAGCACGAGTTCATGTAAATAACATTTCTTGTGACAACATTGCTTGTAAAGTCGTATACCAGCAGCGCAGCACTTGATCTCTGCGAAATGTTCCCTTTATAAGAAACGATTTACAAGTGTTCTCACAAAAGAGTGATTTATTTGTCATAGCAATCAATGCTACACAAGCTGAGGTCTGCTAGACGGGCGAAATGACTCTTCTTGACAACTGTATTTTAGAAATGGTTCCAATAAATGATAGCGGTTTGGAGCAGCACCCACTCAAATAGGGACATGACAGGCTAGACTTTACTTAAACTTCAATTACACCTTTTGTTGTAGGTTTTTGTTATTGTTTTCTGGCACACTATGCGTCGGTTTATTGATATTCTTTGTGTTTTTTTTTATTTATTTTGGAACTAATAAGGCAGGGATCCTCAAACTACGGCCCCTCCACCTGTTGTAGAGCTACACATCCCATGAGGCATTGTAACACACTGACATTCACAGACATGACTAGGCATGATGGGAATTGTAGTTCCTGAACAACTGGAGGGTCGTAGTTTGAAGACCCATGTAATAAGGCGTTCTAGTATAATTCTTTCGGGTAGATTTCACAGAAAGCAGTAGACGTTCAGTGCTAAAAACCAACAGTCAGGGGTGCAATAAACATATATACACATAATAACAACAATACATCCACCAAAAAAAATAAAATGTGAAGTCCACATTATTGATCAAATTAAAAATTAAAATTATTGATAAAAGTATGATACCAATAACCAAATGTAAAAAGCCCAGAAATCTGTGTCACTATATAGCCTTCAGCAACAAATGTGCCATCACACGTGAATCCTCCACACCACCGTGGTGAAAGTGGGAGCTTACCAAAAGAGTTGACAAATAGCGCTTGTAGTTGCATCATGCCTCCATATCAAACAACCATAGTTCAATCCTATCCAATGTCCTGTATACATAGAAAAGGAGAGACAAAATGCTTTTATTTTATTGGGATGCAGTCCTTGTTTTGCATGTGCCTCCTTTTCTTTGACTGACATATCAGCTGGAAGTTGTATAGAAGAAAATAAAAATATTCCACTGCATGGAACCAAGTTACTTTACCCATCTTGGTTAACATGCTGGTTGACTTCTAAATGTAACTAATACAGTAACTGCAGTCTATAATTTGTAAAACCTATTGTAATTTTTACAAACCCTGTCCCATAATTACTATTTTGTTTTAAAAAAAATTAAATAAAAAAATTTGTTATATTCTAAGAATGATGCAAAGGGATAATTATCTGTGAAACGTATCAAATAGTATAAAAGTTACCCATACAAAACCAGCTAGAGGAAAAAGTAAAGACGTTTTTAATGACCATAGGAAGCCCTGTTGAGCTTCTGGTCCCTTGTTTCAAGGTACCGTTATGTCAACTGATGCCTTTCGTTCCACTATAATAGAGGTGACCCTGTTACAAAATGCAGCTGTTCATGAAATCTTCACTACTAAGGCAGACATTCCAACTAAAAACCAGAGGCCTGGCAGGAAGGAGCATTGGGGACAGTAGTATCAGGTGTCACAGCGAATTCATTTACTGTACACAACATTTTTAGGGTGGGTTGCGGCCTGTTTGGGTAAGAGGGAGGATATCGGGGAAGTACCTTTCATGAAGTCTGGCTAATGTATCGGTGCAAATTTGTTCAGGGACATGGCTATGTGGATAGAGAAGGGCTGTAATAATGTCCTCTTGAAATTTTAGGAAAGTTGGGGATCTTTGTGTGCGCTTGGAAAAGATAACGCATGAATTGTACAGTGCCAGTTGA
Source organism: Rana temporaria (assembly GCF_905171775.1). Lineage (NCBI taxonomy): Eukaryota > Metazoa > Chordata > Amphibia > Anura > Ranidae > Rana > Rana temporaria. The sequence continues at coordinate 309,531,744 of NC_053489.1, forward strand.
AACAAGACCAAAATAGTGATCTCCTGGTGGCCAAATGTGGCTGCATCAGCTGGTCGTTCATATCTAACACCCCCACCCCCATGAATAGGTTATATTCCTGTACATATTTTTGGCTTCTGGAAGGGACCTCGTCTTGTCGGAAGTACCACCAAGATGTCATCCTGTATTATGGAAAGGCTAGTACCTCTTTATTCCGCAAACTGGCTTTGTGGTGCCCAATCTCTGTGGCAAGCCCTTGCGGTTGGTCTGTGCTGTCCCACAGGCAACAGTCTTCTTCAGGTAGAGATAGCGAATTAGTGAGAGACTTGTGTAAAAATGACCTACATAGAGGCGGTCTGTCGCATATAGTGTGTGTGTGTGTGTGTGTGTGTGTGTGTGTGTGTGTGTGTGTGTGTGTGTGTGATATATATCTGTTTTATGTGTTTTTTGTTTTGTTTTTAATTTTGGGTTGATATTCTGTCTCTATCGTAAAAAATACACCTATGATAAAAAAAAATATATAGACCCTGCATTTCTTTGCAAGTGGGCAAATTTACAATGTCTGCAGGGGATCAAATAATAATTTCCCCCATTGTTTAAAGTGGAGGTTCACCCAAAAAAAATAGATTGAGGCTCATTTTGGGAAGCAGAATCGGGTGTTTTTTTTTTTAAATCGAAGCAGTACTTACCGTTTTAGAGATAGATCTTCTCCGCTGCTTCCGGGTATGGGCTGCGGGACTGGGCGTTCCTATTTGATTGACAGGCTTCCGACGGTCGCATACAGCGCGTCCCGATTTTCCGAACGTCGTTGCGCAGGCGCCGTATAGAGCCGCACCGACGTTCGGCTACTCGTGACGCGATGTATGCGACCGTCGGAAGCCTGATAGAAGCCTGTCAATCAAATAGGAACGCCCAGTCCCGAAGACCATACCCGGAAGCGGCGGAGAAGATCTATCTCTAAAACGGTAAGTACTGCTTCGATTTAAAAAAACACCCGATTCTGCTTCACAAAATGAGCCTCAATCTAATGTTAAAAATTGTTTTTCGGTTGAACTCCCGCTTTAAATGAAAAGTCTTCTCTGATTCGATGAGGAGGGAGGATGACATCACAATCCTCACCCCAGCCATTCAGAGGAAATCTTGCATTGATTCCTAAGATACAACGGTGCTTGGCTTTTCTTTTCATCTGTTCCACAATTGGTCATTATAAGCGTAATCCTTTTAAATGTATTTTCCTATGTTTTTGACCTAATTTTCGAATTGAAATAAGAAACAGCTAGAGGGTCTAAAACTGTTTTATAGCAGCCGTAAAACACTTTGCTTGAACAACTAGTGCAATGATAACTTGAGTGGAGTGTTTTTCTATTTAAAGCAGACCGAGTTCATTATTAAGGGTTGGGGGGTTTGTCTACTGATGCTTGGAGGAGATCCCCTTTCCATGTCTCAGCACAACTGAGATGAAGGTCAACAATTCTTGTTAATATCCTTTAAGGATTCTTGGTTGTATTTTTATAATTTTGTTTAATTTTGCAGTAACCTGGCATTAAGCTCATAATTAATATTCATGTCAAAACCTGACTTTGGTTACAGTGTGGTTCCCATCTGCAATAAAGCCCACCTTCTACCGTATTATTCTTTTTTTTCTTTTAATGAAGAGTTGTCATGTTTCATTTCATGAATATTACATAGTGTGTTTTGAAACATTACAGATATGCATATTTTGATATATTAAGTATTACCTTCCATTTTTATTCTGTCTTGCAGATGGTTCGGACGCTGTGCCTTTTTCTTTCTCCTGCAGAGCGCAAGTGCTCCAGGTTGTGCAGGTCTGAGTCATCGTTCAAGTATGAATCTGGCTTGTTTGTGCAAGGCCTGCTGAAGGTCAGTACATAAAGGGATAACTGTTTCAAAGGGGCATGAGTTGTGCTGGTGTCATTCATTGATCTCTCACTTCTGCTGGCTTTTCATCTGCTGATAGCTCAAAAGTTCTATTTCAGAGACACAACCTATATTATATTCCTGTTTTACAGAGTTGCTATGTTATTTTAAGAGGTCACTAGATCCATGTTTATAGGATTTAGAATTTTTTTATTTATTTTTCCAGTATTATATGAAAGGGGCTGTCCTTCCTTAACTGAGATGTCAAGTACAGTTGGATGACAGCAAATTTAATTGTTTACTTGTTTGTTATTGCTGCGGAATTGCAGGTGGGGTGGCTATAACAAAGGGATCCGGCTCTTCCGTTTTTTTTTTTTCTCAATTTTCATTGGCTTTCACAAGAAAATAAAACCATTGCGGAAAAAATTCTGTTGCGGTATACATTTACTTGTGATTGCGTAACAAGTAATGTATAATGAGAGAATTGTTTGTAAGGTAATAGTTGCCAATAAAACACATAAGTATCATAATCGTACAATCGGCACCATGAAGACCATAAACATTTTCTTGTATCAGCATCCGTGTTGGTGTCATGCTATGTTCACTGAAACGCACCTTGGCCCAGATTCACATACCTTGGCACATAGTTATGGCGACGTAGCGAATATACGATACGCCGACGTAGCGCAGAGCGGCGAGCACAGTATTCACAAAGCACTTGCTCCCTAATCTACGCTGGGTTCCCTCGGCGTAACTCGTCGTAAGTGGCAGTGGGTGTGAGCCATGCTAATGAGGCGTGACCCCATGTAAATGATGGGCTGAGCGCCATCAAGATACGAATAACGAACGGCGCATGCGCCGTCCCATGGACGCTTCCCAGTGCGCATGCTTAGAAGGCACCCTGATGTGCAAATTCTGGCTCCTGGCTCAGTTTTCAAAGTCCTGTAATCTAGCAATGGAAAAAAACAAGCTCTTCATGCTCAACCCATGTGGTCCATGAAGGCTGTGACGAAGATTGATGTTGCGGCTGAGGCTCCTACAATCTGTAAATGAACAACTGTAAAATTGAAGCTGGCACTCGAACAGGGACTGCAATAATAACTTTCATTGTGAAAGTAAAAGACTTTGTGGATTTCTAATTTAGCAATGGAGAGGTCTTTACTCACCATGTCCAGCTCTTTGTCTTGTGAACCTTGCTATGTGGAGAATGCTGCCATCTTGGAGTCGAGTGCTTTCTATGGTGGATTTTTCCCCTAGGTCTTTGGGTCCTTTACTTACCAGCCTTTTTCCCTAGAACTGCAGTTCCAGTTGGTGGGGAGCAGGAAAAAGCACTTTTTGTTCAATGGTGGTTACACTAACTTCTCCACTGCATAAATGGAAACTGCAATGGGTTTCACACTGGATATAAGCAAAGGCAGACATTTTGAAGTGCAGCCTAAGTGACAAGTACAATGCATTTCACAATCAACAGGTATTTTATGTATGTGCTAATCTTTTATAACTCTAACCCAAATTTTTTAAAATTTGTGAGACTCTTGTCTATGGGTAATTGGACTCTTTGACCAGTTAACTTTAAAAGTCTTAGGCAGGCCATACATGGTTCAAATTGTGTATGGGCAGGCTGAATGTACCAAGTTGATCGATCAACTTGGGTACAACCAGCCTGCTAGGTTTTACCTGTGATTGCTAGTGGCTGCTATAGCCGCTAGCAATAGTCACTGTCTTCTCCCAGCAGGGACGGCTTCCCTTGCCCCCCTCCTGCCGTGAGAAGACACTGGCCCATCAGGAGGGATTCCTGCATCAACATCGACTGTGTTGATGGGGAATCAAGCAAATTTCTTTCCTGCAACCCATGTGTGCAGGAAATAAATTTGCTCCGGTTATGGCCTGCCTTTAAATACAGCCTTTTAATCTGGCCAGTAAAGCGAATGAGGCCTCATTATCACGTTTCGCTGACCTCATTTCACACAATTGTTGAGTTTGTTGTAGAGTTCTCTTTAAATGACTGTGCATGTGTATTATTAAGATTTTTGCTTCTATTTAGGATGCAACTGGAAGCTTTGTGCTTCCATTCCGTCAGGTGATGTACGCTCCTTACCCTGCCACTCACATTGACGTGGATGTAAACACAGTTAAGCAAATGCCCCCGTGTCATGAACATGCCTACAACCAGAGACGCTACATGAGAGCAGAGTTGGCGGCTCTGTGGAAGGCCACGTCAGATGAAGAAATGGTGGCAGATTCAATCATCCACACAGATGAAAGTTTCACTCCTAACTTGTAAGTAGAGCTGGTGTTTCAAGTCAATTTTCCTATTAATAATCATCTTCCTCCAGAATTTCCTTTTAATAGACAGAGTTCCTGCTGTGAAAACTCATATTGTCAAAAAAGCTACATCTCTTGTTGTCTAGAATACATTAGCTGAGTGACAACTTAAGTGTATGAAAGCTAATTTGGACATCTTGTCAGAGAGGGCTGGAAAATAGTATTAATAGAGGTATGAAAACTACAGTTAACTGCTCAGTTGAGCAGATGAATGGATGAGTGCGGCGGGGTTGCTGGCAGTAAGCGAGTGTCTTGTGAAATTCTAATTTGATTATCTGCACAGAACATCCGATTCCTCTGAGCTAAAGTTGTCACCTCACCACCTTAGCTTGAATAGCTGCTGGGAAAGGGTTAGATGATTTAAATGCTCATTTATTGCTTATAGTAGTTTAAATATAGAAAAACCGTAAAGGATTGAGCCCAGCAGATGCTATAAAATTAACACCGTTTGGCTCTCATAGAATGTTTTCTCTTGAAGCTTGACTGCACAAGGTCAAATTAAAAGCCTGGGACTAGTTCAGGCATTGGTTATGACAATTCCATTGCACAATAGGACTGATCATAAACTCAAGGTCAGTCAAAATGTTTTACAGTGTGCTGGAAAACATTTAACAGCCACATTCCGTTTTCCAAACAAATACTTACATTGTTCATATAGCACCCTAAACATTACACATATTGGTTTCATTGTCTTGCCAAGCGATGCCATTAAGAAGTAGGGAAAATGTCATTTTTGCAGATTCCTAGCTTTAAAAAAAAAAAAAAAATGCTAGGAATCCGCACTACTCTCAGAGCCGGTTCACACTGGGGCGACTTGCGATCCGACTTGATGTCGCCTCAAGTCGTCCCAAGTCGCGCTGTAGAGAAAAACAATGGAAGTGAATGGGAGCGTTGTTAATACACACAACTCAAGGCGATCCGACTTCAGAAAAGGTACTACTTCAATCCGACTTGTAGGCGATTTGTACCCATTGATTTCAATGGAAATCGCCTCAGAAGTCGGATCACTGTCTTAACTGAAGCGACTTTCCAGGAAGATAACATACATTTCTCAGGCAAATCTCTCCTGCCCCCCTCCCTCCCCCTCCCTCTCCCAGAGCTGATTGTTGTTTTATTGGCCACTGGAAAGTCTCCTGTCCTGGAGACGACTTCAAGTTGTGTTGTAAATCGCCCCAGATCGCCCTGTGGTTCATGTTCAAGTCGTGTCGGAGTCGCCTCTGAAAGTCGCGCTAGAAGTCGTGTCGCCCTAGTGTGAACCGACTCTGACAGTCAATACAGACACACTAGATGCTACATTCTCGTACTACAGCAATGTAGATTTTTTTTTTTTTTTTTATTATTCTTTCTTTACTTGGCGTTTCACTCTATCAAATCATAAGGTAGAAGAAGTTTCGCGGACGCCCCAATGTTTGAAAAAATTCTGGGGCACTCGGAGGAGAGAAATGTAGCTGTGTGTGGCTCACCAGGATCTGGGTTTGCAAAAAAATTGCCTAAAACTTTAGCCCACTACTGAGTGCAGGGATCACCTAGCTACTATTGGGGGATTTTGGTTCAGTACATTTTTACCAGCTCAAGTGCCAAATGTGAATGCAATGCATGTGTGTGGAGCACCCTCTTCTTAAAGCCTGTGTGTACAAGGCCTTGGCATGAAGCGAAGAGCCCCTTTTAAGACAGGATGTAAACATGTTTGAGGAGGTCATGGTTTTCCACTAAATGTCAGTCTGACTGATTGTACCCGGGAGGGATGCTATAAACTGTTATGCCGCGTACACACGATCGGTTCGTCTGATGAAAACGGTCTGATGGACCGTTTTCATCAGGCGAACCAATAGTGTGTGGGCCCCATCGTTTTTTTATCCATCGTGAAAAAACTTAGAACTTGTTTTAAAATTATCTGATGGTTAAAAAACGAGCGTCTGTGGGCACGTCCATCGGTTAAAAATCCATGCATGCTCAGAATCAAGTCGACGCATGCTCGGAAGCATTGCGAACTAAAGCGCCCAGAGGCGATTTAGTTCGCATGTGCCGCGCTATATAAGTTTTCATCCATTCATTCATTTTTCTCAGCACGTCATAGTGTTTTACGTCACCGCATTCTGACACGATCGTTTTTTTTAACTGATGGTGTGTAGGCACGACTGATGAAAGTCAGCTTTATTGGATATCTGATGAAAAAATCCATCGGTTTAGATTCCATCAGATATCCGATCGTGTGTACAGGGCATTAGAGGTTCAGGTACAGTGCATTCGGAAAGTATTCACAGCACTTCACTCTTTCCACATTTTTTGATACTACAGCCTTATTCCAAAATTGATTAAATTCATTATTTTCCTCAAAATTCTACAAACAATACCCCATAATGATGACGTGAAAGAAGTTTGTTTGAAATTTTTGCAAATTTATTACAAATGAAAAGAAAATCACATGTACGGACGTATTCACAGCCTTTGCCATGACACTCAAAATTGAGCCCAGGTGCATCCTGTTTCCATTGATAATCTTTGAGATGTTTCTACAACATTATTAGAGTTCTCCTGTGGTAAATTCAGTTGATTGGACATGGTTTGGAAAGGCACATGCCTGTCTATATAAGGTCCCACAGTTAACAGTGCATGTCGGAGCACAAACCAAGCCATAAAATCCAAGGAATTGTTTGTAGACCTCCTGAGACAGGATTGTATCTAGGCACAGATCTGAAGAAGGGTACAGAAAAATGTCAGCAGCATTGAAGGTCCCAATGAGTACAGTGGCCTCCATCATCTGTAAATAGAAAAAGCTTGGGACCACCAGAACTCTTCCTTGAGCGGGCCGCCCAGCCAAACTGAGCGATCAGGGGAGAAGGGCCTTAGTCAGGGACAAGACCAAGAACCCAATGGTCACTCTGACCGAGCTTCTGCGTTTCTCTGTGGAGAGAGAAGAACCTTTCAGAAGAACAGTCATCTATGCAGAACAACCAATCGGGCCTGTATGGTAGAGTGGCCAGGCGGAAGCCACTCCTCAGTAAAAGGGACGTGACAGCCATAAGGCACCTGTTTTCAATGTATTAGTTATTTTCTTAAATACAAAACATTTACATTTTATACAAGATTCTGTCACAATATATATCTATTCCTAGTCGTTTTTTTCAATGTACAGAATCTAATCAATACCTATAAACCACATTTATGATAAAAAAAATCTTTATCATAAATGTCTCCATATATTCTACTATCTTACCTTCTCATTCATTCTATCTTGCATTCATCCACCATCCGCCACACATACACATAAAAAAAAACAACCATACCCTCTCTATTCTCTCCCTTTCCATATACTCATTTCATAAGGCACCTGAAGCACTCTGACCATGAAAACCAAAATTCTCTGGTCTGATGAAACAAAGATTGAACTGTTTTTTGCCTGAATGGCAAAGGTCATGTCTGGAGGAAACCAGGCACCGCTCATCACCTGGCCAATACCATCCCTACAGTGAAGCATGGTGGTGGCAGCATCATGCTGTGGGGATGTTTTTTCAGCGGCAGGAACTGGGAGACTAGTCAGGATTGAGGGAAGGAAGAATGTAGCAATGTACAGAGACCTCCTTGATGAAAACCTGCTCCAGAGCGTTTTGAACCTTAGACTAGGACGAAGGTTTATCTTCCAACAGGACAATGACCCTAAGCACACAACCAAGATAACAAAGGAGTGGCTATGGGACAACTCTTTGAATGTTCTTGAGTGCCCCCAGCCAAAGCCCACACTTGAACCTGATTGAACATCTCTAGGGAGATCTAAAAAATGTCTGTGCACTGATGCTCCCCATTCAACCTGATGGAGCTTGAGAGGTCCTGCAAAGAAGAATGGGAGAAACTGCCCAATAATGGGTGTGCCAAGCTTGTAGCATCATACTCGTAAAGACTTGAGGCTGTAATTGGTGTCAAAGGCACTTCCACAAAGTATTGAGCAAAGGCTGTGAATACTTATGTACATGTGATTTTTATTTTTTATTTTTTTTAATACATTTGCAAAGATTTCAAACAAACTTCTTTTACGTTGTCATTATGGAGTATTGTTTGTAGAGTTTTGAGGAAAATAATGAATTTCATCCATTTTGGAATAAGGCTGTAACATAATAAAATGTGGAAAAGGTGAAGCGCTGTCAATGTTTTCCGGATGCACTGTAACTCACTGGTGCCTTAGGAAGGCAGTGACCACAGACGGGCTGCAGTGGTGTGCAGGGAGAAGTTATATGCGAAATGAGAAAATCCTGTGCGTTCTCAGGGTAGAAGGAAGCCTGGGTACAGAGAAAAATGTTGCATGTTATTTTACCAGCCTCCAATAGCTTTGTCTGGATGAAGTTTTGTCACATGTACAGTACCACCTAGGTACTAGCCCTAATAATTGCAGCAAGAGATTCTTCGCCAGATCACTATAATCCTTAATGGGCAGAGCCCCACATACAGTGCCCAGAAGTCTATATTGGGAGGGAACTTGCACACAGCCTGGCCATCCCTGTGAGGTTCACTCTGCGCACTCCTCCCTGCCAAGTACTCACTCTTGCTCCATCCCTAGGTAGCAAAGAAACATGAGAAGCAGCTTTGGAACCAAGCAATGGCCTGGTTTAAAAAGTTTTTTTCATAATTTCCGTGGATAACCTGACCACAAGGGATTGTTAAGCCTAGTCTCATTTGCTTATGAAATATATCCTTAAGTAACCAGTGAATATCCCAGAAATGACAGACTGGCTGCGCTATGGTAGCGTCACTGAAGTAAAAGCTACCGGTACTTTATTCCAAATACAAACAAGCTGCGAGAACATCGCTCCTTAAGCCCCCTTTCACACTTGTACGACTTCAAATTCGCACGATTTTGCCGCGATTCGCGGCCGCAATTTTAATGAATGCCTGTGTAAGTGGCATCAAAATCGGACCAAAGTAGTGCAAGGACTACTTTGAAGTCGGCACTACTTAAAGTCGTGCCAGTATGAATGGTAGTCATTGAAAATAATGGAGAATGACTTTTGCAGTCCAAAATCGTGAGACAAGTCGTATAAGTGTGAAAGGGCCCTGAATCTGTTCTGCACCGGTAGGGGTTCACCTCAATTGACTTGATTTTAGAGACCATAACTGGGCTTTGATTTAAATGTATGCATTATGGTAATCTTCTGAAATACTTTTTTCTTTATCCAGGAATATTTTTCAAGACATCCTACACAGAGACACATTTGTCAGAAACTTCTTGGGGCAGGTAATATTTCTAAGGAACTTTTTGGAAAGGGGGGGGGGGGTGGTAAAATTTCTTACTGTTAATTATTTATACAGTATAACAGTCATCTTTTCTGGTGCCGTGCAAATTATCGCGTGGCTTTGCTGTAGTATGAACTATAGATGTGAACCGGGGGTGATGTTACCCATTTCTAGGATATTTTTGAAAATGAATTGTGTACTCTGCTAATTTAACAACTAAGACCCCTTTCACGCTATGGCTGCCCGTGCGTTCCTGGTAAAGTGCCACTTGTTTTAGCACCGATTGACCACTGTTTAAGTGGCGTTTTTGCGCTACTTTTTCAGCCGCTAGAGGGGCGCTTTTAACACCAAAAAAGGGGTTAAAAACTCCTATGTTGCAGCGCATTGGAAGCGCTGCCCTTTTATTGCAATGGACAGGGGCATTTTAAGAACGCTGTATATAGCGCTCTGAAACCACCCCAAAGATGTGCGCCGCCCAGGTGTAAAAGCACCCATTGCAATGAATGGAAGCTTGTTTTCAGGCGCTTTACAGGCTCCTCTGAGCCGGCGGATGACAGGTCCGTCTCTATTCACTGAGTGGGGATGAACTTGTCAGAGCCCAGCTGATCTCTATGGGGAGATTGAACAAAAACGGACAGCATGTCTATTTTCATCAGATCTAATCTGATCCGCCGAGACGGATGGCAAACATATCGGCATACGTCTGTCTTGATCGGATGGCAGATGGGTGTCAGGGGACACATCTCTGCTGACATCCACCTGCCCATAGGAGTAAATAAATCGTCCGCTCAGATCCGCCTGAAAAACGGACAGGCTGATGCGAGTGGGCTTATGTTAAAGGGGCCTATTTCTTCATGTGGATGATGGTAATGTAATTTTTTTTTTAATAATTTTTTTTTTTTTTAACATCCAAGTACCCTTTTTCTAAACGATATACAGGTGTCACATGACCCAGATCTTTCCCAGCCTGTCTGTAGGAAAACAGTGGCAAGAGGAGCTTCTAGTCTTCTGCTGCTGGTCACGTGTTCAAAAAAATAACATTAATATCAATAACCTGTTTTAAATTGGCATACACATATATATTTGAAATCAAATCTTTATTATTTTTTTGGCAATAACATGGTGTGGTTGGATTTCTGCCAGTCACAGGCTGTGTCACACCCCTCCAGCCTGTGTCTGAGAAGGAGGAGGTGAAGCCTCCATTAATCTACATGTAACATCACGCCCCCATTGTGTTTACTTGTTAGTGGGCATGGAGGACGATGGAGGTAGTGGGCTGTCTCTTACCACTGTGTATACACAACTTTTTTACATTTAAAAACACTTTAACCGAATAACATTTCGTTAGCTAAAGCATTGTGTATCATAACATTTGCCTTTAAAAATTGTGTTGCATTTCCATGCTGCTTATAGTTTTGCAGCCAGTTCTTGTATACCCGTGGCATTTCTCAGGGTTAGTTCCCTGATGATGACAACCGTGGACCATATCTGCGTAAAGTGTGCTGAAATGGCCACATGTAGTTTCCATCAGAAGCACGTGTGACAGGGTGAAACCAGGAGCACAAACGGGAGACAGAGATGAATTTGTTGTTATCCTATATAGTGTATGAACAAGGATCTTCATGGCGGAATCATAAGCTAGTTTAATGAAAACTGCAGGAAATCACATTAGCATGTGAAAGATTATATGAGATTTTAGTGCCGTGGTTTAATAATTCCTTAATATGTCTAATCTGTGCTTTTTTAACATGAGAATGCAGCCAATTCTTTTCCTGGCTGGCAGTGCCTCATAAATAAAATGCATCACTGGGTATGCTTTTATTCTGTGCAGTTCACTAGGATATTGTAGAGAGCTTCCTTTTTTATCTCCAAGGCTCTTTCTGTTGTTAAAATTCAAATTCATTTATCTTCTCAAACTTGAAGGCTTTTCTTTTCCAATGTTAATTTCAATGTATTTTGTGAGGGTTTAATCGACCCTGTCCCGAAAATGAAATGGCAAAAATCTTTTACCTCATAAAAGAAAATGGTAAATATTCACCTATCCCACGCCTTGTGACATCAAACTCCACTCTTTTATTAAAAATAAATTGTCCAAAGACGTCTGCCGAAAACGGACTCTTCCACTAGTATTGATCTCCTGGTCCCCCACTGAGCTCAGTGGTTGGGTGGATTTCATTGCTCTTCCTCCCACCAACTTCCACATAACTGTGATTGCCACCATAGAAACGTTTCTCAGTGGATGACTCCTCTACTTCAACAGAGTGGTATTCAGCGTGGCGTGCCGCAGAAGAGGTGAATATTTACACTTTCCTTTTACAGGGGACAGATTTTATGTCACTTCATTTTTGTGACAGGGTTGTGTTTTTTTGTGAAAATGTATAGATGCGCTAATATTAACTTAAAAGGTGAAAGTTCGTACAAAACTGATCAGGGAGAATCAAACTCCATAAAAAACAAAAATACTGTGAACAAATGTGATGCTAAATACACATTACTCATGTGGCAAGTCCTCAAACATGTGCACAGTGATCAACCAATAAGTCCCAATCAGGAAAAAACATACGATGCCTTCCTTCACTAGATCCCAGCACTTCACTGCTGCAGTCCGGTGAGTGGGCTCTCAAAGGCAGATATATATAAGAAAAGAAAGACAAGACCTCATTGCGCAGTACATCAAATCAGGTGGATAATATGATCCTAAAACATCGGCAAATGCACTCACGAATCCCCGCTTGTGTTAAGCATGAAACGCCGCTCAGTGTGCAGTCTCCTCGGTTCGATCCGATGAAATCGGATTAGATCGTCCTGTCACTGTAGGCTCCTCCCTACGCGTTACGTCACGGGCACGCGACTTAGTCATGGGTTACCCATATTATCCACCTGATTTGATGTACTGCGCAATGAGGTCTTGTCTTTCTTTTCTTATATATATCTGCCTTTGAGAGCCCACTCACCGGACTGCAGCAGTGAAGTGCTGGGATCTGCACTCCTAGTGAAGGAATGCATCGTATGGTTTTTCCTGATTGGGACTTATTGGTTGGTCACTGTGCACATGTTTGAGGACTTGCCACATGAGTAATGTGTATTTAGCATCACATTTGTTCACAGTATTTTTGTTTTTTATGGAGTTTGATTCTCCCTGATCAGTTTTGTACGAACTTTCACCTTTTTAGTTAATATTAGCGCATCTATATATTTTCACGGTTTTATTTTGGATTTGGTATCACCCAGATAGCAGCATTATTATTTAGTTTTTTACTAGGTGTTCCTGTAATTATTAATTTAATTAGCGCTATAGTACACTTTTTACACGTTGTGTTTTTTTTGTTTTTTTTTTCATCCATGGCTACATTGTATTTTGTTCACATTCCTCTCTGTATTCCACCATTCATTTAATAAAGCAGAACTAAACTGAGAGAAGTACTCCCCTCCTCATTCTTGCGAGGTAGTGGTTAAACTCCTCACCAGCCATTGTTCTCTTCTCCCTGGCTATTTTCATGTGGTGGGCAGTAGTGGAATGACGTCACCCCGCGTATATGTTCGGGAGTGCGTTATTTCAGCACCGCTGCAGTGTGTCGAAGGTCTACTGAGCTGCACAGTTGATACAAGAATGAGCACAGACAGGTAAGGATTTCATATCTCTTCTGCAATAAAGAGCTGCCTTTCTTTTATTATTTACCTTGAGTTTCGCTTTTAAGTGTGATAGCCTGGAGTCACGACAAAAATGTATTAATCAGTTCCAAGGGTAGCTACGGCACTCTATGCTTGAAATAAATGCCCAGGTGCTCACCCACAAAGAGGAGGATTATCAAAACGACAGTGTTTTTATTGTCAACATTTCGATGAAGCTCCGTCCATCAATCCCAAGAAAGATGGACTGCGCTTCATTGAAATGTTGACAATACCTACTGTTTTTGAACTTCCTCCTCTGCCAGACCCGTAAGTACCTCCTAATCCAGTTTTGGATAGATATACCGTATACGATTTCTTTTATTCATTGAAATGGTCAATGGGGCATTTCATCTGAAAAAAAACACTCTTTATTTTCTAGGTATTCCATTTGAAACCAAACTTATCTCTAAGAAGCACATTTCTGGCACAGTTTTTGCTAATACTTCACAGAAAAGCTCTTACTCTAATAAAATATATTGAAGATGACACGTAAGTTTTCCATGTTTCTTATCGCTACCATAATAATACCAGTATGGGCCATCACTTTGATGCCTTACCAACCAATAGTGACGTATGGGATGTGGGAGGTGCTGGGCTAGAGCCCATAGGGACTGGTTATCATTTTCTTATCAATGCACCTATTTTCCACTGGGTGAAAGACTGAACACGAATGCAGACAACTGGAGCCGAGGGCTAAAGAATGTAAGCCGCAGTTTATCTTATTTACTGACATTTTTCAGTAGGATTTTTAAATGCTGTCTCATTCTGATTTCTCTTTTGTTTCTGCTCTGTCTGATCTAGACAAGAAGTAGAAAGAAATCCTAATAAGGACACAGGAGAAATACAATACTGACAGGTTCTAAACCTTCCTTAAAGTGGTTGTAAACCCTTACAGACCACTTTTACCTACAGGTAAGCCTAGATTAAGGCTTGCCTGTAGGTGCAAAAAATATCTCCTAAACCTCCACGGTTTAGGAGATATTTGCAAAAAATATTGGGCACCAATGTCTACGGCGCAGGCGCACGGTGAAAACCTTTGGAAATGGCGATCGTGCCATGACTGGCGACTCCCGCGTGCATGCGCAGGAGTGACATCATCGTGGCTCCGGCCATTCACAGGGCCAGAGCTGCGATACCCGGAAGTCACTCCGGGAGAGATGTCGGCGACGGAGGAGGGGAATGAGGACCGCTGCGGGGGCTTTGATCTCAGGTTAGTAATTTCTAATGAGCTAGTATGCATACTACTAGTTCATTATGCCTTTGTCTTGCAAGGTGTTTTTTTTGTTTTGTTTTGTTTTTTTTGCGCAGAGGGTTTACTTCCTCTTTAAGCCTAGTACATATGGGCTAAATATCAATCGGAATTGGCTAGTTCAATAGAAACCAGATAACATTTGGCCCGTGTGTACCATTCAGAAAAAGGTCTGCCAATCTTCTCCCGATCAGCAAAAACACTGGTTAGCGAGAGTTGGCTCAGTCATTGGCTGAGAGCACTAACCAGAGTGTCACCCAACCCCCGTCAGGATGCAAAAGACCAGCAGGGGGATTGCTGTACTAACATCAGATAATTGGTACAGCAGCTGCTTCCTGAGCTGTCAGGTTTTTTTTTTTTTTGTTTTGTTTTTTTTCATTCTGTCCTGCTGGGTTGAACGGAAAAAAAAAAAAAAAACTAGTATACTAGGCTTTAGTCTGTTGGAATTTCCGCTTGTGTTCCCATTGCAGGATTTCTCATAATTTCCAATTCTAAAACCATTCAAAAAGAAAGTGTTTTTTTATTTATTTTTTTCATGCAAAAGATAATTTGTAATAGTGGTCTATTGTTTCCTGTTATCAGCAAACAACAATACATTATTATTGTAATGGTCTTTTTGCTGCAAGGGAATGGCAAGGCAGAACCGGATCAGCTTTGCCATCTGAGCTCATAGGAAATCCCAGAGATGCCACAGGGATTTCTCACGCACTTGCAATGTGTAAGCTTCCCATGCTGTTTCATTGGAAAGACACAGCTTGATGCCAGGGGGTGCATGGTAATGGAGGAACACAGTAGATCAAAAAAGGGATAGTAGAGAATGTTCATAATGAAACCGGTGTCCTGCCACAGTGTATGTATGAAAAGCTTGCTTCCCTATATGCACCTGATAAATAATCTGTAGATATGGCAAGGTGGTACTTCACTGACCAGCAGACTGGTGTGCATCCAGTGCTAATATCGGTTTCTTAAATAAATATGCTCTGTAAAGAATATTATTAAAAAAACTTGTGAAATCCAATATTTCTTATCTTTTTTTTACATAATAAATATATGTGTGTGTGTGTGTGTGTATGTGTGTATGTATATATATATATATATATATATATATATATATATATATATATATATATATAGTGTGTGTGTGTATATGTATAATATGTATTATATATATATATATAATTGATAAGACCTTGGACCAGCCCTAGCAGAAAATGACGTGTTGATATTAATGGAACACCTTCTGGTACAGCGCTAGAAACGCAGATGTCTGATGCCCCGACTCCTCTTGTGTTCTGATGTTTTTGTTCTTTGTTTTTCTAGACAAAAGGGGAAGAAAGTGTTCAAATCTCTGCGCAGCTTGAAAACCGATCTGGATCTGACAGCAGAGGGCGATCTCAACATAATTATGGCTTTAGCTGAAAAGATCAAGCCAGGACTTCACTCGTTTATTTTTGGGAAACCTTTTCACACAAGTATGCAGGAGCGCGATGTACTAATGACATTTTAACACTGAATCTCCACTTGAAAAGACTTTTAGAATTGTGCAGTATTCTGGGAAAGCATTGTCTCAAGAAAGAAGCTATTTTTACTTGCTCTAAGTGGTTTATGCAGATATGCTGCTTTGTTGTTATGTAGATTTACTAGTGATTTTTAGTGTTTAAATCAAAAGCTACTATCATTATTTTATTTCTCTTTTGTGAAGCATGTGTGTTTTTTGTTGCATCTAAGGCACACTTTAAAAATCTATAAGTCTGTGCATAATGTATTTATTTAATGTGAACAAACTTAACTGAGCTCCGGAAAGATATATAATACACACATTAATGCACTTCTATATTTATTAATATACCATTACATGTGTGTCTTTTGTAAATGCGGGCAGTTTAAGTATCCTGGTATTGGCCTTCTGCAATCCCTGTACAGCGAAGCTTAGACTGGGTTAAGTAGAAGCTGCACAAGTGGCCATTTAGGTGGGTTGCAGTGCTTATATGTCAACATGAAACCAGCCAATCGGTGCAGAGAGATGGGGTCATTACCTGTTCTATTCCTTTTACTGCCCAGTAACAGAATGGAGAAGGGCCAAGACCTGGAAGTATTGAGGAACTGAAACATAGAAAAAAACAGGTTGTCTGCCCTACCAGGCAGTGCTATGTAACACTCTCTAAAATTGATAAACAGAAATGTAAATTCCGTATTTATCAGTGTATAACACGTGCCGGCGTATAACACGCGCCCCAATTTAGGAGGAAAGTTTCAGGAAATGTTTTATTTTTTTTCAAATAAAACACTTTGAAGCAAAATAATGGTCAGTGCCAATCAATGCAGCCTGATTAGTGTCCATCTGCAGCCTCAATGCAGCCTGATGCCCATCTGCAGCCTCAATGCAGCCTCTGTGCCCATCTGCAGCCTGATCTGCCCCCATCCAATGCAGCCTGATGCCTACCTGCGGCCTTACCCTCTCTCTCATGCAGTGCAGGAAATCAGGAGGGAGACCAGCACCGCCAAAATCACCGAGCTATCATCTTCTGTTTACTGTACTCGGCTCTCAGTCGGCAGTCACATACACAGTCCCGCCTCTGCCATCGCCATTGGACCAGCTATTGTGATTGACGGAGGTGGGACGTGTGTGATGTCAGAGCCGAGTAAACAGGACATGACGGCTCAGTGATTCCGGCGGCGCTCGCCCCTACTCCGAGGTACACTATCGGCGTATAACACGCACCCGTGATTTTCCCCCCTATTTTCAGGGGGAAAAAGTGCATGTTATACGCCGATGAATACGGTACTTTGGCAGGAAAAAAAGATCCACTGTATGAATTACATTTGTATATTTGGCAGTTTGCCTGGTGCTCAGCTTTAGTCCCCATTCACACCTAGGCGTTTTGTCGCCTGTAGTGTGACGCCGCTGCCGCCAGAGGGCTGGAAACACATTGCCCTCTATGGAGATGGTTCACATCTCCACGCCGTACGCCTGTCGCCTGCCGCCTGAAAAAAGGTCCCGGACCTTTTTTTCAGGCGGCTTTCGGCATTCGGGAACCATCTCCATAGAGGGGCACATCTAGGCGGACAATCGCGGCGTTTTGTCGCCGCAAATCGCGGGACAAAACGCTGCGATTTCGTCCGCCTAGATGTGAATGGAGCCTTAAAGTATGTTTGAACCCTCAACCTTGTAAAACAACCCATACAGTTTAAAATAGAAAGAAAACATGTGTGCATACATATACAAAACATTATAAATTAAATTTTTTATAATAAGTGATCACATAACTTCTGTTTTGATCTTCCCAGTGAATGGCTTTGCGGAAGGAGGGTGGGGGGCAGGTCAGCACAAGGCTGATCATTGGGTTAGCCCCAGCACAGCCAGAAAACTGACCAGACTGTGCTCTCCTGCATATTGTGGTCAGTTTTTGATAGGAAAGCAGAGGCACCGGCAGGTAAACCTAGGGATTTCACATAGAGGAAGCAATACAAAGAGAACAGGATACTTTTTCCATGCAAGTACATGGTACAGCAGGCACAAATCAGGAATATGAAATGTTGGGTTTATGTATTCTTTAATGAAGAATATTTCTGTGAAACAGACTTATTTGCACTATTTCCTTTTACACTTGCTACCATTGCTAACTAAATGACTGGATGTAACTCAAATTCTGCTTAATAGTCTATCAATAGTAACAAAATAAATAAACAAACCCACTCGTTATGAACCGGTTACAAGCTAGATGCACTTTGTATATTTTCTCAGAGACCACATTTGATTTCCCACAGAAACCTCACAGGGTTGATTGAATACGAACCTTCTCAATAAGTGTGGGGTTGGGACTGATTACTGTATGTAGAAGTGGGGTGATATTCTAATCTTCCTCCGCTCTGTGCCCTCAAGCTTTTCTTTCAGGTTTTTATCTTGTAGGGTGAATTCCTTATCTTCCAATGAGGGATACAGTATTGTAGAATTGTCTATGACCTGGGTTATACTGCTGCCTCCTTGATGTTTGGATACTGGCAAAACAAAAAAATGCTAAGCAAGTATCCAGCAAACATAATCTTACGAATCTGTCCTTAAGGGCTCTTTCACACGGGCGGACCGTATGTCCGCTTTTTCATCCATCCGTGTACGGAAGAAAAAGGGGCATACATTGGTCCCTATGAGATTGCGGGTGTCAGCAGGTGATCATCCGCTGACACCCGATCTCACCTGGTTCCGCAAACCTTTGATTTTGCAGACAGAGGAAAACCCTTTTTTTCCCATCCGTCTGCGGATCGGATGAACACATACGGTCCCTGTTCATCCGATCCCCCCATAGGGGAGAGTGGAGATCTGACAGGGCGGCCCCTGCACAGTGTGCGGGGACCGACCAGCAAGCGTGGGCACACCTTTGCAAAGAGGCTGGGTCTGCCACGCCATAATGACTCCTGGGGTGGCCGGTGAGCTGTGGGTTTTCTCACTTACAGTGGCCCGGGCCGACAGCTACCTCCATTGCAGTTGTAGTTCTGTCAGGAATGCGTCAGCGGGTCCTTGCTCGGACGGGTAAGTACAGTTCCTCCCGCTTTGGTGGGTTGGTACGGCTGGGCAGTCCTGGGGTTCTGGGGTCCTCTTCTCCTCCCTTCCTTGCTCCTTTCCCTTTGCTGCATTGCTAACATTGCCGCTAGTTAGTTACATGCTGCAGAGCATGCAGACGCGGAGGAAAACCAGTGTCCGGGCACCCCTTGGCAGCAGTGCGCTCTAGACGTTTGCCTAGTGGTAGCACCGGCCCTGCATGTGGGCTGGATGTAAGAGGCAGATCAGCAGGATGAGTGTGCCAGGACAGGTAGATGTGTCCCATCTCTGTTTCCTTTCACCACTCTGCATATCATAGATGAGAAGAGGGTACAGCGGTGGAGCAGATGAGAAGGAGGGTACAGCGGTGGGGAAAATGCACAGGAGGGGTTCAGAGGTGGGGCAGATGAGCAGGGGCGTACAGTGGTGGGGCAGATGAGCAGGGGCGTACAGTGGTGGGGCAGATGAGCAGGGGCGTACAGTGGTGGGGCAGATAAGCAGGGGGGTAAAGGATGTTATTTCTCACTACTAAAGTAGTTTACAGCATTTACTTTATAAAAAAAGTGTGAAGTTGAAATGTTTTTGTTATGAAATTGTCACGATCAATTTCTTTAAATACATTTTTCGGCACACTGTGCTCAAAAGGTTGCCTACCCCTGCTCTATGTTAGACAGGAAGAGAAAATGTCCTAACACTATCTGAACTTTCTAAACAGTATATAAATGTGAAGACAGCCGATATACATGTAAAACCCATGTAGGGAGATTTTTTTCATCTCGGTGTATCATCTGAGGCTGTTTTTACTGGGTGTATGGAGTGTTTACATCCACTTCAAAGAAGAACTCCATAAAAAAAAAAAAAAAATCTCCCATGCAGTGGGGCTGTGACCGTACTGCGTGAATTAACTGCTCATTTTGTCTAGGGGTGCACTAAAAGGCTATACTTACCCGATCCTTCAGAAAACCAAACTCCCCCATGTCCAGCAATGGACTGTCCTACCATCCTTGCGTCCAGAGCCGGTATATGGATGTAACGACATCAGGAATAGTCTATTCACAAGACGGCAAGTGTGCAAGGTGGCAGGAGTGGGAGGGGGGGGGGGATCGGTCTTGCGCTTGGAGGATCAGTGGATTGGTGTATATCTGCTTTACAAAAACGAGCAGTTAAGCCATGCAGTTGCGGGCACAGCCCCACTTTATTGGCCAACAAATCTTTTACCTGCAGTTCTTCTTTAAGCCCAGGGGTGAACTGAGCACTAACATTATACTAACCAGAGTGTGGCACACAAATGCTCCATATTCTTTTATCTTGCTTTTTTTAGCCTGGAAAAAACTGTCCGGCTAAGGCTCCCGCTTCATCAGAACTTTCCTGCAGTGACCTGGTCACCTCTGGCCACCTGCAATACTCATCAACATTGTTTGCTTAGGTTCATGAGCTTGTAAAGCATTTTCCTCCCTTTGGGCCTAGTTATGGGCTACTGAAGCAACAAAGACTCTAAGAGGACAATTCCCCTGTTACAGGTGACCTCAGCTCTCTCCTAAAATACCAGAAGCAGCAATTTCTCATTCTAGCAGAAGGGACCAACAATACCTGCAACAAAATCCTGGGATGCCTTTAATTGAGGCAGCAACACACACACACACACACAGTAGGCAGCTTCCAAGACATTAAAGGGGTTGTAAAGGAATTTTTTTTTTTTTCATAATAAGCATCCTTTACCTGCAGACATTCCTCTTCTCACTTCCTCATTGTTAATTTTTGCTCAGAAGTTGCTCTATTTCTTCTCTGTTCACTTCCTGCTTGTCTGATTGTTACTGACCACTGTGAAGGGAGGCTTTACTGAGGTGGTCAGTGAAGTGCTCGTCCCCTCCTGGGAACTACATCTGTGCGGCAGGACGCTCTCTACGTGTTAGAGACTTCAAGGAGGTGTGAATTACTGGGCGTGCCACAATGCATACTGGGAAATGTTGTTCTTACATGAACGAGCGCCGCAAACCAGGAAGTGAATGAGAGAACAGAAACTAGAACGCCGGAGGTGATCTAGATGAAGGAATTTAATAGGTATTTACTTGTTTTTTAACAGAATCATTACACTATTCTGTCTGTCTACCTTGCAGACATTAATTTTAGGCAAAAAATGTTTTTCCTTTAGTGACCCTTTAACTTACTACCTGGAATTTGGTAAGAGATGTTTAAGTTCTATACAACTTTTCTTTAAAATAATTTATTGATCCTCTGATTTATGTACTGCATTTTACCCTGCAATTAGGAGATCAACAAGATCTTTCCTTTAAAAATATGTTTGTAAAACTGTCCTTTGTGAGGACTGGTATATACCTGTGTAGTCATGGAATTTATCTAATGATGTAGTGGACCATTTTCTGTTTCCAAGGGAATTTATTTACAAGTAGTCTATACACACTGTGGACAATCGGCACTGAGCTTAAAGGAGCACTAAAGGAAAAAAAATGTTTTGCTAAAATGACTGTTTACAGGGTATAGAGACATAAAAGTTAACTGATTCCTTTTAAAAATAGATTAAATTCAATCATATAATGTGCCTTTAGTTTCACTTTCGTTTTTAAACTGGTTTCATGTTTCTGTGAAGTAGAGACAGACACAGAACAAAAACAAACAAATCCAGGGCAGTGTTTTGTTTTTAAAATGAATCTGATTGGTTCTGAGGAGTTTTAGACACACAGCTTGGGCCACAGTGAAAAGCTGCCATGAGATGTTTCATAAGGAGCCAGACAAGCAGGAAGTGTGGAGATCACAGCAGAATTACAGCAACTTCAAAGCAAAAACAAACAATGAGGACATGAAACCAGGACTGCAGTAAAGTAAAGGAAGCTATTTAGCTAAAAAAAAAAAAATTCCTTTAGTGATCCTTTAATGAACATACCACCAAATAGATTGATGATGTTCCTACCTTTCAGGATATTGCGTATTTTCACTTAAATTCTGTTTTAAAGGCTAAAGGCACTTTTACCCTATTCCTGCCCAGGCAAATTTTCAGATTTCAGCCCTGTCGCACTTTGAATGACAATTGCGTGGTCATGCAACACTGTACTCAAATTCGATTTTTATAATTTTTGGACACATTGGGGGTTATTTATTAACCTCTTCCCTACCAAGTCATAGTAAAAGGACGTCGGCAGGGACCTTTCGTCCTTCAGACTGGACGTCATATGACGTCCTTGCTTTCCCGGCCGCTAGGTCCGCCGGGCACCCGCGACTGCCCGCAATCACGGCAGGACCATGGATCTGTGTGTGTAAACACACAGATCCATGTCCTGTCAGCGGTGAGGAGACTGATGTGTGTTCCCAGTACAGAGGAACACACATCGATCTCCTCCTGTTGTGAGTCCCCCTCCCCCTACAGTTAGAACACACTTTAGGCAACATATTTAACCCCTTCCGTGCCCCCTAGTGTTAACCCCTTCCCTGCCAGTCACATTTACACAGTAATCAGTGCAGTTTTATAGCACTAATCGCTGTGTAAATGTGAATGGTCCCAAAAATGTGTCAAAAGTGTCTGATATGTCCGTCACAATAAAAATCGCAGATCGCCGCCATTACTAATAAAATAAAAATGCCATAATTCTATTCCCTATTTTGTAGACGCTAGAACTTTTGCGCAAACCGATCAAATACGCTTATTGCGATTATTTTTTTTTTTTTTTACCAAAAATATGTAGAAGAATACGTATCGGTCTAAACTGAGGAAAAAACGTTTTAAAAAAATAAATACAAATTTATGATATTTATTAAATCAAAAAGTAAGATAGTGTGTTTTTTTTTCAAAACTGTCGCTCTTCTTTTGTTTATAGCGCAAAAAATAAAAACCGCAGAGGTGATCAAATACCACCAAAAGAAAGCTCTATTTGTGGGAAAAAAAGGACATCAATTTTGTTTGGGAGCCACGTCGCACGACCGCGCAATTGTCATTCAAAGTGCGACAACGCTGAAAACTAAAAATTGTAGAATCAAAGACCTGACTGACACCCTTGTTTAAACAGAGACGAGTATGCCGACTGAGCTTGATACAGATGAGGCCACTGGACGCGTAGATCCATGCTCGCGGGTTCCCCCCCCCCCTCTACTCTTACTCCCCCCCCCCCCTCCCTGGACTAACCGAGGGGGAAACCCCCCACGGGGTGTCTACCCTTCCTAGCTCCCCAGGTTACTTCCTGGGAGCTGCTGTTGTTCGCTATATTTCCTTTCTCCACCCTCGCTACTTCTTAGAAAATAGGAAAATGTGGGCAGGCCCGCGGATCCTTGATTGCACGACTCTGTTGAAAATGTATGTATAACTGGAAATTTCTACACATGCTAGTCTGGAGTTGATATTATGTTTTACACTACTGTTGTGATCCATGCGGAAACGCTCACTGTGATGTATAAATAAAGAATTTTGAAAAAAAGAAAACTAAAAATTGGTCTGGGCAGGAAGGGGGTGAAAATGCCCTGTATTGAAGTGGTTAAAGGAAAATCCACTTTGCACTACAAGTGCAAAGTGCACTTGGAAGTGCATGCGCTGTAGATCAGAGGGGGACATGCAAGGAAAATACAAGAGCATTTTAGCTTGCACATGATTGGATGATAAAATCAGCAGAGCTTTCCCTCATTTAAGATCTACCCCTCAGATTTACAGTGACTGCACTTCCAAGTGCACTTTGCACTTGTAGTTTGGACTTGCAGTGCAAAGTGGATTTGCCTTTCGTAATTAATCCCCATTGCTTTCTTTTGGTATTATTTGATCACTACTGCGGGTTTTTTTGGTTGTTTTTTGCTAAACAAAAAAAAAGTTTTTTTTCTTTTTGTAAATAAGTAATTTTTCCGTCTTCGCTGATGGGCATTGATGAGGCAGCACTGATGGGGCTGCAATAATGATTGGGGCACCGATGATCAGTGCTCTGATTATTAGTGTAAACACTGTACTCACTGTGTTCTGTCCGCTCGACTTGGCAGTTACTGGCTCTCCTTTCCTCTTACAGAGACACAGTGTGTGGAAAGGAATGCCATTAACCGGCAAGTCTATTTACATGTGACCAGCTGTGATTGGACACAGTTGATCACATGGTAATGGGCCACTGTGATTGCCACTTTACCGTGATCTGCAGGACACATCCGTCACAGAGCGCGCCCAATACGTGCATGTGGGAGGACATACATGGATGTGCCCCCCAAACCTGGAGAACTATGCTGTAGCTGTCTTTTGGCTATAGTGTGGGCTGGAAGGGGTTAAACAGCATTTTACAAAACTGAAAAGTGTTTTCTGATCTACTTGGATCCCTTGTGTGCATAATCTATTGTACTCAACGTGATCTTAGCCTTAAGGTTTCAATTTGAGTTGTCAAGTACAACTGTCAATCCCATATTGGCATTGACTCAGATTTATGCATCCATTTCACAGTGGATTAATTCATTTGAGAGAAACCGTACCATCTCCAGGGCAGAGCCAAAGCCCCTAGCGCTTTTGGGGAAAAAAATGCCTAATGTCACGTACACACGACCGTTTTTAATGTCATGGAAAAAACAACGTTTTTCTCAACGTGATTATTGTCGAGTCTGCCTTGCATACACAGGATCGAGAAAAAAATGCTTGAGCAAAACGTGGTGACGTACAACGCATATGACGGCACTTTAAAGGGGACGTTTCATTAGAATGGCGCCACCCTTTGGGCTTGATTATGCAAATTTCCCTTCTCACAACTTCTGAGCATGCACGTTTTTTTCCCCTGATGTTGAAGCCTACACACGACCATTTTTCACGACGTGAAAAACTTCGAAAAAAAATAGAGTACATTTTTAATGCCCATTTTTCACGTCGAGAAAAATTCTCTGGAGCCTACACACGATCGTTTTTAATTGACCAATTTAAAAAATTGCTTTTTTCTCTTCATGAAAAACATTGGCACCCGCTGTTGCCTCTCTGTCCAGTCAGGAGAGAAAGAGCTGCTGCTCTAGGGGCCCAGAACTGGGTCAAGATGGGCTTGGGTAGGTATAAGGAGGGACTGGCAGAGGAACTAAATACAGAAGTTTTTTTTACCCTAATGAATTAGGGTTATATCTTTCTGCCTTTTAGAATCACTCCAAGCATTTAATTGACTCTTCCTTCAGGTGTAGATGCCTCTTCTGCTCTGTTATTAACCATGTTATTTCAGACCCCTCTGGTGGTGGGCGCTTGCAACTTCCCCACCGCAAGAGGACTGTGGATGGGTTGGAATGACCTCATTCTCTCACTGTTTCTACAGCAGTTTCTTTATTGTTCATCCTTGGATACAGGGTATCTTCACATCCATTGCAAAGTATGTGGCCAACTTCACGCCATTGGATACTGGCAAAAAAAGGAAACAAAAAAAACAAAACAGGAAATCCCCTCCAGGACACAACCTCTCCCCGTTAGGCATAGCTTCAGGTTTTTTTGGTGGTGTCTGAGAGACTTAGACGATGGAACATATTTGTGCAGGCTCTGCAGAAAAATAGCTAGTTTCTCAAGATTCCACCTTCAAGTGGTCCAGCCTAATTTCCTTTTTGGTTAGAGTTGTTCCACCTGTATTTTCTTTAAGATGGATGACTGGTTCTCCACATTGCTGGTAGAGGTCATTGCTCCTTCCAAGTACCATTTTCATTTTCGAGTTGGTCAATCATGTTCTAGTATAACAGGTTGATCCTAGATATCTTCCCCTGATATTGTCCTTTTCCATTTTCAGTAAATTATTTATAAAGCTTCCATTCAGTTGTTGCTTGTAGTAAATTTTCACATCTGGTTTCCCGAATGGCTTCACCTACCCCTACATTGGATTGCATTTGGATGTCCAACATGTGTGTCCTTAATGGAGGATAAGACAATACCATTTCTGTACTTCTTGTTAAATAAAAAGTCAGTGGAGGGATCCAGGTCCCACACCTCTTTGTTTTTTGCCTTATGTACTGCTTGCTTATGAAACTTGGTAAAATTTGTTATACGGGGCTGCCTTAAAGTGGAGTTCCACCCATTTTTTTTATGTTTGTCTGTGCTGCATGCTCTAATCTCATAGTGTTCAGAATGGACAATTTTTATTTAATTTGTTGCTTGTAAATACCTTTATTTTGTAGTCCTTCATTACTTCCTCCTCCTTATTTGCCTAGGCTATTTGCAAGGGTTTCTGGGATAGGCATCATGTTTCCCAGTAGTCCTTGCAAACCTGACTGAAACCTATTACATTGCTTGTGCACTGAGCATGTGCGAGATATGCAAGGCTGAAATCCAGGAAGTCATACAGTCTGGCTTCATGATGCCCACGCTTAAAATGGCCACGGTCTATTTCTAGATTATAAACTATCTAAATGCTGTAACAACCTAACAAAACGGACCTTAGTTTACAGACTAACTTTACTAGAATACATTAAGCTTGTGTATTACAGGGGTATTTATATTTAAAAAGTGAAATTGTGGGTGGAACTCCCCTTTAATGGTTTTTGTTTCACCAGTGTACAAATAGTCATAAACTATTCTAAGATTCTTTATCCTCGATTGACTTCAAGAAAAAGATTTTATGGTAAGTACAAAACCCACTTTTTTGTTCTTGCCACAGGCTAAAGTTTGTAGTTCTCACCACGCACCACACCAGTCACATGGCATTCAAACCGAGAGAGGTTGTTGGAGATTTACAGGAGAGAAGGTGCCTACTTCCTAGAGCTTCTGTTGATGCATTTCACTCTGAGCCATTACAGTGATCAACAGTCCCATTTGTTTGTTTTTTTCCCTAAACCTGCAAACTCATGTTTGCTCAAAAGTAATCTACTGCATACAACAGTTGGAGCACACTAGGAACCCCCTGTTATTGGCAGAGCCAAACAATAACCCCTGCCTCTCTTAAGCTGGCCATAGACAGTTCAAATCTCAACCGGTTCAGCAGGATCGATCGTTCAAATTGGGTATTACCAGCCTGTCAGATTTTAAACGTGATTTATTGCTAGCAGCTATCATAGCCCTCGTAGTGTGCCTTCAATATATATTTTTCATAAATGACCACCATATTATGAAAAGGAACACCATATGTATTTGGGCATTGCTCTAAATGGTAAACCCAATATTGATCAGTAGATGGTGATGTTGAAAAATATACATCAAGCTTATTCTCAGATTATATATATATATATATATGTGTGTGTGTGTGTAATATATATACATACATACATATACACTCTCTCTCTCTCTCTCAGGGGGTGCTAGTGAGATAAGTAATCAATAATAATAGTAGTGAGAGTCCAGTTAGTGTTTGGAAGCTTAGTCCATTTCCTTCTAAAAATATCTACTTACCTTAAAAGTTTCTTCCATGTACTCACATGACCTCTGACCAGAAGGAGTGCGGGTATTGGGCTGAGCAGTGTTTTGTGGGGCAAAATGCAGAGGAGAAGGTGTGTGTGTATAGCAAGGAAAACTGGATTTTTTTTAAAGGGGGTCAGGGAAATTAAAAATGGTTTCACTTTGAAAACTGGAGTTGGGCCTGAAAGTTGATCTGAACTGAAAAAGTGAACATTTCCTATGTCCACCTTTAAACTAACCCCTAAGTGGATCCTTAAAGCAGAGTTCCATTCAGAAGTGTCTCCTTCCCTCTTGGGTGCAACATTTGGCACCTTTCAGGGAGAGCGGATACCTGTCTTTGACAGGTATCCTGTTCCCACTTCTGGAAGCCACGGCCACAGCTGTTGATGTCACCGCTTGGCTCCCTTCTGCTGCCTCCTTCCCCTGCCGCTGGTCCAGTAGGTGAGAGGACCGGAGCCTCGCGTATGCGCAGTAGGGTTCCCCACGTGAAGCCATGTGAAGTCATGTGAAGCCATAAGGCCACACTGCCAGGTTCCCTTACCCACAATGGCGGCGGTAGCACCCGACCGCTGATAGAAACATCAGCTGCGTTGCCGACATCTGTTCTGGAGTCCAGCGATAAGTGTCCTATTATTAAAAGCCAGCCGCTGCAGTATGTGTAGCTGCTGGCTTTTAATTTTTGCAGTGGTGGAGAGACCTCCGCTTTAACCTAACCCAGAAAAAACTTTAAGAGGGTCCTGTAAAGATAGAAATATACTGGTGCAGCCTAAGCCAGGTTTCCTGAGGCTGCATTCACACTTGAGCGATGCCTTTTGAGCGTGTATTTTTTGGGCTTTTTTTTTAGCGCTTGTTTGCAAGTTTTTGAGCATTTGTGTG
This sequence comes from Rana temporaria, assembly GCF_905171775.1. Classification (NCBI taxonomy): domain Eukaryota; kingdom Metazoa; phylum Chordata; class Amphibia; order Anura; family Ranidae; genus Rana; species Rana temporaria. The sequence goes on from NC_053489.1 coordinate 309,559,800, forward strand.
CAGTGCTTTTAAAGCATTTTTGAGCTTTGGTGGTATCCGTTTCTGTTTTTTTTTTTATGTATTTATTTTGTTAAAGTAGAAATACAGCCAAGGCTCATTTGGTTGTACTTCTCCTGTGGATCACAGGAGGGCAGTTTATTCTGTAACCTGTCTTCAGCAGACAGAGGGCTGAAGTCACAGAGTTGGTTCAGGCTCGGGCAAGATTGTAAAAATTAGGTCGGGATCTGCCCACATGCATAAATCAGCACCCGGCTCAGCCTTTCACTGAGCTGCTGAGAGCCTGAGCTGGCCCCTCCCACCCTCTCCACAGCCCAGTGCTCGAGGGAGGGAGGGAAGGAAGAAAGAGCAGAGAGCCGGTAACAGACAGTCACCAGCTCTCTGCTCAGGGAGCACTGAGAACTGAGTGATCAGCTGTGTTTGATCACTCGGTTCTCAGTGTTAGAGAACCGGGTGAAAAGTATGATTTTTTTTTTTTTTACTTTTTTGAGCTTCAGGCGACTTGTAGCGTAGATGTGAACCAACTCCAACTTCAAGCTACAAAACTCTGAGGTGTGAATGGGGCCTCTGACAGCATTGCCTAGTCGACAGCCGCAGAGTTTGCACTTCTAAAAACAAGGAAGCATTGGCAGTTTCCTTGCTTTATTTTGACACGTTCACATTAAATTTACAAACACAACGTAGCTGCTTTTCTATATCCTGCAAAAAATGTAATTTATTTCTGTTTGGAGGGGGGGAAAAAGAAAGCATTAAGAACTGGTAACATAACAAGGTAATAAAACTGGGTGGGTTATGTTATCTTTCTTTGGTGCCGCTGGTTATTCTCTAGATTGTTTGTTTGGTCTTTTTCACACAAATCAGTAAGTTATTCATTAACTGTCTTGCTCGGCACTTAGCATAGGCTGTTTCTTATTTGTAGGTGCTTGGCAGGATATAAAAGGTTTGTGTTTCCATTAGCTTTGGATGCCTATAAAACATACCAGAACCAAATAATTCAAAGCTATGGTATGAAATGGACAATCATGCACTCCTCCGTAATCAGCTGCAAAGATATTTACTTTGAAATATTAGAAAAAGAGTAGCTCACGTTGTAAATCACATTATCCTAAATTAGTTTGATGCTACCCCCCCCCCCCCCCCCCCCCCAGCTATACTTCTATGTTTATTGTACATGTAGTATTCATTTTGCCAAATGTGCCTGCAAACCCATAAGACTGTAAATTTCACTTACCTAGTAATTCCTCTTCTGCAGACCTTCGACCAGCACATACCAGCCTCGGGAGTCAATTAAACTACATGGAAACATTCATGTGTTTACAAGCAATACCTGAGCTAATTATGTTTATAGTACAAACTTGATAACAAGAAATTAGGCAGACCGCTTCAAAAAGTAAAACCCGCCTGGAGGACTAAAGCAAATGGAATTGCTGAGGAGGTGAAATTGACACTTTCCACACAAGCCCCTGAAAAATTGAGAAGGAACGTACTCTCCAGTCTGCTGTATTGTAATTCTTCTACCCATGGAAAAAAGTATATTGTGAGTTTTTTGAAAAGCGGCGACAATGCAAAATCATCACAAAAGCAGCTAGGACCCCGATCTTAAAGTTTTACTAAACCCAGGAGCCTGCATTCCCTATACATGGCCCCCCCACAGAACACAGAACATGGACATGCAATTATTTTAGTAAATAGAAACTGCTAAATACCTTTCTCATTGTATCGCAATCACGTCATTTTATGTTTTTTTGGGTTTTCATTCCATATGTGCAAAGAGACATTACACAAATACATATAACATTTATTAACGATAACAGAAATAATGACAAGAATGCTTAACTAAAGATGCTGTTTGGCCACAGAGTCTCATCTGCGTATGCAGCGTGGCCGATGAATAGGTGTAGACACATGCCTAATGGCAGCTCTGATGTAAGACTAGCTTATTCCAGTATGTGGTGTGGTAGATACAGGCTAGTATGTGAGTTAATGACCAATCAAAGTTCTTTGGACAGTGATATAACCTTTTAAGGGGGATAGTTGGCTGGTCACCCTGCATTTATCAAGCCTCAAGTCAATTAAGGTAAAGCGATACATAGGCTATATTGTCAAAAGTATTGTGACGCCTGCTTTTATACACACATGAACTTTAATAGCATCCCAGTCTTATTCAGTAGAGTTCAATATTGAGTTGGCCCACCCCTGCAGCTATAACAGCTTCACCTCTTCTGGGAAGGCTGTCCACAAGCTTTAGGAGTGTCTATGGGAATGTTTAGCCATTCTTCCAGAAGCTCATTTGAGAGGTCAGGCATTGATTTTGGACGAGAAAGCCTGACTCGAAGTCTCTGCTCTAATTCATCCTAAAGGTGTTCTGTAGGGTTGAGGTTAGAAAATTGTGCAGGCCAGTCAAATGCCTCCACCCCAAATTCGCTCATCTATGTCTTTATGGACCTTGCTTTATGCACTGGTGCGCAGCCATGTTGGAACAGGGAGGCGCCATCTCCAAACTGTTCCCACAAAGTTGGGAGCATGAAATTGTCCAAAATGTCTTGGTATGCTGACATCTTAAGTGTTCCCTTCACTGGAACGAAGAAGCCAAACCCAACCCCTGAAAAACAACCCCACACCATAATCCCCCCTCCACCAAATGATTTGGACCAGTGCACAAAGCAAGGTCCATAAAGACAAATATGAGCAAGTTTGGAGTGGAGGAACATGACTGGCCTGCACCTCAACCCTGACCTTAAAGGGTCACTAAAGGATTTTTTTTTTTTTGCTAAATAGCTTCCTTTACCTTACTGCAGTCCTGGTTTCATGTCCTCATTGTTAGTTTTTGCTTTGATGTTGCTGTAAATCCTCTCTGTTCTGGACACTTCCTGGTTGTCTGTTTCCTGATCACCACAGTACTGGGAGATTTCTCACTGTGGTGACTAATCAAGGAGGTGTGATTACTGTGTGTAAAACAAAACTGGATTGGTGCTGAGGAGTTTTAGACAAAGTATCACTGCCCTCTATTGGCTCACTGCCCTCTATTGGCTCTCTGTACATCAGAGAACCAGGAAACAACAGCAAAAACAAAACTAAACTGCAGGCACATTATATGATTGGTTTTTATCTATTTTTAATCATTTTTAAAAGGAATCAGTTAACTATTATGTCTCTATACCCTGTAAACAGTCATTTCAGCTAAAAAATGTTTTTCCTTTAGTGACCCTTTAACCTAATAGAACACCTTTGGGATGAATTGGAGTGGAGACTGCAAGCCAGGCCTTCTCATCCAACATCAGTGACTGACCCTACAAATGCACTTCTGGAAGAATGGCAAAACATTCCCATAGACACACTCCTAAACCTTGTAGACAGCCTTTTTATTTTATTTATTACTATTTGTTTGTGAAGCGCACATATACCACCAGTCGGTGGTGCCTTCCCAGAAGTGTTGAAGCTGTTATAGATGCAAAGGGTGGGCCAACACAATATTGAACCCTACAGACTTAAGGCCACTTTCACACTGAATCGCCACTAAAACAGCAATAAAGCACAGGTCGTTTTAGTGGCACTAGCGTGCTGTTTTTATTTAGGGTCCTTCAAAACAAAAACAAAAAGATAAAAGACCCGTTTAGTGCTCCCAAGCTGCCCCAAAGATGCTGCTTGCAGGACTTTTCCCTAATGTCCCACAAGCGCACCCCCTGAGTGTGAAAGCACACATTGAAGTGAATGGTAGGCAGTTTTCAGGCGCTTTACAGGCACTATTTTTAGCGCTAAAACGGCTAAAAGCTGCCTCAGTGTGAAAGGGGTCTGAGACTGGAATGCCATTAAAGGTTATGTGTGTGTAAAGGCAGGTGTCCCGATACTTTTGACAATATAGTGTATGTCCTTATATGGTTCCTTGACCAAGATTTGAAGGCTTAGAATTCATTAGTAAGCCACCTTATTAACCACTTGCTGACCGCCTCACGCCGCATGCCACAGGAGCGTTCCCCGGGTCCCGCAAACTCTATGTTCACTGGCGGCCCGCGATCGTGACACAGAGAGGCAGAACGGGGAGATGCCTATGTAAACAAGGCATTTCCCTGTTCTGCCACTGATCTCTGTCATCAGGAGCAGTGATCTCTGTCATGTTGTAGTGAGCCCATCCCCCCTACAGTTAAAACACCTCCATAGGACACTAGTGTTTAACCCCTTCCCTGCCAGTGACATTTACACATGTATACAGTAATAAGTGGCTATTTGTAGCTCTGTATAAATGTCATTGGTGTCAAAAGTGTCCGATGTGTCTGCCATAATGTCGCAGTCCCGATAAAAATCACAGATGGCCGCCATTACTAGTAAAAAATATATAAATATAATAAAAATGCCATAAATCTATCTTTAACCTATTTTGTAGACGCTTTAACTTTTGCGAAAACCAATCAATATACACTCATTGCCAATTTTTTTACCAAAAATATGTAGAAGAATACATATCGGCCTAAACTGTGGAAGAAATTTGTTTTGTTACATATTTTTTTTCTGGAAGATATTTATTATAACAAAAAGTAAAAAATATTGCTTAGGCTGGGTTCACACTACGATTTTCCCGTCCGTCAGCCGCATACGATTTATATGAAAAAACGTATGCCGCTGAAACGGACGTAAACGCATGGAACCGCACATATGTGCGTTTTCCATTGACTTTAATGTTAAAAAAAAAACGTATGCGTTTGCCATACGGTTTCAAAAACGGCCGCAAAACCGTGGTTGAACACGGTTTTGCGTACTGTTAAAAAACGTTTTGCAAGCAAATCGTACGCACCCGGATGCATCTGAGTGCATACGATTTGCAATGCATTGTCTATGTATGCGTTTTCCCGTACGGGCCCGTACGTTTTCAATACTGAAATCGTATGCGGCTGACGGACGGGAAAATCGTAGTGTGAACCCAGCCTTATTTTTTTCAAAAAAACTGAAATTATTTGTTTATGTCACAGAAGAATATATGTTGATATTAAACTTAGTATATAATCATCCACATATTATACTTATGTTAGAAAAAAAAAAAAAATGAACAATAAAGAAACACTGTATAACATGTATAAGAAGCATCAAGCGATGAGATTACACAATATTCCGTTCCATCCTCGCTTGTCTCACTGGAGATATTCAAAACTTGGGGGGGGGGGGACGATGCATACATAATATAGTCTTAATTCTGGAATTCCAGACCATCTTTTCTACAACAATGTTTCTACAAGACTTTATGTACATTTGATATATTTCATTCATGGTGTGTGCCTGTGAAATTCTCCCTTGTGTAGTGATCCAAAATCCAGAGACTGCTCCCGGGAGCCACTGTCGTGAATGTAATGTCAGCAGCCCCAGCAGACTAAGAGCTGTCTCTCAAATGACATTATACAGTATTCCCCTTTACTTCTCCGGCAGCTACATAAACGATTATGTAGGGAGAGGAGGGGCAGGGGCAGTAGAGTTAAGTCAGTAGAGTGATTTGATAATAAAGGGACCTATTTTAATGTGCATACAACGCGTGGTGACATCGCGAATGCACTAGTGAGTAATGTGCCAACGCCCCGAAATAACGATATTGAAAGAAGGAACTAATAAATTGGGCTTTAAGGGCACACAATACCAAAAGATGTAGAAAACTAGAAATTTATTTAGTATGAAATATCATAAAAAGTGGAATGACATAAAATCAAAAGAGAATAGGTCAGCAACTAATACCACAACTGTGATTACAACACTATACAATCATATCATATATAGGCTTCATTTAGAAAGCACAGTTACAGGTACACTGTTGAGTTGCATATCCAGTGTAGTATTCCAAGATTTGGTGAAGAGCTTGCTCTACATGTTACGCGCGTTAGCGCTTCCTCAGGAGCATAAGATATTGCATCTACTGAAACATATATACAAGAAAACAATGAGTTCACAAGTATACATATATAAAATGAAATTTCTTATATACAGTAAAAATATATACACAATACAGTAAATAAAGGAGAACCAAAAACAGTTTATAAAACTAAAAAGATTATTTATGTCTATCAGCACGAGTGCGGCGCAGCAGGGGGGGTAGCGGTGCGTCACCCAAAGCCCACGTAGATCAGGAGGAGAAAGGGAGAAGAGGAAAAAAGGGGGGGGGCAGTGTCATAGGAAATTATGTAATTGAATGGGGAAGGGAAAAAAGAAAGAAGGAAGAGATATAATTATGTTGAATATGTAGCAGCAAAACATGACTTACAAGAATAGGTCGCATTGGGGGTAACCAAGCGATAATAGCGTGTTAGCCCCACAGTGGCTGGGCGGACAAGCTATATCAAGCCAGCCAAACGTGGGGAAATAATCTGTAAATAATAAAGAATTGGGCTTTAAACAAAGATAAGTATATTGTTTCTCTGGGACACAATAGGGGAAAAGGAGGGGGAAGGGGAGAGGGGGGGAGGGTTTGACCAAAAAGTAGGAGAGGGAGAGACATTAATAAAGAGCAGCCACCACCAACATGGATAAAGGCTTACTCACCAAAAACACTGATTTGTAAGCATACAAATGTTCGGACAGTCAAGTGCTGGTAGGCACTGGAAATTCGAATCCAGGGATCACTAGCATGCGGTTGTTTCAAAATTTCACAGAGCTGGGCTGAACAGGATATATATTAACATATCATAGGGCAATCCAAGAGATCCTGGGTATATAAACCCAGAGATATTGTATAGGATTCCCAGAACTAGTTCCTATAAGGAAACAAATAACACCAGGGTAAGTCCTAAACAAAGAGGAAGATACCATGGGTAAAGAATATTGTTGCAGCCCTAATATTGGAATCTGTAGCAATTCAGTGTACCTGCAGCCTGATCAGCAAGGTGAAAACCGCATGTGTCCCCAGGATAGCGATGACGCCGATAAATTGTAAGGTCAGTTGTGTCCGTTTTTATATATCACCCTACCTGGTTGTTGATAAGTTGGATCAGCTGGATCGGCGTAGCCCGTCGCACCCGTGATGACGTCATCATCGATCGCTCATCACATGACCGGCTCAAAGCTTGGAATTGGTGGATGGTGGGGGCGGTGATGGGGGCGGATGCAACAAGCATCCCATCCAATCAGAGGCCTGGGAAAACGAGTGGAAGGGCAGGGTACCGCCTCACGGTCTGGAGATGGATATGCAACATATGATTGAGATGTGCCGCACAGTGTCACACAGTACACATCGACGGATCAGCAAGAGATCCGCCCAGAGGGGCGGGCATATCGTCGGGGCCCACCAATAAGCAATCCTGCAGGGGAAAAGAATGGGAGAGGAACTCCATAGTTGACGGGGAACATGCACATAAAATACAGGATTCCCTAGTCGGCTTGGTGGATCTTTATCCATTTGGTAGTGTCAATGGGAAATGAGGAAAATTGACGGAAGCTAGCAGTTTAAGTAGAGAAATAAGAAACATAGGTTATAGGGGACACAACACAGCCCAATGCTGCACCGCACTAGCCCGGCAGACATTATAATTATGAATACACATAATGCATAATCCCTGATGTCAGGGATGCTGCACTGAATAAAGATTTAAAACATTCATCTCAATCATGAACAAAGAAGAATTAAAAAGTTTCTCATATTTCAAAAGTAATAGCTGGAGAATATACAATTTTCAATTTATTTGACACCGGTCAGGTATTCATTATACTAACATATCAGACAATTATATATAACTGTGCATACTCTTTTTGGCCAGTCACTATTCATTGGTCTATTTTTAAGGGGTCATACGTGTATATAGATTTGTTGGTCTAAAACTCACAGTGTAGTTGTTTTTGGGGGGGGGGGAGGGGGGAGGGGGAAAAAGGGAGAGAGGAGGCGACTACACCGGAGTGAGTGAAGTGGGGAATAAGGAGGATTTATTGAGACAGATTGTACACCTATAGTATAATATGTTATTTGGGTCTGAGTGTATATCGTATAGAGGTGAAGTGATATTAGAGTAAAAGGGAAGAGGAAAAAGAAAAAGAACTATTGTGAGTTGGATAATATAAGTGTAAAAGATATTTTGTGTGATAATAACAAGTCAGTATGCCTCATAGGGAATATGTCACACATGGAATACTTTGTGTGACTAGGAAAAGGTGGAGGGGGGGGGGGGGGAAAAAGGATGGTCACAACAACAGCAGTCAAAAAAGTATAAACAGTGGAGAATTAATTATTAAAGTGAGTAATGTTGACAAACTTAGAGGGTAATGCCTATGTCATCAAGAACATAGGATATCCATAGATTTTTTATATATTGTTGTATTCTATATTGAAACCAAGTGATATCATAAGTGTAAACCAAAGTAATATTCAGTGATCAAAGTGACCAGATAACATTATAGGAAAGGTTTGTACGATTGCGTTTCATTTAGTCCAGGGGATTGGGTGGCATTGAGCCTCTCGATCCAGATGGTCTCCCTTTGGAGAACAAATCTGTCCCATTCACCTCCTCTTGGGTTCTGGGGAATGACAGCCAGGGCAATGAAACTAATACAGGATGTATCGAAATGGTGATACAAATCCAGATGTCTGCTAATGGGAGTTAGCATTTTGCCGTTCCCTGAATAGTATACATGATCATTGATTCTTTGACGGAATTGCCTGACTGTCTTCCCCACATAAAAAGCCCCACAATTACATGTCATCAAATACACTAGGCCCTGTGTGCGGCAGTTGGCAGAGAATTTTGGTGTCAGAGTCTCACCATTAGGGAGCTTAGCAGTTTTACACGGAGCTATCCATTTACAAAAGGAGCAAGCACCACAGCGGGAAGTCCCCAAGGGAAGGGGAAGACGGTCTATATTTGGTCTGGTATAATAACTTTTAACTAGTTTGTCACGTATAGACGATGCTCGTCTGAATGTTATCTGTGGGTGGGTACCCACATATTTCATCAGGGTCACATCCTCTCGTAGTAGGTGCCAGTGGGTTTCCAGAATAGACTTAATACTGTCATGCTGGGAACAGAATTTGGTAATGAATTTGACTGTGGTATTTGGTGTTCTAATTTTGTTTGTGAATAGCAAGGCGTTTCTGGTTTGGTTAAGTGCTTTGTTATATGCCTGACATAGCAGTTTTTTGCTATATCCTCGAGCCAGTAGGCGGGTCTGGAGCAATTTAGATTGGCTTTGAAAGTCCGATAATAGAGTACAGTTACGTCTTAAACGAATGTATTGTGCGTAAGGTATGCTACGTATTAGAGGTGGGGAGTGTGAACTAGATGCATGTAACAAAGTGTTACCGGCAGTCTTCTTACGGTATAGATCAGCTGCTAGGGAGTCATCCCCACTACGGAACACGGTTATATCAAGAAAGTTGGTTTTATTAGTGTTACATTCAAAAGTAAATTTCAAGTTAAAGGTGTTTGAGTTTAACTTCCGGACAAAGTCATCCAGCCTTTCCCTGGTATCTGTCCATACAAAAAAGACGTCATCAATATACCGCATCCAACAAGGGATGCGGTCAGTATATTGTGACATGGTATCATCAGAGAAAAGCTCCCTCTCCCACCCCCCCAGATACAGGTTAGCGTAGGCCGGGGCACAACAGGTGCCCATAGCCACGCCTTGTATCTGGAGGTAGTGGGAGAGGTTGAAGCTAAACCAGTTGTGGGTGAGGATGAATCCCAGCAGACGGATAATAAATTCATTGTAGGGCCAATGGTGATGGTCTTCTTCCATTAGGAAGGTGCGTACCATCCCAACTCCCCCCTCGTGAGGGATGCTAGAGTATAGTGCCTCAACATCCAATGTCACGAGGAGGGCGTTGGGAGGGACCACCATACCGTCAATTTGCCTAAGAAAGGCCAAAGTATCCTTGGTATAGGAAGGCAATGCTAGAACATGGGGCATAAGTACCGAATCAACCAGCCGGCTAGCATTTTCAGTGAGACATCCGATCCCTGACACAATCGGTCTCCCAGGGGGCAACACAGGATTCTTATGCACTTTGGGAAGTGCATAGAATGTTGCCACTCTGGGAGACCGAGTGTTCAGGTAATCGTAGAGTTCTTGATCAATGAGGCCTTTGGAATAGGCGTCATTGATAATGTCAAGAAACTCATTCTTAAATCTAGTATTCTGACTCGAGGAGATAGGGCGATACCAATCCTTGTTCTGGAGGATTTTGAGGCACATGTCCTCATAAAAAATTCTCGTCATCAGAACAATATTTCCACCCTTATCAGCCGCCTTGACGACGACATCAGGGTGGCTTTGTATTTTCAGAATAGTTTGACGCTCGTCTCGTGTGAGATTATCATTTGTAGAAGAAATTTTAAGCCGTTTGATATCACTGATGATGTTACATAGGAATGCCCAAGCTTTGGGGCTGGTGGTGAGATCCGGAAAGTTTTTTGATTTAAGTTTAAATTTCTTTATTGGTTTTGAAATTTGGACTGGATTTTCTCCATTAGCTATATTGCTTTCATTTTCCTCTAGTAGGAATATTAGGTCCCGAAGTGCCCTAAATTCTTCCATTTTAAAGTGTTTTATTTTTTCCGAAAATTCCCTTTCCTCTCTCATTCTAGAACAATCCTGGTCGAAAATAAATTTGAACGTGAGATTTCTAATAAACATGTAAATGTCTTTGATCACCTCATATTTGTCAATCCGTTCCGAGGGGCAGAAACTCAAGCCGTATCTCAGAACTTTTAATTCATTGATGGAAAAGTGGTAAGGGGTCAGATTCAGGATGTCTTGTTCTATGTTGGGGGTGGGGGAATCCCTAGTGAGGGAAAATTTAGTATTTGCGAGCTGTTCGTATTTATGTGACTATCTAGTGTGCTTTGTTTCCTACATGTTTGTAGTTGGGCTGTAGGATGTAAGTTTGATGTATTGGGTGTATTGGATAATCGATTTTGGGGATCGGTATCCCCAGAGTAGGTTGGTAGTTGTATATTAATAGGACCTAGACCCGAAGGATATAGGTTTGTGTTGGTGGGTTGTTGCTTAGATCCATTTAATATTTGTAACGCCTGTTGTGCTGTTGCTCCTATATATTTATTTTGTGGGACATCCCCATTTGTGTTAGTAGGTAAGGGAGTTTGACGTGATGGTGCATCGAAAGATCTTATCTCACGGTTATCTGATTTTTTCTTTGGGTAGGGTGTGTAGTGCCCGTCACCATGTGCTCTCTTACGTCTACCGTTGTGCGCCGTAGTATCACCACCGTATGTCGTATTGGATCCTCGTCCTTGTGAAAACTGTAGGGAGGAAACAGAGATAGATGAATCTGATTCTGTATCTTCCTCAAACCTTCTTGTATCGTTATCACCCCGACTTTTTTGTTTGTTCGTTCGTCTTGGGCCCCGCCCTTGAAGGGGATTCTGCCAGCGATAGGCAAAGCCTTCAACAAAGGCTAGCCTATCTTTTGCCAATTTGCTTTGTTTTTTTAAAATGATGTCTTTATTAATTTTAGTGATATAGTCTTTGACTTCCTGCCATTTTTTGTCAAATTGTGCATGGCTTTTTAAACTTTCACTAGTAGTCTGTAGAGATATAATCTCTACATCTAAACTATTAAGTTCAGCTTGGTAATGGGTAATCAAGAGTTTAATAAGTGCATTGCTACTTTGATTTAATATATTCTCCCAGCAATTTTTCAAATCAGTGCTGACATTTTGGAAGGAAGGAAATAGTTGAATCCTCAGCCCCAAGGGGCTGATATTCTCGTGGGCATATTGTTGAAGAAAATTTACATGCCAATGTAGATTGGATTTTTTCTTTAAAAGCCTTTTCATTTTGTTAATATATTGATTGATTCCTATTTCCTGTCCATTATTAGCATTACATCCTGTTTGTATTTCATTGACGTAGCCCAGCCAGGCCGAACCCACAAAGTCCATGATGGTTTATGGCAGGAAGTGATTAGTTATAAGACCTAGTGTCAAGAAAAAGGAATTAAAAAATACCCTAATGGTACAAATTTAGAATGAGAAACAGAAAATATAATCTAAAAGAAATTATAAAAATTCACCTAACACTAAGAAAAATGGGTGCTACCACCCCAATAGAGTAATTTGATAATAAAGGGACCTATTTTAATGTGCATACAACGCGTGGTGACATCGCGAATGCACTAGTGAGTAATGTGCCAACGCCCCGAAATAACGATATTGAAAGAAGGAACTAATAAATTGGGCTTTAAGGGCACACAATACCAAAAGATGTAGAAAACTAGAAATTTATTTAGTATGAAATATCATAAAAAGTGGAATGACATAAAATCAAAAGAGAATAGGTCAGCAACTAATACCACAACTGTGATTACAACACTATACAATCATATCATATATAGGCTTCATTTAGAAAGCACAGTTACAGGTACACTGTTGAGTTGCATATCCAGTGTAGTATTCCAAGATTTGGTGAAGAGCTTGCTCTACATGTTACGCGCGTTAGCGCTTCCTCAGGAGCATAAGATATTGCATCTACTGAAACATATATACAAGAAAACAATGAGTTCACAAGTATACATATATAAAATGAAATTTCTTATATACAGTAAAAATATATACACAATACAGTAAATAAAGGAGAACCAAAAACAGTTTATAAAACTAAAAAGATTATTTATGTCTATCAGCACGAGTGCGGCGCAGCAGGGGGGGTAGCGGTGCGTCACCCAAAGCCCACGTAGATCAGGAGGAGAAAGGGAGAAGAGGAAAAAAGGGGGGGGGGCAGTGTCATAGGAAATTATGTAATTGAATGCGTTTGCCATACGGTTTCAAAAACGGCCGCAAAACCGTGGTTGAACACGGTTTTGCGTACTGTTAAAAAACGTTTTGCAAGCAAATCGTACGCACCCGGATGCATCTGAGTGCATACGATTTGCAATGCATTGTCTATGTATGCGTTTTCCCGTACGGGCCCGTACGTTTTCAATACTGAAATCGTATGCGGCTGACGGACGGGAAAATCGTAGTGTGAACCCAGCCTTATTTTTTTCAAAAAAACTGAAATTATTTGTTTATGTCACAGAAGAATATATGTTGATATTAAACTTAGTATATAATCATCCACATATTATACTTATGTTAGAAAATAAAAAAAAATGAACAATAAAGAAACACTGTATAACATGTATAAGAAGCATCAAGCGATGAGATTACACAATATTCCGTTCCATCCTCGCTTGTCTCACTGGAGATATTCAAAACTTGGGGGGGGGGGACGATGCATACATAATATAGTCTTAATTCTGGAATTCCAGACCATCTTTTCTACAACAATGTTTCTACAAGACTTTATGTACATTTGATATATTTCATTCATGGTGTGTGCCTGTGAAATTCTCCCTTGTGTAGTGATCCAAAATCCAGAGACTGCTCCCGGGAGCCACTGTCGTGAATGTAATGTCAGCAGCCCCAGCAGACTAAGAGCTGTCTCTCAAATGACATTATACAGTATTCCCCTTTACTTCTCCGGCAGCTACATAAACGATTATGTAGGGAGAGGAGGGGCAGGGGCAGTAGAGTTAAGTCAGTAGAGTGAGTGGTTAGACACCCCCATAAGAGCTTTGATTGAGCTCATTGATATAAATGGAAGCCAGGATTATCATCTTAAAGAGGAGGTCCGCCCACCGTTGCAAAAATTAAAAGCCAGCAGCTACACATACTGCAGCTACTGACTTTTAATAATAGGACACTTGCCTGTCCTGGAGTCCAGCGATGTCGGCATCACAGCTGATGTTTCCATCAGATGTCGGGTGCTGCTGCCGCCATTGCCGGTAAGGGAACCTGGTAGTGAAGCATTACGGCTTCAGGCCGAGTCCCTATTGCGCATGCTCGAGGCACCGCTGCACTCTCCTACTGTCCCGGCGACGGGGGGAGGAGGAGAGAGATGAGCTGTGATGTACTTTGTCACGGCCCAGACTCTTGGAAGTGGGGATAGGGTACCTGTCAGACAATTATCCTCTCCCCCCTGAAAGGTGCTAAATGTGGCACTGGAAGAGGGAGGAGACAAATGAGCGGAAGTTCCACTTTTGGGTGGAACTCCACTTTAACTGAGCCGACTTGTGGCTTGCAACTTGTGCTCTGAGGATCTTGAGAGGGAACCCCATAAGGAAAAAAAACAGTGTGCCCCTCCAGATCCATACCAGGCCCTTTGAGTCTGGTATGGATCTTGAGGGGGAACCCCATGACAATTTTTTTTTTAAATGCCGTGGGGGCCCCCAAAATCCATACCAGACCCTTATCCCCTGCACCATACCAGGCCACATGCCCTCAACATGGGGGGGGTGGGTCCTTTGGGGCTCTGTGCCCCCCACCCCAAAGCACATTGTCCCCATGTTGATCAAGACAAGGGCCTCTTCCCAACAACCCTGAAGACAGGTCACAGAATGAACGGCCCTCCTGTGATCCACATGAGTGGAGGTCTGTGGGCAGGGGGCTTATCAGAATCTGGAAGCCCCCAGTGTAGTGTAGTATTACAAAAATGGCGTAGCCATTCAGGGTAGTCATCCAAAGACACGGAGACCCCGCCCCCTGTCACAAGAGGGTGGGCTCTCCGGGTGATGTCCCCGGATGGCCACATTCCATGGCAGACACCGGACCTGACACAACAGTGGGAGCCATCTGAGGAGGACGGGGTCGGTGGAGAAAGAAGTCATCGGCGGATGGAGAAGAAGCGGGGGAGCTACAATGGGAGGACATTCATAATTTTTACTGTGGTGACGTCACAAGGAGGTGGGGGCCTCTGGATGAGATCACTGGGTGGGGGGGTCCAGCTGTGTTTTTTTTTTGGGGGGGGGGTTTGCCATAGAGATCCCCCTCAAGATCCATACCAGACCCAAAGGGCCTGGAATGGTCAGATCAAAGTCGGATCCCGTTCATTGAAGTCGCATGGAAGTCAGAGATGAAGTTGCAGGGCAAAGTCGGTTTACAAGTCGTACGACTTTCATATCAGATCAGTGTGAACATAGCCTAACTGGTGCACACAGAATCTGGTGCAGCTGTGCATAGTAACCAATCCACTTCTAGGTTTTATTGTTCAAGTTTAATTGTACAAGCTGAAGTTCCTAGTAGATGACAGGCTCAGCAATGGCATGCAATGCCAGGCTGCTGCAAGCAAAGCCAACTATTGGCATCCATAAGAACGGGGATTTACTCCAGAGATAAAACAATAATTCTGCCAATCTACAAGGCTCTAGTCCGGCTGCATCTAGAGTATGCCATCCAGTACTAGTGGTGCAAAACGGATCGTCATTGATCCGTGATCAGCACGGATCAATGACTTCAGATCGGCACACGCATGATCCGCGACGCATGTAGAGGGGGCGAGCAAAGCGGTAAAACACGCTGTAACAGCTGACATTGAAATAGTCTCCGCTCTGCTCACACTAACACAGCCCTGCCTCCTCCTAACACCATGCTTGTTATAGACAGAATGTGCGCCGCAGTCAATCGCCTTCTGGCGCATCCGGCCACGCCCCCGGCGTGGATAACTGCTGAGTAATGGACGCTGCAAGTGAGCAACTGTCCCGCGGTGAGCTGTGAGAGGAGCTGGGGGGGGGGCGGTGCATGGTGGCAGGTGAGGCTCCATGTGTGCTGGGTTGCATCAGTATGGAAGAATTTACCTCCCAGGGGGGATTGTTTACCCCTCAGAAAGGAGAGGGGAAGCGGAGGGCACATGATACCAGCCTGGGGCATGAGGTGCAGCTGATGTCCGGGGCTGCATGGAGTGTGACAGACATATGGAGGGAATGTAGAGATTGGGAAAGGGGATATAGAGGTATAAACACCCACACTCAGTGTATCCCCCCCTCCACCCCATCATAGGAGCCAAGTGTGACCTGACTGTCCTCCACCACCTGGGGGGAGACATGCCCATGGGCTAAGGAGGGTCAGGGGAGGAGATGAGCATCGGGGCGAGAAGGTGGAGGAAGAGAGGAGCGTCAGGTAGAGGTGAGAGTGAGGCTGCAATGGGGGCACAGTGAGGCTACAATTCTTTTTGCTGATCCGAAAAACGATCCAATCCGTGACTCTGATCCGAGGATCGATCCGATCCGTAAGTTTTTTGATCCTTTGCACCCCTATCCAGTACTGAGCACCAGTTCTCATGAACGATGTGCTGGAGCTGGAGAAAGTTCAGAGAAGGGCAACAAAACTAATAAATGGACTGGAGCATTAAACGTATTCTCTCTGGAGAAGAGACAGACACTTGAGGGGGAGATATGATAGTGATGTACAATTATTTTAATGTTAACTCTAGCATAGGGAAAAAAAATTTCAGTGATAGGGAGTTTAAAAATACTCATTAAACTGGAAGAGAAGCGGTTTAACCTTAAAGGATAAGTTCACTTTTAAGAAAAAGTGGTTCTGTTGTCTGAGAGAACCTTGACTGCTTGGTCTTTTATCATCGTCTGGAACCCTAGCAGAGCGCGTTGAATGGCTTCCAATTCCAGAAGATTTGAATTCTGCGCTGGAAATGCCTTCCACTGACCCTGAACAGGCTGGCCCAAACAGTGAGCCCAAAAGCCTGGCATCTGTCGTCATGACTGCCGCCTTCGGAAATTCAAGTGGTACTCCGCGTGACAGATTTTGAGCAATCCTTTACCAGGCCAGCAAATGTTCTATTGGAACTTCTGCATGCAGACTTTCTGAACCAATGAGTGGCGATCCCACTCCTGCAGGAAATTGTATTGAAATCTCCTTCCCCGCCATCTGGCCCAGGGTACCACCGGGATTGTGGAGGACAGAAGACCCAAGTACTGCATGCTTTCCCTCGCTATCAGAAATGATTTGGACATCACGGCCTTCGTCCTGCTCTGAATTTCCTGAATCTTTTGGGGAAGTAAGACACAGCCCTGAATCGTATTGAATTGGACTTCCAAAAACTGTGTCGGCTGCATCTGACTCTTCAGATGATTAATTAACCATCCAAAGTGACTGAGTTTGTCGCAGGATATCGCCACGTGTTCTTGCAGAAGAGGCCTTAATGGGGCTAGTAGAAAAATGTTGTCCAGGTAGTGGAATATCTGTATGCCTTTGATTCTCAAGACCGCGATGACAGCCGACAAAACTTTTGAAAACATTCTGGGAGCCGGGCAGAGCCTGAACAGCAGACATTGAAATTGAAAATGCAAGTCTTCTATTGCAAGGAAGTGATGGTGAGCTGCATCTATGGGCATGTGTACATAGGGATCTGCCAGATCGACCAAAGCCATCCAGTCTCCTTCTTCACCACTGAAATGATTGTCTGTAAAGACTCCATCCTAAATGGCAGGATCTTCATAAAGGAATTCAGGGCCTTTAGATCTAAAATGAGCTTGAAGCCCCCTGAGGACTTTGCAACCAAGAACTTTCGAACTTTCGGAACTGGCAGAACTGCCTGTGCTGTTACTAATTCCTTTAGGTATGCTAGTAAACATTGTCTCTTCTTTGGACAGATTGGAGACTGGGTATCCACGGAAAAATATTGAGGCAGTCTCCTTGCGAACTCTAATCGATATCCTCTTTTAAAGATGTCCATAATCCAGGCATCTTGTACCTCATCCACCCAGACCTCCCCTAAACTCTCCCATTTGAGGGGCCTGAGCGTAGACACCTTCAGAAGAGCTTGTCTAAAGCCTTCGCTGTCTGATTGGCCTTTGGGCTTGGCAGCCTTCAGGAAAGATGGACCAGCTCCTTTCCATTGTCTGAAGAACAGCCTACCCGGTTGATACGCAGTAGCTACTCTGAACCCCTTTTTGGTCCTTTGAAAGAACGAAAGGACTTCTTCTCTACTGTGGGATTAGACCTGACTTGCTACCAGAGAACCACTGAACCACTGAATTGTTGATTGCAACGTCTAGCCAAACAATAGCTTTTCGTCAAAGGAAAGAGAGCAAAGGTTGTGTTTGGAAGCATTATCAGCTGATCAATTCTTTAACCACAAAACTCTACGAGACATTACAGAATGAGCCATTAACTTAGCTGATATCCTGCTTTGGTCCACAGCTGTTTCTACTAGAAAATCCACTGCAGTTTTATTGGACTACAAAGGGGGAGAACCTCCACTTCCCACCACCTCTCCCTAAGATTCTGCCTCTAATTCCGCTACCCACACTCTTAGAGCCGCTGCCTAAGAAGTAAGTGCTATAGCCGGCATGCAGGCACGCTCTATAAATTCTCTTCCAGGCTGTATATATCCTATGATCTATGAGAACTGTAAAGGAAACCGAATCTTCTAGAGGTAGCGTTATATGCCGAGCCAGTCTTTGCAAAGAGGCATCCACCTTAGGAGCAGAATCCCATAACTCAGCAAATTTGGTGCAGAAAGGATACCATTTTTAGACTCTATTGTGGATGTTTAACCTCTTATCGGGCCTTGCCCATTCATCTTCCACTATCTCTTATATATCAAAAATGAGAGAGAAGGAATTGACTTCTTCAAATCTGGATAATAGTTGCGCTACTTTCTAGGAAGCGAGGCCTCCTCTCGCCACTTCATAGCATCTTTTACTGCCTCCACTAAGGAGGGAGTCAAAGAAAAATCAAAAGCATGAGTTTTTGGTTCAACATCTGAAGACCCAGAGTCTTCTTCCTCATTTGAATTTAAGAACAACGATGTTCCAGGCTCAGAATCTTCTGCAGTCGATGAGAGCGTATGCCAAGCTGATTTCCTGGACACGCTTCTCATCCCTTCTTTGACTGCAGGTTTAATGTAAGACTTTACTTGACATGCATCTGCTGCATTGTCCCAGGCGGCTTCCTTCAAGCAAGAAGCGAATACAAACTTTACTGGTAGTGCTTCGGTCGAACACGCCCAACAGGCCTTTTCTTCCTCCCATGCTGGCGAGAAGGCTCTAGAAGAGGACCTTTACCTGTGCTTCCGTCACGATTTGCTCTTTTTGGATGCTTTTCGATGCTGCGATACCTGGCTCAGATCCGAGCGACTACAGTGAGGTACAGGTGAGGGAGACCTGGAATGCCGTTCTGCAGGCCACTCATCTGATCCGATTTGTCATGCCTTGAGCCCTTCTTCCTTCTTTGAAGATGATGTGACAATGTGGCGTTTATCCTGCACCGGGTTCTTCTCTCTGTCAAGAGATGGAAGGATGCACTCTTTTATTAAAAATTAAAAACCTTTCCATGTGTTTCTTCAGTGCTAGAGGCAGGTAGGAGAATTAGGAAAGACCTGCAAAGACACATTCCAAAATGAGATGCCACATCTTCTAGCGAGTCAAGATAGCTCAGTGAGAGTTGTAAAGAGGACTCACCTAGCAGAGCAGGAGCGAGACTGATTCCCTGGAGCACAGCAGCTGAGAAACAGGAAGGGGATCGGCGATCCACTGAAAAAAGTATTTTTAAATATATATTTTTTTTTATAATGCATATTAATATTTACCATTCTATTTTTGAGCCCTTCATACTCCTTTGTATGTTTTCTAGACACTAATTTTGCTTCTTTGATGTAAAGACTGTTGTTCACAGTTATGTAAACATGTGAACAGGTCAGAACAATGATTAATGCCTCGTACACACGATAAGAATATCGGACGAATGATAATCCTTTTTTTGCATGCTTGTTTCATATCGAAAACTAATAGGTTACTAAAGCTCCGAAAATTCTTATACGACTAAATACAACTTCGGAAGTGTAGGTAATGTATTGTGTTGTATTATAATGTATTATTTTGTTTCTGGGCATAAGTGGTCTTGGTCACACGATTTTTTTTCGTACACATACCAGAAAATTGTTTTGTTATCATTTGAGAAAAATTTTCTTGCTTGTCCCCTAGGATATTTTCGCATGAACTGTCTTGATAGGCTCTCGAAACGAATCTCAGATTCTCAGACGATTGCCCTGAATGTGTTTTTTTTTTGGTTCGATTTTCTTATCGTATGTACTAGGTATTATTGGTATTATTACTTCGGAAGATTAGGTAATGTATTGTGTTGTATTATAATGTATTCTTTTGTTTCTGAGCATAAGTGGTCTTGGTCACACGATTTTTTTTGTACACATACCAGAAAATTGTTTGTTTTGTTATCATTTGAGAAAAATTTTCTTGCTTGTCCCTTAGGATATTTTCGCATGAACTGTCTTGATAGGCTCTCGAAACGAATCTCAGATTCTCAGACGATTGCCCTGAATGTGTTTTTTTTTTTGGTTCGATTTTCATATCGTATGTACTAGGTATTATTGTAGTGACTTGTCCATTATGTGAAGATTCAATACGACAAAATATAGCCTCAAAGCAGGCATTATTAACTGTGTTGTCTCTTTAGGCAGCCTTTAGTTTTCTTGGAATCGTTTGTCATGTAAAAAATAACCTACACCTTAAAAAATGAAAATCTATTTACCCAAGTCCATTGACAGTCTCTCTTTAAAGCTGATCTCCATGCAAGTATTAAAAAGACCGGACTGGGTGCTCTTGGAAACAGTTGCACCACTTTTATATCATGTAAGATACTTTGCTTCACATTTCTATGCTACATATTACTATTTGTTCATAAAACAAGCTATGAAAAGAAACAGCTGCGCACAAGGCAAAGGCTTCACCCATTGATAAATATATAGTATCTGTGCTATACAAATTCAATTGGCCCCTTAAGTAGAAAAATTCATCTCCTTGCTCAGCAAGACAGAACTAAACGGTAGAGCAGGCAGCAGCCATCACATGCAAGAGCACCAGCCCAGTACTGGCTGTAATTGACTCAAAATACTGCAGAGCGTAGAAGGCAGCCGTTCCAGGCTACTGAAGCGCATAATAGGTTTTGGTTAGGATCAACA
Source organism: Rana temporaria (assembly GCF_905171775.1). Classification (NCBI taxonomy): domain Eukaryota; kingdom Metazoa; phylum Chordata; class Amphibia; order Anura; family Ranidae; genus Rana; species Rana temporaria. The sequence goes on from NC_053489.1 coordinate 309,580,533, forward strand.
TCATCTTAGACTACGGGACAACAGACACTTTATCCACTAGAAAGCGGATCAGCTGGGTGCCTGTATTATTATTTTTACTCTGCATTGTCTCAGGTGCTCTCAGCTTGTTTGTTTTCTCTGGAGATATAGGCAAACGTTGTAGTACAACAAAATGTTGCAGCTGTTATGAAGCTATTATTGCGTTAGCCCTGTTAATGCTACATGATGTCTGCTCCAGTTAGCCTGTTCAACCAAGTGTCCAAAGACATTAATGCAAGGGGGAAAAAAAACAAAAAAACATTGGTTCAGAAGTTAGTTTGAATCTCAGTTCTTTTTAAAGGAACCTTTTTAGGACTTTGTGGAAAGTGAAATAAGCTCTTTGAGGTATTTAGGCCAGGGGGACTTTACTATGAACATTTGATCAAATGCTAAAATAACATGATAATCATAATCCTTCACCCTCTTATAAAGCGCAGAATTTCTAATATACAAAAGAGATATGATTGTCTTCCAAAGCTCACCAGGACATAGTATATAGAACTTTCCTCCCATACAATATCTGAAAGTCTGAAGGTAAAAAGCTTGTAGTTGTCGCAGTGCTGCTTGAACTTGATCTCAGGACCTGTGCAATGTTGGCATTTTCATTTTAAGCAGAGCCTCAGCAGATACCACCGCGCTCAGGTAGCGCTATAGATTCTGATGAAACTTGAATCTGAGTCTGACACCTGTTCTGCCTTTTGTTAGTCTTTTCATTCTCATTAAGCCCTTTGAAGGAAGAGGGACATGCCAAAATACTCTACTGTGTACCTGGCTTCATGCTTCAAAGCTCCAGTATTCCAACATGTCCAGATGACCTTTTTCGTACTTTTCTCAGGAGCTGCTAATTATGAATGTAAACAGTAAAGCTTTCAAGAAATGAACTACGTTTTGCAGCCTTGGGGCTTCCTTTGGAGTAGTGATGAGCAAACTAGATTGGATGAAGCTTACGTGTATTACACTTTGCCCTGTATGCAGAATCTCCTCCCATAATATGGATATTTGAAGTATGGGTTATCTGTGGATAGATGACATTATGTAAAAATTATTTTCATAGTGGCAGCCTGACTTTTCTCCTACCGATATGCAAACCAACCTTGGACTACTACTGTACAGCTATAGTTTGCTATTATTAGCCACAAAGTAACTAGAGTTTTCACTGGTATTGGTTCAGCAAACTCTCACGTATCATTTCCTCTGTTGTGATTTGATTTAGTCCACTCAGGATATTAAACAGCACAGAAGTATCCATTTCCTGCAGATTACGGAGACAACCATTTTCAATAAAGCGGAACCTAACTGCATCTGAGAACCACCATCTGAGCACCACAAAGCAAAAACGCTATTTAATTCACTTTTAATATTTCAAGAAAACTCACCTATGTCTCCATGCATTATTTTGTTGAGGAAACCCTTTGAAAAACACCCCCTAGCATTTCTAGCCACAAACATTTCAGTAAGGGGAGATGATTTATGTAACATCCTGGGATCCATCTGGCCTTAGTTCAGGCATGCAGGCAGGAGGCTGTGCTTAGCTGAGAAAATAAAAAAACATACCCATGAGACATATAAGATGTATGACATCATTTTGGCCTAAGCCAGTAACCAGAAACCAAATATAATGTAAAAGAAAACGTTGAAAAGTAAATATAATATATCTTTACTAATGCTAGCAGCATAAGGATTAAAATAATTAATGTTGATTGAGAAAGTAATGTTCCACTTTAAAACTGTTTCTGAACGTACACCTATAAGCAGATGTTAGTATCCTTTTAGTGCCTTGGGTAATGCTAGTGGGCGGAGTACTGTGGCCTGTAAAATCTGGTGTGGGTGTTGTCCTGGGTAGGAAAAGAATGGGAATTGGCTACCCCAGACTTACAGCATGTAAGCTTTTAGTCTAGAGGGATGAGCCGAACACACCCCCGTTCAGTTCGCACCAGACCAAACAGACCAAAAGTTTGTGTGAACTTTAGAACCCCGTTAAAGTCTATGGGACTCAAACGTTTGAAATCTAAAGTGCTCATTTTAAAGGCTAATATGCAAGTTATTGTCCTAAAAAGTGTTTGGGGACAGGTCACGTGACGGGTGGCGGCCCCGCCTCACCTATATAAGAGCTGTCACTGGCTCAAGCCGCTTCATTCGCCGGGCTGTCTCCGGTGGAGACAGGCGGCCAGCGATGTGTGCGCACTGGATCCCGGTCCTGGATGGATCTTCTAATTGCTGGACCCCGGTAGAGAGGAGATCACCCGTCACTGGATACCGACAACGCTGGAGCGGGGATCGAGAGTGGATTACCACCGCTGGATTTTTTTTTTAATCTCCACGGTGTGTGTGTTTTTTTACTATTATTTACACTTCCTTAGTGAATTGGTAGAGGTACAATGTACCCCATTACCAATTCACATGGGGGGGCCAGGATCTGGGGGTCCCCTTTGTTAAAGAGGTCTTCCAGATTCTGATAAGCCCCCCGCCCGCAGACCCCCACAACCACCGGCCAGGGTTGTGGGGATGAGGCCCTTGTCCCCATCATGGGGACATCCTCCCAATGTTGAGGGCATGTGGCCTGGTACGGTTCAGGAGGAGGGGCGCTCTCTCGTCCCCCCCTCTTTCCTGCGGCTGGCTAGGTTACGTGCTCGGATAAGGGGTCTGGTGTGGATTTTTGGGGGAACTCCACGCCATTTTTTTTAAATTTGGGGTGGAGTTCCCCTTAAAATCCACACCAGACCTGAAGGGTCTGGAATGGATATTTGGGGGGAACCCCACGTAATTTTTTTTAAATTGATGGCAGGGTTCCCCCTTAATATCCATACCAGACCTGAAGGGCCTGGTAATTGAATTTGGGGGGACCCCCACGCTTTTTTTTTTTATGAATGAATTGCCGGGAGCGGACAATTCATTATAGCCGCGAGTGATTTTTAAATTACTTTTTTTCCTTCAGAAATGACACTTTGTGCAGAGACAATTCTAAGCACGGGAAACATGCGCTATTTCACAGGCATACTTTACACCCCCCGGTACGAAATTTAAAGGAATATTTCACTTTTATTGTTTCACTTTAAGCATTATTAAATTCACTGCTCCCGAAAAAACTGCCATTTTTAAAACTTTTTCTTGCATTGATACATGTCCCCAGGGGCAGGACCCAGGTCCCCAAACACGTTTTATGACAATAACTTGCATATTAGCCTTTAAAATTAGCACTTTAGATTTCTCCCATAGACTTTAACAGGGTGTTCCGTGGCTTTTCGAATTTAACGCGAAACACATCAAAAAGTTAGCTGTTCGCCGAACAGGCAATGTTCCAGTCGAACATGAGTTCGACTTGAATTCCAAGCTCATCCCTACTAGAGAGTAATAGGCCTTTTAGACCTAGGCCCAGAGAGTGACTCCATGTGACTACTCACTGCTGGGGTACTCATGAAAGATGACTGGATTTTAAGAGTTTGAGTTGGTGGAACTGACAGTTCTGAACTGTAAATGGAAAAAGGTGGATTAGGAAGCTGTTTTACCAAGTTCTTGACTGTGTCATTATACAGTAAATGATTGAAAAAGCATCCGGAGTGGACATTCTTTATTCAAGAAGGTGGGCCTCGGGCCAGGACAATGTGAGTACTGTGAGAAGATTGGAGCACATGTGAAGCAATATGGCGGAGTTTCTTGTCAAGTCAGATACCCTATCTCATGAAGATGCGGGATGGAGTCCCTGGCCAACTTGGCGGAAAGCGGCAGCAAATACAGGCCCTTTTACATACCTGTAATTAAAAAAAACAGAAAACACACCTTACCGATTGGTGTAGTAGCCATCCCTAGTTTTAACGTGCTTTCATCACTTCTTTCCACCATTTGGATCCCTGTTGTAGTCTCCACAAAGATCCTGGCCAAAAAATGACCTTTTCTGACATAGAAGGTCCTCTCTACACCATGTAACTATGCAACAGGCATCAAGCGCAGCAGGCAGAAGCAGCAATATTGACTGTGAAATGCTACAGACATTCAAATGTTACATATTTTTGACAAGAAGTATATGTACTTAAAAACAAGACCTTGATGCCCTATCTAGCTGTAGGCACTGTGGAGCAGTTTATCATTATCCACAGCAGAAGCACTGAAGGCTTTGTTTAAGCCAGATCAGCTTACTTTGCTCCCACCTTCCAGCAGTAACTCTGCTGCCTTCCAGCCTACTAATCTCTAATGAAAACAAAGAACAGGTGTTCTAGGGAGGGGTGGTTTGGAAATTCATTGTTTCTAATATGAACTTGTAGGATGAACTTCTCCACAGTGCTTGTGGCTAAAGGGAATATTTTAGAGCTAATTTGCTGCTTATTAAAGCTAATGTCTGGGGAACTTAAGAAAAGAAAAAAAACACTTTTCCCTCCCACTCCCCCTGCCCCTATTTTATGAAAAAGTTTAAGAAAAAAAAGGCCTCAGTTTCTTACCTGAAACGGTGTCAGGCGATAGGCTAGGTCAAATTCTTCCTTCTTCTAGTATGCATTTTGGAAGGGTTCCTTTTGTACATCGTTTACTGGTGACATGGAAGCTTCTTATTACCTGGGTGATAGGGGCCGATGAGATTGGTCTTAAAATAACAGAGAACAGAAAGCAATCACTGCTCCCTACCACCAGAAGAGGCAACCCTGAGGCCGAGGGTCACATGACAGTGGAGTCACATGAGTATTTCTGGATTTTAGAAGCAGTTAAGAAACAGAGGAAAAAAAGGACTTTTATTCCAGGTAATGGGCTTCTTTTTTTTTAAATACTTCAATGTCCATAGCCTAGCACAGGTTTACTTCTAAAGCCTCGTACACATGATCAGTTTTCCCGACAAGAAAAGTGTGATGTGAGCTTTTTGTCAGGAATTCCGACCGTGTGTATGCTCCATCACACTTTTTCTGTGAGAATTCCTGCCAAGAAAAAAGTGAGAGCAGGATCTAAATTTTCATGACAGGAAAAATTCCTATCGGGAATCGCGGTCGTCTGTATGCAATTAAGATGCGAAAAAAACGTGCATGCTCAAAATCAAGGATTAGAGCCAAACTGCCTATTGAACTTCATTGATCTCGGCTCATCGTACGTGTTGTACTTCACCGCGTTCTTGACGTTCGGAATTTCAGACAAGATTTGTGTGAACGTGTGTATGCAAGACAAATTTCAGCCATTTTCCTACTGAAAAAAAAAACAAAACGTTTTTCCTATCGGAAAAACTGATCGTGTGTACATGGCATAAGGTATCTTTATGTACTTTATGTGCTTCAAGCTTCTAGGAAATATAGACATTACTAAACAAATGTCTTATGTCACAAAGAGTAAACTATAGCAACCATTTAGAATAGATCTTGTAATTCCCCATCTATAGCGTAAAATCTGGGATTCAGGGTTTACAAATAAAAACAATTTTTTTATATATAAAGTTTGAATTTCATGGGGAATTAATGGCCTATAATTTAGCTTATTCTTACTGGATAACAAGATTTGAATTCCAGCCTAAAAGATAACGTACCTACGGTAATACACATAAGATAACATGTAGATCACTCTTCCACTGTATCTATGGAGGGAGCCGTGGTTTTCACCCAAGCTGGACTTCAAACAGGTCTGCCTTGTTGACCTCCTTTACATATGGGGTGATGCAATAAGTAGTTTACAAGAAAAATAAGGTTGATTTTGCTTGCATTTCATCTCAACAATAATGCAGCGTGCACACGATCATTTTTCGGGTTGTAAAAAAACAACTTTTTCAGCCTCTATAAAAAAAGATTTTTTTTTTAAACTTCATAATTAAAACGGCCTTGCCTACACACGATAGTGAAAAAAAATGCTCTAGCAAAGCGCGGTGATGTACAACACGTACGATGGCACTATAAAGGGGAAGTTCCATGCGGATGACGCTACCCTTGGGGCTGCTTTTGCTGATTTCGTGTTTGTAAAAGACAATTCGCGCTTTTCTGTCTGTTACCAGAACGAGCGCTCCCGTCTCATAACTTGCTTCTGAGCATGCGCGGGTTTTTCACGTCGTTTAAGCCCACACACGATCATTTTTTACAACCCGAAAAACGACATTGTTTAAAACGTCGTTAAAAAATAGAGCATGTTCGAATTTTTTTTTTTTTAGTTTTTCAGAATCCGAAAAATGCTCTGAAGTCCACACACGATCATTTTAAATTACATTTTTAAAAAACTTTGTTTTTTACAACCCGAAAAATGATCGTGTGTACACGGCATAAGGCTCGGTTTGCACTGCTGCGATTGCAAACTCCTGCGACTTTGTCCTATGACTTTCTTCTGACTTGAATGCTATTTAGGAGCCTGTACAAGGGCTGAAATTGCACCCAAGTTGGACCAAAGTAGTGCAGGGACATTTTCTAAAGTTGGAGCGATTTGTGTAGCATCAGGTAAAGCGGAGCTCCACCCAAAAGGCACCTGGTAGTCACTTTGGGCGGGGGGCTTGTGAAACCCAGCTTACGTTAGAGAGCTCTGGAAACTTTGTCCAGCTCCCCCGGCCCCACCTATGTGTCTAATAGGTTTACAGGGTGACCGAGAACCCCAGTCTGATCTGCACTAATCAGACTCACCGTACAACCACACCGGACACAGCATTTTGTGTTACCCCTGTTATCCAGGGTCTTATATGTGTGGTTTGTAGTGTTGAAAGAATGAAGGGGCTTTTTCACTTTGGACAGTAATATTTCTGAACAATATCCCTCAAGAAATATATGAAGATATACTTTTTACTAGATCATTTAAGGTGTGGCTGTATCCCATTGTTCTATTGTTTATATCTGCCTTGGGAGCAACCTATTATGGGATGTATATGTCTATGTGGTTAAGATGTGAGAGGGGAAGGGGGAATTCTCCAGCAGCCACTCCTAAAGACAGTCTACTGTTGGATAGTTGAACATACCCGTGTGTCATGCTACTGGAGGAGGTAAAGTATACCTTGCCCTGCAGTGGCAGGCTGGTGAGTTTTTTCTTTTGGGGGGGCAGTGGTGGCGGGCAGGCAGCGATGCAGCGCTACCACCCCCCACCCCAGTGCGGCCGGCGGTCTGGCACTTATCTGATCTAGGTGGCAGGCTGTGGTGTCCTTCAGCATGGTCCTTGCAGGGGGTGCGGGCAGCAGCTACAGTGTCTGACCCACCAGCCGTGTGTCTCCTCTCTCTTCTACCTAAGCGCTAGGCATCCAATAGGATCATCTGACGCTTTGGCCAATCGGGAAACAGGTCACACGACCTACCTCCTGATTGGCAGGGAGGAACTTTATTGTGATGATAGCAAAAATTATTTCACACACCCTTTTTTGAAGCCTATTAGAGCCTCTGGCTCTAATCACGTGCTAGAAAAAAAAACACCCACCACGCATTGGAACCCATAGTCCGGTGCCCTAACATGTAGATACAATTAGGTAGATTCACAGAGAGCGCCGCAACTTTAAGGCGGCGTAGCGTATCGTATTTACGCTACGCTGCCTTAAGTCAGAGAGGCAAGTACTGTATTCTCAAAGTACTTGCCTCCTAACTTAAGGCGGCGTAGCGTAAATGCGGCGGGCACAAGCGCGCCTAATTCAAAATAGGCTGAGGGGGCGTGTTTTATTATAATTTTGTTTGACCTGATGTGATTGACATTTTTTTTGAACGGCGCATGCGCCGTCCGCCTACATTTCCCAGTGTGCATTGCGGCAGCGTACGCCGCACGGGCCTATTGATTTCGACGTGGACGTAAATGACGTAAATCCCTATTCACGGACGACTTACACAAACAACGTAAAATTTTCGAAGCGGGAACGGCGGCCATACTTTAACATTACTATTCCAACTATTTGTTGGAATAACTTTAGGCCTAATAAAGCGTTACGTAAACGGCATATCTGTACTGCGTTGGCCGGGCATACGTTCGTGAATAGGCGTATCTAGTGATTTACATATTCTACGCCGACCGCAATGGAAGCGCCACGTAGCTGCCAGCCTAAATATTGCACCCTAAGATAGGACGGCGCAAGCCGTCGTATCTTAGATAGGTTTAAGTGTATCTCTGTTTGAGAATACACTTAAAGGATCACTAAAGGAAAACATTTTTTTAGCTAAATGGCTTCCTTTACCTTACTGCAGTACTGGTTTCATGTCCTCATTGTTCGTTTTTGCTTTGAAGTAGCTGTAATTCTGCTGTGATCTCCACACTTCCTGCTTGTCTGGCTCCTTATGAAAAAACTTATGGGAGCTTCTCACTGTGGTCTAAGCTGTGTGTCTAAAACTCCTCAGAACCAATCAGATTCATTTTAAAAACAAAACACTGCCCTGGATTTGTTTGTTTTTGTTCTGTGGGTCTCTTTACTTCACATAAACATGAAACCAGTTTAAAACCGAAAGTGAAACTAGAGGCACATTTATATGATAGAATTTAATCTATTTTTAATCATTTTTAAAAGGAATCAGTTAACTTTTATGTCTCTATACCCTGTAAACAGTAATTTCAGCAAAAAAAATGTTTTCCTTTAGTGACCCTTTAAACTTAGGTCGGCGCAGATTCTGAGTTAGGTCGGCGTATCTACTGATACGCCGACCTAACTCTACCTGAATCTAGCTAAATGGCTACAATGGATAGGGGGTGGCACCCATTCATTTTTCTACGCAAAGAAGGGGGTTGTCCCTGAGTGTATATCTATTTGTGCTTGAATAAACAAAAGTTTTCCACCTTACACTGCTGTCTCGACAAGTGACTGGGTGGGCTAAGGGGTTTCGGATCGTGCTGGTACCAGGCAAAGAAGGTTATACAATGGACAGACTCTTCTTGCGTACGGGGGTCCATGACAGCACCGTTCAGGTGAGAGGGGGCATCGTGTTCCTGTTTTTTACAGGTATCCACTCCCACTTCTGGCTAATCTCACCACGGCAAACTTAGCCAGAATTTCGGCCTCCCTCCTCCTTCCCCCGGCTCTAGGCCATTCACAAAGCACAGCACCCTTTGCGCATGCGCAGTAGGGTACCTGTTTGCACTTAGCTGAGATGGCAGCGGTTCTCGGATGAAGACATCACTGGATTCGTGGACAGGTATGTGTCCTAATATTAAAAGTCAGCAGCTACAGTATTTGTAGATGCTAACTTTTATTTTTTCTGAAGGAGCCTGGACCTCTGCTTTAACCACTTAAGGACTAAGCCTGTTATTTCAGACTTGGTGTTTACAAGTTAAAAACAATTTATTTTGCTAGAAAATTACTTAGAACCCCCAAACATTATACATTTTTTTCTAACACCCTAGAGAATAAACGCAGATCATAAACCAATCATTCAGGGAAGGGATTGTTCCGAACAACCTCAAGCAAGGCTGTCAGGGCACTGCCCTTTACGGTCACATTTCCCCAGTTGGCTCTGGGTGGAATTGAACCTGGGACCTGTCCATTGTGAGTCCAGCTCTTTGCCTCTGAGCCACTGCTCAAGTATTACTTTGCTTGCTGTCCCTTGGAGCCTGGTTCTGAACCCATGTTACTTTGGACCAATCAGTGGCCAGTGCGGCCTATTTAAGCCAGCCCCTTCCCCTTTGCTAATTGCTGGTTCGTTGTCAGCTTTACCCTGTGAGAGAACCTTGGAAACCTGTATACCCAGACCTGCTTGACCCGGATTGGACCTTGACGATTCTCTGCCATCTCCTACACTTGACCCCTGCCTGCTTATCGGATTTGCTGTTGTCTCCTGCCCCTTGACCTTGGCTTGCTCTCACGGACTTCCTTTGATCTCTCCAACTCCTGACCCACGGCCTGTGACCCGGATTTGCCTTTGTTTCCTGTTGGTCCCTTCTGGACTTACCTGCCTGTTCCTGCCTGATCAACGACTGTCTCCAGTCCTCTGCACCTGCCCTGTTTTCGTCAGCTGCACCAAGTCTGCCTACCAGTTCCCGGCACAGGTGCCTCCTTGTGCCGTCCCTCCTCTGTTCTAACTCCAGGGAGTGGTCTGCACAGGGTCGCAAAGGTGAGCCGCCCTCAGCATCTCGGCCTCGGTGAGTACTTACCTTAATGGTCCTGACAAAGGCATAATAAAACCCCTCTTAAAGAAACCCAACCTCGACCCGAAAGACCCAAACCAGCGCAGACCGATAACAAGCCTCAACACGATCTCCAAGATCATGGAGAAAGCAGTAGTACAACAGCTTCAGCCCCACCTGGATGAGCACAAACTCCTAGATCCTCTACAATCAGGTTTTCGCCCAGGCCACGGCACAGAAACAGCTCTTCTTAAGATATGGGATGACGCCCTCGAAGCAGCTGATGACGGAGAATCCTGTCTCCTAGTGCTGCTGGACCTCAGTGCAACCTTCGACACGGTAGACCACAACATACTGATCGCACGACTCAAAGAAGTAGCAGGAGTCTCTGACGCGGCCCTACCGTGGTTCGCATCTTTCCTTGAAAATCGCACTCAGATCGTGAAACTTGGAGGGTTTACATCAGAAACACAGACCATTACATGCGGAGTCCCGCAAGGATCGCCCCTTTCACCTGTACTCTTCAACATCTACATCCGCCCGCTCCTCAAAATCATCAGCAAACAGGACCTGCGCTACCACTCCTATGCGGACGACACGCAGCTTTACCTTCGAATCACCAACAAAAAAGACCAATTTCATGAACTTGGAAAGTGCCTTACGCTGATTGACAATTGGATGACCGAAAACTCCCTTAAACTTAACGGATCCAAAACAGAACTACTCACCCTTCACGCAAATAGGAAATCCATTTCTAGGACCACCGGGACACCACCCACCATCCTCGGACAAACCATCGCACCAAGCAATAAAGCCAAAAGTCTCGGAGTCACCTTTGACTCTGACATGACGTTGGATGCACAAATAGGATCAGTTGTCAGCGGTTCTCATCATCTGCTCCGAATGCTACGTAGACTTATCCCCTTCATCCCAGAAAAGGACACGGCAGTAGTGGTGGGAACGATCATCAACTCACGACTCGACTACGCAAATTCCCTCTATTTAGGACTACCAAAATACCAGATTTCACGTCTACAAGTCGTCCAGAACACGGCAGCCAGACTGGTAACAGGTAAAAAGCCGTGGGAATCAGTCTCCCCGGCCTTGAGATCCCTCCACTGGCTGCCCGTACAGGACCGGGTGACATTCAAGACACTCTGCCTCACCCACAAATATATACAGGGGAACGCTCCCCAATACTTAAGCGAGAAAATAAAACCCTACGTCACCAAGCGCGTTCTCCGGTCAACCGACCAAAACCTTCTCCAAATTCCTAAATCCCGCTACAAATCGAAGGGAGAACGTAGATTTTCGGTCCAAGGACCACGGCTCTGGAATGCTCTACCCACTACCATCCGCTTGGAGGAAAACCATCAGGCCTTTAGGAAAAAACTAAAGACCCACCTCTTCTGAAGGACCGGAATGACTCTGGACGGGAAGCGCCTTGAGGCGATTTAGTTCGCATTTGTTGCGCTATACAAGTTACTCACTCACTCACTCAGAATAAAATGGCGGTCATTGCAATACTTTTTGTCACACTGTATTTGCGCAGCGGTCTTAAAAGCGCACTTTTTCTGGAAAAAAATAACTTTTTCGAATAAAAAAATAAGACAACAGTAAAGTTAGCCCAATTTTTATTTATATTGTGAAAGATAATGTTACGCCGAGTAAATTGATACCCAAAATTGCACGCGCTCGTGGAATGGCGTCAAACTTTTATGCCGCGTACAGACGGTCGTTTTTTGCGATGAAAAAAAACGACGTTTTGAAAAACGTCATTTCAAATGACCGTGTGTGGGGAAAACGTCGTTTTATGTCTTGAGAAAAACGACCAAAAAAAAATTCGAACATGCTCGAATTTTTTGTGTCGTTTTTCAAAACGTCGTTTTCTGTGTCAATTAAAATGATAGTGTGTGGGCAAAACGACGTTGAAAACGACGTTTTAAACCCGCGCCTGCTCAGAAGCAATTTCTGAGACGGGAGCGCTTGTTGTGGTAAATCTACTGTCCAGAATGGCTTCAGCACATTCGTTCGTTTTAATAGTAATGAAGAAAAGACTGCGCAGCATTTGACACAATGCATTTAAATGCTACACTAAAACCCTAGTTTGTTGTGGCTCATCTTGTTACATAGTTCTGACAACCTTTTTTGTTTTTGAATTATTTTTGTTAATTTTCTTTTTTTTTTGTTTATGCACATCTCCATGTCCCTTTTTTATTTTGGGTTGTTTAATGTATTTGAGCAAATGAATACCATGTTTAATGTTTGTTATTTTGGAGTGTGTGAAGTCACCACAACAACATAATATCTTATTATGCAAATTACCCACAAGGAGGTTGTTGTCCCTTGTTAATTTTTTTTTTTTTTGGTGAAATGTGTTTGCCTCCTCACTAATGATCTCTATATATGTTTAAAAAAAACACATGTGAACTTTTTTCAGAAACAAACAAATACATTTATTCATGTATAAAATAAATAAAATAAACTTAAACACATCTGTCAAACCAAAACATATCAAAAAAAAAAAAAAAAGCCCGGAATAAAGTAAAGGAGACCCTGCTTGGATTTTGCAAGGCAAGGGTCCAGCAAGCAAATAATCCAGGCTGGCAATGCCAATGTTTTGGGATTAGGGGCACCATCTCCTCACTTCTTCCTCTTTGGTTGAGGCTTCCCTGCAGGCTTCCCTGCAGCCTTCCCTGCAGCCTTCCCTGCAGCCTTCCCTGCAGTCTGCCTCCTCGGGGGCTGGGTTTCATGAGCCAAGTTTGTGGCAGGAACCAGAGCAGGCTCAGGAAGAGGAGGAGAAGGATCAGGAGCAGGAGAAGGATCAGGAGCAGGAGAAGGAGCAGGAGTAGGAGAAGGAGCAGGAGTAGGAGAAGGAGCAGGAGTAGGAGAAGGATCAGGAGCAGGAGAAGGATCAGGAGCAGGAGAAGGAGCAGGAAGAGCAGAAAGCACAGGAGTGGGAATCAGCCCAAGATCTATATTTTCATGTAGGTTGCCCAGTGAGGCCATGCTTATGGCCTTGAATATGATGTATTCGCAGCGCACACGCTGGGCCCGCTCTAGATTTTGTAGCTTGGCTGCGATGAGCGCTGCGAATCCCTCTTCCTCAGATGGTTGTTCTCTGATGGCCGCAGCTGCTTGACGGAGAATGGCCTGGGTCTCCTCCTCCATTTGCATCAGTCTCCTTGTTCTTTTTCCTGGAGCGCGAAAAGGAGGGATCTGGGAGATGCAATCCCGCCTGCGTGACTCCTGTATCCCACTGGGGCCTGCCACCTCCTGGCTCCGAGTGGCCTCTGCCTCACCCTGTCTCCTTGTTGGGCCTGCCACCTCCTGGCTCCGAGTGGCCTCTGCCTCACCCTGGCTCCCTGTGGGGCCTGCCTCCTCCTGGCTTTGCTCTGTGTGTGTCTACAAAAAAAAGGATCTTATTTAATTTTTTGGCTTCATTAATCACACACATTTTACAAATCATGACATATGCGAAGTGAATGCGGAAATAGATTTAAATGAGGCCCGCCATCCCTAATTATGTTGCCCCTTACCCAGCTTCAGATATTTGCCCCCTGGAGTTGTGTGGGGGGGGGGGGTTGATGCTGACTGAACCTGCTAAGTAGGGTGCGTTTCTCAAAGCTAGGAATGTCTGTTTAGTTAAAAAAAAGTAGAAAAAATGTTAATGAACACAAAGTTTGTTAGATATCTGTGACCCCTTCCAGGTGTCTAGCGTTTACCCCCCTAATGGCGTAACATAAAATTACCCACAATCATTATGACCTCTGCATTTATGTATCTTGTCCCCATTCTGTTTTGGCCGTATTGGCTATTGCTATTTTACCAATGTTTTGACAACTCAGCTAAATTTTACACCACTTGTAACCTACATTTCTAATCATTATTATACTTTGCATTTCATTAATTAGTATTAAAATGCAATACCTGGCTCGATGGGTCACAATCTGTGTCCTCCATGAAGTCTAGATCTTCATCAGATGTAGCCTGCTCTTGGCTGCCGGGAAGACTGGACTGATTCCTTGGGGGAAGGGTAGACACGGATGCCCGTGTTTCGAGCTGGTCATCAATGAACTGCATCTGACCATAGTACCACAGGTTGGGTTTGTAGATGCTGTCAGCTGCAGCTCCAGATCTCATAGAGGCCAGGACTTGTGACCGTTGGGTCCTGTAGGTGCCCCTAATCGAATTAATTTTGTTTTTGACCGTGTCAGTAGTTGCGTGTGGGAGCCTTGGGCTAACAAATGCAAGCAGGGTCTCCAGTGCTTGCTTCCTGGCATCTTTGTTTTTGTTTATTTTGCTTTTTGTTTGCCAGAGCACAGGAAGTTCTTTCCAGCGTTGTATAAACTCCGTGAAAAATTCTGGCTCCTTGAAGGGGTCCATAATTTCTGTATGTAAAAATTAAATAAAAAACAAAGTGTCAGTAAAGCCACTACTACTACAACAAGCTTTTACCCCAGGGATCTGCAATTAGTGGACCTACAGCTGTTGCAAAACTACAAGTCCCATCATGCCTCTGCCTCTGGGTGTCATGCTTGTGGCTGTCAGAGTTTCACTATGCATCATGGGACTTGTAGTTCCGCACCAGCTGGAGGTCCGAGAATTGCATTTCCCTGTTTTACACCATATCATCTAGCCCACAAACTGATCCACTCTTCAGTAATAGAAATGTCAAAAATAGAGTTACGTACCGTCGTATTTCACGATCGTTTACTTCCGCCTTTTTCTTCAGACTGTATACGTCGCTTTCAATGACGTCGGATCCCTTTAAACACTGCGCACGTGTGACGCAACGCACGATACCCCGCCCCTGACGTTCCGTCTCGTCCTTTACACGCCCCTTTCTCGTTCTTTTTTTGTGGGTGTGATTTATGGTGTTGGAAGACAAGCAGCAAAAAATGTCAGGCTCAAGACATGAGGTAGGCCAGGCCCAGGCAACAGGAAGATCCAGGCGGAGGTACAAGGCCAAAAACATGACATTCCAGGAGATGGTAGAGATGGTCACCATCTTCACTAATGAAGATTATGATGGGAAGCACGGGCCTTACCTGCACCCCAATAAGGTTAAGGCGGACATTACTGATAAAGTAATCAGAAGGCTCCGGCAGAAATTTGGTGAACGCAGGTCAAAAGAACAAATAAGAAAGAGGTGGTCAGACCTGAAAAAAAGAGAGCCAGAGCAACTTCGGGCAATAAAAAGATTGATTCGAGCAAAAAGTAAGTGAATTTTATGTTCCCTAATTTTAGGTGTTTGTTCTTTGTGCCATGTGCTTTTCCATTCAGGTTGAAATGTATTTGTGTGGGCACTAAAAATTGTCGTATGTGTTGTCGTTCATTCGTTAATTTAACTAATATAAAACGACGAGATTCCCGATAATTTGCAACATGCCTATTTCACATGGACAAATTGTAGTGCAATCACTGTATCAGCCACAAATAAAAACGTATTTGTCTGATTTATGTTATAACGAACGACGACTCATACGACCATTTCCTGTGTTCCCAAATATTCCAGTTTCAAAAAATTTATTGGGTTTAATGTGACATCAATTTGTAAACATTTATGTACATGTTTACCTAATTATATCTTAATAATTTCGATATAAAATATGCACAAAAAGGACAGTATACTCAGCAGAGGATTTATACACATAGGGATTTATTTGTTTGAAAATTGTGAGCTAAAGTTTCATCTAAAATTTTTCCATTGTGTTTTCCCTTTCTTCAATCTCGTAGGGCGAAAGGAAGCATCAAGGCAGGACGCAAGTTCACAAGCCACACCCCCGAGGGATCTTGATGAATGTGAAGCTGCCACCACATCTGGTAAAGTATCATATTCAAAAGATACCCAGGTAATGTAGATGTAGGAGAAACATATTTGTAATACATGGTTTGCTTGCACATTTCAGGAGCAACTCGTGCTGGCTCCTCAATTGACAGGGACACTGCCCAGCTCCTCATTGCCGAAATTTGGTCCTGCCGGGAAAAGAATGAAGACCTACAGATAGCAGCCCGGAAAATAATAAAAAATGCAAAAAGTGTTGAGGTCCAGTTGAAAAATTTACTGGATGTTTTGGGTAGGGTGTGAAAAAAACCAAAAAAAAAATTAAAAAATGATTTCATCTCATTCTTGAATTTAAAAAAAAAAAAAAAAAAGATTTTATATGTTTACTGATCAAAAAAATACAAAAAAATGAAAAAATAAGATTTTATATGTTGATTGATCAAAAAAATACAAAAAAATGAAAAAAGATGATTTTATATGTTTACTGATCAAAAAAATACAAAAAAATGAAAAAATAAGATTTTATATGTTTACTGATCAAAAAAATACAAAAAAATGAAAAAATAAGATTTTATATGTTGATTGATCAAAAAAATACAAAAAAATGAAAAAATAAGATTTTATATGTTGATTGATCAAAAAAATACAAAAAAATGAAAAAATATGATTTTATATGTTGATTGTTAAATAAAAAAAAACTAAAAAAAAAAAATATGTGATTTTACTTGTTCGACCAACCAAAAAACACATGTGAGACTGAAAAATTGGTTTCACAAAATATGTAAAATAAAAATTATGCAGATCAATATATTTGTGGCTTGTTATTTTAGATCAATGATGACATTAAACCTAAAAAAAAGTGAAATTTAGGCTGGGAACATAGAACGAGGAAGGATATTTAGTCCATCCAAAACACATGCAACTATGATAACCTAGGAGACAAAGAAAATACACAAACATTCAAAACAATAAGAACAAAAAATACAATGTTTCTTGCATAAAATATTTATTATGTTCATTCACCAAAGATCAGGCATTGGAATGGCCCCCCTACCCATAAAATAGTCAACATATGCCTGGCGCACTGCACGTGCGTTTCGGGGGGCCAAGCCTGGATGGCCTGCCTCATGGGCCGCCTCTGGGACATCAACTCCCTCATCAGGCAATAATGTCAAATAATTTGAAGAATGTCTTCGTAGAAAGTTATGTAATATACAACAACATAAAATAATATTGTTCCACTTATATTCTGCCATGTTTATGGCGGTTAAAAACAAGCGAAATCGACTGACCATAATGCCAAACGCATTTTCAACCACTCTTCTGGCTCTGGCCAGCCTATAATTAAAGACCCTCCTCTCATGGGTGAGGGCACGTTGGGGAAATGGCCTCATGAGGTGGGGACCCAAGGCAAATGCCTCATCACCAATAAAAACGAAGGGCAGCCCCTCTTCATTATCCTCCGCACGTGGCAATGCAAGGTCCTCCGCCTGAAGCCGTTGGGCAAACTCGGTCTCGGCAAAGACCCCGCCGTCTGACATCCGCCCATTTTTCCCCACATCAACATAGAGAAAGTCATAATTGGCAGACACCACCGCCATCAGTACGACACTGTGGAACCCTTTGTAGTTGAAATAATGGGATCCAGAATGGGGTGGTGGCACGATGCGGACGTGCTTGCCATCAATAGCTCCTCCACAGTTTGGAAAATTCCATCGCTGAGAGAAGTCCGCTGCCACAGTCTGCCATTCCTGTGGTGTTGTGGGGAACTGTAAATAAAGCAGAATTTTTTTTTTAAGATAGTACATTACTAACAGAATATCAGCAAAGATTATTGGATCCTAAAAATAAAAAATATTAGTTCAGGTATTATTGTAAAAACAACAATATTAAGGGATCACTAAGCAGATTAATCACACCCTCTCATGGTAAGAAAAATTAACATAAAAGTGTGATGGGGGCCCCCCCCCAAGATCAGTTTGTGACCTCCAAAAAATGATGGTTTAACATCAAATTAATACAAATAGACAGTTACAAAAATAACATTGGGGGGGGGGGGGGTTGGTCGTGCACTACAATGGAGGAAAAAAATCAAGGGGGATATAGGGACTAAGCTAGGTGGGTTTGCCACTAACAAAATAACCCAAAATGGACATGTGGGCTAGATAAAAAATGCATGTAGGACCAAAAAAAAATACAATAATACATGCATGGAGACAAAGGTAACATTACCAGCATATTATTAAAAAAAGGTTAATTAGGGACTGTTTAAAAAACAAAAGAAGAAACATAGTCTATGCATTTAAAGGACAGAACTTACCTTAATATAGTCCTCCTGCAAAACCTGGATTATGGCAGAACACGTCTCCGGGATTATGACGCCCAGAGACTGGGGGGAGATGCCCGTCGAGAACTTCAAGTCCTGCAGACTTCTCCCTGTTGCAAGGTATCGCAACGTAGCAACTAGCCGCTGCTCAGCAGTTATGGCTTCCCGCATATTGGTGTCCTGCCTGGTGATATATGGCGACACCGAAGCCAAAAGCTGCTGGAATACGGGGTCAGACATCCGAAGAAAATTCCTGAAATCATCAGGGTTATTTTCTTGGATCTCCCGCAGCAGAGGCATATGAGAGAACTGGTCCCTGCAAAGAAACCAGTTCTTGGCCCACAAAGTCCTTCTCCTCCTCCTCAAGGACCGGAGCCGGGATGCAGCACACATCATAACAACATGCACAGCACGATCTCGGCGACGAGAACGTACCCGCAACATGGCTAGAAAACGGTCGTCAAATCAGATCGGACTAAAAATTCTGCCCTGAAGTACAGAAAGGCCTCTGAAGAACGACCTGCAAAACAGCAACGTGCACACAAGAACGCACTTGCAAAACAAATACGTCCTAAATACAAGCACTGTATCACAGATCCGACTACAAATACACAAACTGTACGACAGAAAACGAAATTTTAAGCACAAACACTGAAAAGCACGAATCGTCTCTCACCAAACTTTTACTAACACGCAGCAACACGATATCAGCAAAAGAGGGCGTCTTCCGCATGCAAATTACCCTTTATAGTCCCGTCGTACGTGATGGACGTCAGCGCGCATTGCTAGAGATTTTTCAAAAAACGATGGTCTGTATGCTACGTCGTTTTTGAAAATGAAGTTTCAAAAACGTCGTTTTTTTCATCACATCAAACGTCGTTTTTTTTTCATCGCAAAAAACGACCGTCTGTACGCGGCATTAGCCTTAAAAATTTCATTTTTTTCCTTATTTATTTTACTTTATTTTATTTTATTGATTTTAAAACTGTTTTATACTGTTTTATTCCTATTACAAGAAATGTAAACATCCCTTGTAATAGAAAAAAACATGACAGGTCCTCTTAAATATGAGATCTAGGGTCAAAAATACCTCAGATTTAATATTTGGACTTAAATGCAATAAAAAAAATTGTCATTTAAAAAAAATTACCATTAAGAGCTATGGGCGGAAGTGACGTTTTGACTTCTCTTCCGCCCTGCTATGGTATGGAGACGGGTGGGGGCTATCTTGCCCTCACTCATCTCCATACCACTGGCGTGACAGGACCCGATCGCCTCCGCCGCTACCGACAGCGCCGGTAAGTGGCAGAGTAATTTTTTTATTTCAAGTACATTTCCTGTTTATTCAATGATAACATGGTTAATACATAGGATATTGTTTTTTTGGAAACAAACTAGGCTTTCTTTTGAAAATACAGTCATAAAAAATAATTTATTTATCTATGTAATCTATAGACAAAAAGACCAGTTTTATTGTAAATAAAAAGCATACTTTTCTATAAATTGCCTTGTTAAAATTATGATTGTGTTACAAAACATGGCAAAGTTTTCTACAGATGAGAAAAGAGCATTTTCAATTTGTCAATTTTGCTACATTGAAAAAAGTAATTAATAAAACGAATGAAAGGCAGAAAAGCAGCTGATTAGAGTTAGCTAAGGGTTATTAGGGGGTTCATTAAGCAAAATACATTTATTTAAAACTGCCTAGCTCGGTAGATTGGTTTAAAAAAAAACAAAAAAAACACCTGGATTCTTTCCTAGATAGATACACATAACATAACTGGATACTAACATTTATAGGTAAAGGTAATATCCAATTGCCTCTTGAAGGATCAGGAAGGAATTTTTTCCCCTGCTGGAGCAAATTGGACCATACTTTATTGTGGTTGTTTCCCTTCCTCTGGATCAACTGTGGGAGTAGGATTGTGTATACAGGATTGTCTATTTTATTCCCCCTTCTATTGTTTGAACTGGATGGTCTTTTTTCAACCAGACTATGAAACGAATTGGTGCCAACACTGGAGATTAACAATGAGTGGTTAAGCAGTTTAGTAAAAATGAAACTGGGCAGGGCTGACACCACTCAGTCGTCAAAGATGCTGTGTGTTGTCAGCCAACAAAAAGAAATTAGGAGCTGAGTACAGTTCTGACAGAACTTATCTGTACTTGCAGGGTCTTTATGGGGATAAAACATAGTGAATTGTGTATGTACAACATAAACGTGTAAGTACAGTATATATCACAAAGGTGATATTTACCTTCCAAAAAGTTTGTAATTCTGATTATCCAGCCTTGGCAAACACACACCTTTGCCATGCTACACAGACAAAAGGTTTAATCTACTTAACCTTGGTTCCACTTTACTGATACCTGGATCACCTCCCTGTTCCCTAGAGAGAAGTGATGATACTGGCCGGTCACTGAAAGTAAAATGCTTCTTTAACCACTTCAGCCCCGGACCATTTTGTTGCTAAATGACCGGGCCACTTTTCGCGATTCGGCACTGCATCGCTTTAACTGACAATTGCGCGGTCGTACGGCGTGGCTCCCAAACAAAATTGGCGTAATTTTTTCCCACAAATAGAGCTTTCTTTTGGTGGTATTTGATCACCTCTGCGATTTTTAATTTTTGCGCTATAAAAAACAATAGAGCGACAATTTGGAAAAAAATTCTATATTTTTTACTTTTTGCTATAATAAATATCCCCCAAAAATATATTAAAACATTTTTTTCCCTCAGTTTAGGCCGATACGTATTCTTCTACATATTTTTGGGAAAAAAATTGCAATAAGCGTTTTTTTTTTAACTAGTAATGGCGGCGATCAGCTATTTTTATCAGGACTGCGACATTATGGCGGGCACATCGGACACTTTTGACACATTTTTGGGACCATTGTCATTTTTACAGCTACAAAAATGCACTAAATTCTGTGAAAATTACACTGGCAGTGAAGGGGTTAACCACTAGGTGGCGCTGTAGGGGTTAAGTGTGCCCTAGTGAATGATTCTTATGCCGCGTACACATGATCGGTCCATCCGATGAGAACTGACCAATGGACCGTTTTCATCGGTTAACCGATGAAGCTGACTGATGGTCCGTCCCGCCTACACACCATCGGTTAAAAAAACGATTGTGTCAGAACGCAGTGACGTAAAACACAACGACGTGCTGAAAAAAATGAAGTTCAATGCTTCCAAGCATGCGTCGACTTGATTCTGAGCATGCGTGGATTTTTAACCGATCGTTGTGCCTACTAACGATCATTTTTTTCCCATCTGTTAGGAATCCATCGGTTAAATTTAAAACAAGTTGGCTTTTTTTTAACCAATGGCGCCCACACACGATCGGTTTGGACAGATGAAAACGGTCCATCAGACCATTCTCATCGGTTTAACCGATCGTGTGTACGCGGCATAACTGTAGGGGGGATGGGTTCCATGTGACAGTGATCACCGCTTCTGATTACAGGAAGCGGTGATCAGTGTCGTTGTCACTAGGCAGAGCAGGGAGATGCTTGTTTACATCAGCATCTCCCCATTCTTCCTTACCCTGAGACGATCGCAGGTATCCCCGCGGCGATCAAGTCCACGGGATCCACGGTCGGGCTCACGTTGCTCGCGGTGGGTGCGCGTGTCCACAATGCCGCGATCTTAGAGTTGAAAATATGTTTATTGGTATTTTAGCATATTAAACATAAACAACATGAGGTGTCACAATCCAAGAACAGTCACAGGTGTGCTGGAGTAAAGAGTCAGCCAAATGGCTATCGCCCACAGCGGGACTCTTACCAACATGTAACACAATAAGAACAGTAATGACTACAACATGAAACAAAAATTAGATACGACCACAAGGTCCTCTTCGTATTTGGCAGAATTGCAACCAGAATTTCCAGGAGGGAAATAATAAAACCAAAACAAAAAATGACAGGACAAAAATTGAAATGAAAATGGGAGATCAAGTATCCAGAGTGTGAGAAGGTAGGAAAAGAAGGGTTAGGCCCCGTACACACGATAGAATCCATCCGCAGATAAATCCCAGCAAATGGGTTTCTGCGGATAGATCCTATGGTGTGTACACGCCAGCGGATCTGTTTCCGCGGAGAAATCTCCTCTGGGATGGATTCCAGCAGATCGGATATTTGCTGTGCTGCACAACAAATCCATCTGCTGAAATCCATTCCAACGGATGGATCCGCTCGTCTGTACAGACTTACCGGATCCATCCGTCCAAAGGGATTCCCCGCACGCGTCGTAATGATTTGACGTATGCGTGGAATTCCTTATATGACAGCGTCGCGCCCGTCGCCGTGTCATAATAGCGGCGACGGCGCGACACGTCATCGGCAGAGGATTTCCGCGCGGATTTCAATGCGATGGTGTGTACACTCCATCCCATCGAAATCAGCGGAAATCTTTGAGAGGATTTATCCGTGGAAACGGTCCGCTGGACCGTATCTGCGGATAAATCCTCTCGTGTGTACGGGGCCTAAGAGAGAAAGAAGAAGGGGGGGGAGGGAAGAAAAAAGAGAAGAAAGCTAGGGGGGGATCAGAAAGAATTGCTGATAGATGAATCGGAGAAGGTAATTAGGGCGTGCGGGGAGAGGGAGACCCTGGGGTAGGGACCCAGCTTGTCCATGGGCAATAAAATATATAGGAACGATCATGTCGGGGATGACAAAATGTTCGCCAGAGTGTCAGAGGAAGAGAAACGGAGCCAGATGAGCCACAGCAGTTTATAATTATCAAAAGTGTCGTAATCAGGGCTTTTTTTCTCAAACAATAGGTGCTGGAACTTAACCACGGCCCCACAAAACCCCTCCCCCACACACGCCCTCCGAATCACATCAAATAGTGGGTGTGGTCCGTCAAATTTCACAAAAACAGTAGGAGGGTCTTAAAGGGGCATTAAATACCAAGATTGCATTACATACAGAGTGCAGCGTTCAGGGGGGTTACACACAGAGTGCAGAGCTGTCACTTGTAAACACAGAAACCGGACTTCAGTGTTTACAAGTGATTGTGGTGAGCAGGCACCAAAGGGTCTGAAACAGAGGTGGTGGAACTGAGTTCCACCAAGTTCCCCCTGAAAAAAAGCCCTGGTCGTAATCAAGAGCCAACATCTCCTCCATTCTCATAGTGTCGTTCATAATTGAGACCCAGTGTGACAAGGGCGGAATTGTGGTCGACTTCCAATAGGAAGGTATGAGCTGTCTCGCTTAGGACATGAAGAAACAGAGGAGATTCCGCTTCTGTGATGTAACTGATCCCGGCAGTATAGAAAGAAGGGCAATCTTAGGAGAGGGAACCAACAATTTTCAATGCCGCGATCTTAAAGGGGACGTATATATATGTCTTTCTGCCTGTCTGTGCCATGCTGCCGACGTATATAGTTGTGCGCTGGTCGGCAAGCAGTTAACTGTTGGCTATGTCCACACAAAGCTGATCATTGGGTTTTTGATGGTCTGTGCCAGAAAAAGCTGAGGGACATTTTCTATGGTCATGGAAGGTTGCTGGTCAAGGAGACCTTCACACAATTCTTGGTTGTGTTCATTAATGCACCAAGAGTTGCTGAAGGTCTCCTTGACCAGCAACCTTCCATGACCATAGAAAATGTCCCTCAGCTTTTTCTGGCAAACTGTACTGTTGTGACAACCCCAACCCCAATGCTCTATAAGCATTTATTCCAATCCAATCCAATCCAAGGAGACAGTAACATAAGTGGGCCGGATTCAAGAAGCAATTGCGCCTGTGTAACCATAGGTTACACAGCGCAATTGCTTACTTGCCCCGGCGTAACGAGTGCTCCTGATTCAGGAACCTAGTTACGCCGACTGCAGCCTAAGATCTGCGCGGCATAAGGCTCTTATGCCCGCATATCTTAGGCTGCATTCTTGCGGAGGACGCTAGGTGGCGGTCACGTTGTGCTCAGTGTATAGTATGCAAATTGCATACTAACACCGATTCACAACGTTGCGCGAGCCCTGCGTACGCAATTTACGTCGTTTACGTACGGCGGTTTTCGCGCAAGGCTGCCCCTGCTATTAGCAGGGGCAGCCCATGTTACGTATACCAGTCGTTCCCGCGTCGCGAAATTAGAATTTTACGTTGTTTGCGGAAGTGAATCGTGAATGGCGCTGGACGCCATTCACGTTTACTTTGAAGCAAATGACGTCCTTGCGACGTCATTTGCCGCAATGCACGTCGGGAAAGTTTCCCGACGGAGCATGCGCTCTACGATCGGCGCAGGAACGCGCCTAATTTAAATGATTCCTGCCCCCTACGGGATCATTTAAATTGCGTGCTCTAGCGCCGGGCATTTTGCCAGCGCGCCCGCGCAATTCACGGAGCTTCTGCTCCGTGAATCAAGGGCAGCGGAGCAAATTTGTGGGGGCGCAGGGCAAAAACCTTGCCCTGCGCCTCCGTAAATTATGCGCAATTCTACCTGAATCCGGGCCAATGTTTATAAACGGAATGACCTGGTAATCAGTAGCGGAAAAGTAACTGATGCTAAGATGAAAGGTGTTTCCTGCAACCGCAAGCCATAATGCGGATAACATACATTCTGAATACAATACTATATGTAGGTTGTTGCAATTATTATTGATTAGTTTAATTACATTCAATGCTTTGTTGCGTCTGCTGAAATTGAATAATCACAGGGACCCTTTACTTATGTGGATGTTTAGAATCAAGAGGGTTGTATGAAAGTAAAGTATGTGTTTAGAGGGAATGTATAATTAAAGTGTGAGTTGCTATTAAATGAATGTGCACTTGTAATGTGCACAGATAATTACATACTGTATGCAAAAATTATACCTTTAAAGACATTTCTCTACATACATGTGTATCTTGCTTTTACTTAGCTGCTTCAGTTTGTTTTGCATATTTCCCATATGCATTACTTAGGCACGCTTTATTATGCATACATTCATATTAAATTCTTAATTACCAGTTCTTGTAATATACTGAGATTTTTTTTTTTTTTTTTTTGTATGAGAACAGGATAATGAAAGCAAAGAAAAAAAGATATTACATGTCTCCCATGACATTATTTTTCACCTATTAAAGGAAAAGCACCGTTTATTTTCAGTAAGCACTTATTTTGAGCTGTTATGGATGTTTTTTGTACCCAATTTCAGTTACTGTATAACATGTACTGGTTTCCTGTAGTGGCTGAGTCTATTTCACTGCAGTTTCTCAGGCTACCTGTTATATTATTATTATTATACAGGATTTATATAGTGCCAACAGTTTGCACAGCGCTTTACAACATCAGGGAAGACAGTACAGTTACAATACAATTCAATACAGGAGGAATCAGAGGGCCCTGCTCGTTAGAGCTTACAATCTAGAAGGGAGGGTCAACTGGGACAAAGGGTAGAACTTGTGGGGGATGATCAGATGGACAAAATTAAAATACAGTTGTTAGGTGTGGGTAGGATAGGCTTCTCTGAAGAGAAGGGTTTTCAGGGATCCTCTAAAAGCTAATAAAGAAGGAGATAGACAGACAGATTTGGGTAAGAAGTTCCATAGGCTTAGAGAGGCTCTGGAAAAGTCCTGGAGGCAAGCATGGGAGCAAGTGATTAGAGAGTAAGAGGTCTTGAGAAGAACGAAGAGAATGATTAGGTTGGTATTTTGAGACCAGGTTATACAACTGCTCTGAACCCCCCACTCCCCCAGAGGGAATGCATAGTATTTAGTCAGAATTGAGTAATAGAGTGCACTAAAAGAGAACAAGGGAGGGTAATTAGAAATACAAACAAAACACCCTCTGGCACCTTGAAGCACAGAGCACTTCATAGGCAGGAACATTTGGCTTGGCAGAGCATTCTTGTTTATGTAAATGGAGGGAAAAAGAAAGGGGCACAAGCAGGGGTCACTGTGGCTGCTTATCTTTGGAGACACATTCTCACAGTGGAATCAGGTTTTAGTAGCTGTCTGATCAGGTTTGTGAAAGACTCTGGGTACCCAAAGAGGGGGGGGGGGGGGGTGGTATGCTAACTGACCAAGTAGGACTATATTTGGTCAGTTTGCCCACCCAGAGACCCATAGCTGATGTTTATAAACACACATGGGAAGTCTTTCAATTAGTGGTGGTAGCACTTCCACCACTAAATGATGTTACAGATCTTCTGCCCATGCTAGGGATACTGGGTGACCTCCTTAGAGGTGACTCGTGACCATATTTGGTCGATGATGTTACCGGTCCGGCTTATTTACATACAAAAGACGTAAGGAATCTATAATTTGCAATGGGTGTAGTGGTGGTGGTTGGGCAGCCAAGCATCATGGTGGTTGGTAAACATCATAGGGTGGCACTCATCATGGGGTAACGTGTGTGTGTGGGGGGCATATAAGGGAGACTGTGGGAACGGTTATGGTGAGGGATATTCTTCGGGTCTTTAATCATGTTGGGACAATGGCTTGTTAGAAATATTAATGCTTTGTCATACACTTGGTTGTAGTTGTGTGATGGATATTGTCTGGTGGACACCCCTTTTGTTATGCCTTGCTTTGGTGCTGGGAGTACTCTCAATTAAGACATGCTGTATCATGCTCATATTATCACCGCCAAAAAGTAGCCTTCTATGTGACTTGATACAGTGCCTTGAAAAAGTATTCATACCCCTTGAAATTTTCCACATTTATGTCATGTACAACCAAAAACGTAAATGTATTTTATTGGGATTTTATGTGATAGACCAACACAAAGTGGCACATAATTGTAAAGTGGAAAGAAAATAATAAATGTTTTTTCAATTTGTGTTGCAAATAAATATCTGAAAAGTGTGGAGTGCATTTGTATTCAGCCCCCCTTTACTCTGATACTCCTAATTAAAATCTAGTAGAACCAATATCCTTCAAAAGTCATCTAATTAGTAAATAGAGTCCACCTGTGTGTAATTTAATCTCATAACAAATACAACTGTTCTGTGAAGCCCTCAAGGGTTTGTTAGAGAACTTTAGTGAACAAAACAAATGTTAAAAAAACATTTTTTTTTTCTTCCACTTCACAGATATGTGTTACTTTGTGTTGGTCTATAGCAGGGGTGCCCAACCTTTTGAAGGCCGAGGGCCACTTAAGCGACTTAGTAACCAATCTCGGGCCACAATGAGTGGTGTGATCAGATAACAGATCTGTGTCCAGTCTGCATATATAAAAGCAGACACAGCCCAATCTACTCTATGGGCCCTCCGATCCAATCAGATAGAAGGGGGCAGATCCACTTCTGTTTTTTTCTTTTTTTTTTTAGCAGTTTGGATTGGAGGTAGGCAGGTGTAAACAGACAAAGTCTGTTTACATTTGCCGCTCCATAGAGGTTAATGGAGGGACCGATCCTGTGAAAGGGGCCCAAGGTTGCTTTTACACTGATGGTCTGCGGTCTATTGCGGTGCAGTGTACCTGTGGTTTTCCCGCCGGTTAGCTGCACTTTGCCTTAGACATCTATTATATCCTGCAGGTCTGGTGCCCTTTTCTGAAAAGCCACTTGCCTCCTCTACCTCCGAGTTCATTTACAACACTGATGCTCTCGGATGGCAGGTCGTCAATCTGGGCTTGCCAACCAGCCATCCCAGAGCAGGAGGTCGCGGACCACATCAGAGGGCTCCGCGGGCCACATGTGGCCCCCCGGCCACTGGTTGGGCACCCCTGGTCTATAGAATTTCACATACAATTTCAAGGGGTATAAAAACTTTTTCAAGGCACTGTATATATTGTTTTGTAGGATATAAGCACTCTTTTGTAGGACAAGTTGATGTGTCAATGTTATCTATTTAATAAAGTAATTACACTACTAGGGTATGAAGATAGAACCTCTGCTGCATGTGATATATCTAAGTAGATGTATTATAAGATACAGTATATCTAAGTATGATATGATTTTAACTTCCCTCACAGCTATTACAAGTAGGCTAGGAGTACTACTAAAAGGATCCTTTTCATGGGACCTGCTATAGACATAATGTTGTAGGATAACACTATCCTTGTTAAACTTCCTGTTGTGTCCATGCTCACTCCACCCACTTAATAAGGTATTTATCCCACATGGTGACAATTTTGTATATTATTATTTTTTATTAGATACTGTAAAGTATGGCATTTTTATGCTGAAAAATGATTTTAACCTTGGTGTTCCTGTCTTCTTCTCACTGTCCGTGCATTTGCTGGTGGAGGGGTTTATGGTTTTATCTGTGGTGTAATTGGTGGATAGATGGACAATCATTTTATGTATAACATTTTTTTGTATGCACTAACTGATATACTGTTGTATATGTTTTTTTCCTATTTATATATATTGGGGTTGATTTACTAAAACTGGTTTCTATACAGAGCTGCACCAGATTTTGCACTCTCCAATCAGCGTACGGTTTTAATTGCCAAATTTTCATTGAACAAGCTAAAGTTAGAAGCTGATTGGCTACCATGCTCAGCTGCACCAGATTTTGCACTCTCCAGTTTTAGTAAATCAACTCCATTGTCTTATGTTATTGTTTCTGTGATTATCATATAGATACACCTACAGTACAATCCTGAGGAAGCAAACATTGTTTCATCTGTGAAACGCGTCAAGCTGCCCACATTACTGGATAACCAGCACGAAGACGTGGAAATAACCCCAATAAAACACATTTGTGAAGCAGAGTAAGAAAAGTTTTATGCCGCGTACACACGATCAGGCTTTTGCCCGGCCAAATCACATCAGAATTCCGGAAAAAAATAGAACATGTTCTATATTTAAACTCTGATGGAATTCATCGGAATTTCCGATGAAAAAACTGGGGCTACACAAAATCGGAAAATCCGATGGAAAATGTTTCTGACTTTTCCCATCGGAAATTCCGATCGTGTGTACGGGGCATTAGTTGTAGCTGGTCAGTGATGTTGGAGATGTTGTATATTGAGGCTAAACACCATGAATTAAGTCAGTCTGTGTTATGTGATTATATGATCTTGTGCGGTTTTAAATCTTTTTGTGATAAATCAAAATGTGTTTATACATTATGTTGCGGTTTGGCATCTTAAAAGCCCCATTCTGGATTTGTAAAGAATTTAAAACTCCTGTATATACTCTAGGAAATCATTTTGTGAACA
Organism: Rana temporaria; assembly: GCF_905171775.1. Lineage (NCBI taxonomy): Eukaryota > Metazoa > Chordata > Amphibia > Anura > Ranidae > Rana > Rana temporaria. The sequence goes on from NC_053489.1 coordinate 309,609,724, forward strand.
CCAGCGCAACCTACGAAAAGGTCATCTGCTTAGAGCAAGTGAAGCATTGATATTGTGTTATAATGCCTTCCCATCTCAAATGACAAACCTAACCGCAAATACCATATCACTGTTACACTATAACAAGAGACATATGATTCATAAATAAAGATCGAATGTCTACTTTATGCAGGTGAAGTCTTGTTTTATTGCTTTGCAAGGAGACATGTTCCTTCAAGAAAGCGTTTCTTGCTTTACAAGTGATATACAAATTCTCCACATGGAATAGCATCCTAAAGAGAGTCAAATGCGTTCTTGCTTACAACTGCAGTCCCGTATGCTTTTATGTTCCTTGTTCTGTGAACCACCGTTATCCCTGCTAACACACAGATTATTATGGTTACAGTAAATAAATATAATAGCCCCATCATGATATACAGCAATACACAGTGTATCTCTGCCTTAAAATTTTATGTGCATTTTTACAACGTACATATACCAAAGATCCTCTAGCTTTTTCCATTTCAAATCAAAACGCGCTGGTAGGTTAATTGGATTCCTCCCAGACTGCCCCTAGTTTATATGAGTGTGGTAGGGATAAATATATTATGATCTGCCACTGTGGACAGAGACTGGTGTGAATGGATCTGTTTATAATGTAAAGTACTGTGTCATATAAATACAGTAAATAAATGTATACTAAAATAATGTACCCTTTAATGGAGGTACATCAATATAGTACTTGCTAGAGCTGCCTCTATTTGGAAAAAGCAAGCTGCCTGGGTTTGAACAGACCTGTTTTAGTTTTGACCATGCATGCATATCGACCAATTTGACCAATCTTGAAATTTCCACGCCTTGCAAGAGACATTGTATAGACACAATCTGTCATGACCATATCCATCAGTGGCGACCTGTGCTCAAAAATTTTGGGGGGCGCAAACAAACAAACAAAAAAACAATTGCAGCCTCACTGTTCAGAATCAAACGCAGCTACTGTGCCCATCAATTGCAACCACTGTGCCTATCAAATGTAGCCACTGTGCCCATCAAATGTAGCCACTGTTCCCATCAAATGCAACCACTGTGCCATCAATTGTTATCACTGTGCCATCAATTGTCGCCACTGTACCATCAATTGTTGCCACTGTGCCATCAATTGTCGCCACTGTGCCATGCCATCAAATGCAGACACTGTGCCATGCCATCAAACGCAGCCACTGTGCCATCAATTGTCACCACTGTGCCATCAATTGTCGCCACTGTGCCCATCAATTGTCGCCACTGTGCCATGCCATAAAATGCAGCCACTGTGCCATAAATTGTCGCCACTGTGCCCATTGTCACCACTGTGCCATCAATTGTCGCCACTGTGCCATCAATTGTCACCACTGTGTCCATCAATTGCCACCACTGTGCCCATCAATTGTCACCACTGTGCCATGCCAAATGCAGCCACTGTGCCATCAAACGCAGCCACTGTGCCATGCTATCAAACGCAGACACTGTGCCATGCCATCAAACGCAGCCACTGTGCCATCAATTGTCACCACTGTGCCATCAATTGTCGCCACTGTGCCCATCAATTGTCGCCACTGTGCCATGCCATAAAATGCAGCCACTGTGCCATAAATTGTCGCCACTGTGCCCATTGTCACCACTGTGCCATCAATTGTTACCACTGTGCCATCAACTGTCACCACTGTGCCCAGCAATTGTCACCACTATGCCATGCCATGAAACGCAGCCACTGTGCCATCAATTGTCACCACTGTGCCATCAATTGTCGCCACTATGTCCATCAATTGGCGCCACTGTGCCCATCAATTTTCACCACTGTGCCCATCAATTTTCACCACTGTGCCCATCAATTTTCGCCACTGTGCCCATCAATTGTAGCCACTGTGCCAATCAATTTTCACCACTGTGCCCAGCAATTTTCACCACTGTGCCCAGCAATTGTCACCACTGTGCCCATCAATTTTTGCCACTGTGCCCATCAATTTTTGCCACTGTGCCCAGCAATTGTCCCCACTGTGCCCAGCAATTTTCGCCACTGTGCCTTGTAAAATGCCCCCCCCCCCCCCGCCTGGCACTTACCTTTCTGGGTTCGGCCACCCTCCTTCCACGGTCCCTCGATGTCTTCTCCCGCCCTCGATGACGCTTCAGCCAATCAGGTTACCGGTAACCAGAACTGGTGAACCTGATTGGCTGAGACACCTGTCATTCTTATCCAAGGAACACATCCCCCGTGCGTCCCTGTATAAGTGTTTGGAAGCCTATTACAGCCTGAGGGCTGTAATCGGAAAGCCTATTAGAGCCGCTGGCTCTGATAGGCACTTCCACAGCCAACCAGCTGCCGTCATTCAGATGGCAGGCGCTCGCCAGGGGGCCAGCCATCTGAATAGTCGGCGGCAGCGGCAATACATAGATTCATGCAATGCATGAATCTATGTATTGTATCAGTGGTGTGGGGGGGGGGGAGACATAGGGGGCGGTGCTCCAGCGCCCTCTATGGACGCACCGCCACTGATATCCATGACCCAAGAAAATATGAATGGATAACCATATACCCTAGATATAATTTTCTCCTATGACAATGAAGATTCTCATGAGAAAAGCCCTTAAAAGGAACCCATAAATGCCACAGATTGTTGTACTACACAAATTATTTGGATGCAAATGAATGATTGTCTGACCATAATTGAGCAGAACATTGACACTACAGTTGAACATCCACAGCTTGGAGATTAATAATCTGTGTAATGACTGGTTGACTCCTATTGTTCTCTGTTGATTATGAAGAGATAAGCTAGCACTCCATGAATTCCTATGTTGAGAATTTGTCCAATATGCACCATTAAGTGGCTGGGCAAGTAAAATAGAAAACTATATGAAAGGCCTCATTTAAACTGGCCATAAATGAATCTAAATTTGACTGTTTCAGCAGAGACCGTCTAAATTTTGATCCATGGATGGGCAGGCTGATTGTACCCAAGTTGATTTATCGATCGACTCGGGTACAACCAGCCTATCAAATTTTTGGCATGCAATTACTGCCGGCACCTAGAGCCGCTAGCAGTAATCATTGTGCTATGCAACGCCGGGAAGGCTCCTGGCGCCCCCTTCCCACGCCAGCAGAACACAATGGCACTGAAGGAAGCATTCCCCCATCAACCCATGACTAAGTTCCGGCGTGTGGATCGAAAAACACGTTGGGGGTGTGGCCTGGTCAGAGTCCAGGCGGAGGTTGTCACTCCATTTACCTTTCAATTTCCTAGGATCCCTCGGATGTGCTGCATCAGGGGGCCCCCTTCTTACCTTTGAACACTGACTGTCTTGATGGGGGAATTGAGCAAATGTATTTTCTGCAACTGTGGTGGAAGGAAAAAGAAAATCAAGCAATTTATGAACTGCTTTAAATGTGCAGCAAAATGGAGGAAAAACAGGTTGTTCCAAATGCTTGGCTCATTGTTACAGTGCAGTATTTTATTGTAAAATAACCTTGGGATCAAAATAAATAGGTTGTAAAAGGTTCTCATCCAAGATTTATATATATATATAAATATATATATATTTATTTAAATATATGGCCCCGTCAATGTGGCAAAGTCGGCCTGTACTTTTAGCAGAGAAACAGCCCCAAAGCATAATGTTTCCACCTCCGTGCTTGACTGTAGGGATGGCGTTCTTAGGGTCATAGTCAGCATTTTTCTTCCTCTTAGAAGTCCCCCTCCCCAAGAAGACACATGCACAGGCCCATCTGAAGTTTGCCAATGAACATTTCAATGATTCAGAGAAGGATTGGGAGAAAGTGCTGTGGTCAAATGAGACCAAAATTTAGCTCTTTGGCATTACTCGCTGTGTTTGGAGGAAGAAAAATTCTGACTATGACCCTAAGAACATCATCCCTACAGTCAAGCGCGGAGGTGGAAACATTATGCTTTGGAGCTGTTTCTCTGCTAAAGGTACAGGCCGACTTTGCCACATTGAGGGGGCCAATGGATGGGGCCATGTATGGTAAAATCTTGGATGAGAACCTTCCTCCCTCAGCCAGAACACTGAATATAAGTCATGGATGGGTCTTCCCACATGACAATGACTCAAAACATACCACCAAGGCAACAAAAGAGTGGCTCAAGTAGAAGCACATTAAGGACATGGAGTGGTCTAACCAATCTCCAGACCTTAATCTTATAAAACATTTATGGAGGGAGCTGAAACTTTGAGTTGCTAAGCGACAGCCAAGAAACCTTAAGATTTATAGAAGATCTGTAAAGAAAAGTGAACCAAAATGCCTCCTGAGATGTATGCAAACCTGCCAACAAAGGTTTCTCCACCAAGTACTAAATCATGTTTTGCTTGAGGATCAAATACTTATTTTACTCACTGAACTGCAACTCAATTATAACATTTGCATCATGGATTTTTGGTTGATATTCTGTCTCTATCATTTAAAATACACCAATGATAAACGTTGTAGACCCTTCATTTTTTGTAAGTGGGCAAATTTAGAAAATCTGTAGGGGATCAAATAATTATTTTCCCCACTGTACCTAGGTGAATTCAGCATCAGTCTGACCTGTTCCCTGCTGACTGTAATGCCCTGTACACACGATAGGTTAGTCTGATGAAAACGGTGGACAGTCATCAACTTATCGTGTGTGGGCCCCATTGGTTTTTTATCCATCAGTCAAAAAAATAGTAACTTGTTTTAAAATTATCTGATGGATAAAAAACCTATAGAAAAAAATGATCGTCTGTGGGTACGTCCATCGGTTAAAAATCCATGCATGCTCAGAATCAAGTCGACGCATGCTTGGAAGCATTGAACTTAATTTTTTTCAGCACGTCGTTGTGTTTTACGTCACCGCGTTCTGACGCGATCGTTTTTTAAACTGATGGTGTGTAGGCAAGACTGATCTCCAGTCAGCTTCATCGGATAACTGATGGAAAAATCCATCAGACCGTTTTCATCAGACTAACCTATCGTGTGAGTGAGTAACTTGTATAGCGCAACAAATGCGAACTTAATTGCCTCAAGGCGCTTTGCATCCAGTGTCGTCCTGGTCCTTCAGAAGAGGTGGGTCTTTAGTTTTTTCCTAAAAGCTCGATGGTTTTCTTCCAAGCGGATGGTCATGGGTAGAGCATTCCAGAGCCGTGGTGCTTTTAACTGCAAATCTACGTTCTCCCTTAGATTTGTAGCGTGATTTAGGGATTTGGAGAAGGTTTTGGTTGGTTGACCGGAGCACGCGCTTGGTGATGTAGGGTTTTATTTTCTCGCTTAAGTATAAAGCCCCATACACACTATCAGTTTTCCTGCAGGTTTTTCTCTTCAAGTTTACCAAAACCATCTAATATGAGGTCAAACCTTAAGAGTTTCAATTTGTATGCAATCAGGCAGGCCCTTGCACTACATGGTTTTGGTAAACCTGAAGAGAAAAACCTGCAGGAAAACTGATGGTGTGTATGGGGCTTAAGACTGAGAACTCAGTGATCAATCACAGCTGAACACTCGGGCCCGGATTCACGTAGAATGGCGTATCTTTTTTGCCGGCGTAACGTATCCGATTTACATTACGCCTCCGCAACTTTTACAGGCAAGTGCCGTATTCTCAAACGAAAGTTGCGGCGTAGCGTAAATAGGCCGGCGTAAGCCCGCCTAATTAAAATGTGGTAGATGTGGGCGTGTGTTATGTAAATTTATGTGACCCCACGTAAATGACGCTTTTTACGAACGGCGCATCCGCCGTCCGTGAAAGTATCCCAGTGCGCATGCTCCAAATTAACCTGCAAGAAGCCAATGCTTTCGACGTTAACGTAAATGATGCCCAGCCCTATTCGCGAACGACTTACGCAAACGACTTAACATTTTCAAAATGAGCCGCATGTACGCCTCATATAGCAGGGGTAACTTTACGCCGGGAAAAGCCTAACGTAAACGGCGTATCTGTACTGCGTCGGCCGGGCATACGTTCGTGAATTCGCGTATCTAGCTGATTTACATATTTCTAGGCGTAAATCAGAGTACACTCCCCTAGCAGCCAGCGTAAATATGCAGTTAAGATACGACGACGTAAGAGACTTACGCCGGTCGGATCTAATACAAATCTATGCGTAACTGATTCTAAGAATCAGGCGCATTGATACGACGGCTCGGACTCAGAGTTACGACAGCGTATCTGGAGATACACCGGCGTAACTCGTTTGTGAATCCGGGCCTCAGTTCTCAGTGCTCTGTCAGTCCCCAGCTCTCTGCTCTGCACAAGTTTTCACTGTACTCCTCCTTTAACCTAACCTCTACCCAATTATTAGGTTTTAAAATAAGAACTTTAGGGATATTCTGTTTTGTCAGAATACTTTAAAAATAATACATTCACTTTCCTTAATTTCTGGATACTGATTTGTATGTGTTAGTTTTTGTAAGGTTCCCTTGCATTTGTCTAAATTATCCCTAGGGGTGTACTCTGGCATAGCATGACCAAAAGCCTTGCTAATTGATTTTCACACTTCTCCTGTGCTTCTGTTAACTCTCTCGATAGATTAATTTATTAATGTCAATATAGCAAAAACCACCTGCTAGCTGTATAGACATACTGGCGCTAGAGGCTATCTTTGACTTATTATAATCACCATATGTTATAGTCTTACAGATTATGATGATAGACCTAATAAAAATAACAATAGATGGAAAATAAAAAAGACTTCCCTTGCTGCCAATCATTAAAGACACAAGGGTATGCACCACTGGAGCTTAACGTGAATAACTAGTTCCACCCAAGCCTGCCCACCAAACCTTGGCATTTTACAGAACTATTTGAGTTAGTATGACAGATAAAAAAACGAATTCACTGTATGTTCTACACATTTGGGGTTGATTTACTAAAACTGGTGCACTCAGTATCTGGTGCAACTGTGCATGGTAACCAATCAGCTTCTAACTTCACTTTGTTCATTTAGGCTCCATTCACACCTAGGCAGACAAATTTGCGGCATTTTGTCGCGGCAAATCGCGGTACAAATAGCGGCATTTTGTACTGCGATTTGCGGCGACAAAACGCCGGTATTGTCTGCCTAGATGTGCCCCAGATTGACCCCCTCTATGGAGATGGTTCCCATCTCCCAGCCGAACGCCGAAAGCCGCCTGAAAAAAAGGTCCGGGACCTTTTTTCAGGCGGCAGGCGTCCGGCGTTCCGCGTGGAGATGTGAACCATCTCCATAGAGGGACATGTGTTTTCATCCCTCTGGCGGCAGCGGCGTAGCACTACAGGCGTAAAAACGCCTAGATGTGAATGGGGGCTTAAGCTTTGAAAATAAAACTATACACTGATTGGTTTCTATGCAGAGCTGCATCAGATTTTGTGTCCACCAGTTTTAGTACATCGCCCACATATTGTTCTGGTCCATTAGTACTGTACTGAGTTAGTGGTGGAAAGATGCACATATGTTTGGGTTTAACCAACATGACGAAGTTGTTAAAGAGGGAAGAAAATACACTGGAAGAAAATAACTCATTTCATGGCACAGTAAGGCAGGGAGGACAATTGCAATCCCCATAGGGGCAAAGTGTGTGAAAAATCTTCATATTGTGGTCTAGGGGAGCTCTGGATTCTAGACATAAAATAAATAGTATGTAACCAGTAATACTATAGCTCAGGGGTCTAAGCAAAGGGCCAGTTTTCCAAGCAAAAGGCCAGTTTTCCAAGCAAAGGGCCAGTTTACTGTCCTTCAGGTTTTAGGGGGCTGGACTGTGGTCAGTGGGAGAAGAAAATGAGCTGGCATCAGTCCCCAGTCATTGGTTATAAGGAATAGAACCCCATTGTTATCAATAAGATGAAATGTGGCCCATCATTGGTGTCAGTGGGTGAAATAGTGCCCCATCATTGGTGTCAGTTGGTGGAATAGTGTCCCATCATTGGTGTCAGTTGGTGGAATAGTGTCCCATCATTGGTGTCAGTTGGTGGATCAATGCCCCATCATTGGTGTCAGTTGGTGGAATAGTGTCCCATCATTGGTGTCAGTTGGTGGAATAGTGCCCCATCATTGGTGTCAGTTGGTGGAATAGTGCCCTAAGGGCCATCAAAGGACCACATCCAGGCCCCAGGCCGCAGTTTGGAGACCACTGTTCTAGCCAAAAAGAAAAAAAACACCACATCCCCTGAGAAAATGTGCAAGACCTACTGTTCACTGTTGCACCCCATGCATACAAAATGTATATTGTAAAAAAAAAATTATATTATTATCTCAGTATAAAAGTTGATTTTTCTGTGTTTTTTTATGTTGCTGTAAACAACATACCTAAATTCTTGCCAGACATCGCCTGGCAATGCTGGATTTTTGTTAATGTTGATGGGTGATCATCGGGTCTGTCAAACCCTCTGGACCAGCCTGTTGGGGATGAATGTTTGTGAACGTGTCGCTCTCTTAATTCATACAGCATATGTTGTGCTGTCTAACACTTCTGCAGAAAGGGGAGAAAACTGTTCTTCACTCGGACCCTGGAGAAGACACTACCTACCTACTTACAGTCTTCTTTGGAATGTACACCGAGCTGCACAAGCATAAGATGTCCACCCAGGATGGCAGTGCCCCTGCTCAGTAGGCCGGGCATGAAGTAGTTAATGTATAACTGTTGGTACCACTTTTTTTTAAGGTTTGGATAGAGTGGAGAAGAACATCTTTTTTTATTGATGTCTGTGTCCCTGTTAGGAAGATTCACCCTCTATTTGTTCTGATGACTGTTATCACTGAGAGCAAAATACAGTAAGGCCCCTTTTACACTGGGCACATGAGGTGCGGTGGCGGTATAGCGGGGAGATTTTTAGCGCCGCTATACCGTCGTATTTACCGCAATATTCGGCCGCTAGCGCTGCAGCTTTAACCCCCGCTAGTGGCCGAAAAAGGGTTAACACCGCCCGCAAAGCGCCTCTGCAGAGGCACAGTGCCGGCAGTATTACCGCGGTTTCCCATTGATTTCAATAGGAAGGAGCAGTGTAGGAGCGGTAAACACCCCGCTCCTATACCGCTCCAAAGATGCGGCTAGCAGGACTTTTGGAGCGGTCCTGCTAGCGCACCGCTTCAGTGTGAAAGCCTTTGGGCTTTCACACTGAAGACTGCAGGGCACTATTTTTTAAGGCGGTATAGCAGCGCTATTTTTAGTGCTAAACCGCCTGAAAAACATGTCAGTGTGAAAAATGGTCACCAATAGAAATGTGCAGAACTGTACTGAAAGAACTGAAACTGAAAAGAAATTTCATTTCGGATACATTCATTATTTTACTAATTTCGTTTTGTTGATTTGTTTCATTATTCATTTAGTTTCATTTTGTTTTGTTTATTAATTTTTAAACAAATTCAAAATTTTGGGAACGATTTAAATTCTGGCTTGGCCACTGACAGCTGAAATGTAATGAAAAGAATGCCGGCAATGAATAAAAAGAAAAAATAAAATAAAAATTGGGTCCCCCTCCAATCCCCACCAGGCCCAGTATGGATTTTAAGGGGAACGCCAATTTTTTTTTTTAAATGACGTGGGACCCCCCCCCCCAAAAAAAAATAAATCCATACCAGACCCTTATCCAAGCATGCAGCTCAGCAGGCCAAAAAAGAGGAGGGGGTGAGCGAGGACCCCCCCCCCTGAACCATATCATGCCACATGCCCTCAACTTGCCCACCCCCCAAAGCACCTTGTCCCTATGTTTATAGGGAGAAGGGCCTCTTCTACGCAACCCTGGCTGATCCTTAAAGCGGAGTTTCACCCTAAATATCAACTTTGTCTCACTCAAAGCAGCAGCATACATAGATGTGCAATCCATCGTTTTTTTTTTCCCGTAGGTCAATGTTTACCTTTAGATTAGAATCTGCATTCTATGTGGCTTCCGGGTTTCATTCCCTGCGGGAGTGGGCGTATCTCTCCCTTTCCCCGGTGTGTGCTGGGAGTTCACTGTCATTATCCCCAGGAGACGATCTGTACCACTAATGTTCCAAATGTCGCGCTATCTCACTCGTCTCGTGACTCAACAAGCGGGTCACGTGTTGAGGGCACGAGATACTGCAGTGAATGCATCACCGCTACCCGGAAGTCTGTGCTTGTGGGCTTCACAATGCCCATAAGCAAGATGGAAAAGTCCAAGATCGGTTTTTATAAGTTCTTCTTTTGAACGAAAAAAGATGGGAGAAGGTGCTAAGCGGCTACCAAGTGAGTGCTAAGTTTGTATCTGTAAGCACATTAAATGCACCTAAATACAAAAAAAAATAGGAACCGCGGAACCTCCGCTTTAACAACCAGCTATCTTCACACATAATTTGAATTGGTGCATTATTTTTCCACCAATTCGAATTTAAATCTTTCCGAACATTTGGACTTTGTTAGAAAGCAAATATACTTAATGAAACGAAACGAATTTCAGCAAAATGTGTTACTAGTTAATTCGGAGATTTGGATACGCTGAATCTCCAAATAACCAAAAATTTGTCTGAATTTATATTCGCACCAAAACTGGAGACACTAGTTCTGGTGACAACCAGGTATTCCCTCACTACTCACTCAGTCAGAATCAAAATAGCGCTGCCCCGGCTTCTGAGGCCGGATGAGATCCCGGGGGAACAGACTCCCCTCTGCCCTCCCTCATCTGCCACACTTAGAACGGGAGACAACCCCATCACAGGCAGCCCGGCAAAAGCACGCATGCAGATGGATCCGCTACCGCCACAGTCTTCCTCACAAATCGAGGCCCAGGCCCTGAAATCCTCAATGGCTTCCTTCCCCACATCGGGACAACCGGTGATCGACACCACTCTCAAGGACATGTTACTTTCACTCCAGACCTCACTGATGATGGATCTGTCATCCCTCTTCACTAAAATGACAGCAGATATGCACATTATTGATGACAGGGTGTCCCACCTAGAAAACAGCATGGGGGAATGTACATCTACTGTGAATGACCTGGTTGACTCATATGCTGAAATGAAAGAGGAGCAAGCTTGGGTGAGGGCCAAGCTGGCCGATTTGGAAGACAGATCCAGGAGAAATAACTTGAAGCTGAGAGGGGTTCCGGAATCCATTCTGCCGATTGACCTCTTTAAATATGCCAAAGAGCTATTGCATACGATCCTCCCTGATGCGTCACCCAGGGACCTGATAATAGATCGTATCCACAGAATAGCCAAACCCTCACATCTTGCAGCCTCAGTCCCCAGAGACGTTTTAATGAGGGTTCACTTCTTCCATATTAAGGAGAAGCTGCCCACGTCTGTCAGGAACAGCCTGCCACTGCCTGGGCCATATGAGGGAGTTCTGCTATTCCCTGACCTCTCTAAATACACTCTGCAGCTTAGAAGACAACTTAACCCGATCACCAAGGGCCTCCACAACCACAAGATCCTATTCAAATGGTGCTACCCGGCAACACTGCTCATATGGCACCTCTCACGTGATCCACGACCTACATAAAGGCATGCAACTGCTTCACTCCTGGGGAATCCTCCTTGACCCACCACAAGATCCTGCACCACCGTTGGAGCAACGCAGTTCTCACCCATCACGCCGCACTACTGCAAGATGCGACAACGGTTCAGGGCCTCTACCCTCAAATTCAATGGGCCTCCATATCTGCATAGTCAATACTCTTCCTGGCAACCAGCTTTCCAACCTATTGTTAGGCTTCATTTCCACTGACGTTTTTACAGCTAGTGTTGAGCAGAATATGCCATATTCGATTTCGCGATATATCTCGAATATATATTCGAATATTCGAGATATATTCGCTAAATTCGAATATTCGTGATATTTTATCGAAATTAATTGATTGCGATTTTTCGCTATTGCGAATGCGAAAATAATTGCGATTTTTTAATAACTACGGTAGGAGCGCTCTGATTGGCTTAGAATATTCGTGATATTTTATCGAAATATCGCAACATGCGAATGCGATATTTATTGCGGAATTTCGAGATATGCTGGAGGAGCGCTCTGATTGGCTTAGAATATTCGTGATATTTTATCGAAATATCGCAACATGCGAATGCGATATTTATTGCGGAATTTCGAGATATGCTTGAGGAGTTCTCTGATTGGCTCAGAATATTCGTGATATTTTATCGAAATATCGCAACATGCGAATGCGATATTTATTGCGGAATTTCGAGATATGCTTGAGGAGTTCTCTGATTGGCTTAGAATATTCGTGATATTTTATCGAAATATCGCAACATGCGAATGCGATATTTATTGCGCAATTTCGAGATATGCTGGAGGAGCGCTCTGATTGGCTCAGAATATTCCTGATATTTTATCGAAATATCGCAACATGCGAATGCGAAATTGATTGCAGATATTTCGAAAACTGCTGTAGCAGCACTCTGAAATCGAATATGTATGATATTTTAACCGAAATACATATTGCGATTGCGATTTTTCGATCGCGCATGCGCAATTGCGCGAACAACACGCGACCATTTCCTGGAGCCTTGCCAGTTTCCAACTTATGATCGCAGCGCAATATTACAGCAACATGGTTGGAAGCAATTTCACTAAGTCTGAGGAAAAGTTGCTGATTTGTGTAAGTATTTTGACCACTGTTATTTCATCATCTTCAACTGCATTTTAGTCTAGTTTAAAAGTTAGTATATATGATCAGATATTAGTATTTCACAAAAAATGTGTCTCCTGCTTTTACAAAACTACAAGTCCCAGCCCAGCCCAGCATTTTAGTCTAGTTTAAAAGTTAGTATATATGATCAGATATTAGTATTTCACAAAAAATGTGTCTCCTGCTTTTACAAAACTACAAGTCCCAGCATGCCTGGACAGCTGCAGACACCCTGGTTGGCAAATGTGTATTTAGGCACTTTTCCTTGTTATTTAGCATAATGAATTTAAAAATTTTTTGGACATAGGACGTATGCGAATGTCCTGACTTCAGTGTCCTCAAGGCCCAAGGACGTTCGAATACATATTGCCCTTTAGATGTTGCAGAACTACAACTTCCAGCATGCCTGGGAATGCTGGCACTTCTAGTATTGTAAGTTCTGCAGGCCCCCATTTTTCAGGCCTTTATGCACGGGTCTCTAAACTGTGGCACCCTAGATGCAGCAAAAGTAAAATTCTTAGCATGCACTGACAGACCGTGGCTGATGGGAGTAGTAGTTTTGCAACAGCTGGAGGTGGACTGGTCTTGAAACCCAGAGTTAGGTAACAAACCCGTAGTGTTTTGCAACCATTCTGCCTCCAGCTGGTTATTTTCTGTTGAAAAGCCTGTGGCGTGCAAAACACAACCCAAAAACTCCACCCGGTGCAAGGAAAAATTTGCACACACCTAAAGAGTGACATCACAAAAAACTGCGACGGTTGCATACGTCAGTGGTCCTCCGAAAAGGTCCCGTCTCTGACCCCCCGGGGCGTTAGGCTCCTAGGCTCCTGACAGGGAAAAGAGTTACTGTGGTCCATACAGCCGAAGCCATATGGACCCATCTCGGTCCAAGCAGCGCAATCAACACGCGAACAACACGCGACCATTTCCTGGAGCCTTGCCAGTTTCCAACTTATGATCGCAGCGCAATCACACAGCAACATGGTTGGAAGCAATTTCACTAAGTCTGAGGAAAAGTTGCTGATTTGTGTAAGTATTTTGACCACTGTTATTTCATCATCTTCAACTGCATTTAAGTCTAGTTTAAAAGTTAGTATATATGATCAGATATTAGTATTTAACCAAAAATGTGTCTCCTGCTTTTACAAAACTACAAGTCCCAGCCCAGCCCAGCATTTTAGTCTATTTTAAAATTTAGTATATATGATCATATATTAGTATTTCACAAAAAATGTGTCTCCTGCTTTTACAAAACTACAAGTCCCAGCATGCCTGGACAGCTGCAGACACCCTGGTTGGCAAATGTGTATTTAGGCACTTTTCCTTGTTATTTAGCATAATGAATTAAAAAAATTTTTGGACATAGGACGTATGCGAACGTCCTGACTTCAGTGTCCTCAAGGCCCAAGGACGTTCGAATACATATTGCCCTTTAGATGTTGCAGAACTACAACTTCCAGCATGCCTGGGAATGCTGGCACTTCTAGTATTGTAAGTTCTGCAGGCCCCCATTTTTCAGGCCTTTATGCACGGGTCTCTAAACTGTGGCACCCTAGATGCAGCAAAAGTAAAATTCTTAGCATGCACTGACAGACCGTGGCTGATGGGAGTAGTAGTTTTGCAACAGCTGGAGGTGGACTGGTCTTGAAACCCAGAGTTAAGTAACAAACACGTAGTGTTTTGCAACCATTCTGCCTCCAGCTGTTTTTTTCCTGTTGAAAAGCCTGTGGCGTGCAAAACACAACCCAAAAACTCCACCCGCATGCAGTGAAAAATGTGCACACACCTAAAGAGTGACATCACAAAAAACTGCGACGGGTACATACGTCAGTGGTCCTCCGAAAAAGGTCCCGTCTCTGACCCCCCGGGGCGTTAGGCTCCTGACAGGGAAAAGAGTTAGCAACGCATATCTCCCCTATACGTGTATCCTGTGTTGTTAATAATATATTCATAATTATGCAAATGATAATGGCTGCTATATTTATGCAAAAAAGGTGGCGACCGAAATGGCAGGATATAAAATCTTTCATGTTACCCCTGTCATTGATTAATAAGGCGAGAATGCTTCCAATTGTTGAATAGCATACATTTACGTCATATATCCATAAGGCTGTCAACAGAAGTATTACAATATACTTTGTTCTTCATCTTGCAGAAGTTCCTGGAAACAGGATACGATGAGCTGCGGAGGCAGCCAGAGAAAAGGGCTGTGGTCAGCGCCCTAATCGCTGACTTTGGCGGCCAACATGACCACAAGGCAATTGTTAAGAAGTGGTCTGACCTGAAGAGGCGCCAAATGGTTCAGGTCAGACGTCTTCGGGCTAAATATCATCCAGGTAAGTTATTGTTGACAGTTATGTTTTTTTTTTAAAAAGTGTATTTTGTGCGTGAACTCGAAAGAGAGAGGAGCCGGCCTGCAGGAGTTGGGAGGCCTCCCCCAGAGGCAATCTGCCACCTTTCTCCATGCCCCGGTTGGCAATGGCGGGTGTGAGGGGGTCCTCCCAACCCAACCTCGCATAGCACACCCACCAGGGGCGGGGCTGAGACCACCAAACTCAATTCACAGGTAGCCGAGAGCGGGATCCGAACCCCTAGCTGCAGAGGTGAATCACTTGTCAGTGCAGTGGCAATCGTGTGGAGCCACCGCAGCTCCTTTGGTGACAGTTATGTAAGGTCATATGTAATTCATGTAAGGTCAGATGTTGTTAACCAAGATGCCATGTTGTGCTAACATATATCACCACCGGCCAAGGTATTCATAGTACTGTTGAAAAAAGACATGGGACAGCAGACAGGAACACAGAAGTTATGTGGGAACATAATTTTCCCATTGCTTTGCATGGGACTTTAAAGAAAAACCCCGACCATGGCAAGTGGGGGTGGGTAAGGTTTAAACCACCTATCCTATGTTTGTGGCTGACATATAAGTAACCTGTGTGCCAAGTTTCATATAAATATCTTTAGCCGTTTGTACGTGATGCTGGAACATACATACATACATACATACATACATACATACATTTATGCACACACACACGTTGAGTTTTATATATATAGATTACCACTAAATTCCTGTGTTAGGAGTGGGGTTGTTATAGTAATCCCGTGTGCTCCATCAGGCCCTTTTTTTAACATGAGATGGTCTGAACAAAACAAAGGAGACAAAAACAGCTCATTTTAACATGGTTGCATCCCAGCTCACGCTCAGTCCCCTGTAGTGCCCACAAGACCCTTTAATATAACATTGTCCCATTGGTTAACTGTCTATATAAATCAATTTGTATTCATATACAATACAGCAGAGTACACAGAATTTGCATACGTCATTAGAAAACATTTTTATAATATATGAACATTGTGTTATTATAGGAGCTCCAATGCCAGTTATCCGCGCCAAGCGCAGAAGGCGCCAGGCCGATGAGGAGGAGGAGGAGGATGCGGCAGAGGAGGATGCGGCAGAGGAGGAGATGGATGAAGAGGAGCAGCCAGGGCCCTCCCACTCCCCAACCCCAGCTCCTGCTGAGGAGCAAGCTGAGGAGCTTCCCCCCCCCACCACCCCAACTTCTCAAGCAGAAGAGCAGGAGGAAGAGAGCGGTCCTGTGAGCCTCGTTCAGGAAGGTAAATATGTGCACAATGATTAATAACATTTCAACAATAAAATGTAGATATAAAAATGGACAACATATAAAGCGCACCTGTCAGATTGTAGAACCATAATATGGTATTGATGCTAGAAGTATACAGGTAGTGCATAATTATTAGGCAAGTTGTATTTTTGAGGATTCATTTTATTATTGAACAACAACCATGTTCTCAATGAACCCCAAAAACTCATTAATATCAAAGCTGAATTTTTTAGTTTTTTAGTTTGTTTTTAGTGTTAGTTATTTTCGGGGGATATCTGTGTGTGCAGGTGACTACTATTACTGTGCAGAATTTTTAGGCAACTTAACCAAAAAATAAATATATACCCATTTCAATGATTTATTTTTAAAAGTGAAACCAATATAACATCTCAACATTCACAAATACACATTTCTGACATTTAAAAACAAAACTAAAACAAATCAGTGACCAATATAGCCACCTTTCTTTGCAAGGACACTCGAAAGCCTGACATCCATGGATTCTGTCAGTGTTTCGATCTGTTCACCATCAACATTGCGTGCAGCAGCAACCACAGCCTCCCAGACACTGTTCAGAGAGGTGTACTGTTTTCCCTCCTTGTAAATCCCACATTTGATGATGGACCACAGGTTCTCAATGGGGTTCAGATCAGGTGAACAAGGAGGCCATGTCATTACTTTTTTTTATTTAATACCCTTTCTTGCCAGCCACGCTGTGGAGTACTTTGACACGTGTGATGGAGCATTGTCCTGCATGAAAATCATGTTTTTCTTGAAGGATGGTGACTTTTTCCTGTACCACTGCTTGAAGAAGGTCTCTTCCATAATCTGGCAGTAGGACTGGGAATTGAGCTTGACTCCATCCTCAATCCGAAAAGGCCCCACAAGCTCATCTTTGATGATACCAGCCCAAACCAGTACTCCACCACCACCTTGCTGGCGTCTGAGTCGGACTGGAGCTCCCTGCACTTTACCAATCCAGCCACGGGCTCTTCCATCTGGCCCATCAAGACTCACTCTCATTTCAGCAGTCCATAAAACCTTAGAAAAATCTTTCTTGAGATATTTATTGGCACAGTCTTGACGTTGCAGCTTGTGTGTCTTGTTCAGTGGTCATCGTCTTTCAGCCTTTCTTACCTTGGCCATGTCTCTGGGTATTGCACACCTTGTGCTTTTGGGCACCCCAGTGATGTTGCAGCTCTGAAATATGGCCAATCTTGTGGCAAGTGGCATCTTGGCAGCTGCACGCTTAACTTTTCTCAGTTCATGGGCAGTTATTTTGCACCTTTGTTTTTCCACACGCTTCTTTTGTTTGATGATCACGCTTCAGAAGCTTTGCAACTTTAAGAGTGCTGCATCCCTCTGCTAGATATCTCTCTATTTTGGACTTTTCAGAGTCTGTCAAATCCTTTTTTGGCCCATTTTGACAAAGAAAAGGAAATTGACTAATAATTATGCACACCTGATATAGAGTGTTGATGTCATTAGACCACACACCTTCTCATTACAGAGTTGTACATTACCTAATATGCCTAATCTGTAGTAGGCTTTCGAGCCTATACAACTTGGAGTAAGACAACATGCATAAAGAGGGTGATGTGGTCCAAATACTCATTTGCCTAATAATTCTGCACTCCCGGGATGTGTTAGACACATAACAAGTGTATACACATGATAATGATTGATTAATAAGCAAAAAAAAATTTTTATTTATTTGGTAACGTTATTTTAAATCCAAATTTTTTTTTTATTATATCCTAACAGTATCAGGAAAGATGAGGAGGCAGACCGCGCTCATAAAGACAACCCACCAGAGGATCCAGGCAAATCAGCGCCAGATCCGCTACCTTATTCAGCAAAATGTGCTGCTGGAGCAGCAGCAATTAAAAAATATAGAGAAGCTGGAGCGCCTTCAGAAGCTCAATCAGAGTTATATCTGAAATTATGTTTTTATTAATAAATATTATTTTTTGGAAATGTTTCATTTCTTTTTGAGATAGATTTGTAGGTTTTTCAACACATCTAACTTAACATCAAACAAATCAACATCAACACATTTAACTTCATAATAAGCAAAAACATTTTATACTATTATTTTATTTAACAGTAACCTAGGACAAACTAAAGCACACGACACAGACACGACGAACACAAAATAAACAGTTGAAAAATGAACATAACAAAAGCAACAATATATATATATATACAAAGAGAGAGAGAGGGAGAGCAAGAAAGAGAGAGAATGCAGATGAGCTCTTGCAGACAGCCCAATGGTTGCAGTATAAATGCCGCAAAACAGTGTTTAACATAAGGTTCATTGTTATAGTTACACTTGCTGTTTAGATCCGGTCTGGTAGCTTGTAGCGGAGGCTGTTGGTGGATCCGCTGTGCCAGAGAGGTCATGAAGCTTTACTCAGCATGGAGGCAGCAGCAGGAGTATTAAAATATAATATAACTAGACAATGCATTTCCTGAGGAAAATGCGAGTGGGAATGCTGAATAGCTTAATTGGTGAGCCCCTTGCCAAAGACATTCACCATAACCACTACACTATCTTTAGGACACACAGCTTCTTTCTCTATCTGCAAAGTATAGCGTATGCTGACTTCCTGGTCGCCCCTCCCCCCTCAATAGGTTTCCCCTCCCCCCCAGGTCAGTGAGGAGGAATATTGCACTGAGGTCAGGAAAGTGATTTATAGAAAGAAATAACATTACAAACGCTTTTAATTCACAGATCTAATACATGATTTAAGCCTCCAAACAAAGCTTAATAAATCCTCAAACGTACATGCAATTGATACAACGACTACACCGTTTGAAATACACGGCCCTTGTAAACGCATCGATATGAAATTTATGTAGATAAACTTAAAAATGTGGCCATGTCTGCGATTTAGAAAAGAGCGTCTTTGTGAGTTCTGCAGCAACATTTTTTAGATAATTTAACATGAGAGTCTATGAGACATAATTTCTGGCTGTTGCTCCAATAACTAAAACTAAAATACGTATCGCAGACTTGATCACATTGCCATAAACCAGACAAGCATAGCTACGTTTTGATATAAAAATTGTGTATGAAAAGTAGATCTTGTGGGCGTGAGAACAATTTGTTTCCCCTTTTTGTAAAGATATTTTTAATTACAAAGATCTAGAATGTTAAGGTCACATGACAGACTCTAAATCCCCTCCATAGGATTACATTATAACCTATCGCATTTTTGTGAAAAATTCGCAAAACGTAAATTGCGTTTTCACCAAAAAATTGTAAACGATAACGATCTGAAAAGTCATAGCCGGATAGCTAAATATTTTGTGACCGCTTTACAGTTTTTTCAGTGTCTGTAAGTGAAAGTATGAAGTAGCTGAAACTTTTGGCAGGGCATGTGAATTCAAAGGGGAAAAGGATGTTCTCATTGACTTCATTGTTAAAAAAACGGTCTTAAAAGCAAAAAATTTATAAAAGTGTAAAAAGTAGGAAAAAACTTGAACAAGTCCCATCATTTGCTGAAAGAGACGAACATTTTTACAGTTGAATGGTCTCAATAGCTGAAAGTATGCCGAAGTTACGCAGAACCAAAAAACGTAAGGAATAATAAGATTACTAAATTTACGGATATCAATACTGGAAATGTTTATTAAAGCATTCACACTAATTAAGATTAATACATTTACGGGTATCCATACTAGGAATGCTTATTAAAGCATTCCCACTAAGTATCACACAGGCATGATTTACAAGCAGTAGTGGTAATAGTAATACATAGCATAAAAACACTTGGGGAATACTTTACAGCATCAGTAGTGGTCATAGTAGTCAATAGTGTACCAAAAAATTGGGACACAGGTGTCTTGACTGAGCTGTAATAGTAGTAGTAGACATTGACAATACAGTGTCAAATCACTCGGGCAAGAGGTGCCATGATGAACAGCAGTCTTAATAAGAGTATATAGGGTGTGAAATAACTGCTGACATAGGTGTCTTGACTGGGCAGCAGAAGCAGCAGTAGTAGTATTAACAGTAGTAGTTGATACAGAGTCATATCACATGGGCAGGAGGTGCCATGATGAACAGCAGTAGGAATAGGAGTATATAGAGTGTCAAATAACTGCTGACATAGGTGTCTTGACTGGGCAGCAGCAGCAGAAGCAGCAGTAGTATTAACAGTAGTAGTTGATACAGAGTCATATCACATGGGCAGGAGGTGCCATGATGAACAGCAGTAGGAATAGGAGTATATAGAGTGTCAAATAACTGCTGACATAGGTGTCTTGACTGGGCAGCAGCAGCAGCAGAAGCAGCAGCAGTAGTATTAACAGTAGTAGTTGATACAGAGTCATATCACATGGGCAGGAGGTGCCATGATGAACAGCAGTAGGAATAAGAGTATATAGAGTGTCAAATAACTGCTGACATAGGTGTCTTGACTGGGCAGCAGCAGCAGAAGCAGCAGTAGTATTAACAGTAGTAGTTGATACAGAGTCATATCACATGGGCAGGAGGTGCCATGATGAACAGCAGTAGGAATAGGAGTATATAGAGTGTCAAATAACTGCTGACATAGGTGTCTTGACTGGGCAGCAGCAGCAGCAGAAGCAGCAGCAGTAGTATTAACAGTAGTAGTTGATACAGAGTCATATCACATGGGCAGGAGGTGCCATGATGAACAGCAGTAGGAATAAGAGTATATAGAGTGTTAAACAACTGCTGACATAGGTGTATTGACTGGGCGGCAGCAGCAGCTGAAGCAGCAGTAGTAGTATTAACAGTAGTAGTTGATACAGAGTCATATCACATGGGCAGGAGTTGCCATGAAGTACAGCAGTCTTAATAAGAGTATATAGAGTGTTAAACAACTGCTGACATAGGTGTATTGACTGGGCGGCAGCAGCAGCAGAAGCAGCAGTAGTAGTATTAACAGTAGTAGTTGATACAGAGTCATATCACATGGGCTGGAGTTGCCATGATGTACAGCAGTCTTAATAAGAGTATATAGAGTGTGAAATAACTGCTGACATAGGTGTATTGACTGGGCGGCAGCAGCAGCAGAAGCAGCAGTAGTAGTATTAACAGTAGTAGTTGATACAGAGTCATATCACATGGGCAGGAGTTGCCATGAAGTACAGCAGTCTTAATAAGAGTATATAGAGTGTTAAACAACTGCTGACATAGGTGTATTGACTGGGCGGCAGCAGCAGCTGAAGCAGCAGTAGTAGTATTAACAGTAGTAGTTGATACAGAGTCATATCACATGGGCAGGAGTTGCCATGATGTACAGCAGTCTTAATAAGAGTATATAGAGTGTGAAATAACTGCTGACATAGGTGTATTGACTGGGCGGCAGCAGCAGCAGAAGCAGCAGTAGTAGTATTAACAGTAGTAGTTGATACAGAGTCATATCACATGGGCAGGAGGTGCCATGATGAACAGCAGTAGGAATAGGAGTATATAGAGTGTCAAATAACTGCTGACATAGGTGTCTTGACTGGGCAGCAGCAGCAGAAGCAGCAGTAGTATTAACAGTAGTAGTTGATACAGAGTCATATCACATGGGCAGGAGGTGCCATGATGAACAGCAGTAGGAATAGGAGTATATAGAGTGTCAAATAACTGCTGACATAGGTGTCTTGACTGGGCAGCAGCAGCAGCAGAAGCAGCAGCAGTAGTATTAACAGTAGTAGTTGATACAGAGTCATATCACATGGGCAGGAGGTGCCATGATGAACAGCAGTAGGAATAAGAGTATATAGAGTGTCAAATAACTGCTGACATAGGTGTCTTGACTGGGCAGCAGCAGCAGAAGCAGCAGTAGTATTAACAGTAGTAGTTGATACAGAGTCATATCACATGGGCAGGAGGTGCCATGATGAACAGCAGTAGGAATAAGAGTATATAGAGTGTTAAACAACTGCTGACATAGGTGTATTGACTGGGCGGCAGCAGCAGCTGAAGCAGCAGTAGTAGTATTAACAGTAGTAGTTGATACAGAGTCATATCACATGGGCAGGAGTTGCCATGAAGTACAGCAGTCTTAATAAGAGTATATAGAGTGTTAAACAACTGCTGACATAGGTGTATTGACTGGGCGGCAGCAGCAGCAGAAGCAGCAGTAGTAGTATTAACAGTAGTAGTTGATACAGAGTCATATCACATGGGCTGGAGTTGCCATGATGTACAGCAGTCTTAATAAGAGTATATAGAGTGTGAAATAACTGCTGACATAGGTGTATTGACTGGGCGGCAGCAGCAGCAGAAGCAGCAGTAGTAGTATTAACAGTAGTAGTTGATACAGAGTCATATCACATGGGCAGGAGTTGCCATGAAGTACAGCAGTCTTAATAAGAGTATATAGAGTGTTAAACAACTGCTGACATAGGTGTATTGACTGGGCGGCAGCAGCAGCTGAAGCAGCAGTAGTAGTATTAACAGTAGTAGTTGATACAGAGTCATATCACATGGGCAGGAGTTGCCATGATGTACAGCAGTCTTAATAAGAGTATATAGAGTGTGAAATAACTGCTGACATAGGTGTATTGACTGGGCGGCAGCAGCAGCAGAAGCAGCAGTAGTAGTATTAACAGTAGTAGTTGATACAGAGTCATATCACATGGGCAGGAGGTGCCATGATGAACAGCAGTAGGAATAGGAGTATATAGAGTGTCAAATAACTGCTGACATAGGTGTCTTGACTGGGCAGCAGCAGCAGAAGCAGCAGTAGTATTAACAGTAGTAGTTGATACAGAGTCATATCACATGGGCAGGAGGTGCCATGATGAACAGCAGTAGGAATAGGAGTATATAGAGTGTCAAATAACTGCTGACATAGGTGTCTTGACTGGGCAGCAGCAGCAGCAGAAGCAGCAGCAGTAGTATTAACAGTAGTAGTTGATACAGAGTCATATCACATGGGCAGGAGGTGCCATGATGAACAGCAGTAGGAATAAGAGTATATAGAGTGTCAAATAACTGCTGACATAGGTGTCTTGACTGGGCAGCAGCAGCAGAAGCAGCAGTAGTATTAACAGTAGTAGTTGATACAGAGTCATATCACATGGGCAGGAGGTGCCATGATGAACAGCAGTAGGAATAAGAGTATATAGAGTGTTAAACAACTGCTGACATAGGTGTATTGACTGGGCGGCAGCAGCAGCTGAAGCAGCAGTAGTAGTATTAACAGTAGTAGTTGATACAGAGTCATATCACATGGGCAGGAGTTGCCATGAAGTACAGCAGTCTTAATAAGAGTATATAGAGTGTTAAACAACTGCTGACATAGGTGTATTGACTGGGCGGCAGCAGCAGCAGAAGCAGCAGTAGTAGTATTAACAGTAGTAGTTGATACAGAGTCATATCACATGGGCTGGAGTTGCCATGATGTACAGCAGTCTTAATAAGAGTATATAGAGTGTGAAATAACTGCTGACATAGGTGTATTGACTGGGCGGCAGCAGCAGCAGAAGCAGCAGTAGTAGTATTAACAGTAGTAGTTGATACAGAGTCATATCACATGGGCAGGAGTTGCCATGAAGTACAGCAGTCTTAATAAGAGTATATAGAGTGTTAAACAACTGCTGACATAGGTGTATTGACTGGGCGGCAGCAGCAGCTGAAGCAGCAGTAGTAGTATTAACAGTAGTAGTTGATACAGAGTCATATCACATGGGCAGGAGTTGCCATGATGTACAGCAGTCTTAATAAGAGTATATAGGGTGTGAAATAACTTCTGACATAATTGTCTTGACTGATCCAAAGGAGTCATGGGAGAAAATCATGTGGTCAGATGAGACTATAATATAATTTTTTGATCATAATTTCACTAACCGTGTTCGGAGGAAGAATAATGATGAGTACCATGCCAAGAACGCCATCCCTAATGTGAAGCATGGGGGTGGTAGCATCATGCTTTGGTGGTGTTTTTCTGCACATGGGACAGGGTGACTGCACTGTATTAAGGAGAGGATGACCGGGGCCATGTATTGCAAGATTTTGGGCAACAACCTCCTTCCCTGAGTTAGAGCTTTGAAGATGGGTCGAGGCTGGGTCTTCCAACATGAGAATGACCCAAAGCACACAGCCAGGATAACCAAGGATTGGCTCTGTAAGGAGCATATCAAGGTTCTGGCGTGGCCTAGCCAGTCTCCAGACCTAAACCCAATAGAGAATCTTTGGAGGGAGCTCAAACTCCGTGTTTCTCAGCGATAGCCCAGAAACATGACTGATGTAGAGAAGATCTGTGTGGAGGAGTGGGCCAAAATCCCTCCTCCAGTGTGTGCAAAGCTGGTGTAAAACTACAAGAAATGTTTGACCGCTGTAATTGCAAAGAAAGCCTACTGTACCAAATATTAACATTGATTTTCTCTGATGTTGAAATAGTTATATTCAGCACTGTAAATACATCAGGTCCGGGGCTTCATCAGGGAATGCATGGCAAGGGACCCTTCAGCGCCCTGAACCGACGACGGGTGCCAGAAAGTCACCGCCGATCCAGGACTCATTCATCTTTATGAATGTGAGTCTGTCCACGGAGTCTGTGGACAGACGGGTCCTCTTGTCCGTGACCACCCCACCTGCCGCGCTGAATGTCCGCTCAGATAGTACGCTGGAGGGGGGGCAAGACAATAACTCCAGCGCATACTGAGCGAGCTCGCGGCAGGTGTCCAATCTGGCAACCCAGTACTCCATGGGGTCGTCGGTGCTCATACTGTCAGAAGCACCGACGGACGCCATGTAGTCTGCCACCATGTGGGCCAGCCGCTGGTGGTGACTGCTGCTGCTGCTGCTGGTGGTGGTACTGGGTCGCTCGGTTTGGAAGAACATCCTCATCTCTTCCATTAGGTCCCCTGCTCGGCTGCAGCTGGGTGCAGCCACCTGCTGGGTGAGATGAGGGGGGACAACTGGAGGCCGGGGAGTTGCCTGCTCCAACCGTCTGACAATGGCTGCCTGCAGTTCCTCCATCCGGTGCTGCCTCCGGCTGGCTGGGATGAACTGCTCCAGTTTCCCCTTGCACCTGGGATCCAAAAGGGTGGCCATCCAGAAATCATCCCTCGTCTTGATGGTCTTAACCCGGGGGTCCCTCCTGAGGCATCTCAGCATGTGGGCAGCCATGGGGAAGAGCACAGCCCGCTGTGACTCCTCAATGCTGGCCAGGTGAATGAGGTGCGACTCTTCATCCCTGAGGCGCTGCTGGTCAAACTCAGACATGCCCAACCCCCGGACTATCGGTGCCCCCAACACCGGCTCTCCCTCCTGACCAGGCCCTGACTCCGGGACGACACCAGCAACCACCTCCTCCTCCTCTTCATCATCATCCTCCTCCTCCTCCTCCTCCTCCTGGTCCTGGCCCTGGTCTCGGTGGAGCATTGCTGACTCCTCCTGCTCCACCAAGGCACTCTCCCCAGCCTCGAGCAGGCGATCTAGTGTCCTCTCCAGCATGAACAGTATTGGCAGCACGCTATTGAGGCCAATTTGCTCACTGCTGACCATCTTGGTCGCCTGCTCGAAGGAGGACAACACTTGGCAGACCTGGTTTATCTGCCCCCACTGCGCACAGGCGATGAAAGGGAGTTGTGGTGAAGCCCTCTCAGTGCCTAGTTCCATCAGGTACTCCCTCACCGCCCTTTGCTGCTCCCACAACCTCTTCAGCATGTGGAGGGTGGAGTTCCACCGCGTCACACTGTCCACAATCAGCCTGTGAAGGGGCAGATTGTACTTCCGCTGCAATTTGGACAGGGACGCGGTAGCGGTTGGGGAGCGCCTGAAGTGGCTGGCAATCCTACGCGCCTTTGCCACAATGTCACTCAACCCTGGATAAGTGCGCAGGAACTTCTGCACCACCAGGTTGAGGACATGTGCCAGACAGGGCACGTGCGTCAGACTGCCAGCATGGAGGGCGGCGAGTAGGTTGCTGCCGTTATCGCAGACAACCATACCTGGCTGGAGCCTTCGGGGTGTCAGCCACTTCTGGACCTGAGCTTGAAGTGCTTTCAGCACTTCTTCTGCAGTGTGTCTCCGGTCCCCTAAACTAACAAGCTGGAGCACGGCCTGACAGCGCACGTGCCCCACACTTGAGTAGCTACGGGGGCGCTTGCTGGGAGGCTCAGCAGCTGCGGAGACAGTGGCTTGAGGGAGACCAGCAGTTCTCCCCTGGACACCCCGGGGCGGCACCACAAGATCGGTTGCCGACGATCCCTCACCGACGCCTCGGAGGGAAACCCAATGGGCCGTGAAGCTGATGTAGCGTCCCTGCCCATGCCTGCTGGTCCAGCCATCCATTGTCAGATGAACCCTGTCGCTGACAGCGTGATCCAGCGACAGGGTTACATTCTGCACAATGTGCTGGTGTAGGGCAGGGACACCAGTCCTGGCAAAGAAATGGCGGCTGGGGACACGCCATTGGGGTTGGGCCTGCTCCAACATCTGCCTGAAGGGGTTGCTGTCAACTATGTTGAAGGGCAGCAGATGTTGGGCAATAACCCTTGCCAGGAGCCCATTGAGGGAACGCACACGTCGGTCTCCAGGGGGGAAGGGAGTGGTGCGGTCAAAGGCGTCTGAAATCGACGCCTGGCGCCGGACGGCAGTGCGGGACACAGACGTGGAGGGTGCTGTGGAAGTAGAGGTCTGGCTGCCGGTACCAGTACCTCTACTAGAGGGAGCGGGGGGGCATGACCTGCTGGAAACAGATGAAGATGTGGCAGGGGCTGCTGTACCCTGCTCACTTGTGGTGGTGGCGCTGCTACCACCACCACGCTTCATCTCGTCATACAACACCCAGTGGTTTATCCTCAGGTGCTGGTTCAGGGCTGTGGTACCCACCCGAGCCAAACACTTCCCTCTCTTCACCCTCACTTTACAAATCCGGCAGATGGCCACGGTAGGGTTGTCTGCCACCAGGGTAAAGAAATTCCAGACAGGTGACTTCAGCACCGCCCTCCTGTCAGATGGGGTGACGCTTACTTGCACCTGCTGGGATTCGGTGCGCACAGGTGGAGCTGCCTGCTGCTGCTGCTGCTGCTGCTGCTCCTCCTCCTGACACCTCCTGCTGCCATCACCAGTGGAGACCCTGACGATGGTCTCCCTGGTGGTGACCTGGCGCACCGTTTCACCAGGGTGCCTACCTTCCCCGTCGTCACTGACGTAGTGAGCCGACGCGTCAGATGGCAACCATGATGGGTCACCCTCTTCGCCCCCAGAGATGTCAGACCAAGGGCTGAGATGTGTTGGTCTGAGGGAACCACGTGACATGGAGCCTCTAGCCTGGCTCCGCTGTCCCCTCACCCACGCCTGGGTCTGACTAGGTGCTGCTGTTTCCTGCACCAAAACAGCAGCACCAGTTTGAAGGGATGTCTCTGGGATACTGCCAGCAGGTATCCCATCCTCCTCATCCATCCCTTCAAAAAGGTCCTGACCATCAGGACAGAGCTGGAGGTCTGCCTGATGCATGGCCTCCCCCAAGAGATCCCTATCACTGTCGCTGTCGAACAGTAAGATGCTGGACTCTTGGGGGCTGGGGGGGGTAGTACAGGCAACGGTGTAATGGTGGTACTACTGTGAGTCGGGACCGACGACTCAGTGGCACTGCTGTGCCCCATGTAGTCCACCACTACTTGAGCCTGAGATGGCAATATCGGGCGGCTGCCCGATGGGAAGAACTCCCGGATCAGGCGTACTCCCCTTGCACCCGATCCTCTACCACTAGTAGGGGCACGAGAGGTACCCCGTGCTGGCAGCGATCCAGCACTGGGAGTAACTCCCCTACCCCTGCTGCCACGGCCACGGATGCCGCTCATTATTGCTGATATGTGTGTGGGGGGGGTAAACTTTATTGGGGGGGGAAAATGTGAACAAAATGTGTTTTTGTGTTTTTTTTACAAGACAGGCACGCAGACAAAGACGTACACAGACAGCTACTAAACTATAAGAAAAGTAGTACACCAGACAAGGACTACAAAATTAAAGAAAAAAAAAAAAGCACTAAACAAACACTAACTTTTTTTTTTTTTTTTTTTTTTAAACACAAAACACAGACACTAAACACACACTAAGCTAAGCTAGATGAAATAAATGTACACTAACAGTGTGTACACTTACTACACAAAATTTAACTAAACTGAACACAAAACTTAGCTTTTATAAAAGCTCTTTAGGGAAAACTAAACAAAATTTGAACTGAGATGCCTATCAAATATCACTGAACAGCGAACCTGCAAGATCTAACAGTAACACAAGATGAACAAAACTTAGCTTTTAGAAAAGCTCTTTTATAAAGCTCAGCAAAATGTGTTCTGAAATCTCTTGCAAATATAACTGAACAGGGAGGATTGCAGGATCAAACAGTAACACAAATGAAAAAAACAGCACAAAACAGCACAAAACGTAGCTTTGAAAAAAGCTCTTGGGTCTATTGCTTTGAAAAAAGCAGTTGATATACTGGAAAAGATCCACTGGAATCACTAAATAGCAATGCTGGTGATGATCTAAATCAATCAAGAACAAAGACACAGGAAACCAGGAACACAGAAACAGCCTCCACACTCTATAGCCAGCTTCTGAATCTGCAATGAAATGGTGCTGGGAGTGAGCTTATATAATGTCCATGCAGGCAGGTTCCTATTGGTTGCTAACCTGTGACGAGTGTGGAAGGAGAACTCTGATTGGCTCTGATGCAAAAGGGCGGAGCAAATAATCGCGCAATATTCCTATTGCCGAATATTCGCATTGCGAATATTCGGCAATATAAAATGATCGCTTCAGCTACTCGGCCCAATGGCTCTAATCATACCAGCAATGCTTTCAGACGTCTATGGAGATCACTAGGATGTGATCTGTTTTAAAAATGAAACTGTAAAAATCGCTCTGATGCGGAAGATCGGGGCGAGGAAAATAATCGCGCGATATTGCGTTTGCCGAA
The DNA here is from genome assembly GCF_905171775.1 of Rana temporaria. NCBI lineage: Eukaryota > Metazoa > Chordata > Amphibia > Anura > Ranidae > Rana > Rana temporaria. The sequence goes on from NC_053489.1 coordinate 309,638,827, forward strand.
TAATCGCATTGCGATCTTTCTGGAAAATTCAATGAACGCTTCAGCTACTCGGCCCAGGGTCTCTAATGATACCAGCAATGCTTTTAGACGTCGATGGAGATATCTAGGATGTGATCTGATTAAAAAAAAAAATTGTAAAAAATCGAATATTCGGAATTGCGAATATTCACCGCGAATTTCGAAATATAGCGCGATTTCTCGAATATGCTATATTCGAGTCGAATATTCGCAATGCGAATATTCGTGAGCAACACTATTTACAGCCACTTTTCTGAGCGTTTTTTACAGCTTAAAAAAGCCTGTCCATGTTATTCTATGGCATCATGCCCACATAGGTGTTTTTGAGCTGCAAATGGCATAGGCGTTTTTGAGCTGTAAAAAAAACGCAGGACCAGGGCGTTCTGAAGCTCCAGAGTAGAGCTGTAAAAACGCCAGACATTAAAAAACGTTTAAAAACGCTCAAAAACGCGCGAAAACGCTCAAAAACTCTACCGCGTTTTTTTTTTTTTACAAAATAAACATGGACAGGCGTTTTTAAGCTGTAAAAAAGGCTAACACAAGTGGCTGTAAAAACGCCAGAGGAAATGAAGCCTTATAGTTGAAGATTGACACTTGTTACCCCTTTACAGTGGTTTAGTTGGAAATCTTTATTCCTCTACTCCACTTAACGTTCGAGTTGGTGGTCACACCACCCTACTTCAGTGTTTTACGAGTTCCAGTTTTTTTTGCTCAGCTCCACTTGCTAATCATATTGGGGCAGATCCACGTACCTGCGCGTAATCTTCCGCCGGGCGCAGCGTATCTAAGATACACTACGCCGCCGTAACTTATTTATTTTATTTTGAATCCACAAAGAATTTGCACCGTAAGTTACAACGGCGTAGTGTATCTCTGGCGGCGTAAGGGCGCGGAATTCAAATGGATGTAATGGGGGCGTGTTTTATGTAAATACGTCGTGACCCGACCTAAACAACGTTTTTTTTTAACTGCGCATGCGCCGTCCGTGGGGGTATCCCAGTGCGCATGCTTGAAATTAAACCGGAACCCGCCAATGCTTATGTCATTCGACGCAAATTCCTATTCGCGAACAACTTACGCAAACGACGTAAAAAATTCGAAATTGTACGCGGGAACGGCAGCCATACTTAACATTGAGTACGCCTCAGAATAGCAGCTTTAACTATACGCCGGAAAAAGCCGAACGCAAACGACGTAAAAACAATGGGCTGGCCGGACATACGTTCGTGGATCGCCGTAAATAGCTAATTTGCATACTCTACGCGGAATTAGACGGGAACGCCACCTAGCGGCCGCCGAAAAATTGCAGCTTAGATCCGACGGCGTACGAAGACGTACGCCTGTCGGATCTAGCCGAGATGCCGTCGTATCTTGTTTTGAGGATTCAAAACAAAGATACGACGCGGGAAATTTCAAATTACGCTGGCGTATCAATAGATACGCCGGCGTAATACCTTTGTGGATCTGCCCCTTTATATCTACAGCTGCACCTGCTTGTGTGAATAAACATTTTTCTCATGTTTTCTCTGCCCCCTTCACCTCTAAAAAAAAGAGGGGTGCTGATAGCGGTGAAAAACTCTGTTACATTCCTCCTGAAGCAAATTGCTCTTGACCCAGAAGGCCATTAGATTATACTTGTGTGTAGCATAAATAACACTGCTTATACCTTGTTAAAAGTATACGCTCCCAAAATCAAACAGGTCAGTTTCCTTTGCAAAGTGATGAAGGTTGTTCACTCCATGAAACAAGGCCATCTAATCGCAAGTGGAGATTTAAATCTGGTGCCTGAAGTCCATCTGGACTCCACTTCTGCGTCGAAACGCAGGGAATCCCCCTTAAAAAAACGTCATTACCTCACAAGATCTGTTTGACGTTTGGAGATGTTATCATGGTACTGAGAGAGACTATACGTATTTTTCTCCCCTCCACTAAACCTATTCGCGCATTGACCTGTTTCTTATGCCGCGTACACACCATCACTTTATGTGATGAAAAAAAAACGACATTTTTAAAAACGTCAATTTAAATGACCGTGTGTGGGGGAAAACGTCGTTTTATGTCTTGTGAAAAACGACAAAAAAAAATTGAAGCATGCTTTTCAAAACGTCGTTTTTTGTTTCACAGAAATTGACCGTGTGTAGCAAAAAACGACGTTTATAACTACGTTTTTAAACCCGCGCATGCCCAGAAGCAAGTTATGAAGCGAGCTTCAATGGAAAAAAGTGGTGAACGTAACCTCGCTTTGCTAGAGCATTGTGAAAAAACGATGGTGTGTAGGCAACGTCGTTTTTGAAAATTGAAGTTCCAAAAACGTCGTTTTTTACTTCACAGAAATTGTCGTTTTTTTCCATTACATAAAGTGATGGTGTGTATGCGGCATTACAGATAAATGGCTGCTCCAAACCATTGGCGCATCTGTGATCCACACCACGACCTGGTCGGACCATGCCCCCATCACTATTACTATCTCGGACTCACCTAGCCTAAAACCAACACTATGGAGAGAAACTCAAGCAGCGCAGTAACTACTTACTCTAAAAGTCCTACAACTGCTCTTCAGCCTACTGTGAGCAACGGGAATTCTAGTACTGTAATCAATGGAACCATCACTGCACCTACTACAGGTATGCCAATAGGCCTTGCAGAACATCTACAGCTATGAGACAGGAAGTGAAGGGAAATCCCCAAATGGGACACAGATGGCAAAAAGAGACTAACAGGGGTTATAACCCTCCCTTACTCTATGCAAAATGAAAAATAATAATAATAATAAGACGCCAAGTAGAACTAAGGACAACACTTTTTATTTATTTTTGAATAAAGTAAGGGAGGGTTACAACCCCTGTTTTTTTTTATTATTATTACCATCTGTGTCCTATTGCAGAGATTTCCCCTCACTTCCTGTCCCATAGCCAAACAGGAAGTGAGGGGATATCCCTCTAAAGTGGGGACATCCATTAGGGCCCCCCAGGTCATCAGATCTAGTATCCCCATTGGAAGATTTCACCTCTATTATTTTTCTGGGGAGAACACAAAATGTGTGATTTTCTTTTACTTTCACTTTGAATGATAGCAGATAGAGTGGGGGAATCTCCCTCTAATGGGGGCACAGACAGTGATAAAAACCTAATCAGTGTACTAATCAATCTCCACTCTATCCACAACTAAAAAGTATTGCCTTTAGTTATATTCGAATGTAGCTCCAATAATGTGTGTGCTGAGTCTGCAGCTTCCTGGAGTAAAGGAGAGCTGAGGAGGGAATGTGAGCAGTGACAACAAGGAAGTGGCCTTTACATAACAGGACAGAGGATGGAGGCGTGCAGTCCCAGAGGACACCGGCAGGGGGAGCACCCTGGAAGACGTCCTTGGCTCGCAGAGTATGAATGAAGGAGCAGGAGGTATGGCATGCGCCTCACTCGGTGCGGGGGATCATCCGCTGCTGGAGTTTCCGTCCTGTCCTCATCACTGACATCTTCTGTCCGTACTTTCACTTTGGAGCGGAGGGATCGTCACCCATGGAGCGGAGGTCATGTGATCAGAGGTAGGAAAGTTTCATGGAGTAGCCGCCTAGTCCTGGGATCACCTTCCTACTGGACGATGGGGCGGACAACGTGCTGCTCTGGGGCTATACACTGAGCTCAGGTCCTAGTACGGATCCCGGGACACTCACTCACTCTTCTACACATCTCATCCTCACTACCAGGCACTACTTATCACTAGACTACACAGTCACACACACGACTCGCACTTATCACTCTACTACACATCTCATCCTCACTACCAGGCACTACTTATCACTCTACTACTACTACTACTACTACTACTACTACTACTACTACACACACACACACACACACACACACACACTTATCACTTTACTCCGTCTAGAAAAAGGACATTGTTAACATTTTTCCACCCACAATATCAGGACTGTGTATGCTTACTCCACCCACAATATCAGGACTGTGTATGCTTACTCCACCCACCATATCAGGACTGTGTATGCTTACTCCACCCACCATATCAGGACTGTGTATGCTTACTCCACCCACAATATCAGGACTGTGTATGCTTACTCCACCCACCATATCAGGACTGTGTATGCTTACTCCACCCACCATATCAGGACTGTGTATGCTTACTCCACCCACCATATCAGGACTGTATGCTTACTCCACCCACAATATTAGGACTGTGTATGCTTACTCCACCCACAATATTAGGACTGTGTATGCTTACTCCACCCACAATATTAGGACTGTGTATGCTTACTCCACCCACAATATTAGGACTGTATGCTTACTCCACCCACAATATTAGGACTGTGTATGCTTACTCCACCTATAATATTAGGACTGTGTATGCTTACTCCACCCACAATATTAGGACTGTATATGCTTACTCCACCCATAATATTAGGACTGTATGCTTACTCCACCCACAATATTAGGACTGTATGCTTACTCCACCCATAATATTAGGACTGTATGCAGGGCCGATCCGCCCTATAGGCTCACTATGCAAGGCGCTTAGGGCCCCGCAAAGGTGCAAAGGGCCCCCCAAATTACTAGAGGCCCTGCCTTTTGAGAAGTCATTTTCGCCCCCTCACCCCGCTTCTCAACTCGCTGGCTGCATGGGAGAAGAGGTAAGAAGTCAGCACACCCCGCTTCTCAATTTAATGTAAGATGTCATTTCCGACAGCAGAACACCCCCTCCCCCCACTTCTCAACTTTCTTTAATGTGACATGTCACTGTCGTCAGTGCCCCCCGCTTCTCACTTTTAATGTGCCATGTCATTTTGCTTAGGGCCCCAGGGAGGTCAGGATCGGCACGGACTGTATGCTTACTCCACCCATAATATTAGGACTGTATGCTTACTCCACCCACAATATCAGGACTGTGTATGCTTACTCCACCCACAATATCAGGACTGTGTATGCTTACTCCACCCACAATATCAGGACTGTGTATGCTTACTCCACCCACAATATCAGGACTGTGTATGCTTACTCCACCCACAATATCAGGACTGTGTATGCTTGCTCCACCCACAATATCAGGACTGTGTATGCTTGCTCCACCCACAATACTAGGATTTTATCAGTTTTTTTTTCTTCTGTCCATAATATTAGGATGTAGTCAGTGTACTCCACCTATAATATTAGGAGTTTGTGATGATAGGTGTTGATAATGTCCTGTGTTGAGCAGCTTCTTCTTAGTAGGGAAGTGATGTTCCAATGTGCAGGTGAGTAGTATGATGAGGACAGTGCGGTGTGCGGGTGAGATGGGAGGATTCCATGTGTTGCACTGGGCAGTGAAGGGCTCCCATAGCTGTTGGTGGAGGCAGGCTGCCATGGATGTGTAGGGAGGGGAATGTGCACACTCTGCACTGCTTATCAGAAATTCCACATCCCCAGAAAATACGTTTTGTGCATGGTCTGTCCTGTCCGGGGACGTCTAAACTTGGCAGGACCTACCACTGACATACTGGAGTCATTCAGAGGTCACCTGACATAAATGGCCGCTTTTGTCATCGTTTATGGGCCATCTGCAAGGATGGGCAATTCCAAATTAAAGTCCAAATAATGGGGAAAAACTTTTTTATTTTTTATTTTTTTTATCACAAACCTACAATAGGTTTTCTTTATCGCTTTCCTGCTGGTTCTACACACACAGTATCACACAAAAGTGAGTACACCCCTTGCATAAATATTTTATTATATCTTTTCATGTGACAACACCGAAAAATTGACAGTGGTGCAATGTAAAGTAGTGAGTGTACAGCTTGTATAACAGTGTAAATTTGTCGTCCCCTCAAAATAACTCAACACACAACCATTAGTGTCTAAACCGCTGGAAACAAAAGTAAGTACACCCCAAAGTGTCAAAAGTCCACTAGGGTCCTCTTCCACTCCTCCATGACGACATCACAGAGATCATTGATGTTGGAGACCTTGCGCTCCTCCACCTTCCATTTGAGGATGCCCCACAGAAGCTCAATAGGGTTTAGGTTTGGAGACATGCTTAGCCAGTCCATCACCTTTACCCTCAGCTTCTTTAGCAAGGCAGTGGTTGTCTTGGAGGTGTGTTTGGGGTCGTTATCATGTTGGAATACTGCCCTGCGACCCAGTGTCCTATAGGGAGGGGATCATGCTCTGCTTCAGTATGTCACAGTACATGTTGGCAATCATGGTTCCCTCAATGAACTGTAACTCCCCAGTGCCGGCAGCACTCATGCAGCCCCAGACCATGACACTCCCACCACCATTCTTGACTGCAGGCAAGACACACTTGTCTTTGTACTCCTCACCTGGTTGCCACTACACACGTTTAACACCATCTGAGCCAAATAAGTTTATCTTGGTCTCATCAGACCACAGGACATGGCTCCAGTAATCCTGTCTTCAGCAAACTGTCTTCAGTAATTGTCTTCAGCAAACTGTTTGCGGGCTTTCTTGTGCATCATCTTTAGAAAAGGCTTCCTTCTGGGGCGACAGCCATGCAGACCAATTTGATTCAGTGTGTGGCATATGGTCTGAGCACTGACAGACTGACCCCTCACCCCTTCAACCTCTGCAGCAATGCTGGCAGCCCTCATACGTCTATTTCCCAAAGACAACCTCTGCATTTGACACTGAGCATGTGCACTCAACCTCTTCTTTGGTCAACCACGGCGAGGCCTGTTCTGAGTGGAACCTGTCCTGTTAAACCACTGTATGGTCTTGGTCTCAGTGCTGCATCTCAGTTTCAGGGTCTTGGCAATCTTCTTATATCCTAGGCCAGGGATCCTCAAACTACGGCCCTCCAGCTGTTGCAGAACTACACACCCCATGAGGCATTGTGAAACTCTGACATTCACAGACATGACTAGGCATGATGGGAATTGTAGTTCCTGAACAACTGGAGGGCCATAGTTTGAAGACCCATGTCCTAGGCCATCTTTATGTAGAGAAACAATTCTTTTTTACAGATCCTCAGAGTTCTTTGCCATGAGGTGCCATGTTGAACTTCCAATGACCAGTATGAGAGGGTTAGAGCGATAACGCCAAATTTAACACACCTGCTCCCCATTCACACCTGAGACCATGTAACACTAATGAGTTGCATGACATCGGGGAGAGAAAATGGCTAATTGGGCCCAATTTGTACATTTTCACTAAGACCCCTTTCACATTGAGGAGTTTTTCAGGCGGTACAGCGCTAAAAATAGCGCTGCTATCCCGCCTGAAAAACTCCTTCACTGCAGACTCAATGTGAAAGAAAAAAATCTCCTGTCAGCAGCATCTTTGGAGCTGTGAGAGGAGCGGCATGTATACTGCTCCTTCCCATTGAAAACAATGGGAAACCGCGGCAATACCGCCCGCAATGCGCCTCTATAGAGGCGCATTGCGGGCGATATTAACCCTTTATCGGCCGCTAGCGGGGATTAATACCGCACCCCTAAGGCCCCAGTCTGAAAGGGGCCTTAGGGGTGTACTCAGTTTTGTTGCCAGCGGTTTAGACATTAATGGCTGTGTGTTGAGTTATTTTGAGGGGACAGCAAATGTACACTGTTATACAAGCTGTACACTCACTACTTTACATTGTAGCAAAGTGTCATTTCTTCAGTGTTGTCACATGAAAAGATACAATAAAATATTTACAATAATGTGAGGGGTGTACTCACTTTTGTGAGATGCTGTATATGTTTCAGCCAGTTCCACACTTCTGTGCTGAGCGTGCGCTCATTGGTTTGCTTCCAACACAGTGACTGAGCACTTGAATGGGCCTTATGCGAGATTGTTGCTCCAAAGAAGCTCAGGGACCAAATTTGGGCCCTGAACCAGGAGCAATTTTACACTTGCATTTATTCGAATAACAATTGTGCCAAAATTGTGCTGTGTTTTGGGTGTCCTTCAAGACCGTCGTTTGTTTGGGGAGATGTCCCTTCACTTCCTGTTCTGACAGTAGCAGGAAAGCGCTTCAACATGAGGGGAAATGCCTTCTCGGACAGTTGTTTCCCCTCACCTTCTGTTGAAGTGGCAGCTGAAAAATGTTGGCTTTGTTATTACTTTGCGTCTTCATGATAAATAGACCCCAAAAGGAGGACACAGCGACACCACGCTCCCATACAAATATAGCAATAAACATTACCTCCCTCTATCCAAAATAATTTGTGGCTCTTTCTAGGGCTTGTTCCCATCAGCGAGCTGCACTTATCACACCGCAATTAGTTTCCTTTATTCCACAGAACTTTATAGAAATGTCACAAGTGAGATTTCATTCCAGTTCTTTTCACTGTGATGCAGTGGTTTGCAACCATCTGTGGTGAAAACTGTCCTGCGTTCTGTACTTTTTTTTTTTTTTTTTCTGGCATTGCTGTGGTGCAGACTGACCCCATGGGAAACAAGGTATAGTGCCTTGTCTATGGATTGGGGCTGCACTGGAAATAACAGACAGCATAGTTGCAATGCATCTGGTGTGAATGAGCCCTAATGCTACCTTTTTATAAACCATTAAAAAATCAAGCGCCCATTAACGTGTCCCTGTATGGCAGCATGAATATTTGAATAAGCTCATTTACACAAAAAAAAGTACATCTATTGTTTGGGGCCGCACACATAAACGCAGGCTGTGCTCCACATGTGTTAATCTGCAAGGTGTGTTGGGGTGGCACCACATTGCTCCAATAAGTAATGTGTGTTACTCAAAGGTAGTAGTGTAAGAGGTGGTTCACAATGCCATGACCTGAAAGTTGGCACTCGAGGCAACTTCAGGGAATTCCTGGGTGATCTTCCTGTAATCTCGGATCCAAATTGCATCAATAAGATAAGGAGCCGACTTGGAGTCAACTTCCATTGAAATCTATGACAGGACTATTCTGTGTACCACATGGGCGCATACTGTAGTCAGTCTGGGGGAGCCAGAATTATTGTTGGTTGGTAGGGGATCAAATACTTTTTCTACTTATTGAACTGCAACTCAATTTTAAACATTTGTATTTTTTTTTTTTTTACTATTTTTAGTTGATATGTTATCTCTAGCATTTTAAAATAGTCCTCTGATAAAAATGATAGACCCTTCATTTTTTTTGTAAGTGGGCAAACTTACAAAATCTGCAGGGAATCAAATAATTTTCCCCACGGTAGTGCCAACAGTTTGCGCAGAGCTTTACAACATGCGGGCATATGGTACAGTTACAATGCTTTTCAATATAGGAGGAATCGGAGAGCCCCTCTCATTAGAGCTTCCAATCTATAAGAGAGGATCAGGTGATCCAAAAGGTTATAGCTGTGGGGGGGATAAGCTGATGGAGAAAATAAAAGTACAGGTGTTAGACAGGGTTGGCTTCTCTAATGAGGTTTTCAGGAATTGCCTAAAGATGGACAGAGTTTGAGAGAGTAGGACAGATTGGGTTAAGGAGTTCCAGAGGATGGGAGGGGCTCAAAAGTCCTGGAGGGCCAGCATGAGAAAGAGGATAAAGGGTAGACTGTATTTTTATTGCTCATGAACTAAAAACTTACCGCAATCCAATACCCTAGTTCATTTTGTGGATTAAAAAAATAAATGGATTTGGCTTTATTTATCAAAACGTGAGGAAAAATATTATTTCCTATTGCCCATAGGAGTTACTTGAATTGCATGGAGGAAAGTGATGGAGTGTATACAGTGAGTACTAAGAGTTTTTCCTTCAGAAAGTATAGTAATGGGATAGGAAGGGGAAACCATTTGTAAATTTTAGCTTTTATGGTAATTTTTTTTCGCAGTCTGAGTTGTATCATTCATTAATGGATCATTTGTTAGAAAGTGGAAGTGAAACTATACAAATGTGCTGAGTGTGCATTTCTATGGGTGGGGATTTTTTACTGACGTATATTTATTAGAGTTCAAAATACTGAATCCCAAGCTTTGTTTGAATGTAGCCTGGCTAGGGTTTAAACATGGTGTGTCTGCTCCTCAGAAGGTACTATGGGTGTCCTTGCAGTGAATGGTGAGTTTTTCTATTTATGTATATGTGCGTTCTGTGAATGGGCAAGACCCCATTGTTTTCAGCCCAACTTTCCAAAGGTCAGACAGACTTGCACTGACACAGCTGAATGCGGGTCCTGAAAGCAAATAATCTGTGGGCATGCATCAGCTTGAATTTGGGAATGGAGCATAGCACCCTTGCAGACAGGTCTGTACAATGCCTGTAGGCTTTCTTTACCCTGTAGTAAATGGAACCAAATCCTAGCACAGCGAGGGCCTTTCAATGCCTTTGTGTGTGTACTGTATATTTGTTCTGTTTACTGGCTAAATACGAGGCAGACTTTTTAAAGTTCTAAAAGGTGTGATTAAAATCATTAAACAATCCAAGGAATTGGCAACAGATGATTTTTATTGATTTTTGCACTTCCAGACAAACATTTTGACTAAAGAGATGCAGGTAATAGAATGCAGTGAGTTGTGCCAATGGCGTACTAATACTTCCACAGGTGAACAATTAAAGGGGAACTAAACCCTCGTATCCTTTTCAGCCAAGGAAGCTGGCATCTTAGCCATGGTATTGCACATCAGCTATGACACCAGTGATTTCATGGCCTGATAGTTCAATTGAGAGCTGACATAAGCACACTAGTTAGTGTGGCAGTTATCATTCACGGCATGTCTTGAAAGTAACTGGAAATGAAACAGGTGTATATGATAACTCAAAAGGAAACCTAAAAAGGGATGTTAAATCTTTCAGGAGAATTCTGTATACATCAGGAAAGGATCATATCAAAAGACAGCATAATGTAATATTTCCCAACATAGAATATTCCAAAGAAACAGGAAACGTACCATGTGTTATGCCAACCAGAGGCACATGAAAGAAACAATATTCAAATACCATCTCATTATTAGGCCTCATGCACACTGGACGTTTAAAATGACGTTCTAAAAACACCAGTAGCTTTGCAGTGAGTTTTTTTCAATGTTTTTTTTTGCTGGTTTTTATAGTTTGTTTTATCTGCGTTTATCAGCGTTTAAGTGTTTTTTCAGGTGAAAACGGCTGAAAAACTCCTCATAATCCACAATTTTTTTTTTGTTTTTCTTCAAAGCCAAAAACTGCTGTTAAAGCGGAGTTCCAGCCTTTTAAGTGTAGCTGCTGACTTTTAATAAACAGACACTTGCCTGCTCCACGGTCCAGCGACACGGCCGCCTGGAGCGTCGCTCCTCTCCCCCCCCCCCCCCCCCTCCGGCCGGCGCCTCCATTCATAGTGTGAAGCTTTCGACTTCACGGCCGGGCACTCACTGCGCATGCGTGAGTCGCGTTGCGCTCTGAGTGGACAGGCGATCTCCTGGGACCTGTCACGTGTCTCTGGAGATCGCCTAAAGGGAGGGGCCGCCTAAGGCGAGAAGAGAAGTCGCCAAGGCGGTCCCTGGGCGGAAGGAGGGAGTGGGACAGGGAGTCCCACGCCTACCGAAGCCCCCCCCCAAAAAAAAAAATTGCTTGGCAAATGTGGCATGTAAGGGGGCGAGAAGTGCTTAAAGCGGAAGTTGCACTTTTGGGTGGAACTCCGCTTTAATAGCCTATGTGTGCATGGACACATCGGATAACATGATGGAGAGTTTAATGACTGTAGAAAAAAACATCTAAAGACAAAAACGGCTGCTGTAAAAACGTCCAGTGTGCATGAGGCCTAAAAGTGAATGAGTAAAAAACGAAAATAAAACGTTCACAAAACACAGAAAACAATTAAACCGTAGAGAACAACATTCTAGATTCTAGTTGCCTAGTGAAACTATGTTTTATAGCTGTGGTGAGAGATCACACTGAAGGGCAACAACATGAACAATGTTTGCAGGTAACACGTAGATTACTTTGTTTCCTGATCTGTCTCTGTCTGGGTACCAGTGTCATTTAATATCTATGTTCACCTTTTAGACCTACAAGACATCAGCTGTGCAAGCTCAGGATTCTTTTCCCTGGCTGAATGGAGAAGAGGTGATGAGTTGGGTATTAAGCAAGACCACAGGTTGAAGGAAATAAAATTGCTCAACTCCCTCCCTTGTGCAGCATTACTGTACTCTGACAGCGGGAGGTTTCCCAGCCACCAGAATACAATGATTACTGCAGGCATCTATAGCTACCAGTAGCGAACGCATGAAAACAATAATAGACTGGTTGTTCAACCAGCCTGTCCATACACAGATCGAAATGTGTCCAGTTCCTGCTGAACCAAGCAAATTTCGATCGGTCTATGGCTGACCTTAGTGGGAAAACTATTAATTGGAATGTTTTCTAACGTGAGCAAACCATGTTCCCCCAGCACTGGCTGAATCAGTAAGGCGACTTTCACATGGGCAGCCAGGGGACATTTTACCACACCCCTAAAAGCTCTCATACATCCGGAAGGGGGGGCTGTACACATGCCGCAGCCGTGATGCTTTGTTTTACAGGCCGAGCCAATTTAACGCAACATGTCTAATTGACAGGCAGCACTACCTCTCAAACTCGCCTATTGAAGGTTGTAAACTTGGTAGAAAAGAAGTTTAAAGGGGTGGAAGGGTAGGTAGGTAGGTTCAGGTGTATAGTCACAAATAGGAAACACTCCTGCTTCCAGCATACACGGTTCCTTTCATCTCCACTCTAGCCAGAGTGGGTATTACTCACCCGGATAGGTCCCTCTCAATGGTCTAGCAGCCGGGATGGCGCACGGAATAAAGTACAGTCTCCGCCACAGACCTCCCTTTATAAGGAGACACTTTTGGTCCAGAAACCTCTGCCACAGGATTCAGCACCTGGATCTCTCCAGCTTAACTTTGATAGAACTTTGAATCTGACATCCACCGTCAAGCCTCTCAGTGTATTGTGCATCCTTCGATAAAGTTTCCAGGCCTTCTTCCAAGATACCAGCCTCTTGCATGGTCATCTCCAGGATAGGTCCTCCCCTGGCTTTCTTCATCAAGTGGCTTCCTCCCGCAGGACAGACAGCACAGGATCAGTCTGACTACTGGGCCTACCAGGCGAAGTCTCGACCCCAGACCAGCGTGGTACCCAAGTCAAGATTCAGGACACGCACCCAGGCCAGGCGGGCCACGAGGCGCGTGAGATGAACCCCCCCCCCACCAATGGCATCTGTTCCTCAAGTACCCCTCTCCAGCATGCACAGCGGAACAATCACTCCCACCGATTGGCTTCCGAGGGGGAACACCCAATTCACCCTGACACAGCTGCTGCCACCCTTGGCCTGGGAAGGTAACGAGACCCCCAGGCCAACAATGGTGGTTACTCCCAGCACAGCCATGGCTGGAACAGAGGCTAAATTGCCCTTAATTACACTTGTCTGAGCCAAATAACGACGACTCGGCCCCCCTCTAAATTTACAGCAGCGCCTGTTCAACAGGAGCAGGGCGTTACACATGTAATACAAGTTTAGAAGGAAACTTGTTACCTCCTTGTATTACAAATAGCTGGCCTGGTATACAGACCCATGAAGTCCGATGAAGAGATTCCATCATCAAAGTCCTAAAGCGAAGAAGGAATCCACTGGATGAATCAATAATGCTGGCATGTTTAAAAAAAAAAACTGATGTGAACTAACTTTTTAAGGTGTTCCATTTCCCATGACAAATATTATAATATTCATTATTGCATTTGAAAGACAAGTATTTACTTGGAAAGGGCAGTTTCTTCTGCTGGTATATAGATAAGGTTTATGGTCTGATCCCTGTTGCTCAACAACTTCTATAGGCTAAAAGTCCTTTTTATCTGTGGAATGTTGCCTGGTCACAATAGCAGAATGAAAGCAGAGGTCAGACATGTAAGGGATGTGGGATTATTGAAGAACCTATACTGATGACAGCACAACCTTCACATTGTACTTTAGCTGTTTTTGTGACCGCAGACTGCACAGTTTGTCAAAAGGCAAAAAACTTCCATGACAGAAATGGATACGACTTATTTGTCTGTAAAGTAAAGTGAAGGCCATTTGTCAGCCGACCCAAAGTCACTGAGGGAAGATCTGCCCTTGCCCATAGCGGGCAGAGTTTTGAGGGTCACAATGCCATTGTATTATTGGCAAGGCTAGATTTCAAGGTTTAAGGTCCATTGACACTAGCTGCCTTGGCCAAAGCAGCCCTCATGTAAGAACAAGGTCTGTTTGCCTTATGTCCTAGTCCTTCAGTTGACACCAACATGCCGATTTAGTGTCCTCTGGGGTAAAAAATGTGTTTTAAATTTTGGGTTCTAAAGGTAAATTTTATTTTTTTCCCTAAATAGCTTCCTTTACCTTAGTGCAGTCCTCCTTCACTTACCTCATACTTCGATTTTGCTTTTAAATGTCCTTCTTTCTTCTGAGAAATCCTCACTTCCTGTTCTTCTGTCTGTAACTCCACACAGTAATGCAAGGCTTTCTCCCTGTTGTGGAGTGTTGTGGAGTCAGGACGCTGTCTACGTTGCAGATAAAGGAGCTGTGTTAGTGAGCGCCCTGACTCTCCTGTAGTCCAATAGAGGGGGCGAGCAGGACACTCCACACCAGGGAGAAAGCCTCACATTACTGTGTGGAGTTACAGACAGAAGAACAGGAAGTGAGGATTTCTCAGAAGCAATAAGGACAATTTGAAAGCAAAATCGAAGGATGAGGTAAGTGAAAGAGGACTGCACTATGGTAAAAGAAGCAATTTAGGGAATTTTTTTTTTATCTTTACATCCCCTTTTTTAAGCTTGTTCTGACACACTGTACTGCAGCAGGTAACCATAACATAAGAAGTTAAAAAAATAAAAGAATGGCAACGCATATGAATGGATCGCAGTGCATTTTAAAGTGTTACTAAACACACAACCCTCAAATCAGTCTGTATATGTAGTAAAGCATGCTTTTTATACCCACTATGGAACCTTAGGGGGCTCTGCATTGTGTAAAAAGGCTATTTGAATCTGTCTTCTCTTATCCTCCCCTTCTTTCATAGTCCCCAATCCATCTCCTGATGGTACAGAGCCTCTGCACATGCTCAGTTTGTGTACGGCTAAAGTTTTTTTTTTTGTTTGTTTCTTGAGAGGGTAGATGTGATCAGCACAGGGCCAATCGGCACTGTCCAAACAGAAGGTCCATAGGGTCATGCAGCCTCAGTCAGAGGAGAATGAAAACTCCTTACAAGCTTTAACCAGACACTGATAGAACTCACAAGACTGCTTTATACCACTGATGAGGAAAGGTATTTAGCAGCTTACATTTACTAAAATAATTGCATTTTCGTGTACTGTGGAAGACCAGATATAGTGAATGCAGGCTCCTGGGTTTAGTAACACTCTAAATCGCACACCAGTGAACAAGCTTTGTACAAACAATATCGCGTGTGGTGTCAATGGGCCATAATGCTGCTCTAGGTTCATTGTAGTTATGGGATATGTCTGTCCATTTTCACTTTAGGGATCTTGATCAGTGGCCTGCAAACTACAGCCTTTTGCTTGCCTTTATTTGGCCCTTGAGGCGCAATAGCTGCCACTGACACCAGCGACGGGGCGCAATAGCTGCCACTGACACCAGCGACGGGGCGCAATAGCTGCCACTGACACCAGCGACGGGGCGCAATAGCTGCCACTGACACCAGCGACGGGGCGCAATAGCTGCCACTGACACCAGCGACGGGGCGCAATAGCTGCCACTGACACCAGCGACGGGGCGCAATAGCTGCCACTGACACCAGCGGCGGGGCGCAATAGCTGCCACTGACACCAGCGGCGGGGCGCAATAGCTGCCACTGACACCAGCGGCGGGGCGCAATAGCTGCCACTGACACCAGCGGCGGGGCGCAATAGCTGCCACTGACAACAACTATTTTCTCCCCCCTAATGCCAAAGAGCGGGCATGCATGAATCGTTTTGGGGAAATGGCATACTATATTGTTATTATTGTTATGAACAGTGGTGTTCTGAGCTGCCAAACACCCAGTTGACAAGTGATTATTCTATTCGGAATTCCCCTGATAGACAGTAGTTGTCGTCATTAACTTTATTAGGATGGGAAATTAAAATCAAAGGGGTTTTCCAGCTAGTCAGGAAGAAGCACACCACAAAGAAAAACAAAAAACCCTGTCGTTTTCCTGAATGTGGTAAAAACCTCTAGAGCATTTGAATACAAAGGGTGATCACAAAAACTCCAGGGGGTTTCCTCTTCATAGGTCATATCTGATTAGTTTTCTATTCGTAGAAACTCTTTTTGTATTGTGTTTTCCTATATGGCCAATGCATGGCTCTGCGCTCATCACCTCTGGGTGCATTGTGTTAACATGTCTACTACAGAGTAGACTTACTGCCAGCTGCTCTGTTCTACCAAGCTATACGACACAGTGTAAATGTTTGTATAAAATTATCAAGCTAAATACCTTATTTCAGATAGTTTCTGTGCCATCACGTGACCTCCGGCCACTCTCCTCCCCCCCAATCTAAGGGCTAGAGCAGGAGGGGCAGAGATCCCCCTCTGGCATCAGCTGGGAGGTCACATGACCGATGTGCTGTCTGATTAATCCCCTCCCACTGTAGTCCTTAATTCGAGGGAGGAGAGCGGCAGGAGATCAAGTGACTGCAAGGAGGTGACCTGAAAGAAGGTATTTACCGGGATAATTTTATACAAACATTTACACTGCACAGCTGCACCCCCTGTTCAAAGGAATGACAGGCTGGCAGGAACGGCAACTGCCCACCAATCGTTGCATTTACTTGCACATCAAACAGTTGCCTGTGGCTAGGGAAAATGACTGACCTGCAATGCAGACTGATCATCCTAGCCTGGTTTTCATTCCCTAGCCATAGTTAACCCCTGGGTATGTGGATACATGTGACAGCCGCAGCTCGGCCTGTCATTGCTTTGTACAGGCCAAGTGGGTGCAGCTCTCCGGAACCACCTAATGATTCTAGAAGAATCCACTGCTGGACCCCAAATCACCAGCGATAATGAGGCCTTCCATTTCTACATGGACATAGATGGCACCTGACTCCAGAGGCCACACCAGGACGATTGTTAAATGACCTTCTGAAGGTCAGACACAGTAATAACCCAGCTGGCTTTTATGGCAAACCAATATATCCCATTCAAATGCAGATCTGGATCAATGGCCTTTTAAATCGATTCCAAAGACAAAGTGACACGTCCAGAGATGCATAATTAATTGGCTGTAATTAGCTTGTATATTTTCCAGCAGATTTTCTGTATACGCATTTAGTAAAGAGGAATATATTGAGAGTTTTCCCCGTTGCATTATTGATGTGATTGCTGCTGTTTGGTGAATAGGTTTTAGCATTGTGATATGGGTTATTTGTTTAAATGATGTCTCATTGAGTTATTAATTAACTTCTGGTGACCTCTGCACTACACCAAGTCAGCACCATACTTGTCATGCATTATCCAGCTATATCCTTCACATAGCAGTAATGTGGAAAGAAGGAAAAATTGCATGCTTTTGTGTTGTAGCGTCATACATTATATTTTTGTATCGACGTTACGAACGTACCTGTGACAGGTGCAGGATTGCTAAACTGTTCAACAAAGTACAAAGCAAGTGATTTCATTGACATTGGCACAAATATGAATGGTTGCTCTGACTTTGCCTTACTGATTAATCCTGTGTACTGTATGTGTCGAATCTGCTGCATATACCGATGTAATAAAACTGCGAAACAGAAGCACGGCCACATTTTTTTGGGGTCATCAGGTCTCCTGTGACCTAGAGTCCGCCTATAGAGGGCTATTGCCAGCTGACATGACAGAGCCACTGCAGGCTCTGGAAGATCCCAACAATAATGTCGGGATGCACCCAGCTGCCTGATTGAGAGCTGGAACCAGCTGTCAGCATAGGGCTAGGAGACGGCACTCAAGAAGCAGAGCTGAGGGTGGTGACTAATGCCCTGTACACACGTGCATGTCCGATAAAATAATATCGGATGAACTGTCATGATCGGCTCTCGAAAGCTCTGTACTAACGATCCGATTATCGTACTATTCTTCCTCGGATGACATTTTTCGTACGATATTTGGATTTTGTGTACGGGCCATAGCAGTCACCGCTTTCTGTTCAGTGCTAACTGAGAATTGAGTGATCAGTGATCATGTGATCACTTAGGTCTTAGATGTGCCAACGTGGGACAGCTGTAGCAGCACACCAATACAGCATCATTGAGGTGAGTATGTGTGTTTTTAATATTTTTTTTTTTTTTATATACCGGTACTCCAAACTTCTTTTTTAAGAAGACTTAAAAATATCTGTAAAATACATAATTATGAGCTATGTTTTACCTGCCGAAGGATTTGTCTGTTTGTCCATCCAGCCTTTAGATTTACACAACTCAACCTTGTCTGGGAGCACAGAAGGCCTACTTTTGTCTTTGCTACAGTTCAAAAATCTTTACAGGTGTTTTTTTTTTTTTCCTGTTACTGGGCAGTGAAAGGAGAAGCAGCAAACTGATGAGTTTATCTCTGTCACTCTGCTCTATCCTCCAGTCGGCATGCTCCTTGTCAGCACATGTTTGATTGGCTCTTTGTGCCACTTCTCCCTCTCCCAGTAGACTTTAGGAGGCTGATACCAGGTCACATTTCAGGTACATTGCTCGAACGTAAAAAATGCGATTTGAAGTTGTGCTGATACAGAGCCGCATTCGTTTGTGTCCTTTAATATCTATCCAGAGTTTAGCCTGAAACAAAATGTTCATTTTCCTACGGACCGGCTGTTTGTGTATCAGGAGCTAAACCGCGTGACCTATCATTTTCCAGGAAGCATTTATTGCCGTCTCTAAAGCACTATTTACAGTTATATACACAGTAATCTAGTGTTCACCAAGAAAATCTACTTTAAAGCGGAGTGCCATCCAAATATTGGATTTCAGCTGTCCAGATTCCCCCTCCCCCTCTGGTGTCACATTTGGCACCTTTTCATGGGGCCGGGGGGCAGATAGCTGTCTAATCAGGGATTTGCTCCCACCACCGGCGAAAGATCGCTGCAGGATCTGCGGTGATCTACACCATGTCAGGCCTCTCCCGCTGTCTTCTGGGAGACACACAGGTCCCAGAAGACAGCAGGGACCAGTGGGATCATGCAGTGCGACTCGCGCATGTACAGTAGGTAATCAGGCTGTGGAGCCGCAAGGCTTCACTTTCTGATTCCCTTACTGAAGATGCCAGCACCTGGAGGGACAAATTGGCTTTGGGTGAGGACATTATGGGAGCCCTGGACAAATAAGTGTCCTTCTTTTAAAAGTTGGCAGCTACAGTATTTGTTGCTGCTGACTTTAAATTTAGTATTTTATTTTTTTGGGCGAAACTCGGCTTTAACCAGCAGAATTTCTTCATGGCTTAACCAACTGTTCTCATGCAGGATACATAGGGGTTGCTATTGATGGCTTCCTGCTGACTACCTGACTGGCCATGCAGAATTACACAGTACACGGAAGTCAGTGAAAAGTCAACATTCCTTATCTGTACATTCTGGATCAGTGGGTTTAGAATGCTGAAGACAGAATGACAGGCAGGCAACTAGCATGTCAAGAAAGAGAATCGGCACGTTAAGATGGTCATAGACCTTTAGAATCTTGGTGGGTTCAGCAGGAACTGGCCGAGATTTGAACCGTAAATGGGTAGGCTGAATGGACCAGCCTGCCAGATTTTACATGCGATTTCTTGCTAGTGGCTGTTATAGCTGCTAGCGGTAATCACTGTGTTCTCCTGGCGGGGGTAGGCTTCCCCTCACTGGGAAGAACACCATGGCTTCACGGGAGAGATTCCCCCTTCAACACTGACCCATGGTTGCAGGAAAGAAGATCACTCCGTCTATGGCTGGCCTTAGAGCATCAGCTACTGTAACTTTTTCCATTTCTTTCACAAGTGTTTCCTTAAAGCCTGACTCCAGGAATATAAAAAAAAAAAAGCACTCTTGCAGTGGGGCACTTCTGCACATCAAGGGTTAAATGGTTGTTTTGTCTGGGACTAACATAAAAAGCAATTATACTATTTCTTATTTCAGCAGGGTCTCTCTGGTACTGCACCTGTCGCCCCACAGCTGCCACTTCACTTATATGAGCATTTTATGCTTGCCCACCAGATCATCCAATGCCTTTGTCCACTTAACAGCTTTGCGGCCTTGTGAAGGCCGCGGCCTCAATTACCGGCCGGCCGGTAATTGAGGCCGCGGCTTTGTGGCCTTCTGCTGGCCTCAGCTTCCTTCTGTGAAGGCCACAAAGCCGCGGACCCACCGCGATCGCGCGCCGGCCGGTAATTGAGGCCACGGCTTTGCGGCCTTCTGCTGGCCTCGGCTTCCCCAGGCTCCAGGTCACAATTGCGACCTGGCGCCCGGATTTTGTCGAGGCCTGTCTTAACCACATAGGAAAAGTATTACCGAACCCTCAGAATTTTATAGCTTAAGGCCCCTTTTGTTGAAGTCCGTCTTTTCATCAGGAAATCTGTCTGCTGAGCTGGTGGATGCCAGGTCCGCTCTCCTCAATTCACTGGTGGTTGGATGTAAACGGGCCGTCTGTCCACTTGCACCCAACTGCCGGGACGCAGTGGGAAGGGGGTGGGGGTCACCTCTACTGCCGCCGATAAGTGATCTTGCAGTGAATCTGTCATGGGCACCACTTATCTTAAAACAGACCGCCCGCCATTTAGGAAAATACCGTGGTTATGGCAGCTATCTGCTGCCATAATAACGGTATTTGATGTTAAAATAGCAACGTACATCCACGGTGGGCTGTAAGTGGTTAAAGGGATATTTAAAGGCAATTACATTTTTTTTTAAATAACAAACATGTCATACTTGCCTGCTCTGTGTAGTGGTTTTGCATTAAACGGCCCTGATTCTCCTCTTCTAGGGTCCCGCACCGGAGCTCTGTGTGCCCCCTGAGCAAGCAGCTTGCAATGGGGGCACCCAAGTAGGTTTGCTCCCGAGCTGCCACTCTGTGTGTCCATTCTCCCACAGAGCCGAGGCTCATTGATTTAATAGATTTATAATGCGCCAAATACTGACCCGTCAGGGCAGTGTCTCTCCCTCTCTCCAGCCAGTGGCCTCAGCCAATGACAAGGGAGTCCCTGGAGAGCCAATGCTCTTGTGCACATCGCTGGATCATTATGGGGCTCAGGTATTTGGCAGAGGTTTTTTATGTTCATACATTCCAAACAAACCTTGAACCTTTAGAACCACTTTATTATCACTTAAAGTGGAGGTTCACCCGAAAAGTTAATTTTTAACCTTAGATTAATGCTCATTTTGTGAAGGGGAATCGGGTAGTTTTTTTTAAAATTGAAGCAGTACTTACTGTTTTAGAGAGCGATCTTCTCTGCCGCTTCCAGGTATGGGCTGCGGGACTGGGCGTTCCTATTTGATTGACAGGCTTCCGACGGTCGCATCCATCGCGTCACGATTTTCCGAAAGTAGCCGAACGTCTGTGCGCAGGCGACGTATAGAGCCGCACCAACGTTCGGCTTCTCGTGACACGATGTATGCGACCGTCGGAAGCTTGTCAATCAAATAGGAACGCCCAGTCCCAAAGACCATACCCGGAAGCGGCGGAGAAGATCGCTCTCTAAAACGGTAAGTACTGCTTCGTTTTTAAAAAAACTACCCGATTCCCCTTGACAAAATGAGCATTCATTTAAAAAAAAAAAATTCGGGTGAACTCCCGCTTTAAAGGGGGAAAAAAAAAAAAACAGGCATTCAGAAAGCAAACAGTGGGAAAATGTAAACAGAGTGGATGAAAGGGAAGGAGACACCCCCTTGTGTAAAGATCCTCCATTGTAGCCCTCAATGAATAATGGAACGTGCACATGGTAATGTTGTAAATGATATTTGTGTTGATAGCGTACGCACATGTTTAGCCACATGAATGTAAAGCATGCAGAGTGAGATCACTGGTCAGGACTGGGAGTTGTCATGACTTGTTTTCCTCATGTGGAGTCTATGAACATATCCGTGTACAGCAGGAGAAGAGAGAGTCCCTACCTAGACACACACGAGTCATTATGGAGTTCATCCTCCAGTCACGGTGACACGGCGCTAATTAACTCCACTACGCCGTACAGCACACGTGCGCTTAGTTTAGACGCCTTTCACTGGGGAACTTGTCAACACACTGTTGGAAGCAATAAGCTTTAGCACATAGTACTCGTTCAGCTATCGCTTCCACAATGTTCATTACAGATGTGGACGGAGAAGGCAGTATAAAAGATTGCAGTAAATGACTACTTGGATGAAAAGCTGGCCCTCGTGAAATCTAACGACACCAAGGAAGGAAATCATTCTGTCATCTGCTCTTCACAATAAATATAGACAATAGTGTGCGTGTCCTAGGAAACACAAGGAGGAGAAGCTGCTGGGAAGACATGCTGTAATTCATTTATGGTGGCTATGACATTTTATCACTGTATGCCTTTCTATACAACTGTTACATATTATAGCAAAGCCACATCTGGATTGTATACCCAATGAAGTGACTGGCCTCGGTTAATCGCGGAGAGAATTGATATTTCGGTTCTCCCCGCGGGATGACCCGCGATTCTTCTGTTTTCACAGCTGGTTCCACGTAACCAGCGTGGAACGCAAAAGCCGCCGATATCAAAACCGACGTCAGCAGCCTGCGCCGCTGGATAGATTCCCGAGCTTTAAGTCTCAGTTCTGTACAACAGTAGTTTGTATCCATGCGCCACCCAGTGGTTGCCGGCGGTACTGCTTGTGATGTATTACTCCCCATTCACATCTAGGCGTTTTGTCGCCTGTAGTGCGCCGCCGCTGCCGCCAGAGGGATGAAAAGACATTGCCCTCTATGGAGATGGTTCACATCTCCACGCCGAACGCCTGCCGCCTGAAAAAAGGTCCCGGACCTTTTTTTCAGGCGGCTTTCGGCGTTCGGGAACCATCTCCATAGAGGGGCACATCTAGGCGGACAATCGCTGCATTTTGTCGCCGCAAATCGTGGTACAAAACTCTGCTATTTGCCGCCGCAATTCGCGGGACAAAACGCCGCAAATTTGTCTGCCTAGATGTGAATGGAGCCTTAATCCTTCTCACAGTTCTGTACAACTGTGTGTATCCATGCACTATCCATTCTGATCTATAAAAAAAGAGACCAGTGATATGTCTATAATGTTAAAGACCATATAGCTTCTATGAAAAAAGCAGAATCAAAGTTTGATTCTGCTTTTTTCATAGGAGTTATATGATCTTTAACATTATAGACATATCACTGGTCTCTTTTTTTTATATATTCATATTTTTCAGATAAATCACAGGTTTATTTTTTTTTTTGGGGGGGGGGGGGGGTTCTGGCATACATTTTTTGAGAATCGTGAGAGAATCGTGATCTTTAGTCTAAGCAAAAGAATCGTGATTCTCATTTTGACCAGAATCGTGCAGCCCTAGCCTCAGGTGATGCAGAGATCAAACTAATCCTCTTTCACAAGTTATACCTGTTTATCTGCAGTCTTCTGTTCAAAGTCCAGAATTTATAAAGCTTGTCTAGGCTGTTGGAATACCCCCTGTCACACAGTTTGCAGGAACAGAGCTAAAGGTCCCTCCCCTGTCACCATTTTTCTCTTGGTGTCAGGAAAACTTGTCAGAAGCGATTCATTCTAAAATTAGAGGAACGAAGCAGCAGACAGGAATGACACTTGGTGCTCTTAATTGACACAAGTACACTCTATAGAGGGATATGCTTTGTTTACCTCCCTGTTTGTCCTGATGACTGTTCACTCACACAAAAAGTGAGCATAAATTAGTTTTGGAGTTGTCCCCAGAATAATAGTTAAAGGCTGGTACACACGGGCTGAATATTGGCCAGAAACAGAAACCATCCAACATTTGGCCTGTGTACAGCAGCCTGTCCGACTTCTGTCGAATGGGCATGCTGGAAAACCAACAGCCCACTGGCATCCAATCAGCGCTCATAGCCATCGGTGACGGGGAGCGCCCCCCCCCTGTCAGAACACAATAGCTAAAAGGGAAGATCACTGTCCTAACATGAAATCGTTAGTACATTGAGCTCCTCAGTTGTTGTTTTTTTTGGTGGGGGGGTTTCAGCCTGCTGGGTTGAACGAAAATAATCTACCTGTGTGTACCAGGCTTAAAGCGGAGGTCCACCCGAATTTTTACTTTTTTTTTTTTTTTAAATCCAGTAGCTACAAATACTGCGGCTGCTGACTTTAAAAAAAATGGACACTTGCCTGTCAAGCGTGCCCACGATGTCGGCAGCCAAGGCCAAGCAATATCTTGGCTGCCCCCCGCTGCCATCCACGGTAAGGGAATCAGGAAGTGAAGCTCCTGAGACCAGTGTGTTTCCCAGGAGACAGCGGGGGGGGCTGGGAAAGTGGTGTGACTCCCATGGGAGTCTATGCCCTGAAGAAGTGGGTGCAAATGATGTAAAGTCAGATCAAAGCCGCACAAAAAGTTGCACTGGACTGCACTGTAAAAAGAGCCTTTCTGTTGCACTTATTTGACATTTAAAATGTGTTCTCCCTGTTATAAGATTAAAGCGCCAGTAGATCACTGAATGATTGAACTATTCCATTAATTGTAAATCTAGTTTAAAAAAAAAAAAAATATTCAAAAAAACGAAATCTGGTTTATTAGTCTATATACAACTTTTTATGTTTTCACCCAATTTTCCTTCTTTTCCTAGGAAATAAAGTGAAGCGAGACATACCTGCGTTAGACCTGCATTTACCTTGTTGATATTCCTCCATCTTGTGCAAAACTCGATTCCCTTAAAGGCTGAGGATACATCTCAAACACGAAAGACATGTCAATAGGACTAAAGCAAGTATTTAACAAGGACAAGACATTTCGACCCAAGAGAAAGTTTGACCCTGGCACACAAAGGTTTGAGTTACACAAACGGGCTCAGGCATCGCTGAGCTCCGGAGTTGACTTGAAGGCTACGGTTCAGCTGCCCAATGGAGAGGACCTCAATGACTGGGTGGCTGTTCATGTGGTTGACTTTTTCAATAGGATTAACCTCATCTACGGTACCATTTGTGACTCCTGCACAGAGACCACGTGTCCTGTTATGTCTGGGGGTCCAAAATATGAGTATAGATGGCAAGATGACCTGAAATACAAGAAACCTACTGCCTTACCAGCACCTCGTTATATGAACCTACTCATGGACTGGATTGAAGTGCAAATTAACAATGAAGATATCTTTCCTACTAGTGTGGGTAAGTCTCATTTTTGCTTATCAGTTTAGCTCCCAAATTATACCTGTTTTGTTTCTTCTTCTGTCTCTACTGGTGCAAGATCTGTCAAAATGTAACAAAGTACAACTAAAGGCAAAAACATTGTTATACATTTTTGGAAAGAGTGCCAAGGGATTAAAATGTTTGTTGGTTTTTATTGCTGTCTGTGTCCTTGTTAAAAGAGAAGTATAGGGTTCCCCACCCATCATACTCGCCTAGGTCATCGGATCAATGCTGCATCTGTCTTCTGGTACTGAGTACTGAGCGATCAAACACTGCCGATGGTTCTCTCTGTTCCCCAAGCAGAGAGCTGCTGGCTGTCAATCAGCAGCTCTCCGTTCTGCTCCTCCACGCTCACTGGAGCGCTGAGTTGTGGAGGAGTGGGCAGCAACCACCTTCTCTCTGAGAGGCTGAGGCGGCTACCGGTCCAGTGACGTCAACAGAGCGGACTTCGGCCTACTCTCTGTGCAAAACGGACTGCGCTCCTGTGACCCAGAGGAGAGCTCAGGCTGGACTTCTTCTCCTTTTTAAGAAGATTTACCTTCTCCGTTTTTCCTGTTTTTACCTTTTTTATACCTTTTTATCATTGAAAGGGAAAGTAAAAGAAAATCTCAAATTTTAGGTGGTACCCAGAAAAGTAATAGAGGGAAAATAATCCAGTTGGGACACTAGTTCTGGTGACCTGGGAGTCCCCAAGGAATTCCCTTAATTGGCAGAGTTTTCCTCTCACTTCCTGTGTAGCGATGGGACAGGAAGTCAAGGGAAATCTCTGCAATGGGACACAGATGGCAAAAACGGGTTTATAACATTCACTCGCTCTGTTCAAAATTGAAATAACGTTTTGCCTATAGTTCTGCTTTAATATTTGTTTTTTCACTGACATCTTTTTCCCTCTAATTGGAACCTCCAAACATTTATATATAGATTTTTTTATTCGAACACCCTAGAGAATAAAATGGCGGTCGTTGCAATACTTTCTGTCACACCGTATTTGCGCAGCGGTCTTACAAGCACACTTTTTTTGGGGGAAAAATACACTTTTTTTTTATTAAAAAATAAGACAACGGTAAAGTTAGCACAATTTTTTTTTTTTATATTGTGAAAGATGATGTTATGCCGAGTAAATTAACCACTTAAGCCCCGGACCTTTAGGCAGCTAAATGCCCAGGCCAGGTTTTGCGATTCGGCACTGCGTCGCTTTAACAGACAATTGCGCGGTCGTGCGACGTGGCTCCCAAACAAAATTGGCGTCCTTTTCCCCCCCACAAATAGAGCTTTCTTTTGGTGGTATTTGATCACCTCTGCGGTTTTTATTTTTTGCGCTATAAACAAAAATAGAGCAACAATTTTGAAAAAAATGCAATATTTTTTACTTTTTGCTATAATAAATATCCCCCAAAAACATATATACATTTTTTCTCCTCAGTTTAGGCCGATACGTATTCTTCTACCTATTTTTGGTAAAAAAATCGCAATAAGCGTTTATCGATTGGTTTGCGCAAAATGTATAGCGTTTACAAAATGGGGGATATTTTTATTGCATTTTTATACATTTTCGTGACTGCGACGTTATGGCGGACACTTCGGACAATTTTGACACATTTTTGGGACCATTGTCATTTTCACAGCAACAAATGCATTTAAATTGCATTGTTTATTGTGAAAATGACAGTTGCAGTTTGGGAGTTAACCACAGGTGGCGCTGTAGGAGTTAGTGTTCACCTAGTGTGTGTTTACAACAGTAGGGGGGTGTGGCTGTAGGTCTGATGTCATCGATTATGTCTCCCCTATAAAGGGGATGACACGATCGATGCGCCGCCACAGTAAAGCACGGGGAAGCCGTGTTTACATACGGCTCTCCCCGTTCTTCAGCTCCGGGGAGCGGCTATAAACGAATAGCCGCGCCGTCGTCCCGGATCGCTCCCCGAGGGAATCCGCACGCAGCGGGGGGGGTCCCGATCGGACCCCTGACCCGCGCAAAGGCAAGGACGTATATATACGCCCATCTGCCTGTCCGTGCCATTTTGCGGACGTAAATAGTCGTGCTGCGGGCGTTAAGCGGTTAATACCCAACATGTCACGCTTCAAAATTGCGTCCGCTCGTGGAATGGCGACAAACTTTTTTACCCTTTAAAATCTCCATAGGCGACGTTTAAAAAATTCTACAGGTTGCATGTTTTGAGTTACAGAGGTCTTGGGCTAGAATTATTGCTCTCGCTCTACCAACCGCGGCGATACCTCACATGTGTGGTTTGAATACTGTTTACATATGCGGGCACTACTCTTGTATGCGTTCGCTTGGCGGGACGGGGTGCATTTTTTGGCTCCTAACTTTTTTAGCTGGCTCCTAGATTCCAAGCAAATTTGTCAAACCCTGTGTTGGATGCATCTTCCCCTGACTTCAATATTCCATCTTCTCATGGTTTTGACTGCTTTTAAAAAAGCTGAAAGCAGTTTTCTAACACGATCCTTTTTATTTTATTTTTTATTCCTTCCATAAATGAATTGAATAACAATTCTCAGAAACACATGACATGCCATCAGCCTTTTTCAACGATAGAATCATTATGCCTTTAGGGGTGTTTTGACGTCAGAGAACGGTCATAGTCAACATTTGACCATCCTAAAGTGTCCTTGAGGCTGAATTTGGCCATAAGGAATTCTCGAGTCACAAGAGCGTTCCTTTATACGGTTATGCATGGAAGAGGGGTGGGAACTGTGTGCCGACTGTATAGTTTGCTTCACTTTATGATTGCACTTTGTTTTTTAATCAATCAAACCTTTGTCAAGAACAAGCATTTACATGCATAGCAATGCAGCTCAATAAACTCTGAATTTGGCCCCTTTCATGTGGGCATTGTTGGTGCAGGAAAAACAGGTGGTTGAGGTGCATTTTTAAGGTTGAACATTTTTTTTTTTTCCCGTATATGATGATTTCAAATTTTACAAGAAGGAAAAAGACTGCCACTTATTACTGCGTAACAGAGACAAATGGCAAAGTGAGTACAGACATTTGGTAGGTACATTCGGTGAAAAAGGTGGCCAAAAACCAAATCTCACTGAAGACCAAACTGCATAAAATGAGCTCATGCATTGTTGTTCTACCGGGTATATGACATGGTCATAATTGGCAATATAAGGGTCATGAGGAAGTAGGTGTGCCTCAGGTGCCTGTCACAACTCGGCAGTGGCTGCTGGATGGCCCTATGCACGTTGTCACAGCCGGGAGGCAAAACATGTAATGCATTTTGCATTCAGTGGGTGATGCTGCTTGCCCACATGCCCCAATGAAGTGAACATTGCAGCAACCCTTTTACACAGATGTATGGGATTTAGCATATCGCCTCTGGGTTGGCTGCTACTGACAGTGATCCACCACACATTGCAAGTCAGCAACATTGTGAAAGTGGTCTTGTCTGCAGGGATTGGCTTTAAAGATGAAAGTGACTGGCCTCAGGTGATGCACAAAGATGAAACAAATCCTCCCACACAAGTTGTGTCTGTTTATCTGCAGTCTTCTCTACATCTGCTCAAAGTCCAGAATAATAAAGATTGTCTAAGCCATAAAAAAGAGTTCCACACCCTGCAAAACTCAGTGAGGAGAGCTGATCTGATTGGAGGGAAGGGACCCCCCCCCCCCCCCGTCTTCACACAGTAACAGAGCTGAGGCTGTCAATCTGCTGAAGGTCCCTCCTCTGTCCCTTTTTTTTTTTTTCCTCTTGGTGTCAGGGAAAACTTGTCAGAAGTGAACAAAGCAGAAGACATAAATGACGCTTGAATTGAAGTACACACTATAGAAGGATATGCTTTGTTCATATTTCATATCAAGTGGTTCTATGCATGAAAGTAAAAAAAAAAACATTCAGTATGCAGCCCCCCCCCCCCCCCCCCGTCTCCTGATTGGCTGAGATGCAGCAACAGGAGCCATTAGTCAGAGGTGGGGCTTAGCCATGCTCTCTGTGACTTATGGACGCAAAGAGCTGGTTCAGGAGTGGGCACAGACGGTTCTGTGGGGGCACGCAGCAAGGGGGAGGGGCCCAGAGCGGACATGAGAAGAGGAGGAACTGGGCTGCTCTGTGCAAAACCACTGCACAGAGCGGGTAAGTAGTTTTACAAGTTTTTTTTTCCTTTTACAATCGCTTTTAAGTTAAAAGGGGGCATGAAAAAGTATAGGTAGCTAGGAATCTTAAGACGTGGACCTTCAGCAATGACGGCAGGCTTAAAATACCTTTTTCTGTATTTTGTGGGCTCACTCTTACACTTCAGCCAATGGTCACTACTAAGAAAAAGAAAACCTAATGGAGTCTGTACATGGTGCTTTGATTCATGTCATAGATCTGATGAGGGATAAAGACCAATAGAAATCTAATTTAGATGTCACATAGAGTGACAGCAGTGCAGCTATGAAGAGCATGGCTATAAATCATTGGGAAGAAATGGTAGACAGTCAGGGCAGTCATTTCTTAAAGTGCACTTGCTGCATTTTTCCAGTCTAACACATTAGACGCCATCGTCCAATATCAAGAATGTTTGCACAGTCCTATGTTTAATGGACAGTTTTTTTTTTGTTTTTTTCAATGGATAAAAAAAATGCTAAACGCTGTTTTTTTTTGTGTGTTTTTTTTTTTTTTTCGCCGAAAAACTGCACTTTAAACGCAAATTTCGGGCGTTCAGAGAAAAGCCAATAAACTCCAAAGCTGGGCACATAGGCTAACATAGAGTTCAGTTTATGGGCTTTTTTTTAAAAAAAAAAGCCCAAAACGCCAATAAACTGCAGTTTATCAGCTTCAGTGTGCATGGAGCCTTAGGGTTTTCCATGGGGTGTGATGATCATAGCAAGAAATGGTCATGGAGAGAATGATTTTTCAGCATGCTGGCAATCCCTAACATATTTTCCAAATTCTACATCTAATATCCTGTGGTAACATGCTTGTTTTATATCCAGGCACATCTGCATGATTGTGGCTTCCTTTTCTACAAAGGACATATAATCGCACATAGGTTGGACTTGATGGAATTGCGTCTTTTTTCAACCTCACCTACTATGTAACATATGTCTGACGGTACTTGTTTCAGGACATTGTTGGGCCGTTGTGTACACTTCTGCAAGTTGTGCAAGGCTTTGTTTTTAAAGCATTTTTGTGGCTTATTGCAGCTCCCCTCATGAGGAATGTCATCCTCTGAGGGCTGAAGGAAGAGCTTTCTATCACATTATTCCTCTGTCAGTGCGGGCGAAATGAGGGTGGGTTTTATTGGTTAAGCATGATTGCGCTGCTAGAGGAATCCCACTGAGCAAGTTATACAGGGTCATCCTAAACAAAAACACATTTGTTCATTGCCTTTTTTTTTTTATTTTTCTTCATTAACATCTGTGTGTCTCAAGCTGTCATTTAAAACCTGGCCTTTTTTAACTGTTTGCAGCAAATAAATAGACAAGGTACATTAGGAAATGGAAACGTGAAATGAAGCCACACAAATGTGGTCACTTATGAGGTCAAGTGCTAGCGTTTCCTGGATCCATATCAAGTGCATGGTCTTCACATTTCTTCCTTTTTTTTTTTTTTTAAGCACTCAAAAGCAAACCGGTAATTTTCTCAAATCCACATTTGCACTGGCACTCCCATTATTATGCTGTGATCAAAGCTAGCCATATACCACTGTATTTTTCATGGAATGCTGTAAATGTTCAACGCAAGTCGCACTAGCCACAGCCTTGCTCTAAGATTTTTCAGCATGTTAGGAGAACATGTAGGTGATGCAATCAGGACCAGGACAATTCATTGGCAAAAGGATCACCAAAAAGTGTGAGAAAATACTCTACTGCTTCCATAGTGGTATATACGATATCTCCTATAGTGATACAGTATGTTTACTATATCTCCTGCAGTACTAGATCTCCTATGGTGATATATATACTATATCTCCTATAGTGATACAGTATGTTTACTATATCTCCTGCAGTACTAGATCTCCTATAGTGATATATATACTATATCTCCTATAGTGATACAGTATGTTTACTATATCTCCTGCAGTACTATGTCTCCTATAGTGATATATATATATATATATATATATATATATATACTATATCTCCTATAGTGATATGTATACTAGATCTCCTATAGTGATATATATATACACTATATCTCCTGCAGTACTATGTCTCCTATAGTGATATATATATATATATACTATATCTCCTATAGTGATATGTATACTAGATCTCCTATAGTGATATATATATATACTATATCTCCTATAGTGATACAGTATGTTTACTATATCTCCTGCAGTACTATGTCTCCTATAGTGATATAGTACTGCAGGAGATATAGTATATATATATCACTATAGGAGACATAGTACTGCAGGAGATATAGTAAACATACTGTATCACTATAGGAGATATAGTATATATATCACTATAGGAGATCTAGTATATATATCACTATAGGAGATCTAGTATACATATCACTATAGGAGATCTAGTACTGCAGGAGATCTAGTATATATATATCTCCTATAGTGATATGTACTGTATGCTAGATCTCCTATAGTGATATGTATACTATATCTCCTGCAGTACTAGATCTCCTATAGTGATATGTATACTATATCTCCTGTTCCTGGTTGAGCAATGTGTCACTCTCTCACTGACAAACACTGAGGAAAGAATGCCTCATTCATCAAGCCAGTGAGGAAGCAACCCCATGGAAGCAGATGAGTATTTCTAAGCCTTGTGACGTTATGCTGTCCCTGGAAAGATGTTTAGGCCTAGTACACACGGGCCAAATGCCGGCTGCCATCGGCCAGTTCAATAAAACGATGGTTGGTTGAGAGTGATGACCGGAGTGTTCTGACGCAGTGTTCAGAACATCATAGAACAGCAGGGGAGATCGCTGTACTAATCAGGGCTGTGGAGTCGGAGTCGAGGAGTCGGGGGAAATTTTGGGTACCTGGAGTCGGAGTCGGCAAACAATGCACCGACTCCGACTCCGACTCCTACAAAATTTAGATTGGAATTAAAAAAAAAAAAAAGCAAGTTTAAATGTCCCAATTCACAAAAAGTTATAATTGACTTCTCTACTGTAAGAATAAAGACCAATGCATGCAGTGCCTCACCTAACCGCAAAACGAACACGTTAAGTGACCGTGAAGAAGCATGCTTTTCATGTGCTTTACTATATGGCACGCAACGCACAATTAGGAGCTGCAATACTTATACTTTCCATAGTGTTGTGTTCTGCTTTTACAGGGAACGCATGTTAGAGAACCAGTAAGTGTCCAAATAAAAAAATTCCAACAGGAGTTTTATAAAGCACTAAAAGAAGTTGAAAAGTATGATCGCTCATCAAAACTTACTGTTGAAGAAGCCATCCTTGTTTATCCAGAGATCGTTAGTGATGTGGCCAGAATAGTTACTGCAATGCCACCCACCCAAGTCAGTGTCGAAAGATTATTTTCAGCCCTAAAAATAATAAAGTCTGACTTAAGAGCCTCTATGAAAGAGGATCTGGCAGAGGCAATTCTCTTCCTTAGAACTCTACATTGAATTGATTTGCATTTGCTAAGCCTAGAACTACATTTCAAGATTAATATAAACCATTTCTAGGTTTTACAGATTTTGTTTTTGGTTCATTATAGATAAGCTTTGTTTTTGTTCTAAAACAACCAAATAATGTGGTTTGTATTTTTGAACTGGTAAAGATCCTGTTCCTGATGTTTATGCCTGCTGCTACTATCCAGCCACTTGATTGTTTTCATTGTGTTTGTCTTTTGCTTAAACTGTGCAATACAGTAGACTGTTGGCTTCCCAGCCAGTAGTCCTGTGGTAGGTTGCGTTTCTTTCCCTCAAGGAATGTATAAAATACATTCGCATATTAATACAGAGGAGTCGAGTCGGAGTCGGAAGTACATAAAACTGAGGAGTCGGAACATTTATCTACCGACTCCACAGCCCTGGTACTAATATCGCATAGTACAGCGGCTCCGACCTGAGCTGCCAGTTTTCAACCCGCTGGGTTGAACGAAAGGAAAAAAAACTAGTGATGTGTAGTAGGCTTTAATAAGAATGCTTTCATGCCCCTTTCACACCGGGTGGACTCCATTTTAATCAGCAGGTGATCTGTCCGCTGCTCGGAGCAAAGCGAGCAGATGAGCCATCCGTGTCTGCTCAGTTTATGCAGAGCGGACATTGACAGAGCCCACTCTGTTCTACGGATGGCTGGAAGTAAATGGACTCTGCTGTCCATTTACACCCAACTGTTTGCTCCACTCCGCTCTGCCTAGACGGAAGGGGACAGATTCCCTTTAGTTTTTTTTCCCGGATTGGATTTAAGGTAGGTAGGTGTAAATGGACACCCGTCTGTTTACACCCGCCAGTCCTTAAAGGTGACTGGAGGGTCTGATCAGGTCCACCTGAAAAACTGACAGGCAGACCTGATTGGACCCTTCATTTGAAAGGGGCCTAAAGCTAACATTAATAGGAAGAGTGATACTCTCAACTAGTGCTCAAATACTATCTATGGGACAGGCAGGTCTCGTACAGCTTTGTATAATAAACCATTCTTTAATAACATTTTCAATATTAAATGCAGTAACGCATACCAAGCAATCAGAATTTTATACCCAGATCAATACAGGATGGGTTTTGATAGGTAGGCCATGGTTTACTCTACTGAAGAATTGACATCAAAGAATTTAGGATGAATAATTAAGCTGGCCATAGAAGGATGGATGGTTCAGCAGGGACCAGATGACTTTTGATACATGTGGTCATTCCCACTCAACAGAAATCAATCTTACAATCGGCTTCCGTCAAATGGGAATATTGGACGACTTTTGTTCATTAAGGGCTGCAGCCACTGATCAGTGTATTCTGACAACAGAGGAGTTCCCGCTGTGAGAATACAATGGCACAGAGGGTAGGATTCTTCTATCCACCTCGCTTCTATGGATGAGGGAATCAGTTGAGTCATCTGTGGCCAGCCTTACTAGAGCTGTACCATTATCTTATCCCAACACTGGCTGTAGCCCATAAGGCAGGCCATTCTTGGTTTGAATCTGAGGTTTCAAACCGCATATGGGCAGGCTGAATGATCAACTTGGTACAATCGATCAACTTGGGTACAACCAGCATGCTGGGTTTTTCCTGCGATTATCGCTAATAGCTGCTATAGTGCTAGCAATAATCACGGTCTTGGGGGAATTCCTCTTGTTGGGCCATTGTCTTCTTTCAGTGGGTCATGAGAGATTCCCGCATTAACGCTGTCTGTGTTAATGAGGGGATCGAACAAATTTCTTTCCTGCTACCCATGGTTGAAATTTGCTCCGTGTATGGTCGACCTAAATGGTGATTTAACATGGTATTGGTTTTCAGACAGTCATATCATAAACAAACATAAATACTAATGTAATGGAGACTGTTGACATACCTCCAATGCTTCCCTTATCAGTGGATTTGTTTTGCTCCAAGAATCCTGCTCTCTAGCTCCCTTGTCACCCTCTCCCATGTTCACCTCCAGGACTTTTCCCAAGCCTCTCCCATTCAATGGAACTCCCTACCCCATTCTGTCCGGCTATCTCCAACTTAGTCAACGTTTAGGTGATCCCTGAAAACGCATCTCTGCAGAGAAGCCTATCTCGCCTCCACCTATTTACTGTATTTCCACTATCTCCATCAGCTCATTTGCTTCATTTGACTCTACCTTTTTAGATTGTAAGCTCTAAAGAGCAGGGTCCTCTGATTTCTCCTGTATTGAATTGTATTGTAACTGTACTGTCTGCCCATATGTTGTAAAGCTCTGCACAAACTGTTGGCGCTATATAAATCCTGTATAATAATAATTGAATGGGGTGTCTGGTTTCCCCAAACATAAAGTTCAACATAAGTTCCACCCAAAATAACCTGGATCACATGATTGTCGTTGCATATATATATATATACTACTTAAACTGAAGTTTCAATGCTAAACACCTTTTACTTTTGCAGGTATAGAATATTTTTTTTTCTTTCAGTGTGGGAAAATACGTTCTTTCAGTTGAAGAAAATACTTGCTGCCATGCATTCTTGTCTGTAGTCATTTTGGTGCAGTCAAGTTAGAATCTTTAGGCCAGATCCATAAAATAATGGCATTATTTGGACTCTACATGACCTTTTTATAAAATAAAGGAATTAAAAAAATAATTTTATAGGCCAGGGTCGGCTATCTACCCACTACACTACCCTTCTGCACTCTGTAGTACTGTTACTTCTGACCCTGCACACTGTGTTACATTTTTATGAATTCTGTGTTCCTTACTCCCAACCCCTGCACTTTGTGTTACATACCACTGGCCTCTGAAATCTTCATTGCCTTGATTGACCCCTGCACTCTGTTGCATACTACTGACCCCAAACTCTGCATTACATACTGCCTGCACCCTGCCATACCGGCTTCTACTTTAAGGCCCACTAGGCATCTGTGCCAGATCTTGTGCATGTGCCCGGAAACTGGCAAAGCTTGTGATTGGTTTAGCTTTAGCTGTTGCTAAGAAACATTAGGTGCGCAGGAAGTAAGTTGATGTCATCAGTGTCTTCTGTGAACTACCTGAAAGGCACTGGTGAGGTATTAAGGCAGCTGAGGGGCACCAAGTATTGTCACCAATGGCTGAAGAAAAGCAGAAGAGACATAAATGTTAGTGGATTTATTTGAGGGGAAAAAAAAGCTTTTAGTAACGATTGTAAAAATTCAGATGCAAATTTACTTTTTACTACGAAGGGGGGGAAAGGTCCAGTCAAAGAAAAAGTGATCTCTGATCTCTTCCACATAGTCCAGGTAGATCTCCACCTCTCCTCCAGGGTTGCCTGCCTATGCTTTTGTTATTTGACCTGTAGCATCCAATTGTTTGTATACATTGTGTTCCTGACTTTCCCATAGACCAGTTGCGTGCTTTGGTTGCATTTAACACAATTATTACCCCGAGAGCTATTGTTGTTTAATGTAACAGCTGGTCATGTGGACTAGACCTCCATGGCGTGGCCTCGTTTTTCATCTGTAGCCCTTATTAATGCTATAAAGCAGATGCTTCGGGCTCATTTCACCATGCCTTGGGTGATTTGTTGCTGCCATTTAAAAAAAAATAGCAGCAGATGTCTTTTGTTGCTTAAATGAGCACAATAATCAAAGAACGTAGCAATACAGAACAGTGAAAACAGACAAGCAAACACATTAGTACAGATTTGAAATGCAGGGGAAAGCAAGCATAACATTTTTATTTTTTTCAATTACTGATCATTGTAATAGGCATCTATTGATTTTACAGCATTGTTCCAAATGTAGGAAAATGCTACACATCAGTAATGTCTTGGTAACAGGCTCATTTAATAAAGTGGCACAAAGTGCAGTGACACAAGGTAACCAATCAGATTTCACTCTACATGTTTGCTGACCTTGGTTACGTTGCACCGTACATTTATTCAATGAAACTTACTCAAGCAAATTAAGACCACTGTTGCCAAGATCATCTTTTTTTAAATGCCGAATCTACCGTATTTATCGCGGTATAACGCGCTCTGGCGTATACCGCGCACCCCCAAAGTGGCCCCCAATCCTGTGGGAAAAAAAGTTTTTTTGTTGTTTTGTACTTACAGTTTTGATGTCTTGCGCGGCGTCCATCTGCGGCCTCGTCGGGTGTCCTCTTCGGCGGGTCGGGCGTCCATCTTCGGCGGGTCGGGCGTCCATCTTCGGCGGGTCCGGTGTCCATCTTCGGCGGGTCCGGCGTCCTTCGGCGGCGTCCTCCCGCTCGTTTCCCGCCACGACTTTGAATACTGCGCCCGCATATAGCGAGCGCAGTACACTCGTGAATCTTCGGGCAGGCTCGGGCGCCTCTCGCACTGACGTCCTGTACGCTCAGGACGTCAGGACGTCAGTACGAGAGGCGCCGAGACTGGCCGAAGATTCACGAGTGTACTGCGCTCGCTATATGCGGGCGCAGTATTCAAACTCATGGCGGGAAATCGGGTATCGGCGTATACTGCGCACCCACGATTTTGCCCTGATTTTCAGGGCAAAATAGTGCGCGGTATACGCCGATAAATACGGTATATATTATGTGTGTGTGATATATATATATATATATATATATATATATATATATATATATATATATATATATATATATATATATATATATATATATATATATATATATATATATATATATATATATATATATATATATATATATATATATATTTTTTTTATTTATATATTAATTTTAGTGTGTTTATTTTTATACATACATACATACATACATACATAGTAAAACCTTGGTTTGCGAGCATAATTAGTTCCAGAAACATGCTTGTAATCCAAAGCACTTGTATATGAAAGCAAATATCCCCATAAGAAATGATGGAAACTCAAATGATTCGTTCCACAACCATTTATTCATAAGTCCTTCAGTTTATAGTGCATATAAAAAGATTATAGCAATGTGACAGGTTGTGTAAACATAAAATGTCCATCCACAAATGGCAGCCTTCACAAGAGGACTGGAAGCAAAATCCAGCAGGAGCTACAGAGTGTAAAGGAGAAGAGAGGAGCCTCTAAGTGTAGCAATCTGGTTACATTTAATGAAGGTGCAACATTTAGCAACTCACATGGTTGATGATTAAAAGAGGCACATCTTAGTATGCAGCCATCCGGGGTAAAGCTGTTCACATAGACCATTCTCCGTACCTCCTGCTTTCATTGCTACATTTAGAGGTGCCACTCTTCTATTTTCTACTCCGTTGTGACATGACGCTACTCTAATATCAAGGCGTTGCTTGTATATCAAGTCAAAATGTATTAAAAAAGAAAAAATGTCTTGTCTTGCAAAATGCTCTCAAACCAAGGTTTTACTGTATGTGTGTGTGTGTGTGTGTGTGTGTGTGTATAATATATATATATAATTTTATACACACACAGTGAGGAAAATTATTTGATCCCTTGCAGATTTTGTAAGTTTGCCCATTTACAAGGAAATTAAAGGTCTATAATATTTTTATCATGGGTGTATTTTAAGTGATGGAGACAGAATATCTACCAAAAAACACATAAAACAAATGTTATAAATTTGAGTTGGTATTTCAGTGAGTAAAATAAGAATTTGATCAAAAATCTCTCCTGGAATGTGTGCAAACCTGGTCACCAACTACAAGAACAATTTTGCCCCTGTGCTTGCCAACAAGGGTTTCTCCACCAAGTACAAAGTCATGAATTTGCGCCCACTGGCCACGGTGCAGCCCCCCTTAGGTCTGAAGGACAGTAAACTGGCCCTTTGTTTTAAAAGTTTGCAGACTCTTAATTTCTTAAAGTGGTTGTAAACCCACTTTTTGTACCTTTACCTACAGGTAAGCCTATAAAAAGGCTTACCTGTAGGTAAGGAGAATATCTCCTAAACCTGCACGGTTTAGGAGATATTCCCCTCGCAATGCGCCGCTGCGCATGCGCAGGGGGGATCTACGGCAAAAGGACCGGCAGCCGCCGGACCTTGCCGAGTTTTAAATCTCCCGCGCGCACGGCGATACCCGGAAGACACGCCGAGGCAAGATGAAATCTCGCTCAGCGTGAACCAGGTAAGTGCTACGCACCTCGTTCCGAGGTAAGTATTTCATAATGAGCTAATATGCGGTGCATATTAGCTCATTATGACTTTTCCCTTACAGGAGGGGAAAAAAAATAAAAAAATTTCATGCGGGTTTACAACCGCTTTAAGTCTGAAAATGTATAAAATCTGCAGGGGATCAAATAGTTATTTTGCCCACTGTATATATACAAAGCACACTATATTGTCAAAAGTATTGGGACACCTGCCTTTACTCGCACATTCAATTTAATTGCATCCCAGTCTTAGTCCGTAGGTTTTACTATTGAGTTGGCCCACCCTTTGCAGCTATAACCGCTTCAACTCTTCTGGGAAGGCTGCCCACAAGGTTTAGGGGAAGCTTAGGCCTGCAGAAGGCCGCAAAGCCGCAGCCTCAATTACCGGCCAGCACGGCCCGACATGATCACGTGGCGGGGGAGGTGGGGGCGCACGGAGACACAGGATACTCCATCTTGTGTCTCCGTGTGCCCCCACCTCCCCCGCCGTGCCAGCCGGTAATTGAGGCGGGGGCCTTCTGCAGGCCAAAGCTTCCTTCTGTGATCTGGTGCCATCTTATGGTGGCTGTTGGCATGACAAGTAAACCAGCAATTCTAATGGAGCTTCCCCAGTGTTTTCACTGCCATCTCCTTCCCTCTAATAAGCGCCCCCAAACATTATATATATATTTTTTTCGAACACCCTAGAGAATAAAATGGTGGTCGTTGCAATGCTTTCTGTCACACCGTATTTGCGCAGTGGTCTTACAAGCAGACTTTTTTTAATTAAAAAATAAGACACCAGTTAAGTTAAGCCCAATTTTTTTTATATTGTGAAAGATAATGTTACGCCGAGTAAATTGATACCCAACACGTCACGCTTCAAAATTGCATCCGCTCGTGGAATGGCGAAAAACTTTTTTACCCTTTAAAATCTCCATAGGTAACGTTTAAAAAAATTCTACAGGTTGCATGTTTTGAGTTAGAGGAGGTCTAGGGGTAGAATTTATTGCTCTCGCTCTACCAATTGCGGCGATACCTCACGTGTGGTTTGAATACCGTTTACATATGCGGGCACTACTTGCGTATATGCGTTCGTTTCTGCGCGTGAGCTCGGCGGAACGGGGCGTGTTTTGTGGCTCCTAAATTATTTAGCTGGCTCCTAGATTCCAAGCAAATTTGTCAAACCCTGGTCTATGGGAATGTTTGAGCATTCTTCCAGAAGTGCATTTGTGAGCTCAAGCACTGATGTGGATAAGGCCTGACTCGCAGTCTCTGCTCTTAATCGTCCCAAAGGTATTTTATCAAGTTGTGCAGGCCAGTGAAGTTCCTCCACCCCAAACTGGATCATCCATGTTTTTATGCACCTTGCTTTGTGTACTGGTGCGCAGTCATGTTGGAACAGGAAGGGGCCATGCTCAAACTGTTCCCACAAATTTGGGGGCATGGAATTGTTCAAAATGTCTTGGTATGCTGATGCCTTAAGAGTTCCTTTCACTGGAACTAAGGGTTCAAGCCCAACCCCTGAAAGACAACCCCACACCATCATTTCCCCTCCACCAAATGATTTGGACAAGTACCAGGCCTTCTCATCCACATCAGTGCCTGATCTTATGAATGTGCTTCTGGTAGAATGGTAAAACATTCCCATAGACACACTCCTAATCCTTGTGGACAGCCTTCCCAGAAGAGTTGAAGCTGTTGTAGCTGCAAAGAGTGGGCCAAATCAATATTGAACCCTACGGACTAAGACTGGGATGCCATTACAGTTCATGTGCGTGTAAAGGCAGGTGTCTCAATACTTTTGACAAGTGTGTTATATAATATACTTTTTTGTGCATCGCACAATATTTTACTATGCAT
Organism: Rana temporaria; assembly: GCF_905171775.1. Classification (NCBI taxonomy): domain Eukaryota; kingdom Metazoa; phylum Chordata; class Amphibia; order Anura; family Ranidae; genus Rana; species Rana temporaria. The sequence continues at coordinate 309,679,472 of NC_053489.1, forward strand.
TATGTGCTACATCACACATGCAATATTGGGGTGCATGGTACAACACATCTACAATAAAAATGTGTTTTTGTGATTTTGCACACATTCTCACAGAGCACAGATGTGAACAATTGTAAAGATCAGGAATTCCTGCTTCTTTCTGAGCACACTTTGTGCTTCCTGGTCAGGGACTGAAATGATTGAAGCCAGAGACAGCCAGGCAGCTTTTCTTTCTGTACAGGTATCCTGTAGGGATGAGTTTAGAGGTGTGTGGATACTAGATCGCACCCACCTGAGTTATTCACGTCAGGAAGCTGTGACTGCAAACTGCCATTTATAAGCATCTGAGCCATTGCCTGCCCCCTAACTGCATGAATACAAGGAGCGGCTGCAGGGTGGAGAATGCTTTGCCTGCATATGATTGGCTGGCCACAGTGACCGTTTCCTGACGTGGGTTCCGTTTAGTATCCACACACGTCTGAGCTTATCCTTGGTCTCCTGTACACAAGTCGTATGGTGGCCATATATGCTTCAGTAAATAATCGCTTTCTTTTCCAATTGATCTCGTACAATATGAATAATCATTCTATAGTGGACAACCTGTATGATCAATATGCCACACGGAAGTGGATTTCAGTTGATGGTTAACATACAATCGTAAGTCACGATCATAAGTTACCCATCAACACATCATCTGTTGTCGCTGTAATCTCATCGTCGTGCAAAATATGATCATATCCATGGACAAAGTATCTCAGTGCTGCTGAGGTATGCAAAACGATTGATCATTTTCCACCCTGGTTGATCGACATTGTTTGATTGAAATGTGATCTAAATCGAGTGTAAATCAATCAAAACAGAGGTTATAGCTACTCGGCTTCTTTATGAATTCAGTCGTTTTAATCAAACCACACATCAATCAGATAATAAACTTAAAGGGTCACTAAAGGATTTTTTTTTTTTTTTTAAGCTAAATAGCTTCCTTTACCTTACTGCAGTCCTGGTTTCATGTCCTCATTGTTCGTTTTTGCTTTGATGTTGCTGTAATTCCCCTCTGTTTTGGACACTTCCTGGTTGTCTGTTTCCTGATCACCACAGTACTGGGAGATTTCTCTCTGTGGTGACTAATCAAGGAGGTGTGATTACTGTGTGTAAAATGAAACTGGATTGGTGCTGAGGAGTTTTAGACAAAGTATCACTGCCCTCTATTGGCTCTCTGTACATCAGAGAACCAGGAAACAACAGCAAAAACAAAACTAAACTGCAGGCACATTATATGATTGTTTTTTATCTATTTTTAATCATTTTTGAAAGGAATCAGTTCACTATTATGTCTCTATACCCAGTGTAAACAGTAATTTCAGCTAAAAAAATGTTTTCCTTTTTAGTGACCCTTTAAAGCGTATATGACCAGCATTAGTGCGAGTCGATTTTCTGCTGGGAGTGCTGCGGTCTAATGTTAAGAATACTGATCTAAGATACACGGCACTTTCCCACCTGCCAGGACTCTGCTAAATAATGCATATATTGGTGTCTGCTATCCGTTCTCTTAAGGGTATGATTGTCTGTAAAATAGTAAGTCACAATAAAAAGGGACAGGGGCTTTTTATATATTGAACACTGACCCACACAAGTCTTTCTTTTTGTTAATGGAATTGCAAAACTGGGCATCTTCATGTGACTTGAAGAATTATCACCTGGAAGTCCTGTCTAAAGACTATCATTTAGAAGTTTAAGGGGAAACTCCACTTTTGTAGGGAAAAAAATTGCAAATAAAGAAATAATATAGTGTATACAGTTGCAACACAAGTCATTTGTAATTTATTTTATTTCAGGTACTTCTATAGCAACGTCAATTTACGCAGTGCTTTACATATATATTGGACATTCACATCAGTCCCTATCCTCAAGGAGTTTACACTCTAAGGTCCCTAACTCATATTCATACATATAATAGGGCCAATTTGGACAAGATCCAATAAACCTACAAGCATGTCTTTGGGTGTGGGAGGAAACCGGAGGAAACCTACGCAGGCACAGGGAGAACATGCAAACTCCAGGCAGGTAGTGTCATGGTTGGGATTCGAACCAGCAATCGAATGTTCTTAATGACTTTTCCTTTTTAATCTGCAGCTCTGTAATTTTCTGAAAATACAATGCAATATGGCTACCTGGAGGTGTTCTGTACACAGAATGTGTACAGAACTCCCCCCCAGAAACATAATTTCCCACGTGTGTGATGGGCTCATCAATTTTCCCAGAAGTCTGCCTAAGATACAAGTCAGATTTCAGGCATTCCCTGCAACAAAAATTTAATTTTTGATGGGATACTTCCAATAGGAACCCATCTTGAGGGATGCAGACCCTGCAGATTTCCTCATTAGAGCTGTGCAGGTCATGCAGCTGATTGATAATTATGAAACCACTCCCATTTATATTCATTTTCCCACATGAATACAAACGCATAGGAATTTCTTCAGAATAACAAAAGGTGAGAATTGCAACAAAGTTTGTTCAAATCCTTGTAATGTACATACGGTAGATCACCCAGAGGAAAAGGTGTTTTTTTTTTTTTTTCTCAACAAAAATGGAGTTGCGCTTTTTAATAAAAAAAAATCTATAGTACTTAAAGTGATTTGTTATTTTTATAGGAAAAAAAAAACCGACTTTACAAACATGTTGTTCTTCCTCTGTTGCAGTTGATTTACACAGAGCAGCCCAGATACTCCTCCTCTCGGGTGTCTCTTCTGTGCTCCTGGCCCCTCCCTCCTGTCGAGTGCCCCCACAGCAAGCAGCTTGTTATGGGGCCACCCAAGCAGAGCTGCAGCTCTGTGTGTCCAGTCAGACGCAGCTGCGGTTCAACCCGTCCCCTCTTTCTCCTGAATGGCTAACTGACTTTGACAGCAGCGGGAGCCAATGGCGTGTGTAGTGCAGGCACAGCCCCATTGCAAGTGATAACATCTAAGCTTGGATTTGGGCTTTAACTTTGAATCTTCACAGTTGGGACCCTTTCACAGTTCAGGCATACTTGATCGGACCCTGCATTCTGCTCTGTGGAGCTGCGGATGCCAACTGACACATGTCTGATCCGATCTTGCCCGCAAAAAAAAACGGCCGTATGTTGGGCCTATTTTACATTCATTTGGCGGATCGGACAGCATTGGATGGAAACGGCAGTCCGTTTCCATCCGATTTCCCCATAGAGGTCTGTGTCCGTGTCTGCTCTGCACAGTTGAGCGGACACATACCTGTTATCGCTCTGCTCATCACCGCTGGACAGGTGGATAACGAGCAAGCGGATTCCATTTGACGGAGGCGCCTGTGTGAAAGACTAAGAAGCCTAATGGCCCGTACACACAATCCGAATATCCGACGCAAACGGTCGTCCGAAGAAGAATCGTACGATTTTCGGATCGTGTGTACACTACTTTCGAGAGTCGATCACGACGGTTCATCCGATTTATTATTAGATTGGACCGGAACGAAAATTTTCCTTGTACGATGTCAGATCATACAATTTTTTCGTTTTAGTCAGTATAGTTGTCGTCCGAAAATACAATACAAATACATTACAACACATGACAAGAATTTTCGTGACTTTCTTTTACCCTATTCAATCTCTACTTTTGCCTATTAAGCGGAAAAAGTTGTACGATCTGTCGTACAATATTCGGATCGTGTGTACGGGCCATCAGTCTGAATAACTTGGATCAGTATGACAGCCAGGGGATTAGCATTTTAGAAGCAGAGATTAACAGTATCCTCTATGCCAGGGATATGCAATTGGTGGACCTCCAGCTGTTGCAAAACTACAAGTCCCATCATGCCTCTGCCTCTGGGTGTCATGCTTGTGCTGTCAGTCTTGCTATGCCTCATGGGACTTGTAGTTCCTGCTCTATGCCATCTTATTACAGGTTTCTTTTAAAGTGGAACGTCAATCTCCATTCAATCAACATTGACTATTTTCAATCCTTATCCTGCTAGCATTAGTAAATAGATAGGATTTTTTTTTACTTTTTTTTTAGTTACTTCCTGTTTCCAGGCCTAGGTAAATGATGTCATACATCCCAGAAGAGGAGAAGGGGCTTTCTCAGTTGCGCACACCCTCTTTCCTGAGCTAAGGGCTGATGGATTCGAGGAAGTTACTGCTACATGAATCATCTACCCTTACTTAAAGAGGAGCTCCAATCTCCTGTGTAAAGATTAAAAGTCCGCAGTCACTCACCTGTCCCAGGATCCACTGATGTGCTCACCCGGCCATTTTCATCTCCTGTCGTCTGTCCTTGGCACCGACATGTTACCTGACAAGCTTGCAGCTTCACAGCCAGGTGCCCACCGCATGTGTATTGTGATCTGTCTCAGAAGACTGTGGGGAGGGGGGAGGAGAACTTCCGATCACCTAGGCTATTGGAGGGATTGGAAGTGCCACTTTTGGGGAGGAGGGGCAGCAGGTACGCGATTTTGACGGGTACCTGCTCCCCCCTCCTCCCCAAAGCATTTCTTTACCAGGAGCGGAGGAGGCGGCCATAAACTTTAACTTTTGGGTGGAACTCTGCTTTAGGATTGTGACTGAGATGCTAATGTTTTTGCACAAAGTTCCAGTGGACCCGATTGGATATTTTCTCTAATGTCTAGGACTATATGAACACGCTTTTATTTACATGTCAGCTTCGTATAATTGAATTCCCCTTGTCCTGAGAGTAAACTCCATAGTTGTGCCGGCCTGTGTGAAAGCAGAAGTTCTAGCCACATGCTGTGATTAATCTTAGATTATTTTGGAGATTTAATTTTTTCCTGGGAGATTAGCAAACCTCATGAGAAAGCAGCATTCTCCTCTTCTTCCTATAGAGTGTTTTTAATATTTAACGTTGTTTGCTGCACCATTTCCATGGTGAGGATTTACGTGGGCTGGATATCGGTGTTTGATCTGTCTTCTGTAAGGCAAGCCTCTAGGAAATGTACAATGCTACAAGTGGAACATCAGGGTAATTGTGAAGAATAAGTAATGTGATCTGATAGACCAAAGTCATATACTACAGGAATGTGTTACCTTTTATTTAAAACAATGACAATATTACAAGCAAATACTTGATAGCAATTTATGTTAAAATATACTGTTTATACCTGTGGAACAGATTAGGTAATTGGCTGAATGGTCCGACACTGTAACTTGGTTTACTAATCAGGGCAAAGTTGGAATCGATAATACAAAACGGGTGCAGGATGGCAAAGAACATGCATACATTGCAGAATATTACAAAACCGATGATGAAAGCTGCACAACCATGGAGTCTTCACAGCAATGCCTTTGTGACTCTGGGTAAACAATGGCTGCATAGCATAGGGATTGATTTACTAAAAGAGTGCAAAATTTGGTGCAGCTCTGCATGGAAGCCAATCGGCTTCTAACTTCAGCTTGTTCAATTAAAGTGTTCCTAAACCCACCACAGTACAATCGATCAGTATATGCAGTAAAGCATGCTTGTTATACTCGTTGTGGAACCTAAGGGGTTAACCCTTTTGCAATGTGTATAAAGGCTGTTTGAGCCTGTCTTCCCTGATCCTCCCCTTCTTCTATGCTCCCCAGTCCATCTCCTGATATTACATAGCCTTGGGGGCAACTCTGCACATGCTCATTTTTGTGTGTATTGCTAAGGAGTGTGTTTGTGTGTTTTTTTTTTTTTTTTTCCTCTTTGGAGGGAGCATGTAATCGGAACAGGGTCAATCTGCACTGTTCAGACAGAGGGTCAGGGGGTCCTGAAGCCTCATAGGACAGTCAGAGTAGAATGGAAATCCCCCCTACAATCTTTAAGCAGACACTGATAGAAGTCACAAGACTGCTATATACTGCTGATGAGAAAAGGTATTTAATAATAATTGCATTTTCATGTTCTGTGTACCAGCTGCACCAGATTTTGCACACTCCAGTTGGAATAAATCAATCCCATAGTCTTTATACGACTTTATTACAACAGGGAGTCTGGCTGATAATCACTACTTCAGTTGGGCCCCTTTCACACGGGGCTGTCCATTTTCACGGACTCAGCAGGGATCGGTCCGTTGTAGGGCTGCAACTAACGATTATTTTCATAATCAATTAGTTGGCCGATTTATTGTTTCGATTAATCGGATATTGGCCTTAAAAAAAAAAAAAAAAAAAAATTGCAGTTTACATTTTTTTTGGGCCAATTTGTTGTTGGGCAGATTACAAAACACAAATTGCCACAAAAACAAATGCCATGCTTTTCTGCAGCTTCTCAATTGAAGTATATTGAACCAAAAAAAAAAAATAGCACCGTTTTGCATTTAAAAAATCCTTGCCCTTTACAAATACGCAGCAGCTGAAAAAAAATCATGGATGTGAATGTGTCACATAGGAAAACATGTAACTGAACTGTAGTGTGTTTTTGCAATAAGCACCAAAAAACAGAGGTGTGACCCAGGCCTGAGATGTTCACTAACCTCATGGGGATTAAAAAAACAAAAATAAGTACAAAAAGAGCAAATAATCGCTACTGTAAGGAGTTCATTTTTTTGATGTGGGACAGTGAAAGTAATATTTACAGTAGCGATTTTTGCTTTTTTGTACTATAAAGGGCTAATTTTTGTTTTTTTTAACCCCATTATGTTACTGGCCGATTAATCGATTATGAAAATTGTAATAGATTAATTTCATAATCGATTTGTTGTTTCGGCCCTAACCCGTTGATCCCTGCTGAGCCGGCGTATGACAGGATGTGCAGAGACGGACCTGTTAGAGCTCGGCTCTCCTCTATGGGGGATCGGATAAAAAAAGAATGCTTGTCCGTTTTCATCCGGTTTGCCAAACAGATGGAAAATAGGATTTTAATCCGTCTGCATTTAGCGAAGCGGATCGAATGTCACTGCTGACATCTGTTGTTCCATAGACCTACATGGAGCATCCATTCAGGAACCTGAACGGACCGCATTTGTGAAAGGGGCCTAAAGCTTTACAGAACACGGCTACTTGTGATTATCTTCATAAACCGCATTCCTGTCAGTGAAGTCCAGTGTAGCTCTGGTAACACAGGCACACGGCTGGAAGGTATTCAACTTCTAAGTACACAGGAGGGGCACCCAAATGGAACTGGAGTACTCTGGTATGAATTTGGGAGATGCTCCCCACTGGAGCTGGGTCCTCCTGAGAAGCTGTGTGCCATTAGGTTCCAGCCCAATTGCCTACACGCTGGATCTGACAAAAGAGGGCCTCTCACCTGGCTGCAGATCACTTGCCCAGCTGCCCCTGCCCTATCAAGTGTGGTCTCTCTAAGCTGCTGAGGAACTTATCTCCCCTAGGTGTGTCCAGGAACCCTAGGGATTGTAGGAAAAGTAGTTGGCATCCTGTGTGTGCATCTGAGCATGGTGAGCAGCAAATGGGGACTCTGCTACATCTCTAATGTTCAAGAGACATCATTTACTGTACATGTAACCATTTCATACTAGAGCCCATGCAATGGAATTTTGGCAGCAGCACTCACTTTCATGGGCTGTAATTTAAATTCCAAGGCTACTTTGCCCAGCTTTGCCTAGGGTTGTAACTAGTGAAGATTTCCATCTTGCCCTCCAGTAGCATGGCACATTAATCATTACAGCATTGTTGTGTTTGTGAAAGTATGTGAGATAACATTTTGGTCCAGAGGGGAAATATTTTCCTGCACTCAGATGACTTCCTGTCATTAATCGTATTAATGAGGCCTGCAATTAGCCCTTCCAATTCCCCCACAGGGTCTGATGGGAACCATGATAGGGGACTGTACTGTGACAGTCATAAATAAGGTGCGATTCAACTGTTGTTGTGACATGCACATTTTTGCAAGAAACAAAACACATGTTGTGGTGCTGTTCATTCTGCATGGCACCCCAACACACATTTCACTCATGGTAAAGCACCAACATGTGTCATAGGTGCTGTGTTAAAGAAGCATGCACCTTTTTGTTGTGTGTTTTATAGTGCACTAGGCAGCCAATTTAAATAAACGGGTGCCCCTAATGCAACACAAGTTAGTGCGTGCTAATGCACCACACAGATGTATGCCTGTACCAAGCGGTACCCACATTCAGGGACTTATGCCTGTAACGCATGAATTCTGCATTACAGCATTCTGCAATGACCTGTGCCTCCCGACACCTAAAACACCAGAACTTGACGAACCCAGACCGAAGCTACTGTGTACGAGGCCTAAATCATTTTATTTTCACTGTACAAACAAAGGCATTCCAGAAGAATGCCTGACGGCATCCTAAAGTAAACTGATCGCTCAAATTTTTTTTATATTCCTATTGAATAGTGGGCACCATAATGTACCTGAACTATACCAGTGATAACCGCTCCAAGATGGCCATACGTGCATATACGTTGGTTTACTGAGGTTATGGCTTAAGCTATCTTCAGAGTGCCAAGGCAATCTACAGTGGTTCACCCTTAAGGGGTGTTGCGTTGCCTCCTCGCTGCCTGTTTTAACCCCTTGCAGAAGTACAAACACACATGCTCTGAATCAATGCTCACCAAACACAAAATTAGCAGAAGGGGCCCAAAGGGTGGCACCCCCAAGAGCTGAAATTCCTCGTAGTATGTCACTACGTTCGTGTTTGTGGCACTACAATTGTGTAACGTTTGTATGCAAGACAAGATCCTGGCACATAGAGCTGCATGATTAATCGTAATCTCGATTCACCCCCCCTCCCCCCGATCTCCAACCTGGATTAGCTTGATGTTCCGAGATGTAGCTGCCTGGCCCGGAGGAGAAGCCGCGGATTTATTAGTAAAATCACCCCCCGCCCCCCGATCTCCAACCTGGATTAGCTTGATTTTCCGAGATAAAGCTTGGCCCGGAGGAGAAGCCGCGGATTTATTAGTAAAATCACCCCCCTCCCCCCAATCTCCAACCTGGATTAGCTTGAGTAGCACTAGCATCGGGAAACACTGATGTGAGTGCGCACCAGCATTCATCCGATGCCAGCAGCCAGGCATTTTTTGAGAATCGTGAAGAGAATCGTGATCGGCATTCTAAGCAAAAGAATCGCGATTCTTTTTTTCCAAGAATCTTGCAGCTCTACTGGCACTCACACTTTTGACAAAAAATCAGATGCTTGGTTGGCCAACAATCGTACCGTGTGTATGAGGCTTAAAAGAGGCACAAACGTTCTATTAGAGTAGCATAGGGCACGTTGGAGATCCTGTTTGGGCACCAAGTTGGTATTTGCATAAAGCGTTAATATGTTTGATGTCTACTGGGGTTTTGAAATTTTTAAACTAAATCTAGTTGACCAGGGGCCTAAGGCATAGGATGCATTAAGGTGAAAAAACATGAGGGTTTACAACCCCTTTTAAGGACTCGGTCACACAAGTGTATGTATGTATGTGCACCCCCGAGGATGCACAGGTGTTGCATACATCCGTGTGCAGGCAGTCCTCTTCATGCCTATTGGGGTGCAGCAGTTGCACAGAGACATTGGTCCCAATATGAGAGCCATGCCTGCCCCTGAGTGCACACTCTGTGTTCAGAGGCCCGCACCTGCAAGGATATCAGATTGGGACCAGAGGCTGTGTCCATGCCCCCTACCGCATTCCAGTAGACATGAATTGGACTGCCTGCTTGTGGATGTACGCAACACCTGTGCATCCTGTGTAGGTGAAGATGGCCCTTAGCATGGGTATATTCATATACACTGATGTGAATGAGCCCTAATTCAGACCTGCTTCTTATATCCGCTGTAATCTGGTGGTGAAAGAAGAAAAGTTTTATGTGCGGCCTCCTAATTGAATGAATGAAAAATTTATAGAGCGCAACACATGCGAACTGAATTGCTTCTGGGCGCTAGTTGTTTGTGACTCATGACCTCAAAAGAGCAGAGTTTTGATTCACAATTACTTGTGTAAAGTGTGTATGCCATGAGAGTTAACCCTTGCTAAAGCCTCATAGCGGAGGCAGGAAACGCATGTGAGTATATTATTTCACATATTTATGTACCTCCGCACTGACGTAAAAAAAAAACTGCAGCCTGTGTTTTTGTTGGAGTTGACTTTCAGCAATTTGAGGGTAACGGGCAGGTAAGAATTGGCATTTAACACCAATACCGTTTTAACTGTTCCTTTTTGTAAGCGCTGAGTGAAGGATGTGGGTGGATGTAAGATATGACTGCTAGGTGTAAAGGTTATAATCATACAGGCTGGAATGCCTTTTAAATTGCTACATGATGTGGGTAAATTGGGGCTAATGGCACTTATTATATCAGTAGTAATAGAATGTTATGAGCTGTGTGTGTAAAGGGAGCCCCTTGTAATATGTCTCTATTACCTATAGGCCCTGTATAAAGCCTGCTTCAGGAAGGAGCAAGCAGTGGCTAACATATACCATTATATTTGTAGGAGTCGCTTTAACTATTTTTAAACTTCTTCTTCTGATTTATTCATTGCTGCTGGAAAAATAAGGCAGAGACAGAAAAACAGAGCACTGAAGCAAAAGCATATGTTGCAATGAATATGGGAATGCTTTGTAATAAATGCGATGTAGCCGCGTGGTGTTCCATGCAGACGTTGCTGTAAGGTTCCATACACACTGGGATAAAAAAAAAAAACGTTGTTCTCCTGGCAGTAAGAAACGCTCATATAGAGCATTTTTTGTACAAAGACTAGACGAGTTTAGAAGATATTAAAAAAAATTCTGCCAATGAGCGCCCATCAAAAACGCGAACCAGAAGGTTTTTATTCCTGCCTGTAAACATTGAGCTCAAAATATGCCTGTAAACGTTCTAATGTGCATGGACACATAGGAGAACATTGCGCTGCTTCTACAGGCAGAACACAAAACTCCTGTAGAAGAAACGTTTTTTACGCCAGCCTAATGCTTAAGTCCATCGGAAAACACTTTGCATTCATTCAGAAGCGCATTCTCTGAATTACACTGGTTCTGAGGGGCTGATGTCCTCTGTTCATAATGCAGCAGGGGGCCACCCAGCATGAGACCTGGAAGTAAGTGGAGATCACTGAATAGTAGCATTGACCAGATATGGCAATTTCATAGTTACATTGGTACAAGCAGGAACACAGATCAGGGTACAAGGCTGGTATAGCCCTGGTACTATGTGACCAATTACAGCGATCACATTACAAATAGTAAACTAGGTTTTCATTCATTACACCATTGTTTACTACTGTGATTGGTCACAGTGATCACATGTGACTGTGCTATGCTGTGGCGACATTGCACTGCTCTGGTGCATACTGCCACCAAAGCACTATTGTGACATTGTACTGATGTGACCGTGATCATGAGCTGGCTGGTCTGATATCACACCAGTCAGTGTTCCTGATGACAGCCACACGCACTTTCACTGATCAGTGTAAGCCAGCAAAGATGTCCCTGATTGTTGCCACACCTGTCCCAGTGTAGGTCGGCAACACTATTCCTGATTGCTGCCATACCATAGCATTGTTGCCTCTGCCTGCTGCCTGTTTATTAAACACATTTCTGCCTGCCCCCTGGACTAATACTTTGCCTGTTTGCATGAACATGTCTCTCCCTGCCACCAGAACTGACCTACCTGCATGTCCCACTAATTTGTTCCTGCGAGACACCAGTCCTAGCCTTCCTCATTCCCCAAAACCCCCCTTAAGTGATATTCTCACCTGTCTCCAATTTAGCGAGATATTGCCCATATATGCACAGTACACACTGTCAGTTTTTTTCAGGTGGACATGATCGGACCCACCAGTCTCTTCTGTGAAGCGGCAGACATCTGTGGTCCATTTCCATCTGATTTCCCCATATAGGAGAGTGGGACCATGTCCGTGCCCGCTATGCAGAGCTCGCTGCAGGGGCGCATGCGCTGCCTGCGGCACACGGTGCAGAATTTGGAGCCAAAGATGCACAGGACCTATTTCCAGTGCAGTCCACGGCCCCCCTGGGGCTTTAAACCGGCTCCATTGAGAACATCCAATTTGCATAAGTGTGAGGCCATCTTAAAGGCTTTATATGAAATAAATAAAAGCTAATCCATGTAAGCACCCCTGTCAGTGGTAGATGGTTTGTCCTATCTCTGTAACTGATACATTCTGCTTGAAGGTTTGTACTTTTGAAAAACCAACTTGCTGGCGTGATCACCAGATAGAAATAGAAGAAGGCAATCCAAAAAGAGAAAACGGATGTGATGGCTGCATTTTAGAAATGTTAAGCTGCAGTACAATAAATGTTTGTTTTTGGGGTTCATACTGCTTTAAGTAAGGTTATATAATGCGCACTCCGCTACACTTCCATAATTTTATCTACACATAACACATTGCAGCCAGAAATCAAGGCGTCTAAAGATATCCGGGGGGAATCAACAGCCATCAGAAGTGAACGTAATGTGCACATTAAAGTTTGCCTCTGGGGGTTCACTGGATATTCTGGCCTTGAAAAACACAAATAACATCAATATTTAAGTAAGGATACGCATGCTTATTATTATAATAATAATTATTATTATTATTATTCACAAAAGGTGCTCATCCTGGAGTTCACCTTTTAAATTTAGTGGCAGCGCTTAAAAATATATAATTATAAACCATCCTTGCAAACATGAAATATCACTGCAGCACTGTTGCTGTTTTTAAATTGGCAGCATAGTTTAGTCATATTGTGCCATCGTCGGATCAGAGAACACTTTGGTGCTTACTACAGTGATTTTTGGCTTCGATGGGGGTCAGCCAGGTTCTGCCAATAGGACCATTTTGGCAGAGTACGCTGTATGAGGGTATATACCTGTAGAGCCTTCAGCCTTACGTACCAACATTGTGGGCTTGGTGGTCGGGGGTGGTAAAAGGTGGATAAGCCATCTATTTTACCACCCAAGTAAAGCCTACAGAGAATAGATGTCTTATGCGCACAGGCAGGAAAATGGCACTGTAAGGCTTAAAGCACACGCGCAAAAAAAATGGCACTGTAAGTACAATCTGCCATTTTTTTTTTTTTTTTACACCTGTGAAAGCAACTTTAGGTTATCTAATGTGTATATACACATTGTGTCGTTTTACAGGCGTATTTTAGAGGAGCAGCCTTTTCCAAATTCCCTAACCAGAAACAAACAGTTTACCTTCTCAAGGTGGGGTAGGGGAGAGTTTTTAGGTTCCTATTTTTAGCTTTTAAGTGTTTTTATTGGAACTTAGAGTACAACCGATACAAAACAGAGAAGGCAGTTTACAGAACCAGAACTGGTCAAACCAAAGTGAATTTTACTCCTAGGCCCCGTACACACGAGCGAGGAACTCGACGTGCCAAACGCATCGAGTTCAGTGTGGAAGCCGCCGAGGAGCTCGGCGGGCCGACTTTCCTCATTGAACAATGAGGAAATAGAGAACATGTTCTCTTTTCGGCCCGACGTGTTCCTCGACGGGTTCCTCGCTGAAAAGTGTACACACGACCGAGTTTCTCGCCAGAATCCAGCTCCGACCGAGTTTCTGGCTGAATTCTGCCGAGAAACTCGGTCGTGTGTACGGGGCCATACAATGTGGTGCATCAGTGCAGAGCTGCCAATATAGGTACAAACATCAGAATTCCAGGGAGTATATATACATCTTGTCGCTCAAAAGTATTGCAGGAATAGTACAGTCCAGGTCCAGTTTGTGTACCCTCTAACACAGGGGTGTCAAACTGGCGGCCCTCCAGTTGTTGCAAAACTACAAGTCCCATGAGGCATTGCAAGGCTAACAGTTACAAGCATGACTCTCACAGGCAGAGGCATGATGGGACTTGTAGTTTCAGAACAGCTGGAGGGCCGCCAGTTTGACACCCCTGCTCTAACACAACCGCAGAGGAGGAGGAACCAAAGCTGCCAGAGAAAGGGGCCGTTCAAGCAGAGCATAAATCCAGCCATCATAAAGAAAGGGTAGTCCAAGCACACAACTGTAAAGCCCCGTACACACAATCTGTTTTCCCAGTGGTAAAAAGTCAGCCGGAAAAACTGAGGGGAAAGCCGAGAACCTGCTTGGCAGCTTTTTCCCCCTACGCATGGCCTGTGTATGCTCCACCGCAGTGTTTCCCATAGGACAACTGCCGGGAATCCCGGCAGGAAAAAAAAAACGTTTAATTTTTCCCGGCGGTTTTCTTGTTGAGAAAACTGCCACGGAGCATACACACAGGCAGTTTTCCCGGCCAGAGGCTGTCATGGCAGTTTTCCCGACGGAAAAACTGGTCGTGTGTACGAGGCATTATGCCACGACCTATAAGAAACGGAGGGCATCAGGTTAGGAACAAACACTGTGTTAGAATTTTCCAACCTCAGAGACCAAACTTTGTCGAGGTTGGAAATTTGGTGGGACATCTCCGGCTGTTGTATGAAACCTTATACGATGGGAGAGCAAAATTACAAATCGTCTTCCACTTACTGAGGTTCAGTGGGGCAAAGGATTTCCAAATGCTTTTCCAGAGTAATACAAGATACCAAGCAATATTCTTATAAGTTTCCTGCAAGCAAAAAGTTCCAAAAGACCCAACACAAAAAAAAAAAAACAATTGCTGGAGTATCTGACTATTCGTAACAGCTACAATAAAATGTAAAACCTGGGACCAGTACCAAGAAAAGGGAAGGACGTCCACATTGCCAACACCTACTAGAATTATCAGTTGAAAATCTCCTCACTCTTAAAGGAGAAATATAGTCAAAGCTTGTTGGGCTGTACTTCTCCTATGGATCACAAAAGTGCAGTTTATTTTACGCTCCTGTGACCCGTTTTCAGCAGACAGCGGGCTGACGTCAGAGCCGGTCCAGGCTTGGGAAGAATCGTGACCATATGGTCGGGATCCACCCACATGCCTGGACTGGCACCTGGTTCAGCCTCTTGGTGAGCCGCTGAGGGCCTGATCTAGCCGCTCTCACCCACTCCACAGCCCTGCGCTCCATTGATCGTGCCGGGGGGGGGGGGGACGGGGGGACAGAGCAGAGAGCCGGTGATGGACAGTCATCCTCTATCTGTTCAGAGCTGTAAGAATCAAGTGATCTGCAGTGTTTGATCATAAACTGGACTAGCATGTTCCTTGCGAAGACCAATTGTTGAAAAGAATAATCTCAGATATTTTCCCAGTTATCACTGTCCAAACCCAGAATGTCCATCATCTGCTTCTCTCTCCATTCACGTAACCCCTGCGACATAGCCTCTTGCACAGGCTTGTATAGGGGCAAATGGGCTTTGGATATAGTAAGATCTCAGGAGAGATTCCAAATCAGTGATCTGACGACTAACAGTGGATTGCAGTTTTAGGTTCAACTATAAGCCTAATGGGAAATATGTGCCATCTGTAATGTCGCTGCTACGTACGTACATTCACCTAGAGTTGAAATTTATTTTTAAAAGTCCATCCTGCTCTAGTCTAGAGAGGCTAATTTGTCTGCATGTAGATGGAGCCAGCAGAATTTCACATATTCGTTGTTTTTGCGTGTGCCCTGTGACCGCAGAATTTTTGTTCAAAACCACAACTGTTTTTCCAGAACAGAAGGTTTAGACAGTCAGTTTGAATCTTTTAGACATCTGAGCATTTGTTTGGCT
Source organism: Rana temporaria (assembly GCF_905171775.1). NCBI lineage: Eukaryota > Metazoa > Chordata > Amphibia > Anura > Ranidae > Rana > Rana temporaria. The sequence goes on from NC_053489.1 coordinate 309,694,995, forward strand.
TCTGTTGAAGAGAGAAATGACTGACTTCAAATAAAGCCGACTTCTGGAACCGCTTATATCGCGCTATTCTACTCCTCACTGATTTGACATATAAAAGAAATAGTAGAGCAAGTTTCAGTCTCCGACTTCTATGAACAGATTATTTTGATGTGGAGATGAACTATCTGGATCTCTTGTGTTGTGTATATCGCACCTTTAGTCCTGTTCCAGTGAAAGATTAGTCTGATTTGGTCAAAGCTATGAGATGTCCTTTTTTCTTTTTTTTTTTTTTTTTTATTCGGTCCCAGTTTTTGGATTTCTAATGGGTCTGGCCAAGTAAAGATTGGTGGTGTGTTGTCCAGATGTTGGTAATCTGAGCTAAATTCATGGAGTTTGGAGGATAGTAGGTGACAAGTTCTATCTACAGAAAACATTTTTTAGATTGTTTGCTGGATTGCTTCATGCTATACCTGTGCTTAGGATCCATCAAGAGTAGCACAGATTTGGATTAGCTGAACTGGTAGATGGGCATCCAGTAAGTTGTATGCTTAAGTAGCGCAGTGTGAAACGCATAGAAGTTTTCTTGCTGCTGTAGTGTGCTGAGTTAAATAAAGCCCCCCTGGTGCTCCCCTCTGTAGACTTTACTTTTGTACATGTATTGGGTATAGAGCTTGGCAAAGCTGGATATCCCGTGATCAGAAAGGAGTGGGGTTACTAGTTGGTCCCCTAGCGGCTACGGCATCTGTTTGTGGCTTAAAGCAGGAATGTCAACCCAGAGAGACACGTAGGGTGATATGTTCATTTATAGGGATACTCATACCATTTTATATATACACTGTGCCCGAGTCAGTGTACCTGAAATTTTTACAGGCTGCAGGCGTCCATTCATTGTTTAAAAGTTGCGGTCTCCTCCTGGTCCCGTTCCGTGATGGGCGTTTCTCAGCAGCCTATCACGGACATCTTCTCCTCTTCGGACTCCGTTTCCTAGCAGACACGGTGTTCAGTATTCCGCCTATCACGGATGTTCTCTTGTCCAAGGATGAAAAGACGTCCGTGGTTGGCTGAACAGTGTCTGCTGGGAAACGCTTATCACTGAAGGGACCAGGGGGAAGCTGCGACTTTTAAACAATGGACGCTCGCGGCCCTTCGGGTACACTGACTCGAGTATAATCCAAGGGGGGTATTTGCAGCCCTAAAAAAGGGCTGAAAAACTGGGCTTATACTCGAGTATATACGGTATATATATTTTTTTTCCAAGTATGCAATGCAAACTAGCACATTATGACATTGCCTTGGAGGTTTACATAAAAAAGTTGGCATTTTACTACCGCTTTAAAGCTTGTAGGAGGAGTTTTCATTCTCCCCTGATTGTCCTTTGAGGCCTCAGGACCCCTGACCCTATGTCTGGACAGTGCTGATTGGCCCTGTGTGGATCACATGCACTCTCCCCAGAAAAAAAACCTCTCGCAATACCCACTAAACTGAGCATGCGCAGCTTGCCCCCAGTGCTCTGTTCTATCAGGAGATGGATTAGGGACAGTAAAAGAAGGGAAGGATCAGAGAAGACAGGATCAGACAGCCTTTGTACACAATGCAGAGGATTAACCCAGGGGTTGACAAATTTGCTTGAAATCTAGGAGCCAGCTAAAAAAGTTAGGAGCCAGAAAACGCGCCCCGTCCCGACGAGCTTGCGCGCAGAAGCGAACACATACGTGAGCAGCGCCCGCATATGTAAACGGTGTTCAAACCACACGTGAGGTATCGCCGCGATTGGTAGAGCGAGAGCAATAATTCTAGCCCTAGACCTCCTCTAACTCAAAACATGCAACCTGTAGAATTTTTTAAACGTCGCCTATGGAGATTTTAAAGGGTAAATGTTTGTCGCCATTCCACGAGCGGACGTCATTTTGAAGCGTGACATGTTGTTGGGTATCAATTTACTCAGCGTAACATTATCTTTCATAATATTAAAAAAAAATGAGGATAACTTTACTGTTGTCTTATTTTTTAATTTAAAAAAGTGTAATTTTTTCCCAAAAAAGTGCGCTTGTAAGACCGCTGCGCAAATACGGCGTGACAGAAAGTATTGCAACGATCGCCATTTTATTCTCTAGGGTGTTAGGATAAAAAATATATATAATGTTTGGGGGTTCTAATTAGAGGGAAGAAGATGGCAGTGAAAATAGTGAAAAATTACATTAGAATTGCTGTTTAACTTGTAATGCTTAACTTGTAATACCAACGGCCACCACCAGATGGCTCCAGCTTACACATCTGGTGGTAATAACTTGTAATACCAACGGCTCACCACCAGATGGCGCCAAGTCGCCAGGACCCTATTTCTAGTCGCCATGGCGACCTGGCGCCCGGGATTTGTCAAGCCCTGGATTAACCCCTTAGATTCCACAGTAAGTAGAACAAGCATGCTTTACTGCCTATACAGACTGATTTTACTGTTGTGGGTTTATAACACTTTAAATGCCAGCCAGTGAGTCAATATGTAAAGCATGCAGCCAACAGCGAGGTATAATTATTGCAAAGATGACTGCAATAAAAGCAATTTTTTTTACTTTTACATTCTGATTACCTTTCCGGTCTTGACAATGGAGATGTAATACAAGCTGGCTTAATGTCGAAGAATTTTTAACCACCATGAAAAGGATTAATACATTTGCAACGATTGGAATTGAGTTTTGCTAAGTACTGGTGAAGGACACTCGTTCCAGCCTGAATAGTGTGATCGTGTACAGCACTCGGCTACACAAAAAGACCTTTTCTGAATATCTACACACATAATTGGGAATGCTACTAACTTGTTTATGTGGATTGACTTGTGTTTCACCTTCCAGAAAAGGAACGCTGGAGATTTTTAGCTCGGCAAGCAGGCTGAATGGAGCATGTGCCATACTATAATATAATGCGTCTATCACTCTATTCTGCAGCGACTGCACAAAAGAAAATTAAAGGATCAACTTGACCGATTTCATCCCCTGCGTTGTGCTGTTTTGAGCATTTTTCCTTTTGTAAATGACACTTCCACCGATCCTGGCATGCCTCTAATTATCACCACCACAAACAAGCGAGGTTCTTTTCATTCCTTTGACACACATAATGACACATGCGTTCTATTCTGAACATTACCCATCCAAGTCGGGACTTGTTTACCTGGTGTGATACCTAGGAAATGTACTTGCCGTGCCAGATGAGGTTTTAGGCCTTTGTTCAATACCTAAGCAGAGATGCTTGTTCACGTGTCCCTGCTTGCTGAGTGTTACTTTGCTTACAGAGGTTCTCATCACATAATTGTGAGCACAGGTATGACTGCTTCTAGTTTTCATATCATTCTTCCAGTATTCCAGCTCTGCTAGACTAACAGACATGTAAATTGAATGGAGCCAATATGATAAGAAAGGCTCATTACAATTTTTAAAGTGCTTCTAAAGGCTCAAGGTTTTATAACTTAAGCCCTCATTCACACGGTGCAATTTCTCATTCGATTTGACAGTTGCAAATCGCAGGACAAGTCGCACTCTATTGTCGGCAATGGAACCATTCAAATTGCATGGACTCATGTTCCTTCATTACTTTTTGATGATTTCATTGCGACTTGCATAGACTTCTGTTAAACAAAGTCGCAAGCGGCAATGAAATTGGAGGGGCAAATCGCACTGATCTGCAGCTTTGAATTTGCGCTGAAGTATCACAATTTCAAAGCTGCACTGGTGTGAGCCAGGGCTAATGCAGAAAATGCATTAAGCTTAAGTCCCCATTCACATCTAGGCGTTTTGTCGCCTGTAGTGCGACGCCACTGCAGCCAGAGGGATGAAAAGACATTGCCCTCTATGGAGATCGTTCACATCTCCACGCCGAACGCCTGCCGCCTGAAAAAAGGTCCCGGACCTTTTTTTCAGGCGGCTTTCGGCGATCGGGAACCATCTCCATAGAGGGGCACATCTAGGCGGACAATCGCTGCGTTTTGTCACCGCAAATTGCGGTACAAAACGCCACCATTTGCCGCCGCAATTCGCGGGACAAAACGCCGCAAATTTGTCTGCCTAGATGTGAATGGAGCCTACTTGCCTAAGCCCCATCTCAATCCAGTGATGTGCACCAGGGCAGCAGCTCTCCTGGGTCTCTCTTGCTCTCTCCTCTTTGGCTCACACAGCAGCAGTAAGAAACATTGGCTCCTGTTGTCGATCGCAGCCTCACTCTGTGTGTGGCTCTGGAGCAAGTCTGTTTGAGTGCCCCATAGCAAGAAGTTTGCTTTTGGGGGTACTCGGCAGGAGGGAGGTGTCGGGGCCACTGGCGGGGGATCCAAAAAAAAGGTTTAGGGCTTGTAACGAAACGTCCCACACTCCGCTTGAGTGCTTTCCTCATATACCACTTCCTTCCAGTCTGAATATAGATATCAGTTATTACAATCGTTCAAAGCACAAAACGTGAGGATACTTGTTTAGTTGCTGAACATGGACTGTTTATTAGAACCAGAATACACATCTTATATACAGTGGAGGAGGGGTTCCCCCCTCCTGCTCATATTATTCGAACAATACACCTGTAACCAGAAACCTAATTGACATGAGCATTAACATAATTAACTAGTCCCTTAAAGCAGACAATTTTACACCGTGCCCGTCGGATTTCACTACAGGTCAGATTTGTTGTGATCGAGCTTCACACAGTAGTATAATAAGTATAAACACAGGACTCCTTCACACAATAGCAGGAGCTCCACCAAGAGTCGGCCCGTCTCCTACATTGTACAGAAGCTAATGTGATCAGCTCTCTCAACTAACATGTTGAGTTCAGAATCAAACAAAGCAAGAATAGTTTTTACATATATCCTGGGAGATATTGTGGATAAATATCACTGTCCCATTTTAAGCAATCCAAGTTATGTTTTCGTAATAGGTGCATGGGGAGCTGAAACAAGGGTTTCCCAACCTCTCCAAGGGATTCTGGGTTCCACGGGCCTCCCGTCACAGGGCTGCTCTGTGCAAAACCATTACACAGAGCATGTAAATATGTTTTTTTTTTTTGTAAATCCTTTCCTTTTTAAAGAGGAAGTAAACCTCCCTCGAATGTTTGTTCCTATAGGGAAGTCTATAATAAGGCTTATCTATAGGTACTGTAAATTACATAGTTACAGATTAGGTGAGGTTAGAAAAAGATGTCAGTATTACATTGTCTATCCCTGTATATTGTGGTCATTCAGGTGCTTATCTAATAGGTTAAAAAAAAATTGATGCTCCCTGCTGAGACCACCACCTGTGGAAGGGAATTCCACATCCTTGCCGCTCTTACAGTAAAAAACCCTCTACGCAGTTTAAGGTTAAACCTCTTCTCTTCTAATTTGAATGAGTGGCCACGTGTCTTGTTAACCACTTAAGCCCCGGACCAATATGCTGCCTAAAGACCCAAGGGGTTTTTACAGTTTGGGACTGCGTCGCTTTAACAGACAATTGCGCGGTCGTGCGACGTGGCTCCCAAACCAAATTGGCGTCCTTTTTTCCCCACAAATAGAGCTTTCTTTTGGTGGTATTTGATCACCTCTGCGGTTTTTATTTTTTGCGCTATAAACAAAAATAGAGTGACAATTTTGAATAAAATGCAATTTTTCCCTCAGTTTAGGCCGATACGTATTCTTCTACCTATTTTTGGTAAAAAAAATCGCAATAATTGTTTATCGGTTGGTTTGCGCAAAATGTATAGCGTTTACAAAATAGGGGATAGTTTTATTGCATTTTAATTTTTTTTACTACTAATGGCGGCGATCAGCGATTTTTTTTTTTTTGTGACTGCGACATTATGGCGGACACTTCGGACAATTTTGACACATTTTTGGGACCATTGTCATTTTCACAGCAAAAAATGCATTTAAATTGCATTGTTTATTGTGAAAATGACAGTTGCAGTTTGGGAGTTAAACACAGGGGGCGCTGTAACATTTAGGGTTCACTTTGTGTGTGTTTACAACTGTAGGGGGGTGTGGCTGTAGGACTGACGTGATTGATCGAGTCTCCCTTATATAAGGGATCACTCGACCGATGCAGCCGCCATAGTGAAGCACGGGGAAGCCGTGTTTACATACGGCTCTCCCCGTTCTTCAGTTCCGGGGAGCGATCGCGACGGAGCGGCTATAAACGAATAGCCACGCCGTCGTCCCGGATCGCTCCCCGAGGCTTACCGACCGCCGCATGTATCGGGGGGGGTCCCCGATCAGACCCCCCACCCACGTCAAGCAGAGGACGTACAGGTACGTACATGTGCCTGTCCGTGCCATTCTGCTGACGTATATCTACATGAGGAGGTCGGCAAGTGGTTAAACTCCCTCCCCCAAAAGTTTTTTCCATATTGCGTGGACACCAGTATGGTATTTGTAAATTGAAATCATATCCCCTCTCAAGCATCTCTTCTCCAGAGAAAATACATTCGGTGCTTGCAACCTTTCCTTTCATAACTAATATCCTCCAGCCCCTTTATTTGCTTTTTTACCCTTCTTTGTACTCGCTCCAGTTCCAGTACATCCTTCCTGAGGACTGGTGCCCAGAACTGGACAGCATACTCCAGGTGTGACCGGACCAGAGTCTTGTAGAGTGGGAGAATTATTGTTTTATCCCTGGAGTTAATCCCCTTTTTAATGCATGCCAGTATTCTGCTGCTTGGCATTGCATTCCATTGCTGAGCCATCATCTACTAGGACCCCCTTTTTTTTCTGTGAAAGGGAACATGTAACCAATCTAAAGTAGCTGTTATCCTGATTTGGGAAAAGTGGAAATAAGCATTAAAATGGTTCTAACCCCTTGCATACACCCAGTGAAGGAAATATCCTCAGATAATACACATACAGTAGATTAAACAAACCTTCTACGTAAGTTGTACCTGTTTATCTTCACTTTTCTCTTCTCTACATTACTTCAAAGTTCTGATTTAAGCTTGTCTGAGTTGTAAGAAAATAGGGACGGGGAGCTGGTTACACTCAGTGAGGAGAGCTCTGACAGCTGATTGGAAGGAACACTCCCCCTTCAGCACACAGGGACAGAGCTGAGGTTGTCAATCGGCTGGAAGTCCCACCCCTGTCACCATTTCTCTCTTGGTGTCAGGAAAAATGATGAGAAGTGATTCATGCTGATAGCAGAGGTAGGAAGCAGTGGACAGAAATGACAGGTGCTTTTAATTGAGACAATTACACACTATAGTGGGATATGCTTTTGTTCATATTTCATATATAAAGTTTACAACCACGTTAAGGCAGATAATAGAAGTGTTTGTGCAATGATGTAAACCCAAACTAAATGGCATTCAGTTCGCTAACGCAATCAAAGGTGTATTATAATATTTTTTTTTTTATATATATATATATATATATATTATATTATATAAATCTGTAGCATTCCCCTTTGCTCCTACCTTGGCCCTCATTGGCCTTCACACATGCCAATGTCATCCTTGCCCTAGTGCTTGCAATGACAGCGCAGAGTTAAAACCAAGCTGCTAGCTTGTAACCTTTTCTTTCCATGGGCTCTCTGATGGCAGTACTGAGCATACATACACTGTGGGCTGTCAGTACATTATTTCATGAACTCCTATAGAGATCATCAGAGGAGGTGTAGTACTGTGCTCAGCCAGCTCGGAAAGAGCAGATGTAAAGCATGTGTTAGAAGCTGCAGCAAGGGCTCGTCATGTCTGTGTCCTGCATTTCTAGGACTTGTGTACAGGAGTGTTCTTTCCTGTGTTTGAGCACACACATCAAACATTTAGCTCACTGGTGTAGTGTGGGTGACACTTCTGAGGCTGCATTTCACTTGCTTTATGTTTATCTAGACGCCGCAGGTCCTATTGAGATGTGTTTGTGCTAAAAGCAAGCCAAATACTCACTTTTCCTGTCATTTAATATTGAACACATGCGCTTTGAGTAATGCGCATTCCTCATGCAATCCTGTTTTTTTGTTTTTTTTTTCGTTTTGTTGTTTTGTTTTTCCCAAATATTTTTTAAAGCTAATCAGTGCTTTGCTCATTTACCCCTCCTAACCTTAAATATGTTAGTACCCCCTTTTCAGAAAGATGTCCTAGGTGGACAAAAGAATAAACCAAAAATGTGTTTATTGCCTAAAAACGTACTTAAATGGAATGGATGTAAACGGACAACATCTGTGCAAAAACAGAAAAGGATGCAAAGTTTTTTGTGCGGACATAAAGAGACTTGGATGTAAGTAGATGTAAAGGGATGTCCTGGGCTTGAAATGACCTTCTAGCAGTAGCAGGTTCAGGCAGTGTCAGTCCAGTGTCTGATGATATACTCAGGTCGTGTCATACATCTAATCACAATTCAGATTCAGCACTTGTGAATGCCGACCTAAAACTACAATGTCTTTTCTCTGCCATATTCTTTCTAAAGTATTTCTCTTCATATTTTTCTGATACTTCTATATTGCCCTAGTGGGAATGGCCCTTTAATAATACAGAGCAAAGTCGTGTCTGTGAAATCTCTACTTTAGACGGTAGTTTTTCTGAATAGCTGGACTGAGTAAGTGAATGCCTTTTACTCCTCCGCTTCTTTTTTTTTTTTTTTTGTATACTTTGAATGATTCTATAGGCAAGCTTACTAAAGACTAGACAAATTCCATTTCCAGCTCCAAAACTGCAGCCTCTGGTATTACTTTTCACAAAAGCGTGTGTCATGCTCTCTTCTCAGTTAATCAGTCTGAATCCCTGGCTCTCATTTTCACGGAATCATTGTCTGCATATAAAACCCTTAAAGGGAACCGTTCCTATTTTACCAGCCAAGTTTTTTACAGATCCTGGTTATTCGCAGCCATGTCTACTTAAAGTGAAAGTTCACCTTTTACAGATCTTGCCCTTTAAAGCTGAACTCCTGGGCACAAAAACGTTCATTATAATCTCCAATAGCTACAGGTGCATGAAATACCTTTACATACCCAGATAATACCTTGTAAAAGTAGCAGTGACATTGTCACTGTGCTGTACATAGACTGTGCAGCGAGCAGAGCTGTGGGAGTGGCACAGCAAGCTCCACCTACTACAGAAAAGTACATACCTTGTAAAAGTAGCAGTGACATTGTCACTGTGCTGTACATAGACTGTGCAGCGAGCAGAGCTGTGGGAGTGGCACAGCAAGCTCCACCTACTACAGAAAAGTACATACCTTGTAAAAGTAGCAGTGACATTGTCACTGTGCTGTACATAGACTGTGCAGCGAGCAGAGCTGTGGGAGTGGCACAGCAAGCTCCACCTACTACAGAAAAGTACATACCTTGTAAAAGTAGCAGTGACATTGTCACTGTGCTGTACATAGACTGTGCAGCAAGCTCCACCTACTACAGAAAAGTACAGGAGAAGGCGGCGACCAGACCGGTCACCCTGCACAAGTAGAGAGGGCAGTAGTGACCGGTCTGTATTCCAGGAAGCTCCTGAACCAAGGTAATTTTCACATTGGGTTCCTGCACAAATCTGTAAGAAATGCACAAAACACACCAAGATTTATACATTATGAATGTATTTAGACAATATTTGCTTTTCCCGAAGTTCCACTATAAATAGGATTTGACCAGGCAGACGGAGAACAAAGGACTCAAATATTGACTTTGTATTGTTTGATAAAAAAAATAAAAACTCAGTGTACCTCTGGTTTTATAAATAATGGAACATATGCAAACATGGGCAGAAAACTATTTAACCACTTCCGTACCATAGGACGTCGTATTCAGTGGGGGATATCTGAATGATGGGTGCAGCTACATGCATCATTCAGATATCCTTTTTTTCAGGTGGCAATTGTGCGCACCATAAGAACGATCATAGCGGCGGTTCCCCTCCCGCCGCCACCCGGTGCTTCTCTGGGCTCTCCTGTGCCATTGGAGGCCCAGAGAACGAATCGGCCACCGCTGAACGAAGAGCATAGAGATTTCCGGTGACCAGATGGTCACCAGTTATCTCTATGACCGTCTGAAGCCCGGGTGCGATGTTAGGACATCACGCCCGGGTACCCGGAAGTGAACAAAGCCACAATCGCGACTGAAAGCATGAGATCTGTGAATTTTTTAATTTTTTTCACGATCTCATGCTTTCCAGCCTGGAAGAGAGATGTGGGGGTTTTATTGCCTCTCTCCATAAAGAGGACCTGTCGCACACTATTCCTATTACAAGGGATGTTTACATTCCTTGTAATAGGAAGAAAAGTGATAAAAAAAGGTGTGAAAAAAAAAAAAAAAAAATATATATATATATATATATATATATATATATATATATATATATATATATATATATATATATATATATATATATATAAATATAAAAATGTAAAACGCCTCTGTCCTTAGTAGCTAGCGCTAAGAAGCGAACGCATGGCATTCACTTACTCAGTCCAGCTACAGTGAGGAAAATAAGTATTTGAACACCCTGCTATTTTGCAAGTTCTCCCACTTGGAAATCATGGAGGGGTCTGAAATTGTCATCGTAGGCGCATGTCCACTATGAGAGACATACCGTATTTATCGGCGTATAACGCGCATCGGCGTATAACGCGCACCCTAATTTTAGGAGGGAAGTTTTAGGAAAAAAACTTTCAACAGCCCCTTTTATATTCCAAAGCCCCCTGCACATTACATACAGATCCCAGCACATTACACATAGATCACATCCCAGCACATTACATATAGATCACATCCCAGCACATTACATATAGATCACATCCCAGCACATTACATATAGATCACATCCCAGCACATTACATATAGATCACATCCCAGCACATTACATATAGATCACATCCCAGCACATTACATATAGATCACATCCCAGCACTTAGATCACATCCCAGCACATTACATATAGCCCCCAATCCTGTGGGAAAAAAAGATTTTTTGTTGTTTTGTACTTAGTTTTGATGTCTTGCGCGGCGTCCATCTGCGGCCTCGTCGGGTCCGGCGTCCTTCTGCGGCCTCGTCGGGTGTCCTCTTCGGCGGGTCCGGCGTCCGTCTTCGGGGGGTCGGGCGTCCATCTTCGGCGGGTCGGGCGTCCATCTTCGGCGGGTCGGGCGTCCATCTTCGGCGGGTCCGGTGTCCATCTTCGGCGGGTCCGGTGTCCATCTTCGGCGGCGTCCTCCCGCTCGTTTCCCGCCACGACTTTGAATACTGCGCCCGCATATAGCGAGCGCAGTACACTCGTGAATCTTCGGGCAGGCTCGGGCGCCTCTCTCACTGACGTCCTGTACGCTCAGGACGTCAGGACGAGAGGCGCCGAGACTGGCCGAAGATTCACGAGTGTACTGCGCTCGCTATATGCGGGCGCAGTATTCAAACTCATGGCGGGAAAGTGGGTATCGGCGTATACTGCGCACCCACGATTTTGCCCTGATTTTCAGGGCAAAATAGTGCGCGGTATACGCCGATAAATACGGTAATCAAAAAAAAAAATTCCAGAAATCACAATTTATGATTTTTTAACTATTTATTTGTATGATACAGCTGCAAATAAGTATTTGAACACCTGTCTATCAGCTAGAATTCTGACCCTCAAAGACCTGTTAGTCTGCCTTTAAAATGTCCACCTCCACTCCATTTATTATCCTAAATTAGATGCACCTGTTTGAGGTCATTAGCTGCATAAAGACACCTGTCCACCCCATACAATCAGTAAGAATCCAACTACTAACATGGCCAAGACCAAAGAGCTGTCCAAAGACACTAGAGACAAAATTGTACACCTCCACAAGGCTGGAAAGGGCTACGGGGAAATTGCCAAGCAGCTTGGTGAAAAAAGGTCCACTGTTGGAGCAATCATTAGAAAATGGAAGAAGCTAAACATGACTGTCAATCTCCCTTGGACTGGGGCTCCATGCAAAATTTCACCTCGTGGGGTCTCAATGATCCTAAGAAAGGTGAGAAATCAGCCCAGGACTACACGGGAGGAGCTGGTCAATGACCTGAAAAGAGGATAACCAAGGAGTGGCTCTGTAAGAAGCATATCAAGGTTCTGGCGTGGCCTAGCCAGTCTCCAGACCTAAACCCAATAGAGAATCTTTGGAGGGAGCTCAAACTCCGTGTTTCTCAGTGACAGCCCAGAAACCTGACTGATCTAGAGAAGATCTGTGTGGAGGAGTGGGCCAAAATCCCTCCTCCAGTGTGTGCAAACCTCTGTAATTGCAAACAAAGGCTACTGTACCAAATATTAACATTGATTTTCTCATGTGTTCAAATACTTATTTGCAGCTGTATCATACAAATAAATAGTTAAAAAAATCATACATTGTGATTTCTGGATTTTTTTTTTTTTTGATTATGTCTCTCACAGTGGACATGCACCTACGATAACAATTTCAGACCCCTCCATGATTTCCAAGTGGGAGAACTTGCAAAATAGCAGGGTGTTCAAATACTTATTTTCCTCACTGTATTCAGAAAAACTACCGTCTAAAGTAGAGATTTCACAGACACGACTTTGCTCTGTATTATTAAAGGGCCATTCCCACTAGGGCAATATAGAAGTATCAGAAAAATATGAAGACAAATACTTTAGAAAGAATATGGCAGAGAAAAGACATTCTAGTTTTAGGTCGGCATTCACAAGTGCTGAATCTGAATTGTGATTAGATGTATGACACGACACGACCTGAGACACTGGACTGACACTGCCTGAACCTGCTACTGCTAGAAGGTCATTTCAAGCCCAGGACATCCTTTTACATCTACTTACATCCAAGTCTCTTTATGTCCGCACAAAAAAACAAAAAACTTTGCATCCTTTTCTGTTTTTGCACAGATGTTGTCCGTTTACATCCATTCCATTTAAGGCCCCTTTCACATGTCCGTTCCGCTCATCCGTTATTACAAGTCCGTTAACGGACTTGTAATACATCCCTATGGGAACGCGTCCGTTAGCGGATGGAGCATCCGCTAGCGTCCGCGTCAGTCGGGATCCGCTTTTCCGAACGGAAGAAACCCTGTTTTTCTTCCGTTCGGCGGAGCGGAACTGATGCAGACGGACAGACGGTCCGTCTGCATCAGGTTCCCCATAGGGGACAGCGGAGCAGAGACAGGGCGGTCCCTGCACTGTGTGCGGGGACCGCCCTATCCGCCGACAGCTGAGCGGGGATCCCCGCTGAGCCGACGGAGACACACGGAGCGGACCCGGAAACGGTCCGCTCCGTGTGAAAGAGCCCTAAGTAAGTTTTTAGGCAATAAGCACATTTTTGGTTTATTCTTTTGTCCACCTAGGACATTTTTCTGAAAAGGGGGTACTAACATATTTAAGGTTAGGAAGGGTGAATGAGCAAAGCACTGATTAGCTTTAAAAAATATTTGGGGGAAAAAACAAAGCAAAACAACTTTGCTATTGTATTTTTTATTTGAGGTTCTGCAGAAAGAATGAGGTTAGTGCAGGCCTTATCTTTTCAGCATGGCAAAACAACCACTTGTCTGACCAAAGTGTTCTGGCGAGGGGGCCGTCCCCTATCGGAAAAACAACAGTTCAGGGGGGGAGATTACTGTACTGACATCGGATTGATGTCAGTTTTTTTTCTGTTCAACCCAAAAACTGTTTGTGTACCAGGCTTAAAGATGAAGTAAACACTGGTGGGGTTTTCTTCTTTTCTTCTTCTCTGCAAAGTAAAGGCATAATGTGCTAGTATGCATTGCCTGAAAACGAAGCCTGCGTCGTCCCCACTGCAGGCCACATCCATCTTCGATGGTCTTCCTTCCGGGGCCACGGACTCAGGCTCTGTGACTGGCCAGAGCCGCATGACGTCACTTTTGCGTGGGAGCCATCGGTCACGGCACACTCACCTGAAGAAACGGCACGGGCAGGCATTTCTTTAGAGCGCAGTAAACTGTAAATATCTCCTGGATGGCGCACGTTTTTGAGATATTTACTGTACCTATAGGTAAGCCTTGAATAAGGCCGAGCTATAGGTGCAGCTTCCCCATGGAGGTTTACAACCTCTTTAAGGAACACTTTTATTAAAGCAGCTGGCAGTAAAGTTCATAAAACACTCCATAAAAGGTGAATATGTTTACTCTGTGATTGACTTCTATGTCAGTTGTGGTTCTAAGTATGTTATTTGGCCTGAGGCAGAGTTACTTTGAACAGGCCTCAGTTCTACTGAAAAGCCTTTCTATTTTTAAATGAAGTAAAGACTGCCAAACATATGCACAGGGTTTGGTCTGCACCCAGCATGAATATTTCACGTTCTTTGTTCTTGCCACTAGCTCTCCATCCACAGGATTCCATATGAGGTCCATTCAGTGTATTCTTCCCAGACCTGTGGTTACGTGGTGGTGTATTACATGATTATCTTCACTCCTAAGGAAGCTTGTCCAACAGTCCTAACGTGAAATGTGTTTTGACAACCCTAACACTTCAGCTCTTGTGTTCTCTGTAAATCAGACTTTAGTTTGGAGGATTTGGCCAGATTCACACTTGTACCACAAACGCTCCGACATTGGGAGCTCATATCGCATGAGGTGTGCAAATCAATGTTTCCCTATGAGAGCCGTCTTAACTGGTCCGACACACGTCGGTCCGACTTTGGAAATGCTCCTTGCACTACTTTGATCCTACTTCAGCCCATTGAATATCATTGAAGTTGGATCCTTGTCCTAACCATCCGACTTGTGATATCCGACATGGTGATTACAGCAGCAGTAAAAGGAGATTATCTCACACTGGGATTGTTTTGATTGGTCAAAGGACAAGTCAGACTATCACAAAGTCGGAGCAAAATCTTACATTGTTCATTCAAGTCAGAAGGAAGTAGGACTAATGTAGGACCCATGTTGCAGGGCAAAGTAGGATGACAGTCATAGAACAGTCGTGGTGTTCCAGTGAGCACCCAGCCTGTAGGCCAACCTTTATATTACACGCTTGTTTCCCTACTTTTGAGCTTTCCTGTAGTTGGTATAGGAGCCACTACCCTATCCATCGTACTTCATGTGATCTCATCTGAGGAGGGTTAGATTAACTAGTCTGAACTCAGAGCTCTTTCTTGTGTGGTGATTTAGGGGAAAATTAAAACTACTGAGAGAGTAGAGATTATCCTGCACCTAATTAACAAAGGAAGGCAAGGTACTTGGTCAGCTTTATGCTTGCTTCACCCATTGGGGGCAGGTACTGATAATGTAACTGGCGCACATGTGCCAATGGCCCCTGCTGCTATTAATCTGTCCAATTGTGCACATTGCTGAATCGAATAGGGCTCAGGTAAGGGGGGCTCTGGGGGGCAGGCGCTGGAGCACAGAAGGTTTTTCACCTTAATGCATTTTGGTGAAAAACATTAAAGTGATTGTAAAGGTTTGTGTGTTTTTTTTTTTTTTTTTTTTTTTTAAGAAACTGGTCACACCCACCGGCTCTGTGCAAAGGTTTTTGCACAGAGCAGTCTGATCCTTCTTCTTTTCTGGGGTTCCTGCCTCCTCCTTTTTGAGTGCCTCTACGGAGAGCAGCACTGCATGGGGGCATCCAGGCACGCTTCTGCATCCATTGACACAGACGGCAGGACTCAGCCCGCCCCCACCTCCCGTGTCACTGGATTTGATTGACCTCAGTGCTGCTATCAATCTATCCAATGAGGATCCGAGAGCTGCTGGGCTCATTCTCGTTGTTGGAACGGTCATGCTTACACCGCCCCTAAAGCACCCCAAAGATGCTGCTTGTAGGACTTATTTTAATGTCCGACAAGCGCACCACTCCAGTGTGAAAGCACTCAGGCTTTCACACTGGAGTGGCACTTTACAGGCGCTTTTATAGCGCTAAAACGCCTGTAAAGTGCCTCCGTGTGAAAGTAGCCTTAGGGTGAAAACCTTGAGGCTTTACAACCACTGAAGCCGATTTCACTCCCACATGTCATTCACGATTTTGGCTGCGATTTCACAGACATCTGAGTGGGTTTCTGCACGGAGGTCAATGGAAATCGCACCCCAAAATCCCAAATAGTACAGAAACTACTTTTTGAAATTGGCGCAACGCCACAAATGCAGCGTCACACCGATTAGGACGGTGCCATTGCCGCCGTTTGACAGGTGAAATCGCACCAATGTGAACCCTGGCTAAGATGTTCTATGTCAGATGTGAAACAGACCTATAAGACTCTCTTGTTCCAGGCTGGAGCTGTTCAACATATTAGGCTTTGAAGTGAATAGAGGCGGATATAAGATTTTAAACCAATTTCCAACACTTTCCTTTGTACCTCGGCAGTAAGTTTCCAGGGCTGCTACAGACATGAATATAAACAGTTCATTTGGCGGTGCTGCGCTCGGCTTCCTACTGTGTTTGTTCTTGTAGTTAGAAGGAAAAATACAGTGTCAGAATCACATTGTCCTGTTCTTAGAAAACAAGGGGGTTGATTTACTAAAACTGGAAAGTGCAAAATCTGGTGCAGTTGTGCATGATAGACAATCAACTTCTATGTTTTTTTTTTTTGTCAAACCTTTATTGAACAACTGAAATAAGAAGGTGATTGGCTACCATGCACATCTGCACCAGATTTTGCACTCTAGTTTTAATAAATCAACGCCAGTGTTCTAAAGCTGTCCATACAGGAATCGTCCGAATTTCGATCCATGCATAGGGCACCCTGGTTGTACATATCTCTATCTATCAATGCCCCCAACCCAAGCACAATTTCCAAATCACACTATTTTATAGCACCATTTCAGTACTACCTCAGATGCCATTTGGAAGACATCTGTGCAACTACATGCACAGATGTCTTTGCAAATCGCACCTGAACTTACAAAAAGTAGGGCAGTAACTACTGATACGAGTACTATATAGATCCATCCTCTGCACAAGTGATAGAGAGACACTGATCAGAGGCAGATGGCAACCTCAAACAATGATCAAATCAAAACCTACAAATATAGGTACATAAAAACAAACTTTTCAGCCGTTTCTTACATTGTCTCTCTATTTTATACAATAGAATGTTATGGAACATAAACATTTGTGAAAGTCACATAAAATATAATGTAAAGCATAATTTAAGGGTTAAGCAAAGAGATTATATTCATAGGTTCCCTAAGACCCCTTTCACACTGAAGCGTTTTTACAGCGTTTTAGCGTTAAAAATAGCCCTATTAAAACGCTCTTGATGCATCTCAATGGACCTTTTCACACAGAGTCCTGCAAGCAGCATCTTTGGAGCAGCTTTTGGGCACTGAAAAAACGCTCCAAAAACGCCCCTCTCCATTGAAATGAATTGAAAGCGCTGTAAAAATGTCTTACACTTTCACACTGAGGCACTGCAAAAACGCCCTAAAACGTTCGGGTCTTAGCTGAGGCAACGCTTGAATAACGCTCGAAAAACGCCCCAGTGTGAAAGGGGCCTAAGTGCATTGTGAAATAAATTTGGCAATTGTGCCATAATAACTGCCAGTATATATTATGATACATGCATACAAACTGTATTTGTGTATGCTGTTATATCTGGCGCCAAGCTGTCAGTACCAGATTCCTTAAGTCCTGTAAATTGCTAGGGGGTGCCTCCATGGATGCCTTCTTTTTCCAGCACATCCCACAGATATTCAATTGCACTGAGATCTGGACAATTTGGGGGCCAAGTCAACATCTCAAACTCTTGGTGGTGTTTTTGTCACACCATTCTTGAAGTCATCAAGCCAGGCCACCTTCTGTTGCTTCGTTGTTCAGTTCTGATGCTCACGTGCCCATTGTAGGCACTTTTGGCTGTGGACACGGGTCAGCGCGGGCATCAGGACTGGTCTGCTGCTACGCAACTGCATACACTACAAATTGTAAAGCACTGTGTGTTCTGATGCCTTTCTAACGGAACCAGCATATTTCTATGCAAGTTGAGCTACAGTAGATCTTCTATTCGATCAGACTACATGGGCCAGCTTTCCCTCCCCGCGTGCATCAATGAGTCTTGGCTGCCCATGGCCCTGTTGTAGGTTTGGCAGTTTTCCTTCCTTGGACTATTAAATTGACCAAAACTCTGTTGTAGGAGGACACGCCTAAACTACTCAGTTATTATCCAATTCTGCAGACCCTTGCACTACAATCAGATTGTATATAGTGTATGGTCATCTTTAAAGGGGTTCCTTTAAGCTAGTGCATTGTTGGTTCACTTACCTTTTCCTTTGTTTTCCCTTCTAAATGTTTTTTTCTTTGTCTGAATTTCTCACTTCCTGTTTCTCCTCAGTAAGCTTGCCCCCATCATCCGAGCGGTGGAAAGTCAGTCAGAACAGCTTACTGAGAAGGAACAGGAAGTGAGGAATTAAGACAAAGAAAAAAACATTTAAAAGGGAAATTGAAGGAAAAGGTAAGTGAACCAACAATGCACTAGCTTAAAGGAACCTATTTAGAAAATAAAAAAACAAACCTTAAAGCGGGATACTTTGTGGCATTTGCGTAGTAATGGCTTTCTTCTGGTGAACCGACCATGCAGCCCATCTTTCTTCAAGTACCTGCTTATTATGCATCTTATAACAGCCACACCACATGTTTTTCAGAGTTCTGTATTTCACATTAAGTTATTTGTGAGTTTTTCTTTGCATACCAAACAATTTTCCTGGCAGTTGTGGCTGAAATTTCAGTTGGTCTACCTGACCGTGGTTTGGTTCCAACAGAACTCCTCATTTTCCAGTTTGAACACTGCTGGTTGACGTTCTCAATTCCTTGGATATCTTTTTCTATCCCGTTTCTGTTTTATACAGTTCAACTACCATTTCCCGCAGATCCTTTGACAATAATTTTTCTTTCCCCATGACTCAGAATCCAGAAATGTCAGTGCAGCACTGGATGAAAGATGCAAGGGTCTGTCAGGAGTCTGAAACTTTTATACACACACACTAATTACAAGCAAACCAATCACAGGTGAGGATGGTAACATTTAATAGCCATTCAAACCCCTTTGTGTCAACTTGTGTCCGTGTTATTAGGCCAAAATCACCAGGGTATGTAAACTTTTGATCCGGGTCATTTGGGTAGTTTCTGTTGTGATTATGATTTAAAAAGAGTAAACACATTTTGATTTATAATAAATGGCTTCAGCCAAACGCTAATCATGAGTGAAAGAAAAGTTTTTGTGTTATCATTCATATTCTCTGAAAAATGGCCACGAAATCATACATTCTGCCAGGGTATGTAAACTTATGAGCACAACTGTAACTGTACAAAAGTGTGGGTGCGGAGTGCTTCTGTGCAGTGAAACAGACCCACGCGGAGCAGTGTGAGACTATGCAAACATGTTACATAATCTTGCACAGCTCTGGAATTTGCTGGAACACTGTCTGAGCATGATACACCAAAAACGATTGTTTTCTGTATGTCATTGCAGTTTTTCTGCATGAAAAAATAAATATAAATATATATATATATAATTTTTTTTTTCATGCAGAAAAATGCAGGCAACTGTACCTAGTGTGAATGGGCCCCTATGGAGCAGTACAACCATGGCCTGACTGCCACAGTTTTTACCACCCCCCCCCAGGTCATCTGTGTGAAGGAGGCCTTATGCCTTTTTTTGCAGTGGTCATATGCCCTCAATCCCAGTCCTCGTCTCAGCGCATGTGGCTGTGGGTGATACCAAAAGCCACATTCTGTTGTGTTTGTATGTACGATTGTGTTTTTGCAGCTATGGGTTAAAAAATGAAATATTTCCAATAGTAAGCTTCAGGTTGATGTACAACACTTGCAAATCCTCAGATTACTTTTGTTCTTGCTTTAAAGGACTTGGAACATTAAGATCCTGCACACAAGGTATAATCATGGATTAACCTGCTTCTTTATTTTTCCAAGCATACAAGTCGTTTTACTGTGTCACTGGAGCTGGTATTTGTCTGTCTTTGTGAGTGGGTGACATTACACCCCTACTGTAAGGCAAAGCCATGTAGTGAATCTTATTTTCAGGGCATTTTAATTGATGCCGTGGCTTTTTTTTCTTTTTAACAGGCCTGCTGACTCTGAGATTGTACTTGCAGAAATCTGAGTAAGTTTGTCATTGCTGTACAAATCGCAAGTGTTGACTTTATAGTCCCATTTGGCCTGTGGCTCGGTACAATGTGGTGGGGTTTTTTTTTTTTTTTTTTTTTTTAGCACCAATGTTGTCTTTATGAGAGAGACAACCCTGAACCATACATTTCTGCCCTCTGGTTTATATTCAGATGTCCTTCATATATATCACTATTCTCCTAAAATGCATCGCGTTCTGTGAATGGGTGGTGGAGATCCTGTTATTCAACTTCTCCTCCATTCACAGAATGCAATGCATTGTGGGAGTGTAGCAATACAAACAATGTGAATAGTGGAGAGGGCAGAATGGGGTAGACAAATGGCACAACTTTTCAGTCTCAGCTGCTGCTGTTGACTCTCGCAGCACCAGAAGATGGCTGCTCTGCAGTGCTGCTAGAGTGTCATCCAGTGTCCAGTGGGTACATGCCAAATTGTACCTCTCTCCTTTATAATTTGTGTGCCCAATTATTTTACCAACATACAGTGTGCAGGGGAGTCTTCCATATGAGATCGCTGCCCCCAGGGCAGCCTCTCCCTCTGCCCCTCCCTGACCCTGCTGCTCTGGGTGGTATGCAGTGGCTCTGAAGGAGACTCTGCAGGGAAGATAATTTAGCAGAACAGCCAACTGCAGGTAAATAGGGCACACAAAATTATCAATAACCAGCGTCTATAGTGGTCGACTTTAAAGGGGTTGTAAAGGCAGATTGTACAGTATTTTACCTGAAGGCATTCTGGTAAAAAAACATTCTGCAAGCAGCCCTCCCGCTTATACTTACCTGAGCCCGATCTCGACTTGGCGCCAGTTCACACTGATGTGTTGCGGGAAACGGAGATTCCTGTGCGTTTCCCATACAGCATAGCAATCCCAATGTGTTCTGCGATTTGCTGCAGGTGACCGTTGTAAGAAACGAAACACTAAAAGCAGGTCGCAAATGCAGTGCGTTTGCCAGAACCGGATCGCAATGGGTGTTGCGAAAAAAAACAAAACAGCTGAATGCACCTTTTTGATGCGGATGTTGTGCAATTTGAGCCATCCAAATTGAATGACCTCAAATTGCACAAAATGGCGTGAGATTTGTACAGGAATGGGGTGCGATACACTTGTGGTTAACGGTGTGAACCTAGGCTCAGTGATGTGCATGAGAGCAGAAGCTATCTCGCTCCTTATTGGCTCAGACCAAGTGATGAGGGGGCCGGGCTATGCTCTGTGTGTCTTATGGACACACAGAGCGCAGTTTGGGACCTATGCCCCCATAGCAAGCGGATTGTTTTCTAAGCACTTGCCGTGGGGAGGCAACCAGGGGTGCAGGAGGGGGATCTGGGCTGCTCTGTGCAAAACCATTGCACAGAGCAGGTAAGTATAACATGTTTATTTATTTTTTTAAGACTAAAAATTTTTTACAGACATTTTTTAATGGTCTTGTTTGTCTTACATCTTATGTTTTCTGCTGTCATTTGTTCTTGTGAGTACATACTGCATTAGGATAAGAGGTCAAAGTCCTACTTAAAGGAAAACTAAAGCCTTTTGTTTTTTCTAATGCAAACACTCTTAAACTGTATGTTATGAATATTGTATGCATTCAATATTCTGTGGCTTTTCCAGAAGGTCTACAAGCTGCTGGGCAGGCACGGTGCAGGACCTGGGATCCTCTATGATCTCAGCTCTACAAACGTCACCGCCCAGAGGCTATGGGCTTTCCACACATCCCTACTATGTCATTATATTCCCATTTCTGCTCTCAGCCCTTCCCTGTTTTTTTTTTTTAATAAATAACATTTGCTGTAATAGAGCACCCCATTTATCACCTCACACTAGTGCTAATGAATGTGGTCTACAAGATGACATATGGATAACGCAAAATGCAACACCGTTTTGCAAGTGCACATTTTTTAACTTGCAGGTTAAAGTGGAACTAAACTCACCTTAACAACTTTTTTTATTTATTTTTTTTCTATCCCTCGTACAGAAAAGCAAATATTATTTTATATTGTATATCTTTTATATTTTTAATTTATAGTTTTACTTTTATGGGATTTTATTTATTTTCTTTCTGTAAAGTAGCACTTTCAGGTTTCCGGCTTATGTTGGGCCCCGCTGCTTTTAGGGATAGCTACTTCACAACTATCCCAGGATGCATTATGTTACTAAGCCATGAGAGAGCATGTTGTCCCTGAAGTTAATGTGTTTAAAGCAGAAAGAATAGCCAAGCGTAAGGATTTAAGGGGGCTTTGACAAGGGCTAAATTGTAATGACTAGACAACAGGGTCTGAGCATCTCCAAAACTGCAGCTGTTGTGGGATGTTCCCAGTCTACAGTGGTCAGGACCAACCAAAAGTGGTCCAAGGATGGAAAACCATGGGCAGCCAAGGTTCACTGATGCACATGGGAAGTGAAGGCTGTAGCTCAAATTGCTGAAATGGTTCATTCTGGTTCCAATAGAAAGGTATCCGAACATCGCAGTTTATTGCAGTAGGGGCTGCATAGCTGCTGACCGGTCAGGGTGCCAATGCCACGCAGCTTAAAGGAGTTGTGAGGCCCCTTTCACACGGACGGATAGAATGGTGCTTTCAGCTGCAGATTTTACCACAGCTAGAAGCACACAATGCTTTCCTATGACACCCTTCACACACTGCATTTAGCTGCGGTTTTGGGCGAATAGAATTGAATGCTTCCAGGTGCGATCTGACGCAGCTATCCGCACATAACCACAGTGCACTGTGTCAGCTGCGTTTGATATAAATCTTGAGGGGGAACTCCTTGCCAAATTTCAACTAAAAAAACGGCATGGGTTCCCCCTCCAAGAGCATACCAGGCCCTTGGGTCTGCTATGGATTTTAAGGGGAACCCCGGACGGCGAAAAAAAAACCCGGCGTGGGGTCCCCCCCAAAATCCATACCAGACCCTTATCCGAGCATGCAGCCCGGTCGTCAGAAAAGGGGGTGGGGACGAGCCAGCCCCCCCCCCACCCTTCCTTAACCGTACCAGGCTGCATGCCCTCAACATGGGGGGGTAGGTGCTTTGCCCCCCCCCCCCCCCAAAGCACCCTGTCCCCATGTTGATGAGAACAGGGCCTCTTCCCGACAACCCTGGCCGTTGGTTGTCAGGGTCTGCGGGCGGGGAGCTTATCGGAATCTGGGAGCCCCCTTTAATTGCCTATCTGAGCTCCTTCTCTCCCCAGCGATGTCCACAATCCCCTAAACCATCCAGTACACTCCTCCTGATTGGCTGAGACAGAACAGCTGTGCCATTGGCCCCCACAGCTGTCCATCAAACTCAGCCAATTAGATGAGAGAGGGTGTCGGGTCTGTGTCCGAATGGATACACGGAGCTCTGACTCGGCTTGGGTGCCCCCCTGTAGCAAACTGCTGGCTGAGGGGCATTTAAAGAAAGGGTGGGGCTAGGAGCAGCAAAGAGGGACCCGAGAAGAGGAGGATCCAGGCTGCTCTGTGCAAAACCAACTGCACAGAGGAGGTAAGTATATTATAACAATAATGTTCGCTATTTCCAAAAAAAAATGGCCTTTACCATCACTTTAAGGGACTTGAAGGATCTGCTACTGGTTGGTGCCAGATACCACAACATACCATCAGAGGGTAAGACTGATTATGGTGGGTGGTCATAATAATGTGTGCATGTATGTGTAGAGGGGGTGTATCTCACTTCTGTATATGTTTCTGTATTCACCCCTTTTCAACTCCAAGTTTGAATTGAATTGTTTCATGGTGAATGATAAATTATAGAGCAGTTGAAACATGATTTCCTGTTATTTTTCTTTGTTTTTTATTTTATTCTGCTGACCTCATCGTATTTTCTTCAACATTGGAGTATTCAACTGTTGGCTCATTACTTAAAGCGGGAGTTCACCCATTTGTAAAAAAAAATTTCTTCTCCCCTTAGCTTCCTGCTCGTTCGGTCTAGGGGAATCGGCTATTTGTATTAAAATATGATCCGTACTTACCCGTTTTCGAGCTGCATCTTCTTCCGTCGCTTCCGGGTATGGGTCTTCGGGAGCGGGCGTTCCTTCTTGATTGACAGCCTTCCGAGAGGCTTCCGACGGTCGCATCCATCGCGTCACTCGTAGCCGAAAGAAGCCGAACGTCGGTGCGGCTCTATACTGCGCCTGCGCACCGACGTTCGGCTTCTTTCGGAAAATCGTGACGCGATGGATGCGACCGTCGGAAGCCTCAAGGAAGCCTGTCAATCAAGAAGGAACGCCCATTCCCGAAGCCCATACCCGGAAGCGACGGAGAGGATGCATCTCGTAAACGGGTAAGTACTGCACATATTTTAAAATAAATAGCCGATTCCCCTAGTAAAAACGAGCAGGAATCTAAGGGGGAAAAGTGCCCTCTAAGGGTGAACCCCCGCTTTAATATGTCATAAAATCATTCTTTTAGATGTGCTTCGATTTTTCTGTTCATCTATTCTAAAAAAAGCTTGCTTCTCATAGTTTGTGTCTGTATCTGTACTGAAAATTGTTCAACCTTGTTCCTTCAACAAATGTTAAACAAAAGATCGACTTTTGTCAAGCTGCCAAGATGGCCAACCACAAATCGGATTTCAGTTAATCTAGCAGAAATGGGCTGTATTTCTAACTCTGTATGGCCACCTTTAGCCTGAGAATGGTTTCCAGGTTTGGAGTGGTCTGGTGCGACCTAGTTTCCTAATTCGCACTGATGCAATTGTGGATTCATTCCAGAATGCATGGAATCACATTACAGGTGAAATAACATATTTTTCTATGGTGACTGTCCACTTAAATGCAGTGCTAACGCGATGCGATTTTAAAAAGGTCCTATGTGTTTTTAGAGCAGAGAAAAAAAGAGAATCTAAATCGAATGAAAATGCATTGAAATCGCAGCTGAAACGCATCAACTCGGACTGACTTGCTCCTTAATATCGCACTAGAATCACTTTTTTTCCAAACTACTTGGTATACAGAAATTACACAATGTATGATTGACTTAACTAATTTATGGTTTAATAGCAATTCAAATTCTTCGATGTATACTATGAGTACTAGCGTTGCACCAATATCGGTATCAGTGCCGATATTAAGCATTTGCACGAGTACTCCAATACTAAAACCGATGCCTTCTGCTGAGGCGGTTTGCAGTGCGATCTGTGTAAGAGTCCGGTGCGGTTTCGTGCAGCGGTTCAGGTACGATTCCAGTGCAAATGTATGACATTGGAAATTGGCCTGAACGGAGCTGAGAATTGTACTGGACTCTCCTAAATCGCACTGTGGCTGGCCCACAAATGTGAGCCGGTTCCATAGAAAAGGATTTTGGTTCACATGTAATGCGAAACTGATACAGTTCAAAATGCATCCAAATCGCATATTAGGTTAACCGGATCTGACACTAAAAATGGGTATCATAATTTAGTATCGGCGAGTACATAATAAAGTATCAGTACTATAACTCGTTCTTAAAAAACTGGTATCGTATCCCTTATTAACAGTTTTCTATACATTTCATGATTATTGCTGTAATTACTTTATTTTTCCTTTTCTGTTTTGTATTGATAGGAGTTCCTTTTCCAAAGAATTTCCTGCAGATCTGCAAGAAGATACTGTGCAGACTATTCCGTGTATTCGTCCATGTATACATTCATCACTTTGACCGCATCATAATCATGGGAGCAGAAGCACACGTCAATACCTGCTACAAACACTTTTACTACTTTGTGACAGAATTGAACCTCATAGACCGGAAGGAGCTAGAACCATTGGTAAGAAAATCAGAAGATCTAACTAATGTGAAATCAGTTGTTTTGATTTGGCATCACTATTTGTGGGTCCTCCTTTCCCTCCAATCCCAGCAGCATAAACTTCACCACCCCAATTTTACTGCTTTTATTAATGCAGCTCTTCACCTGCCCCCCATAGAAAAAAACTTCACCTGTCGTATCCACCATTTTTTTTTATACTTGGCCTAAGTTAAGCCATTTTAATGGGAATTGTACCTCACAGAATCCTTATTTATAGATACAGTATAGCACAGTTCCTATCAGACTTTTGTGTAAGTTCCCCCTGCTTTCCACTTCTAGAATGCAATCTCACTTTAGGACTGCAGCCAAACAACTAGCCTGCTGGTCATGTTATTGGATTACAATAGGTCTGAGTTTAGATGGAAAAGGAAATAGTACATTAAGAAGCAATATACTGATAACTTTTGTGAGAACCCTTCTAAACTATGTAACGTTCTCTGGACTTTTTGGGGTTCTTTTCACAAGGAGGAAGAGAGAGGGGGCACCAAGCAGACCAGTGCAGTAACCAAGTTTATCAGGAAAAAATAAAAAACAAGTGTAAGTTGCACTCGCAACCATCAGTGAGTATCGGCGTGCCTCTGTAATCTGGGTCCAGATCAAGGATCAGTGAAGGTAAACGGCTGGATTACAGCCTCAAATGCTCCCCTTCTGGAACCGCTGTGGGCAGGCACCGTGGGCATCACAGTAGTAGCTTGAAAAGCAGCTGCGAAGAGCAGTGGAGCCACCGCCAAGCAGTGTTGCCAACCGTCCGTATTTTTACGGACAGTTCGTAAAAATGGGCACTTTTTTGCCCCGTTCGTAAATGTCCGTGGTTACGGGAATGGGCCAGTAAAAATAGCCGAGATCGGTTTGGCTTGGAACTGCACATGGAGATTGGAGGCAGGGGTTAATGGTGGCTGCAGTGGCACCACAGAGGGGGATAGAGGCAGGGGGCAATGGAGGCAGGGGGAGATGGTGGCACTGCAGAGGGTGGGGGATGGAGACAGGGGTTGTTGGCACCACAAAGGGGGATTGGTGGCTGGGGGAGATTGGTGGCTGGGGGAGATTGGTGGCTGGGGGAGATTGGTGGGAGATTGGTGGCAGGGGGTGATTGGAGCCAGGGGGTGATGGTGGCACCGCAGAGGGTGGAGATGGAGACAGGGGTTGTTTGTGGCACCGCAGAGGGGGATGAAGGCAGGTGGTGATTGGAGGCAGGAAGTGATGGTGGCATCGCAGAGGGTGGAGATGGAGACAGGGGTTGTTGGTGGCACCGCAGAGGGGGATGAAGGCAGGTGGTGATTGGAGGCAGGAAGTGATGGTGGCATCGCAGAGGGTGGGGACGGAGACAGGGGTTGTTGGTGGCACCGCAGAGGGGAGGCAGGGGGCCTAGGGGAGATTGGAGGCAGGGGGAGATTATGGCACCGCAGAGGGGGGTGAAGGCAGGGGGTGTCGGTGGCAGAGGGGGGTGGAGGCAGGGGGTCATGTGACTCAATAATTTTCCCTTATTGTTTATCGAAAATAAAAAAATATATATTTTTTTACCTTAATATCTACCTAAATCACATTGCTATTTGCCTAGCGTACTAAATACTGTAATTTGCACCTAAAAATGTAATTTGGTAACTTTTGTAAAATGCCAGTAAAAACGTGGCTGCGCCAGTAAATTTCGGGTGTCGTGCCAGTAAATTTCAATCTGGTAGGTTGGCAACACTGCCGCCAAGGCACCATGCAGACACCCCCTGAGACACCTGTCAATCGCTAGAGCTGTTGAGAAATTTTCGGGGTCTTGGACCTGCCTCCTTCATCAGTCTGTCTCGCATTCCTTGTTATTTAAAAACAAGTGTTTAGTGACAATATATCCCCGCTCCTATTTACATGTAAATGCCATCTTTTGTCATCTACCTTCTTTAAACATCCATTAGCATTTTGATGTGATATTTTTGGCCAGTCTGCCACATCATCACAATATTGCCATCATGTAATTAAAACAGGAAGTTTTTTGATAACGGTCACATTTGAGAGCAAACTCGCAACACTATTTGAACAACCCCCCCCCCCCCCCAATCTAAAGTGCTACTTTTAAAGGCTAATATGCAAGTTATTGTCCTAAAAAGTGTTTGGGGACCCAGGTCCTGCCCAAGGGGACATGTATTAATGCAACTTTAAGCAATATTAAAATCACTGCTCCTGAAAAAACTGCAGTTTTTAAAACTTTTTTCTCTTTCGTTCATGGATGGACACAGCCTTAATCTTGATATAGTGGGAATAGCCTATCTATCTTTAGGAGTGACTAGGCAGAAGTGTTAACTTCAAAGCAGAACCGCCCCGCCCAGGGTGCGGTCCCACTGACTATATCCCCTCAGCCTGCACTAAGCAATTCAGTTTTTTCTGCCTAGTCTAAGGAGAAGGCATGGCTTTCTTCAGGCCCATTGCTTGGAGGCTTTTAGTTTGGATTCATTTTTTGGATTTTTTATTTATTTATTTAAGTTTTTCCTGCGATCTTCAATCAACTGCCGACTGGGAGACAGGCTGGATCCCAGATCCTTGTATACTTCCCAGTTTCAGCCATCGAGCGTGTGCCGACCATAGCGGCGCGCTGGGTCTTCCACGACATGCTCGTCGCTCTACGGTTGGCCGGTGAGCTATACGCTCCAGGGCTTGCATCGGACCGGTCTACAGGGCCGAGTCGCAGTAGCCTGGCCGACAGCCACCTCCGTTACCATGCGGTAGATGTGCTTCGTTTAACTGGCGACAGGCTGGATCCCAGATCCTTGTATTCTTCACAGTTTCGGCCATCGATCGTGTGCCGACCATAGTTGCGCGCTGGGTCATCCACGACATGCCCGTCGCTCTAAGGGTGGCCAGTGAGCTATACGCTCCAGGGCTTGCATAAAGACCGATCTTCAGGGCCGAGTCGCAGTAGCCTGGCCGACAGTCATCTCCGTTACCATGCGGAAGATGCACTGTCCAGGATGCTTCCAGCATAAACCCACAGGAAGGGTAAGTAGCTACTACCTTGCTTTAGAAAGAAGACAGAGCTGGACATCCTTGGGGAGGTGAGTAAATTGGGCCTTATCCCCCTCCCCCCCACCTCCTCCTAGGCTCTCTGAGCTTGCTGCTGGGCAGGGGTTCCTCTGGGGAGCATCACTTGGGGAACCATAAGTCACTAAATCGGTGTATAAGCTGCATGTCCTGCTCCATGCTGTCGGCGGCCATGTTTGGTGTATTCATGCTGTATTTCTTTACTTGCACGATGTATAAAGCCGCATAAGAGATTCTGCTTTCCTGTGTGCCTTGCTCCATGCTGTCGATGCCCAGGTTGGTGTCCATGCTGTATTCTCACCGGCAGCCATCTTCTTGTAAGCCGCTGTTTTTTGCCATTTCTGCTGAGGTGTACTGACTGCTGCATTACTCTGCTGCACCGTGGTTTTCTGCCCTGTTGGCCTCTAGTGAGAAGTTATACCGCTCTAAAAACTGCTAATCCCTTGGCTTTGCTTCCGTCCCACTAAACAAAAAGGGTGCTGGCTATGCACAGGTGCAATGGATAAAAAAAGGTCCTGGACTTTCGCACGCAAAACGATGCTTACTCGTAGCTAGTGAAGAATGAAAAAAACTGTTTTTGTCATTGTTCACTAGCTACGAGTAAGCATCACATGATGTGAAACATGTCAGCCACCTTTTTCCTTTTTGTTCGCTTCATTTTGATTGCATCGCTTTGGTTGTTTTTTGGATTTTATTTGTATAATAAAGACATGGTTTTAAGGAGTGCGGCAGTCCAGGACCTTTTTCTATCTGTTGGCCTCTAGTATCAGATCAGCGGCCATTGTACCATGGATCAGACTATTTTAAAATCTGCAGATAAACAGATAGATACACGCTGCGACTAAACAGTCTGAAAGACTGACAAAAGTCGAAGCCCCACAAACAGCCTTCGATCCCAGCTTTGGAGAGCACAGATTGACAGACACACTCTTCAGGCAGCAGCTCTGCTAGCTAAACCATCTGTTACGGTTCCTGGGTGGTGAGTCCTCTGGGGGGGGGGAACCCCTTGTCTCTGCTGCAGCCAGGAGTGGTGGGTTACTTGTTTGGGGGTCCCTGTGTCAGGTGTGTGGAGAGCATGGCGTCAGAAGCAGACGCTTTTCCCCTGAGACAACTGAGCTGGCAATTGATGCCCCTGTATCCGATTTATCAGTGGACGCTAGGCGGCAATCCTAGATGCCTTCGTAGCCAAGGTGGAAGCAGCGCGTGGGAGAATAGGGGCTAGAAAGGGCCCCCTCTCCCAGCCGTTTGCTGGGGACAACTCCGAGGCGTTGCCGGGTCCAGCTAGATGACCCTGGCCCTGAGATATCTGAAGATGTGGACCAGAAACCATCTTTAAGAGAGTTTCTTGAAAAGATGGACCTCGCCCCCGATAGTGGACCCTCCTGTATCCAGATTAAACAAGTTCCACTATACCAGTGGAGGGGGCTCCCGCCTTCAAAGACTCTGCGGACGAGAAGGCTGAGGCGATCACCCGCAACCTGTACACGGTAGTGTGTTGATGGTATGCCCAACCATAATTGGGGCCCTGGTGTCTCAGACACGCACGGAAGGGGCAAATATGCTGCTCTATGGGTTACAAGCATCAGGCTTCCTCGAACGAGGTAGCCCTAGCTGACCTACTGGTACAAGGCCTAAAATTCATTTGTGAATCAGCCTTGGTTACTATTCCTCTGTTGGCCAGAGCTTCAGGTCAGGCGGTGGCGTTACGCCGTCTACTTTGGTTAAGATTTGGTCCGCCAACCAATCTTCCAAGAAAGCCCTGATGGACTTGCCCTTTAAGGGCAACAGACTTTTTGGAACTCCCCTGGATGACATAATTAAAGATGCTTCAGGAGGTAGAGCACACTGCTCCCACAGTCCAAAAAGATGGAAGGAGCCACGCCATAGGCAAGGGCCCTTCTTTACCGCACACAAGCGTTTTTTTTGTCCGCCCAGTACGGCGGCTAAAAGACCACATGCCGATAAAGCGCCTGCTCAGGGACTGAGACGTCCCTGGTTTCGTAAACTCAACAAACCTTTAGACAAAGCTACGTCCGCATGAAGGTTTGCCCCCACCCATCTCTCAGGTGGGGGGACATCTTCGCAAATTCACGACCCGGTGGACATCTCAGGTCCCCGACCGGCGGGTTTGCAAAGTAGTGTCTTCAGGGTACAAGATAGAACTTCTATCTTGCCCACCAAACAGATTTTTTTCCCTCCAACCGCCAGCTACAACCGACTCGTCAGGAAGCCCTATTTGGGGCAGTTCAAGACCTGCTGAAACGCGGGGTGGTTATTCCTGTCCCAGTACAGGATCGGTTTCAGGGATTTTACTCCAATCTGTTCATAGTGCCAAAGAAAGAGGGTGTTCGCCCAATTCTGGACCTCAGGGCCTTCAATTGCTTCATGAAGGTACAAGATTCCGGATGGAATCGGTTCGCTCTGTCATCACTACCCTCCAGCCGGGGGGCTTTCTGGCATCCTTGGACATCAGGGATGCCAATTTACATGTCCCCATATGCACAAAGCATCAGAGACTTCTGTGCTTTGCGGTCGGGGAAGACCACTATTAATTTGTGGCTCTCCTATTTGGCCTGGCATCGGCACCAAGGTGCCTTCCCCAATTCTCGCCCTACTAAGACAACGTGGCATCGCTGTCGTGGGCTACTTGGACGACCTGCTTCTGAGGGCCGCTTCAGCCTCGGAGAGAGATTTTACGGTGAGCATAAAATCCTATTTTTTGCATTGATACATGTCCCCTGGGGCAGGACCCGGGTCCCCAAACACTTTTTAGGACAATAACTTGCATATTAGCCTTTATAATTAGCACTTTATATTTCAAACGTTCGAGTCCCATAGACTTTAACAGGGTTCTAAAGTTCACACGAACTTGCCGCAAACACCCCAAATTGTTCGCTGTCCGGCGAACAGGCAATGTTCGAGTCGAACATGAGTTCGACTCGAACTTGAAGCTCATCCCTAGTAGAGAACAAGGAAGGATCCGCACTTGCCTTTTTGGAGCTTTGGCCACTTTCACTGACTGTGCTTTATTTTCTATGAGAAGGCTTGTATATATGGCATCTACCGCCATGATTGCTGTGAAATGTTACAAAATCCGAAAAATATTCGGGGTAGGGTCTTCTTTGTTTGGTGGACAGCCCTGCACCACCTTGTGCACACCATACTCCAAGCAAGATGTCGGCACCCAAACGATAAATACGTGACCCTTGGGGACCAGACTGGAAACCCAGTTTAGTGTTGCTCTGAACAAGCTAAGTTAGGCGTGAGATTGAGTATATTTTCCCCATCCCTCAATACAGACATGGAAATATATACATAATTATAGTGCTGTCACTGAAATGATGGTATGTTATTCTTTAATGGGAAAGTAGGCTCCTAGAAACTCATTTATTGACAGGGCCAACACTGGTGATATCTGCACAACAAATGCATTTGACTCTTCTACAATGAAGGACGATACTAGGGTTATCCTTTTTTTAGTATTGGTAAACTTGCAAGATATATTTAACTAATTTTAATTGTTGAGTCTCTAAAATGAGAAGTGCACCAGTATAATTCTGGAATTGTGTTTACCAACATCAAAGTGTCTGAAGTCTTAGACAGAAGACGACGCTGTTTGTGTGAATTAAGTATTGTATCATCATTAAATTTCTCCTTGGGCTGCGTATGTGACAGGTGACAGCCTAATCAGTCATAAACCAGAACGCTCCCTAATTATTAATGAGAACAGTTCAGTCCCAGGTATAGAGAAATGCCTCTAGTCATCTGTGATGTCTTGTCTTCCTGTTCTTTCATGTGTTCTTCCTCACTTCTGTTTGTGGATAGTCTTACATACAGTGCCGATCTCTGTATGCAGGTCATTTGTCAGGGAACAGGCTGGTATCTTCTGGTAAGTAGTGATTGGAGCATCGTAATATCTAAAATCTTTGAGACATTATCGGACAGCTGTCACTATGTACAAGAGGTTAACTATTTTTATACAGACTTGGAAAGAGAAGGTGGTGAAAGATAATCTGTGTCTTTAAGGATTTATATCTGGTTAGCTCAGAAATGATGCCAGGCTCCTAATTGTTATACTGTGTTATAGATAATACAAAATTCCACACCTAAGCATGAAATAGAAGAACCCTATATAAATAACTATTATAAGTAAAAACTGCTTATTCCAAAAGCAATGTTGGGGCCATTTACTACATAGTAGAGACTGTCCATGAAATTAGTTGGTAACATATGGCTATATCTGTTATGCCATGGCATGTATACATTTGACCAGGGCAGGCTCTTTAAAATGTGACCTTATTTAAGATGACCAGAAACCACAAAGGATCGTACATGCCTAATTGGCAGCTGATTAGACTGAATAATCATAAAGACAAATGATATATATATATATATATATATATATATATATATATATATATATATATATATATATATATATATATATATATATATATATAATTACACACTATTGTCATTTATTTTATCTTACTTTTAGCTTTTTTACTCTACATCTAGTAGTCATTGTTTGTATGTACCAGCTAACCCTGGCAACAGTAATTATTTGGCCATTCTACAGTCTTCTTTTCTCCAGTGAATATGGGTTACTCTGCCTTCAGATGATTTACCTTTTTAGTACTGCAAGGATCTGACAACTCAACCAGTATAAAACCCATGCAATGCTTAACCGCTACTTGCAGGCAGTTGGACAAAACCTCTATTTAGTGTACAAGTGCTGGTTAGTCATTGAGATAATTACAGTTTATGTTTCACATCTGGAGCTTTAATGGCTAACCAGCTGCATGTCTAGGGCAGGCGTGGCGGACTAGGTTTTTCCCCACAGCTGCTTTCTTTTCAGAGTCATTGAGTTTGAAATAATGGACACTAAATGTTACGGGCTTTCGACTAACTCCGTTGTGTGCAGCTTTACAAAATAGCAGCTTTTTTTTATGACAAGGGTCAGTAATTTGCTTTGTTAAACCAGGGGAAATAAACAACATATGCTTCACTGCTACATCACATGTCCTTTGTGCACTGTTTGCCTCTTCTGTGACTGCCATATGTTTGGTATGGCAGGGTATGTGTGATTGTGTGTCTGGAGGATTGTTGTTGTTGTTGTGCGCCGCAGGTAGACAGTGCAGTTTAGCGTTTTTGCTCCTTTTTTTTTCTTTTTCTGTTTATGGTGGAAATGTGTCAGTTGAAAATAAAAACAAGTGTTATGTCACGCACTAAGATCTTTGGAAATCTGGAGGAATTCTGTTTACGCAGTCTGTCTACACCAAGTGTGTAATAATAAAATATATAAAAAAAAAAAAAAAGTAGTATAGAAAATAGTATATTGCAGCAGTACCAGTCTTTAGATGTTATTGCTGCATTTTTTTTTTTAGGCTGTTCTTCCTTTTATTTTCACCTGGTGGTCCTGCCAGTAACACACCCTTCCTTTTCTCTGTTTTTCTTTATTTTTGTGTAAATGGTTTCCACCTCTCCAATGTGGTCCTATCCATCCAAAATAAGGAAGGTTCCTTTTTAGGTTACTACTACAGACGTCTAAACATTTTTTTAAAAAGGGGATTCTTTAATTTAACTTTCCCACAGGATATTGCAGAAAAGTTCCTTAATCCTAACCCTCAGTATCTCCTTCATACACCGTTTTACAAGAGCATTATATGCCATACATGACTCCTTTTTGGTTTTTCGAGTAACAATGTCTTTGATTTCATAGTTCTTGTTCTTTTATGGTTCATGGCAGTGGTCTTCAAACTGCGGCCCGAGGGCCAGATGTGGCCCTTCGCTTATCTTTATTCTGCCCTTGGGACACTATTGCTCCTACAGATAAGAGGCACTATTTCTCCCTCTGTCAAAAGGGTATTATTCCTCCCATTGACACCAATGATGAAGCATAAATTCTTCCTCTGACACCATATATAGGAAACTATTTTACCCACTGGCATGAATGATAGGGGACTATTCTCCCCATTTACACTTACAATAGGGCACTATTTCTCCCTTTGGCTCCAATGATGGGGGCACTATTTCTCCCTTTGGCTCCAATGATGGGGGCACTATTTCTCACTCTGGCTCCAATGATGGGGGCACTATTTCTCAGGGCTGTGGAGTCGGAGTCGAGGAGTCGGAGTCGGGGGAAATTTTGGGTACCTGGAGTCGGCAAACAATGCACCGACTCCTACTAAATTTAGATTGGAATAAAAAAATAAAAAAAAGCAAGTTTAAATGTCCCAATTCACAAAAAGTTATAATTAATGACTTCTCTACTGTAAGAATAAAGACCAATGCATGCAGTGCCTCACGTAACCGCAAAATTAACAGGTTAAGTGACCGTGAAGAAGCATGCTTTTCATGTGCTTCACTATATGGCACGCAACGCACAATTAGGAGCTGCAATACTTATACTTTCCATAGTGTTGTGTTCTGCTTTT
Organism: Rana temporaria; assembly: GCF_905171775.1. Lineage (NCBI taxonomy): Eukaryota > Metazoa > Chordata > Amphibia > Anura > Ranidae > Rana > Rana temporaria. The sequence continues at coordinate 309,730,188 of NC_053489.1, forward strand.
ACAGGGAACACATGTTAGAGAACCAGTAAGTGTCCAAATAAAAAAATTCCAACAGGAGTTTTATAAAGCACTAAAAGAAGTTGAAAAGTATGATCGCTCATCAAAACTTACTGTTGAAGAAGCCATCCTTGTTTATCCAGAGATCGTTAGTGATGTGGCCAGAATAGTTACTGCAATGCCACCCACCCAAGTCAGTGTCGAAAGATTATTTTCAGCCCTAAAAATGTACTACTGTTCCTGTACTACTTTTTGCGATTTCGGGCCACGATTTACATTAAATTGTGGCCGAAATCGCGGCGAAATCGCAGCCGCGAAATCGCGGTAAAATCGCGCATTTTACAGCGATTTTGAATTCACAGCAGTGTGAACCTAGGCTCAGTCTGACTTAAGAGCTTCTATGAAAGAGGATCTGGCAGAGGCAATTCTCTTCCTTAGAACTCTACATTGAATTGATTTGCATTTGCTAAGCCTATAACTACATTTCAAGATTAATATAAACCATTTCTAGGTTTTACAGATTTTGTTTTTGGTTCATTATAGATAAGCTTTGTTTTTGTTCTAAAACAACCAAATAATGTGGTTTGTATTTTTGAACTGGTAAAAATCCTGTTCCTGATGTTTATGCCTGCTGCTACTATCCAGCCACTTGATTGTTTTCATTGTGTTTGTCTTTTGCTTAAACTGTGCAATACAGTAGACTGTTGGCTTCCCAGCCAGTAGTCCTGTGGTAGGTTGCGTTTCTTTCCCTCAAGGAATGTATAAAATACATTCGCATATTAATACAGAGGAGTCGGAGTCGGAAGTACATAAAACTGAGGAGTCGGAGTCGGAACATTTATCTACCAACTCCACAGCCCTGCTATTTCTCCCTCTGGCTCCAATGATGGGGGCACTATTCCTCTTATACCAATGATGTGACACTATTCCTTCCCCTCTTAACCAGAGGGGTGCTGTGTAATTTTCTACTCCCACTGGCCACAGTCGGCCCCCCCTAAATCCTGAAGAACTGTAAACTGTTCCTTTTGTTTAGAAAGTTTGGAGACCCCTGGTTTATGGTAAATTCCTTCAGCTTCCCATTACATAGGTTTGCATGATATGCATGTACTACGTCTTTTGAATCCATTATATTTACTCCATTCTTTGTCCTATTAAACCTAAACGGAACTTAAGCTGCAATGCTAATACTAGGTTTGTCCCGATACCACTTTTTTAGGATCTAGTACAAGTACCGATACTCGTCGGTACCGAATACCGATACTTTTTTAAAATGTGTCCACAAATGCAGCCATGTCCCCCACAAATGCAGCCATGTCCCCCACAAATGCAGCCATGTGGCTATACAATAAAATCTATACCTGGGGTGCAGTGAAGCCTCCACTAATCAATATAATTCAATGTCCATGTTGTGCATAGGCCCTGCCCCTCCCCCTTTGCATTGTGACGTGTTATCTTGGTAACAGGGTCACTTTAATCCCATTCTCCTACACTTGTGGTATATACAGCTTCATCCCCCCCCCCTCCACCCTCTTCCAGCACTGACACCGCAATGTAAACACACACTCACCCGCTCAGCTCTCTTAGCACGCTGGCCTCACCCAACAATCTACAGCTGGCTATAGGCTCAGCCAATAACAAGCCTGTCTGCTTAGATAGACACAGCTCTTCGCCAATCGCAGCGCAGTCCATGCATAGACAGAGTCAAGCAAGAAAGACGCACGCTGTATGGTGCGGCTCAACGGGGGAGGGGCTATATATGACTAGGCGCGGCGGGGGAACACACAGCTATTCAAATGAAAGTTGTATTGTTCCCCGCGCTTATCAACTAGACGGCGGGGGGGGGGGGTCTTGGCTTTTTTTTTTTAGGACTACTCTGCTCTCTGCCCCCTCTCTGCCCCCTCTCTGCCCGCTCTCTCTCTGGAAAAAAAAAAGTATCGGGCGAAGCATTGGGAGCATTTGCGCGAGTACAAGTACTCGCGCAAATGCTCAGTATCGGTATCGGGACAACCCTAGCTAATACCCAGGTTTTTGGCTTTTGTAAAATTAAACTTTACTTTACTTTAACATTATGTGTGTCTTGTATATCTCAGTTCAGCTGATATACACTGTCTGTTTTTTCTCAAAGCACACAGTCTTTCGATATCTGTTTGTTTCAATGTTTTTTATTAAAGTTATAGTGATACAAAAATAAACTAATCACAACTTGTCATTGCACAATACGGCATTCGGGAATTCAATACCATGGGTCCTGAGATCCAGGGTTCCCAATTGGGATAACATAAGAGCATCAAAAAAGAAAAAAAAATATCAAGCAACAGCCCATAGTTTCCCTCAGCTTCAAGCGACTCTCGGATTCCGGACCTCAGCAAGAGATCCACCCGCCCATCTATCTACCAGGGGGGGGCTCGACAACACCTGTCGTGCAGGCGCCCCTCACTGAAATGAATTGCCAAACGCTGGATATCAGGATGGCGGCCGTGTAGTGCATCCAGCTCGGGAGCTGAGGAGACGGAGCAAACAAAAGCCACAACAGGGGAACATTCGGAGGATCAGCATGGTCTGGATGGAGGCATTTCTCACTATAGCCCATTGGTAAGTATGAGGTCCCTCTTCAGACCTCTCGTGCCAATCATTCCGCCTGCCCCCCATCTAATAACATACATCTATTGATTTTATCACTTGCATTGCAGATACAACATTCATGCATCCGCCCCTGAAGAAGCGAGCAGGGTCTTGCAAAACTAGTAGGGCTTTACTGATGCTTGTTTTTTTGCCTGTACATGCTGGATATTATTGATGTCTGCATTATATCTACATATTTCTGTTTATATGTATGTACATTTTATTTGTTTATTGTATATGTGCATCCACTGGCCCTGCAACTTTCAATTTTTATTGTTGGTCATTGATGTATAACAATTGTAATAAATCTTTATATACTTACTTTCATTTGTGCTGTGTACATTGGCTATTATGCCGGGTAACTCACAATCATTGTTGTTGCCGCTTCGTTACATAACACTTTGAAAATAATTGATTTTGTCTCGTTGTTCGTTGTGAACATTGGATAAACCTCTCTCACCTCATTTAAAGTCCCAGGGCTGCCCCCTTTTGTCTTTTAATTTCCATATGATGGGCGGAAATGTCATGGAGGAGTTCTTTCATTAACTTTTTCATAGCCCCCTCCAGGTCAGTGGGGGTCTCCGGGAGGCCACGGATGTGTAAATTCTACAGGACCGATTTTCTAGGTCCTCAATTTTTGTATATGCCTCCTCCAAACGATCCTGAAGATCTGTGAGCATGGTAGAATTCTGATTTGTCCCTTTTAATTGTGCTGTCCACCTTGGTTTCGATCAGTTCAAATCGTTCACCCAAACTGTGGATGTCTTTTTTTTTTAGATCAGTGGTAATTAAAGTGAAGGCCTTAGAGAGCTCCTGCTACAACATGGTGGAGAAACGGGCCAGCAGGATGGTGTCAGGGGAGTAGTGGGCAAGCTGGGGAGGAGGAATCTCTTGACTGGGCTGACTGAACAGGACCTCGGTCAAATCACACATGTTCCTGTCCATTGAGGAAGCTGGGGAGTGAACTGTGTCATGTCCCTCAGTGTATAGTGCTGGGAATGGGGGATGTGAAGGTGACTACCCCTCCGGATGGAGTCCATGTCTCATGAAGATTGAAAGGAGAAAGGATCCCTGTATGGCTCCAGATTGTTCTGCCTGCCTCCCCTCTGTGCTGCGCCATGTTGGATTGCGGCCAATGCTTAGGAGAAGGCCCCGCTCCTCTTTTGGCTCTGGGCTGCTTATGCTGTCCCTTCTGCGGCTGGCCCCGTGCCCGCAGGTTCATCACCGTTCGGGGCTTCAGCTGGTCCGGTACTGGTACTCAGACCCTGCTGCCTGCGCTGTTTGTGGCGTTGTTGGGTCGGGGTGCCGGGAGCTCAGCTAAATTGCGTCCTTCCCGGAGGTCCCGCGCATGCGCACTTTCGATATCTGTTTAAACAATTTTGGTATTCTTTGGTACATTCTTAATAAGGAAATAAACGTCCATGAATTGTTTGTACCTATAGACAAGCCTATAATAAGGCTTACCTATAGGTACTGTAAATATCTCATAAATGTGCGGCGTTTAGGGGATATTTACTATATATCCTGCCAATTTACGTCATCAGCGCATGCGCACTGTAGGAACGGCCACCACTGCTGTTTCAATAAATTGTAAAGTAAACAACTCAACCTCCCCTTCCCCCAGCATTGATGGTCAGCGACTGGCTGTATCAATAATGCCCCCTCCCCACCCCCCCAGCATTGGTTGGTGGATGACTGTACTATATCCCCCCCCCCCCCCCTTAGCACTGGTATTCAGCACTTTACTTGCCAAAACACATGTTCCCACTCTGAGCTCTGTCTACCACTTGAGCCAGGACTGTATTTTAACTATTGGCAGAGATTCCCCCTTCTTTCAGTGCCAAGTTCTGGCACACTGCTCCCACTCTGCATTTTGCTGCCAGGTGCATCAAATCACCTTTTAAGTAGTGGTACCTGGTGCTGACAGCCACTCCCACCCCTTTTAGGTTTGCCACAGCGTGTGTCCGCTTTGCTCAGCAGGGATCCTCCGTAAAATCCCCGCTGAGCTGGTGGGATCGGACGAACACGGACCGTATGTCCGTGTTCATCCGTTCCGATCCGGCAGACGAAAGAAAAATAGGATTTCTTCCGTCTGCAAATGCGGATCTTTGTGAAGGCAGACAAATTACGGGTGTCAGCGGATGTTCATCCGCTGACACCCGTAATCACATAGGGACCCATGTATGTCCCATTTTCATCCGCAAACGGACGGATGAAAATGCGGACATACGGTCCGCTAGTGTGAAAGGGCCCTTATGCCTGAGGCTCGATTCACCCGAGTATATTGATTTACTTTTTTTTTTTTTCAGGCTTTTTTTTTTTTTAAGCTTTTTACAAGATAAAGCCAATAGAAGGCACTAGGGTTGGAGAGCTGCAATTTGAGCTGAAAATGCTCAAGTCAGTTACTTCTATTGAAGTCTATGGGGCCAAAAACACTTGTAATCTGCCAAAAAGAAGCTTGTGTACTTTTTTTGAGCTTCGGACATTTTTCTTCAGGTGACAGAACACTCATATGTAAACAGGGGCCATTTAAATGAAGGAGATTTGGCTTGTTGTGCGTTTTAGAGCTACAAACTTGAAGCAGAAAATCGCTCAGGTGTGAACGGGGCCAAAAGCACAAACCAATCCCCTGTGCATAAGTGTGTAGTCTGGTTCAAGTATTAGTGTGGTCTCTAGATCATGGGAATAAGCTCAAAGCCTTGCTGCCCCCTAGGACTGGGGATGTCCTGTAGCCACTATGGAAAACAGCCCAGTGCCATATCCCACAACCTTTAATATAAAAGCAACATAAAATGTACTCTCAAACACATGAATAATCGTCGTTCATCAAGCTAATTGTACATGGCCCAATAGTCACCGACTTGGCAGACTCCATAGAACTGGGGACTTCTCTGGGATCCTAGTTACCTAACACGTTTTGAAGAATAAAGCTCTTTAAAACGCGTCAGTAACTAGGATCCTGGAGAGGTCTCCCTGTTACATGGAGCCTGCCAAGTCGGTGACTATTGGGCGGTGGACAATTGGCTTGATGAGTAATTTTTTATTCATGTGTTTGTGAGTACATTTTATGTTAAAAAACGTGGGATAATGCACTAGGCTGGTTCACCCTCTTTTGCCTAATCTGTATAAAAAAAAATCTGTGTTCTTGCCTACCCACTCCGGTCTGCCCACGTGATCCTGCAGCTCTGTATAAGGGAGCGCTAGACAATGGCAATGCATTTTGGATGCAATGACGTATCCCATAAGAACCCATGGCCCATTGTTGGTACTATTGTCCCCTGCAGCATCCACTCACTGATGCAGGAGAACTGTGGGATTACATGATTGGACTGGAGCAAATAAAAAATGAGTAAGTACACAGATATAGATAGAGATATATAGAGATATATATATATATAGGCAGGTTGGGTAGGAGAAGGGAACATTTTTAACAAAACCTATAGTTAGGCTTTTCTTTCTCTTTAAAAGAGAAGTATGGAATTGTTTTATTATTCTACTTACCTAGGTATATGTAGCATCAGTCCGATGCTATACCTCTCCCCTGCCAGCTCTAAGGCTGAGAACCAAGCAATCAAACATTGCTGTTCACTCGGTTCTCAGTGATCCCTGAGCAGAGAGCTGGTAACTGTTGGTCAGCGGCTCTCTGCTCTGCCCCCTCTTCGCTCATTGGAGCACTGGGCTGTGGAGGGGGCAGGAGCGGTCGACTCAGGTTCTTAGTGGCTTGCTGAGAGGCTGAGCCAGGTGCCGGTCACACACACAATTGTGCCCAAGCCTTTTCTCCCTTGCTTGTATATGTGGTGCTCCTCATGTTCTTCATGATTTTATGTGGATAAAGGCGTTTGGATCTCAGTTTGGTGTGCAGCCATCCGGGCTTTTCTTTTGCTTTTGCTTCAGCTTAGACTGGGTGAGCACCCTGCAGTAAGGAGATCATGCCGCTGGAGCCTGCTCACCTGTGAGCAGCGTGGATCTTTGTGTGCCGGTCCAGGCATGTGGGCGGATCTCGACCATATGGTCGCCATCTTTCCTGAGGCTGTACCAGTTCTGACATCAGCAGACAGTGGGTTTTAGCCTGATGTTTGCTGAAAATGGGTCACAGGAAGTGCAGAACGAACTCCACTCCTGTGATCCACAGGAGAAGTACAGCCAAACCAGCTTTTAACCAACACCCAGCAACTACTGTACATTGGGTATACCTCCCGGTTTGTGCACTGAAGAAAAATATATATTTTTGATTCTTAATTTATTTGGGAATGTGGTTATGTCACATGTGCTGGTTAAGCATTTTGTATTACATTTGTTGTACTCGTAATATTACCACATCTTGGCATAGGGATAAATAATGCTCCACTGGAGGGAGGAGAGTAACGGCTCTGCTGGCAAAAAATAAGCAGAGGCAAACTGGTGTAAAAGTTTTGAAGTTGTCTCCGGGCTTTTAGAATCTGAGTGAATTTAGTAAACAAAATGTTTAAGGGCATGTTCTCCATTTTATATATTCTTCTTACTTTTTTGGTGGCTGATGTACTAAAGAAGTTGAGACTCTTCACTGATGAAAATGGTGAAATTCACAAATGCAGTCGTGTGAAAAGCAAATCTTGTTCACTTTGAATAACCAGTCATGTGTAAAAGCATCTACCAGATTTTTACACTGTTCTGGAGTGATTTTGGCCAATCCTTTGAGGCAGATTTGCTTGCAGGGGATGTTCATGTTGAATTGTGCAGCTTTCAAATGGCACCATGAATCCTGAGCCTGGATTGAGGTCACACTAATGATTGAGTCATTGTAGGACATTTACCTTATTGTCCCTCTTCTATTTAGATGTTAATTTGACCTGATGTTTGCCATTATTATCCAACCATAGTGTGTTTAACGGACTGAGATAGGGTCTTCCATAGGATTTTATTATTTTGTGGCATCCATTCTTTTGTTAAAAAAAAAAAGACGTCTAGTCAAATGTATACCATGTGCACTAAAATTTATTTTGGTCCGAAATGTCTTTCTTGGTCTCATCTGACTATAAAACCTTTTTCCTAGTCATAATTGGGTCGCTCCCATGCTGTTTGTCAAACCTTGGATGGTTTTCATCTTCTTCTTTTGCCCCTTCTGTCTGTAAAGGCCAGCATTATGTAGAGTCCTCAGTATGGTTGACTGGACATTTGTTTGTCTGCACAGAGAATTTTGGTTGATAACGTCTTCCACAAAGGGTCCAACTGGCATAAAAAGTATTGGAGCCTAGTCACACTTGTGTTTTTTTTTTTCATGTATTTTACTGCATGAAAATGCATTGCAATTAGAAACCCAATGTGTCTGGTTAACATCTATAAGCTGCAGTTTAGTGTTAAAGGGACCCATTCCCATCTATGCATGCTGCATACACACAGAATGAAGCTTTAAAGTTGATCTATTTTTTTTTTATGGCTACAGTGGCGTAACTAGAGCCTTTAGGGCCCCGGTGCAAGAAACCATGAAGGGCCCCTCTTCCCTCTGTGCCTGGTGGGATAATGGTCTGATGTGCGATCGTTGTGACCCTGGCAGCTCCGCCACTGGTGTCAGTGGTTTTTATACTTAAAAAAAATAAAAAAAATAAATTGGAGCCCCATTAGGGGGCTTTCATGAGATATTAGGGGTCAAAACAGACTTCTGATGTTCCACCTTTGAGACAGATAGAAAGGAGATTAAGGGCACAGCCCTCAGTCTTTGCGCTGAATGATTGGACAGGAATAGGTCTGTACAGAGCTTCCCACTCATTTACAAACTGAAGCAGTCCACTATGCCTCAACTATGAATGGACAGTACGGTAGGGATCACTGTTTCACTATTTAGAAAAGAAAGGGCCGCAGCTGGTGGGAGGGGGGGGGGACCCAGCAGAGCTGTGGGGGAACAGCACATGGGGCTGGAGAACACAAGGGGGGTAGCAGACGGAAGCGGATTTTCTTCCTGCTGCTAAACGCCCGCTTCTCCTTCTCCCCCTAACGCAGACATTTTCCCTCCTATATGCAGCATATTCCCCCCAGGGGTACAGGGGGGGCCACATGGGCCCCCTGCAGCATGTGGCAGGTCGCAGCCCTGCAGGTACGCCCCCTGGATGGATATGTATTATAGGAACTTGTCTGAACACTGCTTGGCTAACTCCACATATGCAATATAAGACTAGATGATCTGTATGTTGGAGAGATCATAAATAAGAGTGCATCAGTCACCACCAATTTCAGCAACCAGTGCAATCACCTTTTCTATTAACCTGAGTCTAAACTTTTAGGTGCATAGATGAACATATTAAAAAATAAAATAAATTACAGCATACAGTATATAGGCAAGATTTACAGTTTTTCATTAAATACTTACATGAAATAAATAGAATGAAATGGAAATGGAATCCTGAAATTTCTTTTCGTTTTTTGTTTTTTTTCTGATCTGGACATGTGCAATGTTGTCTATGGAACATTGCACACAGCTGTGTAAAGATTGGTAATGAGCGCATAGCCAAAAAATAAATAAAACAAAATGATGTCTGTAGTAGTTTACGCACATACAGTTGCATGTATACGTGCGCATATTGCTGCAATGATAACTAGAACAGCAACAATTATTTTATGCATGTGCAGGTTTGTGCTTTAGTACGTTAATACCTCTGTGTGCCGGAGGCCTTAAAATGAATAGGGCACATTAAACCCCCACCCCCCTTTTTACCCCTGCAGAATGTACTCACATTTACTTCACTCCCACGCCACTACTTTTGGCCGCCAGGAGCACACTGAGTTACCTGGCAAATCTGTGCAGCAAAAGTAGGCACATGGCTCACCACCTTCCTCCCTATGTGACAGTGCTAGGTGTCTCCTGATCAGTGACGTACCAAGGGTGGGGCTCTCCGCCATGGGCGACAGACGTTGGGGGGGGGGGGGGGGGTGTCAGGTCCTGCTTAGGGACCCCAGGTGCATGTGGGGCCCCTGCACTTTCCCTGTCATTGCAGCTTTGTAAATGGTTGATCAGATCAGCAGAGTGGGGGAAGCTGTCTGTAACTCGCCTCTGTCATCTCACCAAGTTAGGCTGCCCCTCAAGGATGCTCATTATCTCCCGAGGCAGCCAAAGGTGGCGGGCAGCGATGGGTGTGGCTGCTTCCTCCACTCCTCCTACAGACTCTTCTCCTCAGGCTGACCCCCTCCCGGAGTTAAAGAGGAGAGACCACAGCAGCCCATGAATCTTCTGACATGCTGCAAGTCTCTATATACCACCCTGACCTGGCACTATATACCGCCCTGACCTGGCACTATATACCGCCCTGACCTGCCAGTATACGATCCTAACGTCACTTAACGTCGACGTGTGGTGCACTCCCCGGCCGCCTGAGAGGGGGGGTGCCAGATATAGGAGCCGCCCCGGGAGCCAAATGCTCTAGGTACGCCCCTGCTCATGATTAGTTCAGCACTGTCACATGGGTTGGCGAAAGGGGCCATAGTCCTGTGTAAGCTCCAGTAAGTCAGTTCGGAGCTTACAGTTTTTTTTTCATCCGTTATTTATGGGTAAATAAAGCAGAACTGGAAAGAGGAAAGCATATCCTGCTAGGGAAGAGGAGGGGGCTTATTATAAACTATACAGTATGTATTTACAAAGAAAAGGTTAATTTTAAAACGCACACCAGGATTTATACATATACATACAGTATAGGCAAATGAGCAGAACATCAAAATGGCAAGAACAGCATGACAGTTGATTATGTTTTATTGCCATCCTATTTTCTTGTATTTTCTTGATGTTCTTAGCTGGTGTTTTTGAGATCCAGCTTAAGCTAATTTGGAATGTGCTCATTTGGTTATCACACACATCTACACAAAACCCATTTTATGGTTGATCTAAGTCCCACTGAGTCTTGGAATGCAGCAGAGTTGCCCACAGAGATGTAGGAAGGAAAATGAAACGTTTATTGTCTCATAATTGTGTGAGTCGGAAACATTTCAGTAGGTTCATTGTAATCTGCTTCTATCGTCTGTTATCACTATGCTTATTGTGGATAATTTACATCTGTTTCTCATACCAAGACTTTTATATGTACAAAGACAACATAAATTAGAACTTGTTGTACATATATAGTTATTATATACAACACACAGGGTGGATAAAAATCAAAGATAAAAAAAAAAACTATATATATATATATATATATTTTTTCAGCATGAAACAGAATGGAGCTTGGCGATGTAGCATTGATGCATTCACACAATTTCACAGTAACCATGAGATAAAACAAAGTTCATGAATATTCTTTTATCCCATTGTTTTGCAAATCTATGTACACTACAAACTGTATGATTTGAATTGGGTCTGATATTGCTGTTTTACTAACCTGACAGCTTATTATTCTAAATGGGTAAACCTTCATTTTGTTTACAAATATTAAAGATTCTTACTATCAGCAAGCTGTTGCAGATCTACAAGTCGCATTGTGCCTCTGCCTGAGAGAGTCATGCTTGTAACTGCCAGCCTTGCAATGCCTCATGGAACTTTTAGTTTTGCAACAGCTGGATGGCCACCAGTTTGAGTTCCCTAATTTAAAGTATAACTAAGGGTAGAAACTTATTTTTTGTTTTAGACCGCGAGGAGAGGTATTAGAACATCTGTCAGTTTTTACTGCTATCTGTGCTCCTGTTAACCACTTAAAGCGGTTGTAAACCCGCATGAAATTTTTTTATTTTTTTCCTCCTGTAAGGGAAAAGTCATAATAAGCTAATATGCACCGCATATTAGCTCATTATGAAATACTTACCTCGGAACGAGGTGCGTAGCACTTACCTGGTTCACGCCGAGCGAGATTTCATCTTGCCTCGGCGTGTCTTCCGGGTATCGCCGTTCCAGCGCTGTGATTGGCTGGAGCGGCGATGACGTCACTCCCGCGCGTTTAAAACTAGGCAAGGTCCGGCGGCTGCCGGTCCTTTCGCCGTAGATGCCCCCTGCGCATGCGCAGCGGCGCATTGCGAGGGGAATATCTCCTAAACCGTGCAGGTTTAGGAGATATTCTCCTTACCTACAGGTAAGCCTTGTTATCTGCTTACCTGTAGGTAAAAGTACAAAAAGTGGGTTTACAACCACTTTAAGGACCGCTCACTGTATATATACATCATTTTTTTAAAGATGGATATCTCGGTAACGGCAGCAGCTGCTGCCACAACCGAGATATCATCTCTTCAGTGAGCGGTCCTGTCAACGATAACGGTGGTCTCCTTGGCGGATTCGCCGCGAGATCACCGTTATCGGCGGCGGGAGAGGGGCCCCCCTCTCCCGTTCCCTCCGCCGCTTACCGGAGCCGTCGGCAGCGGCGGAAGCGATCGGGTCCTCTCTCCTGCTCGGCTGGGATACGAGTGAGGGCAAGATGGCCCCCACCCGTCCCCATAGCATAGCAGGGCGGAAGTGATGTCAAAACGTCACTTCCGCCAATGCTTCTTAAAGCAATATTTTCTGGTTGTCATTTTTTCAAATGACAAATTTTATTTTTTTGCATTTTAGTCTAAATATGAGATCTGAGGTTTTTTTGACCCCAGATCTCATATTTAAGAGGACCTGTCATGCTTTTTTATATTACAAAGGGATGTTTACATTCCTTATAATAGGAATAAAAGTGATACATTTTTTTGTAAAAATTAATAAAGTAAATCCCCCAAAAAATGTTTTAAAGCGCCCCGTCCTGACGAGCTCGCATGCAGAAGCGAATGCATACGTGAGTAGTACCCGCATATGAAAACGGTGTTCAAACCACACAAGTGAGGTATCACCACGATCGTTGGAGCGAGAGCAATAATTCTAGCCTTAGACCTCCTCTGTAACTCAAAAGATGCAACCTATAGAATTTTTTAAACGTTGCCTATGGAGATTTTTAAGGGTAAAAGTTTGACGCCATTCCACAAGCGGGCGCAATTTTGAAGCGTGACATGTTGGGTATCGTTTTACTTTTATTTTTTAATCCAAAAAAAGTGCGCTTGTAAGACCGCTGCGCAAATACGTTGTGCCAAAAAGTATTGCAATGACCGCTATTTTATTCCCTAGGGTGTTGGAAAAAAATATATATAATGTTTGGGGGTTTTAAGTAATTTTCTAGCAAAAAAACAAATCTAAAAAACAGGCTTGGTCCTTCAGTGGTTAAAGAGATTCACTATTCCCAATTTGTCCTGTTTACTAACAGATGTCAAAATAGAACAGGTTAAAACCCTCCCTTACTCTATCCAAAATGGGGGGGGGGGGGGGGAGTCTTGCCTATAGTTCTACTTTAACCTCTTCAGCTCCAGAAGGGTTACCCCTTCCTGACCAGGCCATTTTTTTTTTCGATGTGTGATGCTGTACTTAAATAAAATCAATGTCCTTTTTTTTGTTTTCTCAAATAGAGCTTTCTTTTGGTGGTATTTGATCACCATTAAGGTTTTAATTTTTTGCGCTATAAACAAAAAAAAGCAACAATTTTGGGGAAAAAAAACACTTTTTTTACTTTCTGCTATTAAACATATCCAATAATTAAATTTTTTTATAAAAAAAATCGAATTTCTTCATCAATTAAGGCCAACATGTATTCTGCTACGCGTTTTTGGTAAAAAAAATATTAAAATAATCACAATAAGCGTATATTTATTTTGCGCAAAAGTTATAGCGTCTGCAAACCTATGGGATATATTTATGTGTTTTCAATTCATTTTTTATACTAGTAATGGCAGCGAACAGCGATTTTATAGCCAGGCTGCGACATTGTGGCAGACAGATCTGACACTTGGTGACGCTTTTTTGGGGACCAGTGACACCAATACAGTGTAGGGGTTGACCGATTATTGGTGCGATATATTCACTTGTTTGAAGCATTGGTATCGTGCACAAACGTACTGATATTGCTTCAAGGGGTTGTACCGGGGTGATGCCTGCAGATGCAGGCATCACCCTGGTAACGTTCTTTAGAGTGGTCGCTCCGCTTTCTTGTATTAACAACCGATGCGGCTCAGCAGCCGTTCGGCTGTTATTACAAACAGCGGGATGGAACGTCCCCCCTTCCGCCACTCCACCAGGGTCTCCTGCCCCACCGGGAGGCCCATACGACCAGCCGACACTTCTGCTGCCTGGCCGAAGACCTGAAAAAAGCCAGATCAGCTTTGTTCAGGGTCTGGGATCTAGTAACTGGGAAGCAATGTCATGACATCACTTCTGCATTACAGGCATCCTAAAGGCGCCAATTTAAAAAAATAGAAAGTATTTTAAAACGATGATCTTGACTTTATGAATACTTTCAAGTGCAGAGGAGGGGTTTGAGGCCTTATAGACCCCAGATCCCTCTATAAAGAGTACCTGTCACTGCCTATTGCTATCACAAGGGATATTTATATTCCTTGTGACAGCAATAAAAGCGATACCATTTTTATTTTTTAAAACGTTAAATCTACAGAATATTGGCACCTGATATCAGCTATCGGCCCTTAAAAACGATGTCGGTCGACCCCCTAATACAGTGATCAGTGCTAAAAAAAAAAAAAAAAAAAAAAAAAATCACTGTACTAATGACACTGGCAGGGAAGTGGCTAACATCAGGGACGCTCAAAGGGTTGAATGTGTTCCCTGGGAGTGCTTGCTAGCCATGTGGGGGGTGCTTTGACTGGGGGAAGACAGAGATCCATGTTCCTGCTTAGCAGAAACACAAGATCTCCATCTTTCCCTCTGACAGAACAGTTATCTGCCTTGTTTACATAGGCAAGAGGGGGAGAGAAGAGGCGCCTCTAGATGCAGATTTTTCAACAAATTTTATATACAGTAAAGTTTTACTAAGATGCACTCCCATTTATGAAGTTAAAAGCAGGCATTGAGTCCTATCCCTTTATGGGGCTGTCCTCGGTGGAGTCGATCCCTTGATCTCCTTATTAAAGCGGTAGTAAACCGGCTGCTGTTTTTTTTTTTTTTTTTTTTTTTTGTTCATTCCTCAAAAGCCATAATGAGTTAGTATGCACCGCATACTAGCTCATTATGAAATGCTTACCTTGGAACGAGGTGTGGGGAACTTACCTGGTCCACGACGAGGGAGATGTCATCTTGCCTCGGCGTGTCTTTCCGGGCATCGCTGCTTCAGCGCCGTGAGTGGCTGAAGCGGAGATGTCGTCACTCCCGCGCATGCGCGAGGGAGACTTCTTTCCGGCATTGGCCGGCGGCTGCCGGCCGTTTAGCCGAGGATCCCCGCTGCGCATGCGCCGCTGCAGTCAGCAGGTCATTGCGAGGGGAATATCTCCTAAACCGTACAGGTTTAGGAGAAATTCTTTATACCTACAGGTAAGCCTTATTATAGGCTTACCTGTAGGTAAAAGTGGTAGTACAGTGTTTACTACCACTTTAATTGTTTATATAGGCAGACAGCTGTTCTGTCTGCCTCGGTTTTACACCCGGTCTTACTTTCTTTGTTTCCAGTAGTAACAGTACGACCTGTGGCTTTGGTTGTTAAGCAGTGGGGTGCAGACATGTTCATGTTTATAGTCTTCTGTCATTAAAAAAAACAAAAACCTGCAGCCGTTTTTGATAGGGATGCAATTTAATATGTGTTTTTAAGTGTGTGTATGTATATATATATATATACGTACGTATGTACGTACGTACGTGTATGTATGTATATGTGTGTATGTATGTATGTATGTGTGTATATATATTACACACACCCATATGTATGTATGTATGTGTGTGTGTGTGTGTGTGTGTGTGTATATATATATATATATATATATATATATATATATATATATATATATATATATATATATATATACAATCTCGCTAGAAATAGAATCGGTTGAAATGGGAAATGCTGGCAATATTTCTTCCCTTTAGTTTTTATACATGAGGTTCATTATTACAAGTATAAAAAGAGACTTTTAATCATGTATGACCAGACACGTTCTCTTACACTCATTTCCCTCATTCTGACAAGTAGGCAGTTTCTGAAGAAGTGAACAGAAATATAATGGAGGCATGCTGCTTTAAGTTATGTGTTGTGCAACCCAGCCACTCAGTTCTGTGTTAAGTGCTTATCACTGCAGTCATAATTCACTGCATGCTTGAAGAAACTGGAGATCAAAGAGAGCTCTAAAACTGCACAGCCGACTGCAGAACTATTGGGCTTCTATCAGTCAATTTAATGAGGAATAAAAAAGCAGCATGCAGGATGGGCTGGCAAGAAGAGATTTGGCGCTTCTGAAAAGTGTGGGAGTAGAGGACGACATGATTACAGACATTCAGATGTGGACTGCGCTACGCACTGAACATTTGTTAACACTAATGCATGAGAGTATTAATGTTTTAATACCACTAGCTAAGTGCTGTGGTTATACTGCGAGCCATTAAAACGCTGTCTGCCAGTTTGTCATTTTGAATGCCAGTTCCATAAAGATTTGTTTTCTAGTTGTTGCCCATTACTGAATGTTGTGCTCAAAAGCGTCTGTCTTAATTTAGTAATTAAAATGAACCTCTGGATGGCTGTTCTGTTCCACAGCTGAGCCTCCTATCTAATGCTGGCACAGCCCAACACCCAGGAACAGTGCAAGTTCTAGGTGAAGCTATCCTGTGCAATATCATAAAATAGGATGTGCTTATAATGGTTTGCACCACTCCGAGGAATTGGGCAATGAAGCGCACCCTGCCACTTTCCTCATTGGACCGGTCCCTGTAAGTACAGCAGCTGAGTGATAAATATGCAATCCCTCCCATTAAATTCACTTTGCACACAAACTGTTATTTCTTTAGAATATGAAAAGGTAGGAATCTGCAACAAAGTTTGTTAAAATCCTTGCAATGTACATAGATCACCCAGAGAGAAATGTTTTTGTTTTTTTTTCCCCTCAACTAAAGTGGAGTTACTTTTTAACCTAGCACAGCATCTGGACAGAATTGTACACATGCCCTTGAATACAAGTGAATGGGGCTGAGCTGTAACCACCCTGCAATTGTGTGCAACGCATAGAGTTGTAATGTGGTGGTGCAGGCTTTTAAGTGTTACAATTGGCAGTGTAAGGTGAACCTATTGCCTCCCAGTGGTCTCTAAAAAGTGATCCACCGTGGTTCTGGTACTGTATCAAATGCAGATAGTGCTGTTACTAAATACCTTAGCAAAATCAAGATGCCCTATACCCACAGGCCTTCCTCTATCCAACTTATAGCTCACCACCTCATAGAATGGTAACAGGTTGGTCTGGCAAGAATGGTCTTTCAGAAATCTGTTGGTTGTTACGAATGATACTATTTTAATCAGAAAAATCTTGGATATTGTCCCTGATTACTTATAATAGTTTAAATGCTATTGATCTTGGGCTGACTGGTCTGTAGTTTCCAGGTATATATCTTGGCCCTTATTTGAATACTGCCACCACATTTGCTTTTTGCCAATCTGCTAGTACCATTCCAGTAAATAAGCTGTCCTACAAAACTAGGAACAATGGTCTGGCTATAACATGGCTAAGTTCTTTGAGAACTCTTGGGTGTAAGTCATTTGCCCATGCCCTTTTATTCACATTAAGTTTTTCAGTTTAATGATTTTTATTGGTTTACATTAGTAAAAATACAGTATAGACATTGTAGTAAACATGAGTTTACATTGTTACATTCTTGCATACTTCAACTTCCAGCAAAAGCACACATGCTGTATACATGGGATCTGCTAATAACTAAAGTTCTCATCCTGGGTTCCCTACATTCAGCAGTGTACATCCAGAAACACTCCTTCCAGAGCAATCAATCATATGCAACACATCTGTGAAACTAGCACATTATGTTTTTCTAGTCTTGTTCTGAACACTGGTTTCTGTCAGGCACAAGGGTACATTCAATATAAAGTTACTGCCATGTTTGTTATACCCCTCTTTTTCATTTATATTAACGGAGTAGAAAAATGTATTTAATACAGTTACCTTCTCCTTGTCACTTATGACAAAATTCCCCATATCACCTTTTATGGGGCCAGTATGTGCATGGTGAATGCTGTTTAATGTGTCCTTAAAATACAAGATACAAGGAGCAACATGCAACAATGTAGCCAACAATTTAAAATGCCTGATTCAACTGTATGAAGCACTCTGTAGACGACCTGTCCTACGAGTGGTCACCGTGGGGGTTATTTACTAAAACTGGAAAGTGCAAAATCTGGTGCAGCTCTGCATAGAAACCTCCAGCTTCCAGGTTTTATTTGTCAAAGCTTACTGAACAAGCTGAAGTTAGAAGCTGAATGGCTACCATGCACAGCTGCACCAGAGTGCTCCAGTTCTGGTACACCCCCCCCCCCCCCCATGTGTCTACATAGACAGATCATGCAAGTCTGTGGGCTGCTTTAGTCCCTTTACTTGAGACAAAACTATATTTTCGCTTGAGTCATTCAAAAACATAAGGCTTTTAATATTTCCTGCTCAGACTGTGTTCTGGAACATTCTTTCAGGTTTTATCTGTATACATGGCTTCATGCCAGCCTAATACTATAACATTCATACATGGCCAAAATACATCTTAAAGCATAATATATTTTAGAACATAATAAAAAAACATTAACAAAGAGTTTGGTATACAGCTTCTGCTGATGTTTTTTACCGTTCTTCTGCTGCCACCTAGTGAATTTTTTTCAGATTGTACTGTAAAGACAGAACAACATTCAAACTTTTCATTTTCCATTTGTTTTTTCAAACCAAATATATCAAGTGTTGTATAGCTTATAGATTTTAAAGTCATATTTTTATTGATGCGTAACGTGCGGCCAATGTCTAGGAAGATTTCTTATGATAGCTGATAGGCTTTTTTTGAGATTTTCCAAGGCGATTAAAACCTTAGTCCTTCTAACACCTGACATCAAACACAAATAATTTATTAACACGTTTGTTTTCTGAATGGCAAAAAGATAAGAAAGGCGGATAATGAATACATCTGACCTAAAATAGGGACATTGTAGAGAAGGGATTTGCAATTAGCGGACCTCCAAGCTGTTGCAAAACTACAAGTCCCATCATGCCTCTGGGTGTCATGCTTGTGGCTGTCAGAGTCTTGCTATGCCTCATGGGACTTGTAGTTCTGCAACAGCTGGAGGTCCGCTAATTGCATATGCCTGTTGTGTAGAGGAAGGGGGCTGATGAAATTTGGGTGCTAAAGGAGGAAACTTGAATAATAATTCTGGCACTTACGGAGACTTTCAGAAGTGCAGAGGTGCGCATGTTCATACAGACATATTTATTAGGGAATACAGTAAATCTTCCCTAATGTCCAAAAACATTATTGTAGCTTGTGATAGAATATAGAATGAATAAAATGCCTGTCGGGTTTTATTTCTGCTATCTGTGTATTATTGGGCAGATTTTTCTTCATTTTCTGCCCTAGAGGCACAACAGTAAAAATAAATATTAGCAGGTATTCCCATTGAAATATTTCTCCTCACATTCTGCTCTGGTGACAACTGTAAAACATTGACTTTTTCATCACTTTCTGTCCAGGAGACAATGGCCACCAGGGGGGAGAAAAAGGACAATTCATCCCAAGCAGTGATACAGATAGTAATAAAAACCTGATAGGGGTTCTAACAGTTCTTCACTCCATCAGCTGTTTGGCTGTGGATATACTTTCTTGCAACATGTAAAAAACTTCACCTGAACCTCTGTTTTTTTTTTTCCCCTATTACATTACAGAAAGAAATGACAGTGCGGATGTGCCAGTGAAGGTCGATGTCGCCTGATGTCAGAGGAACTGTCAGCTTCTTCATTATAACATATGATTAATCTGTGGATGACCTAAATGTAACTGTCAACGTGGACTGAAAAGCATACGGCTTCTTCCATTCCTGGATCTCTCCCAGTTTCTGAACTCCACCAATGCTGCTAAGACGACTCTGTGGATGGGTGTCATGGGACCATTTCACATTCTCTCCATGGATGACCCATGACAAGAACTACATTATATTATGCCCAAAAATGTTGCTGCATAGCATGACCAAACTTCAGGGTTTCACAGATGAATTTTTACTATTTTTAATTAACTGATTTTTACTAATGTCAAATTACATCTTTCTATTTTACGTAGAACACTTTTTACTACTTACAGGGCTTTTAGAATTTTTATTAAGGACCAGTGATGATTAATTTTATATCTTGGAAATCTGGATAAGAGTTTTAAATTTGAATTTAGAGGTTTGTTTAATAATAGTGTGATTAACGGTACAATGGACAGATGTAGTGTAATAAAAGCTCTCTGTGTTCTTGTAGTGCCTCAGGTTCATTCTAGAGTCGCATATTTTTTACTAAATGTTTGTTTTTGTTTTTTTTAAACATTGAAACCCTGATCCCCTTGAAATCTTTCTAAGATATTGTCCTTCTCCCTGTGTTGTTTGGAAGGCAATAGTCAATCAAATGCAATTCTGGAAGTATGTTCAGTATACAGTATGTTCTAATCATGAATTACTTGTGCGAGCTAAAGGAACGCCTTTATAGCCTGAGGTGCCTAAAGTTAAGTAAAGTGTGTTTTTTGTTTTTTTTTGGATGAAGTAGAGAGGAATTGGAACACCTGTCTATTTTTATTGCTGTCTGTGTCCGCCATTTAGGAGATTCACCATCCTTTTATTTCTTTTATTTACCATTACCATAGAAAGTAAAGGAAAACTCCGCATTTTGGGTTGTCCCCAGAAAAATAATAGAGGGGAAATCTTCCAGTGGGGACACTAGTTTTGGTAACCTGGGGGTCCCCAAGGCATTCCCTTTGCAGGGATTTCACCTCACTTCCTGTTTGGCTATAAACCAGAAAGTGAAGGGAAATTCTCTGCAATGAGACACGGATGCCAATTTTTTTTTGACAGGGGTTATAACCCTCCCTTGATTTATTCAAAAAAAAAAAAAAAAAAGTTTTGGCTTTCGTTCTAAGTTTTTCTATTTGTGTGTTTCTGTTCTAAATTGAGGGATTACCACCATAACATCCAGATGTTGTTTTTTTCTGTGGAATAGGATTTTTTTTGTCATAGTGGGGAAGATGAATGTTATAAAACTTATCGGTGTGCCATTGTATAATGTCTTCTACTGTAGTCAAAGCCAGGTTTCAGTTGTATTACCCCTAACACCGTTTTCTCAGAAGACTAAGGGGGCTATTTATAATACAATTTTATGAGAGAGTGGATCCTGCAGTGTTTACGTCACGTTGCACATTTTTTGTTATCTTCATAAAATGCAGCCTGTGGTATCTCTGCATAAGGCTGCAAAAAGCATTCTGTTATAGGAGAGCTCAGTCTCATGACTTTGACCAGCCAGAATGAGAATATATTCACAAAATCCTATTATCACTTAATAAGCAGTAAATGGCATGCTGTTGTCAGATCAGCATAAAAATACCTTCTAGCAGACTTTGGATTAGGCAAAAAGACACTAAACCAGTATAAATTACATTTCTCCCTTATTTTTGTTTTTTTATGTAATTAAAATGTGTAAAAAAAAAAAACACTTCTGATGATGTAGTTTAATGTTAAAGAGCTTGCCTCATTCACCATATCCGTGAGTCTAATTTTGACTTGGCATGCCAAAGTAACGCTCCATCATCTGGAAAACTTAGGAATTTTGATGTTTTAAATACTAAACCAGCAAGTAGTCTTTCTCATGCAATCTTAGGCCACTTAAATACAGCAGCTCCAGAATATACACTCCTGCACAGAGAATGAATGCATGAACCACAAACAAGTTTTGGTTTAGATTTGAAGAAGGATATTGTGTGTGTGTGTGTGTGTGTGTGTGTGTGTGTGTGTGTGTATATGTATATATATATATATATTTTAAAGCGGAGCTCCACCCTATAGTGGAACTTCCGCTCATCGGAACCCTCCCCCTCCAGTGTCAGATTTGACACCTTTCAGGGGGGAGGGGGTGCAGATACCTGTCAAAGACAGGTATTTGCACCCACTTCCAGGAGTCCTCTCTGCAGGGAGTACGTCACTTCCCGCCCCCACCCGCTGTGTTCTGGGAAACGCTCGGCTCCCAGAACACAATGGGGATCAGTCAGGACGGCGCTGCGTGACTCGCGCATGCTCCGTAGGGAATCGGGCAGTGAAGCCGAAGTGCTTTACTTCCTGATTCCCTCACCGAGGATGGCGGTGGGGGCAGCAGAGTGACGAGCGATTGCTCGTCCTCTGCTGCCTTCATCGCTGGACTCCAGGACAGGTAAGTGCCCTAATATTAAAAGTCAGCAGTTGCAGTATTTGTAGCTGCTGCCTTTTTAATATTTTTTTTTCCGGCAGAGATCCGCTTTAAAATCCTCTGAATACCATGCATGTTAAAATATTGGACCGTTGATAATACAATCATCATACAACACCCCTTTTATGTCTTAAAACGCAAGACAGTTCCAACATTTCAAAGTAATAAATTAGGGCTAATTTGCTTTATTCCATTTTCTGACCTACGCTACATTGATTCTGAGTGCCAGTTGGAAATCTCTTACTAGAGACAGCAACTTCAGGTTTTGTTTGTAGATGACTACACACACAGTTTTTTATGTAAACAAATCTCTTTGCTCATAACCTGACAGAGCATCCAGCGACTCTAGGAAACTGTTGATTTTACTCTGTCTTTACTTTCTGTATAGCCAGACTACTTGTAGGTAGTATCAGTAAGGGCCAAGATCAACACGCATGCATTTTCATTGAAATCAAAAGGAAACGCATGTGTAAGCATCTGTGTTCATTGGTGTGAACGAGCATCTTCCTGTCTTTTTATGTGTTTCCATGGATTTAATGGAGAATGCACTTGTCTTAAAATGCACAAGCATGAATGCAACCTTGATTTGCAAAGCAGAAAAGATGGAGAATACCAACGTGTAGTGCAATAGCATTAACCTAGATATGGCAAATTTTTAAAGAAACATAACACAGAGAAACCGGTATCGAGATAAAAGGAAAAAAACAACCAATTAAAGCTGAATTCCAGGAAAACCGACCACAGAAAGCAATAGAAATAGATATGTGACCTGCCTAATCTTTCATGTCACCAGAAAGTACAGTCAGTTCTTGGGTCTCCCTGTAAACTACACTCGAGTCTGTGATTGGACAGTAAAAGAGCAGCAACACACTGATGTCATTCCTTTTGCCTTCCTCTCCTGTAAGTGCATTCACACAGAGACTGACAACACCCACAAAAGCAATAAAGCCCTAGCTGGCCTTTCCCTCTTCCATGTACTGTGTATGATATTATAGGAGGCTGATGCCAGGACAAACTCGGGCTCTTCTGCTAGTGCTATGTAAACATGTATGTATGTATGCATTTAGGGATTTTCAAATGAATACTCATCACATAACTGAATGAAATTTTAAATTCTTCCTGGAGTTCAGTTTTTATGCATTTGTATGCATACACTGCATATGTGAACTCGATGTAGCATGGACATTTTCAGTAACTGGAAAATTAGTTTACGGGAACAAGACCCGGTAGGCATTTGCGTGTTTTACATTCATAGATATAATTAAATTATATTGATATACAAGATTTAATCATTGAGACATTGCATTATTTTTTTTATGCGTTCCAAGGTAAACAGATCTCAGGGCACTTTGTAATCATTTTTTCACATAAGCTGAAAGGATGCAGACAGGAAACGCATGATATAACCACTTACCAAAGTGGCCTTTTTGCCCCTGTGTATATTTCCTTTTATTTACATTTCATACATTCCATTTTTAAAACAGACATTCTGCATGAGAAGCACACTTCCATAAAAGCTTATATTACTAGAGATGTTGAGCAACAAATTATTCAATAATCCACAATGTCATGGAGTGTCACTCCCATTAAAGCTATAGAGTATTTATTTAAATAATAAAAAGAAAACACAACCTAAGGATGATCTTGTGGTTTTTTTTTTTATTACTGCATTCACAATAACATTGTATGGTCCCAATGTGCCTGTCATTGTCTTTCTTTTTTTTTTATTGTTTAGCACAGTTGGATCTGAATTTCATGGGATTTTGTAATGTTGTTTTTCTGAGCGATTTAATTATCTCATTTGTGACACATTGATTTCAATGAAGTGCAAGCAACATGCTTGAGGGTAAATAGTTCAATACTGGAATATTGAAACTGTCCCATGTAATTTAGTGAGTTAGTCAGAGTGATCGCAATGTGCCCTACCAACAAAACTGCCTGTGCCCCCTTTCCTTCACAGGCATCCATGTGAGGTTAATGATATCTTTCAGTGGCCTAGTCATACATGCACATCCAAACATTTTCTAATGTACTGTTTGTAGCCAGTTTAACTTCAGGAATTTAGCTACTTTGTAACAAGTGCAGGCATGCTATTATCTGACAGGTTTAATGGGCTCCGAGAAGACCACTTCTGCTATAGTTCCAAGAGCTCCAACGCGGGACCTTCTGGTTTCAGCTCCTTCAGCAGCAGAGTCAATGCAGCTGCCATGCCTGCCCCTCCCCTCCCCTCCTACCCAATCACAGAAGCCTTTGTATCATATGAACTCATTCACAAAATACAAAGGCTTCTGTGAATGGACAGCAGAGAAGAGGGGCATGATTCTCTTCTCTCAGAGCCAGGATTGTCTCCTCTGGAAGCTCCAAAAGCGTGTCGGATATAAATAAAATAGAGAAGTCTAGGACGTGGTGTGCACCTCATCGGACTTGACTCATACCATGCCATCACGTTTTACAAAATGGCCAAATTCCTGGAATTCATCTTGTAAAAGCTTGAGTCAACGGGCAAATTGCGTTTAGATGTATTCTTGCATTTAATATCACTTTCAGATGCTTCTGAGACCATTTAAAGTTAATGGACAGATAAAGTTGGCCTCCTCCATAAACTTGTGTCAAGCTTCTGCTGCTGCTGCTGCTGCATTCTTCTTAAATTCTGTAGGGAGAGAAACCATGTTTTGGTTTGAAAAAAAGCTAATTCTCACGGGTATACATGAGATTTTTTTTTTTTTTTATGCAAGTGCCCCCTAGGTAACTCAACCATGTAGTGCAAACATTTTATTGTAGTTGCAATTGCAAATGTTAATTTATAGCCCTCATCCAATGGGAAGAGGGGGGGGGGGACTGCACAGAATATATACAACAAGGAAAATATTAGTTTAATAGTAGTGTAAGTTGTGTGCTGTAAGATTCTGTTTTTAAAGTTGGCTTTGTAAGTGCTAGAGATGGTTCCCAACCATTCAATAGGTTTCCAATGAAAGCGTTGTGCAGAGGAGGCAAGGCCATCGTATTTATTTCCTGCAAGCCAAAAACTTTGTAGATGAATACAATAATTTGCAGACAATAATTACAAAAACACAAAGCAAAAAAAATACATATTTATCATGGATGTTTCCTTACTTAAAGATCTCTTTTGAGAAATTATGTAAATGTTATATTTATTAACTTCTTTATATGAAGCAAGTCTAATAATAAAAATAATTTCCCCCAATGAAATGAAGATTTGAGAAGCTATAGATGCTTTTTTTTTTTTTGCTTACTTTTAATACAGGTGAAAGTGTTATTTATTAAGTTGATGTCATGTTACATGTTGTTAATTATATATTTCTTTTCTCTTTTACAAGAATAGCTGTAGATAATTATTAGCCCGATTGCAGTAGTTTGCTATTTTGAATGCAAAGTATCTTTCCTAATGAGATCATTCTGGTCGGTTTCAAAATTTTCATCATCAAGTTTCTGTAATGAGATGTTATATAATTTTTTTTCTTCTTGGAGCTCTGTAACAGGAAAAAAAAAAATATAGATTGAGAATACAGGGACTAATGGTTAACAATTATGAGATGGGAATGCGAGATTTGAATCTAATAAATTATAAAATGAAACTTGAGTGTGGAATTGTTTGTTATGTACCGTATGTTGCGCACCAGTCAAATCCAGCAGCAAGTATGCACATCATAAAAGTTAGACCCCATGAACACTGCACTTAGGGATGTCTGGCATTTTTTTTCTGCCTCTAAACACCCCTACATATTGGCTAATGTGTCCATACACACATAAGAGTTTAACTACTTGACTACTGGGTACTTTTTATTTTTTTATTTTATCAAAACTCCAATCATAATGGCCATTTTGCTTCCAATAAGGAATGGCCAAATACATATCTGTATAAAAAAACGTTTTAGAAAATTCCCGCTAAGACCCTTCATGCCACCCATCAGTGCCACCCATCACGCATTAAGCAGGACCAGGACCAAAGTTTTTTCATATTGTTTTTTTGTTTTATTTGTACCATGAAATACAGTTATTTCTTCTATGTACTCCAGTATCTCCTCCCAGTACTCTTGTATTCTCTGGCAATCCCACCAAATATGCATGGTCGTTCCTTTTTGTTTACAGTTCCTTCAGCATAACGGAGAGTTGTTTGTGTGAATTTTACTCATTCTCTCTGGCGTCAGGTGCCAACGTACCATGCACTTGTAATTTACTTCAATTGTCCCAATTTTAGAAGCAGAGTTGAATACTGCCCCTATCATGTCTGCTTCTTCCATTTTTTTACCCATATATTGTCCCCATTTTTCTATACACTTTAATGTTCCCTGTGTTTCTAGGTCTGTTAATATTTTGTATATTTGTGAGATACCATGTTTCAGTGGTTTTTCTATACTACAAAGTTTCTCCATCGGGTTTAGTGTTTTGCCATCCCTAATTGGCTGTGGTAAAGTGCTAATAAAGTACATTAACTGAAAATATTCCCACTCACTCAACTGTCGAACCCCATCAGCTATTCTTAAATCTTGTTTTGGTCTTATTTTAACTTGTGTAGTGATATCCCTGAGCTGTATGGCTCCCAGTTGTTTTCCCATCTGTGTCCTATTTCCTGGTGTAAAAGAAATTGTGCCAGCTAGTGGAATTAGGGGGGAATTGTATTCCCATTTTTCACGCCTGTGCATTGTGTCCCAAATTTTAAATACATCTTAGTTATGGTATGGGTGTCTGTATTTAGTGTCCTATATTTAGGCGCTATCCAAATATTATTGTGTAATTGTGTCTTACTTAATGTGTCTTCCATTTGTACCCATTTCTTTTTAGTATATAGATTTGCCCATTCTGCTAATCTTGCTAGTATTGCCACATGGTAATATCTTTTTATTTCTGGGAGGGCCAGTCCCCCATTTTATTTTTTATTTTATTTTTTTTAGACTTAAACGTGTATAATTTACTCTGGCCTTCTTTCCCTGCCAAATGTATTTCAAAATTATAGTTTTCATTGTCTTAAAGAAACTTTGAGGTATTCTTATGGGCAGGGCAGGACTTAAGGTGGTGGGGGCCCCTGGGCTTGAGTGTTGAAGGGGCCCCCTGGAGCCGCCGGGAATTGGGAGGGAACGAAGATGTTGAGCGAGGGGGGGATCATAGTTGAGCGGGGGGTGCCTCTCACCTGTGCACGGAATGTGCTCCGGTTCCTCCTGTGGGGGTTTTGCAGTTGTTGAGCGGGGGGGAGTGCCTCTCACCTGTGCCGACAGCCGGAGCCACAGACTGTCATTAGCCCGGCTGTCGGCTTTCTTCCCTTCAGCAGCCACAGTCCTCCACACACCGCTCCGGTTCCTCCTGCTTCCGTGCTGCCTCCTCTTGCAGTGCGGGAAAATTAACCCTTTCGCGGGACTGCGGGAAGAAGCTGTCTGTGCGGGAAAGTCCTGCAGAATCCGTGCGTGTTGGGAGGTATGCGCATGGCCGCCATCAGGAATTTTGGGGCCCCTTACAAAGCTTAAGGCATGGGCCAACTGGAGCAGAGAACCGGGAGGGGGGGTGCTGCCGCCTGAAATTGAGAAGCGGGGGGCCTTTACAAAAAAAAGAAGAGATAAAGAAAAAAAAAAAAAAAATATATATATATATATATATATAAAAATGGGGGTAGCCATCCGGGGCCCTGGGGACCTCTGGGCCCTTTAATAAAAATAAAAAAGAAACCTCTGGGCCCTTTAATAAAAAACTAAAATAAAAAAAATAAACATTTATAAGAAATACATAAAAAAGGGAGGTTGCCATCTGGGCCCCTGGGGACCTCTGGGCCTTTTAATAAAAATGTTTTAAAAAAAATAACAAAATAAACATTTATAAAAAAAAATAAAAAAGGGGGGGTTGCCACATGGGGACCTCTGAGCCCTTTAATAAAAAAATAAAAAAAGGAGGGTTACCATCCGGGGGCCCTGGAGACCTCTGGGCCCTTTAATAATAATAATATATATATATATATATATATATATATATATATATATATATATATATAAAATATTTTTTTTATAAAAAATAAATAAAAAAAGGGGGGTTGCCGATTGGGGGCCCTGGGGGAGGGGGGGGTTGCCATGCGGGGGCCCTGGAGACCTCTGGGCCCTTTAATAATATATATATATATATATATATATATATATATATATAAAATACTTTTTTTTTTATAAAAAATAAATAAAAAAAGGGGGGGGACCTCCGGACCCCTAAAAAAATATAAAAAAAATAAAATGTTTTTTTTTTTTAAAGGGGGTTGCCATCCGGGGCCCCCTATTGGGCGGGGCCCATGGGCTTTAGCCCAGTCAAGCCCAATGGTAAGTCCGGCCCTGCTTATGGGAAGCATTTGAAACATATAAGTTATTTTTGGTAAGGTCATCATTTTGAACGCATTGACCCTCCCTATCCATGAGATGGACCTCCTCGCTAAATTTTTCAAGTCTTGTTTTATATCGTTTATTAAGGGGATACAATTTGCCAGGTATAGTTTTTCTACTGTAGGTGTTATCTTGATTCCTAAATATGTTAGAGCTTTTTTTCTCCCAAGTAAATGGAAACTCTTTCTGTAAAGCTTTTTCTTCCTTTTTGTCTAAACCCAGGTTTAAGATTACGGTTTTTATAGGATTAATTTTAAAATTCGAAAGCTCCCCATATTTTTTTATTTCTTTTATTACATTAGGTAATGATAATCTTGGTTTGGTTAGGTATAGGATATGTCATCTGCGTAAGCAGCCACCTTATGTTCTTCCTCACCTACTCTCACCCCTCCTATGTCTGGATTACTTTGTATTTTAGCTAACAATGGTTCCAATGATATTATATATAGGATGGGGAGAGCGGGCACCCTTGTCTGGTTCCGTTGGTCATCTCGCACACAGACGATACACTCCCATTGACCTTTACCCTAGCCGTCGGCTGGTTACATAAATTGTTAACCCTTTTTATATATCTGGGTCCTAGTCCTATACTCCGCAATGTATCCATCATAAACCCCCAGTCGACTCGGTCAAATGCTTTTTCTGCATCTATTGACATGAGTACGACTGGGGGTTTCTTCTCTTTATCTTTATGTAATAACAGTATGGTTCTTATGCTATTATCTCTTACTTCCCTTCCTTTTACAAAACCCGTCTGATCTTCATTAATTAGGTCGGGCATTAAGATTTTTATCCTCGTTGCCAATATTTTTGCATATACTTTTATATCTGCGTTTAACAACGCTATTGGCCGATAGTTGGAGCAAAGAGCTCCATCTTTTCCAGTTTTTTGAATAACTGAAATATTGGCAAGGAGTGATTCTTTTCTTATATCTTGTTCTTCTCCTATTTTATTTAGATAGTTACATAATTCTGGGACCAAAAGTTCTTTACATTTTTTATAGTACTTAATCGGTAGGCTGTTTCCTGAAGAGCTTTATATATTTCTTCCTGAGTAATTGGTTCCTCTAATAATTTCACATTTTCCTGGGAGATCTTTGGTAGATTGGCTTCCTCCAAACATTTCTGTATTTTAATTCTTCTTCTATTTTCCTCTTGCTGTCGCATCTCGTTTTTTCTAATAGAATATAATGTGCTATAATATGTCTGGAAGACCTCTGCGATTTCAGATGTTTTATATTTCATCTCTCCTGTCTGGTTCTTTATTTTTTCAAAATAATTTGTTTCTTTTTTCTCTAGATATTCTGGCCAAGTATTTCCCAGGTTTATTTTCCCACCTGTATCTTTCTTTTACTACGTTCTTAAATATTTTTCTCGTTTCCTGTTCCATCAAGTCTCCAAGCTGGGCCATCACTATTTTTTGATATTTTTCCCTGTCTTGATATGTTTTGTTTTTGTTCCAGTTCGTGTAGCTCCTTTTTTTGTTTTTTTCATTGTTAATTCTCTTGCATTCTTTTTCCCCGCTCCTATGGAGATCAGTTTGTCCCTAATGAACGCCTTATGGGCTTCCCATATTGTTGCCAAACTCACTTCTGGTGTATTATTTGTCATAAAGTATTGTTCAATCTCGTTTGTTATTGTCTTATTTACTGCTATATCATCTATAAGATCTTCATTTAAATTCCACGTCCCTTTTCTTTGCTCTATTTCGTTAAACCGTATTTTTACCATAACCGGATCGTGATCCGAGAGAGACGTTATACCTATTGACGTTTCTATTACAAATTCCAAAACCCCATGGTCCACCATAATGTAGTCCAGTCGAGTACATATCATGTACTGATGAGTGATAGATGTAATCCTTTTTATTTGGATGTGTTATTCCCCATTGGTCTATTAATTGCTGGTTATACATTTTTTTTCTTAACCAATCTTAGTTGTTTGGTATCTCTCATCTGTACCCAAGAAATGCTCTCATCTGTACACAAGAAATGCTCTCATCTGTACACAAGAAGTGCTATCGAGCTGATGTTCCATTGAGGGGTTAAAGTCTCCCGCTAAGATTACATAGCCTTGTTTGAAATCCATTAAGGCGTTCAAAATTCCCTATAGGTATTTTTTGCGGTTGTTT
This sequence comes from Rana temporaria, assembly GCF_905171775.1. Taxonomy (NCBI): domain Eukaryota; kingdom Metazoa; phylum Chordata; class Amphibia; order Anura; family Ranidae; genus Rana; species Rana temporaria. The sequence continues at coordinate 309,760,503 of NC_053489.1, forward strand.
GTTGTGGCAATATATGTTTGCAAGGGTATATCTTTTACCATATAAAATCCCTTTCAGGAACAGGTAGCGACCTTCTGGGTCAACACTGCGCTCTGCCACTGTGAAGCTGATATTTTTCCCTACTCCTATGGCGACTCCCTTTGCTCTTTTTATTTGGGGAATCTCCATAGTACCAGGTTGGGATTGCCCGGGAATAGAGCCTTACCTTGGAGTCTAATGCAATATGTGTCTCCTGCAAGAAGACTATTTCTGCGGAGTACCTTTCCATCTCTTTTTAATACCATGTGTATTTTTTCTGGAGAGTTAAGACCTCTGACGTTATATGTAATAAAATTTACGTTGGTCCTTTTTTTTTTCTTTCTTCCTTCCTTTTCTGACAGATGTTTTTCCTTTTTTTTTTTATTCCCAGGTGTACAAATCCTAATTCCCTTCGGCCCCTTTCACATTGAGGAGTTTTTCAGGCGGTACAGCACTAAAAATAGCGCTGCTATCCCGCCTGAAAAACTCCTTCACTGCAGACTCAATGTGAAAGTCCGAGGGCTTTCACACTGAGGCGATGCGCTGGCGGGAGACAAAACAATCTCCTGTCAGCAGCATCTTTGGAGCGGTGAGAGGAGCGGCATGTATACCGCTCCTTCACCGCTCCTTCCCATTGAAAACAATGGGAAACCGTGGGGGTTAATACTGCACCGCTAGCGGCTGATTCCTGCTGCAATCCCGGCGGTATAGTGCCGCTATTTTTAGCGGCATTATACCGCCACCGCGGCTCCCGCCCCAGTCTGAAAGGGGCCTTCCTCCTCCCAACCACCCACCCCCCCTCCCCCTCCTCTGTGCTTTCACCCCATGGTCTCCGTGTGGAGTAAGCTCTTATGAGGCCCTCCTTGGCACTCTATACTCCTGTAGGTGGAGTTCTGTTTAGCACAAACAGCCTCCTCTCCCCTATTGCTAGGGCAGTGGTGCCAGAGCAATCCCCGAGACGCGATCCCCTTGCCCCCTCCAATTACTTTGTGTCTTTGTTTACTTCAATAATCCCCTATGTACCCCCCACGCCGCTCCCCCCTCCCGCCATTGAGCCCGGGAGGGAGACGGACCGCGAGCGAGAAGGAAAAAAAAACAAAAAGAGTGCAATATTCTCCCCCGCTCTCGCTCTGTCCCCCCCCCCCCCCCCCCCCCGCACCGGAACTATCTCTGATTAGCTATTTGGTATAGGAATGTCCAGTTTTTGGCAGAAATCTGGTATCCCTTCCATAAACCGCAATCTCGCCGTACTACCTTCCTTTCTGCCGATCAGACGTGCTGGGAAACCCCAGTTGTACTGGATTTGATGCTCATGCATAACTTTTAATAGTGGTTTCAAACTTCTTCTCCTCTTCAGAGTTTCTTGGGACAGGTCCTGAAATATATTTGAATAGTATTTTCTTCGAATTTTATTGGCGACCTTCCTCTCAAGTTCCTCCATAGGTGATTTTTCTCTTCCCAGCATTCAAATCACACAATAATAGCTCTCGGGTTTTCCTGTGGTATTTCTCTTGGTCTCCTTATCCTGTGGACTCTTTCTATTCTTAATAGGGAGGTTATTTCTCTATCCAGTAATGTATTACAGATTTTCATTATTTTTTTTCTGCAAGATTTTCCGGCTGGGTTGAGTCTGGTACTTCACGTATTCTAATGTTCTTCCTCCTGTGTCTATTTTCTTGATCCTCTAATTTATATGCTTGTTCTTGTTGTTCCTTTCTTATATATCTTATTTCTTCTTCCAGTCTTTTGATGGTGATTGCATTACAATCAGTCTTTTTTCCTACTTCTTCCACTCTTTCCAGCATATACCCCATGTTTTTTTGTATTTTTTCCATTTGCAATTTGAGTGATTTTTCCAGAGCAGCAAACATGCCTTCTATTTCTATTTTTGTTGGCAGTAATGCCTTGTTTTGTTGTTCTTCCTCTGTTATCTGTTAAAATTCTGCTTCAGCCTCTTGTTCTACTGTAGGTTCTGATAATATGTCCATTTCTGCCAGATTTTTAGCAGAGGCTTTTTTCTTTTCCTTTTTCTTCTCCTTACTTTCTGTCTGATTACTTTTGGGTCCCTGCTGCTTCTCTGTCTCCTGCTTGTCTCCGTTTCCCCCATGAATTACAAATTTACTCATTGGACTTTGGGTCAAGCTCAAACGGGGGATTTTGGAGGCGCCCCCTCTCTTGCTCCACTTCCTCTGGTGCTCATGTTTTATACCCGCTTGGTTTACCCCACCTTCCCTTCCTTTCAGGGTTACTTCCTCTCCCAGGGGGTAGGGTAATATAGTGACACTGTTCAGGTCACCCGCTTCCCTCCATCCGCAACCCCCAACCCGCCGAGGGCCTCCCAATCACTACAATAGTCCTCCTGTCTTTGAGCCCACCGAGCTGGAAAGAGACAGCAGCAAGGGACAGGAAAACACAGAATCCAAATAGGCGTAGTGTATTCTTTATATTTATGGAACAACTGTGGTATTCCGTGCTGGCCTAGCGATCGATCGCCCTACCATACTCAGGCATTTGGTTTGTAATAAATTACTATAAGAAGCGTGACCGATCCAGTGTCCACTTTATTTCTCGCCCCTTCCTTTACTTTTATACTAAAAAGTTCACCTATTTAGGTTTTCCGTTCAGCCCGTCACAGGCGAAGCAGGCGTACCCAAATCAGCAGGGAACCATTGATTCTCATTATTTTATGGTATTATCTATTATTTCAGGTTGTGAGGTTAAAGCGGATCTGGATAAACAAAGAGAGTCTCGTCCTCCATGCTCCTATGACATGGCTCAGCTGCAGCACCATGTCTTCTGGGGGAAACCGAAGCTGGGGGGGAGAATCCGTCCTAGGACTCAACAGCACCAGGGACCGAGCAATATCCACATGTCATACGTTGCACCGGCTCTCCCCGCTATTTGGGAACCTGGACCGTGCTCAGGGCTGCACTCCTTAACATTCAATTCATGTCTGCAGCTGTCCGTGCACCCCCCGTCCTCTTCCCAGTCCTCCCGAGCACTGCAATACTCCTCAGCCCAGCGGTGTCTTGCAGATAGCCCGGCCACCATCGGGGGAGTCCTCCGCTCCATGAGATTCTCTGCGGAGGGAGCCACACCACTGCTGTTATCTCCCACGTCGGGCAGTCCACATCCCGGGCTGTAAGCGGATGGATCAGGCGGGGGAAGGGGGACTCAGTACGGCGTGGGGAAGCATAGGGCGGGGATCAGCCGCTAATCTCCTAGAGCTGAGATGGAGATCGGGCATCTCGTCTAGGCGCTCCGGCATGCCGTCCGCACCATCACTAGACTCCTCCCTCTCAAGCCGCTACCCCTACTGGATACTGTTACCCCCTTCCTGCCCAGGCCAATTTTATAGCCCCGTCACAAGTTTAATGACAATTGCTCAAGGATGCAACACTGTACCCAAACAAAATTATAATATTTTTTTTAAGACAGAGCTTTCTTTTGTTGGTATTAACCACTTAAGACCCGGACCAAAATGCAGCTAAAGTATCCGGCCAGTTTTTGCGATTCAGCACGGTGTCGCTTTAAGTGACAATTGCGACGTAGCTCCCAAACAAAATTGGCGTCCTTTTTTTCCCACAAATAGAGTTTTCTTTTGGTGATATTTGATCACCTCTGCGGTTTTAATTTTTTGCGCTCTAAACAAAAATAGAGCGCCAATTTTGAAAAAAATGCAATATTTTTTACTTTTTGCTATAATAAATATCCCCCAAAAATATATAAAACGTATTTTTTTCCCTCAGTTTAGGCCGATACGTATTCTTTTACCTATTTTTGGTTAAAAAAATCGCAATAAGCGTCTATTGGTTGGTTTGCGCAAAATGTATAGCGTTTACAAAAAAGGGGATAGTTTTATTGCATTTTTATTAATACATTTTTTTTTTTTTACTACTAATGGCGGCGATCAGTGATTTTTTTTCATGACTGCGACATTATAGCGGATACTTCGGACAATTTTGACACATTTTTGGGACCATTGTAATTTTCACAGCAAAAAATACATTTAAAATGCATTGTTTACTGTGAAAATGACAGTTGCAGTTTGGGAGTTAACCACCGGGGGCGCTGAAGGGGTTATGTATGACCTCATCTGTGTTTCTAACTGTAGGGGTGATGTCATCGATTGTGTGTCCCTATATTAGGGAACACACGATCCATGACAGCGCCACAGTGAAGAACGGGGAAGCTGTGTTTACATACAGATCTCCCCGTTCTTCAGCTCCAGGGACCGATCGCGGGACTCCAGCGGCGATCGGGTCCGCGAGTCCCGTGGCTGTGGTCACGGAGCTTCAGGCCGGGTCGCGGGAGCGACGTATATCGGCGTGAAGGGGTCCTTAAGTGGTTAAACAAATGGAAAAAAAAAGACAGAAAATTCTGAAGAAAATATTTTTTTCTTAGTGTGTTTATAAAATTTTCTAAACAAATTATTTTTCTCCTTTGCTGATGGGCACTGATTGGGAGCACTGATGGACACAGATTGGCAGCACTTGCGGGCACTGTTGGGGCTACACTGATGATCAGTGCCCTGATTATCAGTGTAGATGTCCCCTTTGTGGATCTGCCAGTGATCAGCTCTCCTCTCCTCTCCTCACGGACGGTCAGCATGAGGAGAGGACTGATGATAACTGGCAAATCCTGTTTACACTGTGATCATCTGTGAATGGACACAGCTGGTCACATGGTAACGAGCCGCTGTGATTTCTACCTTTTTAACCAAGGTTAAAAGCAGAAAAAAATAAACTACCAATGCATCCAGGAGCAAACTATGATTTTAATACGTGGCACAGATGGCCAAAAAGCCTGAGACGGAGCGTTGTATATAGTTTGGAATAAAGGGCTCTATATTGCATTAAACAGAAATGTTTCTGGAATGTTTCTGACTGATGGGTCATAGAGGAATAATTTGCATGGCTCTGCCAACTGATCTGATATGAAGACTTGTCCTCTTATTTTTGCAATAAGTGATGGAATAAAACCTGTGAATACTCTTTGTTCTAAGAAAGCTTTACTGTGCTATGCACTGATGTGGTTGGCGGGCTTCTTGATTTCTGTAGTCCCTTCTCACCATAACCTTAAGGCTACTTTCGCACTGGGGCGTCACGGGTGTTGGCGGTAAAGCGCCACTTTTAACCCCCGCTAGTGGCCAAAAAAGGTTTAAAACCGCCCGCAAAGCTGCGCTGCAGCCGCGGTTCTGAGGTGCTGCCCATTAGGTGCGGTGTATACAGCGCCTTCAAGATGCGTCTGGCAGCCCTCGAGCTTTCACACTGGAGTGAAAGTGCGCTTTGCAGGTGCTATTTTTAGCGCTATAGCGCCTCGTTGTGAAAGTAGCCTTAAGTGGTTGTAAACCCTTTAAAAAAAAAACATGCAAGACAAAGGCATGATGAGCTTAGCTCATTATGAATTACTTACCTTAGATCGAAGCCCCCAAAGTCGTCCTCGTCTCCCCCTCCGGCCACAGACATCTCTCCGGAAGGTATCGCCGCTCCGGCGCTGTGATTGGCTGGAGCGGCGATGACTTCACTCAGCGCATGCGCGCGGGAGCCATCAAAGCCGGCATTAGCCATTTACAAATCCGGCATTCCCAGTGTGCATGCGCCATAGACATCGGTGCATTCTTTTTGGGAAATATCTCCTAAACCATGTAGGTTTAGGAGATAGTGCAAACACCTCTAAGTAAGCCCTAATCTAGACTTACCTGTAGGTGTAACTTCCCCCAGAGGGTTTACTTCCTCTTTAAGCTTCATATACACTAGCGGCTCTAAGACCCCTTTCACACAGAGGCAGTTTTCAGGCGTTTTAGCACTATAAATGGCGCCTGAAAACTGCCTCCCATTTATTTGAATGGGTGCCCTGAAAACCTCTGCCAAAAGCACCGCAAAATGACCGGCGCTTTAGCAGTGCTTCAGTGTAAAAGGGGTCTTAAACTTGAGTTTAGGAGCTTTTGGCATTTTTTTTGCCAAAGCTACTAAACTCAACTCCATAGAAGCCTATGTCAATGTACACATAGGCACATTAGCAGAGTTTTAGAGCGGCTGCAGTTAGGCCCCTTTCACACTTGTGCGATTCCAAAGTCACGCGATGTGGCCACGATTTTGACAAAACAGTCATACGACTGTGGATCCGACTTTGCCCTGCGACTTGAAGTCCGACTTCAAGGATCCGACTTTGATCCCCAAATAATTAGGGGGAACTCCACGCCAATTTTTTTTTTTATTTTTTAAGCAGCATGGATTCCCCCTCCTTGAGCTTCCCAGTTGCTTTGGCCCTGCGCCCCTCCTGCCCCAAAGCACCCACCCCCCCATGTTGAGGGCATGCAGCCTGGTACGGTTCAGGGAGGGGGGGGGCGTTCACTCATCCCGCCCCCTTTTCTGACCTGCCTGGCTGCGTGTTCGTATAAGTGTGAAAGGGGCCTTGGGTGAGTTTCGACCTTCCTTTCCTAAACACCGTAGATTTGCATTCAGGATAAAAACGGTTTGACCACTGGCCGCAGAAAAAAAATGCAGCAATAACAGTGGCACAATTTTGTTGCGTTTTCACGGTAAATTAACTCTAAGTGTACATGAAGCCTAATGCCGCGTACACACCATCACTTTATGTGATGAAAAAAAACGACGTTTTTAAAAACGTCACTTTAAATGACCGTGTGTGGGGGAAAACGTTGTTTTATGTCTTGTGAAAAACGACAAAAAAAAATTGAAGCATGCTTCAATTTTATGTGTCGTTTTTCAAAACGTTGTTTTTTACTTCACAGAAATTGACCGTGTGTAGCAAAAAAAGACGTTTAAAACGACGTTTTTAAACCCGCGCATGCCCAGAAGCTACTTATGAAGCAAGCTTCAATGGAAAAAAGTGGTGAACGTAACCTCGCTTTGCTAGAACATTGTGAAAAAACGATGGTGTGTAGGCAACTTCGTCTTTGAAAATTGAAGTTTCAAAAACGTTGTTTTTTACTTCACAGAAAATGTCGTTTTTTTTCATCACATAAAGTGATGGTGTGTACAGGGCATAAGAACCAAAAATATTTGATGAGCACCTTAAGAATTCACTCCATCCATCAAACAAGACGTGGATGCATTAGTGTGTCAAATATAATTCATAATGAGCTAGTATGCTAGTCATACTAGATCATTGTGCCTTTGTCTCGCAGGTTTTTATTTTTACATTTTTTGGGGGGTTTACAACAGCTTTAATTTCGTGTGCTTCATCTTTGAAAATAGTTGCTCACACATACAGGTGCTGCCAAAAAACATAAATAAGGTTTGATCGTGAAGAGTGGAATGTTTTACTTTGGGTAAATAAAACTTCTTAAAGCCCAGTACAAAGACCATTTTTTCTTCAGTTGCATGTGTTTGTCAAGTGTAAACGCATTTTTACAAAAAAATAAAAAAAATTGTACGTTTTTACGATTTTGTGTTGGGCCACATTCATAGCCATCCTGGGCTATACAGGTTTGACACCTCTGACTCAGATTTTACAAGTTATTGTATGGTTGTCTCCCCAAGTTGCATTTAGCCAAACCTGAACATGGTCAAAACTTTCCAAAGCAATAATATATTTTTTTGTACAGTCATCTATTAATAGTGGGCCATTTTACTCCGCACATTTCATTGCTGCACCATGGAACATGCTGGAACATTTTAAACAACTCGAGCAATTGCCCCTCTCTGACTTGTTTCAACCTGATGGGTATGATTGGTGTCTACAATTAAGCCCATCTGTTCTCAGATGGGGACATGCTGTTCATGAAAACAAAAGGAGAGACAGAGAACACGGGCTCCAGTTGCAATACCTTTTTATTGGATAAAAGCAAATAATAAAATCAATGCACTTACAAAGTAACAGTGTGAACAAGCATCAAAGGTCATCAATACAGCTCCTTGGGCAGCAGGTCCCCATGCACAGTGTCACCTAAACCATCCAGGAACGGAATCGCAACTGCCGACAAGCTGCACAAGACCATTCGGCCTCTCTCTGAGCTGATCGGCCATGGAAGAGCCGGCGCTGCCTCTTTCGTCACGTGACTCGAGGGAGAACCAGGACGCACAGGATTGCCAGGACAACGTGTTTCAGAGGGTGCAGCCTCCTTCTTCAGATCTCCATGCTGTTTGTGGTTGAATAAAGTTTTTACAAAGAATAGACATCATCGGTGTGCTGCCTGCAGTCTGTTACAATCTTGGTACTAAGAGCTTGCAGAGGCTGCTTTGCCGGCACCTGATGTAGCCAATGTGGATGAGCAACTCTGCTTTTGCCGCAGTACCTCTTGGTTTGGTTCATCTAACAAACTTGAGTGATTCTTCAAAGCACCATTTCTTAGGTCATTCTCTTTTTTAAGGGGAAAATAAATAGGTTAATCTACAGTTTTAGTATTCTCATTCTTGTTGGAATTATTCTCTAAAAATATAGGTTGCTGTCAAAACCTAAACTAGCTCATAATTTCTCATAATGGCACAATGTGTTGCTTATTTCAATCACACAGTACAGGACAGCAGATCTCTAGTCATAGCAATGGGTTATAGGCTGAGACCTTTGGGTAATTGGACACCGTCAAAAAAGCTGCATGCATTTTCCTTTTAAAATCTCTCCCAGTCCCAGCTTGTTTTGCTAGTGTCTTTAGGTGATGGACATTCTCTCTCCTCCATTAACTTACTTTCCCCCTTTTTTTCCCCCGTTCTGTTCTGCAAGATTTTTCTATGAAATTATGGATGTTCCAAAGGCCACTGCAGCTTTTGTGTGCAGCTTTCTGGGCAGCTTTTCCTAAGCTGATCCTTGAGGGACTGTGCTTGGAAGAAGAGGCAGGGCTGCCTTGTAATGTTGCTTCAGGCACTGGATCTTCTGTGGATGCTCACTTTTTTATAACATGCTTCAAGTTGAGTTTGCTGTGGGTTTCTGTACAGGTCCATTAGCAGGTGGAGCCCTGTTTCTGTAGACCTCTTCAGGGGTATGACAATTTTTTTATTTTTTTTTGCAATCCTTATTTTTTCATGCTAAAAGCATACATTTCCATACAAAAAATAAATGTCAAAGATAACATGAGCAGAGGCCACAACACATGTGAATCACAGCATATATCACATAACATTTAGCATGTATCACATATCACAAAGCACCACTTTGAGGTCATGCTGTTGGGTGCGTCTTCATGAGGGGAAGAGGAATTACCAGGGACTGGTTCTAATAGCCAGCACCTCCTATATTGACAGCCTAAAGGGCCCTCCAGGAAAAGCATACAACAAGGACCAGCCTTCGGGTATCATGACAGCCGCCCCAGCAGGCTGGGGTACCCCTGAGTGTTAAAAGAGCACAAAAACCTCAGGGGTGACCACTGTCCCCCCTTCTCTTTGTCCTCTTGCTGGAACCGTTCCTATGCCATGTCCAACTGAACCCCAATATCTCAGGAGTGACGGTTAAACACACTCAACATAAGGTGTCGGCATACGCAGATGACCTTATGTTCTCACTTACCAATCCCTCAGTCTCTCTCCCAAACCTCCTATGGGAATTCGTAAGAGCACTTTTGAACCAATGGCACACGGGTCTGTATTCCTGGGTGGGTAGATGTAATATCCTTAAAATGACGATCCTCCCGAAATCCACATTCACAGAATTTATCTGGGCCAGGAAGAGGCCGCGGTTATCACACAAATTACTAGTCTTACCTAAACAACATGGCGGACTTGCACTACCGGACATTCGTACCTACCATCGGGCAGCGCACCTTGGGAGGCTTATCGATTGGTGTCGACATAAGGAGACCAAACTCTGGATACAATTGGAGCAAGACCAGAGTGTGGTCCCCCTTAACAGAGCTCCCTGGTGTTACATGTCCCTGCCGGTGGAGCTCAGGTGTCACCCATTGATTGGCAACACAACCCAGGTTTGCGCGCGACTCCTCTCCCAGACCTCCGTATCCTCTCCCAACTCGCCTTTATATCCCATACTGGGGAACCCGGGTTTGCGCCAGGCATGCAGGACGCTGTCTTTCGGCTTGCACCAGGCCTCCCACTTTAGTACGGGAGGGCACTGGAATACCATTGCAGATTTTTTTGACCCCTCGGACCAGTTTCGCTTAGACTTCCTGAGGTCCCGTCAGCTAGCCCACTTTCTCCACCCTTTGAAGCCCTCCGGCTCAGGTGACCGTTGCCTCACAACATTGGAAGAACACTGTGACGCCTCGGGACCTGTAGCGCATACACTCTCATTGACCTACAATCTTCTAAACACTCCGCAGGTAGACTTTGTACCCCCGGGAGTTGGAGCTGAACTGTCACTTTAATGAAGCCAGGCGACAGCGTATGCTTAGGTTCACACACAAGTCCTCGATCTGTGCCAAAATCCAGGAGACCATTAACAAACTACTATCGGGGTGGTACAGAACCCCTGCTCTCCTACACAAGTTTTTCCCGGCCACGTCTGATCTTTGCTGGCGCTGTCGGGCATATAGGGGAACATAGCGGAATCCATGGGCACTGATGTCATCACGCCAGGCCTGCCCCACTGACGCTCCACAAGCGGGAGACCGACCCCCCCTGCTACCCCCCACTCTACACTCTATGACCACTCCTTATGTCTCTCCTCGCTTCTTTCTTACTCCTTTGTTTTTCTTTCCTTCCCTCTCTTGATGCTCCTTACTCCCAGGCTTGGGAGCCCTATTATATATCTAGAAAATGGGGGGACTGGGCTCATGGGCCCTGGCATCTTGCATCGCTACATTTTAGCACGCACACACCCTCCTCCTTGTAGGGGATTCCCATGGCAACTATGCACACCCAGTATAGCAGAGACACCTGGGCAAAAGGCCAGGCACGCGAGAGGCACATTATGGTTAGTTGTAATGTTGTTACCCACTGTATCGTGTCTTACGATTAGACGTGTCGTTCATTATTCATGATGCCATGTACCTAAACTTGTAATGTGCTATTTTCATGTACTGTGTTTTATCTTGTATCGTGCTGGGTCGTGTGGGCCCTGTCCCTGTTATAAATAAAATTAAAATAAAAAAAAGAGCACAAAACAAAGAGGGGAGGCTTTTGCCTCATATGTGGCATGTAGAACCATGAATCTGGGTGGTTTTGGCAGTCAGCTGATAGCAAGAGTCTGGGTCACTGAAGAGCAAAAGCTCGGAATGTCAACACTGGAGAACTAGCAGCAATTAAGGTGATCAAACTGGAACCAGTCCGCATGGCGATCTGCTGGAGAGCTGTATGGTGAACTTAGAGGAGAGCTGTATTGTGAACTTAGAGGTGAAGACCCTTTCTTGCTGGATTGATTGAGTACCAACAGGGCTGATGAGCCATATGCGTATCTGATCTCTTTTACTAGGGATCCATTAAATTTGGTAAGCAGGATATAGATAGGAGGTGGAGGCTTTCGTCTATTCTGCTACTCAGACACCATTTCCCGGGACACTTTCAGCACTTTCCTTTCTGGCATTAGAAATCTGCACGGAGATTGAATATTTTTGAATTTTCCTTTGGGACTTTATACATGTGGTTTGCACTGAGATGCATGCGTGCACATGTCACTTCATTTAAGTTTTCATGAACTTATAATCACTTTTATATGGTTGTTTCATTTATGCATTTATTATCACCATTCATGTTGGGTATAGATTATATTTTTATGTTACACCATTAGCGCAGCGCAGCCTAATTCCATTTGCATGTAGAACCATAACATACATGAAAGGGCATTAGCTGTAGAAGTAGAAGAAAATAAAACAAATTAGGGGGAGAGAGACAAAGGAGGGCATGTATGCTCAAGGGGGGATATATACTGCTCAAAAAAAAAACAACACTTTGAAAACACATCAGATCTCAATGGGAAAAATATCATGCTGGATATCTATACTCATATGGATTGGGTAATGTGATAGGAACAAAAGGATGCCACATCGTTTGATGGAAATGAAAATGATCAACCTACAGAGGGCTGAATTCAAAGACACTACGAAAAGTAATATGAAAAGATTATGCAGCAGGCAAGTCCATTTTGCTAAAATTTACCTCCATGGATATGCTTCCCAGACCATCACTGACCCACCACCAAACCAGTCATGATGAACGATGTTACAGGCAGCATAATGTTCTCCACAGCTTCTCCAGACTCTTTCACATCTGTCACATGTGCCCAGGGTAAACCTGCGCTCATCTGTGAAAAGCATAGGGCGCCAGTTCTGGTGTTCAATGGCAAAGCTCCACGGTATCGGGCAGTGGGCTCAGGGCCCACTAGAAGATGTCTGACCCTCAGGCCACCTTCATGATGTCTGTTTCTAAAAGTTTGGTGAGAGACATTCACATCAGTGGCCTGCTGGAGGTCATTTTGTGGGGCTCTGGCAGTGGTCATCCTGTTACCGGTCCTGCTAATGGGTTAAGAACATTCTATGGCCTTGTCCAGCTCTCCTAGAGTAACTGCCTGTCTCTTGAAATCTCCTCCATGCTCTTGACCCTTTCACATCTGTCACATGTGCCCAGGGTAAACTTGCGCTCATCTGTGAAAAGAATAGGGTGCCAGTGGCGGACCTCCCAATTCTGGTGTTCAATGGCAAATGCCAATCAAGCTCCACGGTATCGGGCAGTGAGCTCAGGGCCCACTAGAAGATGTCTGACCCTCAGGCCACCTTCATGAAGTCTGTTTCTAAAAGTTTGGTCAGAGACATTCACACCAGTGGCCTGCTGGAGGTCATTTTGTGGGGCTCTGGCAGTGGTCATCATGTTACCGGTCCTGCTGATGGGTTAAGAACATTCTATGGCCTTGTCCAGCTCTCCTAGAGTAACTGCCTGTCTCTTGGAATCTCTTCCATGCTCTTAAACACTGTGCTGGGAGACACAGCAAACCTTCTGGTAATGGCATGTATTGATGTATCATCCTGGAGGAGTTGTACTGCCTATGCAACCTTAATGGGTCCAGGTATGACCTCATGCTACCAGTAGTGACACTGACCTTAGCCAAATGCAAAATTTGTGAAAAAAAGTCAGAAAAGATGAGTAGGGAAAAAAATGTCAGTAGCCTTCACCTGTAATCCTGTTTTGGAGGTGATCTCATTGCTGCCCATCTAGTGCACCTGTTAATATAATATTTAATTATTGATAATTGAATTAACACCAAAGAAGCTGAAATTGATTATCCCCCTCTGCTACTTAACTGACCAGATCAATATCCCAGGAGTTTAATTGACTTGATTCTATACTCTGAATAAAAATGTTCCTTTCATTTTTTTTTTGAGCAGTGTATATGGCCTCCTTACTGCCTAATTTAATAAAAAAAATGCCCGCACCACCACGGCACAACTGAATGCATTGCATGAGGTTTGTGGGCTGGTTACAGCACGGCCCCATTGTAAAGATTTAGCATGAAGGATAGGCAGACAGCATGAGCTTGAACATGAGCTTGGTTTTTATTCAGTAGCCTCCATCTTAGAACTACCCACAGCTCCCCGCCACATCATTACACCCATTTACTTGAACACATCGGTGTGTATAATTTTTGTCCTGACACAAAGCAAACCACTGTAGCAAGTATTGAACCCTCGTCCAGTTGCCTTTGCAACTTAAAGGGGGTGGTTCTAAACGTAACCCTAATGTACTCAAAAAAAAAGGATGCAGCAAGACAATAATCCTGTTTTAGCACTGTTGGTGATGGGTTATGTGTATTACTTGCAATTCATTAGGAAATGTGCACAGTTATTGTAAGCGAGCGGCAGTCAAATGCATTTTCTAAATAACGAGGGCATGCTGCTGTTTAATTTAATAAAGTGTTTTCTCACAGTAAAGTAATTACTCAAGGATGAGTGAGCTGTTTAACATGTAAAGCATTTGAAGATTGGTTGGTCAACCTTCTCATTTCAGTTTATTCTTCAGTTTAAGGAATGTTGTTAAAGTGGCATTACCAGGGATAACACTAGAAAGAAATGTGTTTTAAAATAGAATTGTAATTAAGTACAGTAATGCTATTGTAACGTTCTTAGATGTGCAGGGATTAAGGCGCAAGCTTCAAATTACAAATGAAATTGTAAAAAAAAAACTGTTTACTAGTCAAAGCTTCTGTTTAATTTATCTAACAAGAGAGTTCAGCTTGCCATACACATATACTGTAGATTCCTCCATCCAAGATACACAGCAAGGATAGACAGTTTTCTGCTGCGGCAATTGTATGTTGACAACTGGCCCGGCATAGGGCATAGAGATGAGCGGAGGCCAACTTTCCTTTGTCCATCTCGGTGCCCAGTTGCCACCAGCGCCGGATCAGCTTTTGGTCTTCCCGATCTGCCAGGTAAGCCCGAAAACCACCATTAAGCAGGGCAGGGGTCGCTTCTAAAAGTAACACATCAGCGAGTCCACCCCTCAGACCACTTTTCTGAGAAAGCCCGGCGCCTGAGGGAAAAATAAAAAAATACTGGGGTTATGGCATTAAGCTGCAGCCATAACACTGTATTTAACCACTTCAGCCCCAGAAGAATTTACCCCCTTCCTGACCAGGTAATTTTTTGCAATACGGCACTGCGTTGCTTTAACTGATCATTGCGTGGTCGTGTGAGGATGTACCCAAATAAAATTGATGTCCTTTTTTTCCCACAAATAGAGCTTTCTTTTGGTGGTATTTGATCACCTCTACAGTTATTTTTTGCGCTATAAGAAAAAAAAAGACCGTCAATTTTGCAAAAAAATATTATTTTTACTTTCTGCTATAAAACACACCCAATACATTTAGGCCAATATGTATTAATTTCTACTACATATTCTTGGTAAAAAAAAAGTCCCAATAACCGTATATTGATTGGTTCGTTCAAAAGTTATAGCGTTTACAAGCTACAGTATGTGATAGATTTAAGGACTCTTTATTTTTACTGTTTATACTAGTAATGGCGGTGATCAGCAAATTTTAGCGGGTTTGTGGCAGACAAATATGACACTTTTTGGGGACCAGTGACATAATACAGTGATCAGTGCTAAAAAAAAGTACTCTCACTGTATAAATGACACTGGCAGGGAAGGGGCTAACATCAGGGGCAATCAAAGGGTTAAGTGTGCTCCTAGGGAGTGCTTTCTAACTGGGGGGGGGATGCTGTGACTGGAGAAAAACAGAGATCTGTTTTTCTGCTTAGCAGAATCACAAGATCTCAATTTTCCTCCCTCACAGAACAGGTAAGAAATTTTACGCTTAAGGTCTGCCCTGCCACAGTAAATGTACATGGGGCAGTCCTTAAGAGGTTAAGGTGGTCAGATAAAACTTGAGGCCCTAGAGAATAAAATGGTTTGGTGTTGCAATTTTTAATGTCACGCAGGTTTTGTGTAGCGATTTTTCAAATGCAAATTTTTGATGTTACACCGAGTAAATAGATACCAAACATATAACGCTTTAAAATTGTGCATGCCCAGGGAACAGCAACAAACTACAGTACATTCAATTATCAATCGGCAATGCTTTAAAAGCATTTAAAGGTTACCACTTTAGATTTACACATAAAGTCTGGTGCTAGAATTGATGCTCTCGCTCTGACATTCATGGTGATACCTCACACGTAGTGCGATCGCTGTTTATGTATGACACGTGCATTTGACTTTGCGCGTAAAAAACAAGAGGACAATTCTAATTATTATTTATTTTATTTATTTATTTTTAAACTGTAGCTTTCATTTATTATTATTTTTTTATCAACTTTATTGCTATCATAAGGGATGAAAAACATCCCTTGTGATAGCAAAGGGCAGTGACAGGTACTCTTTACTGAGAGATCTGGAGTTTATTAAACTCCAGGTCTGGTGAATGTTTAGGGAAGATAACATTCACCTTTTCTTAAACAGGGTGAATATCAGTTACAACCCATTTTTTTATATAGAAGAACTGATGTTGCTGAATATCAGTACAAAGGGTGATTGTTGACTAAAGAATTTCTGATGGTCTTGCCAATTGCCCATCAAAATTTTGATACATAGACCAATACTTTATATATTAGAATTTGTTTAATTAACCAAGGTGTGTATTTAATCATCTAAATTAATTGAAAGAAAGTGCCAGACATAAACACAATAAATCTACAACCACGGCTTATTTTCTAGGAAAACCAATATGCAATAAAAAGACAAATAACTGATATTTTACAAATAATGTTGTTTCTATATCTAAAGGAATGTAATACAGTTATACTGTAAATTACCTAACCTATAATGGATTAACTGCAAATGACTTTATGAAAGAGCCTGTGTTTGTTTTCAAGCATGCGTTGAGCAAATTTAACCACCTACTTATGCAGTGCGGATTATCCAGGGATAAAATGAATTGCTGTTCCAGCTTTTAAAATGAAAAAGCAATTACACCTCCATCCAATCTTATCCTTTTAGTTATCATTGCTCTAAATAGGTCTTTTCACCAGCAGTTTAAGCAGGCTTTTTAGACTGGATCTGCGAAGGCTTGAAAAGTCGAGTCGTTTTTCATTTCTAGAAGTCTGCCAAAGGAAATCTTGCTATCTTGGTAAAACGATGCACAGCCTTAGCAGAGGTCCTCCGGTATGCGTTCAACTCATCTCTGTGATTATTATGGTTTCTTTCGGCCTTTGCAGCATCATGAAGGGTATGGCTTTTGGCATCTTCAATTGGTGGTATGTACTTGGAGCTGCCTGCATGGTGTGCGCTGCCTTTGCCTCCTTCCGCATTTATGAAATTTGCAGTCTTGTTACATACAAAGGAAGTTCATCAGAGACCATCCACAACCCATGACTTGAAGACCTCTTTAAAAACCCATGACTCGAAAACCTCTTTGCAAATCCATGACTCAAAGACCTCTTTGCAAACCCATGACTCAAAGACCTCTTTGCAAACCCATGACTCAAAGACCTCTTTGCAAACCCATGACTCAAAGACCTCTTTGCAAACCCATGACTCAAAAACCTCTTTGGAAACCCATGACTCAAAAACCTCTTTGCAAACCCATGACTCAAAGACCTCTTTGCAAACCCATGACTCAAAAACCTCGTTGGAAATCCATGACTCAAAGACCTCTTTGCAAACCCAGACCTCTTTGGATGGACATTCAATTTGAAACATTCAGTACAACCTTGCAGCATACCCAATTTGACAAGGAAATTATTAATTTTCTGTGCTTGCTATTGGAAGCAATGCAATTACCCAACATCAAGCAACCTGCGATGTTTGATACAGCAAAAAAACAGCACTAAGCTTTATTCAGTAATAATCAATATCTCCTTACCTGTATTCTATTAGCAGCATTTGTTAAAGTAGTAAAGACTGTCTCTAGAGCTACTGTTGGACTTGGCCCATCGTTCAAAGTATATAACCAGAATGCTTTGCTTTAGAAATGTTGCAGTCGTTTCTTTAAGCTTTTTTTTTTTTAAACAATTTGATTGAAGAAGAATCCAAAAATAAAAGAATATATTATGGAATTGTGAAAGAAGCTTGCTTCCACCAGACCATTTATGTTTGTTACAATTTTCTGGATTTATTGAAGGGTATTAAACTTCCTGTTTATGGATTCATATGACTTTGAATACTTTTTTTAGTAACAACTTGAATATTGCATAGCATAACACTGCAACCAAGAATACCAAGGCATCTTATGGAACAAAATATTTATTTAGCAGATTGAAGCTTTTCCTCTGATGTCCCATCCTTCTATACTTCGTATGGAGTAATAAGTCATAAGGACGATTTAAAGCTCATAAACCAAAAACTGTGCTCGCACATACAAAAAAAGGTCTTCTGAGAGAATGCTGATTCCCAAAGCAATTAGGTCGTTTTAGAAGGATTTCAATGATATTAAAAAATATATTTTTGTGATTTTTTTTAAAACAGTTTTTCTCATAGAAAGACATTTATTTTTAATGGATTAATTATGCAGTAACCTATGGCATTTAATTAAATGATCTGTGTTTAGAAATGTGTGTTACATCATTGTTCATTGTAATATCCTGTATCATTGTGTTTGTATTTTACATGTTTTACCTTTTGTTTGCAATTCATTTTGAGGTCCTTTGCGCAGCACATAAAATGACTTTGCTGCTTAGTCCGACCTCCCCGGGTTCTGCTCTCTGACAGGTTTGGCTTGTGTGAATCTTGTAGAATGCATAGGGTTCTAAACACGAGTACCACTCCGTACAGCGTTCAGCCCCATCCAGGCACAGCCTGCAGACAGTGTTAATTTGGTGGACAAAAAACATTTCAATCGACTAAATTACCACTATTTTAGTTGACTAAAATATGACTAAAACTAAAACAATATAGATGACTAACATAAGACTAAAACTAGAATGTAATTTAAAAACAGACTATGACTAAAACTAAATCAAAATTTGACGTCAAAATTAACACTGCGCTACCACATAAGAATAAGTAGGGGGCATCTACTAACCTGCTGAAAGAAAAACAAATAAAGAAAACGTATTTTTTTCTTAAATACCTCTGGACTGCCCACCGCACATATCATGTGGCAGGGTGGAACAGCTGCGCGAAACAACGTACCTGTACGTTGTTTGCGACTCCCGAGCGCGGGGGGTGCGAACACGCGCGCCACCGGCATCCCACTCCTGCTGTGATTGGACACAATGGGAGCAAATCAGCGGGTCCATCGGCCGCGATGGTGGCCGGCCACCCACGATTGTTTGGAAGAGATACAGAATGGTGATCTGCCTATGTAAACAAGGCAGACTGTCGTTCTGTCAGACAGGAAGAGAGAGTTTGTGTGTTCCTGCTAATCAGGAACACAGAGGTCTCTCTTCCTCGAGTTACCCAATTTTTTTGTATATTGGGAAAGATGATGTTACGCCGAGTAAATAGATCTAGTCTAACACGTCACGCTTTAAAATTGCGCACGCTTGTGGAATGGCGGCAAAACAATAGTACTTAAAACCTCCATAGGCGACGCTTTTATATGTTTCACAGGCTACCTGTTTAGAGTTACAGATGCGTTTTACATATGCATTCACTTCTGCGTGCATTGGGCGCTTTGTATTTTATTTTTTATACAACCACACCACTTGGTTGTCTGGTCAGCGTGGAAGCCGCAGGATGTAACCGCACTAAGTGGGGGCTTCCGTGATGGCAGCACAGCAAGGATAGGTACAAGCCAAGCCTGGCACGCTTCGATGACATCAGCGTTGCCTTGGCGATGGAACCAAACAAGGAAGGAAACAAGACAGGGGACAGGACTCTAAGCAGTGGAGATCGTAAGCTCAATGGGAAGCCGTGACTGACATGTTTCATGCCACATCGTTTTTTCAAAGTCCTGTGGTGTGGAACATGTCATTCCTGGGGCTCCACTAACGTGCCCACATCTGCCGTCATTGCCCGTTTTCAGCACCAAGCCCATTTCCATTTCCAGTCCTCATACCGCACTTCCCTTCTTCCACCTGGGACTAATTTATCCTCTATTTTGGAGCTGTGGCAGCCCCATCCAAGGGATCCTTGCTATCGATGGACTGATGTTAACCCCTTTCCTTCTGGACTCAGCAGTGGTATCGTTCAAATCATTTATCTATTATCTATTAGCTACAATGACTGTCTAGTTGCAATTGATATGTAGCTCCAGCATTATTATTTTTAATGTGCAATATTGTATTATGGTATTTTTATTTTATTTTCAAGACTATAACGTTTTTATTGCTGACTTCATTGAGCGCTGCCCTTGTGTTTGTTGTTTCAAGCTCTCCATTGTGACCAGTTATCAGATATATTCCCTGATTCCAATTCCAGGGATGGAATGTTCTTTGTGTTGCTGTTTGCGGCCTTGACTCTTCTGACCCGACTGCTGGTACCATGTGATGATTTAACACCAAGAATAGGCAGACAGCAGGAGCTTGAACATGAGCCTGGTGTTTTTTCAGCAGCATCCATTTTACAACTAACCACAGCTCCCTGCCCCCAGATCACATGACCAAAACTGTTAACTGTTTCCTAACATGCATAAGGAACTAGGCATAACAATTGAACTTGAATTATAACATAAAACATACACATCATTACAGGCGGCACTGATAGGCTGCATTGATGGGCACTGATGAGGCTGCACTGATAGGCACTGATAAAGTTGTTGTCGTTGTTGTTGTTAATATTTATTATTGTAACTTAATTCTGCATAAAAAAAATTTCAGTGTCATTTCATGAGATCATTTACGAGGGTAGAATTAGGGGTGGGGCAGGGTTGGGTGGGGCAACTGGTGGTGAGTAACTCTTATGCCGTGTACACACGATCGGACATTCCGACAACAAAACCGTGGACACACGGTCGCACAAATGTTGTCGGAAATTCCGATCGGCAAGAACGTGGTCACGTACAGCACCTATGACGGCACAATAAAAGGGAAGTTCAATATCAAGTGCGCTACCCTTTGGGCTCCTTCTGCTAATCTCGTGTTAGTAGAAGTTTGGTGAGAGCCGATTCGTGCTTATATGTCATCTGCTGCTGTTCCCGATCTCTCAGAGTCCTGGGCCAGATTGTGCTTCCTATTATACGGACTCCTCAGACTACCAATTTTGCCTGTCAAATAGTTGATGTGTGCCCTGGGGTACAAAAGCTTCGCCAATTTCACCAGTTTATCCAGCATTGCCTTCCTTATTATTTTGTTATGACCCCTAATAAATGTCAATTTTTTTCACAAATACTTGCCTAAGTGTTTTACTTCAATAAGGACAGTTTGTGAGTAGGCAGGTACATTTCAAAAATACAATGTCAAATTAACAAGGGACACCAACCAACCTCCTTGAGGTTAAAAAGTACAAGATAATAATGGCAGGGCTCAAAATTTCAAGTCCTGAGCCACTAGCCAGACCTTAAGAGGTACTCGCCACCAGTTGCCCCACCCAACCTCTCCCCTGCCCCACCCCTAAGTCCGCCCCTAAACACGCCCTTGTAAATTATCTCATGAAATTACACTGTTAAATGTTTTCAGCAGAGTTAAGTTCCAAAAATAAATAACAACTTTAACAATATTAACATAAAGTATATCAGTACCCATCAAATGCAGCCTCATTGTGCCCATCAAATGCAGCCGCACTGTGCCCATCAATGCAGCCTCACGATGCCCATCAATGCAGCCTCACTGTGCCCATCAATGCACTCTCACTGTGCCCATCAATGCACTCTCACTGTGCCCATCAATGCACTCTCACTGTGCCCATAAATGCACTCACTTTAGAGGGCCCATGTGTCACCCCTGTACACCTGGATAGGAAGAGGGCCGGGGGAAGCATACAGAGGAACCGATCCCCTCCATTTTCCCATCTCCAATCCCATTCCCCCATCACTGCTACCACCGCTCACTGTCACTCATCCCAGCCCCATGCTTTAGGGGGCCCATGTCTCACCCGGATAGGAGAAGCAGCGGGAGGCATATAGAGGAACCAATACCCTCCATTTTCCTCCTGCAGTCACAGCTATTGGTTCCTCTATATGCCGCCCGCTGCCCCTCCTATCCGGGTGTACAGGGGTGAGACATGGGCCCCCTGAAGCATGGGGCTTGGATGAGTGACCGTGAGTGGTGGTAGCAGTGATGGGGGAATGGGATGGGATCAGTGGTGGTGGGTTGGATGGGGTGAGTGGCAGCAGTGGTGGGGGGGATGGGATCAGTGGTGGCTGTGAGGGGGGTTAGATCACTGGCAAATGGGATCAGTGGTGGTGGTGGAATCAGTGGCGGGCATGGTGGGATCGTGGTGGTGGTGGGATCAGTGGCGGGGGTGGTGGGATCAGTGGTGGTGGTGGGGAGATGGAATCAGTGGTGGCTGTGAAGGAGGTAAGATCACTGGCAGTGGTGACGTATGGGGGGTGGGATCAGTGGTGGTGGTGGGATCAGTGGCAGGGGTGGTGACATCGGTGGTGGTGGGTGGGATCGGTGGCAGGGGTGGTGACATCGGTGGTGGTGGGTGGGATCGGTGGCAGGGCTGGTGACATCAGTGGTGGTGGGTGCGATTGGTGGCATGGGCGGTGACATCGGTGGTGGTGGGTGGGATCGGTGGCAGGGCTGGTGACATCAGTGGTGGTGGGTGGGATCGGTGGCAGGAGTGGTGGTGGGTGGGATTGGTGGTAGGGGTGGTGACATCGGTGGTGGTGGGTAGGATCGGTGGCAGGGGTAGTGACATCGGTGGTGGTGGGTGAGATCGGTGGCAGGGGTGGTGGTGGGTGGGATTGGTGACATCGGTGGTGGTGGGTAGAATCAGTGGCAGGGGTGGTGACATTGGTGGGTGGGATCGGTGGTGGTGGTATCAGTGGCAGGTTCGGTGGTGGTGGGTGGAATCGGTGGTGGTGGTATCAGTGGCGGGTTCGGTGGTGGTGGGTGGGATGGGTTCGGTGGTGGTGGGTGGGATGGGTGGTATCAGTGGCAGGTTCGATGGTGGTAGGTGGGATCGGTGGTGGTGGTATCAGTGGCAGGTTCGGTGGTGGTGGGGTTGGCAGTAAGATCCAGAGGCAGAGGTGGTGGTGGTGGGGGAGGATGGCACCGGGGATAGGGATAAGATCTGCGGTGGTGAGGGGGGTCAGTAAGTGGCAGAGGTTGGGATCAGCTGCACTGACTATTATGTCACTTACTTTCTCAGAAGATTCCTTCCTCTTCATCGTTGCTCCCATGCCTCCAGGGATGCTCCTGTGTCATGGGATGAGAGCTCCTCCCCCTTCACTGCATTGGTGTCAGCTGGTCAGCTGACTTTCCCTTCCACCGTGTTACATGTCTTTCCTCTCCTGAGGCTTTTCCTTTCCTCAGCGAGCAGCGCCCCCCCCCTCCCCGCGCGCAGTGTAACAAGGTCCCACACCTCTAGATGGCTAGGGAACACTGATACTTTCACAAACGCCGGTCTAGGGGGGGGCGGGACCTTGTTATACAGTGCGCCGAACAGAGACAAGCCTGCTCATTCAGGGCGAGTGAGGAGCGGGGTGGACCAGGCTGATCGTTTCCTGGCTGGAAACTGTTTCCAGCCAGAGAACACACAGCGGCAGGACCGGATTGCTGGCGCGGCTTTGAGCTGAGGTAAGGAGGCTGCAGCGCTCCCCTCCCTCTCTCTCCTCCTCTTGTTATTGTTATATTGCACACACAGCGTGACATCCCTGCTGTGTGTGCAATATAACAATAACAAGAGGAGGGGAGAGAGGGAGGGGAGCGCTGCAGCCTCCTCACCTCAGCTCAAAGCCGTGCCAGCAGTCCGGTCCTGCCGCTGTGTGTTATCTGGCTGGAAACAGTTTCCAGCCAGGAAACGATCAGCCTGGTCCACCCCGCTCCTCACTCACCCTGAATGAAATTCCACTCGCAAATTGCGAGCAAAGAGTGCAAATTTTGAGGGCTGGTGGAGGTAAGTATGACATGTTTGTTATTTTTCAAAAAACGGGAATCTATAGTATCACTTTAATGCCTGGTTAGTAGCTCAGGACTTACAATTTTGAGCCCTGCCTTAGGTCTCTTTCACACGGACGCTCAGCAGGGATCGCTCAGTTAATCCCCGCTGAGCAGGTGGATAACAGGTCTGTTCCTGCATACTGTGCCGGGACGGACCTGTCAGAGCTCCGCTCTCCTCTATGGGGGATCGGATGAAAACAGACCGCCTATCCGCCTGGTTCTGTTTTTTTTAACCCCTCGTTCACATAATTATGAAGTGGAAGGAAAACTATAAATTGATTTTCAATATTTTTTACAAATAAATATGTGAAAAGTGTGGCTTGCATTTGTATTCAGCCCCCTTTACTCTGATACCCCTGACTAAAATCTAGTGGAACCAATTGTCTACAGAAGTCACCTAATTAGTAAATAGAGTCCACCTGTGTGAAATTTAATCTCAGTATAAATACAGCTGTGAACATCTCACGGAGAACTGTTCATCCATCATCCGAAAATGCAGAGTATGACATAACTGCAAACCTTCCAAGACATGGCCTTCCACCTAAACTGACAGGCCGGGCAACGAGAACAATAATCAGAGAAGCAGCCAAGAGGCCCATGGTAACTCTGAAGGAACTGCAGAGATCCCAGCTCCGGTGGGAGAATCTGCCCACAGGACAACTATTAGTCGTGCACTCCACAAATCTGGCCTTTCTCTAACCTGAGCTGTGCATCTCTGCAGCTCCTCCATGCCTCTTGGCTGCTTCTCTGATTAATGCTCGCCTTGCCTGGCCTATCAGTTTAGGTGGACGGCCATGTCTTGGTAGGTTTTCAGTTGTGCCATACTCTTTCTATTTTCGGATTATGGATTGAACAGTGCTCTGTGAGAGGTTCAAAGCTGGGGATATTTTTTTATATCCTAACCCTGCTTTAACCACTGCCATACCAGGCACTTACGCACCTTCCCGCCCAAGCCAATTTTCAGCTTTCAGTGCTGTCGCACTTTGAATGGCAATTGCGCGGTCATGCTACACTGTACCCAAACAAAATTGGCGTCCTTTTTTCCCCACAAATAGAGCTTTCTTTTGGTGGTATTTGATCACCTCTGCGATTTTATTTTTTTGCGCAACAACTAAAAAAAGACTGAATTTTTTTTAAAAAAAGATAAGTTTTTTATTTTTTTATGTTAATTTTTTTGTAAATAAGTAAGTTTTCTCTTTCAATTACGGGCACTGATGGGCACCGATGAGATGGCACTGATGGACATCGATGAGGTAGTACTGATGGGCACAGATGAGGTGGCACTGATTGGCGGCACTGGTATGCAGCACTGATGGGCACTCATGGGCGACACTGGGCACTCATAGGCCGCACAGATGGGCACCCATGGGCGGCACTTATGGGTGGCACTGATGGATACCTATGGGTGGCACAGATGGGCACTGATAGGTGGGCACTGGGCATGGATGGGCACTGTTGGGTGGCACTGATGGACACTGTGGAGTGGCACTGATGGACACTGTGGGGTGGCACTGATGGACACTGTGGGGCAGCACTGATTTATCCATGTTGCCAGTCAGTGCCCATTTGATGGGCACTGATTGGCATCTTTTTTATTTTTTACTGCTTTTTTTTTCTTTCCACTGACTTTTTTTGTTGTTGTTGTTGCCCCCCTTTTTTTTTGCCCTTCCCTGGTCCAGTGTGGGCTTCCCTGGTGGTCCAGTGTGGCGATCCGAGGGGGGGCTGCGCTGATAAACAATCAGCGCGAACCCCCCCTGTCAGGAGAGCCGCCGATCGGCTCTCCTCTACTCGCGTCTGTCAGACGTGAGTGAGGAAAAGCCATCAACGGCTCTTCCTGTTTACATCGTGATCAGCCGTGATTGGACACGGCTGATCACGTGGTAAAGAGCCTCCGCCGGAGGCTCTTTACCGAGATCTGAGATGCAGGGTGTCAGACTGACACCCCACATCACTGATCGGCGCGCGCGGCATGAAATCCTACAGGACGTCCATGGACGTCCAGTCAGGATTGTGTAACCACTTCCCGGACGTAAATCCCCTATGGACCGGGCGGGAAGTGGTTAAACTTCTCCACAACTTTATCCCTGACCTGTTTGGTGTGTTCCTTGGCCTTCATGATGCTGTTTGTCCACTAAAGTTCTGTAACAAACCTCTGGGGGCTTCACAGAACAGCTGTATTTATACTGAGATTAAATTACACCCAGGTAGACTCTATTTACTAATTAGGTGACTGAAGGCAATTAGTTCCATTAGATTTTAGTCAGGGGTATCAGAGTAAAGGGGGCTGAATACAAATGCACGCCACACTTTTCACATAATTATTTGTAAAAAATGTTGAAAACCATTTATCATTTTACTTCCACTACACAATTATGTGCCACTTTGTGTTGGTCTATCACAGGGTCCTGCAATTAGCGGACCTCCAGCTGTTGCAAAACTACAAGTCCCATCATGCCTCGCCTCTGGGTGTCATGCTTGTGGCTTTCAGAGTCTTGCTATGCCTCATGGGACTTGTAGTTCTAAAACAGCTGGAGGTCCGCTAATTGCATATCCCTGGTCTATCACATAAAATCCCAATTAAATACATTTACGTTTTTGGTTGTAACATGACAAAATGTAGAAAATTTCAAGGGGTATGAATACTTTTTCAAGGCACTGTACCTGTGAATGCTTTTACATGCATACTATCTGCAGATTTGTACAGCCCCGGACACAGTTGTGTTCTACTTTTATTGTATGACAATACATGTAGTGCACATTTTAATTTGTAGATGCAGCTGTATGTAAGGCCGCATTGTCTCCTATCTCCTATAGTGCTGCGTTTAGATGCATACAAAAATGTATATATGCTGTAATGCATCTAAATGCAAAGAGAAGACTACCGCACTGGCAGGGAAAATAGAATCACACCAATAGATTCCAAAGCAGCTTCTTTACTGATTCATATTAGTAAAAGTGAGTAGTAACTTCTAATGTTTCACGCACACAGGTGCGAAGTTATAGAACCTAAATAATCTTAGATAAACAGCACTATGGAGCAAATTACATCAAAAATGAATTGTGAATGTATGAACAAAAAAAACAAAATGAATAAAAGTATAATAAACTGGTTTGCAACCACTACAAAAGTGTCCTTGTGATCCTTATCTGTACAATAGTCTGTGATATATCATCTGCCTCACATACATAGTGCACACTTGATAAAAAAGAAAGTATATACCCCCTTTATATTGTAATCATTCTTCTTAGTGCCTGTGACTTAAAGATGCCCAGGAATCATGCTTATGGCGCACCCCCTGCACACCATGCACTCACCAGAGCTTGCGGACCCTAGAATGAATATTGTGATATTCGCTTGTGTAATGAATGACAGCCTTTGCCAGCATTCCTTCAAACAAGTCTCACCTCTCCTTGCATCTTTTATCTCCCAATCCAGAGGTCTCTCAATACTGTATTCAAGGAAATCATGAACATAAAACTCCATACCATGTGCCCCACAATATTGCACTCACATCTATTGTGCCTGGGATCTGCACTCAATATTTCCAGCAACAAAGCATTGTATAAAGCGCTGCTTTTCTGGTCCCCTGGAACCAGGGTTCTACTAATCAGACGTCACATCGGTGACGCAAGTGTCCTAGTTCGCCCTCTATGTGTTTCACCCAATGGTGAGTCTTCGGGCCTAAAGATGCCCCATTGGGTGAAACGTGCAGAGGAGGGACATCCTTTCCGGTTAGTGGAACAATTTACCATTCCTAAATACCACCTCCTCAACACAGAGTTGCATTGGTTCAGCTGTCATTAATCAGATGTAGTCTCTCAATGCAAGCAATAGGAAAAAAAATAAACTTTCACATTGGTACGCTAAAAAGTGTTCTTTAAATACATTTTTTTTGGGGTTTATTTTCTGGTTTCCTGACTCCCACCTGTGAAACTTGGACGCGTGACTAAAACAACACACCAAAAATGAACCACGGGTGTGTTTTTGATGTGTTTTTAGTACCTTTCCTATAGAAGTCAAAGGGAGGTGCATTTTTTATGTATTTTTGAAACAGGGTACCAAAGATGCAGCATGCATGACTTTACAAGACACAGCGCATTGGTGTGAGGAGTTCCATGGGATCTAAGGGGGAATATTTTTATTGCGTCTTTCTTAGGCCCCATACACACGAGAGGATTTATCCGCGGATACGGTCCACCGGACCGTTTCAGCGGATAAATCCTCTCGAGGATTTTGATCCGATGGAGTGTACTCACCATCGGATCGAAATCCGCGCCGAAATCCCATCGCGATGACGTGTCGCGCCGTTGCCGCGATGATGACGCGGCGACGTGCGCGACGCTGTCATATAAGGAATTCCACGCATGCGTCGAATCATTACGACGCATGCGGGGGATTGATTCGGACGGATTGATCCGGTGAGTCTGTACAGACCAGCGGATCAATCCGTTGGGATGGATTCAAGCGGATAGATTTGAAAGCATGTCTTCAAATTTTTATCCACTGGAAATCCATCCCAGGGGATAAAAGTCAGCGGAAACAGATCCGCTGGATCGTACACACCAGGGGATCTATCCGCTGGAGCCGGTCCGCGGATCAATTCCAGCGGATGGATCCTCTCGTGTGTATGGGGCCTTACGCTTTTCAACAGCGCTAAAGCACAGCATAAGCGCATAAGTGTGAAAGAGCCCTAATTTAAAACTGTGTGTACTGGGCATTAGTTTGAACAGCACCCACAAGCATCTACACACCACACTGCACAATGTACTCTTCAGTAACAAAAAAATCCTGCAGGGGCCTTTTTTTTTTTTTTCTTTAAAGCCTCATTCACACCTGAGCATTCTGGGAATGCGCACAGAAACGTTTGATGCATGCACGGTAGCTTCCAAGGCATAGGTAGGGTGTAGCAAGATGGCGGCGAGGGCATCGAATGTGACGAGCACATGCTCGTCGTAGTCGATGATGTTACCGCGTTCGTGCCATTCAAAAGAACGACAGTTCTTTTGAATGGAGTGTGTGTACACTTGGCCGGCAAGAGAATCCTGACGAGATTCTGGGCCGTGTGTACAGGGCTTAAGTGTAACGCGCAAATATGAATGGGGCCTGAATATTTCTTCCTAGCATTGGGGCCACATTTAGGCTTAGTTTACTTTTATAGTTCTAGAGAGCGGTAAAAACAGACAGTTCATCTAAGGCCTCTACATGTTAGCCTATGTGTCCATGCACACATAGGGGTTTAGAGGTAGAAAGAAAAAACACTGCCAGCAGCGGCGTTTTGGCAGAAAAAATGCATGACGCATGTAAATACTTCTAAACACGCGTTAACGCTAGGCACATTTAGTGTTTATTTCATTTCAGTTGCCAGAATAAATTATTATTCTGACCATCTAAATGAATTCATGCCCAAGCGCTTGACGCGCCTAAATGCGTTTACAAGCATGGAGCGTTGTTTTGCCAAAACGCTGCCGCCAGGAGGAAAACGTCTGAAAAAAAATGGCCAAACATCCTGTGTGCATGAGGCCTTATGCCGCGTTCAGACGGTCGTTTTTTGTGATGAAAAAAAACGACGTTTTTGAAAACATCATTTAAAATGACCGTGTGTGGGGAAAATGTTGTTTTATGTCTTCTGAAAAACGACAAAAAAAATTCGAACATGCTCGAATTTTTTGTGTCGTTTTTCAAAACTTCGTTTTTTGTGTCAATGAAAATGATAGTGTGTGGGCAAAACGACGTTTCAAAACGACGTTTTTAAACCCGCGCATACTCAGAAGCAAGTTATGAAGCTAGCTTCAATGGAAAAGAGTGCTGAACGTAACCGCGCTTTGCTAGAGCATTTTGAAAAAACGGTGGTGTGTAGGCGACGTCGTTTTTGAAAATTAAGTTTCAAAAACGTTGTTTTATTTCATGATTCAAAACGTCGTTTTTTTTTCATCACAAAAAATGACCGTCTGTACGCGGCATGAGACTGCGAAGGCAGCTATACGGGGTTGTATACTTGCCGTGTGGCCGCAATGGTCTGTAACACAGCAATAAATATACCCACTGCTGTCTTCTGCGGGCAGTACTACCCACTGAAAATGGCCAATGCAAGTTAATATGGCTGTGGTGCAAACATACTGCAGCCTTATGCCAGTGCATGCAGTTGCAACGCAGTGGTGCAGGCTATTAGGGGTTAAATCGCAGGCAGTAAGGAGGCGACATAGCGCCTCTCAGCCACCCCTGGATCGCTCTTCAATGGGCAACGCTTATGTAAGTTAGCCCAAACACAGTGTGCCTTAATGTAATAAACAATGTAAGCAAACAAAAGAGGCCCTGTAAAAAAAAAAAAAAAAAAAAAGCAAACATCATTTTAAGGGCTAGTTCACACCAGTGCTTTTTTTCTGCATCCAAAACACATAGAAAGTAGAATACATGGTCTTCAGTGGCAACGTTCACACCAGTGCCCGCAGTTCCAGTGCGTTCCAGTTCAAGAAAAAGAAAGTACAACATGCTGCATTTTTCTGCACAGAACTGCACTGGAACGCGGTAAAATGCATCAAAAACGCACCGGAACGCACCTAAATGCATCAAAAACACACCGGACCTCAGTACTGTGAAAAAACAGGAAAAAAAAATAAGAAAAGAAAGCACCTGGAATGCAAAAACGCACTGGAATGCAGAAATGCATTCGGAAAAGATCTGGAGGATGTTTTTGTGGTGTGAACTAGCCCTAAAAGCTACATATACTTACCAGTATTACCCCAGTTGCTGACAATTTTAACACTCTTGAAGAGATACAACCACCATTATAACCTTCAGCATCCAGCACTTCCAGGTGTGTCAGGTACCTCAGCCTTCACGCCACATGTAATGGCTCCTCTCCTGGCAGCTGTATCACTAGATTCTTGGGGGTGGGGGCACAGCGCTGTGGGAAGATGCAGGCATTCGCCAAATGTGGAAGTGCTAGATGCTGAAGATTCTAGCAAAGACCAGACTGGCTGCAATGGGGGTGGTACTGGTATTATAACTGTCACTTGAAATTGGTAAGTGCTGAGGGCTTAGAACATCTACTAGTTTTCTATTGCTGTTTGTGTCCTTTTAGGAAGAGCCTTTCTATTTGTCCTGGTGACCCCTGTGACTGGGACAGAAGCTCCATTCACTTTTGGCGTTTTGGGATCTCGGGCAGAATTGCAGCGATCTCAAAAAGCATGGCATTTGAAAAACACGTGTTCTAGTGCCGCTCGTGGTCAATGGCACCTAAAGTGCAGTGCGGTTTTGCCGCAATTATCATACATAAGTTGCAACACGTGAAGCTTGTCGCACTTGTGTTAATGGCACCCCAACCGCGTGTTTTTTTGTGCACAAAACATGCAAAGCCAGATAGCAGGAAAGGTCCTGGAGCGTCCTTTGGTACATTTGTCAAATGAAGGGTAGCTCATTCAAATTAATGTATTTCCCCAATCTACATTTGGTATAGTATGCAAAAAAATGTGCAACAAATGTGATGCAGTGGTGTGAATGGGGCCTTATGAAAAATCTTTCAATGGGGACACCTGCTACCATGACAACTGTCACTTTAAAACCACTTGCCGCCCGCCAATGACATATTGACGTCGGCAAAGTGGTTGTAGAATCCTGAGTGGACGTCAAATGCGGCGATCGTTGTTGCAGGGTGTCACCGATCAAGGTAAAGAGTCTCTCACGGACACTCTTTACTACGTGATCAGCTGTGTCCATTCACGGCTGATCACGATGTAAACAGGAAAAGCCGGTAATCGGCTTTTCCTCACTCGCATCTGTCAGACGCAAGTAGAGGAGAGCCGGGGGGGTTTGTGCTGATCGATTGTCAGCACAGCCCCCCCGAGGATGCCCACTGGACCACCAGGGATGCCCACTAGACCACCAGGGATGCAAAAATAAAATAAAAAAGGTATGCCACCCTAGACCACCAGGGATGAGAAGGACAAAAAAATGGATGCCAATCAGTGCCGCAATGGATGCCAATCAGTGCCCACAATGGGCATCACTGATTGGCAGGCATTGTTTGGCACTGATTGGCATCCATTAGTACAACACATACGATAGTGCCCATCTATGCACATCCGTGCCACCTATCAGTGCCCATCCATGCCGCCTATCAGTGCCCATCCATGCCGCCTATCAGTGCCCATCCGTGCTGTCTATCCATTCCCATCCGTGCCGCCTATCTGTGCTCATCTGTGCCACCTATCCGTGCCCATCCGTGCCGCCTATCCAAGCCCATCCATGCCGCCTATCCGTGCCGCCCATCAGTGCCGCATATTAGTGCCCATCAATGCCACCACATCAGTGCCGCCTCATCGGTGCCCATCAGTGCCGCCTTATCAGTGCCCGTCAGTGCAGTACCATCAGTGCCCATCAGTGAAGGAGAAAACATACTTATTTACAATGTTTTATAACAGAAACAAAAAAAAACTTTTTTTTTTCAAAATTTTCGGTCATTTTTTATTTTTTTTGCAGAAAATAAATATCCCAGAGGTGATCAAATACCACCAAAAGAAAGCTCTATTTGTGGGTACAAAATTATAAAAATTTAGTTTGGGTACAGTGTTGCATGACCGCGCAATTGTCATTCAAAGTGCAACAGCGCTGAAAGCTAAAAATTGGTCTAGGCGGGAGGGTGTATAAGTGCCCTGTATGGAAGTGGTTAATTATCCATCCTTTCACTTCCTGTTGTGTCTAATGTCGCTTTCACACCTTGCTAAAAAGAACGTAGGAAAAATATTTGTCCCGTTAAACCCTATGGGACTCTTCACGGCACTCCACTGCAGGTGTGCTTTGAAAAGTTCTGCTTGTGGCATCTTTGGTTTCAAAACTGCACCAAAAAACGCAGGAAAAACAAATAGAAAACGCACCTGCATTGCGTTTTTGGTGCATTTTTTGAGTCACGTGTCCCAGTGGTGCATTTTTTGAGTCACGTGTCCCAGTTTCACAGGTGCATGCTGGGTAATAGTCACCAGAAACACACTGTAAATGCTGCAAGAAACGCACGTGTGCATTTTTTCAGTGGAGCAGTGTGAAAGCAGACTTAGGAGCAGAGAGTGAAGGGAAATCTTCCACAAATGGGACACAATTAGCAATAATAATAACAAATAAAAAAACTGACAGAAAAACATTCAAATGCAAAAAAAAAATTGCTTCCGGAAAGGTTTTCTTTTTGTGGCAGTCTTTCTTCATTATATGTCTGGAACCCTGATATTCCAATTATTATACATAAATACTAAACATATATACCAGTAATATACAAATGCCCATGACATGTAACAACAAATATCCTAATAAAACACACCCCTTGTTTTTTTTCTGTCATTTTCTGATTGGTCTATAACTTGAGCCAATAAAAGGCAGTAAAGTGGGGCATGCCCAGTGTTTGTTTGGGGAGAGTGGGTGATGTTGTATTCTGCAGGGTTCTTCCAGCAGCTCCCCTGCCCATATATCAGGGGCTCAGGGGAATGTGTTCGGCCACACTGCCACTTCCAGCATGTGTCACCTGAGGTACCCAGGGAGCAAAGTGATGACACCAGTCCCAGTGACTCGCCTGCCAAGGTGGTGGGGCCACCTAAAGAAACCCTGGGTGAGCCATGCTTTATGTACTTGCCCCACTACACTGAGTACTGTCCTATATACAGAGTCCATCTGATGGGTAGTGTTCTTTCTATACATTTATGTTATTTGGGTCTTTATGGAGTTTTTGTTGAGCCCAGTGAATGTTTACAATGAATGTGGTATTAAATACAATGTAGTTGTGGCAGGCTGACTGAAGTGTTGTAGCAATTAGAGCCAAGTCTACACACATGCAGGTTAATTTGGGGAAAACTGATTGTGTTAGTTGGTGAACACATGTGGTGCTTGTCTTATTGAATACATCCTCACCTGTCTAACGCCTGCTACACACTATAAGCCCTGGTTCATATTGGTGCGATTTGACGTGTCAAATCTGCGGTAATTGCCAGTATTGGCACCGTCCTAATCTGTGTGGTGCCGTACTGATTTAAAAATGTAGTTTCTGTACTACTTTTTGCGATTTGAGGGTGAGATTTCCCTTGACATCTATGCAGAGACGCACACAGAGGTCTTTGAAATTCGGACTGGCATGAGGGAATTCCCGCACTCAGTGTGAACCTAGGCTAAGACCCCTTTCACACTGTGGCTGCGCTGCTCGTTTTAGCAGCGCTTTTTGGCTGCTAGCGGGCGCTTTTAACCTCAACGGAGTTAAAACCTCATGTGTTGTGGGGTTTCTGAAGCACTGCCCATTTATTTCAATGGATAGGGCGTTTTGGGAGTGCTAAATACAGCGCTCCCAAAGATGCGCACCGCCCCAGTGTGAATAGTCACACTTGAATGAATGGCAGGCGGTATTCAGACGCTTAGCAGAGGCTATTTCCAGCGCCTGAAAACCACCCCAGTTTGAAAGGGGTCTAAGAAAATGGGGCAAATATTTTTGTCGGCGGAACAATCGTACGATTTTGCGATATTGTGCGTATGCAACTTGCGACAGACAATTCCGACCTTCCGAACAGAACTTTCTGAAGGGACAAACTCCAAAAAATTTCTCGTACAGGAAGATTAGAGGACAAACGATTTTTGATTAAACATGTACTGGTTTTGTAAGGAAAATCATTGCATGGAAGCTGATGGGGAAATAAACACCATGGAATAATCTTATGCATAATGGCCATTATAAAGACATTGTTGGTAAACAATGGTGTTCAACCCATGCCCACCCCCCCCAAATATATATATATATATATATATATATATATATATATATATATATATATATATATATATATATATATATATATATATATATATAATATATAGTGTGTGTGTGTGTGTAAATAATCTCCATGAAAACTGTGAGGGGAGGTTTGGCAAACAATGAGAATACAGGAGTGCTTACAGTGGGAACCTTTTAATTTGCACGAATTGGAGGTAAAAAAAAACGTTAGGCTATAAGTGGCCAAGCGTCGCTGGGCGTTTTGCTAAACGCGCTGTTCTATTCAGCTCAAACACAAATGGCTTGACCTGTATCTGGAGAAATGTACCACAAGTTACCACAGTCACTCACACAGTATATCTGAGGTGAATGGAGACCTGCTCAGGTGTATTTCCAAAACCAGTTAACAATGCTTGTGTACAAGCCATTAGGACAGCGGTGCAACCTTTTTGGCACCAGGGATTGGTTTCGTGGAAGAGTAAGACCATTTTTTCCAGGGGTGGGTTAGGAGGGGTGGTTGGGTCATGTGGGGCTAATTCACCCACTGTACCACTGTTTTACTGCAATGTAAATTGTCTGTCCCAAGGACACGCAGGAAACCATTGTTTCTTATGTGTCCCATTCACACTGTAACACAGACTATGGCTTGCACTAAAATGCAAACATGCTGCATTTTATCACGGTGCCAAATCGCATGGTAATGTACATTGAAAGAAGTGTGTGTTTTTTTTTTTTTTTGTACATTTCATATAAAGGAACTGTGAGATGCGTTGGCTTGCGCACAGCACTGCCCCCTACCACAGCTGGGTTCAAACTGCTGCCAGAGTGGTAAAGCACTCCAGAAG
Source organism: Rana temporaria (assembly GCF_905171775.1). NCBI lineage: Eukaryota > Metazoa > Chordata > Amphibia > Anura > Ranidae > Rana > Rana temporaria. The sequence goes on from NC_053489.1 coordinate 309,795,437, forward strand.
CTCTCCATTCCCATGTGAATTCCTGTGCGGTCCAGTTCCTAACGGACCAGGGTTGGGGACCTCTGCCTTTGAGTCAATTTACAGTACACCATTCAAATGGGCTGAAATCGCAATGTGCGTTCAGCATAGCTCCCGATTTTCGAGGGACTATCCCTGATTTGCAACAAAGTCCCTCTTTAATTCTAATTTGTCCCTAATTGTGGTCTAATCTATGTAGTTGTATATAAAATGCACTACTTACTGTAAGTGTTTCACAGTGCTAAACCTTTCATCCAATTTGTGAATGACTCTGCATTTTTAAATGCCAAAAATCAGTATAAAGGAACAGTAGTGGTTAAAAAAAAACACTTGTGGGTTTACCAAATCAATAATTGATTTTTTTTGTATTTCTCCTTTAACCACTTACCGACCTGCCGCCGTCGTTATACTGCGGCAGGTCGGCACAATCCCGCAAACCGTCATAGCTGTACGTCAGTTCATTAAAGCTGGCACGCGCCCGCTGCACTGCGGGGGTGCCGAAGCTCATGACCAGCGGTGTCGCCGCGAGCGATCGATGGCATGAGAGGTACAACAGGAACGTGTGTAAACACACACACATCCCTGTGCTGTTCTGAGAGGAGATGCAGATCGTGAGTTCCTACAAGCTGGGAACCACGATCTGTCATCTCCTATAGTGAGTCCCCAACCCCTACAGTTAGAACACAGTCAGGGAACACAATTAACCCCTTGATCGCCCCCTAGTGTTAACCCATTCCCTGCCAGTGACATTTACACAGTAATCGGTGCATTTTTATAGCGCTAATCGCTGTATAAATGACAATGGTCCCAAAAATGTGTCAAGTGTACGATGTGTCTGCCATAATGTCACAGTATCGGTAAAAATCGCAGATTGCCGCCATTACTAGTAAAAAAAATAATAAAAATACCATAAATCTATTCACCATTTGGTTTGCGCAAAAGTTATACAGTCTACAAATGAATATACGCTTATTGCAATTTTTATTACCAAAAAATGTATGAGAATGCAATATCGGCAATATTGGATATTTATTATAGCAAAAAGTACAAAATATTGTGTAAAAGGACGTCTATTTTGTTTGGGTACAACATCGCATGACTGCGCAATTGTCAGTTAAAGCGGTGCAGTGCCGTATCGCAAAAAATGGCCTGGTCATTGAGCAGCCAAATCTTCAGAGGCTGAAGTGGTTAAAGAGGCATGTTGGGGGGGGGGGGCGCTCCTATGCCTACACACTTTTGCTAATAGGTGTCCCTTGTTCCCATCTTAAAAAGGTAGGGTAGTATGGTGCAGTTCACGTGACATGGCGCTAAAGGAAATCTTCCTGTTGAGTCTTCCTGTTCAGTCTTCTGTAGAATATACAGTGCTGTGGAGGGACCTAGGCATTCGACGTGGTGAAGATTCTAATAGCAACTGTAGCTCTGTAATGGAGTATTGGTAGTGTAACTATCACTTAAAGGGTCACTAAAGGAATTTTTTTTTTTTTTTTTTTAGCTAAATAGCTTCCTTTACCTTACTGCTGTACTGGTTTCATGTCCTCATTGTTCGTTTTTGCTTTGAAGTAGCTGTAATTCTGCTGTGATCTCCACACTTCCTGGTTGAGTGTTTCCTTATAACCATCGTACTGGGAGATTTTCACGGTGGTCTAAGCTGTCATTACTGTGTGTCTAAAACTCCTCAACCAATCGGATTCATTTAAAAAACAAAACACTGCCCTGGATTTGTTTGTTTTTGTTCTGTGTGTCTTCCCGACTCACCTCTCACCCGGAACTTCATGTATGTACCTTTAAAACCGAACGTGAAACTAGAGGCACATTATATGATAGATTAAATTCAATTTTTAAAAGGAATCAGTTAACTTTTATGTCTCTATACCCAATAAACAGTCATTTCCGCAAAAAAATTTTTTCCTTTAGTGACCCTTTAAAGTGCTTCTGAGGGGGGAGGAAGTGTAGAGCAGAGCGCTGAATCGTGATTGGGCTCAGGTAAGTATGAAGGGCGGGCTGCAACTCTGGTTATTTACCTTATCACTTGCTGACCACCCCATAGCAGATTTACTGCTACAGGGCAGCTGCGCTGTGTGTGTGTATGTATGTGTGATATATATATATATATATATATATATATTTTCTACCCTTTCAGGTTTTGGGCGCGAGTGCATGCCGCTGGCGGCTCGCTTCCATGCGATTTACACCTCAGACATGAAACCTGAACAAAGCATATGTGTACGTGTCTCAACTAAGAGCACAAAGCATCATTTCTGTCTGCTTCGTTCCTCTATCAGCATGAATCTCTTCTGACAAGTTTTCCTGATCCAAAGATTAAAATGACAAGGGAGGTACCTTCAGCTGATTGACGGCCTCAGTTCTGTTCCAATGTGAAGGGGGTGTGTCCCTTCCCTCCAATCATCTTAGAGCTTTCCTCACTGAGCTCTGCAGAGTGTAACATCAGCTCTCCGCCCCTTTTATTCGACAGTAGGGCAACCTGTATAAATTCTGGAATTTGAATAAATGTAGAGGAGATAAGACTGCAGATAAATGGGTACAACTTGCGTAGAATGATTTGTTTTAATCTCTGGATCACCTGAGGCCAGTCACTTCACTGGGTATTTGTAAAGGTTTACAACCACTTTAAGGTAAAAAAAAGAATTGCCTATGGAACCAATGGTGAGAGGTTAAGTGTGTGTGTGTGTGTGTGTGATGGATAGAACAACCTATATGATCAAGTTCCTAAAGGGGTTTTATAGACGCCACACCCTTATTTGTGTAGTACAAATGCATTCTGGCACATTAAGGGGGTCATTTAAAAAATCTACTAGAACAGTACTTCCAGTACATATATACAGTATATACGCCAGACTGTTAGTACTTTTCATTCTGAGAGAAAGGCTTCTTTCTTCCAGAATAGTGCTGATGATACATTTTTCTTCACAGCTTTCTCAGAATAAATCTGCTTCCTCAGAAGTACAGGGAATACTATGAATAAGAATTGTATAATATTCATGCATCATATTGTCGTGACATTTTCAAACATAAACCTCATACAGCTATACGATTGCAATGAATCTTTCTATTCCTCAGACTATGGTATATAAAGCTGGATGAGGGTACTAGTAGATGGGAGTATATTTTATTTGTGTATTGTACAGCATCATGCAATGCCTTAAAGGGTAACTCCACTTTCGTGAGGGGGAGGGGGGGAACTAGCACATAAGCCGTATTGGATTTTTTAATAAAAATGACCTTTCCTTTTAAAGCTGTGAAATTTTCAGTAAAATTTGATGCAATATGGCAACTCGGAGGCATTCTGTACAATGGATGTACAGAATGCCCCCCCCCCAGAAATGTAATTCCCTGCTTGTGATTTGCTCACGGTTTTTCCCAGAAGTACTGCACTAAAATACAAGTTGGATTTTAGGAATCCTCTGCAACAAAAAAGTTCTCTTTACCAGAATTGGTGCCACATTATTGCAGTGAGACAAAATCCATGCCTTGCTGCCCATGAGGTCATTTGAGTGCTTATGGGGGCACAGTGGTGGCGGGGGGCGCTCTGAGGTCAGGAGTTGCTATATTGGACATTCTGTTTTGAGTGCATGTTTTTCTGTATATATGTGCTTATAGTACAATCGGTGGTGCACATAGGCAATGCGCAAGGGGTGTGCTTGGGCACACCCTAATCTTGGGGTTGGCAACCCATCAATGGTCGAGCAGGTGACCACTAAACCACAATCCTTTCTTGCCAGCCCTCATAACCCAGACAGGAAAAGCAATGGAGGTAGAATTTAGTGGAGCCGATCTGTATTTTCCTCCTGCAGCAGCTGAAAGCGGGCATCTCCTCCTCTCCCTCTTGTCGACATTCAGCTGCCACAGGAGGAAAATACATGGGATCGGTACCAATATATGCCACCCCTTCTGTCCCTGTTGCTCTTCTTAATGGGGCCTGGGCCCCCTGTGTGCTCCCTGGCTCCCCCTTCCTCCCATTGTTTCAGGATGGAGGGGAAGAGGGCGGTAAATATGTCAAATGCATAGGTGTTGGAGCTTTGGTGTGCACACCCTAATGCAATAGGGTGTGCACACCTATGGTGGTGAACCAGTGACTGAGTGGATCAGCTGCCCTTGCAACTAATGACAAAGGTCCGGATTCACAGAGAGCAAGGCGCACATTACGCCGCTGTAGAACAAACACCGTACGCCACGCCAACGTAGCGCGAAGAGGCAAGCATTGCATTCAGCAAGCCAGTGCTCCCAACGCTGCGCTGGCGTGGGTTTTGAAGGCACACACCGGCGTAGGTGGAAGTGGGCGTGACCCCATGCAAATGAGGCGTGACCCCATGCAAATGATGGGCCGAGCACCAGACAGGTACATATCACGAACTGCGCATGCGCCGTGACGTGGATGCATGCACAGCACCCCCTGCGCATGCTCACAACCACGCCTGCACAACTGCCTAAGCTACGCAGGATCACTGCGTACGCCGTAAACATAATGTACGCCCAGTCAGACACACGTCCAACGCACAATACGCCGGCTTGTGTTCCCTGGTGCAGACCTGTGCATGTCTGTTGCCAGGTTGCACCTCATTGATGGGGAATAACTTTACGCCCGACGTACAATTTGCGCGCATCATGGGCCGGGCACACGCACATTCCCTCAGTTCCCTCCTAATCAATGAGAGCAGCACCTTGCGCCCAGCCCATATGTGCGCCCACCCTACGCCGGCGTGTGCAAGCTACGTCGGTGGGGTGTAGCCTGTTTTTAGGCGCATGTTGGTTTGTGGGTCTGCCGCACACATACGCCGGCGCACATTTGCACTTGCGTCGGCATAACGTGTTCTACGTCGGCGTATGTGCTTTGTGAATCTGGGCTTCAGTGCTCACTTCTGACATGTATTTCTCTCCAACCAACTTGCTTACCCATTACTGTAAATATAATTCTCCATGCTCCTCCACCATTCCTTTTTTAGCCCCACCCTCTTTCCTACCACCATGCTCCCCACGCCTATCAATTAGTTTACTTCCACCTAACCACCCCTACTGTCACCCTGGTGCTTCCTTCCACCTCTGCAGCCCATCTCCACTTGCTGCCACAATTCTTCCCCCTCCCTTTTTACTCGCATTCCATCACACGCCTCCCCGTCATCCTGCACCCTAACCCCTCCCTTCTACTGTACATTGGCTTGCGATTTGGCACAGTGCTGTGATAAGATGCAGGATATCTGCATTTTAGCGCAGCCATGTTGCAGTGTGAACGGGACACATAGGAAACACTCAATTTCCTATGTGTCCTTGTGACACTGCAGTGGTAAGATGGTCTCCAATGAAATCAGTCCCTGGTGCCAAAAAAGTTGTGAAGTGGACCCCTGCCCTAATGACTTTCACCTTGCATTACTCCTGTCAACCTGACCATGATATCACGCTCGCATTGGCTGGTGGGGTGGGCAAGATCAAATACGGTGCAAGTTTTAGGGCTTCGCCCATTCAGAATGGCCCATTGTTCTGGCATAAAGGAGAACAATTGGAGTTGATCACCTCTATAAGAGCCCTTTTACTTGGAGTATCATCAGAATATAGATGGGTCTGACTGCCTTACAGTACTGCCCTTCCTTTTGAGTTCTGTTGCGGTGGTTATACAGTACTATGTAAAAAAAAAAAAATGCTGTAAATTAAGAATGCTTTCAGAAATGGAAGTGTTTTTATTGGTTAACAAAATGGGTTATCAAGTTCTGATACTTCTCACATGTATGTAAAAAATGTACTCTTTAGCCCTGGTTCACACTGGGCTGCGGGAGTGAAGCCGTGCAAGTTCAGCTGAACTCGCACGATTTCATTCCCGCCGGCAGTCCCGATTTCGGCCGCGATTTAAGAGACATCTGTGCAGGTTTCTGCACAGATGTCAATGTAAATCGCGGCCAGAAATCGCAAAAAGTAGTACAGGAACTACTTTTTGAAATCGGTGCAGCGCCGCAGATGCGGCGTCGCACCGATTAGGACGGTGTCATTGCCGGTAAATGCCGCCGATTTGAGATGCGATTTCACATGTGAAATTGCATCTCAAATCGAAGCAAAACTTGCCCAGTGTGAACCTGTGCTTACTGAGAGATCTGGGGTCTATTATATTTATCCAAAATAATGGTGTGGCTATAAAGTCTACACACCCCTGTTAAAATGTCAAGTTTCTGTGGTGTAAAAAAGCGACACAGAAAAATCATTGGACCTTTTTCCACCTCCACTCAGTTGAACAGCAAACTGAAATCTTTTAGGTGGAGGGAAGTAAAACTATAGAATAATAGGTAGCAGAAGTGTGCACCCCCTTAAACTAATACTTTGTTGAAGCACCTTTTGATTTTATTACAGCACTGTCTTTTCGGGTATGAGTATCGGCATGGCATATCTTGACTTGGCAATCGTTGCCCACTCTACTTTGCAAAAACACTCCAAATCTGCCAGATTGCGTAGGCATTTCCTGTGCACAGCCCTCTTCAGATCACCCCATTTTCAATGGGATTCAGGTCTGGGCTCTGGCTGGCCCATTTCAAAACCTAAAGCGGATGTCCGCTGGAAATAAAATACTGCAGCTGCTGACTTTTAATATCGGCACACTTACCTGTCCTGGAGTTCAGCGCCGTCCTCAGCAGAAGACGAGCTGCCCCCCCACCATCCTTGGTGAGGGAACCAGGAAGTGAAGCGCTCTGGCTTCACTGCCCGGTTCCCTACGGCGCATGCGTGAGTCGCGATGTGCCCTGCTGACTGGATCCCGCTGTGTTCTGGGAGCCGAGTGTTCCCAGAACACAACGGGGGGGGACGGGGGGACGAGAGGTGACATCCTGCCCGCAGTCTACCCGCAGACTGTGTGGCCGGAAGTGGGTGCAAATACCTGTCTTTAGACAGGTATCTGCACCCCCCTGAAAGGTGTCAAATGTGACACCGGAGGGGGGGAGGGTCCCGATCAGCGGGAGTTCCACTTTAGGGTGGAGCTCCGCTTTAAGTCTTCTTCTGGTGAAGCCATACCTTTGGATGTATCCTTTGGGTCATTGTTATGCTGAAAGGTGAAGTTCCTCTTTATGTTCAGCTTTCTAGCCAAAGCCTGAAGGTTTTGTGCCAATATTGACTGGTATTTGGAACTGTTCATAATTCCCTCTACCTTGACTAAGGCTCCTGTTCCCGCTGAAGAAAAACTACCTCAAAGCGTGGTGCTGCCACCACAATGCTTCACTGTGGGTATGGTGTTCTTTTTGGTGATATGCAGGGCAATATATTGCCCTTATCCCTTGAGAGGGGTATTGACTTTATTTAATTATATTCACACCCAATTTGCACTAATTTCAAGTTGTGTTTAATTTACACCTATTTTGCACTAATTTCAAGTTGTGTAGATTTTTAGCGCTACTTATCTCCCCGTTTCCACAAACGCACAAGCACATTGTTGCTAAACACACAACGGCTAAATCGCGTGATTGTGGAAATGCACGTTTCCTCTTTACCAGTCCACATGTTTGTATAAAATACATGAGTTTGGAATGTGCAAGATGCACGTGGGGTAAAAACAAGTAACCGAATGTGTTTAGTGTTTATCACATAAAGATACATGTTTCTGTTTGTATGAATTTGCATGTTGTTTTACATAAGGATGCTTGATTGCATAAAGATGCGGGGTCGCACAAAGGTGCTTGATCTCACAAGGCCCTTGGGTACCCAAGAGTACCCCTGTCGCAGATATACTCTCCCCCAGCATGCCCCGCGAGGGAAAACTCCTCCAATTGGCTGCAGGGGAAAACTTGCTCTGGCGCCAACTGCCGGCAAGGGGTCGTATTGCACCCCTTGACCACAGACTGACCCAGTAGACATTTCCGGGATGGCAGAAGTCCCAAATTTAGACAAACACAAACATGAATGGGGGCAAAGTAACTCTCCCATTCCCACTAACTTTAGCGTAACGCCCATGCTGAAAGCAAGGGGGTGCTACATGTCTATTTACATGGGACTGCAAGAGGTTGCCTGGTTCGTGGGGGAACAGCACCGCTTCCAGTTGGTGGTCTTGCCCCTCCTCTAGCACGACTAAAGGCCCAGGGTATAGCAGCTATGGCATACCGCGGCAATCTGCTGCTGATAAATTAGTCAGTAGCATGGCTGGACCTAATGTCCCGTACATACGATTGGAGTTTCTCATGGGGGGGGTGAGGGGGGAGAATCCGACTGACTTTTTCCATCGGAAATTCCAACCGTGTGTATGCCCCATCTGACTTTTTCATGAGGAGTTCCGTCGAGTTTAGATAGCGAACATGTTCTCTTTTACGATTCGATGTGATTTTGGCCGGTCAAAAGTCAGACCGTGTGTACGGGGCATAAGTGTGTCCAGCAGGGTATTTGGAACTCCTAGGGTACGATCCCAGTCTAAGGGTACGTTCGATAAGGAGCTTGGAGCATTTGGGACATGGCCCAAAAGAGTTTTCTTGCTTTAGACAAAGTCAGCGCTATAAGACAGCTGGTCTATGTGGTCACGGCAAAGAAAAGTTACTTATATTCACCTTTTTACTTAAAGCGGTAGTTCACCCTCACCCACATGATTTTACCATCGAGACAGGCATTGTAGTGCGAGCTACAGTATGCCTGTCCCGATTTTTTTCCCGACACCTTGTAATCGTACATTGTAGATTTCGGCTCCCGCGGGGAATGGGCGTGCCTATGGAGAGGGAGGATGATTGACGGCCGGCCCTGGCACGTCACTCTCCCCGAAGACAGCCGGAGTAGGTCTCGGCTCTTCACGGCGCCTGCGCACAGGCTATGCGCAGGCGCCGTGAAGAGCCAAGCCTATTTCGGCTATTTCCGGAGAAGCGTGACGCGCCAGAGCCGGCCGTCAATCATCCTCCGTCTCCATAGGCATGCCCATTCCCCGGTATCTTCGATGTACGACTACAAGGTGAGTACGGGGGTAAAAAAATCGGGACAGGCATACTGTAGCTCGCGCTACAATGCCTGATTTTATGGTAGTAGAAAAAAAAAAAAAAATTCCGTTCATAGGGTGAACCCCCGCTTTAAGGTGCTAGGGATGATGGCTTCATTCAAGTAGTTCCCTATGCTCAGTTTTATTCTAGGCGACTTGATCCTAACCTGGCATTATCCAAAGGGTCTGGTTCCGCGGATACGCTGAAGTCTGTTAGTAGTTCTTAACCAAAAGTTTGGCAGAAAGGAATATCCTTCAAGCCGGTTTGCTGAGAGGTAGTGGCTACGAAGACTAGCCTCTAGGGATGGAGACCAGTCCTTGAAGAGACCACGGCCCAGGGGAGGTGGTCTTGCGAGGTTGAGAGAGCCTTGTCCATCAACTTTATAGCCATTAAGGGTCGAAAGCTTTGGGTGGCACGTCTGGCTTAATTGCCTGGGCGTTTAGGTTGCAGGTTTGTCTGTCAGAGTACAATCCTACAATACTACATCAGTGGTTGACTTGGTTTACCAAGGAGGTACTAGAAGTCACGCAACCAGAGACATATTCTGGCTTGGGCAGAGGAGCTCGTGCCTTGTTGGTCTTCATTTCCTGAAATGGAGAACTGGCAGGTGGTTCTCTGGAACCGTCAACCATTATTCCTGGGTGTATGGCCTCTACTCCCTGATCTTTCCTGGTCAGAAGCCAGAGAAGGGGTGCTCTGGGTAAAAGATTTATAGGTGTCCAGTTTCAACAAGAAGTTGGACAGCTTTATGTCTAGGACAAAGGATCCACTCTTCCATTCTTTTCCCCAGTGCCACAACTACCACAGCCTCTATGCTATATCGGAAGGGAAGCCGGCCTAATAATTCCGGCATGATCCAGATGACATTGCTGTGCAGGGATCGCAAGGCTGGTATTCCATCCTATCTTGCAAACATGGGAATTATTAGTTTTCTTGGTTAATCCCGCATTATTGAGGATTGTGCCTTTCAGAATCGGACGATTACCCTGATTCATACAGGAGAGCGGGCCTCCAGGACCATGTTTTATAGGATCTGGATGGACCATGTTCCTGGTGTGAAACCAAGGGATGGCATCCTCGAAAGTATGTCATAGGTAAAATTCTTACCTTCCTACACTAGAGAAGGGATGGACCTATCTTAAGTTCCATTAAGAGTCTATTCTCTGCCTTGTTTTCAGGGTCACTGGCTTTGCATTCTTTGTTTCGAGCCTTTCTACAAGGGGTAACGCGTATAAGTTCGCCCTTGTGCCCGGAGGGAGTTGAGTCTGGTTTATCGGCTTGCAGGGATAGCTCTTTAGGCCAATGCACCATATTTCCCTTCATCCGCCTTCAGGGGAGTTGGTGTTCTTGGTTGCGGTAGCCTCTGCAAGAGTATTTCAGTATTGGCAACTTTCTTTGTAAAGAGCCATACTTGCTTATAAGGGTGTTTGTTGAATCCTCACCCAGCCTTTTTTCTCAAAAGGATCTAGTTTCTCTTTAAATCTAAACGCTTCTTACCTTCCCCTTTTTTTCAGAAACTTGGTTACGGAAGGAAAATGTATTACTGTATTTATTGGCGTATCTCTATGGTCAGCCGGTGTAACCACCGGTTCCCCGATGGGACAGGAGAGACTGTGAAAGGGGGGTGGACCCCCTTCCACTGCTTGTAAAAGTGATTCAGCAGCTAATTGGCCACTAGGATCACTTTTACATAAAACTGCATTGCAAGCTAAAAGAAAATAGTGGGATTATGCCTTTAGCTGCAGGCATCAGACTGGTATAACCCCCTTCAATGTTGTGACGTATGGGTACGATGCGACATACAGGAACCTCCACCGTGCTTCACTGTTGTCTGCAGACACGCATTATTCTGCTCTCTAGCCCTTCTGAAAGCTGCCTCCTGCCACAGCCAAATATTTGACATTTTGACTGTGACAGTCCAGTGTTTTCATGCTCAGTTGAGTCACTTAGCCTTGTTTCCACTTCACTCCTGCCTAAAACTTTTGCACGGTACTGTAGGCGGTAGATCTAGAACGGGGGAGATTTCACACGAAATGCAGTTAAATTTTCTGTCCCAGCCCTCCCACACCAGAGGCCTATTAACTGCACACCTCCCCCCCCCCCCCATGGGATAAGTAGTTAATTTTAGGGTTGTTTGGAGACTGCAGTGTATTAAACGTATACTTGTATTCAAATTATAAACTGGTATTTTGGTTAATAAAACTTCAGTTTTTTTACTTTCTAAAAGCCCCTTTCTTGACTGCACTTTTTAGGATTACAAGAGTACATTTACTTTTTTTACTCCTGTGACAGAGTCCACCAAATGGTGCCACCCAGCTTCCTGATTGAAAGCTGATTCTGCCTTTCAGCATGCAGCTGAAATTCTGAATGTTCCCTGTACAATGCCAGTACGATTTTTTTTGTTTTAATTGGTACAGTTTTGTCTGAAGATGCAATACAATCACTTCTGAATTCTTTTTTTTCTTTCTGTTTACAAGAATTTCCGTACTTTAGTAACCTATTCGCTTTCGAAATGGAGACTAGCATGTCCGATCTCCTCGTGTGCGAAGATTAACTATAACTGATCTGGTTTTTATGTTTTGTTTTTATCTTGTAGGCCTTTTTTTTTGGTTTATATAAATTTAAAAACTACTGCTTAATTGCTTACATTTTTTTTTTTTTTTTTTTTTTTTTCTTTTGTGTTTAGGTAAAAAAATTAGTGAACTGGAGAGGCTTAAGAAGGCAATTGAGACTGTAAAAAATGAGGTAGAAGAGAGCCAGAAAAAGTTATTACAGTATACAAATGGGCCAAATACCATGCAAGAACCACTTGAGGTTGACATGAATTGTAATATTCTAGATCCCATTGAAGATGAGAAAACTACAACCAAGAAAAACCTTGACGTTTTGGTCACCTGCCCAAAGAACCGTAAGAAAAAATATGTGGTTGATCGAAGCTGTCCAGCTACAGATCTAGAGTATGACCCCCTACTTAATTATACTGCAGGGTTTTTTGGTTCCACCTCTAAAGAAAATGAAAACAAGACTATGAAACCAAAATGTGAAGAGGTGTTGGATAACCCTCAAAAGAAGCCTAGAATTGTATCTCCAATAAGGCTTGAAATAAAACTTCAAGAATCTGACGATGATGATATGCTTGTCATTGATGCTCCACCACTAGAAGTTGTTTCTAAAAGAAAAAGGCCAAGTAAAGTGTGTGACCCTGTAAGGAAACATGTGGCATTGGTTGAAGCTGCTGTATCTGAAGAAACTGGATCTAGTATGGAATGTGAGACTTTGGCTCCAAATTATGACCATTCTGATGAAAATGGCACTTCTGAAGCAAATAAATCCGAAGCTTCTCATAATTTACTACCTACCTGTATGAACGATGGTGTTCTGCAACATGAAAATCACTGTAATGACCAGATTAAATCAGAAGAGAATACAACCTCTAGTATAAATGAATCTAAAAATGTTGAGACAGATGTTTCAGTGAGTGGTAAAGAAACTAATGAAGAGCAAGAAAACTTGATAGAAAATGTAGTTGAAAAGGATTCATCTCCTCTAGTTTCTGAGAAGTCTTTAGATTTTTGTGACCGTGAAGTTTTTCCTAACTCATCAGCAGACTTGGAAATCATTAAGGTTGCTGCTACCACAGCCTTGGATAAAACTGCTGTCCATAACCTTCCTAATGAGCAGAAATCCCTGCCAGAGATCGTATACGTGCCGAACAAAAGAGACAAAGTCATTGTTGTGAATTCGTCAACTGACGAAGACAGCTCAGAAGAGGACACCGTGTCAGATTCCGAAGACCCCACGGAAGAATGTTTGCGTATTTTTAATGAATTTGCTGAAAGTGAAGCAAAGAAAAATGCAAGCCAGGTATTCATTTCATGCAAAAATCTTTTCTTTTGGAACATAAGTTACAATCAGACGTTTGCATAGTATAAATGCATTATTACTGAAGTGGGGAAACCTGGGACACAAACAACATACCCACCCGCAGAGTGTCATCAATAAGTATCCATGCTTTTCTCCTAAAGAATAAGGTTGCAGCTGTAAGTCAATGAGGCGACCCAAAGCAATATAGCACTGTAACATAGTCTTTTGGCCCCTAACATTTCCAAAACCTTTAACTTCCTGTTGGTCAGTGCAGTCATGTAGGCTAATTGGGATTAAAATTGTCTTTTATAGATCACCCTAGCATTTGATGTTACTGGTACACTGTGCAAACACACTAGCTAAAGTGCATTAAGTTGTCTATCAAACCAAAGGTAAAATAACCTGTTGCAGGCCAATGATTCTTATGATTTTGGTATTTGGCTTGTTGGGATTTCTTTCTTTGGTTTAAAGGCATGGTGTTCTGGTCTGGTTGTCCAACACGCTTGCTTCTGGCTGGATTTGATGACCACTTAAAGGGGTTGTAAAGGTTCGTCTTTTATTTTCTAAATTGGTTCCTTTAAGCTAGTGCATTGTTGGTTCGCTTACCTTTTCCTTTGATTTCCCTTCTAAATGTTTTTTTTTCTTTGTTTGAATTTCTCACTTCCTGTTTCTCCTCAGTAAGCATTCCATCATCCGAGCGGTGGAAAGTCATTTAGAACAGCTTACTGAACACCTTACTGAGTAGGAACAGGAAGTGAGAAATTCAGACAAAGAAAACAAAGAAAAAACATTTAGAAGGGAAATGGAAGGAAAAGGTAAGTAAACAACAATGCACAAGCTTAAAGTAACCTATTTAGAAAATAAAAAATGAACCTTTACAACCCCTTTTAAGAGATGTACGCATATAAAGGGATACGATGGACACCTGGTGTAAAGACTGCAAAATGCTTGGTTTTACATATTTTCCCACTGTCAAGAGGCAAACACATTTCTTTGAACTGAAAATTGTGCAATAGAACAGTATAACTATAGGCAAAACTACACTGAGGGCAGAGGGATTAGAACGCTTGTGAGTGTTTATTGCTGTCTGTTCCCCCATTATTGAGATTCACCCTCTGTTCTGCTTACCATTATCCTTGAAAATGCAAGCACTTGAGGGCTAGCGTACATAGGCTTTTAGGGGATTATCCACAAAAGGGATACACCGGCGTATCTACTCATACGCCGTTGTATCCCTGTTTCGATCTATGGAACTGATCCACAGAATCAGTTTACCATAGATAGGCAGAAGATCCGACCTGTGTAATTGAATTACACTGTCGGATCTTAAGGATGCAATTCTAGGCCGGCCGCTAGGTGGCGAGGCCATTGCGGCCGGCCTAGAACATGCAAATGAACACTTACGGCGATCCACGAACGTTCCGACGGGCCCGTCGCGCTAAATCTACGTTGTTTACGTCGAGTTACGCCGTGTAAAAATAGGGCCAAGTCCTATTTGACTAAGCCCTAGTAAGTATGGCCGTCGTTCCCACGTCGAAATTTTAAACTCTACGTCGTTTGCGTAAGACGTCCGTGAATGGCGCTGGACGCCATTTACGTTAACGTCTAAGCAAATGACGTCGGAGCGACGTCTGTTGGCGCAATGCACGTCGGGTAAGTTACCCGACGGAGCATGCGCAGGACGTCTGGCGCGGGAGCGCTCCTAATTTAAATGGGTTTAGCCCCATTAGATTCGGCACGCCTTGCGCCGGACACATTTAAGTTACACCGCCGCAAATTTCAAGGTAAGTGCTTTGTGGATCGGGCACTTAGGTAGAAATTTTGCGGCGGTGTAACTTAAATCGGAAGATTTAAGTTACGCAGGATATTTGTGGATCTGGCCCTCAAATTCTATTAAGATTAGTTGTGCATTATTTTATTTATTTTTCCTTCATCTGCACGCATCAATGTGAATGTAGAACAAATGCATGTCAAATTGTATCAATAGTTTAGACTCTGAGAGAATAGTAGGTGTATTTTACTCATGATCAACTATATGATCTGATTTAGTTAAGGTGATTGAGCAATGACTTGTTCTCGAATGTAGTCAGACCAATAAGTACAAGTGATACTTGAGCGAGCGTTGGCTAGATTTCTCTATGCCATCTGTTCTGTGAAGTAGCGTTGAGATGTACAACTCTGCATTGTTGTGTGAAACCCTAATGATATTTGTGTAAGGACAGATTGTTGTCTCCCTGCCCACCATCTTTTGTGTCTGTCTGATATCGTTTTTAAAAAGCAAGCATTTCCAGCTTTTTGGCTGGCTTCAGTTTTTTTTTGTTTTTAAAAAAAGTAATTCTTGCCTCCACTGTGCAATTCGTTTTGCACAGAGTTGCCCAGATCCTCGACTTCTGGGGTCCCCCTGCTAGCTCCTCCTTGCATGGTATAACCCCCTATGAGAAGCATTCTCCCGGGGGTACCTTGCAGGCATGCTCCCCAGTGCAGCATTTGCGTCCATAGACGCAGAATGCCGGACTTGGCCCTGTCATTGGATTTGGTGGCAGTGGGAGGCAATGGCTGCGCTGCTATTTATCTAATCAAGAGCCGAGACAACGGGCAGAGCGCGTCTCTGTCTTGGGAATTACAGTGAGTAAAACAGGGGGGGGGGGGGTCAGTGACAGAAGTTTTTTCACCTTAATGCAGTTTAAGACCCCCTTTTAATGTAGATCTTGGGGGGGGGGGGGGGGGCCTTCAGCTTGTGTGGTCAAGCTTATGCTTATGCCTTGATTTAGTTTAAGTCCAAAAGCTTCTCACTGTTGTAGCGCTACCCCCGAAGGAGCCTCTAGTTTGTGGGATTGGCGTATTGTTACCTTGCAGGGTGTCTAGGGGTGATACTAGTGAGTTGAGGCAATGAGCGAAGGTCCAGTCATCAATTGGGTTTTCTTCAATGCTTTATTCCAAGGCCAACATCAACACAACACCAGATGGGAGAGGTTGATAAAGCATAAGAGCAACTTTAGTATCAGGCCTTGGATATGAAGAAGAGCAGTCCTGCTCTTAATAATGAGATCAGTTCGTCGCCACTCTAGCCAGAGTGGGTAAAGTGCCCCTGGACAGACTTCTGTCACAAGTCTGGCAGCGGAAGTGTCACTTGTAAATCGCTGGGAGGAACAGACCTCCGCCAGAGGCCTGACTCTGGACCTCTGCCACAGGCCTAGCGATTTAGGGTGCAAAAATTGTATTGAGCGAATCCTCCCAGTGAAGTTCAGTCAGGGTCACCAGTTGACAGCTGCAACATACCTGTCAGTATCGTGGTGACCAGATCCCCGGTGGTTCGTTCAGGCCTTCTGGATAACCTTTCTGGGTTCTCCCTGAGCCGATTCCCCACCGCACAGCTCTCGGCTTAGGATCCTCTCCGTAAAGGTTGGGACCCAGCAAGCCGCTGGGGCCCTTATCAGGATGAAGTTCCGCATGGTGCGCAACTCCGGCCAGGTAGGCCATGGTGGCGGGGTCCATGGATGTGCGCACCCTGAAGGTGGATGTCGCACCTGGAACTTGGACCCCACGAAAACGGACCAGAATCAATGGCGTCTGCCCCAGATATACCCTTCCCCCAGCATGCCCAGTGAGGGAAAACTCCTCTGATTGGCTGCTGGGTAAAAGTGACTCTGCCAGAACCCCTCTAGCGCCAACTGCCGCTCAGGGGTGGAAACGCACCCCTGAAACGCAGACTGACCTACAAGACAGCTCTGAAAAGACAGCAGCCCCTGCAATTTAACAAATTGTGAAAGGGAGCAAATAACCCTCCCATTCCCCACTAACTTTAGCGTAGTGCCCATACTGAAAGTAAGGGGGCGCTACACTGTCAGTATAAGGTAAAGCAGGTACTTCTAGCCTTTGGTATGGTGGCACATTAAAGCAATTTTAAACCCCAAATATTTTTCATATTGGGTTTATTTATCTCTGGAAAGCTATTGCAGTCATAGAACAATTGAGAGCCCTTCTGTACAACTGTAATTTGCGAGAAGTGCTATCTGCTGGTGCAATTTTTGCAGAAAGCTGCTAATTGAATTGAGAACTGTGAAGAACACATGATGAAGCAGGTTTATATTCTAGCTTGCAATAATATTTGTTTCTTCAGTACAAAACCTTCTTACCAGGTATCCTGTTTTTAGGCAGTTCATTGTGAGGAAGATCAGCCTGATCCAGAACTACAGCTGAAAGGAAATGAGCTTCTACCAGGACAAAGGAAAAGAATTGCACATCCGTCAGCAAAATGTGAAGTAAGCATTTTTTTTTATAATAGTCACTCTATTAATTATTGCAGAACACATTTTATCTACTAAGAAACTAAAAGTTGAACTTTAGTTGTGAAAAGTCTAAATACATTTGGTAATGACCTTCTTCCTTTTTTTTTTTTTTTTTTTTTTTTAGGCCAAGGAAACTGGTTCTATTCTTGTTCCTTTCAGAAGATCTGCTCCACACCAAATGCCACCCCAAAGGATAGTGCAGGTTCACCAGCAAGCAGTGCAGATTAGTTCTGCAGTTAAAGGTGGACAAGCCTTTGTAGCTTCTTCACAGAAGAGGCTTGCCAGCAGGATTACACCAGGATTTCACTCATTCGGTCAGATGGGTGAGAAGTTTTCATTTGCGTGAATACTGAGCAACTGATGCCTTATTCTGTAAGTGCCGGTTCACACGGGGGCAACGCGACTTCAAGTCGCCTCCAGGACAGACGACTTTGCTTGTGGCCAATAACAGAATCTGCTCTGTGAGAGGGAGGGGTTTGCCTGGATAAACTTATTTGTTTTCCTGTAAAGTTGCTTTAGTTAAGACTGAGATCCGACTTGGAGGCAACTTCTATTGAAATCTATGGGTACGAGTTGTCTAGAAGTCACCTTGAAGTAGTACAGGAACCTTTTTCTGAAGTCTGAGCAACTTCAGTAGTGTACATTAAGACGGCTCCCATTCACGTCAATGGAATTATGTCCAGGGACTTGGGGCAACTTGAGGTCTGACAAGTCAGACCCCAAGTCGATGTAGTGTGAACCGGCACTAAACCTAAGTTTACACAATGTGATAGTAGAACATCACCAGGTTATGAAGATTTGCTTAAAGTGATAACCTCCTGAAATGAACAGTGCAAATCCTTCTATCGTGTGCCAAGCCTCAGTCCAAAGCACAGAATGTGATTGTTTCTTCTCCTCTTCGGCTATCTGCAATAGTCACTTCTGACAGGTTATCTTGACACCACAGCAGTGCACACATAAAATGATTGACCTCCTCAGCTGTGCATGTTCTGCTATTAAATTGTGTAAAGGGGGTGTGTCCGTTCCTTCATGCATGTCTCAGATTACTCTCTGCTCTGTAATATGCAGTGTGTGTGTGATGTCCAATACCCAACCTGCTGAGAAAAAGACTTTGATGTGTGTGTTTTTAGAAGGCTGTAGAGAAGATGGCTGCAGCTAAAGAGGTACCAACTATGTAAGATTTGTTTCATCTGTAGTAGGATTTGTTTTATCTGTTTCACCTAGATGAGCAACGTTAACAGGTCCCTAGATTTTACCATTTGGGTTGCAAACAATCCAAACTCCAAATTTTGAGATAATCTTATTCCTTTCTTGTACTCCATGGTGGCTGGTGCTCATATTTTTTTTTGGCGCAAACAAATGGGGGGGGGAATCAAACGCGGCCTCATTGTGCCCATCAAACGCGGCCTCACTGTGCCTTCTCCTCTCCATGCGTCTTCTCCCATCCTCCTCACCTATGATTGGGCGTCCAATCACAGCGCCTGACATTTCAGCCAATCAGGCGGTAACAGACCTGGCAACATGATTGGCTGAGAGGCGGGTTAATGTTGGCAAAGCGAATTCCTGTGGCTTTGCTAACATTGAGCTGAGTGAGAAGGAACGCACAGCGTTGCGCCCGCTTCTCGCTTTTTTTGGATGCTTATTAGAGCAAAAGGCTCTAATTGGGTGCGTCCAAAATACTCCCCCACTGCTGTAATTCAGGTGACCGAAAAGGGGCCAGCCACCTGAATAGTGGGTGTCGGAACCGACCATAGATTTATGCAATGCATGAATCGATCTATGGTAATTGACGAGTGACACTCCTGCGCCGTTAAGGAGGCACCGCCACTGCTTATACTAATGTCAAAGCAGAACTAAACCCAAAAGCAAAAATCTAGTATATTGCAGTGTATCAATCCTTGGGTATGGTGGCTTTCTTTTCGGTTTTTCTTTTATTCAGTCTGAGAACATTTTTTAGAGCGCGAATACCTGTCTATCTTGACAGAAATGCACTATCCTTTAACCTTCATATAAGATTATCTAGAGGAATAATCCAATATTTTATGTAAACTTTGTGTACTTTGCTTCTTTGGGATGTGTGTACAGTGGAACATTGAATTGCGAGCATAATTCATTTCAGGAGAATGCTTGTAATCCAAAGCACTTGCATATCAAAGTGAATTTCCCCATAGAAGTCAATGGAAGCAAAGATAATTTGTTCTACATTGACTTCTATTGCATGCAATACCGCATGTAACCAGAGGTGGGGGGGTGCCTGAGAGCCTCGGTAATACTCGGACAGCTTGGCTGAACTCAGAAAGGCTTGGGATCGGAGTATTTCCGAGTGATTTTGAGCATTTCCAAACGGCTTCTGAACCATTCCGAGTGTCGCCGGCACCTCTGGCCAAATGCGGTACTACACAACCCATTGGCTTGATTTTCTGCTCGTTTTGCGAGACGACGCTCAGAAAGCAAGTCAGGCTTTTCAAAAAAGTTGCTTGTCTTTCAAAACGCTTGTTAACCGTGTTACTTGTTAACAAAGGTTCCACTGTATGTACAGTGGGTGCTAGCATCTGTTGCATCCTTGGCAGTCAATCAGTGACCTCCCCAGCCCCCGATCAATCTCTGGCCACTGCTGATTTATCTGGGTAGAGTAGATGTGGGAGCAGAATTTTCAAAATCAAAATGTTCCATTTCAGAATTTGGGGCTTACTTGGTTAGACAGGGTCAAAATTGCATCATTTGAGCCTGTAGGACGAGCCTTTCTCAACTAGGGTTCCTCCAAAGGTTTTTGGGGTTGGTTGCTCAAAAGGCAACTTCTGCCTTTTTCAAATGAGTAACCAATGGCAACATTGATCTTTTTAGCGATCTGTTAGGGGGTATTACTTCCCAATGGCCACAAATGTAAAGTATTCTTTCTAGGTTCCCTGAGCCCAGACAGTTCATTCAAGGGTTCCTTCATGTTGAGGTCAAGAAAGCTGCTATAGACACAACATTTTGCACCCTGGTTGTGGAAATAAACTTTTATGAGATGGCTATTCCTACTGATGATGGTAAATAAATGTGAGCATACAAATTACACTCAAGGAAATTGTGTGAGGGCAGACATGTTTTTGAAGTGACAGATCTGTCGGTAAGCAAACTACTGTATTTATGTACATTTTTAACTACATTTCTTTCCCCAGTTTGTGTTAATTTAGTTGAGGTACAGCCGATTTTGCCATCTAGAAGTCATATAAGTGGACAAGGAAGTACACTTTTAACCACTGTAAAATCTGGTTTCCCTCAAAGAAGAACAATGCCAACTCCAGCGAAGGTAACACATTTCATCCAAACTAGCTTGAATTTGTCTTTTAATCACTACTATTTTGAATGAAGTAGGGAATTGACTTTTTTTTTCTTACTCTGTCCTGATGCATTGCGAGGTGAATGGAAATGCCCTAATCTGTCCCTGTTCTAAAAGCAACTGTATAGTTTTGAGGACAATTATCACCAGAACAAATCAAGGATTACCCTGCCTAGTGGCGTCACAAACTGAAATAACTGACAGATTGTAAATATTCCTTTCTCTACTAAAACTGGAACCAAGTTTTATCCAGATACAGTAGTAGTTAACATTTATAACTTCTGTCAGGCTGCCTGTTTCTATGTTCCCAAAAGGGTGATTCTTCATTCTATTATATGGTCAAGAGTGAGAAATAATCAGTGGTGGCTGGCGCAAAATTCTGAAAAAAAAAAGTTAAATGCTGCCACTTGTTCCCTGCACGCTGATGGCCTGGCACTTGCCTCATCTTGGTGGCGGATCAGGAAGCGGGTGACGGCGGCGCCTCCTGTGTCCTCCATTTGTCTCGTCTTCCTTCTGCTAGGTGTCCAATCGCAGTGCCATGAGTTCTTCAGCAAATCGGGTGACTGATATTAGATGGGCGCCTCCTGGTTGGCTGAGAGGCGTTTCAGTGTTGAAGCGAATATTCATTCGCTTTTCTAACACACCTGGGTGGGCTCCGAGCGCAATACTCTGTGCCACGAGTCCACCTTTTTTAGAGCCTCTGGAAGTAGTCCTTAAAGTGGACCTTGCAGTACAAAACAAGGTCTGCTTTTGTCCAGGCCCCCCTCTCCTTTAAAAACACCCCCTCTCCTTTAAAAACACTGACAGATAGTATTTCCAAAATGTACTGGTATAACAGTGAAGGAAAATGTTAATTATATACTTTTTCTTAACCCTGGTGTTCTGCATTGCTGGACATCATGCCGGTATCCTTCCAGGAAGATTACTGGGAACAATGTGTACCCTAAATCTCATGAGAAAACACTCCAGTGCAACTTCTCCAAAGATCTGATCTCCTCTGTTCTCCCCACATCAGCATGAGGCCACCCTTGCCTTGGTGCCACAGGTGGAATACTGACTTAAGGGAAATTATTTTATTTTCCTTTATGTACATTCTGGAAATACTGACAGCGATCTTTTAAATTTTGTAAAGTCTGCTTTAAAAGACGGAAAAAAAACAAAAAAAACACAGACCTAATTATCTAGGTGGGTGCAGCACTGGTCTCCTGCCTCCTCTTAGATGGCGAAATGAGCGATCAAAGATTGCTGATCACTTGGTTATTGGTCTTCAGTGAGGCAGTCACTGCTCTCTGCTCCATGGCACTCCTGGAGCACTGGACTGTGGGGGCGAGAGCAGCTAGCTCGAGCTCTGCAGCTTCTGGGTAGATCGCCCCCCCCCCACACACATTAAAGTGATATTAAAGAGCTCATCATCCTCCTTGGGTTTGCTGCTGATAATCTCCCTCTGCTGAATGCCCCTTTTGCCTTTTGCTATGGGGGCACTCGTGCATGCTCACTCCTGAGCCCCGCTGTGTCAACAATGCTAGAAGGTAAAAAAAGTCAACCTATTTAGAATCGCTTTAAAGTTGAGATCTCTCCGGAGTCTGGACTGGCTAAGTGACATCGGCTGATGGACTTTAACCCGCTTTTGGCTGAATACAGGTCAGTACATTGGTACAGAATAAAGTGCACGCCTGTGACACACAAGTAGGGTCAAAAGCACTTTTGCCCTACTTCTCTTTGTGCCCATACCAGGATAAAGATGGCTCTGGAGCTTGCGGTTTTGAAAGAAGGTAATCCGTGACCATTTCTGCATTTTCCCTGACAGGGTTCCTGGGTTTCTGTGTGTATGTGTTTTTTTTTTTTCTCATGCTGATCTATACAAAATAAGCTAATGAGCCATCTTATGTAAACCTTTTTTTTGTTTCTCGTCTCTCAAATTTTTGCATATTTTAGTCCTTGCAAGCTAATGCAAACTACTTTCATCTTGGTTATAATTGTGTTTTGTGTTTGTGCTTAGATATCATGCCGCAGAAGGGCATCAGTTATTCCTGAAAGCAGTTCTAAAGTGCCTCATGAAACAAGGCAGCGATATGTTAACTCTTTTGTGGAAGAGTTTTTGAAAGAGTCTGCATCCGTCCAGGAAGCCTTTGATAAGGTATTCAGCTGTCATCTACACAAACATTCAGCTTTTATAAATGCGAGCCTAAAAAGATCTTTCCTTTTTCCTGAAGAAGTGGATGAGTAGATGAAAGTACTTTTCAGTTCACTAAATATGCCTAGCCTAGGATATTTTTCAGGGGCATGCATTTATGTTCCCTTAATGGTCAGTCACTTTAGTGAAGCGTGCAGACTGATGGCAGTCAGCCCTTGGATTAATTTTTTTTTTTTTTTGCATAATCCAACAGTATGCAAAATGTACCCCTGCTGGTCTATAGGGGGTGAACAGACTGTCCAATCAGGTCCAAACAAATGTGGATGCGCTGCCAATAATAGCTGCTAACACAGCTGATTTGAAAAAAGCAAAAATATAAATGGAAATAAATGTGTAGCACTAGACAATAATATTCACAATGTAAAGCATTGAAAAAAAGTGATACATATGTGTACAAACCGTGAACCGTAAACACAATATTGTATATAAATTGTCAATTATATATCCTTTGACAAATGTGTAAATAGTCCATAGACGTTTGGAAAAAAATCCACTAAGTGAATGTGAATGGCATCAGAACATCAAGTAAGTGACTTCCATGTGCAATGTTCCCACCACCGGAAAGAATGCAAGCTTACCGGACCGAGTGGACTTAGGGGACATATGTCACCAAAAGTCAGGCTTTGTATAGATGCCAACATCAACGATCAATGTACGGATCGAGGAGCAACAGGTCTTCAGAGCCTCTACTAGACCAATGGGTGAAATCTCTTCAGACTTTGAAACAGGAGATGGAATCACCGGGCTGGTTTCATTGCAGTCTTACTGTGCCAAACGATGTCTCACCAGTCAGTGTGTGCATCGGCTGTGAAAGTAGTCCCGCCCTCCTCCTTGACTAGCTGAGCTAGTCTAGGAGGAGGGCGGGACTACTTTCACAGCGCACCCAAACTTTTCAGTGAGCTTCTGACACAGCAGGAGATCCCGATGCACACACTAACTGGTGAGACATCGTTTGGCACAGTAAGGCTGCAATGAAACCAGCCCGGTGATTCCATCTCCTGTTTCAAAGCCTGATGAGATTTCACCCATTGGTCTAGTAGAGGCTCTGAAGACCTGTTGCTCCTCTCCAGTAGGCCTGCATTCTTTCCGGTGGTGGGAACATTGCACATGAAAGAAGTCACTTGATGTTCTGATGCCATTCACATTCACTTAGTGGATTTTTTCAAACGTCTATGGACTCTATTTATTTACACATTTGTCAAAGGATATATAATTGACAATATTGTGTTTACTGTTCACGGTTTATACACATATGTATCATTTTTTTCAATGCTTTTTATTGTGAATATCATTGTCTAGCGCTACACATTTATTTCCAAGTCCAATCAAGTACGCCTGATCAGCAGCGCCATATATGGACTTTTATGTTGAGGATTTGTTTTAAGTTAATATATTGGTTAATGTTCACATTTTATTTTATATACAATTGCTGTAGAGATTTTTGTGTGTGTGATGGAGATTAGAGAGCGCCCCTTTTTTGTTTCACTATAGTGTAGTAACACTATTAAAGGGGCAGAAGCCTTATATTGAATAGACTACCACAAAAAGGACTAGGGGCAGTTGGCGCCTTCACATTTTTCTCTTTAAAGACTTTTTTCGTAACTGGTGGCAGCAAGCACATTTGACTCCCATGTTAATTTTGTCAGATTATTATACTTTCCAGACATTGTAAATGTGTGTGTCAATAGGCTTTTGTTCCCTTGGCGTAAAATCCACTTTTGTTGAGGGGCGTGATCTATGTGCATTGCAAGGATTTTAACAGCCCTACTTGGGGTCTCAAGTCGGATCCCTTGTTGCAGCAATGTGGACTGAGCCCGAATCTGTATGGGAGTGGTTTTATCCAGTCAGCTGCTTCACCTACAGGATTCTGAGGAAAGTGGCAGTGTCTGCATCTCTTTACACGTAATTTCACGTAGTAGCTCAACAACTACATTTTCTCTTTTCGTCCATGGATGGACACCGCTCCTTTAAATCTTGACATTTGGGGTTATGTTCCTGTTCATAAGAGAGGACTAGGCATAACATGTTAGTTATCTTTAAAACATGTAACTTTAACCTTTTAAAACATGTAACTTTAACAGAGTTGAACAGCCCCTGCCCAGGGGCGGTCCCTCCGGTCATAACCCCCTCACCCTGCAGCATGCAGCTCAGTTTTCTTTCTGCCTAGCAGAGGTGGTGGACTTGGCTCCCTTTGGGCCCAGAGTCCTGAAGAAATGTTAAATTTTTATTTTATTTTTGTGATTCTTCTATCAACTGCCGGCTGGGTGACAGGCTAGATATTATAGATCCTTGTAGTGTGCCCCCCCCCCCAGTCTTATTATCTAGCGTGCGCAGACCTTGGCTACATGCTGTGTCGGCCACGACATGCCTCCAGGGGTGGCCGGTGAGTATATGCTCCGGGGTCCACATATGACTGGGCTGCTGTTGGACCTGGCCGACAGCTCCTCCGTACTATCGGTTGTGGGTCTGTCAGGGACGCCCCAGCAAGCCCTCGTTAGGAGGGGTAAGTACGGTTCCTCCTGCCTCGGCAGGATGGAACAGCTGGGCATTCCTGGGATTAAGGGGGTTCTCCTGACTTTTTTAAACATCGCCTATCGAGATTTTTAAGGGTAAAAGTTTGACGCCATGCCACGAGCGGGCGCAATTTTTAAGCGTGACATGTTTGGTATCATTTTACTCGGCGTAACATTATCTTTCACAATATATAAAAAAATTGGGTAAAATTTATTGTCTTATTTTTTAATTCTAAAAAAGTGATTTTTTTTTTCCCAAAAAAGTGCGCTTGTACGAACGCTGCGCAAATACGGTGTGACAAAAAGTATTGCAATGACTGCCATTTTATTCTCTAGGGTGTTAGAAAAAATATATATAATGTTTGGGGGTTAAGTAATTTTCTAGCAAAAAAAAATGTTAGTCTTGTAAACACCAAATCTGAAAAACACCTTCTGTCCTTAAGTGGTTAACTCTGTTAGGCTGCATTCACACCTGAGCGCAGCGTTTTGCGGCATTTTTTACAGGTCTAGGGTCACTAATGTAAAACGCCCAAATTTGAGCGACAAAAAAGGGTCCAGAACTTGTTTGGGCTTCAGGCGTCTTGTAGTGGAGATGTGAACCATCTCCATAGAGAATAATTTATTTTTTCCCCTCTAGCCTTTTGGGGCGTCGCGCTTCAGGCGACAAAACGCTCAGGTGTGAATGCAGCCTTAAAGTAACATGTTTTAAGATGACTAACATGTTCTGCCTAGTCCCCTCCTATGAACAGGAACATAACCCCAAATGTCAAGATTTAAGGAGCTGTGTCCGTCCATGGACGACAGAGAAAAGGATTTTTTGGTGAGTACAAAAATCCTATTTTTTGTTACAGGGGAGGCTCAAAATCTGACTTGTATCTTAGTGCAGACCTCTGGGGAAATCCGTAAGCCAATCGCAAATGGAGGAAATTGTCTATCTGGAGGCTTTCTGTACATCTGTGTACAGAATGCCTCCAGGTAGCCATATTGCATTGCATTTTACAGCACTGCAGATGGAAAAGGAAGGTTATTTTTAATAACATTCAATTATAATATGACTTGTGTCGCAATTGTATATGCTATGATTTTTATTTGTTTTCCCCCACAAAAAATGTTTATGCTTTCCCACATCTCTATGGGATTGTGGGGCCCACATGAAGCAGGTCAAATGTGCCTGCCAATGAATTCAGAATGTTCTCAGAAGCATCTCAAACTGATGCCATCGACAAAGGCCCTTGATTATAACTTGTGTAGCGCCCCCCCCCCTACTTTCAGTACGGGCACTACACTAAAATTAGGGGGAATGGGAGGCTTAATCACTCCCATTCACGAATTCTGGAAATTTAGGCTGCTGCCAATTCCAGAACCTGTCCTGTAGGTCAGTCTGCGCGCCAGGGGTGCGTTGACACCCCTGTGTGGCAGTTGGCGCTAGAGGGGTTCTGGGGATCCACCTCCAATCGGGGGGGGTTTTCCCTCATTGGGCATGCTGGGAGGGGGGATATATCTGCGGCGGCCACTTTTGGCGGGTTGTTCTTGGGGGGGGGGGGGGGGGGGGGAGGCCGAGTTCCAGGTGGGGTACCCACCTTCAGGGTGCGCGCACCTAGAAAGTCGATCCTGAATCAAACAGCGGCTCCTGCGGGGGTAGCGCTACACGTGCTTTCAAGGCATGGACGCTTTAGCATCCTTGGTTTGTAGCCGAATGGGTGTCAAGATGTAGAAAATGGCTGCCTGAAAGCTTTATACTGTAAATATAACACTTTGGGAGGGTAGCCACACAAACCTTTGGTATGGTGCTCATGCACATGGGCTAACATTTCATGGCAGAAGACATGTAACTTGACCTTTTTGGTTCTCTGATGGAGAAGATGGCCTCTATCCATATTGTAAACAAAAAACAAATCCAGAGCTATTGATCCTGTCAATTGGCATATACAGATGTTGGGCCATTTTTTTTTTCTCCTGGTAAATTGGTATGTATTGTGATTGTCTGCTCACAAATGGCCTAATTATACATGTAGCGCCCATGTACTTTATAGTACTGGTGCTAGTCAAATGTAAGTGTAGATAAGAGTATAGTTAGACTCTGATCCTGATTGTTGGGTGTGAGAATAGGGCCTCTGTCACAGCTTGGCTGTGCTGTGGATCATTCTGCTGTATCGGGGTGTTCTTCCAGCCCCGGTACTGCAGGTGGCAGCAGTGGAGTCGAGGTTTGGGTGCTCTTCCCAGCAGCCAATCACAAGGGTTTGTGCATGCTGAGAGGGGTATTTATGGGACAGACGTCATTGGTTCTAGGTTCTTTTTCGTCCAGTGTGGCACCCACCTTTAGGGTGGCCACATCAGGGCGCCCCGGCGTTATTGCCTACCTGACAGGGGCGTGCGTGCCACGCAGTGTTCCTGGCTCTGGGACCATGTTGGCCCGGAGAATCTGAACCAGCGATGGGGATCCAGTGAGCGAATGGGTTCCCTCTTTTGAATTTACCAAGTTGGGTGCTGTTCGGTGGGGAGTCGGTCTGCGGAGCGCCATTGAGAGGCTGGCGGTCCAATAGGGCTTGGACGAAACCACCAGGGATCACAGGTAACCGGACACTACATGACTGGTCACCTGTCGGTCGGTACCTGAGCGACAAGTTGAAGGAGATCCAGACGTAACTCAAGTAAGGAGGCATATCTCCAATAATCCAACCCAGAGGTATCTTCTGAGGCTCTTTGAGAGGGGTCTGTGGCAGAGACTTTCTCCCAAGTTCACCAAGGAGGGTCTACTATACATGTTTGAGAGCATCCACAGTTGAAGCACGTGCATAATAATGAATAGATGGAGGGTAGGTAAGCCTGAAGGGAATCTGCGTTCGTGTGGTGCCTTCAGACATCGTTCAGCTGGTGGTACTTGTAGTTCCACTGAAGTTGGTTCTTATTTTAGAACAAACACTGAAAGCAGACATCCATGCCCAGTTCCAATCTTTGATTTTAGTAGCTATACTGGATTCCAGAAACTGGAAGTTACAATATCACAAGGGTAACCTAAAGTTCTGCCAAATGTGCTACACCCTTTAGTTACAACCCAAAGAGGCTAGCTGAAGACTTCTGGAGTTCAAGAAATATTTACTCTTTATTTTTTTTCCTTATCTGTTTTAATTGCTTTGGACATCTAATGGGAGCCAGCCAATTTTGAATATGATGGTCTGTATATTTCTTTATATTGTGCAAGATTTAATGGCCTATGAGTTGAGGCCATAGAAAGGAGAAACCTGACACACAGAAGATATAGTTCCAGTTGTCTACCCTCCTGTTAACCTGTTCATGGGTTTCTGAGATTGGGTTAATATTTGTGTTCATTTACATTTAAAGGAACTTTGCACCATTATATTGCCCTGTTAATAAGTATAGAAGAAATCTCTGCACCAACACAAAGGGGGTCATTTACGAAAGGCAAATCCACTTTGCACTACAAGTGCACTTGGAAGTGCAGTCCATTTTAGATCAGAGGGGGACATGCAAGGAAAATAAAAAAAACAGCATTTTAGCTTGCACATGATTGGATGATAAAATCAGCAGAGCTTCCCCCTCATTTCAGATTTACAGCGACTGCACTTCCAAGTGCACTTGCAGTGCACTTGTAGTGCAAAGTCAATTTGCCTTTCGTAAATGACCCCCAAAGTCTCTTTTCAAGGGTTTTATTGAACAAACGTTCCAACAGAGGGATGGAGTGATGGGAAGGACTCGGGTATCTTACTTGCAGATCATGAACATTCTCCTAGGTCCAGAGGAACAACAGTCTCCGCGCTGGACTCTGGATAGGCCCACTCTCGCTGTCCTCGCAGCTGGTGCGAAGCTCGATCAAAAGATGGTCTCTGCCAAAGACTAGGTAGTAGAATTTGTTCATCATTCTCTGCCACAGACTTGGTGAACTTGGGATTCGCTCAATAGTCTCTGCCACAGACTTGTGCAACCCCTCAATGGGTTAACTTCTGAAGAAAAGAACAGAACACAGCTCTCAGTGCCAGGATCTCTCAGCCGCTCCGGCAGCACTGTAAGGTAAATTTTGATCCGGATGCATCCTCCAATTGAGTCCTCAATTGCTTGGTCCCTTTCATCAGGCAAGGCAACACAGGATCATCCCTGGATCAGTAGGCCCTAGTGGCTCCTGGGCCTACATCTCAGTTGGAAAAGGGCCTCGGGCCAATGTGGCCCCCGAGGCAGAAACTGCCAACACATCCCTGAGGCCAGGAGGGCCCTCGGGTGAGGATCGGAAGACTAACCCCACAAAATTGTCTGTCTCTTAAGTACCCTCTCCCAGAATGTGCAGTGGGTTCACCAAATTCCCCTGGGCTGCTTCTGGGAAAAGAGGCACCCAATGCATCCAGCCTGTTGCCTTTCCAACCCTGACCAGTGGTGACAGCGACACCCCTCGTCAGGAGGAAAATCATGCAACCAGCTGAACTGAGACAGAGCCATAATTTAGACACAATCCTTCTGAGCCAACTACTGCTCAGATAACTAACATTTTAACATAGCGCCCACTCATTGGGAGCAGGGCGCTACATTTCCTTAGCCAAGCTGTTTAGAAAAAGTGGCAGAGGGTTGAGACAAACCATTTACCACTTGCTGGCTTTTATTTATCTAAAACTTTTATCTCAAAAGGGAAGAAGTTGCTGTAACTGCTTGGTGACAGATTGACAATGCTGCTGTGTAAAGGTGTCAACATTGCACCTCAACTGGAGTGGAACCCTCACCACCAATACAAAGGTGTCAGAGGCGTCCCTAGGGGGGGCCAGAGGGGGCCCTGACCCCCCCCCCCCCAACATCATGCTGTGCCCCACCATGTGCCCCCCCCAAAAAAAAATTTATTTTTTTTTGCAACTTTTGTATTTTGCTCCCCGAGAGGGAGAGCGTCCCCAGTTAGCTCTGCGGGGGATTCCTCCCCCTCCCTCTGCTTGCCGACACTGCATAATGCGAGCGCTCACACAACCAGATATTCTAGCCTGGACCGTGTTTAAGTGTGTGCACTGCAGACTGCAGTACACTGTAATCACTGAACTACATTATCTCCATCCCTTCTCTCCCCCCCCCATCTGTCTCCCTCCCCCTCTCCTGTTCTTTCAAAACATTCACAATTTACTTTCACTTTCAGTTAGGCAGGTAATATACGGTGCAAATTTCTTTCCTGCATCCACAGATTGCAGGAAAGAAACTTGCATGATTCCCCCATCAACAGACAGTGGTGACAGGGGAATATCCCTCCTGCCCAGCAATTATATTCTCCCGACAAACAGTGATTATCACCAGTGGCTATACAGTAACCACTAGTGATGATTATAAGAGAATCTGCTCATTAATAATACAAATCAAAGCCAGTTTCTGCTGAACCAGCTGAGATTTAAACGGTCTATGGCTGGTCTTAGCTCTTAGGCAGCCCATACATTGATTAGCACTGTGGAGTGTCGGCTTCCTGGCGTGATCGGGCATGTGGGATTTCAAACACACCCGAGCCCATCTCTATTGGTTGTAGACAGTTGAGCTCCCTGCAGGTTGCTTAGCAGCATTGGACCCTTCTCTGACATGCTGATCGGGATGCAATCCAGGTGATGCTCTTAGTCAAATCCTAGTCATAAATATCAGTGATTTTATTGATCAAAGCCCACACTTTACAGGCATAGAGCCCACATGGCTGCTGATCATACGGTTGATTATATTTGTGGTTGTACTCTTGATGCTAATAAATACTGTGTTTATTAGATCTGACTGGGAGCATTACCTGGATCACATGCCGATCAGCATGTCAACAGAGAAGGTTATACAGCATTACTGCTGCTAGGTGACCAGCTGGGGGCTCGGCTCTCTATAACCAATAGTGCCAGCCTTCCCCTGCATGCACCCATAATGTCACCAGCACTAGGTCCTAATAGACTGCCGCCGCTGCCAAGGAGACAGACGCCAGACCAGCGCTGTAAATAGCAGGGACAGGACAGCTGGGGATCCCCACTGTGGCAGAACACCAGGGCCCAGTGGCAAGACAACCTTTGCAACTATGATAGTTCTCCCACTGCTTTGGACCCTTATATTTTCTTGGTGTGCTGGTGACATATATCTCTTGTTTTCTGCCACCCTGGGGGGCCCCAGTATAGTAGGAAGGGAGCTCACTGCAGAACATGTGAAAGGGCCCGTAGTGGTATCGTAGTAAAGGGCCCCAGGAGATTATATATATATATATATATATATATATATATATATATATATATATATATATATATATATATATATATATATATATATATATATATATATATAAAATTGCATTTGATAGTTGGCCCCCCTACTTTTTGTCCCTGTCCCCCCATGTGCCCCCCCTAAATATGAAAGCTGGAGACGCCACTGAAAGGTGTTGCTGTCTGGATCACTAGGTGAAAATTTTGAAGAAAACAAGTGCATACACAACATTAAGTATTGGCAAGCTGCAATGTATTCATTTTGTGGCTCAAATACTAAAATGTAAACCGTTTCTTTCTATTTATTTTTTTATTTAAGGATTAAGCCACCCTTTTATTGTACACCAGCATTTCAATTTGGAAATGGGAATAGAGCAGAGCAGGAGTGATGCAAACTCTTTGTGGCCTCTGTGTGGAGGTGTTTTCATGGCCTTGATATTGAAATTGTGATGAAAGGGTTGGCAGAAAATTCCAGATATCCCTCAGGGGAGAGCAGTTGCCAATCTTGGACTGATGACGATTTTCTATTCTGTTTTCTAGGCTTTAACAGAAGAAAAGGCAATTTATGAGCGTTGTGGGAGTAAGAACATGTATCTTAGCATAGCTGTTAATAGCCTTAAGAAGCTCAGAGATCAACGCACTATTAATGGTAGGAGAATCTTTCACATGTGCCTTTTCCTTACCCTCTTGCTTTAGTACTGCAGCACCACTTTGTATTTCACAGGGACATGGAGAAATAAGGTTGCAGCAGAAGATACAAATGTAACTATTGTATGCTGAACGAATCAATGTATCTTGTCACTTTTTTTATTTTTTTCCTAGGTGATTTTTCCAAAAGCTTAATCAGTGCATGGGTTTTTCTTCTTTTTTTATTTTTTCTCTCGTAGTCACAGAAGTGTTGCTTGTTTTGCAGGACCGCTTTAAAAAAAAAAAATCATGAGAAAATAGGAGTAACATGAAAATTGCCATTTGCAATAACTGTCAAAGAACTGCGTATGTAAGGACTTCAAACACGCCTGATTTGCATACTTGCTCCAGATCAGGGACGCTCTTCACTGCTACCAATGTAAGGCTTGCAGCGGCAGACTTCTGACTGCTATAGCACAGAAATACCTTCTGCCTTTAAAGAGAACCTGCCACTCCCACTGTGCTATTAGTGGGGGTTGCAACCAAGGGCGGATCCAGAGTCTAGTCTCGGGAGGGGCACTGTCAGAAAATAAGGTACTGATAAGGTATTGATTTTTTAGCGGTACTGCAACATGGCAGCGGACACACCGGACACCTAATTAAGTTACAGAACTCAATCAGGTGTCCGGTGTGTCCGCTGCCATGTTGCAGTACCGCTAAAAAATCAATGATCGCCACCATTACTAGTAAAAAATATTTAAATATAAATGCCATAAATTTATCCCATAGTTTGTAGAGGATGGTCAGAGACTGCAGACATGGTACAAGGGATGGTCAGAGACTGCAGACATGGTACAAGGGATGGTCAGAGACTGCAGACATGGTACAAGGGATGGTCAGAGACTGCAGACATGGTACAAGGGATGGTCAGAGACTGCAGACATGGTACAAGGGATGGTCAGAGACTGCAGACATGGTACAAGGGATGGTCAGAGACTGCAGACATGGTACAAGGGATGGTCAGAGACTGCAGACATGGTACA
The DNA here is from genome assembly GCF_905171775.1 of Rana temporaria. Classification (NCBI taxonomy): domain Eukaryota; kingdom Metazoa; phylum Chordata; class Amphibia; order Anura; family Ranidae; genus Rana; species Rana temporaria. The sequence continues at coordinate 309,828,449 of NC_053489.1, forward strand.
AGGGATGGTCAGAGACTGCAGACATGGTACAAGGGATGGTCAGACTGCAGACATGGTACAAGGGATGGTCAGAGACTGCAGACATGGTACAAGGGATGGTCAGAGACTGCAGACATGGTACAAGGGATGGTCAGAGACTGCAGACATGGTACAAGGGATGGTCAGAGACTGCAGACATGGTACAAGGGATGGTCAGAGACTGCAGACATGGTACAAGGGATGGTCAGAGACTGCAGACATGGTACAAGGGATGGTCAGAGACTGCAGACATGGTACAAGGGATGGTCAGAGACTGCAGACATGGTACAAGGGATGGTCAGAGACTGCAGACATGGTACAAGGGATCAATGCAGCCTCATCAGTGCCCATCATTGCAGCCTCACTGTACATATGAATGCAGCCTCACTGTACATATGAATGCAGCCTCACTGTACATATGAATGCAGCCTCACTGTACATGTGAATGCAGCCTCACTGTACATGTGAATGCAGCCTCACTGTACATATGAATGCAGTCTCACTGTACATATGAATGCAGTCTCACTGTACATATGAATGCAGTCCCACTGTACATATGAATGCAGTCCCACTGTACATATGAATGCAGTCCCACTGTACATATGAATGCAGTCCCACTGTACATATGAATGCAGTCCCACTGTACATATGAATGCAGTCCCACTGTACATATGAATGCAGTCCCACTGTACATATGAATGCAGTCCCACTGTACATATGAATGCAGCCCCACTGTACATATGAATGCAGCCCCACTGTACATATGAATGCAGCCCCACTGTACATATGAATGCAGCCCCACTGTACATATGAATGCAGCCCCACTGTACATATGAATGCAGCCCCACTTTTGTCTATGAATGCAGCCCCACTGTGCATGAATGCAGCCCCACTGTGCATGGCACTCACCATGGCATTGCCTTGATCACACACAGCAGGTATCTCCTCTCCCGACGTGTGTCATGGAACAAACAGGTGCTGTAGGTCTGTGTTCGGCAGGGCAGTGTGCTCTAGCAAGTTCCCCCACTAGACGGGCTTGTGTGATAGACAAAACACTGATTCAATCAGTGTTCCATCTCCATCTACTATCACACAAGCAGGTCTAGCACAGGCAGCACAGCCGAACACAGACCCAGCTCTCACACATAGCGAGAGATGCCCGGTGTCATACACGCAGGAGAGAGGGGGAGCGCTGCAGTCAGCTACAGCTCAAATCAGCCTCAGGACAGGCAGCCTACCAGGCTGGGCCAGTCCGGCCCTGGTGATGAGTGAGAGACTCGGCAGCCAATGTGACATGATTGTCTCGGGGGGGGGGGGGGGCAATTTCCCTGTTGCCCCCCCCCCCCCCCTGGATCCGCCGTTGGTTGCAACTTGGCAGTAATAAAGTAAAAAAAAAAAACGCCCAAACATGAGCTCATTTGCCAATGCAGAGTAAAGAGACCGTTTTTCTGGATGTCTACAGTGGTCTATATGCATGTATGGGTGAATGAGGCTGTACCCCGGTTTGTGCATGAAGTGTATGCACATAAATGTAATGTATTGCATGCAAATTGGATGCGTTTAATGCATTCTGTTTGTACACAAGCGCTACTTTACGCAAATGGCGTAATAGAGTATTTAATTCTAGTGCCATTATTCATGGGGTAACTCTAAACTGACCTGTAAAAGATTATGGAGGATGCACATGGTTTTAGCAGTGTTTGCATATTTTAAATACTGAGGATCTGATGTCTTTCTGGCACCCTCTTGTGCCTGTTCCTGATATCTGCTTTTATGAAGTGTGAGTACCAGTTTTTTTTCCCCGCCTGTGTTCCAATGTGGCGACTTCCTCTGGATATGGGGGGCGATCGCTCTAACTGCATAAGCATAGCAGCCTTGTGACCCCCCACTGATACTGTGAAATGTGTTGCTGAAACTACTCATTAAAGTGGTTGTAAACCCACTTTTTTTACTTTTGCCTACAGGTAAGCCTATAATAAATAAGGCTTATCTGTAGGTATAAAGTTATATCTCCTAAACCTGTACGGTTTAGGAGATATTCCCCTCGCAATGGGCCGCTGATTGCACAGCGGCGCATGTGCAGCGGCGCATGTGCAGGGGGGATCCTCGGCTGAAGGGCCGACCCATGCCGGATTGAAATCTCCCGCGCGCATGGAGCATGGATTAGAATATAGGATATTTTTTTATATATAAAAAAAAAATTTCTATGTATGAAAACTATTGTGTTGCACATTGGCTATCACCATGGAGTGAGTGTTAATTCCAGGGCCATCATTCAAGGTTGGCTCTAAACTGATGACCTGTAAAGGCTTTTAAAGCATCTCCTATGGACAATTTTAGCTACCATAGTTGCAGTTTACAGGCTCACATAATTTTAAGGCTTGACATATTTGCTATCTAGTTACTCTACGCAATCTTTTTATATTTTACTAAAGTCTGTTTTGTCTTTCACACAGTCCGTTTTTTTATTTATTTTTTGCTTGTATTCTAGAAAGGGCTTATGTGAAGTACAGAGGCTCTATAGGCGTTGAACATTGCTAAAGAAATCTCTTGAGGATGCGATCAGGGTTGACCAATAACATTACAACTTCTTTTTTTTTTTTTTTTTTGGTGTGAACAGGCCCAAGTTGTTCAAGGTTTCTAAAATATTTGAATGTTCTGAAACTGAAATTCAAATCCAGGATGGCAAATTGCTTTGCCCAAAATGGTTTGAATAAAAGATTTCTGCTACACAGAAAATTAGTTTGCGTCAATTCAGATATTCTGGTTCGAGGCTTGACTATTTTGTATAGAATCTTTGAGGTCCATTTAGGGGATTGTAGAATTTGGGCCAATTTTAATGCCTTGATGTCCATAAAAGCTATCACTAAGGACATTCAGTTTGAATGGGTCATTTGATATTCATTCTGTCTGGAATTAAAAACATTTTTTTTAAATCCTGCAAATGTAAGTTATGCCACCTAGTTGCAGCGTGGAATGAAGAATACTACTTTGCACCATCCTGTGGGTCTTGACAGAAGATGGTTTGAGCAGTTCAACCTTGCATCCTACTAGGTCGCCTTTGATTGTAAAAAAATAAAAATAAAAAAGATTGTACTTTTGTCATAATCCTTGTGCTGGATAGAGGGCAGAGGGATTAGAACCCCAGGCAACAGAAGGTGAAGGTAAATCTCCTTAATGGGACACGGTTAACAAAAAAACATATAGGGGTTATAACCCTCCCTTACTCTATATCCAAATGGGGGCAAAAAAAGTTATGCTTAATGGGTCTAGTTTAAGTGGTTTATCAAGAATCTTCTGACAGTCTTATTCCTACAAAGCTATCAAATCTTAATGTTCGCTATAACTTACCACTTGGCGAGCACAGGCAAAAGCAATTTTAAAGACACCAAGCATCTCATCGCCACCTTGCTTGTGCTTACACCTTGTTAAGTGGTAATTAAGGTTTGCATTACCCTTTTGGTATTCCTATAAGTGGTGTATAGTGTGTGTTTGTTTTTTTGGGGGTTTTTTCCAGCTTATTGGAGGCTACAGATGTGGCTTTCCTGGAAAAAGTTTGATACAAACTAATGCTCATAACCTAATTCTCATCATTTCTGTATCAACATTCCAGATTCACAACGTTCAAGGAAACAAGATGATAAAAATGGTAGGTTACTTTAACACTCTATCATTAAAATTTATACCAGTTGAAAGTTCTTTCTAAAGGCTCATACACACGGTAGGACATCCAACAAAATTTCCCTTGGATTTTTGTCCTAATTGATTTGTCCTGCCACACCCATAGCATACACACAGTCAGACTTTTCTGCAAACTTTTCTAAAAGTTTCCTAACATCACATGTTTTTTTTTTGCTCTTTTCTGCTCTTTACCGCCACCCTTTGGTTATTCTGCTATTGTTTTTTGCTTTTAACATTGGTTTTGAGCATTCGTATTTGCACTTTGTCCAAAAGTTGGTTGGATTGCTGTACACACGGTCACACAAAGCACCATCAAACTTTTGTTGCCGAAAAGTTGGTCCGTTCGCAGACCCAACTTTTTGTTGGATGAAACCAGAAAAAGTTGGTCTGATGGAGCGTACACACGGTCGGACAAATTTGAAAAGTTGCAGATTTTGAAGTTGGTTGGCCAAAAGTCCTACCGTGTGTGTGTGTGTGTGTGTGTGTGTGTGTTTCCAATTTTAGGATGGTGTATATATTTTTGGTAAAGGGGGGTGAAAGATCGATATTACCAAAAGTATTGTGATGCATGACTTTACATGCACAAGAACTTTAATGGCATCCCAGTCTTAGTCCGTAGGGTTCAATATTGAGTTGGCCCACCCTTTTTGCAGCTATAACAGCTTCAATTCTTCTGGGAAGGCTGTCCTCAAAGTTTAGTAGTGGGTCTGTGGGAATGTTTGACCATTCTTCCAGGAGCTCATTTGTGAGGTCAGGTACTGATGTTGATGAGAAGGCCTGACTTGCAGTCTCCACTCGCTTCATCCCAAAAGTGTTCTGTCAGGTTGAGGCCAGGACTCTGTGCAGGCCAGTCAAGTTCCTTGCCCCAAAACTTGTTCATCTATGTCTTTATGGACCTCGTTTGTGCACTGGTGTGCAGTCATGTTGGAACAGAAAGGGGTTTTCACAAAGTTGGGAGTATTAAAGTGTCCAAAATGTCTTGGTATGCTGTCTGACGCCATAAGATTTCCCTTCATCAGAACTAAGGGGCTAAGTCCAACCCCCACATCGTAATCCCCCGCCCCCCCCTTTGGTGGAGGACCAAATGATTTGAACCAGTGTCCATGAAGACAAATTTGGGGTGGAGGAACTTGACTGGCCTGCACAGTCCTAACCTCAACCCGAAGGAATGCCTTCGGGATAAATTATTGCGGAGACTGAGCCAGGCCATTTCCATATCGGTGCCTGATCTCACAAATGCGCTTCTGTAAGAATGGTCAAACATTCCCATAGACACACTCCTAAACCTTGTGGACAGCCTTCCCAGAAGAGTTGAAAATGTTATGGCTGCAAAGGGTGGGCCAACTTAATATTGACCCCTACGGACTAGACTAAGACTGGGATGCCATTAAAGTTAATGAAAAGGCAGATGTCCCAATACTTTTGGTAGTATGTGTACACAATTGTATTATATATATTTATATAAAAAAAATGTTTTGTGATCTGTAAACTGAAATCCTTTTTAGGGTGGAGGGAATAAAAATAATACGAATGTGAACACCCTTAAACTAATACTTTGTTGTGGCACCTTTTAGGCTATTTTTATTATTTTTGTCCTTTTTGGGTAGGCGTCTATCAGCATTACACATCTTGACCTGGCAACATTTGCCCATTCTTTGCAAAAAAAACTCCAAATCTGTCATATTGCAAGGGCATCTCCTGTGCACTGCCCTCTTCAGATCACCCCACAGATTTTCAATCGGATTCAGGTCTGGGCCATTCCAAAACGTTGATCTTCTGGTGAAGCCATTCCTTAGTTTTGGATGTATGCCTTGGGTCATTGTCATGCTGAAAGATGACGTCTCCATGTTCAGCTTTCTAGCAAAAGCCTGAAGGTTTTGTGCCACTATTGACTGGTATTTGGAACTGTTCATAATTCCCTCTACCTTGACTAAGGCTCCTGTTCCAGCTGAAGAAAAACGGCCCAAAGCATTATGCTGCCACCACCATGCTTCACTGTGAGTATGGTGTTCTTTTGGTGATGTGCAGTGTTTTTGCATCAAAATATTTTTTAAATATTTGGCCTCAACAATGTCTGGCAGAAATTCCTTACAGCTCACCATACAAATAAATATTTTGAAGGTGAATATTTCAAAAGCTGGTATTTGTTTTTCTTGGTGAACTATTCATTTTTATTTTGGCTGTGGCTTGGTTTTAAATGGGTTTTTGGTCTGCATCAGATCACTGAATTGGTCCAGGTTTTGGCTTTGCGTTCTGAATAGGTGGTCCTAAAACCACAGACTTAAAATATAGCATGCATTGGGTTTTTATTTTAATTATGTTGACATGATTTATTTACAGAATTGACAGGGCCCACGCTTTACAACTTCCTAAAAGAATACCTCTTGTCTGAGGATCAGTTGATAGAAAATGGATATCCCCGACCAAACCCTGAGAAGCCTGGCAGCGCTTTATTACAGAATGCTGGAGGGAAAAATATAAACAATGATGGTATGTAACTGCGCATATATAATTTTTTTTTTTTTTTAAAACCACTTCGTCCCTGGTAATTAAATGATGGACTGCATACTTGGTCCAGGTCGGTGATTTCTCAAGTACTGACGTCCCTGGGTCAGTATTACAGGAAGACGTCTGGTATTTTTTGTTAGAAGAGTTGCTCCTTGGCAGGGGTGCATTTTAGATACATTTTTAATATGAAATTGTTTTCTAAAGTTTAATAAAGGAGTATAAAATGAAGTAAGAGGTAAAAAAAAAATCTAGTCCTAATTCTAATGCTTTCTTAGCTCTTAGAAGAGTTTGTTCTCGCTGTGGAGAAATCTATGCAGTGACATTGCAAGGCAAGCATGTACGTAAAGAAGAATGCTCATATCACTCTGGTAGAGTTCGAAAACACAAAGGCAAGTACACTTTACCCATTGTAATATTAATAAATAGTTTTGCTCTTAGAAACTACAAACTCTTTTTTGATCATGCATTTTCTGTTTAGTCCCAGGTGGAATGGAAACACGCTACAGTTGTTGTGAAGCAGCAGTAGGAGCCCCAGGGTGCCAAATGGCAAAGGTTTGATATGCATGCAATATGTCATAACTGTAAAAAGTGCAAAGAAAGAGATTGGGTCTACATACTTTGTGTATATGGTCTATTTAATACAGTTGGAGCACTGTACAAATGTGTACAGGATCAAATGGAATGATATCCTGGAGACGTGTATCAGTTGCAAGTTATGCTATTCAGATACTGTGTAATGCTGCATTTTTGGTTATGAAGATGTTTATCAATGCTTATCTTGTAAATGATAGTATAATTTCATATACCAAAACATTACCTTATTTTATCTTTACAGTTTTACCGCTACAGGGCGGACGCTCTGCACAGTGTGTGTATGTATATATATATGTGTGTGTGTGTGTATGTGTATGTGTGTATATATATATATATATATATATATATATATATATATATATATATATATATATATATATATATATATATATATATATATATATATATATATATATATATATATATATATATATATATATATATATATATATATATATATATATACATACATACATACATACATACATGATTCTGGGTAGAGGGCAAGCACCAGCTGTGATTTAGACACGGTATAAGCCGATCAGTGGGTTACCAGCCAACACTTGCTGATCGGCAGGGAGGAAGACGGGACAGAGTTCTGCATATGTAAATAATGCAAAGCTCTGTCCTGTCAGTGGGGATGTGTGTTTTTTTTTTTTGTATTGGTTTCCCTGTGTTGAAGCCAACACATCACCTAGTAAAAGCACCTTACATTAAACATAAACACTGGTTAGACACACATTTAACACTTTGTTAACCCTAAATGTTTAACCCCTTCCCATCCATATGTTTAGCACTGATCACTGTATTGGTGTCACTGGCTCCCACAGTGTCAGTTCATAAATCCATAGATGGTCTCATTTCGAAGGGACTTGTGTTTGGATAAATATCACTGGTGAAAGAAGGGTGACACTCCACACATGCTCCCTCAGATCACCATAAAGATGTAGCCCTGCAAGGGTGAAAAGCATCACACTAGGATTAACTCCTCTTCATCTAGTGTCTCCTCCACCTCTACCTCCTCATCACTATCATCCCTCTGACCAGCTATCCACCTCCACCAGAGCACCATTATCTCCTCTGTTTTATTCCTCCTCCACGGTAGGTTTAGTCATAGGGTACATTCACATAAGGATGGATGGGGGGCAGGGGGAAGCATCTCATAGTGTAAGTCCAAAGTAAAAGTTTAAAAATGCACTCCCAATGGTGCTGCAGGGTCAGTACACTTAAACGGCAGTGTGACTGGGATGCCTTGCACTCCACAGACTAGGATCTCCAAATCCTGAAGTGATGTAATGGCGCTACCAAGCTCCGCCCTTTTTACCTTGCTTATCCCACTTTGGAATTTTTGGGATAGGCAGCAGCCACACTTTCCTACCGTAGCATGAAATATAAGCACACAATTTTATATATGTATGTATATGTGTGATCAAATGCCGCCAAAAAGCTTTTCGTGGGCAAAAATTATATACATTTTTTTTTTTTTTTTTTTTTTTTTTTTAAGTACAGCATTGAATGTACAATGTATCTGGCCCCAAGGGTGTGCCAGAGTCTCGGTGGTTAATGGCAAAAAAATGTACAGAAGGGAAATCCTTCATGGCAGTAACCTGTAAGGTAGTAACAATGGATGCCAGCCTCTTGGGCTGGGGAGCGGTTCTGGAGAAGACCACTGTCCAGGGTAAATGGTCAGTCCGAAAAAGCCTTGCCCATCAACATTCTAGAGCAGTGGTGTCAAACTCTATTTCATTGTGAGCCGCATCATCATTATGATTGTTCTCAAAAGGGCTGGTTGTATCTGTAAGATTAGATGTTTAGCGCATCCCCTCCAGGGCCAGATTAAGAACATTATGGGCCTGGTGCTGAGGATTTTGGTGGGGCCTTTTATAAATAATAAATAAATGCGTGGGAATGACATGAACGCAGCCCGGCCAAGGCAAGTGACCAAAGACACAGAACCCAGAAGGAAGACCGGGTGAAGATGGAAGTGCCCGGGCCCCGCCTGATTCATCACAGCGCAGCACTGGAGGGCTCAGTCTGAAAATGTAAGTGTACACTAATGTGCTGTGCATACTTGTACATTGTGGCATAACCTACCCCAGGGCCTCTAAAAAGTAGTAATGTCAGGAAAGTTTACTACCGCTTTATTATCACAGGATCCCAGAGCCTCTCATGGGGCCCCTACTGACCCAGTGGCCCTTGGGCAGTGCCTAAGTGCACAGTTGCCAACATTTAAAAAATATTTTCAGGGACACTTTTTTTTATATAAGTGCTATATTTAGAGTACCTGAGATCCCTGATGTTCCTCTATACATCATAGTAGTAATCACAAAATTAAATGAGTACTAATGATTCTAGAGCTGGTAACATTGAGGATATTCAGTATAATTTTAAAGAACTGTTTTTGTGGGTAAGCGACATAGGGGAGAAGTATGGACGGTATATAAGTGGGAAGTATGTGCAGGTGAGGGAGAGAAATGCGGAGGGTCTAACAGTGGGCACATTGTACAGGAGAGGAGTGCAAAGGGTACAGCAAAAGGCACTATGTACAGGAGAGGAGTGTGAAGGGTATGACAATGGGCAGTATGTGCAGGAAGAGTGTGGGGGTATGACAGAGGGTAGTACGTACCAGAGAGAAGTGTGGAGGGTATGATGGGGCAGAATGTACAGGAGAGGAGTGTGGAGGGTATGACAGTGGGCAGTATGTACAGGAGAGGAATGTAGACGGTATGATAGTGGGCACTATGTATAGGAGAGGAGTGTGGAGGGTATGACAGTCGGCACTATGTACAGGAGAGGAGTGTGTAGGGTATGACAGTGGGCACTATGTATAGCAGAGAAGTGTGGAGAGTATGACAGTGAGCACTATGTACAGGAGTGGAAGGATATTTAGGGACTGCGTAGTGGTTAAGCGGGTCATACATGGATTGAAATTACGCCAATTATGCAGAGACCAGCCATAGTCAATCTATGTATGGGCTAGCTGGTTTACACAAGTCAATCTATTAATCGACTTGAGTACAACCAGCCTGTTAGGTTTTTCCCAAAACAATCAGTGCTGCCAGCTATAGTTGGCAACACTGATCATTGTACGCACTGGCAGAACACAATAACACTGCAGGAGTGATTGCCCCATCCACAGGTCAGCAGGTGAGAGGGTGTGTGGGGACAGGCTGGGGAGAGATACTAGTCAGTGGCTGAGTAGGCACTGGTAGTATCAGAGCCAGATACACACAGGTTACATACGCCACGATCGTTAGAGCGAGAACAATAATTCTAGTACTAGACCTCCTCTGTAACTCTAAACATGCAACCTAAAAAAAATGTAAAGCATCGCTTAGGATACCAAAAAAAATCGTGCTAACTTAACTAACTAGTGTTTTTTTTAATGAATGAAACATGTTTGAAAAATTGCTGCGCAAATACTGTGCTAGAGCTGCACAATTAATCGTTAAAAAAAATTGTGATCTCGATTCAAACCCCCCGACGATCTCCAATGCAGAGTTTGTTGATTCTTTCATATAACAAGTGGAGAGACTTTCAGCTGTCAAAAGAAAATATCTGGAGAGTCTGTCAAGTTAACAGGAAACATTGTAACTAACGCTTCCTTCTTAGATCAAAGGGATACACTTCTGTGTGTAAAGAAAAAATCTCAGCAGTCTGCCAAGTTTGTAAACAAAATAAAACCTTGTATCTAACATTGTAACTAAATTTAACCACTTAACCACTTGCCGCCCGCCAATGACAGATTGACGGCGGCAAAGTGGTTGTAGAATCCTGACTGGATGTCATATGACGTCGTCAGGATTCTGAGCCGCTGCGCGCCCATTGTGGTTGCAGGATGTCAGTCTGACACGCCGCAACACCGATCTCGGTAAAGTCTCTCATGGAGACTCTTTACCACGTGATCAGCCGTGTCCAACCACGGCTGATCACGATGTAAACAGGAAGAGCCGTTGATGGCTCTTCCTCACTCGCGTCTGACAGACGTGAGTAGAGGAGAGCCGATCGGCGGCTCTCCTGATGAGGGGTTCGCGCTGATTGTTTATCAGCGCAGCTCCCCCCCTCGGATCGCCACACTGGACCACCAGGGAAGCCCACCCTGGACCAGGGAAAGGCAAAAAAAAAAGAGGGGCAAAAAAAAAAGTCTGGGCAAAAAAGATGCCAATCAGTGCCCACAAATGGGCACTGATTGGCACACATGGGTAAATCAGTGCCACCCCACAGTGCCCATCCATGCCCAGTGCCCACCTATCAGTGCCCATCTGTGCCGCCCATGAGTATCCATCAGTGCCGCCCATGAGTGCTGTGACGGTATTACAATGATATCCCCATCAACGTTCCCTTCTTCCCATAATGAAAATCACCCCAATATTCCACGAGGAGGAATATTCCTGGGATCGCCCAAAAAGCCACACATGAGACAAGCTTACTGCTGGAACAAGACAGACTTTTAATGGTATAACACAGAGCTTATATGTGGTTACAACTGTTACAATGACAATCTCCGCCCCCCCTCACACAGTGGGGGGTCTTCAATACAGATCCTTTGAAATAAGGATATCTCATTGAACTAATCAGTATCTAGCCGGTTCGGCTCCGCTATGTTTAACCTGATCAGACACATTCCTTTATCAATTAACATTTAGAACAATACACACAAGAGAGTCAATTAACTCTTTTGAAATAGGGAGCTGGCTGAGGAAGGGTCATTAACATATCAATCAGCCTGTAACACATGAACCCTTTTTACCTTTAACACACACAATATAACTAAAACAAGCAGGGAGAATTACACTGAAGCATATGCTTCACAATGGCCCCCCTTTTTCTCCCTGCTCCGGCAAACCCGGTTGGACCTTCCCTGGTCCAGTAGGGTTGACGGGTTCAGAGCTTTTAGTCCGAGGTTAACTCTGTTTGGCGTAGCTGACCTCCCTTGGCAACTGTTTCAGACTCGGGTATGCCACCGGGTCGTCAGCTCACACGCCGGTCAGTCCCCAAGTCTTGGTGCAATCTGCAGAGTCACCAGAAGTCAGTGTGAAGACGGCGAATGGGTCTGTGCGCCGCCGTCTAGGTGTCCCGCTATGGGAGGGGGCAGGTTATGGCTCTGAAGTGACAATCACAGGAGATTCATAAAAAAAAGAAAAAGTTATATTTGTTGAAATGCTGTAGCACTGGTGCTCAGAGTCCAGGGGGGGGGGGAATTGGTGCCCCATAGGGTCAGCCACCCTCTGCTCCCTCCGCAGCCACCGGTTCTCCTCTTTGGGCTTCTCCAGCTCCATCTCCAGTTCATGGAGCCTGGGGGGGTCAGCCTGCTGTGACCTCAGGTGGTTGTTCTCCTCCTCCTTCATGCGGCTTATGCTCTCCTCCAGCTCTATGTACTCACGGATCAGCTTCTGCTTGCTCATGTCCTGCAGGCTCCCCACGTGGTCCTTCATCATCAGGAACTGGGTGGTGGTGTAACGGGCCACCGGTGGGCCCTTGGCGAACATCTCGGCCCGCATCTGGGACGCCCGCTGCGACTCCCTCTCCTCCAGTTGCTTCTTCTCCTCCCAAGTCAGCTGTTTTACGGCTTCCAGGACCTCTTCTTCTTGGGGGGGGTAGCCGGCGGTGCCTCTTTCTGCCCAGCTCCCTCCAGGGCCCCTCCGACTCATGGCTGTCGCCCATGACCAGCTGACAATGGTGTTCCCTGTTGTCCGTAATAACAGATTGTACCGTGAGGACTTCGTAAAGGGTGTCCAATGGTTCTTCCGGACCCAGCTCCTGGGGATCCCAAGCCGAGTCTACACAATGGGCTGCTGCTGGTGGGCGGTACCCCGGTTGAGACCAATTTGACCTGGTGTCATTCAGGGGGCAATTCTGCTTGAAGTGACCCAGCTGTTTGCACTGGAAGCAGCGTTGTTCGTTGTCCTCCTGGCGTGGATAGCGAGGGCTATATGTCATCGGTCTGTTAGGAGGTTGGTATCTAGCGGCTGGTGGGTGTGAGGGCGCCGTTGGTCGTGGAGGTTGTACCCGTGGTGTGACCTGGTTTGTCTTGCGAGTATCCGCATATTCATCCGCCAACTTCGCGGCCTCTGGTAGAGTCATGGGCCTGCGATCTCTCACCCAATCTTTGACATCCGTCTGGATGTGATTGTAAAATTGCTCCAGGAGCATTAGTTGCAAAATGTCCTCTGCGGTGGTGGCCTGGCTGCTGTTAACCCAGTTAGAGGCCGACAGGGATAACTGGCATGCCCATTCCGCGTAAGTCTTTCGTGGTTTTGCGTGAGTCCCTGAACTTCTGTCGGTGGGACTCTGGGGTTACTGCATAACGAGCCAGAATCGCTTCTTTAACCCGGGCGTAGCTATGGATATCCTGATCTGGCACGGTCCGGAAAGCATCAGAAGCTTTGCCTGACAGTTTGCCTGACAATATTGCAACCCACTCTCCTCTAGCTATTCGGTGCAGGTTACATTGTCGCTCAAAATCGGTCAGGTAGTTATGAATCTCAGTCCTTTTCATCAAAAGCTTTAAAAGCGCTAAACGGAATCTTCCTTGCGTCTGCTGTGCTGTACTCACTGCTTGGAGGATGTGCGGCTGCTTGTTGGACTGCTGCCAGTTTTAACTGTAGTTCTGCATCTCTTATTTGTTTAGCCTTCTGTAGTTCTGCATCTCTTATTTGTTTATCCTTCTGTAGCTCTGCGTTTACTAACAGGTCCATCACTTTCAGCACCACATCCGCCGTTGGGTTCGGACCGAACCATGCTAGCTTCTCTCTCATTAGCTTGTTGGCTGACGATTCCTCCTCCTGAATCACTGGTGTCTCCATCTCTTGTACTGCTGGCGTTGCTGCAACCACGTTCTCCTGGTCTAGCTCCATTAATTCTGCTATGATGACCCGCTTGGTTTTGTTGCTAGCAATCCTTCCACGAACTTCCAGTAGTTCTTGCAGTGTCTGCTTGGAATCCGGGTGTAAAGGAGAGTAGAAGGGAAAATCCCGCTGCTGCCAACCAATTGTGACGGTATTACAATGATATCCCCGTCAACGTTCCCTTCTTCCCATAATGAAAATCACCCCAATATTCCACGAGGAGGAATATTCCTGGGATCGCCCAAAAAGCCACACATGAGACGAGACAAGCTTACTGCTGGAACAAGACAGACTTTTAATGGTATAACACAGAGCTTATATGTGGTTACAACTGTTACAATGACAATCTCCGCCCCCCCTCACACAGTGGGGGGTCTTCAATACAGATCCTTTGAAATAAGGATATCTCATTGAACTAATCAGTATCTAGCCGGTTCGGCTCCGCTATGTTTAACCTGATCAGACACATTCCTTTATCAATTAACATTTAGAACAATACACACAAGAGTCAATTAACTCTTTGAAATAGGGAGCTGGCTGAGGAAGGGTCATTAACATATCAATCAGCCTGTAACACATGAACCCTTTTTACCTCAACACACACAATATAACTAAAGCAAGCAGGGAGAATTACACTGAAGCATATGCTTCACAAGTGCCCATCGGTGCCGCCCATGAGTGCCCATCAGTGCCGCATACCAGCGCCGCCAATCAGTGCCACCTCATCGATGTCCATCAGTGCCACCTCATCGATGCCCATCAGTGCCGCCATATCAGTGCCCGTAATTGAAAGAGAAAACTTATTTTTTTCTGTTAATTTTTGTAAATAAGTAACGTAATTTTTTTCTAAATTTTCAGTCTTTTTTTAGTTGTTGTGCAAAAAAAAAAAAAAAATTTGCAGAGGTGATCAAATACCACCAAAAGAAAGCTCCGTTTGTGGGGAAAAAAGGACACCAATTTTGTTTGGGTACAGTGTAGCATGACCGCGCAATTGCCATTCAAAGTGCAACAGTGCTGAAAGCTGAAAATTGGCTTGGGCGGGAAGGTGCGTAAGTGCCTGGTATGGAAGTAGTTAAAGTCCAACACTTGTTTCTTAAGTTAAAAAGTAATATTTGCTAGAAAATTACTTGGAACCACCAAACATTATATATATTTGAGCAGAGACTCTAGGGAATACAATGACTATTGCTGCAATATTTTATGTCACACTGCATTTGCCCACTTCAATGAATCATAAAAACAAAACAGTGAAGTTAGCCCATTTTTTTTGTTGTTTTAATGTGAAAGATGATGTTACACCGCAAGAATCGGGAGAGAATCGTGATCTATCTTCTAAGCAAAAAAATTGCAATTCTCATTTTAGCCAGAAACGTGCAGCTCTATACCGTGCAACATAAAAAGCGCAAAGACCACCATAGAGTAATTTTCTAGCAAAAAAACAAATGATGATTTTTACATGTAGTAGAGAAGTGTCAGAATTGGCCTGGGTGGCAAGGGGTTAATTACCATGAGTAATATACAAATAATTATTATAAGCCCTGTGATCCTATCAGTTTGCTGCAGTGTGTCAGCTTGTATTTATATTGGCCGCTCTGAATGTAGCTTCTGACAGGCTGTGCAAGGAGGCCCGTATCTCCGGAACCATAAATGTTAGCCATCCCATATTTTGACCAGTTGTGGGGTAGGTCTTCCCATGCCTACCCCCCAAATGTGGGGTTTCTGTGACCTCTGGTCGTCGAGCTACAACCCCTCAAAGTCGTTTTTTTTTTTTTTATGGGCAAATGGACCTATCTTGAGAAAGGGGCCTGGAGCTGCAGCTCCATCAGCCCCCTTGTTAATCCGGCCCTGATCCCCTCCCCTTACATTAGGTCAAGAGCCACCCCACCATCAGAAGTTGAGTCCCCCACTCTCCTTGCATCACAGTGCACCCCCCTTTCCTTATGCTGCTGCTGGATGTATTGCTTGAAAGCAGATAGTAGGGGTCTGCAGGAGGACCAGAGGTGGGCTGGAGCTCTCCTGCATCTGCAGGAGAGGTGCGAGGGCCACATAAAAAATGGGCCAGAGGGCCGGATTCGGCCCATGGGCCTTGTGTTTGACACCTGTGTTCTAGATATTCGGGCAGCGCATCTGGCCCTAATGGCCTGGACTTTAGGTTGCAGGGTTGTCCCGTCGGGGTACAATCCGACAATGAAACGACAGTGGTTTGCATCAACCACCAAGGGGGCGCCAGAAGTCACGCAGCCCAGAGGGAGGTGAACCATATTCTGGCCTGGGCAGAGAAGCATGTACCTTGCCTATCGGCAGTCTTCATTCCAGGAGTGGAGAATTGGCAGGCGGATTTCTTGAGCTGCCAATAATTGTTCCCGGGAGAATTCTCTCCATCCCAAAGTTTTTTCAGCCAAATGCCAAAAATGGTGCACCCCAGACATAGATCTATTGGTGTCCAGGTTCAACAAGAAGTTGGACAACATTTTGTCAAGGACAAGGGATCCACTCGCATGTGGGACAGATGCGTTGGTAACCCCTTGGGCTTCAGTTTTCACTGATTTATGCACCCCCCCCCCCAGTTCAGCTGCTGCCACTGCTTCTACACAGGATCAAAGAGGAAGGTATGCAGAGATTGTAACAATCGCTACATTTAACGGTTTGGCTATTGAAGCCCACATTTAAGAGAATAAGGGAATTTCAGGCTCAGTAGTAACTACCCTGATGCAAAGAAGTCGGCCTCTAGAACCATTTATTATAGGGTCTGGAGCTCCTGTGTTTCCTGGTGTGAAACCAAAAGATGGCATCCTCGGAAGTATGTCATAGGAAGAATTCTCGCCTTCCTACAGTTAGGGGTAAAAAATTAAACTAGCCTTGAGTACGATTTAAGGGTCAGATCTCAGCCTTGTCAGTGTCTTTTCAAAGGCCGCTTGCCTCGCATTCTTTGATCCGGGCCTTTATACAAGGGGTAATGTGTTTAAGACCACCAGTTAGGTCACCCTTGTACCCATGGGATTTGGATCTAGTTTTATCGGCTTTACAAAAACAGCCATTTGAGCCGATGTGCCATATTCCCTTTAATCCTTTTGACAAGGAAGTTGTTGTTTTTTTGGTGGCAGTAACCTCAGCAAGGAGAGTATCAGAATTGGCAGCTTTCTCATGTAAAGAGCCATACTTAATCCTTCATATGGACAAGGTGGTATTGCGTCTTCGCCCAACCTTTCTGCCTAAGGTAGTGTCCAGTTTTCACCTGAACCAAGATGTCTCCCTTCCCTTTTTCCAGATTCTAGTTCTCCGGAGGGAAAAAATGTTACATTTTCTCAATGTGGTGAGAGCCGTTAGGCTCTATCTGAAGGTCACAGCTCAGATATGAAAAACTGATGCTTTGTGCTGCCAGAAGGGCTCAGGAAAGGGCAGGCAGCGTCTAAATCGACTATTTCAAAGTAGATTCGTCAGGTTAGAATTCAGGCTTATGGTTTGAAAAGAAGGGTTCCACCTCTTCAAGTTGGCGCGCACTCTACCAGGGCAGTGAGTGCTTCATGGGCAGTGCATCACGAAGCCTCCACTCAGATTTGCAAGGCCGCAACTTAGTCTTCTGTACATACATTTCACTAAATTTTATCAGTTAGGCGGCAAGTGTACTGCAGGCAGCAGTATGAATCCTCACGTCTGATGGTGGCCTGCTTTGATATGTCTCCCTCCCCTCGGAGGCATTGCTTTGGGACATCTCACATAGTAGTTACTATGACTGCTCTGTGTCCTGTGATGTACAAGCAAGAAAAGGATTTTACAGGCAAGCCGTTTTCTTTGAGTACATCACGGGACACAGAGGTCCCTCCCCTCTTATTGGGATAGATATTGCTTTGCTACAAAAACTGAGGTACTTCCTGTATGGGAAGGGTTATATAAAGGTGGTATATAATCCCCGTAGTAATTACTATGGTTGCTCTGTGTCCCGTGATGTACGATAAAGAAAATGCTTTTACAGATATGCTGTTAATTAAAAAGCCAAAGGGCCTGGTTATAAAGGGGTAAATATTCTTGAATTATTTTGTTTTATTTTTGTTTACTTTCAGCTCCATGTTCATGAGGGTCATAAGGAAAATCTTGATGGATTTATAGGGACTTTCCCAAAGCTTCAGCCTTCTGATGACAATCCTGGAATATTTTCTGTGGACTGCGAAATGGTAATAGTTTTGCTGGTATTTAAAAATGGGCAAAAGAGCTATGTTCTCTACTAAAGGCTACTTCCATCAAAAATTGATATTGGGCACTGATGAATGGAATAGCGTAATGACTTGTCTTAAGAATTCAATAGTGGAAGTTCCCATTGGCACTTTTTTTTTTTTTTTTTCCATAAAGCCCTAAGCCTCCATTCACACCGGAGCGACTTGTTGCACCCTATTGGTAATGACTAGGGTTGTCCCCATACCACTTTTTTAGGACCAAGTACAAGTACCGATACTTTTTTTCCAAGTACTCGCCGATACCGAATACCAATACTTTTTTTTAAAATGTGTCCCCAAATGCAGCCATGTCCCCCCCCATAAATGCAGCCATGTCCCCCTATATCCAGCCATGTCCCCCCCATACCTTGATGCCGCCGCATGGGTTAAACAGCGTGCGGGGAACATCACAGCTTTCATTTGAATAGCTGTAGTATTCCCGCTGCGCCGCGTATAGACACTCCCCCTTGCTCGGGATTGGACAGATCCCGAGCAAGGGGGAGTGTCTATACGCGGCGCAGCGGGAATACTACAGCTATTCAAATAAAAGCTGTGATATTCCCGCACGCTGTTTAACCCATGCGGCGTTCTTGCGGTATGCAACGGGGTCGGCGGCGGCATTCGTTGCGGCGGGGGGGCGGTGGGTGGTTGGATCAAGTATTCTATTTAGGTATCGGGGGTATTTGTGGGAGTACAAGTACTCCCGCAAATACTCGGTATCGGTCCCGATACCGATACTGGTATAGGGACAACCCTAGTAATGACACTGTTCAAATTGAAGCACTACTTTTGGGGATTTCGAATGCGACTTGCATTGGCATCTGTGCAAGAAGCCGAACGGATGTCTTCCAAGTAGCACTCTGCAGCTTTGAAATTATGATTTCAAAGCTGCATTCAATGTGAACGAGGGCTAAAGCACCTGTGAGGATTATGGCACTCTTCCAGACTTGGATTTTATGTGCCATTGCATTACCAGGCAGCATAGTGTGTGTGTGTGTGTGTGTGTGTGTGTGTGTGTGTGTGTGTTTGCTTTTTTGTGTTTTTTTTTTTTTCCCCTAATTTCCTGCATGAAGGAAAAAAATGTCACAGTATTTGTATCGCCCCCTGCATCCACAAATACCTGAGCCCAGTCTTTCTCCAGCGCTGTGCCCGAGTGCAGTTGCCCTGCTCTTTTTCTTCTAACAGGACTCAGTGAAATTGGTGTGAGACATTGGCTTCTGCTGCTGTTAATTAAATCATGTGAAGAGGGTGCTGGGCCAAGCTACACCATGTCTGTAAACACACAGCCTGACTTGGGAGCAAGCCTGCAGGTGCACCTCCCATGTGAAGTGGCTTCCTATGGTGGCTCACTGAGAAGAGGAGGAACCTAGAGCGCTAATGGGGACTCCAGAAATGGAGATTCAGGGCTGCTCCGTGCAATCAATTGCATAGAGCAGGTAGGTGTAACATATTTGTTTTAAAAAAAAATATATACGTTTTTACAACTACTTTACTAACTGTCTAAAAGGGCCTACAGTGATTTTTATTTTTTTAACATGTAAAAATTACTTTATGCATTTAGTGCTACACCACACATGGTCTGGAACTTACAAGAGTCACAGTGGTCAGTCACAGTTTACAGGTGGTTTATGATACTTTTGTGAAGCCGGACAATGACATCATAGATTATAATACCAGGTATGTATAGCTTTTATTGTCTGTTTTTTTTTTTTTTTTTTTTTTTAAATGCTACAGTGGTGGGTTAGTGTACTTTGTGATAATCATAGGCTATTTTTCGTATACAACAAGGGCCAAATGGGAGATGATTAACTCTGTATATAAAAAAAGGTAAATAGGACACTTAGAGGCAGGATGGGTTTCTCAGCAAAAACCCCAAGGGACAACACTGCTGGGTAATGGTTATGAATGTGGGGCTTCAAAAATATGGAGAAAATGTAAGTTTGTTTACTGTACTCATACAGCCATATATGCAATTGAATCTGGACTAAACAAACGTTTTCTAAATGCAAGAGATGTGTAATAATTTCTTGAATCAATTTGGAATGTTTATAAAATTTGCAGAGCAATTTGCCCAGTGAAAGTGCATGTAGATTCATTCTGTGCGAATGTGGCCAAAATAAGTTAAAGCGTAACTCCACTTTAGTTGGGAGAAAAAAAACATTCCCCTCTAGGTGATCTATGTACAAGGATGTTGACAAACTTTATTGCAGATTCCTATCTTTTTTGATCTGAAAAAAATCCCTGTGTTTCTGTTCCCAAGAAGGAAAGTAAATCTAATGGGAGTGGTTTCATAATTATCAATTAACTGTGCAGGGCTCTAATGAGGAAAGCTGCTGGTCTGCATTTGTTTTACATGTGATTTCATATTGGGAGTAACTCGCCAAAAAATGCCATTTTTGTTGCGGGGTGTGCCTGAAATCTGAATTGTACAGAGCTGCAGTTTGAAAAGGAAAGGTAATTTTTAATGCCATACAATTGCAATATGACTTATCGCAATTGTATACACTATTTTTTTTCTTTGCCGTTTTTTTTTTCTTCTCCGTTTTTTTTTTTTTTTTTTCTTCCCCCACGAAAGTGGAGTTACCGTTTTTTAAGCTTTTTCCTGTGATGTGAAAATATTGCATCTAACCACTAAATGGCTTTTTATTATAGGAAATTCCCATTTTATAATTGGCCCCATCAAGTGGCCAAACAGTCATTTTCAGTTTTTAGCCATGAAAAACATTTATTCAGAACAGGCAATGGCCAGATTACATTTTAACCTCTTGCTGACCGCCCACTGTAGTTTTGCGGCAGGTCGGCTCGGCTGCGCAAAATCATGTAATATAACGTGATTTTGCATTGCAGCCGATAGGGGTGCGCCCCTGGTGCCGATGGGAGTGCCCGGTGGGCGCGATCACCGCCGGGCACCCGCGATTGCTCGTTACAGAGCGAGAACCGGGAGCTGTGTGTAAATGCACAGCTCCCGGTCCTTTCAGGGGGAGAAATGACTGATCGCATGTTAATACAATGTATGACCAGCAATCTATCATTTCCTCTAGTCAGTCCCACCCCCCTCCAGTTAAAACACAATGAGGGAACATAATTAACCCCTAGTGTTAACCCCTTGCAGTGACATTTTTACAGTAATCCATGCATTTTTATAGCGCTGATCGCTATAAAAATGCCAATGGTCCCAAAAATGTGTCCGCCATTAGGTTGCAGTACCGATAATTGTAGATTGCCCCCATTACTAGTAAAAACATTTTTTTTTTTTTTTTTTTTTTTTTAATAAAAATTCCATAAATCTATCCCCTATTTTGTAGACGCTATAATTTTTGCGCGAACCAGTCGAACGCTTTTTATTTTTTTATTACGAAAAATGTGTAAAAGAATACGTATCGGCCTAAACTGAGGAGAACTTTGTTTTTGGGGGATATTTTATTACAGCAAAAAGTAAATTATTCTCTCTTTTTTAAAAAATAGTCGCTCTATTTTTGTTTATAGTCCAAAAAATAAAAACCGCAGAGGTGATCAAATACCACCAAAAGAAAGCTCTATTTGTGGGGAAAAAAGGACGCCAATTTTGTTTGGGAGCCACGTCGCACACGACCAAGCAATTGTCAGTTAAAGTGACGCAGTGCCGAATCGCAAAAAGTGGCCCAGTCATTGACTAGCAAAATGGTCCGGGGCTGAAGTGGTTAAAGAGGGCAAATGTATGTGTGTTTCACTGGGCAAACTGATCTGCACATTTTTAGAAAACTTCACCCCCATGTGTCCTTTTGGGATTACAGAACAGATCTAGAAGAAATACAAAGACTAATCACTGCTACTCTCAATGTGCTGGCAAATGCCTTGACCACCCCCCCCCTCCCCGTGGCATTCTGCAGCTTTTTGTGGGTGCCAATATTGCAATAGATTAGTTGGTAAAATAGTGTTTGCTTCGTTATACTCCAAGGCATGTTTCCAAAGCCTTACTAAAAACCTTGTTTACACTGAAGTATTGTGAGGCACTTCATAACCCATATAACTGATGACATTTAAACTTAATAACCCTGTTTGTTGCATTTAAATTGGCTCATGTGGAGGCTGTTGCTATAGCACTGAACTGCAGGTGACCATTTTGAGATCAGTGATTAAAAATGTAACTAGTTTAGAAAGTGTCACAGAAGCACAGCAAGTTAACACGGAGCTGTATTTTCATAAAAGGTGAAATGACTTTGTAATGCTCTCAAGGTGTTAATAATTTAATGCAGTTATACCCACACAGCTAGGCCTATAAACATTTGGAAAAGATTGATCTGCTAAGTCGGTAAATATGGCAAAGGTATTTTGATTGTGTTCCAGTGCTCTGCCTGTCCATGTGGATGGGATGTCAGGTTATGGTTTGGATTACCTTGAAAGGGGTTTTGGGGTCTTGTTTGCAAAATTGTCTTAAACACCTATCAAAACTGGTGACCCCGTGGATCCACCTTTTGTGAGTACAACAGCTAGGATGCAGACTGACAGCCTGTTGGCCTGTTCTCTGCGTCTGGTACCTGCTGGGTGAAATATTGTCCTGTCTAACAGTGACATATATAGTTCTGGCCTGACGAAGGAAGTGGCATGGGAGCACAGTACCACTGAACTCCAATGAAGGAGGGGTGGGGCCAGTTACTGACACTAAACAGCAATGAAGAGGAGGGCGGGGGAAGGTTTACTGCCACTGAACACCAATAAAGTGCAAGGGGTTACTGCCACCAATAGAGGTTGGGGTGATATTATTTATGCCCTGACACTAATGAAGGAAAGGGGGTTATTGCTTACAAAGACATTAGTGAAGAGGTTTTATTACTGCTACCATCACTAATGAAGGCTCGGACTCTACTACTCAATTGAGCACCACATTTTAAAAAACAAAACAAAAACATGCATGGTCATGTCTTTGGCAGCACGTTACTTCTATAAAGGCTGGGAAGAGAGGGAATACAGCAACGGTACACAGGTGAGTGGAGAAGCCCTTGGGCACAATGTATTTCTATTTGCTATTATCATTGCTATCTTTAAAATAAAAATTTGCAGTAAAAAGTTGATAGCGATACAGACCTCCACTACTATGTTTGGACACCACTGCCTTAGATGGTGACACAAAGGTGTTTTTTTTTTTTTTTTGTATTTAGAATAGTGTAGTCGGATAATTCAAGTAGACTGTCCTAGTCAACCACAACGGTAATCTTCTCATCACTGAAGTGGCAGAAGTTTAAAGTGAATTGCACCCAAAATTTGTTAGAGCAAGAAAAGGTTTGGTGCAATTTTTTTTTTTTCTTCTTCAGAACATTAAATCAGTCCATTTAATTTAGTTTTTACGCTGATCAACAAGCTTTCATGTCTTTTGAAAATGATCTATTAAATGATTTACAGGGGGGGGGGGGGGGGGACTAAATAAAACCCCTAAATTAACGGTCCAGGCAACTATTTTCCAAAATAGAAATAATCCAAGATTACCTGTGTAGTTAATGGGGCTTCAAGTGAGAACGTGTATCTGAAAGGTCCAACTTTGTGTATCTAGGAGGTTCAACTTCTGAAAAGTTAGTATTCTGACATAACCTGTATCATGAAGATAAAACACTCCAAGCAACTTCTTTAAAAGGTGATCATATTCTGAATTGAAAAGGCACAGGAAAATGTCCAAGTTACCAAAAATTTGAAAGTGGCACAGTTGTAAATCTGTCAAGAACATGCTATGCCCTGAGCCACTGTTCGAGGAGACTGAGGCCACCAAGAGACCTATGACAACTCTGAGGGAAATACAAGTCTCAGTGAATACTACAGATGTTACCCCTAGGGTTTCACCAAACCCTGCTTTGATGAAGTGTCAAAGGAAAGCGCTGTTAACTAAAATTTACATGACATACAAGACTCTGAACTTGGATATTTCTTTTAAGAATAAAGTTAAACTTTTGGGAAATCATACCAGGTTTAACCAAACCTTGCATGCGTACGCTAAAAAAAAAAATCATACAGACATGCCATAAAAACAAGGACTGGAAAAAAAATTGCTTGCACATGATTGGATGATGGAAGCTTGCAGAGCTTCACCTCACTCCTTATTACAGGAAATGGTACTGGCCAGATCACCAGGTGAAAATAGGGGGGGGGGGAGCCTAAAAGAAAACAAATGCTGCAATATATTACATATTTTTAGTTTTGGGTTTATTAACACTTTTTTTAAAGAAAACATGTATACATGTACTGTTATAAACCATTGTGCTAACTTATATTAATGCAACTAGCCATGGGGTGGGGGTGTATTCAGCTCTATTATTTCTACACAATAAAATGCAAAACATGAACACAAAGTCCCTCAGTCAATGCAGTTAAAAAATGTACATGCCGATGTCCTTGCCCATCCCCCTAGTGAGAGACTGGGAGCAAGGGGTGTAGGGGGGATTTGGGGGATTAGTAGAAAGAAAGTTAGGAATTGAGCAATAATTTTCCCTTTGATCGATTTTGTTGGTTTGAATAGGGAATCTGTTATCGTATAGATCAGAATTCTGATGAATTTTTTAAATTTATTCAAGAATACCTTTCTAAACTTTTCATTCATCCGCTTTAAGGGGTGGTGTCAGATCTTCAATGGCCACAATAACATTTACTCTTGCAATCCAGTGCACAATTATGGGAGGCAATTTAGTGTTGGTATACTGACTTTTGCTGATGACTAAATGTACGAACAATTATTTAATTTTTTTATGCCTTTTTTTTTTTTTTTTTTTTTTATTAGCAAGTGAATTACTATTTGCTGTGACTGAGAGCAACCTGGTAATTTTTGACAGATCATGGTCTGGGCAATCCCAGAAAATATGGCATTTAGTGGTTGCGTTGCCAACACTGGTCTGGTAATAGATTTTTTTGAAAAATGTAGATGCCATGTGAAGCGCATATTGCTTCATACCTCTTTTTATGGTTTTGCAAAAGGTTGGCAGAATGGCGGTTGAGGATAATAACCAATAAAGCAGGTATGACATTAAAAATCCTTTTTAGTCCCTGTAAGTTCTTAGTCTCCACCCCCCCCCCCCCGTTTCTAACTTGCTGGTTTTCTCTGCCCATGCGGGCAATCATTTCCCTAACTAATGTCTACTCTATATATGCTAATCGCTTCAGTTGACTTGTACACATTGGAAATCTTGACACAACCAGCTACACTATAGTTGCTAAATAGGGATGAGCTTCGTGTTCGACCGTTCATCGAAATACGAACGTTACGGGCCATTCGCGCCAAATTTGAGTGGCGCGTCATGGCCCAAAATTCACTGCGGCATCGCAGTGCATTGCTGGCTGATGATTGGCCAAGCATGCACTATGACCCGCATGCTTGGCCAATCACAGCGCGCAAAAAACGGAGAGCCATAATTGGCCAAAGCCAGGGTGGCTTTAGCCAATTATGGCTATGGGGGTTTAGTACACGCCCCACACTATAAAAGGTCGCCTGCAGGTCGGCCTTGTGTAGTGTGTTGCGGTGGTTAAAGACAGAGAGAGACAGTGTAATTTTTTTCTAGGTAGATAGAGCAGGCAGGCTAGTCGGTTAAAGTTGGTGTGTAGAGGATATATATGCATCCCAGGTGTTGTACATACATTTATACACTGTATAGTTTAGCTAGATCAGCTATTACTAATTTACTGGCAGGCAGTTGATCGTGCTAGCTGCAGTATTCTCACGTGGTGTATTGCCTGTGTCCTCTGTAGTTTGCACCTAAAGCTACTTGGTGTGTACTGCACGTGTCCTCTGTAGTTTGCACCTAAAGCTACTTGGTGTGTAATCACTGGCCCCCCGATTACTAGGGGCACACGAGAGGGGTGCCCGTTGTCGCCCCTCTTGTTTGCCCTGGCCATGGAGTTGCTTGCGTTTAGCATTCGCTCCTCCCCCTCCAATTAAAGGACTCCCAATTGCTAATATAGAGGAGCGCATTTCACTTTATGCAGATAACACATTGGTGTATCTGGCTGATACTAATAAATCACTTCAGGCCCTGTTGGTGGAGATTAATACCTTTTTGGAGACTATTCTGGCTTCCGGGTGAATTGGGATAAGTCTAGTCTTTTCCTCCCTAGATGTGGCTGAGCCTCCCCTGATTCACCCGAATTCCCAGCTTCAAGTGGTATCCTCCTTTAGGTACCTTGGGGTTCTGGTGCAGACCCCTTTATCTTTATATGTCACCAATAACTTAGATCCTCTATTGGTCCGCCTTCGGGAACAGACCAAGCAGTGGATGGATCTGCCTCTGGATCTTATGGGGAGGGCCAACGTCCTCAAAATGATGTACCTACCGAGATTACTCTATATCCTTGCCAATTTCCCTTGCAAAATACCTAAATCTATTTTTTAAATGCATAGATTCAATATGTACTACTTTCCTGTGGAAGAGTGGCTCCCCCAAGGTAGCACTTGAAACACTACGGTTGCCAGCGCACTTGGCAGGCCTGGCATTTCCCAACTGCTTTCTATATTTGGCATCCCAGTTGGTGCACATCCACGATTAGCTGTGCCTGGTTCTGGCCAATGCCTGTACCTCCACGGAGGGAGCCATTGCATCTTCTCTGGAAACCCTACATAATATTATCTACAGAGGCCGGGTCCCCGATCGCCCGGGAACCTCCATATTTGCCACCTACCTTTCTTCTTTTCGTTATATTGTCACCAAAATATCCAGGCACACCTGGCTGAAATCTCCCAACAACCCCCTGTGGTTTAACCCCAATCTGCAGGAACTATACTCCCTTCCTGATCCCAATCGCTGGTACTCCAAGGGGGTTAAATATTTATGCCACCTGTACAATGCTCAGGGCTTTAAATCTTTTTCTCAGCTACGTTTAGATTTCGATTTACCAATATCGTACCTATTTTATTACTACCAGCTCAGGCACACTATCCGTGCCCAGTTTGGCTCCCTGGATGATCCCACTGACCTACCCCCATTGGAAAAACTGCTCAGACAGCCAGATCCCACTAAACTTGTCTCCACCTATTATGCAGCCCTAATGACTGACTTTAACCCCAGGTTTCACAAAGCTCAGGTAAAATGGACCTCTCTGGACATCTCCCTGGTAGACGAGAACTGGTCAGAATTTAGTGATGCGTATAAAACCTCTGTTATTGCTTCCCGGGACCGCATCATACAGGTACAAATTTTCCATCAAACCCACCTCACTCCGGCTAGGTTACACAGGTTGGGTCTCCTGCCCTCAGCTGCCTTTTTCCGCCACTGTGGCCGGGAGGCCGATTTCTTACACTGCTTCTGGACATGCCCGGTAGTCTAGGACTTCTGGGAAAAAGTGGGTGCTTTCATCTCATCGGCGCTAGGCCTCCCAAACATAATCCACCCCAATAACTGCCTATTAGGCATTTTTGGCGAATTACACCAATCATCACATGCCAAGAGACTGCTCCGTATACTCTTCTATGTTAAAGCTATTTTACTGTCCTGGAAGGGCACACAGACCTCTCTGAAATCCCTCTGGTTAAAACTTATTAATGACGCTATCCCACTGTATAAACATATTTTTGAACTCCGGAAACGGAACAAAACCTTCCACAAAATTTGGGGTATACTTTATATTTTGCACTGATGGCAAAATATAAACTGACTCATGGTCCAGCAGGCATGGACAGGGACGTTGCCTTTCTTTCACGGCGCATTGGGTGACTCTGCTGGCAGCTGGGAAGGATGCAGGACAAGGTACAGTAGTGTTGGAGGTTGTTCCGCCACCACGCCTCCAAAATGCTACGACTGATTGTGACACACCTCTCTCCTCCACCCCCTCTTCTTCCTCTGTGGCCCCTTCCTGTGCTGATGTGTCCTTGGAACCAGCGGTGCTTCATAGGCGTTCAAGGGGCTACGCAGGTACGCAGGCAAAGAGATGCCATGCGGTGCTTGAGCTGGTGTGCTTCGGGGGGACAGGAGGTTCTGTCAGCTCTGCAGGGGCAGGCTCAGAGGTGGTTGACTCCACGCCAGCTTAGGCCAGGAATGGTGGTTTGCGACAATGGCACCAACCTCCTCTCCGCCCTACGACAGGGACAACTGACCCATGTGCCCGGTTTTGCTCATGTCCTTTAATTTGGTGGTGCAGCGGTTCTTGGGCAGGTACCCAGGCTTACAGGATGTCCTGAAGCAGGCCAGGAAAGTCTGTGTGCATTTCCGATGGTCATATAATGCCAGTGCTCGGCTGGCAGACCTCCAAAGGGAATACAACCTGCCCAAGAACCGCCTAATCTGTGACATGCCCACCAGGTGGAACTCTACGTTGGCCATGCTGCAGCGGCTGCACATGCAGCAGAGGGCCATCAATGAGTATCTGTGCCAATATGGCAGCAGAACTGAGTCAGGGGAGCTTGTGTTTTTTCCCCCACGCCAGTGGGCCTTGATCAGGGATGTCCTGTCACCATTTGAGGAGGCCACAAGGATGGTGAGCAGTGACGGTGCATGCATCAGTGAGACTGTCCCTCTTATTCACATGTTGGAGCACACGCTGCATGGAATAATGGACAGGGCCCTTGAGGCAGAACAGAGGGAGGAAGAGGAGGACTTCCTTACCTCTCAAGGCCCCCTTTATCCAGACAGTGTCCTGCTTGCCCGCCTATCACACAGGAAGAGGACGAGGAGGAGGATTGTGTCAGCATGGAGGTGGAGCCTAGCACTCCGCATCAGCAGCAGTCTTCAAGGGATCAATTACAGTCCCAAGGAACCCATGGACTTGTATGTGGCTGGGATGAGGTGGCTGCGGATCATTGTAACCGATCACAGGGTGCGCCTCTCCACCGACTCTATCGACTGACCTTCATAAAAATGAATCAGGCTTGGATCACCACCAGCTACCAAGCACATATTGCTGATGTAACTGAATATTTTTTTTTGAAATGTCAGATCCCTTCAAGACTGCCTATGCTGATGCTGAGTGACTATCCTGTTGTGCTGAGTGAATATCCCTTTCCTCCTCAATGATCTTGCTGATGGCTTGTAAGAACATTGTTGGTTCTGGGCACCGCCACCAGTGGCTAAGGCCCAATTTTTCTGCCCCTGTTTAACAGGGGCGTGTAATTCGAGATTTTCCTAGCTTGTGACGGAAAATATTAATTATATGAAGACAGGAGGCGAGTATCTTATGCATTATCTTTCTTTAATAATGCCCATGGCAGAAATACAACTTTTTCAGTGATTTCAAATAGAAAAATGTTTTAACTGAAAGAAAAGAAAAACTACAACACCCAGCAGCCCTCAGGCTGGGACTGCCAATCATGAGGCAGGACAGCCGGCATATAAGGGGCTGCCTCCTTAGAACCTTCCTCTTTCTTGAGGCGAATCGGCAGGTAGCCCGGAACAGCAAACAGTTCGAAAACACCGGGACCCTGGTAAACTGGACCTTCGGTACCGGATTCGGTCAACGGCATCCCGACTCCGGATCTGGAGCGCAGTAGGAATCTCCATCTTTGGTCTGCGATGAACTAAAACCATGGATCGAAACGGAACAGCAATCTCAACTCCCGGGGCGTATCAGCCTCCGACTTGCGGGATGCGTGGTTCAACAGCCTAGAACGAGAGAGAGACAACACCGTGATAGGGTTGGGTCGGGAGGGAAGATACTCGCCTCCTGTCTTCATATAAATAATATTTTCCGTCACAAGCTAGGAAAATCTCGAATTATATATCAGACAGGAGGCTCATATCTTATGCAAGTTCAAGCTATGACAATGTATATATATAAATGATAGCAATCGGAACAACTACAAACTGATAGAGATATGTGTTCCTCCGGTCTGAAGCAGAATTGGCGGAAGGTGGTCGGGACGACCAGTCCGCCGCTAGCCGTAAGTCCTAGAGGGAGCCGTTCGAGGTGACGACCCTAGTGATGGGCACCTAATGGGGTTATGTCAACCTTGCCCTAACCATGACCGACCGTGCCCCTCTGGCTAGCGTAGCCGCGAAATCCAGAAACTGAGGATTGACGTAGGAGATAAGGAATTGAGAGAATTGCGAGGATCGCAGTGGGACCGTCAATGGCTCGTAAGCCTGTATAGAGCGGAGCACGCCTAGTTGTGGATGCGCAGAGAAGAACGGGTAGAAAGCCGATGGAAGACCCGTCGCTGGCCTACACATGATGGAAAAAACCTGACTCAGTGAAATGAGACCCGACGCCTGGCTATGTCCAACGTCGTGAAGCCCGACACACGTATGGCGGAGTGAAGTGCGTTGAACTTAACGCCTGTCAAAGTCGGTACACCCATGGATGTTCCCCCACCGGTAGTAAGACTACAAGGGAGCGTAGGCTAGAGTCGCCGAGCGATGGATGTTAAGGGAGCCATAGGACCTCCCGGATTCCAAAGAGTCCGTCAGATAGTTGGTCACTACAGGCAGACGTCCGAACAGGCCAACCTGTCCTTGATCACACCACCTAGAGTCCCCAGGTAGATCGAGATGTCGATCTAGCCCCGGGGCCCAGGCCCAAGCAAGGAGACCCCAGCTGAACTTTTAAAAATCGCTGTTCGCGACCGGCACCCCGAAGTCACCCAAGCGGGGCGAGGTAGGATGAGCGCCGTGAGTAGAGGGTGCAGATCCCCGTCCGGACTGGCAAGGAGATGAGGGGAGCGAGTAAACAACCCGGGGAGATCCATCGACATCCCCAGGAGGAGGGGAAGCCTTGGTTACGTTGGCCACCGCAGAGTGAACCGCACGACTGATGTTCTCATGTTTGTAAAGTGAAGGAGGACCCTGAGGGTCAACGAGAACGGGGGAACGCGTAATGTGTCCCCTGTGGCCGGGTTTCGGCGGAGGGCGTCCACAGAATGCGCCTCCGGATCCGACCTCTGGTTGTAAAAGTGCAGGAGAGACGAAAGACGAATAGTCCATAGTTTTCAGCAAGGATCCCATAGGTGAGCGAAGGCCAGGAGCATTGACCGGCGAAGCCGCCAATCGCCTGAATCGATTGGGTAACGAGAATTCCAATCCGCCATCATATTGGAAGTGCCTGAGGCATATTCCGCAACCGGAACGATGTTGTGCTCCAGGTATATTGCCAGAAGTCTTTGGACGATCTGCTAGGATACTGGATCTGGGACCCCCCAAGCGATTGACATACCGACCGCGGTTACGTTGTCCATGCGCAGGAACACACAGTAGTTGGACTCGTGTGGCAGCAGATTCCTGACGGCAGGAAGGTCGCCAGGAGTTCTACGTGTTGACATGCAGCAGAGACTCCGCTGCGGGCCAAGTCCCTCTTGCGGACGAGGGACCGCACCGAGCACCCCGCCGAGGCGGATGGCATCCGACTCTATGACGAAGTCCGTCATGGAATTGAAGATGGTCTTGCCGTCCGATCGCCGGCCTGACGCAACCACCACCGTAGGACCAGTATGGCTTCTGTGTCCAAAGCGATTTCGTCTGCACAGTGAAGCCCCTAGCGAAGACGCAGGGCCCTGAGTTTCTGGAGGGCTCGATAGTGAAGGGGGGGTGCCGGAAAAATGGTCTGGATTTACGCCGATAACAGGCCGCTAGGCGAGCCAATCCGCGTAAGGAGACCCGTAGTCTGCCCAGTAAGATACTGACCTCTTGCAGATGGCGGTCAATTGATCATGGGTAGCCGAAGGACCGCTCGGCTGGTGTCCACCAAGAACCCGAAAAACTCTATCCCCTGCGATGGGGAGAGGCTAGATCCCCGTGATCTATGGGGAGTTGTCCGGGAGACGTGTTCGCTCGCCAGGCGAGGAGGACGAGCTGTTAAGAGTAGGCCTTCCAAGTAGATAACCAACCTCACCCCTCTGAACCGCAGAGGTGAGATTTTACCGCAGGGCGATAACCTCCACCCTTACCTGGCCAGGAAGATGTTACTGAGGAAGCCTGGAGCCCTACCGACTTGTAATAACTATCAGCGTGATCCCGAGTAGCATGCCCTCGGTGGTATGACCAGGGTCTGATTCGGCTAGGTGGAACCGCTGGGGATCAAGTCTCATTGAGCTTGAGCGGCGGTGTCCTGTCGGACACGTAATGTTCGTGCATCCCAGGAGGCAACTGCCCCTTGGGCCAAGCCCCTGAGTTGGACTGGGTCGAACGGTTGTTCAGCGGCAGTAGCCCGTTCGGTAAGGCGTAGGTTGTGGTGATAGAACCAAAAAGGTCTAAGACCCTGGACTGAATGGTCCGAAAGGACCTCTCTATTCTCTTTTGGGATACTTCTCGTGTTTGGTGAGATACCTCCAGAGTATGGGGTCCACCCCGGGGGTGTGCACGACCTTATTTGGCAATGGAAGGGGGTAGTACGCCCTCAATTTGTTTCGGTGGGGTTTACCGACCGATGTCCGGGTCCAGTATTGATATATTGGGCCGCCTCGGGTAGAGGTGCCCAGTCACCGGAGTGAGGATGGCAATCGCCCCCGGATCGACATGGCTCTCCATGAGAGTCCAATAATGTTCCACCCTGGTACACAGGGTTGGCGTCGTCATGAAGCGTCATGTGCCCACTGCTCAAATAGTCATCATCATCATCTTCATCCTCAGACTCAAAGGTGTTAGCCGCCTCGGACGACTCTGGAAGAGTCCATGAATGGGTCTGGCTAGGCTCGGGGTCGATCGGAGTCTGGGAGAGCAGTGGGTTGGCAGTCCTGGTGGGGTACTGCCTGGGGCATGTTATTTACTTCCCCTGCCGGGGAGTCGGGGGCCACAGAAATGTGGCGGTGTTTTGGAGACACCTAGTCCCTCTTGGGGGCGGTAAACCGTTGCCGGACGGTCCGGACGTAGGGGGTGCAGGCGGGTTGGGATAACCGACGCCAGGGCGGCCCGGACGGATCTACCGATCAGATATTTAGAAACCTGTGAAAATCATCTATTGGTATAATTTATTATTTATTTGTATAATTTATACATTTCTATGTATATTAACGTATTTATTTATTTAATTGTTCAGAAGAGTACATGCCAGGGGAATAAATTCCCCAGAGACATAACCGATGATTAGTATAATATATTCATTAAATAATATTTCATTTATTTACATAATATGATCTATATTTCTAAAATATACATCATATATTTGTCATATCAAATTAATCATATAATCATAAAACACTTATTTACCAATATAATGTATTATTATTCATTTATTAAATGTATTCATTTGTTTGTGATAGTACAGTGAGGGGAGAGATTCCCCACCACAATGGAGCAAAGCATGAGGACCCACGTCCTGGGTCTTGCATCGCACACTGGCGTAGCGATACAGGGGGGAGCGAGGTCCTGGCTTGTATAAATTATGTAATTTATTTGTTATTATATACATTTAATTTAATTATTTATTTTGATTCGAATCTTTAAATTATCTATTTATTTTAATTCAGATTAATTTATAAAATGTTATTAAATTTATTCATTTATTGAAAGACCATGAGTATATATATATATATATAATCTAGAAGATTTATTCAAATTATTTCATATACTGACAGTAGCAATAAAAAGGGGAATTAAAAAAGATCTTCAATTTAGGGCACACGCTGGCAAGCTGTGTTGGGCAGACCCCCCTGGGGATTCGAACCTACGAGCCTATGGGGAACAGCCTTGCCAAGCCTGCGTGCTAGCCACTAAGCTAGGAGCACTGCCACTGTAGATGAGAACGATCGCAGTGCCTGCCTCCAACACCACTGGGTTAGCTTGCGGTGGGAGGAGAGCCTGCGAGGAGAGTCTGACGGGGTTCAACTCCAGAGGTGAAGTCTCGCGAGACTACGGCCTCTGGAGTTCCTATTGAGCCGAGGGTTTGAGGGACAGAGCGGTCGATGAGGTCCGCTCTCTCCCGACCCGCTCAGAGATTGGGGCGATGAGACTGTGAAGGAGGGGAGCGGCCGCGACGGAGGCCCCGCACCCCGACAGAGCGCGCGAAGGCGAGCGTGGGGAAGAAGGAGGGGAGGGACAGTTGCCCAGAGATGGCGCCTGTTGAGGGAGCGAGGGAAAAAGCACGGACCCCTCATGGAGGAGCCGCAGCGCTCCGGTGCCAAGGAGGGGGAAGCCCAAGACAGGATGACTGCAAGTAAAAATAAAGTACATACATGGCTCGAATACAACTACCTGACACCATTCGGTATCAGGGAAAAACAGACAAAAAGCGCAAAATCGGGGGATACCAGGGAAGAACTCCCCATATCCACAATCTTCCAAATAAAACAATCAGAATTTCCAGCAAAAACCTACCTGACACCGGGACATCCGGTATCAGGGAGACAATATAAAATCACAAAATCGGGGAAATACAAGGGAAACTCCCAATATTCCACAAAATTTAAACATATGAATCAAAATTCCATAAAAGTACCTGAGACCAAATTCGGTATCAGGGCTAAGATATACACAAATCAAGCTTAAAGTTACATGAAATACTTATCTGTATGCTCTGCCATGAGCAGAAAGAAAGAGGAAGGTTCTAAGGAGGCAGCCCCTTATATGCCGGCTGTCCTGCCTCATGATTGGCAGTCCCAGCCTGAGGGCTGCTGGGTGTTGTAGTTTTTCTTTTCTTTCAGTTAAAACGTTTTTCTATTTGAAATCACTGAAAAAGTTGTATTTCTGCTATGGGCATTATTAAAGAAAGATAATGCATAAGATACTCGCCTCCTGTCTGATATATAATTACAATTTTTGATGCAATACTTTGCAGCGGGCTCATTGTTGCACTCCAACTAGAGTATCTGTGAGGGGTTGCAGTGTTGTGGCACCAGTGCCTAAGTCCCAATTTGTCTGCCCTTGTTCAACAGGGGCATGTAATTACAATTCTTGATCTAATATTTCACAGCAGGGCGTTCCAGCGCCCCCCAAGACTAACTGTGACAACTTAGTGTTGTGGCAACACCAACACCTAGGGCCCAAATGTATGCAGAGTATATACGGCAGGCCCCTACTTTCAAACATTAAACTTAAAAACGACTCCTACTTGCAAACGGAAGGAGACAACAGGAAGTGAGAGGAAATCTACCCCTAGGAAGGGAAATTCTTTTCTGTAAAAAGTGTCTCCTGTCCACTAATGCTTTATCACCAATCCTTGTTTAACAAAAAAATATATTTTTTTTTCTTTCAAAAAATCATTTGTCATTGGGACAAAGTGAGGTGCAATCTTCTGAACAGATGCACACAGACCGCAAAACAAATGTTACAGGGGTGATCACCCTTCTCTGTTTTCAGAAAAGCTTAAAAAAAGATTTTATGGCTGAAGCTACACTTTAAAGAAGTACCAGTTGAAAATTACAAATAGATTCTACTTAACAAACCTACAGTCCCTGTCTTGTTTGCACCGCCTGTATACTGCTGTTCAAAGTAATATAGGGCCAAAGGGGCTGGTAATGACCTGGGGGGAGGGGGGCGGGGAAACCCATGCTATTTTTTCTCAGTGATTTTCATCCATATTGCAGGGACCAAACATTACATTAAAGCCGCAAGCAGTCTTAAATGACTTTTCTTGTAGTAATCTCATTTTGTGCAGGGACAGTTCTAAACATGTGCCACTTCACAGGCATACTATAGACACCCAGCAGGTACGATATTTAACCACTTCCATACAGGGCACTTACGCAGCTTCCTGCCCAAGCCAATTTTCAGCTTTCAGCACTGTCGCACTTTGAATGGCAATTGCGCGGTCATGCTACACTGTACCCAAACAAAATTGGCGTCCTTTTTTCCCCACAAGTAGAGCTTTCTTTTGGTGGTATTTGATCACCTCTGCGATTATTTTTTTTATTTTTTTGCGCAACAACTAAAAAAAGGCTGAAAATTTGGAAAAAATATTACGTTTTTATTTTTTTTCTGTTAATTTTTTTGTAAATACGTTTTCTCTTTCAATTACGGGCACTGATATGGCAGCACTAATGGGCACCGATGAGATGGCACTGATGGACATCGATGAGGTAGTACTGACGGGCACAGATGAGGTGGCACTGATTGGCGGCGCTGGTATGCGACACTGATGGGCACTCATAGGCGGCACTGATGGGCACACATAGGCGGCACTGATGGGCACTCATGGGCGGCACTTATGGGTGGCACTGATGGATACTTATGGGTGGCACAGATGGGCACTGATAGGTGGGCACTGGGCATGGATGGGCACTGTGGGGTGGCACTGATGGACACTGGGGTGGCACTGATGGACACTGTGGGGCAGCACTGATTTTGCCAGGTTGCCAGTCAGTGCAACTGATTTGGCATCTTTTTTTTTTTTTTTTTTTTTTTGCAGGTTTTTTTTTTTTTTTTGCCCACCCTGGTGGTCCAGGGTGGGCATCCCTGGTGGTCCAGTGTGGCGATCCGAGGGGGGGCTGCGCTGATAAACAATCAGCGCGAACCCCCCCTGTCAGGAGAGCCGCCGATCGGCTCTCCTCTACTCGCGTCTGTCAGACGCGAGTGAGGAAGCCATCAACGGCTCTTCCTGTTTACATCGTGATCAGCCGTGATTGGACACGGCTGATCACGTGGTAAAGAGTCTCCGCCGGAGGCTCTTTACCGAGATGCAGGGTGTCAGACTGACACCCCGCATCACCGATCGCCGCGATGCGTGCCCCCATTTGCGCGCGCGGGATGAAATCCGGCAGGACGTTCTAGAACGTCCTGTCAGGATTTCATAACCACTTCCCGGAACGTAAATCGGCTATAGGCCGGGCGGGAAGTGGTTAAAGGAATTTCTCTTTTTTTTTTTTTTTTTTTACTTTAAGCATCATTAAATTCGCTGCTCCAGAAAAAACGACTTTTTTTTTTTTTTTTTTTTTTACTTTTTTCCCCATTGATGCATGTTCCCTGGGGCAAGACCCGGGTCCCCAAACCCGTTTTCCGACAATAACTTGCATATTGGGCTTTAAAATGAGCACTTTTGAATTTGAACGTTCGAGTCCCATTTGACATCAATGGGGTTCTAAATGTTTGCGTGAACGTTCGGTCCGTTCGAAGGTTCTGTTGCAAACCGAACGAGGGGGTGTTCGGCTCATCCCTATTGCTGAATACACGAACCCCTATCAAGACAATTTGGTCCACAGCTAAAGCTGAACACTTTGTAATATAACTATTACATGTAATCTTTTCACTTTTTATTGTCTTTCCTATAACCTGAAATGGTATATATGTATTGTACCTAAAACTAAGGAGAAGGAACTACCCTGTTTGGTGCCATTCATAACATCAAAAAAAACTCAGGATGCCATTGGTTGTAGCCGTCACAGATGTTATGAGTGTAGTGACATGTTTTTCTATATTGGGTGATAATTAGTGGGAATGCTTTAATAAGCATTCCCAGTATTGATATTCGTTTTTTATTATTAGTGGGAATGCTTAATAAGCATTCCCAGTATTGATATTCGTTTTTTATTATTAGTGGGAATGCTTTCATAAGCATTCCCAGTATTGATATTCGTTTTTTATTATTAGTGGGAATGCTTTAATAAGCATTCCCAGTATTGATATTCGTTTTTTATTATTAGTGGGAATGCTTTAATAAGCATTCCCAGTATTGATATTCGTTTTTTATTATTAGTGGGAATGCTTTAATAAGCATTCCCAGTATTGATATTCGTTTTTTATTATTAGTGGGAATGCTTTAATAAGCATTCCCAGTATTGATATTCGTTTTTTATTATAAGTGGGAATGCTTTAATAAGCATTCCCAGTATTGATATTCGTTTTTTAGTGGGAATGCTTTAATAAGCATTCCCAGTATTGATATTCGTTTTTTATTAGTGGGAATGCTTTAATAAGCATTCCCAGTATTGATATTCGTTTTTTATTATTAGTGGGAATGCTTTAATAAGCATTCCCAGTATTGATATTCGTTTTTTATTATTAGTGGGAATGCTTTAATAAGCATTCCCAGTATTGATATTTAGTGGGAATGCTTTAATAAGCATTCCCAGTATTGATATTTAGTGGGAATGCTTTAATAAGCATTCCCAGTATTGATATTCGTTTTTTATTATTCTTCTTCTTAATTTTATTCCGTACGTTTTTTGGCTCTGCGTAACTTCTGCATACTTTCAGCTATTGAGACCATTTAACTTTTAAAATGTTCGTCTCATTCAGCTAACGATGGGACTTCTTCAAGTTTTTTTGTACTATTTATACTTTTTAAAATATTAAGCTTTTAGACACTTTTTTTTAACATTGAAGTCAATGAGAACATCCTTTTTCCTGCTTCAAAACACACGTTCTGCCAAAAGTTTCAGCTCCTTCATACTTTCACTTACAGACACCAAACAAACTTTAAAGCGGTCACAAAATATTCAGCTATCCAAACATGACTTTTTAGATTGATATCTTATACGGTTTTTGTGAAAACGCAATTTACGTTTAGTGATTTTTTTATCGGTTATAATGTAATCCTATGGAGCAGGTTTAGAGTGTGTCATGTGACCTTTAGAGTGGAGATCTTTGAAAACAAAAATTATCTTTAAAAAAAGGGCGAACAAATTGCTCTCACGCCCACAAGATCTACTTGTCATACACAATTTATATATCAAAACGTAGGTATGCTTGTCTGGTTTCAGGCAATGTGATCAGTTTTGTGATACGTATTTTAGTTTTAGTTCCAGGAGCTTCTAAAGGACAAGAGTGACAAAACCACTCTCATTGACCGTCCATGTTAAAAATTTTAAAATTTTCCTGCAAAACACACAAAGACGCTCTTTTCTAAATCGCTGGCATGGCCACAATTTTAAGTTTATCAACATAAATTTCATATCGATGCGTTCACAAGGGCCGTGTCTTTCAAACGGTGAAGTCGCTGTATCGATCGCATGTACGGTTGTGGATTTATTACGTTTTGTTTGGAGGCGTAATTAATGTATTGGTCTGTGAATTAAAAGGCGTTTGTAATGGAATTTCTTTCCATAAATAGCTTTCCTTACCTCAGGGCAATATTCCTCCTCACTGACCTGGGGGGAGGGGAAACCTCTTGAGGGGGGAGGGGCGACCAGGAAGTCAGGATACTCTCTACTTTGCAGATAGAGAAAGGAGCTGTGTGTCCTAAAGATAGTGTAGTGGTTATGGTGAATGGCTTTGGTGCGGGCTCAGCAATTCAGCATTCCCACTCGCATTTTCCTCAGGGAATGCATTTTCTAGTCGTTTTTTATTATTCTTCTTCTTAATTTTATTCCGTACGTTTTTTGGCTCTGCGTAACTTCTGCATACTTTCAGCTATTGAGACCATTTAACTTTTAAAATGTTCGTC
The DNA here is from genome assembly GCF_905171775.1 of Rana temporaria. Lineage (NCBI taxonomy): Eukaryota > Metazoa > Chordata > Amphibia > Anura > Ranidae > Rana > Rana temporaria. The sequence continues at coordinate 309,867,495 of NC_053489.1, forward strand.
TCATTCAGCTAACGATGGGACTTCTTCAAGTTTTTTTGTACTATTTATACTTTTTAAAATATTAAGCTTTTAGACACTTTTTTTTAACATTGAAGTCAATGAGAACATCCTTTTTCCTGCTTCAAAACACACGTTCTGCCAAAAGTTTCAGCTCCTTCATACTTTCACTTACAGACACCAAACAAACTTTAAAGCGGTCACAAAATATTCAGCTATCCAAACATGACTTTTCAGATTGATATCTTTTACGGTTTTTGTGAAAACGCAATTTACGTTTAGTGATTTTTTTATCGGTTATAATGTAATCCTATGGAGCAGGTTTAGAGTGTGTCATGTGACCTTTAGAGTGGAGATCTTTGAAAACAAAAATTATCTTTAAAAAAAGGGCGAACAAATTGCTCTCACGCCCACAAGATCTACTTGTCATACACAATTTATATATCAAAACGTAGGTATGCTTGTCTGGTTTCAGGCAATGTGATCAGTTTTGTGATACGTATTTTAGTTTTAGTTCCAGGAGCTTCTAAAGGACAAGAGCGACAAAACCACTCTCATTGACCGTCCATGTTAAAAATTTTAAAAATTTTCCTGCAAAACACACAAAGACGCTCTTTTCTAAATCGCTGGCATGGCCACAATTTTAAGTTTATCAACATAAATTTCATATCGATGCGTTCACAAGGGCCGTGTCTTTCAAACGGTGAAGTCGCTGTATCGATCGCATGTACGGTTGTGGATTTATTACGTTTTGTTTGGAGGCGTAATTAATGTATTGGTCTGTGAATTAAAAGGCGTTTGTAATGGAATTTCTTTCCATAAATAGCTTTCTACCTCAGTGCAATATTCCTCCTCACTGACCTGGGGGGAGGGGAAACCTCTTGAGGGGGGAGGGGCGACCAGGAAGTCAGCATACTCTCTACTTTGCAGATAGAGAAAGGAGCTGTGTGTCCTAAAGATAGTGTAGTGGTTATGGTGAATGGCTTTGGTGCGGGCTCAGCAATTCAGCATTCCCACTCGCATTTTCCTCAGGGAATGCATTTTCTAGTCGTTTTTTATTATTCTTCTTCTTAATTTTATTCCGTACGTTTTTTGGCTCTGCGTAACTTCTGCATACTTTGAGCTATTGAGACCATTCAACTATTAAAATGTTCGTCTCGTTCAGCTAACGATGGGACTTCTTCAAGTTTTTTTGTACTATTTATACTTTTTAAAATATTAAGCTTTTAGACACTTTTTTTTAACATTGAAGTCAATGAGAACATGCTTTTTACCACTTCAAATCACGTGTCCTGCCAAAAGTTTCAGCTCCTTCATACTTTCACTTACAGACACCAAACAAACTTTAAAGCGGTCACAAAATATTCAGCTATCCAAACATGACTTTTCAGATTGATATCTTTTACGGTTTTTGTGAAAACGCAATTTACGTTTAGCGATTTTTTCAGAAAATGGAATCGGTTATAATGTAACCCTATGGAAGGGATTTAGAGTGTGTCATGTGACCTTTAGAGTGGAGATCTTTGAAAACAAAAATTATCTTTAAAAAAAGGGCGAACAAATTGCTCTCACGCCCACAAGATCTACTTGTCATACACAATTTATATATCAAAACGTAGGTATGCTTGTCTGGTTTCAGGCAATGTGATCAGTTTTGTGATACGTATTTTAGTTTTAGTTCCAGGAGCTTCTAAAGGACAAGAGCGACAAAACCACTCTCATTGACCGTCCATGTTAAAAAAAATTAAAATTTTCCTGCAAAACACACAAAGACGCTCTTTTCTAAATCGCTGGCATGGCCACAATTTTAAGTTTATCAACATAAATTTCATATCAATGCGTTCACAAGGGCCGTGTCTTTCAAACGGTGAAGTCGCTGTATCGATCGCATGTACGGTTGTGGATTTATTACGTTTTGTTTGGAGGCGTAATTAATGTATTGGTCTGTGAATTAAAAGGCGTTTGTAATGGCATTTCTTTCCATAAATAGCTTTCCTTACCTCAGGGCAATATTCCTCCTCACTGACCTGGGGGGAGGGGAAACCTCTTGAGGGGGGAGGGGCGACCAGGAAGTCAGCATACTCTCTACTTTGCAGATAGAGAAAGGAGCTGTGTGTCCTAAAGATAGTGTAGTGGTTATGGTGAATGGCTTTGGTGCGGGCTCAGCAATTCAGCATTCCCACTCGCATTTTCCTCAGGGAATGCATTTTCTAGTTCTTCTTCTTAATTTTAATTTTATTCCGTACGTTTTTTGGCTCTGCGTAACTTCTGCATACTTTCAGCTATTGAGACCATTTAACTTTTAAAATGTTCGTCTCATTCAGCTAACGATGGGACTTCTTCAAGTTTTTTTGTACTATTTATACTTTTTAAAATATTAAGCTTTTAGACACTTTTTTTTAACATTGAAGTCAATGAGAACATCCTTTTTCCTGCTTCAAAACACACGTTCTGCCAAAAGTTTCAGCTCCTTCATACTTTCACTTACAGACACCAAACAAACTTTAAAGCGGTCACAAAATATTCAGCTATCCAAACATGACTTTTTAGATTGATATCTTTTACGGTTTTTGTGAAAACGCAATTTACGTTTAGTGATATTTTATCGGTTATAATGTAATCCTATGGAGCAGGTTTAGAGTGTGTCATGTGACCTTTAGAGTGCAGATCATCCACAAAAAATATTATCTTTAAAAAAAGGGGGAACAAATTGCTCTCACGCCCACAAGATCTACTTGTCATACACAATTTATATATCAAAACGTAGGTATGCTTGTCTGGTTTCAGGCAATGTGATCAGTTTTGTGATACGTATTTTAGTTTTGTTCCAGGAGCTTCTAAAGGACAAGAGTCATGTTAAAAAGTCTAAAAAATGTTTCTGCAAAACACACAAAGACGCTCTTTTCTAAATCGCTGTCATGGCCACAATTTTAAGTTTATCAACATATATTTCATATCGATGCGTTCACAACGGCCGTGTCTTTCAAACGGTGAAGTCGCTGTATCGATCGCATGTACGGTTGTGGATTTATTACGTTTTGTTTGAAGGCGTAATTCATGTATTGGTCTGTGAATTAAAAGGCGTTTGTAATGGAATTTCTTTCCATAATTAGCTTTCTACCTCAGTGCAATATTCATCCTCACTGACCTGGGGGGAGGGGAAACCTCCTGAGGGGGGAGGGGCGACCAGGAAGTCAGCATACTCTCTACTTTGCAGATAGAGAAAGGAGCTGTGTGTCCTAAAGATAGTGTAGTGGTTATGGTGAATGGCTTTGGTGCGGGCTCAGCTATTCAGCATTCCCACTCGCATTTTCCTCAGGAAATGCATTTTCTAGTTTTAATTTTAATTTTATTCCGTACGTTTTTTGGCTCTGCGTAACTTCTGCATACTTTCAGCTATTGAGACCATTTAACTTTTAAAATGTTCGTCTCATTCAGCTAACGATGGGACTTCTTCAAGTTTTTTTGTACCATTTATACTTTTTAAAATATTAAGCTTTTAGACACTTTTTTTTAACATTGAAGTCAATGAGAACATCCTTTTTCCTGCTTCAAAACACACGTTCTGCCAAAAGTTTCAGCTCCTTCATACTTTCACTTACAGACACCAAACAAACTTTAAAGCGGTCACAAAATATTCAGCTATCCAAACATGACTTTTTAGATTGATATCTTATACGGTTTTTGTGAAAACGCAATTTACGTTTAGTGATTTTTTTATCGGTTATAATGTAATCCTATGGAGCAGGTTTAGAGTGTGTCATGTGACCTTTAGAGTGGAGATCTTTGAAAACAAAAATTATCTTTAAAAAAAGGGCGAACAAATTGCTCTCACGCCCACAAGATCTACTTGTCATACACAATTTATATATCAAAACGTAGGTATGCTTGTCTGGTTTCAGGCAATGTGATCAGTTTTGTGATACGTATTTTAGTTTTAGTTCCAGGAGCTTCTAAAGGACAAGAGTGACAAAACCACTCTCATTGACCGTCCATGTTAAAAATTTAAAAAATTTTCCTGCAAAACACACAGACGCTCTTTTCTAAATCGCTGGCATGGCCACAATTTTAAGTTTATCAACATAAATTTCATATCGATGCGTTCACAAGGGCCGTGTCTTTCAAACGGTGAAGTCGCTGTATCGATCGCATGTACGGTTGTGGATTTATTACGTTTTGTTTGGAGGCGTAATTAATGTATTGGTCTGTGAATTAAAAGGCGTTTGTAATGGAATTTCTTTCCATAAATAGCTTTCTACCTCAGTGCAATATTCCTCCTCACTGACCTGGGGGGAGGGGAAACCTCTTGAGGGGGGAGGGGCGACCAGGAAGTCAGCATACTCTCTACTTTGCAGATAGAGAAAGGAGCTGTGTGTCCTAAAGATAGTGTAGTGGTTATGGTGAATGGCTTTGGTGCGGGCTCAGCAATTCAGCATTCCCACTCGCATTTTCCTCAGGGAATGCATTTTCTAGTTCTTAATTAGTGGGAATGCTTTAATAAGCATTCCCAGTATTGATATTCGTTTTTTATTATTCTTCTTCTTAATTTTAATTTTAATTTTATTCCGTACGTTTTTTGGCTCTGCGTAACTTCTGCATACTTTCAGCTATTGAGACCATACAACTTTTAAAATGTTCATCTCGTTCAGCCAACGATGGGACTTCTTCAAGTTTTTTTGTACTATTTTTATACTTTTTAAAATATTAAGCTTTTAGACACTTTTTTTTAACATTGAAGTCAATGAGAACATCCTTTTTCCTGCTTCAAAACACACGTTCTGCCAAAAGTTTCAGCTCCTTCATACTTTCACTTACAGACACCAAACAAACTTTAAAGCGGTCACAAAATATTCAGCTATCCAAACATGACTTTTTAGATTGATATCTTTTACGGTTTTTGTGAAAACGCAATTTACGTTTAGTGATTTTTTTTATCGGTTATAATGTAATCCTATGGAGCAGGTTTAGAGTATGTCATGTGACCTTTAGAGTGGAGATCATCCACAAAAAATATTATCTTTAAAAAAAGGGGGAACAAATTGCTCTCACGCCCACAAGATCTACTTGTCATACACAATTTATATATCAAAACGTAGGTATTGTTGTCTGGTTTCAGGCAATGTGATCAGTTTTGTGATATGTATTTTAGTTTTAGTTCCTGGAGCTTCTAAAGGACAACAGCCTGAAATTATCTCTCATAGACTCTCATGTTAAAAAATCTAAAAAAAATTCCTGCAAAACACACAGACGCTCTTTTCTAAATCGCTGACAGGGCCACATTTTTAAGTTTATCAACATAAATTTCATATCGATGCGTTCACAAAAGCCTTGTGTTTCAAACGGCGTAGTCGCTGTATTGATCGCATGTACGGTTGTGGATTTATTAAGGTTTGTTTGAAGGCGTAATTCATGTATTTGGTCTGTGAATTTAAAGCGTTTGTAATGCTATTTCTTTCCATAAATAGCTTTCTACCTCAGTGCAATATTCCTCCTCACTGACCTGGGGGGGGGAAACCTCTTGAGGGGGGAGGGGCAACCAGGAAGTCAGGACGCTCTCTACTTTGCAGATAGAGAAAGGAGCTGTGTGTCCTAAAGATAGTGTAGTGGTTATGGTGAATGGCATTTGCGCGGGCTCAGCAATTCAGCATTCCCACGCATCGCATTTTCCTCAGGAAATGCATTTTCTAGTTCTTAATTTTAATTTTATTATTCCGTACGTTTTTTGGATCTGCGTAACTTCTGCATACTTTCAGCTATTGAGACCATTCAACTTTTAAAATGTTCATCTCGTTTAGCTAACGATGGGACTTCAAGTTTTTTTGTACTGCTTTTAGACACTTTTTTTTAACATTGAAGTCAATGAGAACATCCTTTTTCCTGCTTCAAAACACACGTTCTGCCAAAAGTTTCAGCTCCTTCATACTTTCACTTACAGACACCAAACAAACTTTAAAGCGGTCACAAAATATTCAGCTATCCAAACATGACTTTTTAGATTGATATCTTTTACGGTTTTTGTAAAAACGCAAT